>NC_136134.1:0-1200000 GCF_965212315.1 Lampetra planeri
TCCGTGTGAGGGCCGGCCCGCGGGACCCAGAGGTCGTGACCCACGCCCAAGCTGGGGTGGGTCTGTAGGCTCCACGGACGCTACGGGGCTGGAGTGCCCGTGAGCGTGCACCGTGAGCGTGTAGCGTGAGCGTGAGCGTGCAGCGTGAGCCGTAGTAACCACACGTGTCAAGTGGAATGTGCAGCGTGAGTTGTAGTGACCACACGTGTCAAGTGGAGTGTGTAGTGTGAGAAATAGTGACCACACGTGTTATTGTGGAAAGACAAGATTTAATAAAGTGTGCTACCCGTCAAGTGGTTTCCCGCCGTCATTCCGAATACTTCACCTGTGTAGCGGCATTGTTACGCGCAACATGTATACTTACCAGCGTAGCCGTATTGTATGGGTCACGTACCTCTAGTGGCGCCCTCAGTGTGTAGGGGGCGCAGAACAGCGAAGGGGGCTGTTGAGTGACGGGTGTACGACCCAAGACTACAATAACCGTTGAGGGAGGGGGCTGGGGGGGCCAACGGTCAGACCCAGACCCTCTCGAGAGAAGGCGGGTGGGAGAGAGGAGTATAAAAAGGGCAGCTCTCCCAGCGTGAGTCAGTCCGCACTCACCTCAAGACCCGAAGACATCTAGATAGCGCCCTGGCACTTCTGACCCCCGGTCCTTGTCAGGGCCAGGTCTGAATGGCCCAGTGGCGGCACCCGTTACCCTGGCAAGGTCGGGTGAGCATAGGCTCCCCTAGGTCCCTTAGCGGAGGAATTCCCGATAGCAGAGTATAGTGTGAGGGCACACCAAGTGTGAGGACGTGTCAAAGATTGCTAAGTTAGAATTTAAGTGTGAAAATTCTCTCTTTGGAATTTTCACACTTAAACCTTGCGTCCGGCCTGGAGGACAAGCGAGCTGCCACCAACTCCCTACCACCCCCAGCAGCATCACACCCCTTACGGACGACCTTTGTTCGCGAAGGGGCTAAACCACCGAAGAGCAGCTCTACACCATTAGAGCGAGACCAGCTGCGCTTGGCCCGCGACTGGAAAATGCTAGCTGACATTGGCCGGCAACTTGTGTTTCCTCCGGAGATCGCAACCACCACCCTAAGACCTGACATGGTGCTCTGGTCCCGTTCGCTCAAGAAGGTCTTCATCATTGAGCTCACAGTACCCTGGGAGGACTCACTAGATGAGGCTTATGAGCGAAAACATCTGCGCTATGCCGATCTAGCTGCCGAAGCACGGCACCATGGCTGGAACACAGAAGTCCGACCATTGGAGGTGGGCTGCAGAGCTTTTGTGGCAACATCTACAACCAGACTGCTTAGAGACCTGGGGATTAAGGGCCAGAGCCAGCGTTCGGCAATCAGAGCCGTATCGGAGGCGGCAGAAGGCAGCAGTCAGTGGCTCTGGATGAAGAGGAAAGACCCCAGCTGGGCCCCGAAGTGAAAGGGCCGGGAGGTATGCGGTCAACAATGCTTGACTCAGGGAGGAGGACGCCCCTGCCATGCATAGTCCCATGGGATGTTGGCTATCAACAACAAGGCAACTCCAATGACTAATTGGGAATGGGACGCAAGCGTAGGATTGATCACCCTGTCGCTGGCCGCCTTTTGGGAGGGTGTATAGTGTGAAAGGCCGAAACACCCTAGGAACCAAAGGTACACTACTGACGATGCGCTCCCCAAATTTCACCAGGCTCACTGTTCATGAACTCTTGGAAGTGCTTGCACAAAGGATAGTAACATCTCATCCTGTGTTCTTGGAATCTAACTTAGCAATCTTTGAAATACGTGATCGACCAGGCAATGCGTTAATTGTGTGTTGACCGACTCTCTGTGTTGTATTACATAACATTTCGATATTTTGCTAGGTTATTTAATTTAGTGTGTTCTTTCTCCCTCTCTCCTAATGTTCAAGCTTACGTACTTTACCACGCGTCGCCATACTCATTGACATGTTGATTTTTTTCTCTAACCCCTCCCTCTCTCCGCCCCCGCCCCCCTCTGTCTATTTAAGGCCTCGCCACAGAGACGATCTCCCTCTCTGTGCCTATGTGTTACTCTCTCTCTATGTATCTTGGTGATATCTGTCTGCTTATATGTCTGTCTATAGTTTTCTGGTTAGATTTTTGTTGCTATTTCATTTATACCTGATGATGATTGCTTGTGTTGCAATCGAAACGTCGTATGCTATTATTTAATTTATTATTTTATCTTTATACGTGACTTTACCGAAAGAACCAAAGAGTAATTCCTGCAGTCACGAAAGCTCCAAATTAAGATTGATGGGAATGTGTTCAGATCTTTGAAGGATTTATGTTCTCCTCACACAATTCAGCCTGGTTAAACACAAAATGGATATTTGGTTCTTTCGGTAAAGTCACGTAGGTGTTGCGCCATAACAATGCGCTGTAAGGAGCTTACCTGCCACCACGCTCACGGGCCGACAGGGGGCAGCCGAGAGAGAGCGAGGTGGGAGGCCCGTGATCGGAGGTTGACACCCCAGACCCCCCAGGGGCTGGGGGCTGGGGAGGATGGGCTCCCCCCACCCCTTCCTAAGACCCCTTAAGATCTAAGACCCTCTAAGACCTTCCAGAAGGTTCTGGAGGGGGGGTCATGAGGGGAGGGGTAAGCCCAACCTGGGGATAAAAAGCCGACCCTCTGAACGGGTCCAGCAGTGTTCGCCAACTCAAGCTTGAAGACATCTGAAGACCTGAAAACTGGACCAGCACCCAGGAACCCTCAACCGAGGCTCTCGTTAGAGCCGGGTTGTGGCGGACCCGAGGTAGCTCGAGACACCCTGGGACCCTCCCCGAGGCTCTGGTCAGAGCCGCGGTGTAGCGGACCAGGGGTGAGCCTCGTACCCTGCCTGGGACGGGTCGGTCCAGTCTTCCCTTAGCCGCCGTGGCAAGGGACCGGTGTGTAGAGTAGCCCGGAGTGTGTAGGACACGCTAGAAGGGAGTATGTACCTCCCCCTTAGGCTATCGGGCTGAAGGAGCCCACTTCAGCAATTGTTTCTTGCTGTGGTTGTCCCACCTGATGATGGATGCTTGTGTTACGCCCGAAATATCGTGATTTAATTTATTTTATTTTATACCTACGTGACTTTACCGAAAGAACCAAAGAGTATGGATCCCTGCAGTCACGAAAACTTCAAATCTAGATTGACAAAATGGATCATAGGCAGGCCATCCTGAAAATTTTGAACCAGTGCAGATATTCTATGAGAGGGGTCCACATTCCGCAAGCAAAGAGAAGGGCAAGACTGTTTCCGAAAATACCGGGATCTTCGTGTCGAGTGACAAACCAGGTAGCTTCCACGCAGCGTTAAGCAGCTGATCAAAATATAATGCCGCTCGACTGATTCGGAGTGAGAGCTCTGCTGCCAATCCGGAGTTGGTCATGAGCACACAGCCCAGGTAAGGACACTTCTCTACTCTCTCCACAACTGCACCATCACGGTGGGGAGTTAACTCAGTGGAGTATTGGATTATACAAAATACTTGAGCAGGTGCTTAATTTGGTGGGGCTGATAGTAAGGCCTATCTCTTAGTGGCACACTGCAGGTTCAGCAGCAGAACCTTCAACTCATCAGCGGGCAGCAACCACCAGATCATCACTGTGCATAACATGGTTGACCAGGAGGATCAGCCTCCCATTGTATCTGTACCAGATTATAATTCCACAGGTACAGCCATGGAAGGCTTCTCGAATTACATGGTCGAACATGATGTAAACAATGTAGGAGCCAAATGAGATGCTGTCGCACCCCAAGATGAACAGGGAACGGCTGCGAATGGTGTTGCTCATGAGCGGGAATTTAACTCGTGTCGCCAGGTTCATAGCGCACACACATACTCATGCATGCAGTTGAGGTCACTTACTTTGAGAAGTCTCATGGAAGCTGCAACCAAAGTATGTTACCCGCACGGTCCCAGCCATGGGGTCCTTGACCAACATGTTGGCCTAGACCAGAGCACGGTAACGAAAATAACAAGATAAAAAAAATTATTCGGTAAAAAAAACTCAATCTTTCAAGAGCCGTAATGCACTGTGTGGTGAATACGAGATGGTGGTCCTGAATAAATAACGTTACGAAGCAGTCCTTAAAGAGCCACACGCGGCTCCAGAGATGCAGGTTACCGATCCCTGCCCTAGATGAAGGGGCAGAAGTCGTTCACGCTCAGAGGTTACGAAAATCTAAATTTCGGGAAGCAGAGGATGAATCATTTTAAAGGTGTCCAATAAAGTGAAGGTCTGTCGACTTTAGAAAAGGGAATATATTTTTTTTCACTTGCCAGGTGACCTTTGTAGCAACTTGACGTTTGGCCGATAATACTCCGCACACGCTCGCAAAATAGCCTGTGCCGCTTACTTGACAGCGGACATTAAAGATCCCACGACGTCACTCGTCACGGTCCAGGTTTGGCCCAAATATAAAAGGTTACACCAGAAATCACTCAATTGGGACAAAGATGAAGATCCCCGGAATGGAACAAGAAGGGCGTGAATGCCAAATGTGCTAAATTATTCGTGTTGATAATAATACAAATTATAATTGTTATTGGCGAGATCACCTTCGGGCGAATTGTTGATGAGGGGCATGCGCGCACTGGACGGTTGATGATCGCAGTCCGGGTCACCTCCCTGCTCAGCTCTCCCAACAGCTGCTTTGGGTGGGGCTGCTCCATACACAGAGACAAAGGGGGCAGGTGAGTGATGGGTGAATGATGGGTGAGTGGTGAGTGATGGGTGAGTGATGAGGGGTGAGGGATGGGTGATGCTTGAGTGATTGGTGAGTGCGTGATGGTTACACGAGTCGTGAATGAGGGGTAAGGAAGGAGTTATGTTTTCGTGAATGGTGAGGGGTGAGTGACCGTTGGGTGATAGTTGAGGGGTGGCTGATCGTTGAGTGGTGAGAGATTGATAAATGATGATTGAGTGAGTGGTGATGGGTCAGTGAAGAGTGGGTGATAGTTGATTGATTGGTTGGTGAGTGAGGGCAGTTGATGGTTGGATAATGGGCGAGTGAGGGGTGAGTGATTCGTGAGTTGCCCCACCTCCAGCTCCTCCGTCTCCTGCTCCACCATCGCCATCTCTGTCTCGTTCACCACCTCCAGCTCCTCCTATACCATCTCAAGCTCCTCTACCACCTCCAGCTCCTCCATCTCTGATTATCCACCGTCTCCTCCCCTCCACCACCACCACCACCACAAGCTCCTCCATCCCCTCCCATTCCTCCTTCTCCATGTTCCCATCTCCCACTTCTCCATCATTTGCCACTCTTCAACTGTCTCCCCCTCTTCGGCTGTCTGCCACTCTTCCTCCGTATCGCTGCCCGCCCCCTAGAAGAGACTCAAGTGCCACACAGAGGAGAAGTGCCTCAGAGACAATTTACTCAAGAACCGCCTCATTGAAAAGCACCTCATTGAAGTGAAGTGCTTCAGTGATCAGAAGCGTCTTTGTAAGGTGAATTGTCTCGAGAAGCATCGGGAGGAGAAGCGTCTTGCCAGGGTGAAGTACCTCGGAGAGGTGAAGCGTCTCCAGGAGAAGTGTCTCAAGGAAGCGGAGCGCATGACTGAAGAGAAGCGCCTCGTTGAAGTGAAGCGCCTCGCCAGGGTGAAACACCTCACACAACAGAAGTGCCTCAGAGACAATCTCCTCAATAATGTGAAACGCCTCATGGAAAAGTGGCTCATTGAGGAGACCAGCTTCATGGAGGAGAAACGCCTTTGTGAGGTGAAGCATCTCAAGAAGCGTCTGGAGAAGCATTTCACCAGGGTAAATTACCTCACCGAGGTGAAGCGCTTTGCCAACATGAAGCGGGTCGAGGAGAAGCGCCTCATGGAGAAGACGCGCCTTGTTGAGGTGAAACTTCAAGAGGAGGAGGAGCGCTTCATGGAGGAAAAGCACCTTGTGGAGGAGCAGCGCCTCGCCAAGATAAAGCAACAGTGGCTCCGGACAGCTACCACCAGCACCCCTGCCAGCAGCACCGCAAGCAGCACCACCACTGCCGCCACCACCGCCGCCACCTCCGCCACTCTTATGCAGGGCCCGATTGCTCCGAGCTTTGGAGAAGAGGGCTTCCAAGAAGAGAATGCAAACTCTGGAGCCATTGAGCCACAGTAAATCACTCTGCATGTCCTATGTGTGTTTATTTATTTATTTTGATACTTGTTTTACTCAGGACGAGCCTCCCTAAGTATCAAGACTTTTTCTGCAGGGTCCTGCCAAGTTTGCTCGCAGTAGAGAATGAAGTTACTGTTTTTGATCCAAATTAGGCGATTTGCATTGCTTATGTGGATCAGTTACAGGGAGAAAGGTGCAGCACCCTTCCAGAATAGGGGGCAACACACTCCACAGAGAGAATATGGCCAAACCTGGAAATCAAACCCAGGTCTCTCTTGCTGTGAGGCACAGATGCTCCAGCCCTGCCACGTTTACAAAATAAACAGACACAGCAAGCCCAACGCGTACATTCGGCTATACTGTGGACAGATTTATTTTCCATAATTGGTGTCTGGGTTAGACCACATAATGATTGCGGCCATATCTTCACCATGTAACCCTCCATCCATCGTGATATGTTGGCAGACTAAGGCCTGTTGTTTCCAGGCCAGCTGCCAAGTTGCCTTGTAATGCACAGAGACAGCTACCACTGGGGTGTCCAATTTCAAATGCATTGAGACGAGAGATGCGAGATGTGAGTGGCTCATCGCGTGCAAGCACTCTGAGATGCCTTCGATGTCAAGGGAGGCGGGCTCTCTCTACCACAAATCACTGTCAGATATCTTTCCGAAATCGTGGATGAGTTGACGCGGCCAAAAGGTAGCACACTCATTGTTCACCACTTACAGTTCAGATCTTGCTTCTCGCCCTTGCTATTACTGCCACCGCATTAACCACAAAGATACACAGCCATTCCATCACAGTGGACTTTCAAAATCTCCACCGATATGTTCAAGGGATTAATTAGAATATACATATAAACAATAATTTCACGACAAATGATTCAGCTAAATTTACACAGCAACGCCACCCAGTATTTTGAAACTACAGCAGTCTGTGTGAGACACAGCTGCACCTATCTCAAGGATAGCCTTGAGCTATGAGAATGACAACGCCAATACAAGCATACTCACTGGCCATGTCGTTATTGCTGTTTATATGAAGCTCAGATAAATCCGCCACACATTCCACACACGGACGATGGAGAGATGGCGATGTCTGCCGTAGCAGGAAGGTGGAACGGTGCCGTATTTTGTCTCTTCACAGATTTGAACCAGCGCAGCCTTCCTCCTCACTCATCCAGGCCTTTGAAGCAAAGACAAAGGTTATGGAGGAGACAAAGGAAGAGGTGAAGGAGGAGGTGAAGGAAGAGATGATGGAGGATGAGGTAGAGGCAGAGGAGGAGAAATCGAAGGAAGAGAAGACAAAGGAGGACGAGATTGTGATGGAGACAATGGAGAACACAGAGGGAGAAGATAAAGACAATATGGAGGTGGAGGACCAGGACAAAACAAAAGATGAACAGATAGTTGTGGTGGGGGAGATGGAGGAGATGGACAAAGGGGAAACAATGGTGGTGGAGGAGGAAGAGAAGACGGTGGTGGAGATGGTGCTGCAGCAAGATGAAGAGATGATGAAGAGATGGTGGTCGGGAAGGGGGAGAAGATGGAGAAGAAGACAAAGGTGGAGCAGGAAGAGAAGGTAGAGATGGTGGTGAAGGATGAAGAGAAGGAGATGGAGGAGGATGAGACAGAGGAGGAGAATATGTAGGAGGTGCAGGAGGTGGTGATGCACGAAAAGAAGAGGAAGCGAGGAGGCTTCGTTCACATGGCGAGAGCAATCACCTCACTCCTCCGCCACGTGCTGCTTTGTGGCGGTAGGTCCACCGTCCAGTAGGGGTGGTCGTGGATTGGTGCCAACCATGACCGCTATCACCACACTAACCACCCACCCCATGATACACGCCACACACACACCACACGGTTCCCCAGAGAGACGTTGCCACTGGGACCACAACTGGGAAATGAAGCTGAGCAGCCAGGATTACAGGGGAGAATGACTGCTACCAGGACACCTCACATTACACACACACACGGGACTATCCCAATAGCACAGCCAACCCCACACTGGGCCCCTTCCATGCTGGTTTTCATCCAGGCAGTCATCATGGGATGACCTTGCCATGGTTTCCAGGACATGGAAGGAGCAGCTGATCCAGGGTGAGAGAGCTGGAGGGGTCAGATGCAGACAATGAACAAAACCTGCACGTGCCAAGTTTCAAGGCCACCCTGTTAAGAATTAGGATAAATACTATTGCTGTTACTATAAACTTTGTGAAATCAACCTTTGAGGACACAGCATAACGTTGCATTGCTTGTGAGTGCTTCCTGGGTTGGTTAAATGGGCCTTGGCTTGTGTGTGCAGTGTCCCGGCTGTGTGTGCGGCGGTACAAGGACACATATATAATGAGACGTTTTGGGAAATGGTCCTTCTTCAGAGCACATACAAGCGGTGATGGGAACACATTCAGGTGATTTGCCTTCTTAACGACAAATCCACCCCTCCTCTGCCCCATGAATCAACTGTTCCACTGCTCCACTGCCCCATTACTTCACTCTCCCATTGCCCCACGGCCCCTCTGCTTCATTGCCCTTCTGCTCCACTGCCCCACTGCTCCACCATCTGGCACAGCAGTTGAAACAAATTATTGAGTATCTTAAATCCCCCTGCCTGTCCACCAAGCAGTGAAAATGGGTGTGCCACAATCGTGCGGCAAGATGTGTGTGGTGGATTAAAGAGAAAGCGGATTTTCAAGTCTAGCGAGTTAATGGTCTCAGCCTGGTCGTCATTGACTGCACAAAATAAACCATCACCTGGCTGTAATGTGGTTCTCCATGAAATTGATAAATTCCAACTGTAAAATGTAACAACATTATTATAGATCAGTGTCTCTGACATAGACACTCATCCCAGAAACATGTCTGTACACATACAAAGACCCCTTATATAGCCCTCACGAGACTTTTAGGGAAAGTGTTGTTAGCAAGCACAACTACGAAGCGGGTGGCCAGCACAACGTTCGATCACCTTTCAATCACTAGTGGCGATGTTTACACAGCACGCGATGTACTCCTTTAAGGCTGAATCGACCTAGGGGAGACCCAAGACCAAATCAAATAATCGTCACTGCGCTTAGCCATGGGTGGGATCCAAAATCGGGTCAACGGGTTCGTAGCCCAGAGCAGTAACCGCTATGCCACCACTCCCTACATAGACACCCACAAACACAAAGATCCCCTTTATAGCTTTAACAAACTGTTGAGGCAAGTGCCTTTAGTGAGCAACACCTATGAAAGCTGAGACAGCACACGAAGGGGTGGGTGGACAGCACCACGCCCCACTGCCATTGTCGCTGGAGTGCTGATTGTTACACACCACACGTATGATAAGCCTAAGCCCAGTTCACATAAATCACCACCGAAATTAAACGTGAGCAGTGGCCAGCAATCAAACTTGGGCTCCCAGGTTTGTAGCACAGCACCCTACCACTGCACTACCGCTCTTCACGCAGACAACCGGGTTGGTGGGTCCAACCCGACTCGGAGTAAAACAAGTACCCGATGCGGTGCGTAAACATACGCACCTTCAAGATAAAGAAAATCTGGCGTAGTGCTGGCCACAGCTCTAATGCACCATGCCGGCCTTCATGGTGCTCGCTAACAGCACTTGCCAACTCAGAACTGCTGCTTGCATGCTCACCATGCCTGGGTACAGGGGGTGACACGCTTCATGACGCGGCTCCTCCGCCCGGCCCATCCAGCGCCCTGTGGGGCCGAGACTCGGGGCGCTGGCGTCACGCGATGCTCCGCCACCACCACCACCAGCTGTGCCAATGTGCGATTTGGGATGGAGTGGCAGAGGACCTAGGGCTTTGTTACAAACACACAGGGGGTTAATGTTCAGTAGCTGGTAAAATAAGTCAACTTTGCCATCATCATCTTCATCAACCATCATCTGCTGAATAAAGGCCTCCGAGTCATCACCATCTCTCATTGGTCCTGTGATGCAACACAGAACCATTTAGCTCCTGTACAGCAGTTAGCACACCGCCTTATGAACCCAGCAAATCAACGTTGGATTCTTGGCCAAGATCAACATCAGAGATGAGCGATGTCTAAACTGGTCCTGAGTCAGCAGCTTCCCTCACCATCCCACAAAGAGTGACATGGCAACATTCAGTCAACTAACCTCGACCTGCACGGCGTGGGGAGGTCCACGTCAAACAATGGATTTACCAGGTCTGCAATGTGTACGCGAGCATTGGGGGGCCCTGCGCTTCAATATCATGGAGGAGTCAGATGCAATACTTCCGGTCGAGTTTGAAGGCGTCGGGGGGCCCACACTGTGTTTTGCCCAAGGCCTCACACCCTGTATGGACGGCCTTGTGTTTTATTTTTCAGTCTGTCACATGCCTTTGCCACACATATTATGGATAATGAAAATAAGACGCATCACAGGACTGTGTAGGGCCTGGAGTCTGAGCCGTGTTGCGTTCTGAAGTGCTTGCGGGTTGAACCGCGTGTTGTTCGGCAATACTTCAGTGTTGATGACGGGAGGATGAGCATCAACAGTGAGACAGACCCGGATAAGTGTGGGTAGAAGTGAATGTGACAGTGAGACAGACCCAGCTGAGTGAGTGTAGGTAGAGAGGTGAGTGTGACAGTGAGACAGACCCAGGTGAGTGCGTGTGGTAGAGAGGTGAGTTTGATAGAGACAGATCCAGATGAGTATGGGTAGAGACAGGTGTGTAAGTAGAGGTGAGTGTGATAAGGAGACAGACCCAGGTGAGTAAGTTTGAGTAGAGGTGAGTGTGATAGAGACAGGCCCATCACAACAGCAACATTCATCAGTCACCACCAACCACCACCACCATTGCGTCATCTCAATCACTGTATGATGTTAGTCATCACCATCATCACACTGGAGCACTATTAGACATCACCATCATGCTCATCATCATGTAATAAAAGACTTGACCACGATCTCTGGCTCAGTGTCCTTTATTCGGTCCGTACTGCGTTCCCACACGGCTGTCTCTCTTATTCTCTCAGTGCTGGTTCCGATGTCACTCCAGTCACCATCAGCAGCCCCGCTGCTGTTCTTGTCGCTCTTGCAGCCCCACAGCAGCTCCGCTGCTGTAATCTCACACAGCTCCCTTGGCTGTTCCTGCTGCAGCTCTGACAGCCTCGTGCTGTCTCGCCTCCTCGTCGCTCCTGCGACTCTTGGCAGCCACCCCGCTGCCCCTCACACACAGCCTTACTGCCTATCTCTATCTGCAGCTTTACACCTCCCAGTAGCTCCCTACTGTTCCCGGGGTCGGCTCCCGCTTCGACGGTGCCCCCTCGGCTCGTACGCCCGCGTGGCCCCACACCTTTCCATTCACACCCCGACTGCCTTCTCTTTCCGGTTTACCCGTTTAAGGACCCCAACCTTTCACCCACGTCACCTGGCTCCGCCTCCTCGTGACGTCACATCCGGAAGGTCGCTTTCGCCCGCATTACAATCATATAAAGAAAAAAGATACCCCGTATATACTTAACTAACAGACTGTTGAGGCAAGTGCTGTTCGTGATCACCTATTAATGCCGGCACGGTACACGACGTTTGGTGGCAAGCAACACGCCTTGACCGCATTTTTCTCCCCAGTGGAAATGTTTACACACCACACCACGTACTCATTGGAGACTGAGTCGACGTCGGGGAGGCCCAGGAACAGTTCAGATAATCGTCACTGTTGTTGGCCGTGAGCATAAATCGAATTTGGATCGATACATTTGTAGTACAGCGTGTTAACCTCTATACTACCGCTAGCACAACCATCAGCCACCACCATCAATATTAACCATCAGTCACCACGAAGTCACTATCACCACCAGTCACCTTCACTACCAATCACCCCCAGTCATCACCATCACCACCAGTCAGCAGCACCACCGGATGGCAACCAGGCTGAGATGTATTAGCACTGAACTACTCGGAGAAGTACGTCTTCCTGCACCGCCTGTGGGGGAGGTGGGCATCCTGCACCCGATCTTGCGGGGGATCGGTGGAGGAGGTGCAATGGGTTGGACCACCCCCACGAGTCACCACTGTCGGACCTCGCACCCGCATGGCACAGCCTGTCGCACCACTGCAACGACATCCTGGAGGGGAGGGCGGCGAGCTGGGACCCGTGGCAGCTGCGTGCCCCCTGGCGAGACTCAAGCTTGGGACCAGGATGAGGAGCTGGGAGAGAGCGAGCGAGGGAGCCAGGCTGCCCAATGTGGGGAGTGTTCAACATGGGGCTCACGGCCCGGCTGCTTGTGTCACTGCTGCTCAACAATGGCTTCAGCATGGAGGCGCTGTTGCGCCGCACGCGCGGTGAGGCCGAGCAGCTGGCGGCCAAGGTGCGCGTCCCCTTCTCCAGCAGCAACTGCATGGGCGGCGTGCCGCTCCACCACCTTGGGGACCTCATGCGCATCTTCAACCCACAAGAGCTCAGCTGTCAGATCGCGGTCAAGACCCTGGGATGAGCTCCCACTCGAAAGAGGTCCTCCCCTGGCTGCTGTATGTGCTGCTACTGGGCTATTTAGAATCGGTAGAGCAGACTGCTGCTTGTCTCCCACCCAGTAAATCAGCTGTCTTTTTACCCCATTGTCAGCCAACCCAGCAAACTCTCTGACAATGTGACCTCATTCATCAGACACAAAAAACCCATGTACTTTCTCAAACAATGCATCTCCTATATTATGTTCATTTTGTTCTTGCAGTCTACAATATTCTACAATTCATGATATTCGTTTCATACGTAACCTCCTGTTACATGAAGCTTAAATATAAATCACAAACATTGCCTCTCTACATGCCGAAAAACGCCATTTAGGACGGCACTTTAGTATAAATACATTCTAAAACATTAAATGTTTACATTCTTAATTATGTTGGGAGTTGAAACCAATCCTGGTCGCATTAGTGACACACCATCCCCATCACTCACCATGTAACTTAATAGATTTCAAATACCGACAGGGTCTTGGCATTGCTCACATCAATATTAGAGGCCAGAAAGCAAAATTTGAGCAACTCAAGATTTAATTCAATCATCTTTATCCAGATATCTTCTGTCTGTCTAAAACATGGCTTACCTCACGTATAATTCCCTAGCCTAATAGAAATTTAAGGATGGAATATATGTTGATGAGACGGGCAACCAAGAGGAGGTGGTGGCAGTATATTAGCAAAAGTGCAAGTGAATTGTCTGTGTGAGTGTCTATGGGTCTCTGTGAGTGAATGTGTCTGTGTGATTTTATGGGACGTGCAAGTAAATTGTCCCTGTGTGAGTCTATGGGTCTCTGTGTATGTATATGGGTATTTGTTTGAGTCTATGGGTCTCTGTGTGAGTGTATTAGTCTCTGTTCGAGTCTATGGGTCTCTGTGAGATTTTTAAATCTATGTGTGTCATTGGGTCTCTGTGTATCTGTGTCTATGGGTATTCGTGCAAGTATATTGTCCCTGTGTGAGTCTATTGTCTGTGTGTGTCTTTGGGTCTGTGTGTCTATGGGTCTTTGAGCAAGTATATTGTCCCTGTGTGAGTCTTTGGGTCTCTGTGAGTCTATGGGTCTCTGTGTCAGTCTATGGGTCTCTGTGTGAGTCTATGGGTTTCTGTGTGAGTCTATCGGTCTTTGTGCAAGTATATTGTCCTTTTGTGAGTCTATTGTCTCTGTGTGTGTCTTTGGGTCTCTGTGTGTCCATGGGTCTTTGTGCAAGTATATTGTTTCTGCGTGAGTCTTTGGGTTTCTGTGCGAGTCAATCTGTCTCTATGCGATTCTATGGGTCTTTTTGTAAGTCCCTGTGTGAGTCCATAGGTCTGTGTGTGTGTATGTGTCTCTGTGTTATGCAATGTTTTTTTGTGAAAGTATATTTTTCTGTGTGAGTTTATGGGTCTCTGTGTACAGTATGTCTATGGGTGTCTATGGGTATCTGTGCGAGTACGTGTCTCTGTGTGTGTCTTTGGATCTCTGTATGATCATATAGGTCATTGTGCAAGTGTAAACTGGGTTCGCCGCTGGGCTCTGGCCCAATCATACGGCCCGGGGTATATGGGAGGGCCCGCCGTTCACCTCGGGTCCAATCGGAAGCGAGGTGAGTGGGGGTGGAGCCAGCAGGGGGTGGAGCCAGCAGGGCGCTATGGGAAGGCCGGATCTGACAATCCGGAAGGGGAGGAGTCAGGATCACATGGTGAAGGGGATATAGGTGGGAGCCCGAAAGGGCTCCGGGTCAGTTGCTGGAGTGAAGAAGCTGAACCACGTTGGGTGGCCGGAGGGGATCCGCGCCATCAGCCACGTGGCTGGAGGAGCTTCGGCACACCGTCGGCCAGCGGTGTGCAAAGTGGGGGAGCGGAAGAGCCGACGAGGGAGCGCGTTCGGGGCGCGCACGAGGAGACGCTGGTCTGCTGTCAGGACCAGCGGGGTGCGAGAAAGAAGCTAAATAAAAGAGCAACGGAGACCAGCAGTGTGTGACGAAGTCTTTTATTACATTGGGGTCAGAAGTGCTTCGAAATGTCAAAACATCTCAAGAAGAAAAATCTACCTACGCCTTCTTCAGAGGACGAGGAGGACCTTCCCCTCCAGCGGTGGCGGTCCCGAACCCTGAGGGCGCGGGCGGGTCGGCGGCGAGCGACACGACAGGGGTACAAGATGTCGTCGCGGGAGCCGGGCCATCTACGTCTTCGGGTGGCGAGGACGGCTGGTGGCTCGTGGCGGAGCAAATTGATTCGCTGCGGGCCGTTTTGATGAACTTGGTCACCCTGGTCGCACCAGCGACGATGCCGGGACAGCCACGGGTCAGGCCTCTCCGGGGAGAAACTTCGGGTGGGGCCGAGACATCCGCCATTGCGACCTCTGCGAGGCTTCCCGCCTTCCCCGACACGCGGAAAGACGCCGCCATCTTGGGCGCGGCCATGACTGACTGGCGGGAAGCTGCCATCTTGTCACCGCCACGTGGGGCGCCCGCTTCGGGTGACTCGCAGCCACCGACTGACGACTATTAAAGAATTTCCCGTCGGCGGGGATTGGAGCGCATTCGCTTGGCGCTTTGAATCGGCTGTCCGCTCCGCCAAGTGGACGGATGCGGAGGCCTTGGAAGTTCTGCCAACGCTCCTCGATAACAAGTCCTTAAAATTTTTCCGCTCCATCACGGCCGCGAAGAAGGCGATGCTGAAAGGGGCTTTCGACGAGATGGTGGAAGCATACGAGCCTCCGGACGACGCACACCGTCGATTTGTCCAAAGACAACGGGCACCGGAGGAATCACCTGTGGCCTTCCGTGGCGCTGTGGTTGCGCTGGCCATGGCCGCGTATCCCGAGACCGAGCCCGACTTGTTGGAGCCCTTGATACTGGGGATAATGTTGGAACTGTCCAAGGACCTGGGCATTCCACTGCCCGTGTGCGGCCACGAGCAGCTGACCTCCTGGTTGGCTGCCAAGTGCCTCGACGCGCAGTTTAACTTGCGCCGTTGGGTGCAGATGGCCACCTGGATGGGGGGTCCGACCACGGAGAAGGCCGTGGGTTGGACACCATCGAAGGCCGTATTCGTCCCGGACGAGGCGGGGCCTGGCGATCTCACTGCGGCGGCGGCCCAGTGGGTTCCACGGGGGGGAGCGGTGTCGCACTCGGGGCCCTCGTCGGTGGATCGCCGGGACGCCGGGGGAGCCGGGCGGTGGGCCGACTTGCCGTGTTACCGCTGCGGACCTCTCGGACATTTCGCGCATGACTGCCGGAGTCGCCCTCGTCCACCTCTTCGCCCGGAGTCCCCGACCAAGGACGCGCCATCGACATCGGACGGTGACCCGTGTCAGGCAAGTCGGCACGCATCAGACACCCGCCAAGGCCTGTCACCTCATTCATCGTTGTCGGAGTACGTTCCGGGGGCCTGTTCTAATGGGGGGACTCTAAGGGATCCGCGTCAGACGATGACACAGTGGCGAAACTGGCTCACAGGGTCGTTGCAGCCGCCACTGGGTCTTCGACCGTGCCGGGCTCTATACAAGGGATTGACGTGCGGATTTTAGTCGATTCAGGCGCATCCGCCACTATCATCTCGGACGTTATATTCCATCTCCTATCCATTCCGCCGTCACGGGTACGTCCGGTTTTCGATTTGTGTGTTGCTGCTAACAGGGGGAGTATGGGCATCGTGGGTCAGGTGGAAGTACGCATTTCCGTTAAGGATGTGTCGGCTTCGGGGACGGTGTTGATCTCCAGGTCCCTCGATGTGCCTTGCTTATTGGGAACCGATTTCCTGGCGAAGATGCCGATTCAGAAAAGGGTCGATCTGAGTTGCATTGAGTTACCGGCGGGCCGTAAGATTTTCTTTTTGCCATCGCCGTGGGGCCGGTCCACCCCGGACCTCCAGGTGCAGGCGCTGTCCAACGTTTTGGTCGACATTCCGCCGGGCTCGCAGATGCTCATTCCGCTGCGCTATCGGAAGACCGTGCCTGGGGTTGAGGGGGCAGCAGGGTGTGTTGTTGTCGCCGTCCAACGCTGTTACGGGCGGCCTGGCGCTGGTCGCAGCCCGGACGATTGTTCGGCTGGGTCAGCCTCTGTTTTTGCAAGTGTTAAACGGAGGCGCGGACAATGTTGTGGTGCCGGCCGGTACGGTCCTGGCCCATGCCACGTCCGCTTTCACGGCCCATGATGATCCAGATCGCCAGGGTCTCGTGGCGGGGGTTTCGGCCTCTACGTCGCAGGACGATCGATGGATCGCGCGCTGCTGTCCAAATATTCCGACGTCTTTAGCAAAGATGATTTCGATCTGGGACGCACCTCGCTGCTCTCCCATCACATTGATACCGGGGATGCTAGTCCTATTCGGATGAATCCGCATTGGTTGAGCCCAGCGGAGAGGGATCATGTCCGCGGCGCAGTAGATGATATGCTGGCCGCCGACATTATCTCTCCGTCCAACAACCCATGGGGGCGCTCCGGTGGTCCTGGATGATAGCCTGCAATTTTGTGTTGATTTTCGGAGGTTAAACAAAGTGTCGGTTGCAGACGCTTACCCCCTGCCGCGTATGGATGATTCCCTCGATGCCTTGTCTGGGGCGAATTGTTTTCGACTCTTGACCTCTCTTTGGGGTTCTGGCAGCTCCCCCTGGACGAATCGTCGAGGGAAAAGACGGCTTTCCGTACGCCGCAGGGCCTGTTTCAGTTTAATAGTCTCCCCATGGGTTTGAACGCCGCCCCCGCTACGTTCCAGAGGTTGATGGAACTCGTGTTGGCCGGCCTGCAGTGAGACACGTGCCTGATATATTTGGACAACGTTATTGTTTTCAGCCGCACGTTTGAGGAGCATCTTCAGAGATTGGATGTTGTTTTTGCTAGGGTACGTTCCGCCAATTTGAAATTTAAGCCCAAGAAGTGTCACCTTTTGCAGCACTCCGTGCGCTATTTGGGTCACATTGTTAGCCCTGATGGTGTGGCCACGGACCCAGACAAAACGGCGTGCGTTCGGGACTGGCCGACTCAAGCCACGGTGATTTGTTCCAAATTTTGCTACGATCGCTAGGCCGCTGCACCTCCTTACGGCAAAGAACCAGAGGTTCAGATGGGGGCCGGCGGAGGAGGCGCGTTTCACGGCCTACGCGATCACTTGGCGTCAGCGCCGACGCTGGATTACCCTGATTTTGCTCTGCCTTTTATTTTGGATACCGACGCTAGTGACACGGGTATTGGCGCCGTCCTATCGCAGCGTAAAGGTGGCGTCGAGCGCGTTGTGGTTTACGGGAGCCGCGTTCTCTCTCCGGCGGAGACCCGCTATTGCGTCACCCGGCGGGAATTGTTAGCTATTGTGCATTTTGTCCGACAATACCGCCCGTATTTGTATGGCCGGAAATTCATTGTGCACACGGACCATGCGGCCTTGCAATACTCCCTGAAAGTTGACTAGCCATCTGGCCAGCTGGCACGATGGCTGGAAACTTTGCAAGAGTTCTCGTTTGATGTTCAATACCGTAAGGGCTCGCGTCACGCTAATGCGGACGCGCTCTCCCGACTGCCACAGGGGTCCACCTGCGCGTGTTGCCTCTGGCTCGAAAAAAGTGCACGTGGGTGCCACAGCCCCCGCGGCCTGTCGTGTCCCCTGTGGAGATGCCCGTGGCTTCCACGTGTCCGGAACCGGCTGACGGGGTTTTGAATTTGCCGCGTTCCGTGTGGGTTCGTGAACAATTTCTCGATGACTTGCTTGGGGCCTTGCGGAGTCAGGCTGCGAAGTCGAAGGGGTTATCCGTCATCTGATGGGATGCCGGGTGCAGCTCTCCGTGACGGGTTGTTGATGTGGAGAGAGGGCT
This sequence comes from Lampetra planeri, assembly GCF_965212315.1. Classification (NCBI taxonomy): domain Eukaryota; kingdom Metazoa; phylum Chordata; class Hyperoartia; order Petromyzontiformes; family Petromyzontidae; genus Lampetra; species Lampetra planeri. The sequence continues at coordinate 18,377 of NC_136134.1, forward strand.
TGCAGGGTCGCTGGCGTCTTGTTGTGCCGTCGTCGTTGCGATACGAGTTGATTCGGATTCTGCACGCCGAGAAGTTGTTACATCTCGGGGTGCAGAAAACCTTGTTGACGTTGCAACGTCATTATTTTTGGCACGGCATGACAACTGACGTCGTCGGGCACATTCGGGCGTGCTCCGACTGGGCCCGGCAGAAGCCGCCCAAACAACCGTATGTTCCCCCGGTGCAGTCGATTAAAGTAACGCAGGTAAACGAATTGGTGGCGTTGGACATTCTGGGCCCCTTTCCCCCGTCCGCTCGGGGGAACAAATTTTTGCTGGTTGGGGTCGAATATCTTTCACGATGGCCAATGGCTTGGCCTTTGCCCGACCAGTCGGCGTCGTCTATCACGGAGGCATTCCTGTTCGGGTACGTCATGGACAAAAGGGCGTCGGAAAGGCTGCTTACGGACCAAGGGCGAAGTTTTTCTTCACACCTATTGCGGGATGTGTGCGACGCACTGGGAACTAAGAAAGTTCGGACCTCACCCTACCATCCACAAACTGATGGGATGGTTGAACGGTTGAACCGGACCCTGTCGGCCATGCTCTGCCATACGGTTAGCGAGAAGCAGGCCGATTGGGATTTTGCATATCCCGAGAGTGCTCTCCGCTTACCGGATGGCACCACATGCGTCGGCGGGGTATTCACCTTTCTTTTTGATGTACGGTCGCGAGAATGTGCCGCCTGTGGAGGTGCAACTTGACACGCGGGCGAAGGGTCCTGTTAAACCCCTCCCCGAGTATATTCGCGAATCCGTTCGGCGCGTGGCGGAGGCGCGGGACGCGGCCCGATTGGCTACGGCCAAGACCCAGGCCAGGAACGAACGGTGCGCCCGGCGCTCTCATCGTGGGTCCCCTTGGCGAGTGGGGGACATGGCCTGGCTCCACTGCCCACAGGTGCCGGTGGGGACCTCCCCTAAGTTGCACAAACCCTGGCAAGGGCCGGTGGTGCTGATTGAGGTCCCTAGCCCACAGTCCGCACGCGTTCGGGTCGGGTCGCGACGTTGGTAAGTTCACACGTCCCGATTGAAACCCTACGTTGTCCAGCGTGTCGATGCGTCATCTCCTAACGTTGCCTTGCTGGTGTCTGTCGCGTCTGACGCGCCACTGCCCTTGCCTGTTCAACCTGCGAGCGCGCCTGTCGTGCCTCCTGTAGACGGGCCAGCGGTGATCCGGCCGGATAAAAGGATTTCTGCACCGGGTGGGCCTACCACGGCGACGGGGGCACCTGCTCCCGCTGCCCCTCCAACGCCGTCGAGGAAGGACAGGCCTCCACCAGCGGCAGATGATTCCGTTTCCGCCGCTCCTCAAACCCTGTCGGGACTGCGATCTCCGAGGGCGCCGCTTCTCGTGAAGGACAGGCCGGCGACCCGCACTCGTTCCAGATCCCTTCCCTTTCGTTGATTGTGTTCGTCGTTATTGTGCTCTCCCTTGTGTCGGTTGTGATTCATTAATGTGTTGCCGTGGCTCGCATTATTTTATCCTGGTTCAGCCAGGACGGCTGGTCTTTTACATCGGGGGGGGGTTTCATGTAATGCGAGCGTAAACGGGGTTCGCTGCTGGGCTCTGGCCCAATCATATGGCCTGGGGTATTGGGGGGCAGAGCCCAGTATGGGGGGCATATGGGAGAGCCCGCCGTTCACCTCGGGTCCAATCAGAAGCGAGGTGAATGGGGGTGGAGCCAGCAGGGCGCTATGGGAAGGCTGGATCTGACGATCCGGAAGGGGAGGAGTCAGGATCACGTGGTGAAGGGGATATAGGTGAGAGCCCAGAAGGGCTCCGGGTCAGTTGCTAGAGTGAAGAAGCTGAACCACGTTGGGTGGCCGGAGGGGATCCGCGCCATCAGCCACGTGGCTGGAGGAGCTTTGGCACACCGTCGGCCAGCGGTGTGCGGAGTGGGGGAGCGGAAGAGCTGACGAGGGAGCGCGTGCGGGGCGTGCGCGAGGAGACGCTGGTCCGCTGTCAGGACCAGGGGGGTGCGAGAAAGAAGCTAAATAAAAGAGCAACGGAGACCAGCAGTGTGTGACAAACATATTTTATTACACAAGTATATTGTCTTTGTGAGTTTATTGGTTGGCGTTGAATATTTTACACGATGGCCTATGGCCTGGCCCCTCGTCAACCAGTCGGCAGCAGCCATCGCTGAGGCCTTTGTCTAGGGCTACGTCCTCGACAAGGGTACTCCGGAGCGGCTGCTGACCGACCAAGGGAAAAATTTATCCGGTAAACTTCTCCACGAGGTGTGCGAGCTCCTGGGTACGAAAAAGATTCGTACCTCCGCATATCACCCGCAAACTGATGGGATGGTGGAGCGTCTACATTGGACTATCACGTCCATGCTGTCTCACCAGGTATCTGAATCCCAGACCGATTGGGACCTTCATATCCCGGGGGTTTTGGCAGCCTACAGGATGGCTCCTCATGCGGCGACCGGATTTTCGCCCTTCTTCTTAATGTATGGTAGTGAGGCTGAACCGCCTGTCGCGACCCAGCTGCGCCGCATGCTAAATCCAAATTGGCCGACCATGTCAAGTTCAACATCTCTAAATTGGCAGAGGTGCGGGAGGCGGCCATCCAAAATTCAGACCTCCGCCAAAAGGCGAATGAAATGCTCAAGCTGGGCCGGGTACATGTGCACCGGTGGAAGCCGGGCGACAAAGCGTGGTTGCATTGTCCCCAAGTTCCGCTGGCAACCTCGTCGAAACTGTTGCTGCCATGGAGGGGGCCCGTGGAAGTGGTGTAGGTCTTGCGGCCACAATGTGTCCGTATTCAGTGGGGGAAGCGTCGTTGGTTCGTGCACCCCTCGCGGTTGAAACCGTTCGTTGCGCCCCATGTTCCTACTCCACACACACATGGCCGAACATGTGAGGTGTCCACTGACTCCCGGAGTCCGACTTCGCTGCATGCGCCTGATTTACCATTGACTCTTCCACTTCCAGGTGCACCGGGACTGACGCGCTCGCAACTGCCAACCCCTCCCGGGGGGGTCGGGGATCGCTCGTCACTCGTCTGAAGCCAGACGCTCTCGCACCCGAACTGTTGACACGCACCGCTGGGCCGACCGGGGTTGCCCCTTGTGACGGTCCCGCTGCAAGAATGCGTGCCAAAACGCGCCGACTTTTATGAGGCCGGCCTCTTGTGTGGCCCTTGCTGCGGTCACGGGAGAAATCCATTCGGGGTGGGAAGACTTGTATTGTATATATGTTAGTTTCTTTATGGGGTGGGGTATTTATTGGGGGTACGTCGGTTTTTTTTCGGTGTTGTTGTTCTTGCTGTTGTTATTGTTGTTGCTGTTATTAATGCGAGGCACACACGGTTTTGGGGGGTTTCATCTTTTATTGTTGAATTTTGTTGCAGCCGGACAGGAGGGGGGGGGGTGATGTAGGGGTGTTACGCGAGGGCAAACAAACACACAAGTGATGTTTGCGCCCGCACGCGTAAGGGTGCCTACATCCACGTCCGCAATGGTTAGCCCTGGGGGGCTGTAACGGCGCTGTGATCCCCCACGGCCCCACCCCTCAGGGGGGAGTTGCTATATAAGGCGGGGAGCCGGTGGGCTCGGGGTCTAGTATTACAGCTTAACCAGCGAAGAATGAAGACCAGCAGGATAGGCCCTGGGACTCCCCTGGCTCGCTGTCCTTTTAAGGACCGACCAGGGCAAGCCAGCGGCGTGGCCCTGAGAGCCTAGAGCCGATGCTCTTGTAAGAGCCGGTCTGGTTGGCTAAGGGTGCCGAGATCCTAGCTTGGCCAGAGCTGGATCAGTTAGCCTCCCCTAGCTCTCTAGTGGAGGACCTGGGAGCAGACTAGCCGGGCTAGCGCTAAGGGTGTCTCCCTGTTAGACGGGTGAAGGGGCCGTTACCCCTTCAAGTATTGTGTTCTGCCCTTTGGTTGAATAAATAAGTGTGCCTCCGACTGTCGTCTACGTCTCCTTGAACTCACTACACTATTATTAAACTAATCAGTTGGCAAATATTACTATAATGTTAGTGTGCAGATAATAACTCAGGTTCATTGTTTACTATTGTAGAGAAGTCCCGACGGACGTACTCGGAGACGGAGGTAAGTTAAGGGCTTTCTCCAGGGTTTATTAAAGCTTATCAATAATACACAGGGTACACAACTCCCAGGGGCTAGGGGTCCTACTCTGAGTCCGGGTCCCTGCCGGCTAGCTCCGGTTTCTCTCTCTCGTGTCGGATCGTAGACTCTGCCGACTCCACCGACCGGAGAGAGAAGCACCTCTACGGCTACCACCGGCTTCTCCCCAGACTCCCTATTCGATCCCTCTCTCTACCCTTGGTTCCCTCTTCACCCTGCTTACTTTACCCGTTCCCACAGTGACCCCGCTTACATCACGGGGTATCCCTTAAGTACCCTAGGAGACGTGACGTCATCGCACTGAAAGGCACACCTGACGTCACATCCCTATTTTACTCTCTACACTATTATGAAAGAAGTTGACAGATGTTACAATAATTATGTTTGTGTGCAGATAACTCAGCTGCATTGTTTACCATTATGAAACAAGTTGACAGATGTTACAATAATTATGTTTGTGTGCAGATAACAACTCAGGTTCATTGTTTACTATTATGAAACAAGTTGACAGATGTTACAATAATTATGTTTGTGTGCAGAAAACGAATATTTCATGATTAGGTTCCTAAATTTCTTCTTTTTTACCTGTGTTTTTCTTACGCTGCGACGGTGTACTGCCAGTCTGCGATGTGGCCTGCTGCCTGCTGATTAATTAACATCAGTGCACTGCCCATTATGAGTGTATGCCAGTCTATAATTTGTTGCCCGCTTCTTTACCTCACTAAGTGTACTGCCAACATTTCATGTCCACTGTATTCTGATTTTTCAGCTGCTGCCCGTATTGCAAGCTTTTTATGTCGATTGTAGCAATGCTTATGTCATTGAGTCGGCGTACTAGCAATCTATAATCTAGACTGTAGCCTGCTTCTCTACTTACCTGTGCGCACTGCTGCTCTTAAATTTACACTCATTTGAACTCATTTCTTCTATGCATTTCTATTTCGATTGCTCACGTCACGCTATTTACTCATACGTTGTACTGCGATGCTGATAGCTGTGCCATCGGGGATTGCTGTGCACGTCCATGTGTGTGTGTGTGAGTAGATGTGTGCGTGTTTGAGTCGATATGTGTGTGCATGTAGGTCAATACGTGTGTTTAAGTCCATGTGTGTGTCTGTATTTTTAGAACGAACAACGCCCAATGTGTGTGTCTGTACGTCTAAGTGTTTGTGTGTCACAGTCCAAGTGTGCGTATCAGTCCATTTGTGTGCGTATCAGTCGCTGTGTGTGTGTTAGTGTGCGTATCAGTCGCTGTGTGTGTGTTAGTCCATGTGTGCATGTTCGAGTGGAGAGTTTCCCATACCTGGGCAGTGTGCTTATGACCGGCTCCAATTTTTTTCATCGGTTGCGTAACGCTGTGTGGAAGCTACCTGGTCTGTCGCTCCGCACGAAGCTTCAAGTCTTCTCGGCCACAGTCATTCCGTCCCTTCTCTACGCTTGCGAAACGTGGACCCCCCTAATGGAGCATCTTCGCCGGTTGGAAACATTTAGGCTGGCCTGCCTACGATCCATCCTGGGTTTAACCAGGCTGGATTGTGTGAGGAACTCACAAATCCTTGAAAGATCTGGGCAAAGTCCCATCGGTGAGCTCCTCCGACAGGCAAGGCTGCGTTGGCTGGGTGTTGTATGTGTCGGGTTATGAAATTTTGATGAAAATAATAAAAATTAATAATTTTCCGAAAAATGTGCAAATCGCATTAATTATGTTAATGTGTGTATTAATATGCATAAATTATGATGATGCGTGTAATTATATGCATAAATTATGATAATCGCTGAGATAATCGTAGTAATTTATGCGGATGCTTGCGATGATGTTAATGTGTGCAGTTGTGATAATTAGGCTCAGCTTCGTTTATCCAGAGTTGTCAATCAGGATAACACGATTATCATCGATTAAACGTTTACCGATTATCCTAGTGTGTGTTATGATATTTAAGGTCACCAGTTCAGATCTCATCACAGGATACAGCTCTTATGAATAAGACAGTTTTGCATGGACTTGGAAAGAAGCACTCGAACAGTTGGTGTTAAGCAATTTTATTCTAACAAGCATGTGACATTCTATCATGCAGGTCAAACATGCGTCAATAATTCATGAATAACCAAACTCTTATGCATTGCGATACTATGCATTCGATTAATATGAATAACTAAAATTCTTATGCAATTACGAGGTTATGCAATTACCTAATATGAATGACTAAACATTTTTTTTTTATTCATTGGCGAAATTATGCAGTTAACGAAAATGAATGACTAAAACATTTCTTATTCATGTAACTCGACGGCAGCACTGCTTTGCACGATCAGTTGATATTGAACACACCACCTCGAAATGGCAACCCTTTTTGAAACACAAAGATAACTTTTGAAAGTCTTATTCGTGTGCGTGTTGTGTGTGCGTTGTCCCCTTGTAAAATAAATTTTAAAATTTTTTTAGAGCCGGGAGTTGTGTCGTTAGCTTGTGGGGTAGGGGAGGGATTATACAAACAGCGGCCAGAGAGGTTCTCTCTGGCTTGGGCGTGGCCGCAGCGAGCGCCTGCTGCTCCCTCGCTCAGCGTGTCGCTCGGCTTGTGCGCTCTCTCTCTCTCTCTCCACTGCTCGATGACGAGTTGGCACGATGCTGTCCTTGAAGATGCTCGGTCGCTCGTGTCGCTCGTTGGCGCACAGTGGCGCACGGTGGCGCACAGTGGCGCACGGTGGCGCTGGGTGTCGCTCGCGCTTTCTTGGTGGCAGCCCCCGGCTTCTCCACTGCTCGATTGATTGTTGAGTCGGCACGATGCTCGCCGTCGCTCTGGACGTCTGGTGTGTTCGCACTGGTCGTTGGTCGGTGTGCCCTCAGGCACACGGCGCATTCGATGGCGCTGTCCTCTCCCTCCCAGCCGTTTGACCAGGCTTTCTCCACTGCTTCGCGCTCTCTGCTTTTGCTCGCTTGGTCGACGCTTGGCGATCTCCGCCCTTTTATAGGTTGATTGCTTGTCGTCACTCGTCACTCTCTCTGCTCCGTGCTTCCCTTGTTCGTGAAGCTGCCAGCTTCACTCGCACTTAACTTCGTTCTGCGAGAAGCGACACCTGCTATCGGCATCGGTGTTTCGTTTCCTCACGACGCTCCGCCAGCCGGAGCACGGCTGAAACCCAGCCCCAACTCAGGTTGAACTCAGACTTCTGCGACTCGAACGACTCCTCCTCGTTCCATCACTTCTCGAGGCACAACCGCTCCAGCTCTCTTGCGAGCCCCCGTCGCAACGCTGCGTCGCAAGCCGAGTTGCGAGACCGAGCGCCTCGGACAGACTGCTCTCAGACTGTCACTTTAACGAAGTCTCGTCGTCCCATCTCTTCTCGAGGCACGACTGCCACAGCTCCCTTGCGTGCCCCGTCGCAACGCTGAGCTCGACTCGGACTCCCAGACTGCTCTCAGGCTGCCACTTTAACGATGTCTCGTCGTCCCATCTCTTCTCGAGGCACGACTGCCACAGCTCCCTTGCGTGCCCCGTCGCACCGCTCAGCGCGACTCGGACCGACTCAACCCAGACTGTCCTTTCGCGGTGTGCGCCCGTGCCTAACTCAAAACGTGACTCCCCTCTCTCCGCGTCTCTTGCGAGAGAAAACAAACAAGACAGAGTGAGAAGAAGCAGACACCCCCCCCCCTTGTGACCTTTTGCTCCCTCCTTGCCCGTCAGACCCCGCTGGAAGACAAAGGTGGCTGAGGAGATGTTTGTAATACATTTATGTGGTCCTGTGTGTTACATTTATTCTTGAATTATATTTTATGAGTTCCTTCGGTCTTAGTATCGTGTTAATCATTCGTCTATGTTTAATGAATATTCGTAATGATTCTCATCACATTATTATTTTGGCTTCGCCAAGTTTAGTTCTCCAGAGATTGGTGTTTATTCTGAGTTATATTTTAATGTCCTGAGGTTAAGCGTAATTATGTTTCCACTTAAGCTTTCTGGAATTCGTACTCTTTAGTTTTTATTTTTATTGGAAGGTCGTGTAGGTAGGAAACATATAATAATAGAAAAAAATATTATTGTTTGTTGGTTAATTATCTTTGTTAAGTTTCTACTTTTCGGTAAGGAAAACGTTAAGAAAACGCGAAGTTTCAACCGTTATTTATTCTGCCCTTATCTGTACATCTCCAGATGTCTTGGGAGGCTAGTCCATACATCTTTTGTCCATCTGGATGTCCATGACCTCTTTGTGACCGAACTCTCAACATTTTAACCGCCCTCCATGTTTCATGGATTCCTGGTGTTCTTGTGAGGAGAAGTGAGTTGTTTTCATTAATTAATAAAAAAAAAAGGTATATATATATATAGATTAAAATTTTTTATTATATATATTTTTTGAATTGTTCTTAATTAAAAAAAAGGGTATAGACACAACAATCCGCCCGTTTGAAAATTATCAGGGGTCGATTTGGCCACTGGCGAATTTTCAAACCAAGTAAATGCCCTTTTTTTGTGTTATGAATCTATAAGCCGCCCTCACTCTCGGCGGTTATTTCTTACGACACGCGCATATGTATCACAATCGTAACATGGTTACATTTGAAATAATCAAAAGAAATAAAACACAACGTTAAACATCGGTACTAATCCATAACGCATTCCTTCCAAAGCGCGCGCATATGTATCACAATCTTAACAAGGTTACATTTGAAATAAGCAAGGAAAATACAACAAAACTTTAACATCGATATCACCAGTTACATGGTTCTCATACATCATAACTCCGACGGATATTAATTTTTTTGTTTTTGTTAAATCCTGGGAAACGCTAGGTAGCGGTTTCGAACGCATTTTTGCGTTATTTTCCTCCTGTTACATCCTTGCAATCTTTTTACCAAGTTCCGAGTGTCTGGTTTACCACTTATCACTTTGATCATTCGATCACGGTTTTCCGGTTCGTTTTTGTAATTTCCCCTCTCACTCTCTCGCGTCGTGGGAGTGTGTGGTGTAAAATTGTGCTGCACATAATCAGAATTCGCGCACACAACCAACTTCTGTACTCCGTCATCACTGGCATTCGCTCTCTCTGCGATTACATGCACATTTGCCGAGTCAGCGTGTCGATTTAATTCCGTACCTCGTAATGTTGCCCTCTTTGGTTTTACGAGTGTGTTAGATTCCAACACCATTCCCGATATGTCATGAACATTCGTCTCCATTTTAGCACTCCGATCCACATTAATTTTTGTTTCATTTGGATATTTTCCATTCAAAGGCTCACGCCTGCGCTCCTCAGGGCGTGTCCCTGCTGTCTGTTTTTGTACTGTCCGATCACGCTTCAATGCAACCCTGTCCTTGTATTCGATCCGCACGTCATTTACGGGAGCACTGTCCACGTTTTTGCCCGCCCTGTCACTTGCAGCCTGTTTGTATTTCCCATTGAGCTCAGGGTTTAACACCTCGGCGGGTGGGGCGCGTGTTGGCCGCTCGCTCGCGCTCACTGTGGGTAGTTCATCATGTCTTTGGACCGCATTCTGTGTTATTCCTCTATTCCCTCCTGGTATAGCCGGTGGAGGAATTGGTCGGAATTGGATCGATTGTGTTTGACCTCCCATCCTGCGATTCTCCTGAATGTTCGCATCCATACCTCCGCGGTCTGTGTAACACCTTCCCGCTAGGTGGTTATCTTGCCATCTCTGTGCGTAATTTGAACCTTGCGTGTGTCGTGGGATGGGGTGTTGATATGGTTCTGCTCTGAACCTCTCCCTCCTACGATTCTCCTGCATGTTCGCATCCATACCTCCGCAGTCTGTGTACCTTCCCGCTGGATGGTTATCTCGCCATCTTAGTGTGCAACTTTGGCCTCGTGTGTGTCGTGGCATGGGGTGTTGGTATGGTTCTGTTCTGAACCTCCCCCTCCTGCGATTCCTCTGAATGTTCGGCTTTGTGCCGCTCTCATACTCGTGCCAACCTCTCTCTGGGTTATTTTGCCATGTGTGCGTGCGTTTTTGCTCCGTCCTGCATTGTGGGACTGCTCGGTGATTTTTATTCCTCTCTGAGAGGCTGGGTTCTTTATCCCTCTCCCTGTGTTCTGGATCCGAATTATGATTCTTAGCTCTGTATAACCATGCCATGTACGCCTTGCTCTCTATGCGGCGTAAGGATGCGGTTTCTGGATTCACAACCATTCTCACCCTTTCTGTAATCTCTGGGCTCAAGGATTCAAAAAACATAATTTTGAACATTTTATCTCCTTCGTGGTATTGATTCACATCGCCTGCGTAATACGCTCTTTTAAATTGTACGAGGTAGTCACGTGGATCTTGGTCCATGCCCTGGGTCATCGATTTTACAGCATAAAACCCCTCAGTGAGTGTCGAATATTCTCCAAACTTCCGAATCACTGCCAGGCTCAGTTGTTTAAAATCATTTCTAACCTTGTGTGGTAGTGACTTTACCCATGGGATAGAATCTTTGTGTAAGCTTCGTTTCAACAAACTCGCTTTTTCATCCCGTCTCATCAGCCCTCTAATCATTGCCTCCTCTTCCACTGTCGCGATATGTGTATGTATATCCATGGACTTATTGTGGGGGTCAAAATCGGGAATTCTGACTAGAGCCTTGTCCATCAATTTAAGGGTTTTACTGGTGAATAGGTATTCCGAAAGTTGATTGCCGTCAGCGTCATCATAAAACAAGTTATCATCAGGCAATCTGTCACTTTGGTCTGTGCTGTGTCGCTTGTGTTTAAGTGGCGTGCATTTTTTGTGTGATCGCTCAGTGCTGTGTCGCTCGTGTTGCCATTTCCCTTCAGTTTTTGCCTCTGCCCTTAGGGAAGGATGTCCTGTCGACTTTACTTTAACATTTTGCCTCGCTCTAGCTGTGAAGTTGTCAGTCTCACATGCTCTTGTTTGCATATGTATCTCTCCATCCCTTCTCTCGAATTGTGAGGGTTTCCCTTTGTCAATGATTTTTTGTTCGATATCCATAATTTTTTTGCGATCAGTCCCTGGACTCTGTCCACGTACCCAAGAGTGTGATTTAATGTTACTTCCATATTTATTCTATGGATCAACGTCTGTGAGTTTCGCTGGTGTCGCGAGCCCTGATTTCTCCTCCCTTACGATGGTGTGAGGACATTTTTCCTCGTTTATTAGAGACGATTTCTCTCCCGTTTCCTTTCCAAAATTTTCCTCATTCCACAATCCCTGTCTGTATGCCTGTGTGAGAAGGCATGAGTCCTGTCCTGCCTTCTCTGCAGTTTTTGCATCGTGTTCGCCTTTGTTACATTTTATCCAGTCACTTAGTTTCCCTCGAGGTGTGTTCGTGTTATCGATACAGCTCCCTTCCCATATGTCTCTCTGACTGTACTGCTTTATAACAGATTGGTCGGTACGTTTTAATACGAGCTCGCAGTATCCCGTAACCCATTCAAAAATTATTCTTAATCCTAGCATCTTAGGTATGGCAAGAGTTACTTTGACATTTCCTTTTTAGAGTGCATATAAAACAATTATCTCACAGAGGGTAGTCAGTTTGACTCGAGTTATTCTGTTATTTTCCGATTCAGTGTGCGTACCTCTAACACCATTTATCACAGGATGCAATCGTTTTGATACGATATTATCTTAATTCAACTGTCTCTGTTTCAACTTGTTATTCTGGGTTTTGACCTTGGAGGGCGTTTTTTTGTTTTTGTTTTACGCCCGTTTACAATCACCATGCAATGTTTGATATTCTGGTTAACACGTAGTGGTTCATTCCATCATCCATGTGTAATGCGGGCGAAAGCGACCTTCCGGATGTGACGTCACGAGGAGGCGGAGCCAGGTGACGTGGGTGAAAGGTAGGGGGTCCTTAAGCGCGTAAACCGGAAGGAGAAGTCAGTCGGGGTGTGAATGGAAAGGTGTGGGGCCACGCGGGCGTACGAGCCGAGGGGGCACCGTCAGAAGCGGGAGCCAACCCTGGGAACAGTAGGGAGCTACTGGGAGGTGTAAAGCTGCAGACAGAGGTAGGCAGTAAGGCTGTGTGTGAGGGGCAGCGAGGTGGCTGCCAAGAGTCGCAGGAGCAACGAGAAGGCGAGACAGCACGAGGCTGTCAGAGCTGCAGCAGGAACCAGCACAGAAAGGAGCTGTGTGAGAGTACAGCAGCGGAGCTGCTGTGGGGCTGCAAGAGCGACAAGAACAGCAGGGGGGCTGCTGATGTGGACTGGAGTGACATCGGAACCAGCACAGAGAGAATAAGAGAGACAGCCGTGTGGGAACGCAGTACGGACCGAATAAAGGACACTGAGCCAGAGATCGTGGTCAAGTCTTTTATTACACTGGTGTCAGAAGTGAAACGGCATGTCTAAGCAAGTAAGGAAGAAAATTCCCCCGGCGCCAGCATCGGCTTCTTCGTCCGACGACGACAAATTCCCTCCGACCACGGATTCTGCTGGGGTGGTGGAGGAGAGCCCTGCTGAGGCGAGCACGGGGACGGGCGTGGAAGATGTCGGCGCGATGGCGGGTCCGTCAACAACATCGGACGCTGACCAAAGATGGCAACAGGTGGCAGAACAACTGAAGACACTCAAGGACGTCCTGGCGCATCTATGTCACCTCGTTACGCCAAGGACGACGATGGAACGAGAAGGTGCTCCACGGGCCGCCACGTTGCCTGCCCTGCCGCCGCCATTGGCCACGCGGCAAGAAGACGCCATCTTGCGCGCTCCGCGGCGCCAAACCGCCATCTTGGCCACGCCGCGGGCCGACGCCATTTTGAATTTGCCTCCAGAACAACCATCATTGGAAGACGGCGTAAAGAGGAGTCGGAGTCGCCACCTTACTACAGTTAAGGAATTCTCTATCGGGGGCGATTGGAGCGCTTTCGCCTGCCGATTTTTGGCGGCGGTTCGTTCAGCAAGATGGACCGATGCGGAGGCCTTGGAAGTGTTGCCGACTCTACTGGACGACGAATCTGTTCGATTTTTCCGTTCCATAACGGCCGATAAGAAGAAGACTTTATGTGGAGTTTTTGAGGAAATGGCCGACGCCTATGAGCCACCTGACGACGCGCATCGGCGATTCGCTCAACGACAACGAGCACCCGAAGAATCGCCCGTGGCGTTCAGGGGTGCGGTGTTGGAGCTGGCCATGGCAGCATATCCTGACACGCCACAGGATCTGCTCGAGCCTCTCATATTGGGGAAAATGCTGGAGCTGTCTCGGGATCTGGGGATCCCCATGCCTGTGTGTGGGCATGAGAAGCTCACGTCCCGGGCGGCAGCAAAGTGTCTGGATGCGCAGTTTAATCTCCGTCGCTGGAAGCAAGTGGCGGCATGGACGGGTGGGCCCGTCAAGGAAGGAGGCGCGATGGGGTGGGACCCCACAAGGGCGATCTATGTGCCGGATGAGCGGGGTCCACAGGAGCTGACGGCTGCCTCCTCTCCATGGCCGGGGCCGCGCGCTACGCCATCGGGACGGGGCCGCCGGGATGCAAGACCTGCGCTTCGGCGCAACGAGGCCGATTGCTTCCGCTGCGGCCGTAGGGGCCATTACGCCAAAGATTGCTGGGCCCGCTTCCCGGGTCCGCCGCATCAGGAGCCCACAACACCGGACAAGCCGACCAAGGAACCTCCGAAACAGGCATGTCGGCACGCACCAGACACTCGGCAAGGCTTTACACCTCACCCACCACCTTTGTTGCGCGATCCTATTGTTGTTGTTAAAGAAAGGCCATCGACGGGGCCTTGTCATTCAGTTACGCAGTGGCGCAAATTGGCACGGAGAGTTGTCGCGGCCGCTACGGGTTCGTCCACTGTACCGGGGTCCATACAAGGTGTGGACGTGCGCATTTTGGTCGACTCGGGAGCGTCTGCGACTATTATATCGGATGTCATTTTCCATCTGTTGGGCATTCCGCCGGGGGCTGTGCGTCCGGTTTATGGGTCTTGCGTCGCTGCGAACGGGGGTAGTATGGGTATCGTGGGCCAGGTGGATGCTAAGATATCTATAGGGGATGTGTCGGCTTCGGGCGTTGTGTTAATATCGAGATCTTTGGCGGTTCCTTGCTTACTAGGCACGGATTTTTTGGCTAAGATGCCCATTTTGATTAAAATCAATGAGAATTGTATTGAATTGCCGGGGGGCCGTCGAATCTCGTTTCTGCCGTCGCCCTGGGGGCGACCTGCTTCGGCCGTACAGGTGCAGGCGCTGTCCGTCGCATCTGTGGACATCCCACCTGGTTCACAGATGCTTATACCCTTGCGGTATCGGAAGCCCCTGCCCAATCGGCTAGGAGCACAAGGGGTCTTGTTGTCACCATCCGCCACGATAACAACGGGATTGGCGTTAGTTGGGGCACAGACCATCGTCCGGCCGGATCAATTACCGGTTTTACAGGTGCTTAATGCGGGGGTGGAAAACATCCGTGTTCCGGCCGGTACGGTTGTGGCACATGCCACTACGGCGTTTGCGACGCACGATTGTCCGCATCGCCGGGGAGTGGTCGCTGGTGTTTCCGAGCCAAGGGGTTCGGATAATCGTTGGATCGCTACCTTATGTGACGAAAATTCTTCCCTGTCCGTGGGGCAACGTGATGCGCTGCGTAAATTGTTGCTGATGTATTCGGATGTGTTCAGCTCCGACGATTTGGATTTGGGACGCACATCGTTGCTTTCCCATCACATTGAGACGGGCGACGCTGCCCCTATTCGGTTAAATTCGCATCGGATGAGTCCAGCGGAGCGAGAACACGTTCGGGGGGCGGTGGAAGACATGTTGGCTGCGGACATTATATCGCCATCGAACAGCCCATGGGGCGCTCCTGTGGTCTTGGTTAAGAAAAAGGATGGCAACTTGCGATTTTGTGTCGATTTCCGGAAATTGAATAAGATATCGGTGGCAGATGCGTACCCCCTGCCGCGTATGGACGACTCCCTTGACGCATTGTCGGGGGCTAAGTTCTTTTCCACACTGGACCTCTCTTCGGGATTTTGGCAGCTTCCCCTTGACGAGTCCTCACGGGAGAAAACCGCATTCCGTACGCCGCAGGGGTTATTTCAATTCAACTGCCTCCCGATGGGATTGAATGCGGCCCCTGCTACATTTCAAAGATTGATGGAGCTCGTTTTGACGGGGTTGCAGTGGGAGACGTGTCTTATATATTTGGACGATATTATTGTGTTCAGCCGCACATTTGGGGAACATTTAACGCGGCTGGAGACAGTGTTCACGAGGATGCGCTCTGCCAATTTGAAATTCAAACCAAAGAAATGCCACCTACTGCAACGGTCCGTCCGTTATTTGGGGCACATTGTGAGTGCAGAGGGGGTGTCCACGGACCCGGAAAAGACGGCGTGTGTCCGGGATTGGCCGACTCCAGCCTCTGTAGGGGATGTTCGGCGGTTTTTGGGATTTGCCTCGTATTACCGAAGATTTGTGCCGGGGTTTGCGACGATTGCGAGGCCCTTGCATCTCCTTACGGGTAAAGGACGGAAATTTGTTTGGGGAGAGCCGGAAGAGGGGGCCTTTCGGAGTCTGCGTGATCTATTGGCTACGGCCCCGACATTGGATTATCCCGATTTTGATCGCCCTTTCATTCTTGATACGGACGCGAGTGACACAGGTATTGGGGCGGTATTATCACAGTCTAAAGGGGGCGTAGAGCGCGTCGTGGCGTATGGTAGCCGAGTCTTGTCGCCTGCGGAAACACGCTACTGTGTCACTCGTAGAGAACTTTTGGCGGTTGTTTTTTTCCTACGGCAATTTCGACCGTACCTTTACGGTCGTTCTTTTATTGTGCGTACGGATCATGCGGCCTTGCAATATGCACTTAAAATGGACCAGCCATCGGGACAGTGGGCACGTTGGTTGGACACGCTGCAGGAATTTTCCTTCCAAATTCAACATCGGAAGGGAGTGCGCCATGCGAACGCTGACGCACTTTCTAGATTACCAGGGCGCGCCCCTTGTAAATGTGCGTCGGGGACGCATAGGTGTTCGCCGATTCTGAACCGCCCTCAGCCGCTTACGTTGGCCGTCGGGAAGTCGGATACTCCGATGGAACCGGGACCGACTGATGGGGTTTTGAATCTGCCGCGGTCTGTCTGGATTCGGGAACAGATGATGGACGAGTCGTTGTTGTCCATGCGGAAGCGGTCTATGAGGGACAATGGGAGTCCGAGTTCGGCTGTGGGGCCGCGAACCGCTCTCCGAGATGGTCTGCTTATGTGGCAGGAAAGGTTCCAGGAAAGCTGGCGTGTGGTGGTACCAACGTCCTTGCGATTTGAGTTGATTAGAACTCTCCATTGTGACACACTATTGCATTTAGGGGTGCAGAAGACCTTGTTGACGTTACAACGTCATTATTTTTGGCACGGCATGGCGACAGATGTCGTAGGGCACGTGCGCGCGTGCCCTGAATGCGCCCGGCGTAAGCCGCCTAAACATCCTTACGTGCCGCCTCTCCAGTCGATTCAGGTGTCTCGAGTCAATGAATTGGTGGCACTGGACATATTGGGACCCTTCCCACCATCGGCGAGGGGAAATAAATATTTGCTGGTAGGGGTTGAGTATCTCTCCCGTTGGCCGATGGCCTGGCCGTTGCCCGATCAGTCGGCCGCGGCCATCACCGACGCCTTTTTGTTTGGGTACATTATGGACAAGGGGGCGCCGGAGAGACTCCTCACGGACCAGGGCCGAAATTTCTCTTCTAAATTATTGGCTGAAGTGTGCGCAGGCCTTGGGACTAAGAAGATACGGACATCTCCATACCATCCGCAGACGGATGGTATGGTTGAGCGGCTGAACAGGACATTGTCTGCCATGCTTTGCCATACTGTGAGTGAACAGCAATCGGATTGGGATCTGCACATCCCCGGAGTGCTTTCGGCGTACAGGATGACGCCCCATGCGGCTACAGGGTATTCGCCGTTTTACCTTATGTATGGTCGGGAAAACGTGCCTCCGGTGGATGTGCAATTGGGTACTGGGGTGAAGGGACCTCGTAAACCACTCCCTGAATACATTCAGGACACGGTTCGCCGGGTTACGGAGGCGCGGGAAAACGCCCGCGTGGCTACGGCCAAAGCCCAGGCCCGGAACGAGCGGTATGCTCGGCGGTCTGAGGGAGAGTGCCCCTGGAAGGTGGGAGACCTGGCCTGGCTCCATTGCCCGCAGGTGCGGCCGGGGACCTCTCCTAAATTGCACAAACCTTGGCATGGTCCTGTGCGCCTCATTGAGGTTCCCAATCCACAGTCGGCGCGCGTTCAGTGTGGTTCTCGCCGTTGGTTTGTTCATACGTCGCGGTTGAAACCATATGTTGCTCCCCTACGTGATGCGTCATCTCCCAATGTTGCCTTGCCGGGGTCTGTTGCTGCTGACTCTGACTCTTCCCCGCCTGCGTCCATTGATCTTGCTGGAGCGCCTGTCGTACCTGTTCCAGACAGGCCGACCGTGACACCGCGGGGGAGGAGTGGGCCTGTTCGGAGGGCGCCTGCCAGGGCTGCGGTACCTTCAAGCCCGGCGACCCTTCCGACCCCGCTGCAGGCGCATTCGCGGAATACGACCAAGACTGATTCGTCAGGGACACGAGATGTCGGTGGACTTCCAATCGCAGCAGGGGAATTACCCCCTGTCATTTCTCGTGTTCCTTCGCGTCCCCGTTCTACAAGTGGGCCGCCGACCGTCCGGGACGGGCCGGCGACCCGCACTCGTTCCAAATCGCTTACGTTTCGTTGATTGTATGTTGTTATTGTTCTTGTTCTTGCCGTCGTATTTATCGCATGCTTTCGTACGTTCGTCGATGTTACTTGTGTGTTGTTCTTGTTGTTATATTGCATGCTTAGTGTCCTTTAAGGGGGAAGGTCGGTTCACCGCATTACGCTTTGGTGTTGTTCAGCCGAGGTCGGCTGGGTTTTTTCTATGGGGGAGGGTGGTGTAATGCGGGCGAAAGCGACCTTCCGGATGTGACGTCACGAGGAGGCGGAGCCAGGTGACGTGGGTGAAAGGTAGGGGGTCCTTAAGCGCGTAAACCGGAAGGAGAAGTCAGTCGGGGTGTGAATGGAAAGGTGTGGGGCCACGCGGGCGTACGAGCCGAGGGGGCACCGTCAGAAGCGGGAGCCAACCCTGGGAACAGTAGGGAGCTACTGGGAGGTGTAAAGCTGCAGACAGAGGTAGGCAGTAAGGCTGTGTGTGAGGGGCAGCGAGGTGGCTGCCAAGAGTCGCAGGAGCAACGAGAAGGCGAGACAGCACGAGGCTGTCAGAGCTGCAGCAGGAACCAGCACAGAAAGGAGCTGTGTGAGAGTACAGCAGCGGAGCTGCTGTGGGGCTGCAAGAGCGACAAGAACAGCAGCGGGGCTGCTGATGTGGACTGGAGTGACATCGGAACCAGCACAGAGAGAATAAGAGAGACAGCCGTGTGGGAACGCAGTACGGACCGAATAAAGGACACTGAGCCAGAGATCGTGGTCAAGTCTTTTATTACACATGCAAAACACTGTCTGTGAGAGATCCCGGACGACGCCACCCATTATGTTGTATGTGTCGGGTTATGAAATTTTGATAAAAATAATAAAAATTAATAATTTTCCGAAAAATGCGCAAATCGCATTAATTATGTTAATGTGTGTATTAATATGCATAAATTATGATGATGCGTGTAATTATATGCATAAATTATGATAATCGCTGAGATAATCGTAGTAATGTATGCGGATGCTTGCGATGATGTTAATGTGTGCAGTTGTGATAATTAGGCTCAGCTTCGTTTATCCAGAGTTGTCAATCAGGATAACACGATTATCATCGATTAAACGTTTACCGATTATCCTAGTGTGTGTTATGATATTTAAGGTCACCAGTTCAGATCTCATCACAGGATACAGCTCTTATGAATAAGACAGTTTTGCATGGACTTGGAAAGAAGCACTCGAACAGTTGGTGTTAAGCAATTTTATTCTAACAAGCATGTGACATTCTATCATGCAGGTCAAACATGCGTCAATAATTCATGAATAACCAAACTCTTATGCATTGCGATACTATGCATTCGATTAATATGAATAACTAAAATTCTTATGCAATTACGAGGTTATGCAATTACCTAATATGAATGACTAAACATTTTTTTTTTATTCATTGGCGAAATTATGCAGTTAACGAAAATGAATGACTAAAACATTTCTTATTCATGTGTAATAAACGACTGGACCACGATGTCTGGCTCAGTGTCCTTTATTCGGTTCGTGCTGTACTCCCACACGGCTGTCTCTACTCTGTAGCTTCTCCACGGTGCTGACTCCAATGTCGGCCCGATCCACAACAGCAGCCCCGCTGCTGTTACTCTCGCACAGCCCCCCTTGGCTGTACTCGCTGCAACTCCTCTCTCTTTCGTCCTCTCTGCAGCTCTGACAGCTTCGTGCTGTCTCTCTCTCTCTTCTCTCCCGCCTCAGCTGGCAGCCACACCGCTGCCTCTAACACGCAGCTCTTCTGGCTGTCTTCTCCGCAGCTGCACACCACTCCGTAGCTTCCGCCTCTCTTCGGGGTTGGCTCCCGATGGCCGTCGGTGCCCCCCTCTTCTCACTCGCCCGCGTGGCCTCTCTCTTTTCCGCTCACACCCCGACTGACTTCCCCTTCCGGTTTACCCGCTTAAGGACCCGAACCTTCCACCCACGTCACATGACTCCACCCCCCGTGACGTCACATCCGGAAGGTCGCTTACGCCCGCATTACACCACCCTCCCCCGTAGAAAAATCCCAGCCGACCTCGGCTGACCAATAGCAAATCGTAATGCGGCGAACCGAGCTTCCCCCCCTAAAGGACACTAAGCATACAATGTAACAGCAAGAACAACAACAACAACGCAATTAACATCAACGAACGTACAAAAAGCATGCAATAAATACAACTGTAAGAAAAAGATAACAACACAGCAACAATCAACGAAACGTAAGCGATTTGGAACGTGTGCGGGTCGCCGGCCCGTCCCGGACGGTCGGCGGCCCACTCGCAGAACGGGAACGCGATGAAAGTCGAGGAATGACAGGGGGTAATCCCCCTGTCGCAGCTGGAAGTCCACCGACGTCCCGTGTCCCTAAAGAGTTAGTCTTGGGCTTGTCCTGTGACCGTGCCCGCAGCTGGGTCGGAAGGGCTGCAGGGCTCGAAGGTCCCGCAGACCTGGCAGGCGCCCTCCGAGCAGGGCCCCTCGTCCCCCGCAATGTCACGGCCGGCCTGTCTGGAACAGGTACGACAGGCGCTCTAGCAAGATCAATGGACGCAGGCAGGGGAGAGTCAGCAGCAACAGACCCCGGCAAGGCAACATTGGGGGATGACGCATCATGTAAGGGAGCAACATATGGTTTCAAGCGCGACGTATGCACAACCCAGCGACGAGACCCAATCTGGACGCGTGCTGTGGGTTGGGAACCGCAATGAGGCGTACGGGACCATGCCAGGGTTTGTGCAATTTCAGCGAGGTTCCCGGACGTACCTGTGGACAATGAAGCCAGGCTAGGTCCCCAACCTTCCAAGGGCACTCCCCCTCGGACCGTCGCGCATATCGCTCGTTCCGGGCCTGGGCTTTGGCCGTAGCCACGCGGGCATTCTCCCGCGCCTCCGTGACTCGGCGAACCGTGTCCTGAATGTATTCAGGAAGTGGTTTACGAGGTCCCTTCACCCCAGTTCCCAATTGCACATCCACCGGCGGCACGTTTTCCCGACCATACATAAGGTAAAACGGCGAATACCCTGTAGCCGCATGAGGCGTCATCCTGTACGCCGAAAGCACTCCGGGGATGTGCAGATCCCAATCTGATTGTTGTTCGCTCACGGTATGGCAAAGCATGGCAGACAATGTCCTGTTCAGCCGTTCAACCATACCATCCGTCTGCGGATGGTATGGGGATGTCCGTACTTTCTTAGTCCCAAGGCCCGCGCACACTTCCGCCAATAATTTAGAAGAGAAATTCCTGCCCTGGTCCGTGAGGAGTCTCTCAGGCGCCCCCTTGTCCATAATATACCCAAACAAAAAGGCGTCGGTAATGGCCGCGGCCGACTGATCGGGCAACGGCCAGGCCATCGGCCAACGGGAGAGGTACTCAACCCCTACCAGCAAATATTTATTTCCCCTCGCCGATGGTGGAAAAGGTCCCAATATGTCCAGTGCCACTAATTCATTGACTCGAGACACCTGAATCGACTGGAGAGGCGGCACGTATGGATGTTTCGGCGGCTTACGTCGTGCACACGCAGGGCACGCGCGCACGTGCCCTACGACATCTGTCGCCATGCCGTGCCAAAAATAATGACGTTGCAACGTCAACAAGGTCTTCTGCACCCCTAAATGTAAGAGAGTGTCACAATGGAGAGTTCTAATCAACTCGAATCGCAAGGACGTTGGTACCACCAGGCGCCAACGTTCCTGGAACCCCTCCCGCCACATAAGCAGACCATCTCGGAGAGCGGTTTGCGGCCCTACAGCCGCACACGGACTCCCCTTGTCCCTAGCAGACCGCTTCCGCAAGGACACCAACGACTCATCCATCAACTGTTCCCGGATCCAGACAGACCGCGGCAGATTCAAAACCCCGTCAGCCGGTCCCGGTTCCATCGGAGTATCCGACTTCTCGACGGCCAACGTAAGCGGCTGAGGGGGGTTTGGAATCGGCGAACACCTATGCGTCCCCGACTCACATTTACAAGGGGCGCGCCGCGGTAATCTGGAAAGTGCGTCAGCGTTCGCATGGCGCACTCCCTTCCGATGTTGAATTTGGAAGGAAAATTCCTGTAGCGTGTCCAACCAACGTGCCAACTGTCCGGATGGCTGGTCAATTTTAAGGGCATATTGCAAGGCCGCATGATCCGTACGCACAATAAAAGAACGACCGTAGAGGTATGGTCGAAATTGCCGTAGGAAAAAAACAACCGCCAATAGTTCTCTGCGAGTGACACAGTAGCGGGTTTCCGCAGGAGACAAGACTCGGCTACCATACGCCACGACGCGCTCTACACCCCCTTTAGACTGTGATAATACCGCCCCAATACCCGTGTCACTCGCGTCCGTATCAAGAATGAATGGGTGATCGAAATCGGGATAATCCAATGTTGGGGCCGTGGCCAATAGATCACGCAGACTCCGAAAGGCCGCCTCCTCCGGCTGTCCCCAACCAAACTTCCGTCCTTTACCTGTAAGGAGATGCAAGGGCCTCGCAATTGTCGCAAAACCCGGCACAAATCTTCGGTAATACGAGGAAAATCCCAAAAACCGGCGAACATCCCCCACGGTGGCCGGAGTCGGCCAATCCCGGACGCACGCCGTCTTTTCCGGATCCGTGGACACCCCCTCAGCACTCACAATGTGCCCCAAATAGTGGACGGACCGTTGCAGTAGGTGACATTTCTTTGGTTTGAATTTCAATTTGGCAGAACGCATCCTCGTGAACACTGTCTCCAGCCGCGTCAAATGTTCATCAAATGTGCGGCTGAAGACAATAATATCATCCAAATATATAAGACACGTATCCCACTGCAACCCCGACAAAACGAGCTCCATCAATCTTTGAAATGTAGCAGGGGCCGCATTCAATCCCATCGGGAGACAGTTGAATTGAAATAACCCCTGCGGCGTACGGAATGCGGTTTTCTCCCGTGAGGACTCGTCAAGGGGAAGCTGCCAAAATCCCGAAGAGAGGTCCAGTGTGGAAAAGAACCTAGCCCCCGACAATGCGTCGAGGGAGTCATCCATACGCGGCAGGGGGTACGCATCTGCCACCGATATCTTATTCAATTTGCGGAAATCAACACAAAATCGCAATTTGCCATCCTTCTTCTTAACCAAGACGACCGGAGCGCCCCATGGGCTGTTAGATGGCGATATAATGTCCGCAGCCAACATGTCTTCCACTGCCCCCCGTACGTGTTCTCGCTCCGCAGGACTCATCCGATGCGAATTTAATCGAATAGGGGCAGCATCGCCCGTCTCAATGTGATGGTAAAGCAACGATGTGCGGCCCAAATCCAAATCATCGGAGCTGAACACATCGGAATGTCAACAACAATTTACGCAGCGCACCACGTTGCTCCATGGACAGGGAAGAATTTCCGTCACATAAATCAGCAACCCAACGATCATCCGAACTCCTTGGCTCGGAAACCCCAGCAACAACTGCCCGGCTATGCGGACAATCATTGGTCGCAAACGCCGTAGTGGCATGTGCCACAACCGTACCGGCCGGGACACGGACGTTTTCCCCCCCCGCATTAAGCACCTGTAAAAACGGTAATTGATACGGCCGGACGATGGTCTGTGCCCCCACTAACGCCAACCCGGTTGTTATCGTGGCGGACGGTGACAACAAGACCCCTACTGCTCCTAGCCGATCAGGCAGGGGCTTCCGATACCGCAAGGGTATAAGCATCTGTGTACCAGGTGGGATGTCCACAGATGCGACGGACAGCGCCTGCACTTGTACGGCCGAAGCAGGTCGCCCCCAGGGCGACGGCAGAAACGAGATTTGACGGCCCCCCGGCAGTTCAATACAATTCTCATTGATTTTGATCAAAATGGGCATCTTAGCCAAAAAATCGGTGCCTAACAAACAAGGAACCGCCAAAGATCTCGATATCAACACAACGCCCGAGGCCGACACATCCCCAAGGATATCTTAGCATCCACCTGACCCACGATACCCATGCTACCCCCGTTCGCAGCGACGCACGACCCATAAACCGGACGCACAGCCCCCGGCGGGATGCCCAACAGATGGAAAATGACATCCGTAATAATAGTCGCCGACGCGCCGGAGTCGACCAAAATGCGTACGTCCACCCCTTGTATAGACCCCGGTACAGTGGACGAGCCCGTAGCGGCCGCGACGACTCTCCGTGCCAACTTGCGCCACTGCGTGACCGAGCGACAAGGCCCCGAAGGGCATGCTTTAACCACAACGTTAGGATGGCGCAACGACGGTGATGGGTGAGGTGTAAAGCCTTGCCGAGTGTCTGGTGCGTGCCGACATGCCTGTTTCTGAGGATCTTTAGCCGACTTGTCCGGTGCCGAGGCCTCCTGCTGCGGCGGAGCCGGGAAGCGGGCCCAGCAGTCTCTGGCGTAGTGGCCCCTACGCCCGCAGCGGAAACAATCGGCCTCGTTGCGCCGAAGCGCAGGCCTTGCCTCCTGACGGCCCCGTTCTGGTAGCGCCGCGCGCGGTCTTGGCCCGCCGCGTCCCGTCCATGGAGCGGAGGCGGCCGTCAGCTGTTGAGGGCCCCGGTCATCCGGAACATAGACAGCCTGCGCAGGGTTCCACCCCAGCGCATCCCCTTCTTTGACGGGCCCCCCCGTCCACGCCGTCACTTGTTTCCAGCGACGGAGGTTGAATTGCGCATCGAGACACTTAGCAGCCGTCCGGGAAGTTAGCTTCTCATGCCCACACACAGGCATGGGGATCCCTAGATCCCGAGACAGCTCCAACATTTTCCCTAATATGAGAG
Source organism: Lampetra planeri (assembly GCF_965212315.1). NCBI lineage: Eukaryota > Metazoa > Chordata > Hyperoartia > Petromyzontiformes > Petromyzontidae > Lampetra > Lampetra planeri. Next base: position 42,934 of record NC_136134.1, read on the forward strand.
GCTCGAGCAGGTCCTGTGGCGTCTCAGGATAAGCTGCCATGGCCAGCTCCAGCACCGCACCCCTGAACGCCACGGGCGACTCCTCTGGTGCTCGTTGTCGTTGAGCGAATCGCCGATGCGCATCATCTGGTGGCTCATAAGCATCGGCCATTTCTTGAAAAACACCACGTAAAGTTGCCTTCTTATCGGTCGTTATGGAACGGAAGAATCGGACAGATTCGTCGTCCAGGAGAGTCGGCAGCACCTCCAAAGCCTCCGCATCGGTCCATCTTGCTGTGCGTACCGCCGCCAAGAAGCGGCAGGCGAACGCGCTCCAGTCCCCACCGACGGAAAATTCTTTAACCGTGGTAAGGTGGCTACTCCGACTCCTCTTCCCGCCGTCTTCCAATGGTGGTGGTTGTGGTGGCAAATTCAAAATGGCGTTGGCCCGCGGCGTGGCCAAGATGGCGGTTTGGCGCCGCGGAGCGCGCAAAATGGCGGCCTCTTACCGCGTGGGCAATGGCGGCGGCAGGACAGGCAACGTGGCGGCCCGCGGAGCACCAACTGCGTCCTCCATCGTCCCTGGCGCGACGAGATGGCATAGATGCGCCAGGACGTCCTTAAGTGCCTCCAGTTGTACCGCCATCGCTTGCCATCGTTGATCCGCGTCTGATGATGTCGACGGACCCGCCACCCCGCCAACATCCTCCACTCCCGTTCCCGTGGTCGCCTCAGCCGGGCTCTCCTCCACCACCCCAACAGGATCCGTGGTTGGAGGGAGTTCGTCGTCGTCGGACGAAGAAGCCGATGCAGGCGCCGGATTAACTTTCTTCCTCACTTGTTTAGACATGCCGTTGCACTTCCGACACCAGTGTAATAAACGACTGGACCACGATGTCTGGCTCAGTGTCCTTTATTCGGTTCGTGCTGTACTCCCACACGGCTGTCTCTACTCTGTAGCTTCTCCACGGTGCTGAATCCAATGTTGGCCCGATCCACAACAGCAGCCCCGCTGCTGTTACTCTCGCACAGCCCCCCTTGGCTGTACTCGCTGCAACTCCTCTCTCTTTCGTCCTCTCTGCAGCTCTGACAGCTTCGTGCTGTCTCTCTCTCTTCTCTCCCGCCTCAGCTGGCAGCCACACCGCTGCCTCTAACACGCAGCTCTTCTGGCTGTCTTCTCCGCAGCTGCACACCACTCCGTAGCTTCCGCCTCTCTTCGGGGTTGGCTCCCGATGGCCGTCGGTGCCCCCCTCTTCTCACTCGCCCGCGTGGCCTCTCTCTTTTCCGCTCACACCCCGACTGACTTCCCCTTCCGGTTTACCCGCTTAAGGACCCGAACCTTCCACCCACGTCACATGACTCCACCCCCCGTGACGTCACATCCGGAAGGTCGCTTACGCCCGCATTACACATGTAACTCGACGGCAGCACTGCTTTGCACGATCAGTTGATATTGAACACACCACCTCGAAATGGCAACCCTTTTTGAAACACAAAGATAACTTTTGAAAGTCTTATTCGTGTGCGTGTTGTGTGTGCGTTGTCCCCTTGTACAATTAATTTTAAAAAATTTTTAGAGCCGGGAGTTGTGTCGTTAGCTTGTGGGGTAGGGGAGGGATTATACAAACAGCGGCCAGAGAGGTTCTCTCTGGCTTGGGCGTGGCCGCAGCGAGCGCCTGCTGCTCCCTCGCTCAGCGTGTCGCTCGGCTTGTGCGCTCTCTCTCTCTCTCTCCACTGCTCGATGACGAGTTGGCACGATGCTGTCCTTGAAGATGCTCGGTCGCTCGTGTCGCTCGTTGGCGCACAGTGGCGCACGGTGGCGCACAGTGGCGCACGGTGGCGCACGGTGGCGCTGGGTGTCGCTCGCGCTTTCTTGGTGGCAGCCCCCGGCTTCTCCACTGCTCGATTGATTGTTGAGTCGGCACGATGCTCGCCGTCGCTCTGGACGTCTGGTGTGTTCGCACTGGTCGTTGGTCGGTGTGCCCTCAGGCACACGGCGCATTCGATGGCGCTGTCCTCTCCCTCCCAGCCGTTTGACCAGGCTTTCTCCACTGCTTCGCGCTCTCTGCTTTTGCTCGCTTGGTCGACGCTTGGCGATCTCCGCCCTTTTACAGGTTGATTGCTTGTCGTCACTCGTCACTCTCTCTGCTCCGTGCTTCCCTTGTTCGTGAAGCTGCCAGCTTCACTCGCACTTAACTTCGTTCTGCGAGAAGTGACACCTGCTATCGGCATCGGTGTTTCGTTTCCTCACGACGCTCCGCCAGCCGGAGCACGGCTGAAACCCAGCCCCAACTCAGGTTGAACTCAGACTTCTGCGACTCGAACGACTCCTCCTCGTTCCATCACTTCTCGAGGCACAACCGCCCCAGCTCTCTTGCGAGCCCCCGTCGCAACACTGCGTCGCAAGCCGAGTTGCGAGACCGAGCGCCTCGGACAGACTGCTCTCAGACTGTCACTTTAACGAAGTCTCGTCGTCCCATCTCTTCTCGAGGCACGACTGCCACAGCTCCCTTGCGTGCCCCGTCGCAACGCTGAGCTCGACTCGGACTCCCAGACTGCTCTCAGGCTGCCACTTTAACGATGTCTCGTCGTCCCATCTCTTCTCGAGGCACGACTGCCACAGCTCCCTTGCGTGCCCCGTCGCACCGCTGAGCGCGACTCGGACCGACTCAACCCAGACTGTCCTTTCGCGGTGTGCGCCCGTGCCTAACTCAAAACGTGACTCCCCTCTCTCCGCGTCTCTTGCGAGAGAAAACAAACAAGACAGAGTGAGAAGAAGCAGACACCCCCCCCCCTTGTGACCTTTTGCTCCCTCCTTGCCCGTCAGACCCCGCTGGAAGACAAAGGTGGCTGAGGAGATGTTTGTAATACATTTATGTGATCCTGTGTGTTACATTTATTCTTGAATTATATTTTATGAGTTCCTTCGGTCTTAGTATCGTGGTAATCATTCGTCTATGTTTAATGAATATTCGTAATGATTCTCGTCACATTATTATTTTGGCTTCGCCAAGTTTAGTTCTCCAGAGATTGGTGTTTATTCTGAGTTATATTTTAATGTCCTGAGGTTAAGCGTAATTATGTTTCCACTTAAGCTTTCTGGAATTCGTACTCTTTAGTTTTTATTTTTTTTGGAAGGTCGTGTAGGTAGGAAACATATAATAATAGGAAAAAATATTATTGTTTGTTGGTTAATTATCTTTGTTAAGTTTCTACTTTTCGGTAAGGAAAACGTTAAGAAAACGTGAAGTTTCAACCGTTATTTATTCTGCCCTTATCTGTACATCTCCAGATGTCTTGGGAGGCTAGTCCATACATCTTTTGTCCATCTGGATGTCCATGACCTCTTTGTGACCGAACTCTCAACATTTTAACCGCCCTCCATGTTTCATGGATTCCTGGTGTTCTTGTGAGGAGAAGTGAGTTGTTTTCATTAATTAATAAAAAAAAAAGGTATATATATATATATAGATTAAAAAAAATGATTATATATTTTTTTTGAATTGTTCTTAATTAAAAAAAAGGGTATAGACACAACAGGGTCATGTAGCCCACATGCCCAGCCACCGCATGTCTAAACAGCTTTTGTTCGGCCGGATCAAGGGGGCTAAACGGGTGCGGTACGGGCTAGAGAAGCAATGGAGTGATGTGGTACAGGACGTGGAGCTGAGTGGACTTGCCGATGACTGGTACCAGCGGTGTCAAGATCGGCCTCTGTGGAGGAGGCTCGTCAAGGACGCTACTGGGCAGTTGGAGGCAGTCGCCCTCCAACAACAACGGAGGGCGGAGGAGCGACGCGCACAACAACGAGCGGAGCGCCAGGTGACTAAAACACAGCAAGTTGGTACAGTAGCGGGCACAGGTGGTGCATCAGCCAGTCATCTCGGCCATCTCGGTCAGTCGACCCGTGGCACCTGGGTCTGCCCTGTGACCTTCTGCCAGCGGGCGTTCGACACTTCACGTGGCCTCAAGGTGCACATGGACTGGCACAAGCGTCGTGGTGACGTCACCGCCACTTAGTGGCGAATGGCGGTTGTTGTTGTTGCGTGTGTGTGCGGTCGATATCCCTCTACCGGTATTAGTATTATTCCTACCAGCCCACCCCGCAGGGTCCTGTTTACAATCCAACACTCCAACAGTCCTGATACTCTGTAACAGCCTAGGTACACAGCCTAGGTACACAGCCTAGATACACTACTCTGGCTATGCTCTAGAACTCGCCCTCACAAGGACGTAGAGCCGGGAGTTCCAGAGTCCCACCACTGGCCCTCACAGCGTCCCAGGGTTCTCAGATGGCTGGTCTTGGGTCTTGAGCTACAACTGGCCCTGATCGTCCAGGGAGCTCCCCTTTTATGCCTAGTCCCCAACAAGGGGTGGGGCCGTGTGCGCCCCCAGATATCCCACAGAGCACAAACAGCCCCCCCCCCGTTGGTGGCGCCAAGGGGCTTAAGTGCCTGGGCCACCTGGGAACCCAACGCCTGGCGCCAAGGGGCTTAAGCGTCTGGGCCGCCTGGGAACCCAGCACCCGGCGCCAAGGGGCCCAAGCGCCTGGGCCGCCCAGGGTCCCAGAGCCCCCCAGCAGCCCCTCCCCTCCCATGTCACTACATTACCCTCCTCTATGTAGCCTCCAGCCGTCCCGGCTGTCAATAATTAGAAAGTTTAAATTAACGAAAGGGAGAGAAAAAAATACGTGAGCCTCAACAGGAAAAGAAAAGAGAACAAGAAAGCAACCATAAATACCCTAACCAACCTGTACAACCAAACACTATATACAAGCGTCAATCAACAAAAAAGGTGAAACAATGACACGTGAACAAACGACCCGCAGCACACCTAGCCCTCCTCGGGATCCGCATAGAAAACGGGGAATTAACAACAACAAATATACAGATTCCGACGCGTTGGATGCACAACCAACACCGGTAATCGAACCGAAATCACACAACCACCGCATGGATGGCAGGGATCCACACCACCCTGCCACCCTCCCATCCGTCAGGTGGTGAGAAGGCGAAGACCAACATGTCTAGCACCCCTCTACACACACTTATCCGGACGTCTGTCTACGTCCCGGGTCGAGAAGTCGTACTTCAGGGCCGACCCATGTACTGGGCAAAGAAGTCGCACTTCAGGGCTGCCCCAGTATCTACATTTTTAAATATATATATAAAATTGACATGACACAAACAAAATAAATCTGCCTGCTCCTGCCCAGAAATGGTGGCCGCACGCGCGAACCGCATCTCCAAGGCATCCCGTGCTTGTGTAATGTAGTAACTCGGCGGGAGACGACTTCACGGCTAACACACTCTTTATTTTATCAAACTCGTTCACAGGTGACTAACACCTACTTTGTATCTCGGGTGACAAACACCCACTTAGTATCTCGGGTGACAGACACCCACTTAGTATCTCGGGTGACAAACACCCACTTAGCTACTTGGCGACTAACGCCCACTGAGCTACTCGGATGACCAACATCCACTTAGTATCTCGGGTGACAAACACCCACTTAGCTACTCGGCGACTAACGCCACTGAGCTACTCGGATGACCAACATCCACTTAGCTACTCGGCGACTAACGCCACTGAGCTACTCGGGACACTCCCTGCCCGGGGTATCCGTCTCGACTGTGGGTCCCCAGCCCGACCCACGGGGGCGTCGGACCCCGGGTCCCACAGCCTCGCCTCCGAGCCACACAGGGCCCCGGTCCCCACAAGGACGGCGGGACTAGGGGTCTCGGGGCACTAGGTCTTCAGCTCCGTCTTCGGGTCTTCAACTGGGTAACTCTCCCCGAGTGCTCTCGCGCGTCCCCCTTTATACCCCACCTGCGGACGTCGCTGCGAGCACCCACTTATTCGACCAATCGCTGGGCGCTGGCTACGATCCTGTTTTCCCACATCTCATCGTGCCTCACCACCCACGCCGCGCCGCCCCGTCATCTGTCACTCCCGGCGCGCGCGTCCACACCACGCCCACAACGCGTGCCCAACCCCGCACCCCGCGCCGTCCCGTGATCCATCACTGTCACAGTCGGCGCACGTCAATACCACCACTACATCACCCCCTACCACATAGCTCGCAGCCGACCCGGCTGCTATAAAAATATACAAACCGCCCTGTGTGCCCCGTAACACAACACAACAACAAGAACAACAACTAACGTAACAACACAACACGACGCGAACACTACCATCCGCAACCATCAACCAATGCCACCCCGACAATAGAACAATATATACAAACCGGCGAGTGACAATAGCAATGTGTATGCAGAAAGGAAAATAAATGGAAATTTTTTTTTTTTTTTTTCTTTCGACTCGTGCAGTGTCCCCTTCTTTCCGAGCGTCCCTACAACGGGACATTACCCCGGCAGAGGGGAACACCGGGCGAGCTCGGTGTAGAGAAAAAACGTCTTCATGAAAATTGTTGAGCCCTAGCCCGAGTCCGCCTTGCCGGTCCGTCGTACGGCACCAGACGCGGTTGAACGTCCGGTGGTGCCGGCGGTTCAGGAAGACATCGGCCAGGCATCGAGGACCCGTGCGTGCCCCGGGGTTCAGGCTCCCGACGGTCAGCAGCCGTCAAGCCCGAGGCACCTGGGGGTGGGTCAGGTGGAAACACGTGAGGAGCAGCCTGCGACACCTCCCTCCCCGAGTCGACGGTCACATCACACGCCCGGTCGTTACGGCACAGAACGGGGTCACACGGTGCCGTATAGGGCTTCAGTCGGGAGGGGTGCACGTACCAACGGCGTTTTTCCCATTTAATCTGTATACTCTGGGGTCGTGCAACCCGCACAATTTCCACCGGTCCCCTCCAAGGTCTCAACAACTTGGGGGACGTAGCCAACGGTGCATGTGGACAATGCAGCCAGGCCTTATCGCCTGGTTTCCAATCATGCGTATGCACCCTCCGCTCATGCAATCTCTCGTTCGCAATTTGCCCCGACCGCGAATTCAACCTCGCCGCCTCCCGTGCTTCAGTCAATTTGGCGATATTAAATTTGATGTGGTCTGCCAATTTAGATTTTGCACGTGGCTGGGAAATCCCCAGTTGGACGTCCATGGCCGGATCGGCCTCCCGCCCATACATAAGAAAAAATGGGGAAAACCCCGTCGCCGCATGAGGGGCCATTCGATAGGCCGCGAGTACCCCCGGCACCTGTAAGTCCCAATCAACCTGATCGTCGCAGACCTGTTGGCACAACATAGACGTAATCGTCCTGTTCAGACGCTCAACCATCCCGTCAGTCTGCGGGTGGTAGGGGGAAGTACGCACTTTCTTTGTACCCAACAGGTCGCACACCTCGCGCAACAAACCGCTCGAAAAATTATTTCCTTGATCCGTCAGCAAGCGTTCGGGGGCGCCCTTGTCCAAAACATAACCCTGGACGAAGGCGTCCGCCACCGCTGCAGCCGACTGGTTGGCGAGTGGCCATGCCATGGGCCATCGGGTGAAGTATTCTACGCCAACCAGCAGGAACCTATTTCCCCTCGGTGTAGCAGGAAAGGGCCCCAAGATGTCCAACGCAACCAATTCGTTTGTGCGCGAAACTTGAATGGATTGCAGCGGTGGATTAGCTGCCAATGGTGGCGGTTTTCTTTCGGCGCACCCTACGCATCCCTTAAGAATGTTCGCCACGTCGTTACCCATCCCCGGCCAATAATAGTCTCGCTGGATTAGGGCGAGCGTTTTGTGAAAACCCAGATGCATGAGCCGTTCATGAGCTGCCAGAACGACCTTACCCCGCATAGCAACAGGCACAACGAGCACGTGACCCCGGGACATGTTGTCCCACTTCATCAAAAGGCCCTGTCTGCACACCCAGGAACCGACCCGCGCATCCCCTACCTCGGGAGCGCCAACTTTTCGACGTAGCGTAAGTAGGGAGCTGTCGGACATTTGGAGACGGCCCCACTCAATGAGGGGCAATGACAACAGCGAATCCCTCCCCGTGGGAGCGTCGACTCCCAATTGCACTTTGGACAAGTTAGCAGAACCGGCACACGAGTCCAACCACTCTGTCCCCTCATCACTTGGAGGATGCGACTCGACAGTGAAATCCGCTTGAGACACGAGCCGTTCCTCAACGGGTAGCGGCGCGGCGTGAGCCAGCACCGTTCCCTGCGCAATTTCGGCCGGCCGCGACCCCGTATTCAGGACCCTTACGAACGGCTCACTGTCCCCTCTCACCATGGTTTGAGCAACCGCTAAGTCGAGGCCCCTTCTGGCCCTGTTAGACGGCCCCAACGGCACCCCCTGTGCCACCGCGCCCACCTCGAGTGGCTTCCTCAACCGACGGGGTACCAACATTTTCGATCCCGGGGGCACCCTTACAGTCTGAGTTGCCAGCGCCTGCACCGTCGCACAAACCGTGCGCATTTTGGTAGGGCTCGTCAAGAACGCAACCCGCCGACCTGACGGAAGCTCAATGCAGGCCTGATCTATAAGAATTTTGATGGGCATTTTGGACAAAAAGTCCGTACCTAGCAAACAGGGAACGGCCAGCGATGATGATACAAAAATAGGGCCCGCCAATTTGATGTCACCAATGCAAATAGTCGCCCGAATCTGGCCGATGATCCCCAGGGATCCCCCATTCGCCGCATTAAATGGCACGTCTACTGGCAGAAGGGGTCTACTTTGGACGGGAAGAATGTTATAAATAAGGTCCGAGATGATGGTGGCCGACGCACCCGTGTCAACAAGCACCCGGACCTCAACCCCGTCAATGAACCCCGTTACCACGGACGACCCGGCCGACGCAGCCACGATCCTGTGGGCCAATTCGGACCACTCGACTGCTTGCGGGCCGCGTACGGACCCCCCTCGCCGAAATGAACCCCCGGCACCCAGCCGCGAACCCCCCACCGCCAAGCGGCGACCCGAATGTGCCGTGTTTGTGGACCGAACGTGTGAGGTGCCGCGACTTGCCGGGTTTTGTTGGGATGACTTGTGGCCCTGGTCGTCGTCCCGACGTGGTCCTGTGGCGCGCTGACGCGGGGCCCGGCACCCGGCTGCGACGTGACCCCGAAGGCCGCAGTTGTAGCAGACGACGGACGTCGTTGGTTTCGGTTGCTCCAGCTTGCGGGGTGAACGTGTGGGCGAACGACCTCCCGTTCTCCACTCCCCCGGACGCGATGCAGCGAAGGCCTGCTCCTGATCCGCAGCTGGCTGAGGTTCGGCGATCGTGGCTGCCAGTACCGCGTTCCCCGCCAAATTGCAGACGACCCCCGGCCTGCGTTTGAGGACCTCGTACGCGTGAATGCTCGTGGCGATCGCCAGGGAGCAGATATCCATCTCGTCCGCCACGTTGATGGGGACCCCCAACTCGTGGGCCAACACCAGCAGCTGCTCCGTCACCATGGCGTCCTTCCCCTCCTTATCCATGCGGGGAAAAGCTGCGTCCGCCAAGGCGAGTAGTGCCGTGCGATAGGCGAGCGTCGTTTCTCCAGCCACCTTCCGCCGATCGTAGAACTGGTGGCGACACGTGGAGGGCGGCCCGAACACCTTCGCCATCAGGTGTAGTGCGGCCTGGAGCGTAGAGCGGGACGACCTTGCAGCAGATGTGAAGGCTGCAAGCGCGTCGTCGTCAAGCATCGCTGGCAACGCACGCAGGGCAGTGGTATCGGACCACCCCGACATCTCCTGATGAGCGAGGAACCTTCGTTGGAAGGCTCCCCAGTCGCCCCCATCCGCCTTGAACGCCGACAGCGCGGGCAATCTTTGCTGGAGGACCCGATCGTCGTCGACGTCGGAGAAATTTTCCCGCGCTCCGCTGTAGTTGTGTAAAATGTCGGCTCGGTTGTCAGGCGCAAAATGGAGAGCTCCGGCGCGCGCTGATGACGTGGGCTGCGCTGCGCGGAGGTGTCCGGCCACGTGGCGTCCGTCTTTCCCGCCAATCGGTGGCGGCCCCCCAAAAACGGCGGCAACTTCCAGACTTTTGGCGCGAAGCGCCTTTTGGCGGGAATCCTCCAACGTCGCTTCCTCCACCAACCCCGCAGCCGTTTTTCCGCTCGCCGGAACGGAGATGTCGGCCAAGACAGCGGCGGCGGCGAGTAGCAACTCCGCCAACCGGGAGTGCGCGTCCTGGAGGCTGGTGTCGGAGGCAAGCGGAGCGTCGGCCATCACCGCGAAGTGCTGCATCGGCGGCAACTCCTCGTCCTCTACTCCCGAGGTTGGTGTCCCCGGTACGCCGTCGTCGTCCCGACCTCGCTCGTGGGTACGGGTAGTCTTCCTCGTGTCCATACTTCTTGAAGACAGGTTTACTTCTGACGCCAGTTGTAATGTAGTAACTCGGCGGGAGACGACTTCACGGGTAACACACTCTTTATTTTATCAAACTCGTTCACAGGTGACTAACACCTACTTTGTATCTCGGGTGACAAACACCCACTTAGTATCTCGGGTGACAGACACCCACTTAGTATCTCGGGTGACAAACACCCACTTAGCTACTTGGCGACTAACGCCCACTGAGCTACTCGGATGACCAACATCCACTTAGTATCTCGGGTGACAAACACCCACTTAGCTACTCGGCGACTAACGCCACTGAGCTACTCGGATGACCAACATCCACTTAGCTACTCGGCGACTAACGCCACTGAGCTACTCGGGACACTCCCTGCCCGGGGTATCCGTCTCGACTGTGGGTCCCCAGCCCGACCCACGGGGGCGTCGGACCCCGGGTCCCACAGCCTCGCCTCCGAGCCACACAGGGCCCCGGTCCCCACAAGGACGGCGGGACTAGGGGTCTCGGGGCACTAGGTCTTCAGCTCCGTCTTCGGGTCTTCAACTGGGTAACTCTCCCCGAGTGCTCTCGCGCATCCCCCTTTATACCCCACCTGCGGACGTCGCTGCGAGCACCCACTTATTCGACCAATCGCTGGGCGCTGGCTACGATCCTGTTTTCCCACATCTCATCGTGCCTCACCACCCACGCCGCGCCGCCCCGTCATCTGTCACTCCCGGCGCGCGCGTCCACACCACGCCCACAACGCGTGCCCAACCCCGCACCCCGCGCCGTCCCGTGATCCATCACTGTCACAGTCGGCGCACGTCAATACCACCACTACACTTGCGTGCCAGCAGCCCTCAATGAGGACCACCACCGACATTACATGTCAACCGTTAGCACGCCCCGCCTTTCCAACGTGGCGTCTCCATCCTAAAACCGTGCACGTCGGCCATATCGGGGGGGAATTTCCATGTTACCACCCCACCGCCTTTCCGACGCGGCGTCACAACCAGTAGCACGCGTCGGCCATATCGGATGGGGGAATTTCCATGTTACCACCCCACCGCCTTTCCGACGTGGCGTCTCCATCCTAAAACCGCGCACGTCGGCCATATCGGGGGGGGGGGGAATTTCCGTGTTACCACCCCACCCCCTTTCCGACGAGGCATCACAACCAGTAGCACGCGTCGGCCATATCGGGGGGGACTTCAACCCAGTCTCTCTCCAAGACTCGCATCGCAGCATATAGCTGTACCGACCGAGCTGAGACCCAGTCTCTCTCCAAGACTCGCATCGCAGCATATAGCTTTACCGACCGAGCTGAGACGACCCATCGTTCACTCTCTGCACAACATGCACCCTAACAACTGAGGGATACAGTCCCAACGTAACGGGACAACTACACCTGAACACTACGAATCTCCAGCCTACTGTTTCAACGCGCCTCGGAGTGTTTCAATCTCCGGGCCGTCAGGGCGAGCCTACAGCTCCAGACGCACCACGGAGGGTCTCAACCTCCGGGCCGTCAGGACAAGCCGTCAGCCATTGCATGACGGGACCACACTGTCCGAGCCATGTGAGCGCACAGCCCACTAGGCTAGACATGCCACGGAGTGTTTCAATCTCCGGGCTGTCAGGTCAAGCCGTCAGCCATAGCATGACGGGACCACAACTCTCGTGTTAGACACGCAACACCCACTGGGCCATCCTGGTCAGGATCTGCACCACAAGATATTTGAGAGCCAGCACGACAATTCCAAATCCCTGGCAGCATGTCACCATCTCAAGATAAATGCCCCATACAGTCTATACATCGTTAACAATGACAGCACAAGCTATACATTAACAATCACGAACAAAGCTGCATACAAACTATACATTGTTAACAATCACTAAGCAAAGTTTCGCACACATATTGACAACACTCACGAGCGAAGCTCCACACAGTTTACCCAACAACAATCACGACTCTCCGACGACAACGAAGAAAATGTCAACAAAAATCATTAATCCGGAGCGCGTAAATGGACGAAGTGTCAGGGGCCTGGTCTCCCGACCTCCAACCTTTGGCCAGAGCAAAGGCAACGACCAGCGTGTCGGTCGATGTCCCGGCCCCGGTTACAGTAAGAATGGCGCTCTCACTGTCCGGTCGCAGCGCTGATGACGCGGTATGCTAGGTTGAAGCCAGCTGTCGTCCAGCGGTGAAGGTCGCAGCGCTGATGACGCGGCGTTGTATGGTTGGACCACGCTGGGCCCGGAAGTGACGTTGCTCCCAGCGGTCATTGCTCCCCCGGCGGAAGTGACGACACACCCGGAAGTATCCCCCACATTTGTGGCGAGAATGCCGGTGGCGTCCACCATGTTTGTGGCGGCGGCGGCGGCATGCTCGGGCGAGCGCTGCGCCTCTTCTCTCCCTCCCGCCATCGCCTGTGAGCGCCGCATCTCGCCCAGGAGGGAGGCGGTGGCGCAGAGCAGCTCTGCGAGGCGAAGCTGCGCCTCCTACATCCCTGCTCCCGACGCTGGAGAGGGGACGGTCGGCGGAGCAGACAGCTGCTCAGCCGGCGGTGCGGCGTCGCCGTCGGCCGGCGGTGCAGCGTTGCCGTCGGCCGGCGGTGCGGCGTCGCTGTCGGCCGGCAATGCAGCGTCGCTGTCGGCCGGCGGTGCGGCGTCGCTGTCGGCCGGCGGTGCGGCGTCGTTGTCGGCCGGCGTTGGCCGCCCCATCGCTGCTTGCTCCTCGACATCGCCGTCAGGACTGAAGGTACGTGGCTTACTTCTTGTCTCCATGGCCACTTCTGACTCCAAATGTTACGGGTTCCGGAGACACTTGTAGAGGTAACTTCTTTATTACAATCCAACACTCCAACAGTCCTGATACTCTGTAACAGCCTAGGTACACAGCCTAGGTACACAGCCTAGATACACTACTCTGGCTACGCTCTAGAACTCGCCCTCACAAGGACGTAGAGCCGGGAGTTCCAGAGTCCCACCACTGGCCCTCACAGCGTCCCAGGGTCCTCAGATGGCTGGTCTTGGGTCTTGAGCTACAACTGGCCCTGATCATCCAGGGAGCTCCCCTTTTATGCCTAGTCCCCAACGAGGGGTGGGGCCGTGTGCGCCCCCAGATATCCCACAGAGCACACACAGCCCCCCCCCCCCCCCGTTGGTGGCGCCAAGGGGCTTAAGCGCCTGGGCCGCCTGGGAACCCAACGCCTGGCGCCAAGGGGCTTAAGCGTCTGGGCCGCCTGGGAACCCAGCGCCCGGCGCCAAGGGGCCCAAGCGCCTGGGCCGCCCAAGGTCCCAGAGCCCCCCAGCAGCCCCTCCCCTCCCATGTCACTACAAATACACTCGTACGCGCGTGTGCACACAACGTGGCCATACGGTTGTCGTAGCTGTACCTTGCAGGTCGGGCACACAAACTCGCAGCCCGCGCGTGTGCCTTTGTCCTGCAGGCATGCTCCACACAAGACGCGTGTCCGCACACCAGCAGGTAGGGGCGGCTGTGTAACGTCCCAGGCTCCACTGGGAAACAGACAAATTTAAAATCCCAACCAAGGCATGGGATCAGAACAAGTGCTAAGGCAGCACCTGACGCGCAAAGACAGCGTCGACTTTTCCCATTTGAAAGCGACGACTCCTCGTCATCATCACAGATTAAGGGGTTGTACTTATGACGATAGACCTTATTTTCATTCAATCAGGTCTACGATTGAATGATAATCGTAGACCTGATTTTCATTCATTTAGGATTTTCTTTGGACGTCAGCTAATAAAGTACAGTAGATTATCGATTATCCGTGCTAATGACGGGGAGGACAGCCGCGGATAATTCAAAATCGCGGACATTAGATTAAAACATTTGAACTATAAACTTCATACATTAATAGTACATCTAGCAACTAATTTACCCGGTGGTATTGAAACAATTCTTACCTGCTTGTGTTGAACCAATGCTGCTTGAAATGATACAATAGCAGGATTTGACGATAAGTGTAAAAAACTATTCTGAGTTTATTGTCCGCTTATTTTATGGCCTGCTCAGATCTTCTTTCGGGGACTCAATTCGCTACTTTTAGCTCTGAACATCAAGCGTAGTGAGTGAGCCTCTATGAAGGCCAGCAGCGTGCTGTTAGTGGTCGTGTAAGCAGCAACACATCCGTCTTTGTCTCCCATATCTACACTCGCAATGAACCGAGCACTCATTTAAGGTCGAGCTGACCTAAGGGAGGCTCCCAAGAATGGTTAATATTCGATTTGCCGCTGTTTCTCCCCGTCAGAAATTAAATTCCCTTCACGCATCTTCATGTGGCGTCTCCATGAGACGACTGTAAATGCACGAGCTAAAGGCGTGTCTTTCTGTAATCGCCACACTGCCTTACGCGAGACTTTAATTTTACATTTTACATCATCGACTCCTTTAACGGATGTAGAAACTTGAACTTCTTTCGCACCGTACGTAGCCAACGGTGCTAATCCGATGTGCGGAGCAAGGACACTAAAACACAAAACGCGCGCGCATGGAGGCCGTGCTATAAACAATTACCTTTGATTTCCTGTCCGGGCAAGGACAATACAGTCCACTAAAACTACGAGCACGCGGCACACCACCAGTGGACCGTCTCCTACCGCGTGTGCAGGCGGTGCAACTGCACGGGCCCACACGGGTGGGGAGTTGCTGCGGTGCCATGCCACGTGAGCAGAGGGGGACATTGGCAGGTTTCAGTCTTGTTTCTTGCACCAGGCCCAGACTCTCACACAGAGACTCTCAGAGACCCACAGACTCGCCACACAGACTTACCACACACAGACTCACCACACAGAGACCCACAAACACACCACACAGAGAGACCCACAGACTCACCACACACAGAGTCCCGTGTAGGTACCTTCAGGCTGCGTCGACCTAGAGGAAGGCCAAATAGGGTTCAGATTTTCCCGCCACTGCCTCCAATCGCCCCGACCCGGAAGTAGAAGCGGGGGTGGTGGGTGGATGCCCAGGGGAGGAGCTGTCGGTTGGGCGTAGTCGCGTTGTATGACGTCACTCGACGGGGCGTGGCTATAGGGGGCGTGGTCACGTCATTTACGCTATTACGTCACCTGTGACGTCACTTCAGAATTTGAGTGGGTGTGAAGGAGACGCCTGCTTCTGAATCTTCAAGCTGCTTCATCTTCATCATCCTCATTATCAACTTTCGAACGGCTTCTGCCGAAGCCATCCAATCGAAAATCTTTACGAGGTGAGCTGTGTGGGTTCGTGGTGAGTATGTGGGTCCGTGTTGCGGGTTCGTGGTGAGTGTGTGGGTCCGTGTTGTGGGTTCGTGGTGAGTGTGTGGATCCGTGTTGCGGGTTCGTGGTGAGTGTGTGGGTCTGTGTTGTGGATTCTTGGTGAGGGTGTGAGTCCGTAGTGAGGATGCGGGTTCGTGGTGAGGTTACAAGTTCGTGATGAGGATGTGGGTTCATAGTGAGTGTGTGGGTCCGTAGTGAGAATGTGGGTCCGTAGTGAGGATGTGGGCTGGTGGTGAGGATGTGAGCTTGTGGTGAATGTGTGAGTCCGTGTTGACGATGTGAGTCCACTTGTGATAGCGGTGACATCGCCCTCCACTGACTCTCTCCTTCGTCCCCCTCTCCACTCTCCACGCAGAGACGCTGAGAGATTTACGGAGCACAACAACGCTACTCTCAGAATTAGCGCCATGGTATACGTGACCCCCTTCACTCAATATATGAACCACACCAGGACTTACAAACACCACCCACACCTACAAACACCACCCACACTTACGAACACCAACACTAACGAACACCACCCACACTTACGAACACTACCCACACCTACGAACACCCACAATTACGAACACTACCCACACTTATGAACACCCACACTTACAAACACCCACACCTATGAACACATTTTTGTTACAGCCTCAAGGGGACCGTTGTCTTTGTGTGTGTGTTGACGAGTCTACTGCACCTTTGTCTATGTGTGTGTATGTGTGTATGTGGGGAGCGGTAGTGTAGCCGTTTGCGCACTCTGCCACGAACCTGGCGACCCGGGTTCGATTCCCGCTCACGGCCAACACCAGTGACGATTATTTGAACCGGTCCTGGGCCTCCCCTAGGTCGACTCAGCCTCAAATGAGTACCTGGTGTGGTGTGTAAACATCGCCACTGTAGAGATAAAGGTGCTGCCCACCCACCCCCTAGTGTGCCGTGCTGGCCTTCATAGGTGCTCGCTAACAGCACTTGCCCCAACAGTCTGTTACAGGCTATACGGGGGATCTTTGTCTTTGTATGTGTGTATGTGTTTGTACGTGTGTGTGTATGTGTGTGTATATGTATGTGTGTAGACGAGTCGAGCTGGAGCGAGTGGGAGGCAGCCTCCGTCTATCACCACGTGGAGTGCGTTCACCTCCGGGACCGGATTAATCCGCAGCAAATCACCCAAAGGTGAGAGAGAGAGAGGAGCAGGAACATCATCAAAGTCTAAAAATTATAGCAGCTCAAATAGCAGCAGCTCAACCAAGTGGCCTGATATCAAATCATCATCATTGTAATCGCTTGGAAATGCACAGCAGCAGCGAAAAACATATTCTTGGTTCTTTCGGTAAAGTCACGTAGAATGGAAATAATAAAATAATGAAAATTAAACATTAATCAAATTAAATTCTCACGAAGTTTCGGCCACAAAGCAAGCAGCCATCCTCAGGTGAAGAACAGAGCTGTTGGAAAGACAGCGTCCTAATGAACACTGCAAAGTTTCGATTTAAAGCTTTCATGACTGCAGGGATTCATCTTCTTGGTTCTTTCGGTAAAGTCACATAGAAGGAAAATAATAAAATAATAAAAAGAAAACAAAATTATTCTCACGACGTTTCGGCCACAACGCAAGCAGCCGTCTTCAGGTGGAGAACAGGTCTGTCAAGTAGACAGAGTCTGAAAACGGCTGCTTGTGTTGTGGCCGAAACGTTGTGAGAATTATTTTATTATGTTTAATTTTTATTATTTTATTATTTTCCTTCTACGTGATTTTACCGAAAGAACCAAGAAGATGAACACTGCTAAGCTTGGCAGCGTATTTTAAGCTGGGTGGGAGGAGGAGAGCGCCTTGACAAAGGAGTTTACATATCAACGGAGGAATTTAGCATATAGATGACAAATGCCGATATGGGGTTAGTCACTCCTTGTGGAATGTGTAGGCGGTGGGGGGTCTCAAAGTCATATTAATGCTTGTGTATTATGTAGGATGAGCAGTAATAAAGGGGAGGGAAATTTTAATAATAAATAACTGCAACAGCCCAAACCACCGCGTATCAAGCTAGTGCATTACGTGGAAAACAAAAAAGGAGTTTCTAAAGAACTGCAAATACCCTACTACCATACAATAAACCGATGTGAAAAAACTAAATATAAACTACATCAATATAATCAATGTACTCAATATACTCTCCAATAAGCTGAGCTATTAACATTAAGTAACTGGGTATATACTACACTAAAAGATTACCATATAGTAAACTGATAAAAAACTAAAATATAAACTACATCAATATAATCAATAAGCTCAATATACTCTCCAATAAGCTGAGCTACTAACAATAAGTCATTATACATTACACTTATATGTCGAAAAAAGTAGCGTTTTTTCCTTAACGTTAGCACCATGGAAAGCAGAGAGCGTTGTTCAGACGGACGAGTCCATCTATGCTCGGAACGGAGGAGGGGGGAGAGAGAGAAACAACCACGGTGTTGTGCTACTCTGTCCTGTGCTGCGTTACAACAATGCTATAAACTAGACTTCTATACATTACAATATTATACCTTCCAATCTAAACTACACTGTGTAATATCGTATACGCAGCCCAATATACGCTCTAACATACATTATATTGATATGCCTCCAACTAAACTTTTTTCTACATCACACGACTATACACCGTACTATACACTGCCATAGACAAACCCCAACATTGAATTATACACTCCGTTACTATACACTACCCTATAACTTAGACTATACATTGTAATATTACACTATGTATTATTCTACAAACCCTACTGTATACCACACTGCTGTCTATTCACGATACATTACGATACTATATATTACCTTATACATTCTATTAAACATTACACTATTGTACTATTTATTAATATACAATCTACTATACACCATACCATTGACCGTCGCGTGAAAGGTACTAAGAGGAGGCAAAGAAATATGTAAGTGGGAGAGTGGTAGCAGGAAACTTGCAGCGGAGCAAAGACTCTGATCCGTGAAGAGAATACAAAAGCTATATAGTCAATGCCAGCGAATTGAATGCGGTCTGAAAGTCACCGTAAACGTGAACACAATCAATCAAGACCCGAAATGGTTCATCACATCCTTCCAATGATTGCTGAGCCAGAATCCATCTTCTCGGTTGAAATTGTCTCTGTGTTTGTATATTTGGATGGCCTCATGAACGAATCTCTCATGGTAGCCGGATGACTTGAAGAGAACCTCCATCTTGGAGAAGTCAATGTCATATGAGCCCACTGAATTATAACAATGGTCTGCCACGGCTGAGGTGTTGGTCCTACCGTGTTTCAGGTCTGCTTTGTGTTCACAAATGCGGTCCGAGACATGTCGTTTGGTTTCCCCAATGTAACTGCTATGACAGGGGCAACTTAGTTTGTAGACACCAGGGTATGTCTGGAATCACATATTTTACAGACGGGACCAGATCACGGATTTTATGTACTGTGGTGAATCGGACCGGGATCTTGTGTTTATTCAGAATTTTGGAGATCTTTTTTGTGACCCCCGCAATGTAGGGTAAGGTGATGGTTTTGAATGGCTCATCAAGATGGTCCTTCTTCATAGTTGGAGTGATGGCTTTGCGGATTGTGTAGTCGAAGTAACCATTCGCCTTGAGAGCTTGGTGTACGTGCTTGAGTTCACTGGCAATCTGTTCCTGGTCGGAGATGCATTGGGCTCTATGGTGTAGAGTCTTGATGAGGGAATTCTTCTGGGATGGATGGTGGTGGGAATCCGGTTTTAGGTAAGCATCCGTATGGGTAGCTTTCCTGTAGACAGAGTGGCTTATTGAACCATCAGGTCTCTTTTTTATGAGGACATCCAAAAAGGGTAGCTTGCCATCTTTTTCGACTTACATGGTGAATCTGATGGCTGGGTGTATGGAATTGATGTGGTCAAGGAATTGGTCTAGAGCAGGCCGGCCATGTGGCCAGATGACACAAGTGTCACCCACGTACCTCTTCCATAAGGTTGGGCGTAGAGTGACAATCTGGATGGTGTCAGTCTCAAATTTCTCAATGAAAACGTTGGCTACTACCGAAGATAGGGGGGGGCCCATTGGGGTGCCCTCAGTTTGTTTGTAGAAAGTTCCATTCCAGGTGAGTTATGTATTGGTTAAGCAGTGTCTCACCAGGGGGGGGGGGGTACCTCAGTTTTCAGTCCTTGATGAACCAAGTCTTCAATGATTGCGATGGTGTCAGGTACAGGAACTTTGGTGAATAAGGAAGCCACATAAAAACTGACAAGCAGGTTGTCTGGGGACAGGTAAATACCATTGATTGTCGATGCCAGGTGAGTAGAGTTTAGTACCGCAGAGGTGTTTTTTCCAGTGAAAGGCCGCAGGATTTCAGACAAAATACGAGCCATCTTCTTGGTTCTTTTGGTAAAGTCACGTAGAAGGGAAGTAATAAAATAATACAAATAAAACATAACAAAATAATTCTCAAAATTATTTTGTTATGAACCAAGAAGATGAATCCCTGCAGTCACGAAAGCTTTAAATCGAAATAAAATACGAGCCAGTTCGTAGTTGGGGAGTTGATAGAGACGATGGGATGAAGGGGTGTATCTTCTTTATGTATCTTTGGTAAGCCATATAATCTTGGTAGCCTGGCCGCAGAAGGTTTCAACGAGAACTGTTTGCACCATTGGAACCTCATTTGCCAGTAAAATTATGATAATTGGTTTTTTACCCTTCTATCTGGCAACAAAACTGACACCTTTTTTACAAGGAGTCATGTTTACATAGACCACAATACCTGCAGTCATAATGCAAACAAAAAACATAACTCTGATAATGTATACTGTCCTGGAAGTTGATTGGTCCACACCCGAGACAGCTTTCCTTAGAGCCTAGTCTCACATGGGTTGGACCAGATGACGCCAAAAGGCGCACAACTCAAAGACAATGCACCATCAGAGTATGAGAGCTCGGGGTCAGTATTTACACCATTGGAAACTCATTTGCCAGTAAAAATATGATAATTGGTTTTTTACCCTTCTATCTGGCAACAAAACTGACACCTTTTTTACAAGGAGTCATGTTTACATAGACCACAATACCTGCAGTCATAATGCAAACAAAAAACATAACTCTGATAATGTGCACTGTCCTTGAAGTTGATTGGTCCACACCCGAGACAGCTTTCCTTAGAGCCTAGTCTCACATGGGTTGGACCAGATGACGCCAAAAGGCGCACAACTCAAAGACAATGCACCATCAGAGTATGAGAGCTCGGGGTAAGCATTTACACCATTGGAACCTCATTTGCCAGTAAAAATATGATAATTGTTTTTTTACCCTTCTATCTGGCAACAAAACTGACACCTTTTTTACAAGGAGTCATGTTTACATAGACCACAATACCTGCAGTCATAATGCAAACAAAAACATAACTCTGATAATGTACACTGTCCTTGAAGTTGATTGGTCCACACCCGAGACAGCTTTCCTTAGAGCCTAGTCTCACATGGGTTGGACCAGATGACGCCAAAAGGCGCACAACTCAAAGACAATGCACTATCAGAGTATGAGAGCTCGGGGTAAGCATTTACACCATTGGAACCTCATTTGCCAGTAAAAATATGATAATTGTTTTTTTACCCTTCTATCTGGCAACAAAACTGACACCTTTTTTACAAGGAGTCATGTTTACATAGACTACAATACCTGCAGTCATAATGCAAACAAAAAACATAACTCTGATAATGTGTACTGTCCTTGAAGTTGATTGGTCCACACCCGAGACAGCTTTCCTTAGAGCCTAGTCTCACATGGGTTGGACCAGATGACGCCAAAAGGCGCACAACTAAAAGACAATGCACCATCAGAGTATGAGAGCTCGGGGTAAGCATTTACACCATTGGAACCTCATTTGCCAGTAAAAATATGATAATTGGTTTTTTACCCTTCTATCTGGCAACAAAACTGACACCTTTTTTACAAGGAGTCATGTTTATATAGACCACAATACCTGCAGTCATAATGCAAACAAAAAACATAACTTTAATAATGTGCACTGTCCTTGAAGTTGATTGGTCCACACCCGAGACAGCTTTCCTTAGAGCCTAGTCTCACATGGGTTGGACCAGATGACGCCAAAAGGCGCACAACTCAAAGACAATGCACCATCAGAGTATGAGAGCTCGGGGTAAGCATTTACACCATTGGAGCCTCATTTGCCAGTAAAAATATGATAATTGGCTTTTTACCCTTCTATCTGGCAACAAAACTGACACCTTTTTAAATCCTTTATATTAAGTTCGCGTGCTTGCTTGCTTGCGTGCTTGCTTGCTTGCTTAGGACCGTGCAAATGTTTCGGTCGTTTTTTAACCCACTTCCCGTGATCCAATCGAGCTGACATTTTCCACACAGACTCGTTGTGCCAGACAATTATTGTTCGTGAAAAAAAATTTCCCAAAATTTTACACTTTTTAGGCAAAAAAAATGTATTTTACATATATTCAAATAGAACGCATTCATGGCTTTGGCTGAACGTCAGAGTGTAAGAGCCCAGAGCGTAACCCCTCCACAGGCCGTGGCGGAGTAGCGCAGTTGGTAGCGCCCTCGCTTCCCATGCCAAAGGTCGCGGGATCGATCCCCGCGTCCTCCACAGGCGAATATATTTTTAAATCCTTTATATTAAGTTCGCTGCCACGCATATAAAGGATTTATAGTGAAAAACTTTGTTTTTACGGGTTATACTTATTTACATTGTCTTTGAGTACATGGCCCCGTCCATTGTCCCTTTGATGCGGTGAAGTTGTCCTGTCCCCTTCGCAGAAAAACACCCCCAAAGCATAATGTTTCCACCTCCATGTTTGACGGTGGGGATGGTGTTCTTGGGGTCATAGGCAGCATTCTTCCTCCTCCAAACACGGTGAGTTGAGTTGATGCCAAAGAGCTCCATTTTGGTCTCATCTGACCACAACACTTTCACCCAGTTGTCCTCTGAATCATTCAGATGTTCATTGGCAAACTTCAGACGGGCATGTATATGTGCTTTCTTGAGCAAGGGAACCTTGTGGGCGCTTTGTGTAGGTCTACAATCTTGTCCCTGACATCCTTGGAGAGCTCTTTGGTCTTGGCCATGGTGGAGAGTTTGGAATCTGATTGATTGATTGCTTCTGTGAACAGGTGTCTTTTATACAGGTAACAAGCTGAGATTAGGAGCACTCCCTTTAAGATTGTGCTCCTGATCTCAGCTCGTTACCTGTATAAAAGACACCTGGCAGCCAGAAATCTTTCTGATTGAGAGGGGGTCAAATACTTATTTCCCTCATTAAAATGCAAATCAATTTATAACATTTTTGACATGCGTTTTTCTGGATTTTGTTGTTATTCTGTCTCTCACTGTTCAAATAAACCTACCATTAAAATTATAGACTGATCATATCTTTGTCAGTGGGCAAACGTACAAAATCAGCAGGGGATCAAATACTTTTTCCCTCACTGTATAAGGTAATATATAGTATCGTAATGTATCGTGAATAGACAGCAGTGTGGTATACAGTAGGGTTTGTAGAATAATACATAGTGTAATATTACAATGTATAGTCTAAGTTATAGGGTAGTGTATAGTAACGCAGTGTATAATTCAATGTTGGGGTTTGTCTATGGCAGTGTATAGTCCGGTGTATAGTCGTGTGATGTAGAAAAAAGTTTAGTTGGAGGCATATCAATATAATGCATAATGTTAGAGCGTATATTGGGCTGCGTATACGATATTATACAGTGTAGTTTAGATTGGAAGGTATAATATTGTAATGTATAGTAGCAGGGGCGGTTTCTTCATTAGGGCGATTGGGCGACGCACCACCAATGTCATTCAACCACAGAGTCACGCTAGCCGTCACTGTGCCTCTGGATATAGTCCAATCAGCGTCATGTCACGTTCTGTGGAGTACCGCCTCTTTTTGGGCGATTTCACTCCGGCTGAGAATCGCCCCGAGTGGCCCCATAGACTTACATTCAAAGATGTTTTTTTTCGAACGGGGGCGCTGCAATGCATTCTCTATGGCTTCCGGGAGGGCTCGCCCTAACGTGCTTACGTCATCATACGTAAGCACGTTTCATCCAACAATATAATTTGTCGCCACCTAGTGGAATCTTTAATAAAAGAAACTTGAGTGGATTGTATATTAATAGTGAGTATAGAAACAAACACGATGTATTGTAAGTCATTTTATTTTTCATTAATATTAAAGAAGTGAAGTTTCCTTTACATGCTTAAGCTGTTAATTTATCCATTGCATGGGTGGACCTCATCCTTATCAATCATCCAGACATTTGCCCCCCCTGAGAGATTTTGCAGGAGCCGCCACTGTATAGTAGTCTAGTTTATAGTATAGTTGTAACGCAGCACAGGACAGAGTAGCACAACACCGTGGTTGTTTCTCTCTCTCTCCCCCCTCCTCCGTTCCGAGCATAGATGGACTCGTCCGTCTGAACAACGCTCGCTGCTTTCCGTGGTGCTAACGTTAAGGAAAAAACCGCCACTTTTTTCTACATAGAAGTGTAATGTATAATTACTTATTGTTAGTAGCTCAGCTTATTGGAGAGTATATTGAGTTTATTGATTATATTGATGTAGTTTATATTTTAGTTTTTTTTATCAGTTTACTATATGGTAGTCATTATATAGTGTAGTGTATACCCAGTTACTTAATGTTGATAGCTCAGCTTATTGGAGAGTATATTGAGTACATTGATTATATTGATGTAGTTTATATTTAGTTTTTTCACATCGGTGTATTGTATGGTAGTAGGGTATTTGCAGTTCTTTAGAAACTCCTTTTTTGTTTTCCACATAATGCACTAGCTTGATACGCGGTGGTTTTGGCTGTTGCAGTTATTTATTATTAAAATTTCCCTCCCCTTTATTACTGCTAATCCTACATAATACACAAGCATAATATGACTTTGAGACCCCCCACTGCCTACACATTCCACAAGAGGTGACTAACCCCATATCTGCATTTGTCATCAATATGCTATATTACTCTGTTGATATGTAAATTCCTTTGTCAAGGCGCTCTCCTCCTCCCACCCAACTTAAAATACGCTGCCAAGCTTAGCAGTGTTCATTAGGATGCTGTCTTTCCAACAGCTCTGTTCTTCACCTGAGGACGGCTGCTTGCTTCGTGGCCGAAACTTCGTGAGAATTAAATTATATTATGTTTTATTTTCATTATTTTATTATTTCCCTTCTACGTGACTTAACCGAAAGAACCAAGAATATGAATCCCTGCAGTCACGAAAGCTTTAAAGCGAAAAAACACTTTGAATAAAGCGTGGCGATGGTGATCCCTCAAAATGTGAAGGGGAACAAATCCATGCAATGACCACCACAGAGACCCACAGAGACACCCATATATACAGAGACCCACAGACACCCAGACACCCACAGAGACACCCATAGAGACCCTTAGACCCACAGAGACACCTATAGACACATCGAGACCCACAGATATACCCATAGATACAGAGACACCCATAGAGACCCATAGACACACAGAGATACCCAAGGAGACCCCAAAGACACATAGATACACCCTAAGAGACCCATAAACACACAGAAACACCCCACAAAGAACTAGCTACGTGCAGTGCGAACGAAGTTCATTATCCGTACATGCACCCTGTACCGCTCCGTGGGTCTCTGAGTATCAGTCTCTGTGGGTCTATATGGTTTTATATGAATATGGGTCTCAGTGGGTCTCTGAGGATCTTTGTGGTTCTCTGAGTCTCTACGAGTCTGTATCAATGTGCACTTAGAGCATATGGTTGCCACATGGGGATGACGATGATGACGACGACGATGAGGCTGACGACGACGATGATGATGACGATGATGATGATGATGACGATGATGATGATGATGGTGATGATGATGACGACGACGATGACGTTGATGACGATGATAATGATGATGACAATGATGATGACGACGACGACGACGACGATGACGACGATGATGACGATGATGACGATAATGACAACAATGATGATGACAACGATGATCATGACGACGATGATGACAATGATGACAATATTGACAATGATGATGACAATGATGACGATGACGACGATAATGATGATGACGACGACGACGATGATGATTACGATGATTATACCAGCCACTTCGGTGGGGGGCTTAACCTGGTGTGTGCGTAAACAAAATTAGTTTAAAGTTTAAGTTGTTGTCACGTGTGCAGCGATCCTTAGTCTCTTCAAGCCTCACCTGACTGAGCGCCAGAAGCTGGAGCTGGCCGCCATGCAGGAAGTTTGGTTCTTTACTCTGGATGGGGAAGGAAGCTCACGAGGGGGAGTGAAGAACGGAGAATTTGATTACGACGACAACAACTACATCCTTGTGAGACTCACACACAGACACACACACACAAAGATACAGACACAGACAACAACAACAACCGCCATTCGCCACTAAGTGGCGATGATGTCACCACGACGCTTGTGCCAGGCCATGTGCACCTTGAGGCCACGTGAAGTGTCGAACGCCCGCTGGCAGGAGGTCACGGGACAGACCCAGGTGCCACGGGTTGACTGACTGAGACGACTGATTGATGTACCACCTGTGCCCCCTACTGTGCCAACTTGCTGTGCTTTAGCCACCCGGCGCTCCGCTCGTTGTTGTGAGCGTCGCTCCTCCGCCCTCTGTTGTTGTTAGAGGGCAACTGCGTCCAACTGCCCAGTAGCATCCTTCACGAGCCTCCTCCACGAGCCTCCTCCACAGAGCCCGATCTTGACACCGCTGGTACCAGTCATTGGCAAGTCCACTCAGTTCCACGTCCTCCTGTACCACATCACTCCATCTCTTTTCTAGCCCGTGCCGCGCCCGTTTAGCCCCCTCGATCCGGCCAAACAAAAGCTGTTTGGGCATGCGGTGATTGGGCATGCGGGCTACATGGCCCAGCCAACGCAGCCTTGCCTGCCGGAGAAGCTCACCGATGGGACTTTGTCCAGATCTTTCGAGGAATTGTGAGCTCCTCACACAATGCAGCCTGGTTAAACCCAGGATTGATTGTAGGTAGGCCAGCCTAAATGTTTCTAACCGGCAGAGATGTTCCATTAGGGGGGTCTACGTTTCGCAAGCGTAGAGAAGGGAGGGAATGACTGTGGCCGAGAAAACCTGAAGCTTCGTACAGAGCGATAGACCAGGTAGTTTCCACACAGCGTTAAGCAACCGATAAAAAGATAATGCCGCTCGACTGATTCGGAGTGAGACCTCTACTGTTAAACCGGAGTCGGTCATGAGCACACTGCCCAGGTATGGGAAACTCTCCACTCTTTCCACAACTGCCCTATCACCGATTGGGAGTTGTGGGGGTGGAGTGCCCGATGTTACAAAATATCCAGGCAGGTGCTTCGTTTTGGTGGGGCTGATGGTAAGACCCCACCTCTTAGTGGCACACTCCAGTTTCAGCAGCAGCACCTCCAACTCCTCCTCTGAGTGAGCCGCAATTACCAGGTCGTCGGCATACATAACGTGGTTGACCAATAGGGAGCCATCCCTTGACCACATCCGGGCATCGATGAGCCTCCCATTGTATCTGTACCAGATGGAAATTCCTCCAGTACAGCTACTGAAGGCTTTACGAACTACGTGGTCGAAATAGATGTTAAATAATGTTGGAGCCAGAGGACATCCCTGTCGCACCCAAGGTGTACAGGGAATGGCTCTGACTCCCGGCCACGTAGTTTTACCCAGGCATGCTCACCATCATGAAGGTCCTTAATGAGCGTGAGCAGAGGGTCAGGGACTCCGAAAGCACGAAGAACAACCCAGAGCCCAGGCCTACTGATGGTATCATAGGCCTTATAAAGCAGAGATGTAAGTCTTGTTGGAATTCCCTACACCTCTGCTGTAGCAGAGGGACAGAAAATATGGCATCTGTGCAGGACTGCCCTTTCCTGAAACCGCAATGGGGCTCTGCAAGCCTCTCCTCAGCGTGCCTAGCAAGGTGATGTTGAATAATCCTTGCCAGGAACTTTCCCGGCACACTTAGGATTGAGATGCCCCTGTAGTCCCCCTTCTTGAAGAGGGGGACCACCAGGGCATCCTTCCAATCCTGCGGAACCCATCCAGTGGCCCAGACTGTTGTGATGATGTCATGTAGGGCAGTCTGCGCATAAACGCCACCCTCCCTCAGCATTTCGCTTGGGAGATCATCTCTGCCCGGTGCCTTTCCTGATCTCAGACTCTGGATCGCCTTCAGTACTTCCTCAACGGATGACACCTCAGCCAGCCACTCACAGGGGGTGACTTCCTCCTTCAATATTTGAGGCACCGCAGCCTCAGCAGGGCCATCCCCACTTTGTCCCATGATGTTTTCCAGACTGAGGGATTCCCTCTCCCCCAGGACCTCACGGTAATGCTCAGCAAATCTGCAAACCTGTTCCTGGGGGTCACAGATTGGATCACCATTCTTTCCCCTAATGATGGTAATAGGTGTGGCACTGCAGGTTACTTTTTTGATGGGAGTTAAATAGGGATTTGTGATCGCGGGCCATTGAGGCTGACTCTATTTCCTCAGCAACCCGCGACACCACCCATCCTTGCAGCGCCTCACGGCTCTCCGAACCTCCGAGCGAAGGCTGCGGTAAGCCTCCTCATTCTCTGACGTGGAATGCTTTAGACGATTAGAGTGGGCCTATCGCTTTTTCTCAACCATCCGGAACACCTCCTCTGTCAGCCAGGGTCTCTGGGGAGGTCTGGACCGCGTACCCAAAGCAGCCATTGCAGCTGCATGAGTCACAGTCCTATACCTCGCCCATTTACCCTCGACATCAGGAGGAGTGGGGGACGATGGCAACCCCAGCCACAAGCGATGATGTAATTCTCGCTTGCAACTTCCATCAGCTAGCTGAGACCAGGCCACCTTAGGTTGGAATGGGGTCCTGGGTGTACACCCACCACCGGAGTGGAAGAATGGCAGGCGCATCTTACAGATAACAAGTCGATGGTCAGAGGGCAGATCAGCTCCACGTTAGGTCCTGGTGTCAAGGACATGGGCTCGCATCCACTGGTCCGTCAATATGTAGTCCAGCAGATGTTCTTGCTTGGATCCGGCATGCATCCATGATGTTGTGTTGATGCGCCGATGCCAGAACAGCGTGTTGGTAATTACAAGCCCATGGGCTGCACACAAATCTATTAGCCTCCTACCGTTGTTATTGAGCTGATCTGGCCCATGCCTTCCAATCACTCCAGACATTGAAGTCAGCCAACACACTCACACAGACACACACACAGACACAGAGGCACACAGAGGCACTCAGACACACACAGACACAACCACACTCATTCTAGATTTGAAATTTTCGTGACTGCAAGAATCCATACTCTTTAGTTCTTTCGGTAAAGTCACGTAGGTGAAAAATAAAAATATAATAATAATAAATAACACACTCATACCCACACTCATACCCACACTCATACCCATAGAGACCCACAGAGACACCCACAAAGACCCACAGAGACCCAGACCCACAGAGATGCACAGAGACCCACAGTTGCCCACACAGAGACACTGATACCCATAAAGCACCACAGATTGGCTACGTACGGTGCGAAATAAGTTGAACATACACACATACAGAGACACCCAGACACATAGAGACACCCACAGACACTCACAGTGATCCACAGATTAGCACTGTTGGCTACGTGTGACCTCCCCGTGACCCCCACCCTGACCTCCCGTGACCTCCCCGTGACCCCTGCAGGTCCAGAACGAGCACTTCTATTACCGCTTCCAGCTGGACAGGAAGATTGGGCAGGGTGGGCAGAGCGTGGTGGTAAGGTGTCTGGACCACAAGACTCGGACGATGGTGGCTCTCAAGATCCTCGCCTCACCCTCCACGTGAGTGGGCCCTGGCGCAGCAGTGTAGTCAACAACAACAATAACACCACCAACAACAAGAACAATAAACAAACACACACTATGGGACTGCTGCTGGCTGTGAAGCACAACAACAAACAATGACTGAACATCCTTTACTTGACTCTCCACCACCTCCCCACCACCACCTCCACCTCCCCACCACCCTCACCGCCACCACTGGTTGTGTGTTGGAGACTAACCCCACCACAACACTGACAATTGACTTTGACATTTTCCAACACAACAATCAGTTAAGTG
The DNA here is from genome assembly GCF_965212315.1 of Lampetra planeri. Lineage (NCBI taxonomy): Eukaryota > Metazoa > Chordata > Hyperoartia > Petromyzontiformes > Petromyzontidae > Lampetra > Lampetra planeri. The sequence goes on from NC_136134.1 coordinate 72,613, forward strand.
CTGAGCAAGTAGCGAGCTGGCCAAGCATTTTTTGTTTAGGTGACAAACCACCTCAACCAATTGGGCGTGTGTCAGGTGGCGGGTTTAACAACACAACATTTATATTTACATCATCCAACCCAAACTCACCTCTATTGTGGATACTATTGGTCGCGACAGACCCACGACGACTACTCAGTGTTATACACACAGATCCACTACTACTACTCAGTTTTACACACACAGACCCACTATGACTCAGTGTTACACACACAGACCCACTACTACTACTCAGTGTCACACACACAGACCCACTACTACTACTCAGTGTTACACACACAGACCCACTATGACTCAGTGTTACACACAGACCCACTACTACTACTCAGTGTCACACACACAGACCCACTACTACTACTCAGTGTTACACACACAGACCCACTACTACTACTCAGTGTTACACACGCAGACCCACTACTACTACTCAGTGTAACACACACATACCCACTACTACTACTCAGTGTTACACACACAGATCCACGACTACTACTCAGTATTTCACACACATACCCACTACTACTACTCAGTGTTACACACACAGACCCACTATGACTCAGTGTTACACACAGACCCACTACTACTACTCAGTGTCACACACACAGACCCACTACTACTACTCAGTGTTACACACACAGACCCACTACTACTGCTCAGTATTTCACACACAGACCCACTACTACTACTCAGCGTTACACACACAGACCCACTACTACTACTCAGTGTTACACACACAGACCCACTATTACTACTCAGTGTTACACACAAAGACCCACTACTACTACTCAGTGTTACACACACAGACCCACTACTACTACTCAGTGTTACACACACATATCCACTACTACTACTCAGTGTTACACACACATACCCACTACTACTACTGAGTGTTACACACACAGACCCACTACTACTACGCAGTGTTACACACACAGACCCACTACTACTACTCAGTGTTACACACACAGTCCCACTACTACTACTCAGTGTTACACACACAGATCCACGACTACTACTCAGTATTTCACACACAGACCCACTACTACTACTCAGTGTTACACACACAGACCCACTATGACTCAGTGTTACACACAGACCCACTACTACTACTCAGTGTCACACACACAGACCCACTACTACTACTCAGTGTTACACACACGGACCCACTACTACTACTCAGTGTTACACACACAGACCCACTACTACTACTCAGTGTTACACACACAGACCCACTACTACTACTCAGTGTTACACACACAGACCCACTACTACTACTCAGTGTTACACACACATACCCACTACTACTCCTCAGTGTTACACACACAGACCCACTACTACTATTCTTAGGTTTTTTCGGTAAAGTCACGTAGGCAAAAAATTGAAATTAATAAAAGTTAAATGAAAATAAAAATAAAAATCATGACATTTCGGAGGCAACACAAGCTTCCGTCTTCAGGTGGAACTGTCACAGCCCGACAGCTGTATCATTTAATTTTGTTTTTACCTACGTGACTTTACCGAAAAAACCTAAGAATCTGAATCCTTGCAGTCACGAAAGCTTCAAATCTACCACTACTACTACTACTCAGTGTTACACACACAGACCCACTACTACTACTCAGCGTTACACACACAGACCCACTACTACTACTCAGTGTTACACACACAGATCCACGACTACTACTCAGTATTTCACACACAGACCCACTACTACTACTCAGTGTCACACACACAGACCCACTATTACTACTCAGTGTTACACACACAGACCCACTACTACTACTCAGTATTACGCACACAGACCCACTACTACTACTCAGTGTTACACACACAGACCCACTACTACTACTCAGTGTTACACACACAGACCCACTACTACTACTCAGTATTTCACACACACAGACCCACTACTACTACTCAGTGTTACACACACATACCCACTACTACTACTCAGTGTTACACACACAGACCCACTACTACTTCTCAGTATTACGCACACAGACCCACTACTACTACTCAGTGTTACACACACAGTCCCACTACTACTACTCAGTGTTACACACACAGACCCACTACTACTACTCAGTGTTACACACACAGACCCACTACTACTACTCAGTGTTACACACACAGACCCACTTCTACTGCTCAGTGTTACACACACAGACCCACTACTACTACTCAGTGTTACACACACAGACCCACTACTACTACTCAGTGTTACACACACAGACCCACTTCTACTGCTCAGTGTTACACACACAGACCCACTACTTCTGCTACGCAGTGTTACACACACAGACCCACTACTACTACTACGCAGTGTTACACACACATACCCACTACTACTACTCAGTGTTACACACACAGACCCACTACTACTACTCAGTGTTACACACACAGACCCACTACTACTGCTCAGTGTTACACACACAGACCCACTACTACTGCTCAGTGTTACACACACATACCCACTACTACTACTCAGTGTTACACACACAGACCCACTTCTACGCAATGTTATACACACAGACCCACTACTACTGCTCAGTATTTCACACACAGACCCACTACTACTACTCAGCGTTACACACACAGACCCACTACTACTACTCAGTGTTACACACACAGATCCACGACTACTACTCAGTATTTCACACACAGACCCACTACTACTACTCAGTGTCACACACACAGACCCACTACTACTAAGTGTTACACACACAGACCCACTACTACTACTCAGTATTTCACATACACAGACCCACTACTACTACTCAGCGTTACACACACAGACCCACTACTACTACTCAGTGTTACACACACAGACCCACTATCACTCAGTGTTACACACAGACCCACTACTACTACTCAGTGTCACACACACAGACCCACTACTACTACTCAGTGTTACACACACAGACCCACTACTACTGCTCAGTATTTCACACACAGACCCACTACTACTACTCAGTGTTACACACAGACCCACTACTACTACTCAGTGTTACACACACAGACCCACTACTACTACTCAGTGTTACACACACAGACCCACTACTACTACTCAGTGTTACACACACAAACCCACTACTACTACTCAGTGTTACATACACAGACCCACTAATACTACTCAGTATTACACACACAGACCCACTACTACTATTCTTAGGTTTTTTCGGTAAAGTCAGGTAGGTAAAAAATTAAAATTAATAAAAGTTAAATAAAAATAAAAATCATGACGTTTCGGAGGCAACACAAGCTTCCGTCTTCAGGTGGAACCGTCACAGCCCGACAGCTGTATCATTTAATTTTAATTTTTTACCTGCGTGACTTTACCGAAAAAACCTAAAAATATTAATCCTTGCAGTCACGAAAGCTTCAAATCTACCACTACTACTACTACTCAGTGTTACACACACAGACCCACTACTACTACTCAGTGTTACACACACAGACCCACTACTACTACTCAGTGTTACACACACAGATCCACGACTACTATTCAGTATTTCACACACAGACCCACTACTACTACTCAGTGTTACACACACAGACCCACTATGACTCAGTGTTACACACAGACCCACTACTACTACTCAGTGTTACACACACAGATCCACGACTACTACTCAGTATTTCACACACAGACCCACTACTACTACTCAGTGTTACACACAGACCCACTACTACTACTCAGTGTCACACACACAGACCCACTACTACTACTCAGTGTTACACACACAGACCCACTACTACTACTCAGTGTTACACACACATACCCACTACTACTACTCAGTGTTACACACACAGACCCACTACTACACAATGTTACACACACAGACCCACTACTACTACTCAGTGTTACACACACAGACCCACTACTACTACTCAGTGTTACACACACAGACCCACTACTACTACTCAGCGTTACACACACAGACCCACTACTACTACTCAGTGTTACACACACAGACCCACTATTACTACTCAGTGTTACACACACAGACCCACTACTACTACTCAGTGTTACACACACAGACCCACTACTACTACTCAGTGTTACACACACAGACCCACTACTACTACTCAGTGTTACACCCCCATACCCACTACTACTACTCAGTGTTACACACACAGACCCACTACTACTACTCAGTGTTACACACACATACCTACTACTACTCAGTGTTACACACACAGACCCACTACTACGCAATGTTATACACACAGACCCACTACTACTGCTCAGTATTTCACACACAGACCCACTACTACTACTCAGCGTTACACACACAGACCCAATACTACTACTCAGTGTTACACACACAGACCCACTACTACTACTCAGTGTTACACACACAGACCCATTACTACTACTCAGTGTTACACACACAGACCCACTACTACTACTCAGTGTTACACACACAGACCCACTACTACTACTCAGTGTTACACACACATACCCACTACTACTACTCAGTGTTACACACACAGACCCACTACTACTACTCAGTGTTACACACACAGACCCACTTCTACTACTCAGCGTTACACACACAGACCCACTACTACTACTCAGTGTTACACACACAGATCCACGACTACTACTCAGTATTTCACACACAGACCAACTACTACTACTCAGTGTCACACACACAGACCCACTATGACTCAGTGTTACACACAGACCCTCTACTACTGCTCAGTGTTACACACACAGACCCACTTCTACTGCTCAGTGTTTAACACACAGACCCACTACTACTCCTCAGTGTTACACACACAGACCCACTACTACTACTCAGTGTTACACACACAGAGCCACTACTACTACTCAGTGTTATACGCAAAGTCTCACTACTACTACTCAGTGTTACACACACGGACCCACTACTACTTCTCAGTGTTACACACACAGACCCACTACTACTACTAAGTGTTACACACACAGACCCACTACTACGCAATGTTATACACACAGACCCACTACTACTGCTCAGTATTTCACACAGAGACCCACTACTACTTCTCAGCGTTACACACACAGACCCAATACTACTACTCAGTGTTACACACACAGACCCACTACTACTACTCAGTGTTACACACACAGACCCATTACTACTACTCAGTGTTACACACACAAACCCACTACTACTACTCAGTGTTACACAGACAGACCCACTACTACTACTACGCAGTGTTACACACACAGACCCACTACTACTACTACTACTCAGTGTTACACACACAGACCCACTATTACTACTCAGTGTTACACACACAGACCCACTACTACTACTCAGTGTTACACACACAGACCCACTACTACTACTCAGTGTTACACACACAGACCCACTACTACTACTCAGCGTTACACACACAGACCCACTACTACTACTCAGTGTTACACACACAGACCCACTATTACTACTCAGTGTTACACACACAGACCCACTACTACTACTCAGTGTTACACACACAGACCCACTACTACTACTCAGTGTTACACACACAGACCCACTACTACTACTCAGTGTTACACCCCCATACCCACTACTACTACTCAGTGTTACACACACAGACCCACTACTACTACTCAGTGTTACACACACATACCTACTACTACTCAGTGTTACACACACAGACCCACTACTACGCAATGTTATACACACAGACCCACTACTACTGCTCAGTATTTCACACACAGACCCACTACTACTACTCAGCGTTACACACACAGACCCAATACTACTACTCAGTGTTACACACACAGACCCACTACTACTACTCAGTGTTACACACACAGACCCATTACTACTACTCAGTGTTACACACACAGACCCACTACTACTACTCAGTGTTACACACACAGACCCACTACTACTACTCAGTGTTACACACACATACCCACTACTACTACTCAGTGTTACACACACAGACCCACTACTACTACTCAGTGTTACACACACAGACCCACTTCTACTACTCAGCGTTACACACACAGACCCACTACTACTACTCAGTGTTACACACACAGATCCACGACTACTACTCAGTATTTCACACACAGACCAACTACTACTACTCAGTGTCACACACACAGACCCACTATGACTCAGTGTTACACACAGACCCTCTACTACTGCTCAGTGTTACACACACAGACCCACTTCTACTGCTCAGTGTTTAACACACAGACCCACTACTACTCCTCAGTGTTACACACACAGACCCACTACTACTACTCAGTGTTACACACACAGAGCCACTACTACTACTCAGTGTTATACGCAAAGTCTCACTACTACTACTCAGTGTTACACACACGGACCCACTACTACTTCTCAGTGTTACACACACAGACCCACTACTACTACTAAGTGTTACACACACAGACCCACTACTACGCAATGTTATACACACAGACCCACTACTACTGCTCAGTATTTCACACAGAGACCCACTACTACTTCTCAGCGTTACACACACAGACCCAATACTACTACTCAGTGTTACACACACAGACCCACTACTACTACTCAGTGTTACACACACAGACCCATTACTACTACTCAGTGTTACACACACAAACCCACTACTACTACTCAGTGTTACACAGACAGACCCACTACTACTACTACTACGCAGTGTTACACACACAGACCCACTACTACTACTACTACTCAGTGTTACACACACAGACCCACTATTACTACTCAGTGTTACACACACAGACCCACTACTACTACTCAGTGTTACACACACAGACCCACTACTACTACTCAGTGTTACACACACATACCCACTACTACTACTCAGTGTTACACACACAGACCCACTACTACTACTCAGTGTTACACACACATACCCACTACTACTACTCAGTGTTACACACACAGACCCACTACTACGCAATGTTATACACACAGACCCACTACTACTGCTCAGTATTTCACACACAGACCCACTACTACTACTCAGCGTTACACACACAGACCCACTACTACTACTCAGTGTTACTCACACAGATCCACGACTACTACTCAGTATTTCACACACAGACCCACTACTACTACTCAGTGTCACACACACAGATCCACTATGACTCAGTGTTACACACAGACCCACTACTACTACTCAGTATTTCACACACACAGACCCACTACTACTACTTAGCGTTACACGCACAGACCCACAACTACTGCTCAGTGTTACACACACAGACCCACTACTACTGCTCAGTGTTTCACACACAGACCCATTACTACTCCTCAGTGTTACACACACAGACCCACTACTACTACTCAGTGTTACACACACAGACCCACTACTACTACTCAGTGTTACACACACAAACCCACTACTACTACTCAGTGTTACATACACAGACCCACTAATACTACTCAGTATTACACACACAGACCCACTACTACTATTCTTAGGTTTTTTCGGTAAAGTCAGGTAGGTAAAAAATTAAAATTAATAAAAGTTAAATAAAAATAAAAATCATGACGTTTCGGAGGCAACACAAGCTTCCGTCTTCAGGTGGAACCGTCACAGCCCGACAGCTGTATCATTTAATTTTAATTTTTTACCTGCGTGACTTTACCGAAAAAACCTAAAAATATTAATCCTTGCAGTCACGAAAGCTTCAAATCTACCACTACTACTACTACTCAGTGTTACACACACAGACCCACTACTACTACTCAGTGTTACACACACAGACCCACTACTACTACTCAGTGTTACACACACAGATCCACGACTACTATTCAGTATTTCACACACAGACCCACTACTACTACTCAGTGTTACACACACAGACCCACTATGACTCAGTGTTACACACAGACCCACTACTACTACTCAGTGTTACACACACAGATCCACGACTACTACTCAGTATTTCACACACAGACCCACTACTACTACTCAGTGTTACACACAGACCCACTACTACTACTCAGTGTCACACACACAGACCCACTACTACTACTCAGTGTTACACACACAGACCCACTACTACTACTCAGTGTTACACACACATACCCACTACTACTACTCAGTGTTACACACACAGACCCACTACTACACAATGTTACACACACAGACCCACTACTACTACTCAGTGTTACACACACAGACCCACTACTACTACTCAGTGTTACACACACAGACCCACTACTACTACTCAGCGTTACACACACAGACCCACTACTACTACTCAGTGTTACACACACAGACCCACTATTACTACTCAGTGTTACACACACAGACCCACTACTACTACTCAGTGTTACACACACAGACCCACTACTACTACTCAGTGTTACACACACAGACCCACTACTACTACTCAGTGTTACACACACAGACCCACTACTACTACTCAGTGTTACACCCCCATACCCACTACTACTACTCAGTGTTACACACACAGACCCACTACTACTACTCAGTGTTACACACACATACCTACTACTACTCAGTGTTACACACACAGACCCACTACTACGCAATGTTATACACACAGACCCACTACTACTGCTCAGTATTTCACACACAGACCCACTACTACTACTCAGCGTTACACACACAGACCCAATACTACTACTCAGTGTTACACACACAGACCCACTACTACTACTCAGTGTTACACACACAGACCCATTACTACTACTCAGTGTTACACACACAGACCCACTACTACTACTCAGTGTTACACACACAGACCCACTACTACTACTCAGTGTTACACACACATACCCACTACTACTACTCAGTGTTACACACACAGACCCACTACTACTACTCAGTGTTACACACACAGACCCACTTCTACTACTCAGCGTTACACACACAGACCCACTACTACTACTCAGTGTTACACACACAGATCCACGACTACTACTCAGTATTTCACACACAGACCAACTACTACTACTCAGTGTCACACACACAGACCCACTATGACTCAGTGTTACACACAGACCCTCTACTACTGCTCAGTGTTACACACACAGACCCACTTCTACTGCTCAGTGTTTAACACACAGACCCACTACTACTCCTCAGTGTTACACACACAGACCCACTACTACTACTCAGTGTTACACACACAGAGCCACTACTACTACTCAGTGTTATACGCAAAGTCTCACTACTACTACTCAGTGTTACACACACGGACCCACTACTACTTCTCAGTGTTACACACACAGACCCACTACTACTACTAAGTGTTACACACACAGACCCACTACTACGCAATGTTATACACACAGACCCACTACTACTGCTCAGTATTTCACACAGAGACCCACTACTACTTCTCAGCGTTACACACACAGACCCAATACTACTACTCAGTGTTACACACACAGACCCACTACTACTACTCAGTGTTACACACACAGACCCATTACTACTACTCAGTGTTACACACACAAACCCACTACTACTACTCAGTGTTACACAGACAGACCCACTACTACTACTACGCAGTGTTACACACACAGACCCACTACTACTACTACTACTCAGTGTTACACACACAGACCCACTATTACTACTCAGTGTTACACACACAGACCCACTACTACTACTCAGTGTTACACACACAGACCCACTACTACTACTCAGTGTTACACACACATACCCACTACTACTACTCAGTGTTACACACACAGACCCACTACTACTACTCAGTGTTACACACACATACCCACTACTACTACTCAGTGTTACACACACAGACCCACTACTACGCAATGTTATACACACAGACCCACTACTACTGCTCAGTATTTCACACACAGACCCACTACTACTACTCAGCGTTACACACACAGACCCACTACTACTACTCAGTGTTACTCACACAGATCCACGACTACTACTCAGTATTTCACACACAGACCCACTACTACTACTCAGTGTCACACACACAGATCCACTATGACTCAGTGTTACACACAGACCCACTACTACTACTCAGTATTTCACACACACAGACCCACTACTACTACTTAGCGTTACACGCACAGACCCACAACTACTGCTCAGTGTTACACACACAGACCCACTACTACTGCTCAGTGTTTCACACACAGACCCATTACTACTCCTCAGTGTTACACACACAGACCCACTACTACTACTCAGTGTTACACACACAGACCCACTACTACTACTCAGTGTTACACACACATACCCACTACTACTACTCAGTGTTACACACACAGACCCACTACTACGCAATGTTATACACACAGACCCACTACTACTGCTCAGTATTTCACACACAGACCCACTACTACTACTCAGCGTTACACACACAGACCCAATACTACTACTCAGTGTTACACACACAGACCCACTACTACTACTCAGTGTTACACACACAGACCCATTACTACTACTCAGTGTTACACACACAAACCCACTACTACTACTCAGTGTTACACACACAGACCCACTACTACTACTCAGTGTTACACACACAGACCCACTTCTACTACTCAGCGTTACACACACAGACCCACTACTACTACTCAGTGTTACACACACAGATCCACGACTACTACTCAGTATTTCACACACAGACCAACTACTACTACTCAGTGTCACACACACAGACCCACTATGACTCAGTGTTACACACAGACCCTCTACTACTGCTCAGTGTTACACACACAGACCCACTTCTACTGCTCAGTGTTTAACACACAGACCCACTACTACTCCTCAGTGTTACACACACAGACCCACTACTACTACTCAGTGTTACACACACAGAGCCACTACTACTACTCAGTGTTATACGCAAAGTCTCACTACTACTACTCAGTGTTACACACACGGACCCACTACTACTTCTCAGTGTTACACACACAGACCCACTACTACTACTAAGTGTTACACACACAGACCCACTACTACGCAATGTTATACACACAGACCCACTACTACTGCTCAGTATTTCACACAGAGACCCACTACTACTTCTCAGCGTTACACACACAGACCCAATACTACTACTCAGTGTTACACACACAGACCCACTACTACTACTCAGTGTTACACACACAGACCCATTACTACTACTCAGTGTTACACACACAAACCCACTACTACTACTCAGTGTTACACAGACAGACCCACTACTACTACTACGCAGTGTTACACACACAGACCCACTACTACTACTACTACTCAGTGTTACACACACAGACCCACTATTACTACTCAGTGTTACACACACAGACCCACTACTACTACTCAGTGTTACACACACAGACCCACTACTACTACTCAGTGTTACACACACAGACCCACTACTACTACTCAGTGTTACACACACATACCCACTACTACTACTCAGTGTTACACACACAGACCCACTACTACTACTCAGTGTTACACACACATACCCACTACTACTACTCAGTGTTACACACACAGACCCACTACTACGCAATGTTATACACACAGACCCACTACTACTGCTCAGTATTTCACACACAGACCCACTACTACTACTCAGCGTTACACACACAGACCCACTACTACTACTCAGTGTTACTCACACAGATCCACGACTACTACTCAGTATTTCACACACAGACCCACTACTACTACTCAGTGTCACACACACAGATCCACTATGACTCAGTGTTACACACAGACCCACTACTACTACTCAGTATTTCACACACACAGACCCACTACTACTACTTAGCGTTAGACGCACAGACCCACAACTACTGCTCAGTGTTACACACACAGACCCACTACTACTGCTCAGTGTTTCACACACAGACCCATTACTACTCCTCAGTGTTACACACACAGACCCACTACTACTACTCAGTGTTACACACACAGACCCACTACTACTACTCAGTGTTACACACACATACCCACTACTACTACTCAGTGTTACACACACAGACCCACTACTACGCAATGTTATACACACAGACCCACTACTACTGCTCAGTATTTCACACACAGACCCACTACTACTACTCAGCGTTACACACACAGACCCAATACTACTACTCAGTGTTACACACACAGACCCACTACTACTACTCAGTGTTACACACACAGACCCATTACTACTACTCAGTGTTACACACACAAACCCACTACTACTACTCAGTGTTACACAGACAGACCCACTACTACTACTACGCAGTGTTACACACACAGACCCACTACTACTACTACTACTCAGTGTTACACACACAGACCCACTATTACTACTCAGTGTTACACACACAGACCCACTACTACTACTCAGTGTTACACACACAGACCCACTACTACTACTCAGTGTTACACACACAGACCCACTACTACTACTCAGTGTTACACACACATACTCACTACTACTACTCAGTGTTACACACCTAGACCCACTACTACTACTCAGTGTTACACACACATACCCACTACTACTACTCAGTGTTACACACACAGACCCACTACTACGCAATGTTATACACACAGACCCACTACTACTGCTCAGTATTTCACACACAGACCCACTACTACTACTCAGCGTTACACACACAGACCCACTACTACTACTCAGTGTTACTCACACAGATCCACGACTACTACTTAGTATTTCACACACAGACCCACTACTACTACTCAGTGTCACACACACAGATCCACTATGACTCAGTGTTACACACAGACCCACTACTACTACTCAGTATTTCACACACACAGACCCACTACTACTACTTAGCGTTACACACACAGACCCACTACTACTACTCAGTGTTACACACACAGACCCACTATTACTACTCAGTGTTACACACACAGACCCACTACTACTACTCAGTGTTACACACAGAGACCCACTATTACTACTCAGTGTTACACACACAGACCCACTACTACAACTCAGTGTTACACACACATACCCACTACTACTACTCAGTTGTACACACACATACCCACTACTACTACTCAGTGTTACACACACAGACCCACTACTACTACTCAGTGTTACACACACAGACCCACTACTACTTCTCAGTATTACGCACACAGACCCACTACTACTACTCAGTGTTACACACACAGTCCCACTACTACTACTCAGTGTTACACACACAGTCCCACTACTACTACTCAGTGTTACACACAGATCCACGACTACTACTCAGTGTTACACACACAGACCCACTACTACTACTCAGTGTTACACACACAGTCCCACTACTACTACTCAGTGTTACACACACAGACCCACAACTACTGCTCAGTGTTACACACACAGACCCACTACTACTGCTCAGTGTTTCACACACAGACCCATTACTACTCCTCAGTGTTACACACACATACCCACTACTACTACTGAGTGTTACACACACAGACCCACTACTACTACGCAGTGTTACACACACAGACCCACTACTACTACTCAGTGTTACACACACAGTCCCACTACTACTACTCAGTGTTACACACACAGATCCACGACTACTACTCAGTATTTCACACACAGACCCACTACTACTACTCAGTGTTACACACACAGACCCACTATGACTCAGTGTTACACACAGACCCACTACTACTACTCAGTGTCACACACACAGACCCACTACTACTACTCAGTGTTACACACACAGACCCACTACTACTACTCAGTGTTACACACACAGACCCACTACTACTACTCAGTGTTACACACACAGACCCACTACTACTACTCAGTGTTACACACACATACCCACTACTACTCCTCAGTGTTACACACACAGACCCACTACTACTATTCTTAGGTTTTTTCGGTAAAGTCACGTAGGTAAAAAATTTAAATTAATAAAAGTTAAATAAAAATAAAAATCATGACATTTCGGAGGCAACACAAGCTTCCATCTTCAGGTGGAACTGTCACAGCCCGACAGCTGTATCATTTAAAAATGTTTTACCTACGTGACTCTACCGAAAAAACCTAAGAATCTGAATCCTTGCAGTCACGAAAGCTTCAAATCTACCACTACTACTACTGCTCAGTGTTACACACACAGACCCACTACTACTACACACAAACCCACTACTACTACTACCCATTACTACTACTCAGTGTTACACACACAGACCCACTACTACTACTTCTACGCAGTGTTACACACACAGACCCACTACTACTCAGTGTTACACACACAGACCCACTACTACTACTCAGTGTTACACACACAGACCCACTACTACTACTCAGTGTTACACACACAGACCCACTACTACTCAGTGTTACATACACAGACCCACTACTACTACTCAGTGTTACACACACAGACCCACTACTACTACTCAGTGTTACACACACAGACCCACTACTACTACTCAGTGTTACACACACAGACCCACTACTACTACTCAGTGTTTCACACACAGACCCACTACTTCTACTACGCAGTGTTACACACACAGACCCACTACTACTACTACTCAGTGTTACACACACAGACCCACTACTACTACTCAGTGTTTCACACACAGACCCACGACTACTGCTCAGTGTTTCACACACAGGCCCATTACTACTACTCAGTGTTACACTCACAGACCCACTACTTCTACTACGCAGTGTTACACACACAGACCCACTACTTCTACTACGCAGTGTTACACACACAGACCCACTACTACTACTACTCAGTGTTACACACACAGACCCACTATTACTACTCAGTGTTACACACACAAACCCACTACTACTACTCAGTGTTACACACACAGACCCACTACTACTACTCAGTGTTACACACACATACCCACTACTACTACTCAGTGTTACACACACAGACCCACTATTACTACTCAGTGTTACACACACAAACCCACTACTACTACTCAGTGTTACACACACAGACCCACTACTACTACTCAGTGTTACACACACATACCCACTACTACTATTCAGTGTTACACACACAGACCCACTACTACTACTCAGTGTTACACACACAGACCCACTACTACTCAGTGTTACATACACAGACCCACTACTACTACTCAGTGTTACACACTCAGACCCACTTCTACTACTACTCAGTGTTGCACACTCAGACCCACTTCTACTACTACTCAGTGTTGCACACACAGACCCATGACTACTACTCAGTGTTACACACACAGACCCACTACTACTCCTCAGTGTTACACACACAGACCCACTACTACTATTACTCAGTGTTGCACACACAGACCCATGACTACTACTCAGTGTTACACACACAGACCCACTACTACTCCTCAGTGTTACACACACAGACCCACTACTACTACTCAGTGTTGCACACACAGACCCATGACTACTACTCAGTGTTACACACACAGACCCACTACTACTCCTCAGTGTTACACACACAGACCCACTACTACTACTCTGTTACACACTCAGACCCACTACTACTGCTCAGTGTTACACACTCAGACCCACTACTACTACGCAGTGTTACATACACAGACCCACTACTACTACTCAGTGTTACACACACAGACCCACTACTACTACTCAGTGTTACACACACAGACCCACTACTACTACTCAGTGTTACACACACAGACCCACTACTACTACTCAGTGTTTCACACACAGACCCACTACTTCTACTACGCAGTGTTACACACACAGACCCACTACTACTACTACTCAGTGTTACACACACAGACCCACTACTACTACTCAGTGTTTCACACACAGACCCACGACTACTGCTCAGTGTTTCACACACCGGCCCATTACTACTGCTCAGTGTTACACACACAGACCCACTACTTCTACTACGCAGTGTTACACACACAGACCCACTACTTCTACTACGCAGTGTTACACACACAGACCCACTACTACTACTACTCAGTGTTACACACACAGACCCACTATTACTACTCAGTGTTACACACACAAACCCACTACTACTACTCAGTGTTACACACACAGACCCACTACTACTACTCAGTGTTACACACACATACCCACTACTACTACTCAGTGTTACACACATAGACCCACTATTACTATTCAGTGTTACACACACAAACCCACTACTACTACTCAGTGTTACACACACAGACCCACTACTACTACTCAGTGTTACACACACATACCCACTACTACTATTCAGTGTTACACACACAGACCCACTACTACTACTCAGTGTTACACACACAGACCCACTACTACTCAGTGTTACATACACAGACCCACTACTACTACTCAGTGTTACACACACAGACCCACTACTTCTACTCAGTGTTACACACACAGACCCACTACTACTACTCATTGTTACACACACAGACCCACTACTACTCCTCAGTGTTACACACACAGACCCACTACTACTACTACTCAGTGTTGCACACACAGACCCACTACTACGCAGTGTTACACACACATACCCACTACTACTACTCAGTGTTACACACACAGACCCACTACTACTACTCAGTGTTACACACTCAGACCCACTTCTACTACTACTCAGTGTTGCACACTCAGACCCACTTCTACTACTACTCAGTGTTGCACACACAGACCCATGACTACTACTCAGTGTTACACACACAGACCCACTACTACTACTCAGTGTTACACACACAGACCCATGACTACTACTCAGTGTTACACACACAGACCCACTACTACTTCTCAGTGTTACACACACAGACCCACTACTACTACTACTCAGTGTTGCACACACAGACCCATGACTACTACTCAGTGTTACACACACAGACCCACTACTACTCCTCAGTGTTACACACACAGACCCACTACTACTACTCAGTGTTACACACTCAGACCCACTACTACTACTCAGTGTTACACACACAGACCCACTACTACTCCTCAGTGTTACACACACAGACCCACTACTACTCCTCAGTGTTACACACACAGACCCACTACTACTGCTCAGTGTTACACACTCAGACCCACTACTACTACGCAGTGTTACATACACAGACCCACTACTACTACTCAGTGTTACACACACAGACCCACTACTACTACTCAGTGTTACACACACAGACCCACTACTACTACTCAGTGTTACACACACAGACCCACTACTACTACTCAGTGTTTCACACACAGACCCACTACTTCTACTACGCAGTGTTACACACACAGACCCACTACTACTACTACTCAGTGTTACACACACAGACCCACTACTACTACTCAGTGTTTCACACACAGACCCACGACTACTGCTCAGTGTTTCACACACAGGCCCATTACTACTACTCAGTGTTACACACACAGACCCACTACTTCTACTACGCAGTGTTACACACACAGACCCACTACTTCTACTACGCAGTGTTACACACACAGACCCACTACTACTACTACTCAGTGTTACACACACAGACCCACTATTACTACTCAGTGTTACACACACAGACCCACTATTACTACTCAGTGTTACACACACAAACCCACTACTACTACTCAGTGTTACACACACAGACCCACTACTACTACTCAGTGTTACACACACATACCCACTACTACTACTCAGTGTTACACACACAGACCCACTATTACTACTCAGTGTTACACACACAAACCCACTACTACTACTCAGTGTTACACACACAGACCCACTACTACTACTCAGTGTTACACACACATACCCACTACTACTATTCAGTGTTACGCACACAGACCCACTACTACTGCTCAGTGTTTCACACACAGACCCACTGCCCGCATAATTGTGGCCATTTGTATATTAAAGTCTAAACTCTCTGTCTCTGTCTGTCTCTCTCTCTCTCCCTGTGTCTTTCTCTGTCTCTCTGTCTTGATCTCTGTTTCTTTATGTCTCTGTCTCTTTCTCTGTCGCTCTTTCTCTCTATCTGTCTCTGTCTCTCTCTCGTTCTGTGCACTCGCTCACTCGCTCGCAGCTCCAGGGAAGAAAAGCACCAGAGAACGGAGCTGCAAATGTCCATGGAGCTCCAGAGCGACCGTAGCAACGTGGACTATAACGTAGCCAGGGTCCTCGAGACTTTCTACTTTCGAGGACACAATTGCCTTGTCATGGAGCTATTGAAGTACGCACACCACCAGTACCGCTACTACCACTCACTCACTCATTCACTCGCCACCAACACTCACTCACTCTCCCACTCACTAATTCACTCACTCATCATCACCCACTCATTCACCACCACCGACTTACTCACCATCACCACCTCCACCCACTCACTCACTCACCACCACTCACCCACTCACTCGCCACCACTCACCACCACTCACCCACTCACTCACCACCACTCACCGCCACTCACCACCACTCACTGACTCACTCACCACCACCACTCACCCATCAACCCACTCACCCTCCACCACCCACCCACCACACTACCCACCTAACCACCCACCATCACCACATCCACACCCACCCCCCACCACCCATCCACCACCACCCACCACCAAACACCACCACCACAACACCACCACCACCACCACAACACCACCACCACCCATACAGACCCATAGACACCCATACCCATACATTAGCACAGTTAGCTACAAATGGTGCAAAAGAAGTTCAAAATTCGAACATAGAGACCCACAGACACCCAGACCCAGAGACCCACAGACACTAACAGAGACCCATAAAACCACAGAGACACCCATAGAGACCCATACATTAGTACGGTTGGCTACGTATGGTGCAAAATAAGTTCTGCATACGTTTACACACAGAGATCCACAGACAACTAGACACAGAGACCCATTGAGACCCACATAGACACCCACCCAGACACCAATAGAGACCCACACATTAGCACGGTTGGCTACATATGGTGCGACAGAAGTTCAACATATGCACACACACAGAGACACACAGACACCCAGACCCACAGAGACCCATAGAGACCCACATAGACACCTACCCAGACACCAATAGAGACCGACACATTAGCACGGTTGGCTACATATGGTGCGACAGAAGTTCAACATATGCACACACACAGAGACACACAGACACCCAGACCCACAGAGACCCATAGAGACCCACAGAGACACCCACACAGACACCCATAGAGACCCACACATTAGCACGCTTGGCTACGTACGGTGTGAATGAATTTCAACATACGCACACAAAGATCAAAGATCCCCCATATAGCCTTAACAGACTGTAGCGGCAAGTGCTGTTAGCGAGCACCTATAAAGGCCGGAACGGCACACGAGGAGGTGGGTGGTCAACACCACGCGCGGCCGCCTTTGTCTCCGCAGTGGCGATGTTTACACATCGCACCAGGTACTCATTTGAGGCTGAGTCGACCTAGGGTAGGCCCAGGACCGGTTCAGATAATCATCACTGGGTGTTGGCCATGAGCGGGAATCGAGCCCGGTTCACCAGTTTTGCAGCGCAGGACGCTAACCGATGCTGTCACTGATGTCGTCGCTGACGTCGTCGCTGACGTCACTGACGTGGTCGCTGTCTCTCCGCATGGCAGGGCGAAACTCCATTGCGTGCTCAGAGAGATGACGCTGTGGCAAAGTTACGAGGACGCGGTGAGGTCGTACACTAGGTCCATCCTCCACTTCTTGGCCCACACCAAGTCCCGGGGCATCGTACACGGGGACATCAAGCCCGTGAGTGGAGTGTACGCTGTGTATGGGTGTCTGTGTGTATGGGTGTATGGGTGTCTGTGTGTATGGGTGTCTATGTGTGTGGGTGTCTGTGTGTGGGTGTCTGTGTGTGGGTGTCTGTGTGTGGGTGTCTGTGTGTGAGTGTGTGTATGTGGGTGTCTGTGTGTGTGGGTGAGTACACGCTGGGGCGCTGATGCTCGCTCTTGCAGATTTAAATGCCACTGGTTCTTCACGTTCTGCAGATGTAGATTCCACTGGTTCTTAATGTTCTGCCAATGTAAATGCCACTGATTATTCAAGTTCTGCAGATGTAGATGTCACTGGTTCTTCATGTTCTGCAGATGTAAATGCCACTGGTTTTTCATACTATTTGGGTCTTTCGGTAAAGTCACGTAGATAGAAAAAATCAAATATTAAAAAATCACGACGCTTCGATCGCAACACAAGCAATCGTCTTCAGATGAAAAAATACAGCCGGCGGACTGCTGAAGCAGGAAGAAATATAGCGAGAGAGCTATTGCAGCCATAGGTTATAAAGGTTTGAGATGGGTACTACCCAAGGGTAAGTGGGTGGGGCTAGAGATGGAATTTGCAAATAAATGTAAGATCGCAGAGCTAGGTAAACCTCGGCCATTGCATTGCTAGAGATTAGCATGTCAATCTGTTAATGTAACCCCACGGTTACGGTGCTGAAGAAGCCATTGTTTTGCTCGAGATTAGAGATTAGCATGTCAATGTGAGACGGTTTTTCACGTTCTGCAGATGTAGATGTCACTGGTTTTTCACGTTCTGTAGATGTAGATACCACCCACTGATCTAGATTTGAAGTTTTGTGACTGCAGGGATCCAAACTCTTTAGTTCTTTTGGTAAAGTCACGTAGATATAAAATAAAATCAATTAAATCATGACGTTTCGATTGCAACACAAGCAATCATCAGGTGGGAAAACTACAGCAATAATTTTTTTTGCTAAAGTGGGAGAGAGAGTTGCCATGGTAAGAGGTTATACAGGTGTAGAGGTGTTACGGGAGGGCGAACAAACACACCAGGGGTGGTTATGCCCGCACGCGGAAGGATGCTTACATCCACGTCCGCATCGTTTAGCCTGGGGGGCTGAAACGGCACTGTGATCCCCCACGGCCCCACCCCTCGGTGGGGGAGTTGCTATATAAGGCGGTGAGCCGGTGGGCTTGGGGTTCAGTGTTTAGCTTAAACCAGTGAAGAAGGAAGACTGGCTAGATAGGCCCTGGGACTCCCCTAGATCGCCGTCCTTCTAAGGACCAACCAGAGCAAGCCAGTGGCGTGGCTCCGAGAGCCCAGAGCCGATGTTCTTGTAAGAGTCGGTCTGGGGACTCAGGGTGCCGTAATCCCAGCTTGGCCAGAGCTGGGTCAGCTAGCCTTCCCTAGCTCTGTAGTGGAGGACCTGGGAGTAGGCTAGCCGGGATAGATTGTGGGATCTCCCTGTTAGACGGGTGAAGGGGCCGATACCCCTTCGAGTGTTGTATACCTTGGCCTGTATAGAGTGGAACGGTTAATGAATAAGTGAGCCTCCGACTACGTCATCCAAGTCTCTTTGAACCTACTACACAGGCAAGATTGGGGGAGGAGCAAGGGGGGAGAGGGAGGGGTGGGGGTTTGGGGTAGGGGGAGGGGAAGCTCTGCGTGGACACCAGGAGAGGGATGCGAGGCTGGGGGGGAGGGAAGTGGGCGGGGCTGGGAGTGGGAGGCCGTGAGAGCTGGGGACGCGGAGGGGAACAAAATAGAGTAGTAGTGCCCGACAGATATGATAGACGATAACCACTACAAAGCAGTTATGGTTTTACCTGGTTAATAACATCCTTCCAATAATTGCTCAATTTGTATCCATCTTCTCGGTTGAAGTTATGTCTATGTTTATATATCTGGATGGCTTCATGAACAAACCTTTGATAGTAGCCCGAAGGTTTGCAGAGTACCTTGGTCTCTGAAAAAAACAATATTATGTGAGCCCACAGCGTTATAACAATGGTCAGCTACGGCAGAGGTATTGGTTCTGCCGGGTTTCAGATCTGCATTGTGTTCGCGAACACGGTCCGAGATATGTCGTTTCGTTTCCCCAATGTAACACCCACCACAGGTGCAACTTAATTTGTAGACTCCAGGATATTGCATGTCAGCAATGACATCCTTCACAGATGGGATTAGATAACAGATTTTGTGTACTGTATTGAATCGGACCTGGATCTTGTGTTTGTTTAAGATTTTGGAAATCTTTTTGGTAACACCTGCTATGTATGGTAACTTGATGGTTTTGATTGGCATCTCAGGGGGTTGTTTCTCCATGGTTGGAGAAACAGCTTTTCGAATAATGTGGTCCGAGTACCCATTCATCTTGAGGGCCTGGTGTCCGTGTTCCAGTTCACTGGCTATGTGGTGTTGGTCAGAAATGCAGTGGGCCCTATAGTGTAGTGTTTTGACGAGGGAATTAGTCTGTGCCAGGTGGGGGTGGGAATCAGGTTTCAGATACGAATCTGTGTGGGTGGCTTTCCTGTAGACTGTCCCAACGAGCCGTCAGGCCTCTTCTCAAACAAAACACCCAGAAATGGTAGCTTAACATCCTTCTCCACTTCCATGGTGAATTAGATGGATGGGTGTATGGCTGTTACATTGGGGAAACGAAACGACACATCTCGGACCGTGTTCGCGAACACAAGGCAGATCTGAAACACGGCAGAACTAATATCTCTGCCGTAGCTGACCACTGTTATAACGCTGTGGGCTCTTGTGATATTGTTTTTTTCCGAGACCAAGGTACTATACAAACCTTCGGGCTACTATCAAAGGTTTGTTCATGAAGCCATCCAGATATATAAACATAGACATAACTTCAACCGAGAAGATGGATACAAATTGAGCAATCATTGGAAGGATATTATTAACTACGTAAAACCCTAACTGCTCTGTAGTGGTTGTCGTCTATCATATCTGCCGGGTACTACTACTCTTCTTTGGTTCTTTCGGTAAAGTCACGTATAAAAATAAATTAATAAATTAAATAATAGCATAATACAACGTTTCGATTGCAACACAAGCAATCATCATCAGGTATAAAAGAAATAGAAACAAAAATCTAACCAGAAAACTATAGAAAGACATATAAGCAGACAGATATCACAAAGATACACAGAGAGAGAGAACACGTATCGGCACAAAGAGAGAGGTCGTCTCTATGACGAGGCCTTAAATATAGAGAGGGGGCGGGGGCGGAGAGAGGGAGGGGGCAGAGAAAAAATGAGCATGTCAATGAGTGGACAACGACGTGGTACGGTACGCAAGCCTGAAAATTAGGAGAAAGACACACTAAAATTAAATAACCCAGCAAAATATCGAAATGTAATGTAATGCAACACAGAGAGTCGATCAACACACAATTAACGCATAGCCTGGTTGATTACGTATTTCAAAGATTGCTAAGTTAGAATTTAAGTGTGAAAATTCCAAAGAGAGGACACAGGCAGAGAGAGAAAACAAACAACCGGAGAGAGAGAAAAAAGATAAGCTTAAAATTAAGAGAAAGACACACTAAAATTAAATAACCTAGCAAAATATCGAAATGTAATGTAATGCAACACAGAGAGTCGGTCAACACACAATTAACACATAGCCTGGTAGATTACGTATTTCAAAGATTGCTACCACGTCGTTGTCCACTCATTGACATTCTAATTTTTTCTCTGCCCCCTCCCTCTCTCCGCCCCCGCCCCCTCTCTATATTTAAGGCCTCGTCATAGAGACGACCTCCCTCTTTGTGCCGATACGTGTTCTCTCTCTGTGTATCTTTGTGATATCTGTCTGCTTATATGTCTGTCTATAGTTTTCTGGTTAGATTTTTGTTGCTATTTCTTTTATACCTGATGATGATTGCTTGTGTTGCAATCGAAACGTCGTATTATGCTATTATTTAATTTATTATTTTATCTTTATACGTGACTTTACCGAAAGAACCAAAGAATAATTCCTGCAGTCACGAAAGCTCCAAAATTAAGATTAATACTACGACTCTGTTTTCTTCCCCTCCGCATCCCCAGCTCTCTCGGCCTCCCACTCCCAGCCCCGCCCACTTCCCCCCCCCCTGCCTCGCGTCCCTTTCCTGGCGTCCACGCAGTGCTTCCCCTCCCCCTACCCCACATGCCCACACCTCCCTCTCCTCCCTTGCTCCTCCCCCTTTCTTGCTTGGAACAGGACCCTGCGGGGTGGGCTGGTAGGAACGAATAACCAAAGAATATAAACATAATGTATTATTACACTTGTTTAGCCAGGAAAGCCCCACTGAGTCTAAAGGTTTTTGTAGGGTCCTGCCAAGTGTTTGCAGTAGGGGGCGATGTTGCTACACCGAATCGGACGATACGAAGGGAGAGTGTTAGGCCTAGTTCTAGGCTTCAGGCCTAGCTGTAGGCGTTAGGCCGCTGTGAGTTAATTTTTAATTTAAATGTTTTAATTATTTATCTAAAAGCTTTAAATTTAAATGTTTCTATTTAAAAACATCAGGGAATGTAACATTGTTAAACATTAACTCCCTTGCACACACGCGGGGGTACGATACGAAGGGAGAGTTTGAGGCATAGTTCGAGGCTTTAGGCCTAGCTGTAGGCTTTAGGGTGCTGTGAGTTAAATTTTAATTTAAAAGTTTTAATTAAAAGCTATCTCAGGGAATTATAAGGGAATGTTACACTTGTTTAGCCAGGAAAGCCTCGTTAATTTAAATGTCTTAATTAAAAGCTATCTGAGGGAATTATAAGGGAACTAGCAGAAGTACCCGGCGTTGCCCGGGTGAAAATTTTTAAAAATAACCTTACATATATACACAGATACTAAGGTATTGTCAAAGCCCGGTGGGCTTTGACAATACCTTTCACCACTCACCACTCACAACTCACCCTCACCACTCATCCTCACCACTCCCACTCACTACTCACCCTCACCATTCACCATCACAACTCACCACTCACCAATCTCCCTCACCAATCTCCCTCAGCCTCACCACTCACCCTCACCTTCACCACTCACCAAACACCAATCACCACACACCCTCACCACTCACTCTCACCACTAACCCTCACCACTCACTCTCACCATTCACCCTGACCATTCAGCCTCACCACTCACCACTCACTCTCACCATTCACCCTGACCATTCAGCCTCACCACTCACCACTCACCCTCACCACTCACCCTCTCCCTCACCACTCACGCTTACCACTCACCCTCACCACCACCACTCACCCTCACCACTCACGCTCACCACTCACTCTCTCCCTCTCCACTCACCCTCACTACTCACTAATCACCCTCACCACTCACCCTCACTACTCACTAATCACCCTCACCACTCACCACTCATCCTCACTACTTACTACTCACCTTCACCACTCACCTTCACCACTGACCCTCACCACTCACCCTCACCACTCATCCCTACCACTCACCCCTAACCACTCACCCTCACTACTCACCATCACCACTTACCCTCACCACTCACCATTCACCACTCACCATTCACCACTCACCCTCACCACTCACCCTCACCACTCATCCTCACCACTCACCATCACCATAAACCCTAACCACTCACCCTCACCACTAACCCTCACCACTCACGCTCACCACTCACCCTCACCACTCACCCTCACCACTCACCCTCACCACTCACCCTCACCACTAACCCTGACCCCTCACCACTGACCACTCACCCTCCCCACTCACCCTTCCTACTCACCACTCAACCTCACCACTAACCCTCACCCCTGACCACTCACCCTCCCCACTCACCCTTCCTACTCACCACTCAACCTCACCACTCACCCTCACCACCCACCACTCACCCTCACCACTCACCCTTCCTACTCACCACTCAACCTCACCACTGACCACTCACCACTCACCCTTACCCTCACCACTCACTCTCACCACTCACCCTTACTATTCACCACACACCCTCACCACTCACCCTCAACATCAACACTCACCCTCACCACTCACCATCATCACAAATCCTAACCACTCACCCTCACCACTCACTCTCACCACACCCTCAGCACTCACCTTCCCCACTCACCCTCACCACACACCCTCACCACTTAACCTCACCACTCAACCTCACCACTCACCCTCACCACACTCCCTCACCACTCACCGTCACCACTCACCACTCACCCTCACCACTCACCCCTCACCATCACCACTCACCCTCACCACTAACCCTGACCCCTCACCACTGACCACTCACCACTCACCCTCACCACTAATCCTCACCATCACCACTCACCCTTACTACTCACCACTCAACCTCACCACTCTTCGTCATCACTCACCCTCACCACACTCCCTCACCACTCACCGTCACCACTCACCACTCACCCTCACCACTCACCCCTCACCATCACCACTCACCCTCACCACTAACCCTGACCCCTCACCCCTCACCATCACCACTCACCCTCACCACTCTCCCTCACCATTCACCACTCACTCTCACCATTCACCCTCACCATTCAGCCTCACCACTCACCCTCACCACTCACCGTCACAACCACCACTCACCCTCACCACTCACCCTCACCACTCACCCTCACCACTCAACCTCACCACTCAACCTCACCCTCACTACTCACCATTCATCCTGACTAATCACCACTGACCAATCACCACTCACCACTCTCCACTAACCCTCACCACTCAACCTCACCACTCACCTCTCACCACTCACTTCTCACCCTCACCACTCACCTCTCACCACTCACCTCTCACCACTCACCACTCACCCTCACCACTCACCCTCACTACTCACTAATCACCCTCACCCTCACCACTCACCCTCACTACTCACTAATCACCCTCACCACTCACCACTCATCCTCACTACTTACTACTCACCTTCACCACTCACTTTCACCACTGACCCTCACCACTCACCCTCACCACTCATCCCCACCACTCACCCCTAACCACTCACCCTCACTACTCACCATCACCACTTACCCTCACCACTCACCATTCACCACTCACCCTCACCACTCACCCTCACCACTCATCCTCACCACTCACCATCACCATAAACCCTAACCACTTACCCTCACCACTAACCCTCACCACTCACCACTCACCCTTACAACTCACCACTCAACGTCACCACTCTTCGTCACCACTCACCCTCACCACTCACCCCTCACCATCACCACTCACCCTCACTACTCACCATCACCACTCACCATCACCACTCACCCTCACCACTCACGCTCACCACTCACCCTCACCACTCACCCTCACCACTCACCCTCACCACCACCACTCACCCTCACCACTAACCCTGACCCCTCACCACTGACCACTCACCCTCCCCACTCACCCTTCCTACTCACCACTCAACCTCACCACTAACCCTCACCCCTGACCACTCACCCTCCCCACTCACCCTTCCTACTCACCACTCAACCTCACCACTCACCCTCACCACCCACCACTCACCCTCACCACTCACCCTTCCTACTCACCACTCAACCTCACCACTGACCACTCACCCTTACCCTCACCACTCACTCTCACCACTCACCCTTACTATTCACCACACACCCTCACCACTCACCCTCAACATCAACACTCACCCTCACCACTCACCATCATCACAAATCCTAACCACTCACCCTCACCACTCAACCTCACCACTCACTCTGACCACACCCTCAGCACTCACCCTCCCTACTCACCCTCACCACACACCCTCACCACTTAACCTCACCACTCAACCTCACCACTCACCCTCACCACTCTCCCTCACCACTCACCGTCACCACTCACCACTCACCCTCACCACTCACCCCTCACCACTCACCCTCACCACTAACCCTGACCCCTCACCACTGACCACTCACCACTCACCCTCACCACTAACCCTCACCATCACCACTCACCTTTACTACTCACCACTCAACCTCACCACTCTTCGTCACCACTCACCCTCACCACTCACCCCTCACCCTCACCACTCACCACTCACTCTCACCATTCACGCTCACCATTCAGCCTCACCACTCACCCTCACGACTCACCACTCACCGTCACAACCACCACTCACCCTCACCACTCACCCTCACCACTCAACTTTACCACTCAACCTCACCCTCACTACTCACCATTCATCCTGACCAATCACCACTCACCACTCTCCACTAACCCTTACCACTCAACCTCACCACTCACCCTCAACACTCACCCTTAAAACTAACCACTCTCTCACCCTCACCACTCAGCACTCACCCTCACCACTCACCTTCACCACTCACCCTCACCACTCACGCTCACCACTCACCACTCACCCCTCACCGCTCACCTATCACCACTCACAACTGCCACTCACCCTCACCATTCACCATCACCACTCACCCTCACAACAACCACTCACCCTCACCGCTCACCACTCACACTCACCCTCACCACTCACCACTCATCCTCACCAATCACACCCTCACCAATCACCACTCACCCTCACTGCTCACCCTCACCACTCACCACTCACGCTCACCCTCACCCCTCACTAATCACCACTCACAACTGCCACTCACCCTCACCACTCACCCTCACCACTCACCCTCACTACTCACCACTCATCCTCACCAATCACACCCTCAACAATCACCACTGACCCTCACCACTTACCACTCACCCTCACCACTCACTACTCACCTTCACCATTCACCCTCACCACTCACCCTCACCACTCTCCCTCACCACTCTCCCTCACCACTCACCCTCACCACTCACCAGTCACGCTCACCACTTACGCTCACCACTCACCCTCACTACTCACCCTGCCCACTCACCACTCACCCTCACTCACCTCATCGCTCACCACTCACCCTCACCCTGACCACTCACCACTCATCCTCATCAATCACACCCTCACCAATCACCAATCACCACTCACCCTCACCTTCACCACTCACCCTAACCACTCACCCTCACCACCAGCACTCACCCTATTCCCGTTTTAAAAAAAACTTGCTTACGTGTCGCCAAGTATGCTTAACATTTCTTACAGACACACACATTCACTAATTTAGATGTTGACATTACACATACAAAACGTCAGCTTGTACTACTGTCATGATAGCAGGTACCACCACCACAGTGATGGTGAGTGGTGAGGGTGAGTGGTGAGCGGTGAGGGTGAGTGGTGAGGGAGAGCGGTGAGTGGTGAGGGTGTATGGTGAGTGGTGAGGGTGAGTGGTCAGGGTGAGTAGTGAGGGTGAGTGGTGAATGGTGAGGGTGAGTGGTGAGGGTGAGTTGTGAGAGTGGTGAGTGGTGAGGGTGAGTGGTGAAGGTGAGGGTGAGTTGTGAGTGCTGAGGGTGAGTGGAGAGGGTGAGTGGTTAAGGTGAGGGTGAGTGGTGAGGGAGAGTGGTGAGGGAGAGTGGTGGTGGTAAGGGTGAGGATGGTTGGTGATGGTGAGTGGTGAGCGTGAGTGGTAAGGGAAAGGGGTGAATGGTGAGGGTGAGTGGTGAGGGAGAGTGGTGAGGGTGAGTAGTGGTGGTGAGGGTGAGTAGTGAGTGATGAGGGTGAGTGGTGAGGGTGATTAGTGAGTGGTGAGGGTGAGTGGTGAGCGTGAGTGGTGAGGAAGAGTGGTGAGGAAGAGTGGTGAGGGTGAGTGGTGAGCGTGAGTGGTGAGGGAGAGGGGTGAGCATGAGTGGTGAGGGTGAGTGGTGAGGGTGAGTGGTGAAAGTGAGTGGTGAGGGTGAGTGGTGAGTGGTGAGAGGTGAGTGGTGAGAGGTGAGTGGTGAGGGTGAGTGGTGAGGGTGAGTGGTGAGGGTGAGTGGTGAGGGTGAGTGGTGAGGGTGAGTGGTGAGAGGTGAGTGGTGAGTGGTGAGGGTGAGTGAGAGGTGAGGGTGAGTGGTGGTGAGTGGTGGTGGTGGTGAGTGTTGAGGGCGTGTGGTGGTGGCGAGGGTGAGTGGTGAGGATGAGTGGTGGTGGTGAGGGCGAGGATGATTGGTGAGGGTGAGCGTGAGTGTTGAGGGAGAAGGGTGAGTGGTGAGGGTGAGTGGTGAGAGAGTGGTGAGGGAGAGTGGTGAGGGTGAGTAGTGGTGGTGAGGGTGAGTAGTGAGGGTGAGTGAGTGGTGAGGGTGAGTGGTGAGGGTGAGTGATGGTGAGTGGTGAGTGTGAGTGGTGAGTGATAGTAAGTGGTGAGTGGTGAGGGTGAGTGAGGGAGAGTGGTGAGGGTGTATATATTTTTGCCTATGATGACAGCAGTACATGCTGACGTTTTGTATGTTAAATGTAAAAGCAAAATGTGTGAATGTGTGTGTCTGCGACACGCAGTTTGTTAAAAAGAGAATAGGGCGATTCTAAAGTAATCTACAACCCTTGATTCCTTCGCAACGATTGCAAAGATTCGCTTCTTTTCGCGCTTGGGCTACATTTTTAATTACAGAGTTTTATTTGCATTGGTATGTTATGTTTGAAAGTTTTCAGGAGTTTTTAAGAATAATTTTGCCCCGGTCAACGCCGGATATTTTCCATTCGTAGCAGTTTATATCGACTCTATAATCAACTTATTTTAAACGGGAACGGCGATTCTAAATGAATCAACAACCATCGATTCCTTTGTGCGATTCAGAGAATCGATTCCTGGCGCGTCGGGTTTAAAAGTAATTACACAGTTGTATTTTCATTGGTATGTTATGTTTTATATTTTTAAGAAGTTTTTAAATGTATTTTTCACCCGGGCAACGCTGGGTATATCGAGTTTATAGCGCAAAGTGCTCACCTGACACGTGTGGGGTGACGAGGCCTAGTACCGTGCAGAGCCTCCGGCCTCGCCGAGATTGCCCAGCCGGCCGAGGCTGGGTATTGGGGTCGCCTCCCCCCCCCCCCCCCGCGCTAGAATAATAGTGTCTAATCGCTATATTTTTATTATCTGCAGACCCTATAATAGTAATTGCGCACACTGGAGTGGGGGGGAGTGAAGAGGACGTGAAACTTTGATGTATTTACCTCAGCGTCGCGTGTTAATGCGTGTGCATATTTGTAACGGGAATTAAAAATGGCATCCACCCCGCAGCGAAGGCGTCGCTGGCCGTTGTCAGGGGCAACCGCCGTGGTCCGCGCAGGTCAACAATAGTAAATAAATAAATAATAGGAAATAAATATATAACGCGAAATCGCACAAAATCGATAATCGGACCGATTTAAAGGCGACGGACGAAAAATCGTAAATGCCTACGTTCACCACGGGGCCGGGGGTGTGCCCACCTGCAAAATTTGTTCTTCCTAAACCCCACGGCCCGAGCGCCAAATCCCTCCAAAGCGAGCGTACGCAGAGGGACAGACGGACAGACGGACAGACGGACAGACGGACAGACAAAAAGTGACGTTTATAGGTTAGATGTTACACTTGTTTAGCAAGGAAAGCGTCACTGAGTCTAAAGGTTTTTGTAGGGTCATGCCAAGTGTTTGCAGTAGGGGGCGATGTTGCTACACGGACGGACGGACGGACGATATAATCTGTTGTAGGCTGGTCCACTTCGTTCCTACCAGTAAAACCTCTTACTACAGCAACTCTCTCTCCCACTTCAGCAAAACATTTTCTTGCAGTGGTTTTCCCAGCTGATGATGATTGCTTGTGTTGCAATGGAAACGTCGTGATTTCATTTATTTTATTTTACACCTACGTGACTTTACCGAAAAAAACAAAGAGTATAGATACCACTGGTTTGTTACGTTCTGCAGATGTAGATGCCACTGGTTCTTAATGTTCTGCAGATGTAGTTTCCACTGGTTTTTCACGTTCTGCAAATGTAGATGCCACTGGTTCTTCATGTTCTGCGGATGTTGCTGTCACTGGTTCTTCATGTTCTGTAGATGTAGATACCACTGGGTCTTCACGTTTTGTAGATGTAGATGCCACTGGTTCTTCACGTTTTGTAGATGTAGATGCCACTGGTTCTTCACGTTCTGTAGATGTAGATGCCACTGGTCCGTCACTTTCTTTAGATGTAGATGCCACTGGTCCTTCACGTTCTGTAGATGCCACTCATTCTTCACGTTCTGTACATGTAGATGCCACTGGTTCTTCACGTTCTGTAGATGTACATGCCACTGGTCCGTCACTTTCTTTAGATGTAAATGCCACTGGTTCTTCACGTTTTGTAGATGCCACTCTTTCTTCACGTTCTGTATATGTAGATGCCACTGGTTCTTCACGCTATGTAGATGTAGACACCACTGGTTCTTCACATTCTACAGATGTAGATGCCACTGGTTTTTCATGTTCTTTGGATGTAGATGCCAATGGTTCTTCACGTTCTGTAGAGGCCACTGGTTCTTCACGTTCTGTAGATGCCACTGGTTCTTCATGTTCTGCAGATGTAGATGCCAGTGGTTTTTCACGTTTTGTAGATGCCACTGGTTCTTCACGTTCTGTAGATGTAGATGCCACTGGTTCTTCACATTCTGCAGATGAATATGTCACTGGTTCTTCATGTTCTGTAGATATAGATGCCACTCATTCTTCATGTTCTGCAGATGTATATGCAAATTGTTCTTCATGTTCTGCAGATGTCGATGCCACTGATTCTTCATGTTCTGCAGATGTAGATACCACTGGTTCTTCACGTTCTGTAGATGTAGATGCCACTGGTATTTCATGTTTTGTAGATGTAGATGCCACTGGTTCTTCCCGTTCTGTAGGTGCCACAGGTTTTTCCTGTTCTGTTGATGTAGATGCCACAGGTTCTTCACGTTCTGCAGATGTAGATGTCACTGGTTTTTCACGTTCTGTAGATATAGATGCCACTGGTTCTTCACGTTCTGTACATGTAGATGCCACTGGTTCTTCACGTTCTGTTGATGTAGATGCCACTATGTCTTCACGTCCTGTAGATGTAGATGCCACTGGTCTGTCACGTTCTGTAGATGTAGATGCCACTGGTTCTTCGTGTTCTGTAGATGTAGATGCCATTCGTTCTTCATGTTCTGCAGATGTAGATGCAAATGGTTCTACATTTTCTGCAGATGTAGATGCCACAGGTTCTTCACGTTCTGCAGATGTAGATGCCACTGGTTCTTCGTGTTCTGCAGATGTAGATGCCACTGGTTCTTCATGTTCTGCAGATGTAGATGCCACTGCTTCTTCATATTCTGCAGATGTAGATGTCACTGGTTCTTCACGTTCTGCAGATGTAGATTCCACTGGTTCTTCACATTCTGCAGATGTATATGTCACTGGTCCTTCACGTTCTGCAGATGTAGATGCCACTGGTTCTTCACATTCTGTAGATGTAGATGCCACTGGTTCTTCATGTTCTGTAGATATAGATGCCACTCATTCTTCATGTTCTGCAGATGTAGATGCAAATTGTTCTTCATGTTCTGCAGATGTAGATGTCACTGGTTCTTCATGTTCTGCAGATGTAGATACCACTGGTTCTTCACGTTCTGTAGATGTAGATGCCACTGGTTTTTCATGTTTTGTAGATGTAGATGCCACTGGTTCTTCCCATTCTGTAGGTGCCACAGGTTTTTCCTGTTCTGTTGATGTAGATACCACTGGTTCTTCACGTTCTGCAGATGTAGATGTCACTGGTTTTTCACGTTCTGTAGATATAGATGCCACTGGTTCTTCACGTTCTGTAGATGTAGATGCCACTGGTCCGTCACGTTCTGTAGATGTAGATGCCACTGGTTGTTCACGTTCTGCAGATGTAGATGCTACTGGTTTTTCACGTTCTGTAGATGTAGATGCCATTGGTTTTTCATGTTTTGTAGATGTAGATGCCACTGGTTCTTCCCGTTCTGTAGGTGCCACAGGTTTTTCCTGTTCTGTTGATGTAGATGCCACTGGTCCGTCACATTCTGTAGATGTAGATGTCACTGGTTCTTCCCGTTCTGTAGGTGCCACAGGTTTTTCTTGTTTTGTTGATGTAGATACCACTGGTTCTTCACGTTCTGGAGGTGCCATAGGTTCTTCATGTTCTGTTGATGAAGATGCCACTGATTCTTCATGTTCTGCAGATGTAGATACCACTGGTTCTTCACGTTCTGTAGATGTAGATGCCACTGGTTTTTCATGTTTTGTAGATGTAGATGCCACTGGTTCTTCCCGTTCTGTAGGTGCCACAGGTTTTTCCTGTTCTGTTGATGTAGATGCCACAGGTTCTTCACGTTCTGCAGATGTAGATGTCACTGGTTTTTCACGTTCTGTAGATATAGATGCCACTGGTTCTTCACGTTCTGTAGATGTAGATGCCACTGGTCCGTCACGTTCTGTAGATGTAGATGCCACTGGTTGTTCACGTTCTGCAGATGTAGATGCTACTGGTTTTTCACGTTCTGTAGATGTAGATGCCATTGGTTTTTCATGTTTTGTAGATGTAGATGCCACTGGTTCTTCCAGTTCTGTAGGTGCCACAGGTTTTTCCTGTTCTGTTGATGTAGATGCCACTGGTCCATCACGTTCTGTAGATGTAGATGTCACTGGTTCTTCCCGTACTGTAGGTGCCACAGGTTTTTCCTGTTTTGTTGATGTAGATACCACTGGTTCTTCACGTTCTGGAGGTGCCATAGGTTCTTCATGTTCTGTTGATGAAGATACCACTGATTCTTCATGTTCTGTAGATGTAGATGACACTGGTCCGCCACGTTCTGTAGATGTAGATGCCACTGGTTGTTCACGTTCTGCAGATGTAGATGCCACTGGTTTTTCACGTTCTGCAGATGTAGATGCCACTGGTTTTTCATGTTTTGTAGATGTAGATGCCACTGGTTCTTCCCGTTCTGTAGGTGCCATAGGTTTTTCCTGTTCTGTTGATGTAGATGCCACTGGTCCATCACGTTCTGTAGATGTAGATGCCACTGGTTCTTCACGTTCTGTAGATGTAGATGCCACTATGTCTTCACGTTCTGTAGATGTAGATGCCACTGGTTCTTCACGTTCTGTTGATGTCGATTCCACTGGTTTTTCATGTTCTGTAGATGTAGATGCCACTGGTTCTTCCCGTTCTGTAGGTGCCACAGGTTTTTCCTGTTTTGTTGCTGTAGATACCACTGGTTCTTCACGTTCTGGAGGTGCCATAGGTTCTTCATGTTCTGTTGATGTAGATGCCACTAGTTCTTCATGTTCTGTAGATGTAGATGCCACTGGTCCGCCACGTTCTGTAGATGTAGATGCCACTGGTTGTTCACGTTCTGCAGATGTAGATGCCACTGGTTTTTCATGTTCTGTAGATGTAGATGCCACTGGTTTTTCATGTTTTGTAGATGTAGATGCCACTGGTTCTTCCCGTTCTGTAGGTGCCACAGGTTTTTCCTGTTCTGTTGATGTAGATGCCACTGGTCCGTCACATTCTGTAGATGTAGATGTCACTGGTTCTTCCCGTTCTGTAGGTGCCACAGGTTTTTCTTGTTTTGTTGATGTAGATACCACTGGTTCTTCACGTTCTGGAGGTGCCATAGGTTCTTCATGTTCTGTTGATGAAGATGCCACTGATTCTTCATGTTCTGCAGATGTAGATACCACTGGTTCTTCACGTTCTGTAGATGTAGATGCCACTGGTTTTTCATGTTTTGTAGATGTAGATGCCACTGGTTCTTCCCGTTCTGTAGGTGCCACAGGTTTTTCCTGTTCTGTTGATGTAGATGCCACAGGTTCTTCACGTTCTGCAGATGTAGATGTCACTGGTTTTTCACGTTCTGTAGATATAGATGCCACTGGTTCTTCACGTTCTGTAGATGTAGATGCCACTGGTCCGTCACGTTCTGTAGATGTAGATGCCACTGGTTGTTCACGTTCTGCAGATGTAGATGCTACTGGTTTTTCACGTTCTGTAGATGTAGATGCCATTGGTTTTTCATGTTTTGTAGATGTAGATGCCACTGGTTCTTCCAGTTCTGTAGGTGCCACAGGTTTTTCCTGTTCTGTTGATGTAGATGCCACTGGTCCATCACGTTCTGTAGATGTAGATGTCACTGGTTCTTCCCGTACTGTAGGTGCCACAGGTTTTTCCTGTTTTGTTGATGTAGATACCACTGGTTCTTCACGTTCTGGAGGTGCCATAGGTTCTTCATGTTCTGTTGATGAAGATACCACTGATTCTTCATGTTCTGTAGATGTAGATGACACTGGTCCGCCACGTTCTGTAGATGTAGATGCCACTGGTTGTTCACGTTCTGCAGATGTAGATGCCACTGGTTTTTCACGTTCTGCAGATGTAGATGCCACTGGTTTTTCATGTTTTGTAGATGTAGATGCCACTGGTTCTTCCCGTTCTGTAGGTGCCATAGGTTTTTCCTGTTCTGTTGATGTAGATGCCACTGGTCCATCACGTTCTGTAGATGTAGATGCCACTGGTTCTTCACGTTCTGTAGATGTAGATGCCACTATGTCTTCACGTTCTGTAGATGTAGATGCC
This sequence comes from Lampetra planeri, assembly GCF_965212315.1. Taxonomy (NCBI): domain Eukaryota; kingdom Metazoa; phylum Chordata; class Hyperoartia; order Petromyzontiformes; family Petromyzontidae; genus Lampetra; species Lampetra planeri. The sequence goes on from NC_136134.1 coordinate 108,752, forward strand.
ACTGGTTCTTCACGTTCTGTTGATGTCGATTCCACTGGTTTTTCATGTTCTGTAGATGTAGATGCCACTGGTTCTTCCCGTTCTGTAGGTGCCACAGGTTTTTCCTGTTTTGTTGCTGTAGATACCACTGGTTCTTCACGTTCTGGAGGTGCCATAGGTTCTTCATGTTCTGTTGATGTAGATGCCACTAGTTCTTCATGTTCTGTAGATGTAGATGCCACTGGTCCGCCACGTTCTGTAGATGTAGATGCCACTGGTTGTTCACGTTCTGCAGATGTAGATGCCACTGGTTTTTCATGTTCTGTAGATGTAGATGCCACTGGTTTTTCATGTTTTGTAGATGTAGATGCCACTGGTTCTTCCCGTTCTGTAGGTGCCACAGGTTTTTCCTGTTCTGTTGATGTAGATGCCACTGGTCCGTCACATTCTGTAGATGTAGATGTCACTGGTTCTTCCCGTTCTGTAGGTGCCACAGGTTTTTCTTGTTTTGTTGATGTAGATACCACTGGTTCTTCACGTTCTGGAGGTGCCATAGGTTCTTCATGTTCTGTTGATGAAGATGCCACTGATTCTTCATGTTCTGCAGATGTAGATACCACTGGTTCTTCACGTTCTGTAGATGTAGATGCCACTGGTTTTTCATGTTTTGTAGATGTAGATGCCACTGGTTCTTCCCGTTCTGTAGGTGCCACAGGTTTTTCCTGTTCTGTTGATGTAGATGCCACAGGTTCTTCACGTTCTGCAGATGTAGATGTCACTGGTTTTTCACGTTCTGTAGATATAGATGCCACTGGTTCTTCACGTTCTGTAGATGTAGATGCCACTGGTCCGTCACGTTCTGTAGATGTAGATGCCACTGGTTGTTCACCTTCTGCAGATGTAGATGCTACTGGTTTTTCACGTTCTGTAGATGTAGATGCCATTGGTTTTTCATGTTTTGTAGATGTAGATGCCACTGGTTCTTCCAGTTCTGTAGGTGCCACAGGTTTTTCCTGTTCTGTTGATGTAGATGCCACTGGTCCATCACGTTCTGTAGATGTAGATGTCACTGGTTCTTCCCGTACTGTAGGTGCCACAGGTTTTTCCTGTTTTGTTGATGTAGATACCACTGGTTCTTCACGTTCTGGAGGTGCCATAGGTTCTTCATGTTCTGTTGATGAAGATGCCACTGATTCTTCATGTTCTGTAGATGTAGATGACACTGGTCCGCCACGTTCTGTAGATGTAGATGCCACTGGTTGTTCACGTTCTGCAGATGTAGATGCCACTGGTTTTTCACGTTCTGCAGATGTAGATGCCACTGGTTTTTCATGTTTTGTAGATGTAGATGCCACTGGTTCTTCCCGTTCTGTAGGTGCCATAGGTTTTTCCTGTTCTGTTGATGTAGATGCCACTGGTCCATCACGTTCTGTAGATGTAGATGCCACTGGTTCTTCACGTTCTGTAGATGTAGATGCCACTATGTCTTCACGTTCTGTAGATGTAGATGCCACTGGTTCTTCACGTTCTGTTGATGTCGATTCCACTGGTTTTTCATGTTCTGTAGATGTAGATGCCACTGGTTCTTCCCGTTCTGTAGGTGCCACAGGTTTTTCCTGTTTTGTTGCTGTAGATACCACTGGTTCTTCACGTTCTGGAGGTGCCATAGGTTCTTCATGTTCTGTTGATGTAGATGCCACTAGTTCTTCATGTTCTGTAGATGTAGATGCCACTGGTCCGCCACGTTCTGTAGATGTAGATGCCACTGGTTGTTCACGTTCTGCAGATGTAGATGCCACTGGTTTTTCATGTTCTGTAGATGTAGATGCCACTGGTTTTTCATGTTTTGTAGATGTAGATGCCACTGGTTCTTCCCGTTCTGTAGGTGCCACAGGTTTTTTCCTGTTCTGTTGATGTAGATGCCACTGGTCCGTCACGTTCTGTAGATGTAGATGCCACTGGTTCTTCACGTTCTGTAGATGTACATTCTGTAGATGTAGATGCCACTGGTTCTTCACGTTCTGTTGATGTCGATTCCACTGGTTTTTCATGTTCTGTAGATGTAGATGCCACTGGTTCTTCCCGTTCTGTAGGTGCCACAGGTTTTTCCTGTTTTGTTGATGTAGATACCTCTGGTTCTTCACGTTCTGGAGGTGCCATAGGTTCTTCATGTTCTGTTGATGTAGATGCCATTGGTTCTTCATGTTCTGTAGATGTAGATGCCACTGGTCCATCACGTTCTGTAGATGTAGATGCCACTGGTTGTTCACATTCTGCAGATGTAGATGCCACTGGTTTTTCACGTTCCGTAGATGTCGATTCCACTGGTTTTTCATGTTCTGTAGATGTAGATGCCACTGGTTCTTCCCGTTCTGTAGGTGCCACAGGTTTTTCCTGTTTTGTTGATGTAGATACCACTGGTTCTTCACGTTCTGGAGGTGCCATAGGTTCTTCATGTTCTGTTGATGTAGATGCCACTGGTTCTTCATGTTCTGTAGATGTAGATGCCACTGGTCCATCACGTTCTGTAGATGTAGATGCCACTGGTTGTTCACATTCTGCAGATGTAGATGCCACTGGTTTTTCACGTTCCGTAGATGTAGATGCCACTGGTTTTTCATGTTTTGTAGATGTAGATGCCACTGGTTCTTCCCGTTCTGTAGGTGCCACAGGTTTTTCCTGTTCTGTTGATGTAGATGCCACTGGTCCGTCACGTTCTGTAGATGTAGATGCCACTGGTTCTTCACGTTCTGTAGATGTAGATGCCACTATGTCTTCACGTCCTGTAGATGTAGATGCCACTGGTTCTTCACGTTCAGCAGATGTAGATGCCACTGGTTCTTCACGTTCTGTAGATGTAGATGCCACTGGTTCTTCCCGTTCTAGAGGTGCCACAGGTTCTCCGTTTTCTGTTGATGTAGATGCCACAGGTTCTTCACGTTCTGCAGATTTAGATGTCACTGTTTTTTTTGCACATATCTCTGAAACGTTCGTAAGTCCAACGTCTGTGAGCGGAGGCAGTCTCTCTGCACAGATGCTCGGTCGTAGACGACACTCACCGTCTTGACCATTCTGGGTGTGAATCCCCTCCTTGCCGCTCGCTCCCCGTCCAGAGCAACGTTCTGTTGACGAACATCGCGGACGGCATCGTCAGGGTCAGGAACTTCGCCTCAAGCTTCTTTGTGAACGGCAAAAGTGAGTGGACACCCCCCACACGCACAAACATGTGTGAGTGGGTGTGGTTTGGTGGAGACACCCACACACACCCACCCACTCACTCACCCACCCACCCACCTACTCATCCACCCACTGATACCCCCACCTACTCATCCACCCACTGATACCCCCACACACCCACCCATCCACCCACCCGCACATCCACCCACTAATCCACCCACCCATCCACCCACCCACTGGCCCATCCACCCACCTGCTTACCCACCCACCCATCCACCCACCTACACATCCATTTGCCCATCAACCCATCTATCCATCCATGTGTAATGTAGTAACTCGGCGGGAGACGACTTCACGGGTAGCACACTCTTTATTTCACCAACTTCGGTTCACAGGCGACTAACACCCACTGTAGTATCTCGGGTGACTAACACCCACTTGGTTACTCGGGTGACTAACACCCACTTGGTTACCCGGGTGACTAACACCCACTTAGCTACTCGGGTGACTAACACCCACGTGGTTACTCGGGTGACTAACACCCACTTAGCTACTCGGGTGACTAACACCCACTTGGTTACCCGGGTGACTAACACCCACTTAGCTACTCGGGTGACTAACACCCACGTGGTTACTCGGGTGACTAACACCCACTTAGCTACTCTGGCGACTAACGCCCACTTAGCTACTCTGGCGACTAACGCCCACTGAGCTACTCTGGCGACTAACGCCCACTGAGCTACTCTGGCGACTAACGCCCACTGAGCTACTCGGGTGACAAACACCCACTGAGCTACTCGGGACACACCCTGCCGGGGTGTCCGTCTCGACTGTGGGTCCCCCAGTCCCGACCCACGTGGGCGTCGAACCACGGGTCCCACAGTCTCGCCTCCGAGCCACACAGGGCCCCGGTCCCTACAAGGACAGCGGGACTAGGGGTCTCGGGGCACTATCTCTTCAACTCCGTCTTCGATCTTCAACTGGTTAACAACCCCGAGTGCTCTCGCGCGTCCCCCTTTATACCCCACCTGCGGACGTCGCTGAGAGCACCCATCCTATTTGACCAATCACTGGGCACTCGCTACGATCCTGTTTTCCCACATCTCAGCGTGCCTCACCACCCACGCCGCGCCGCCCCGTCATCCGTCACTCCCGGCGCGCGCGTCCATACCACGCCCACAACGCGTGCCCAACCCCGCACCCCGTGCCGCCCCGTGATCCATCACTGTCACAGTCGGCGCGCGTCAACACCACCACTACATCACCCCCTACCACATAGCTCGCAGCCGACCCGGCTGCTATAAAAATATACAACACCCCCTCCCCCCAGTGTGCCCCGTAACACAACAAGAAGAACAACAACCAACGTAACAACACAACACAACGCGAACACTGCGATCCGCAACCATCAACCAATGCCACTACACAACAACAGAACAATATATACAATCCGGCGAGTGACAATACCAAATGTGTATGCAGAAAAGAAAAATAATTTTTTTTTTTTTCTTCTCCCGACTCGTGCAGCGTCCCATTCTTTCCGAGCGTCCCTAGAACGGGACATGACCCCGGCAGAGGGGGAACACCGGGCGAGCTCGGTGTTGAAAAATGTCTTCATGAAAAGTGTTGTGCCCTAGCCCGAGTCCGCCTTGCCGGTCCGTCGTACGGCACCAGACGCGGTTGACCGTCCGGCGGTGCCGGCAGTTCAGGAAGGCACGGGCCAGGCATCGGGGACCCGCGCGTGCCGCGGGGTTCCGGTTCCCGACGGTCAGCAGCCGTCAGGCCCGAGACACCTGGGGGAGGGTCAGGTGGAGACACGTGAGGATCAGCCTGCGACACATCCCTCCCCGAGTCGACGGTCACATCACACGCCCGGTCGTTACGGCACAGAACGGGGTCACACGGTGCCGCATAGGGCTTCAGTCGGGAGGGGTGCACGTACCAACGGCGTTTTCCCCATTTAATCTGTATACTCTGGGGTCGTGCAACCCACACAATTTCCACCGGTCCCCTCCAAGGTCTCAACAATTTGGGGGACATAGCCAACGGTGCATGTGGACAATGCAGCCAGGCCTTATCGCCTGGTTTCCAATCGTGCGTATGCACCCTCCGTCCATGCAATCTCTCGTTCGCGATTTGCCGAGACCGCGAATTCAATCTCGCCGCCTACCGCGCTTCAGCCAATTTGGCGATATTAAATTTGATGTGGTCTGCCAATTTTGATTTTGCACGTGGCTGGGAAATCCCCAGTTGGACGTCCATGGCCGGATCGGCCTCCCGCCCATACATAAGAAAAAATGGGGAAAACCCCGTCGCCGCATGAGGGGCCATTCGATAGGCCGCGAGTACCCCCGGCACCTGTAAGTCCCAATCAACCTGATCGTCGCAGACCTGTTGGCACAGCATAGACGTAATCGTCCTGTTTAGACGCTCAACCATCCCGTCAGTCTGCGGATGGTACGGGGAAGTCCGCACTTTCTTTGTACCCAACAGGTCGCACACCTCGCGCAACAAAACGCTCGAAAAATTATTTCCTTGATCCGTCAGCAAGCGTTCGGGGGCGCCCTTGTCCAAAACATAACCCTGGACGAAGGCGTCCGCAACCGCTGCAGCCGACTGGTTGGCGAGTGGCCATGCCATGGGCCATCGGGTGAAGTACTCTACGCCAACCAGCAGGAACCTATTTCCCCTCGGCGTAGCAGGAAAGGGCCCCAAGATGTCTAACGCAACCAATTCGTTTGTGCGCGAAACTTGAATGGATTGCAGCGGTGGATTAGCTGCCAATGGTGGGGGTTTTCTTCGGGCGCACCCTACGCATCCCTTAAGAATGTTCGCCACGTCGTTACCCATCCCCGGCGAATAATAGTCTCGCTGGATTAGGGCGAGCGTTTTGTGAAAACCCAGATGCATGAGTCGTTCATGAGCAGCCAGAACGACCCTACCCCGCATAGCAAAAGGCACAACAAGCACGTGACGCCGGGACATGTTGTCCCACTTCATCAAGAGGCCCTGTCTGCACACCCAGGAACCGACCCGCGCATCCCCTAACTCGGGAGCGTCAACTTTCCGACGTAGCGTAAGCAGGGAGCTGTCGGACATTTGGAGACGGCCCCACTCAATGAGGGGCAACGATAACAGCGAGTCCCTCCCCGTGGGAGCGTCGACACCCGGGGTGTCAGTGGCGGCGAGCGCCAACTCCCGCGGTGTCGGCGACCGGGGGTTTACACCGCGCCGATCCCAGCAAACATGCGCAGTCCGTGCGCGGTGGCAACCGCGACAAGGCGTCCGCATTTGAGTGCCGTAATCCCTTGCGGTAAATCGTCGTGAATTGGTAGTCCTGAAGGACCTCCAACCATCGGGACAATTGGCTCGATGGCTGCGCCACCCGCAAAGCGTATTGGAGAGCCGCATGGTCCGTACGAACCGTAAAATGACGGCCGTAAAGATACGGCCTGAATTGCTGTGTAAAAAACACAATCGCTAACAATTCACGGCGAGTCACGCAATAGCATTGTTCGGCGGGGGAAAGAACTCTACTACCGTAGGCGACCACCCGTTCGACCCCCCCGACCACCTGTGAGAGCACTCCCCCGATACCCGTGTTGCTGGCATCCGTGTCAAGCAAAAACGGTTGTGTGAAATCGGGGTAACACAAGGGGGGAGCCTGCACCAAGGCATCACGAAGGGAGCAGAACGCAGCCTCCTCTTCCGCCCCCCAGTGAAACCGCACACCCTTAGCCGTCAAAGCGTGCAGGGGCCTGGCTATGGTGGCAAACTGCTTGACAAAACGACGGTAATAGGAGGCGAATCCAATAAAGCTGCGAACCTCCGTGACCGAGGGTGGCGTTGGCCATGAGCTGACGCAGTGCGTCTTAGCAGGGTCTGTCGAGATCCCTGAACGACTCACGATATGGCCCAAATACCTGACCGATTCCCGAAGCAGAAAACATTTAGACGGCTTTAATTTAAGCTTAGCGAAACGCATCCTGAGGAACACCGCTCTCAGTCGCTGGAGGTGCTCCTCAAAAGTCCGGCTGAAAACGATGATATCGTCGAGATAAATCAAACAGGTGTCCCATTGGAGGCCCGACAAAACCAATTCCATGAGCCTCTGGAACGTGGCGGGAGCGGAATGTAAGCCCATGGGCAAACGGTTGAATTCAAATAGGCCACCAGGTGTCCAGAAAGCGGTTTTAGGTTTAGATTCGTTATCGAGGGGCAATTGCCAAAATCCGGAAAGCAGATCGAGTGTGGAAAAAAACTGTGCTCCCGCCAAGGCATCCAGCGACTCATCCATTCTGGGGAGCGGATACGCATCCGCCATCGAGATTTTATTTAAACGGCGGAAATCGACACAGAACCGCAAAGACCCGTCCTGTTTTTTAACTAGGACAATAGGAGCACCCCACGGACTGGAAGAGGGCGAAATAATGTCGGCCGCCAACATATCATTAACCGCCGACTGCACATGCTCCTTCTCGGTTGGCCTGAGCCGGAAGGGATTCTGTCGAATAGGGGCCGCGTCCCCCGTAGCTATGTGGTGGCGCAACAGGTCTGTGCAGCCGATATCGTACTTATGTCTGCTGAACACATCAGCAAACTCGAGTAGCAAACCCCTCAATGCTCCCAATTGCACCTTGGACAAGTTAGCAGACCCGGCACACAACGAGTCCAACCACTCTGTCCCCTCATCACTTGGAGGATGCGACTCGACACTGAAATCGGCGTGAGCAACGAGCTGTTCCTCAATGGGTAGCGGTGCGGCGTGAGCCAGCACCGTTCCCTGCGTAATTATGGCCGGCCGCGACCCCGTATTCAGGACCATTACGAACGGCTCACTGTCCCCTCTCACCATGGTTTGAGCTACCGCCAAGTCGAGGCCCCTTTTGGCCCTGTTAGACGGCCCCAACAGTACTCCCTGTGCCCCCGCACCCACCCCGAGCGGTTTCCTCAACCGAAGGGGTACCAACATTTGCGATCCCGGGGGCACCCGTACAGTCTGAGTTGCCAGCGCCTGCACCATCGCACAAACCGTGCGTATTTTGGTAGGGCTTGTCAAGAACGCAACCCGCCGTCCCGACGGAAGCTCAATGCAGGCCTGATCTATGAGAATTTTGATGGGCATTTTGGACAAAAAGTCCGTACCTAGCAAACAAGCAACGGCCAGCGATGATGATACAAAAATAGGGCCCGCCAATTTGATGTCACCAATGCAAATAGTCGCCCGAATCTGGCCGATGATCCCCAGGGATCCCCCATTCGCCGCATAAAATGGCACGTCCACAGGCAGAAGGGGTCGACTTTGGACGGGAAGAATGTTATAAATAAGGTCCGAAATGATAGTGGCCGACGCACCCGTGTCCACAAGCACCCGGACCTCAACCCCGTCAATAATCCCGGTTTCCACGGACGACCCGGCCGACGCAGCCACTATCCTGTGGGCCAATTCGGACCATTCGACTGCTTGCGGGCCGTGTACGGACCCCCCCCGCCGAAGTGAACCCCCGGCACCCAGCCGCTGACCCCCCACCGCCAAGCGGCGACCCGAACGTGCCGCGTATGTGGACCGGGCGTGTGAGGTGCCGCGACTAGCCGGGTTTAGTTGGGATGACTTGTGGGCCTGGTCGTCGTCCCGACGTGGTCCCGTGGCGCGCAGACGCGGGGCCCGGCACCCGGCTGCGACGTGACCCCGAAGGCCGCAGTTGTAGCAGACGACGAGGGACGTCGTAGGTTTCGGTTGCTCCAGCTTGCGGGATGAACGTGTGGGTGAACGACCTCCCGTTCTCCACTCCCCCGGACGCGATACAGCGAAGGCCTGCTCCCGATCCGCAGCTGGCTGAGGCTCGGCGATCGTGGCGGCCAGTGCCGCGTTCTCCGCCAATTTGCAGACGACCGTCGGCTTGCGCTTGAGGACCTCGTACGCGTGAATACTCGTGGCGATCGCCAGGGAGCAGATATCCATTTCGTCTGCCACATTGATGGGGACTCCCAACTCGTGGGCCAACGCCAGCAGCTGCTCCGTCACCATGGCGTCCTTCCCCTCCTTGTCCATGCGGGGAAAAGCTGCGTCCGCCAAGGCGAGCAGCGCCGTGCGATAGGCGAGCGTTGTTTCCCCAGCCACCTTCCGCCGATCGTAGAATTGGTGGCGGCAGGTCGAGGGCGGGCCGAACACCCTAGCCATCAGGTGTAGCGCGGCCTGTAGCGTTGAGCGAGACGACCTTGGGGCCGATGTGAAGGCTGCAAGCGCGTCGTCGTCGAGCATCGCTGGCAGAGCGCGCAGGGCAGTGGTGTCGGACCACCCCGACATTTCTTGATGTGCGAGGAACCTTCGGTGGAAGGCTCCCCAGTCGCCTCCGTCTGCCTTGAACGCCGACAGCGCGGGCAATCGTTGCTGGAGGACTCGGTCGTCGTCGTCGTCGGAACGATTTTCCCCCGCGCCACTGTGGTTGTACAAAATGTCGGCTCTGTCAGCAGTCGCACCCTGGAGAGCTCCGGCGCGCGCCGATGACGCGGGCCGCGCTGAGTGGAGATCTCCGGCCACGTGGTGTCCCCGTTTCCCGCCAAACAATGGCGGTGCCTCAAAAACGGCGCCAACCTCAAAACTTTTGGCGCGAAGCGCCTTCTGGCGGGAACCCTCCAGCCGCGCCGCCTCCTCCAAACCCGCAGCCGTCCCTCCGCCGGCTGGAACGGAGATCTCCGCCAAAACTGCAGCGGCGGCGAGCAGCAACTCCGCCAGGCGGGAGTGCGCGTCCTGTAGGCTGGTGTCGGAGGCGAGCTGAGCGTCGGCCATCGCCGCGAAGTGCTGCATCGGCGGCAACTCCTCGTCCTCTCCTCCCGAGGTTGGTGTCTCCGGTACGCCGTCGTCTTCCCGATCTCGCTCGTGGGTACGGGTAGTCTTCCTAGTATCCATTCTTCTTGAAGACAGGTTTACTTCTGACGCCAGTTGTAATGTAGTAACTCGGCGGGAGACGACTTCACGGGTAGCACACTCTTTATTTCACCAACTTCGGTTCACAGGCGACTAACACCCACTGTAGTATCTCGGGTGACTAACACCCACTTGGTTACTCGGGTGACTAACACCCACTTGGTTACCCGGGTGACTAACACCCACTTAGCTACTCGGGTGACTAACACCCACGTGGTTACTCGGGTGACTAACACCCACTTAGCTACTCGGGTGACTAACACCCACTTGGTTACCCGGGTGACTATAACCCACTTAGCTACTCGGGTGACTAACACCCACGTGGTTACTCGGGTGACTAACACCCACTTAGCTACTCTGGCGACTAACGCCCACTTAGCTACTCTGGCGACTAACGCCCACTGAGCTACTCTGGCGACTAACGCCCACTGAGCTACTCTGGCGACTAACGCCCACTGAGCTACTCGGGTGACAAACACCCACTGAGCTACTCGGGACACACCCTGCCGGGGTGTCCGTCTCGACTGTGGGTCCCCCAGTCCCGACCCACGTGGGCGTCGAACCACGGGTCCCACAGTCTCGCCTCCGAGCCACACAGGGCCCCGGTCCCTACAAGGACAGCGGGACTAGGGGTCTCGGGGCACTATCTCTTCAACTCCGTCTTCGATCTTCAACTGGTTAACAACCCCGAGTGCTCTCGCGCGTCCCCCTTTATACCCCACCTGCGGACGTCGCTGAGAGCACCCATCCTATTTGACCAATCACTGGGCACTCGCTACGATCCTGTTTTCCCACATCTCAGCGTGCCTCACCACCCACGCCGCGCCGCCCCGTCATCCGTCACTCCCGGCGCGCGCGTCCATACCACGCCCACAACGCGTGCCCAACCCCGCACCCTGTGCCGCCCCGTGATCCATCACTGTCACAGTCGGCGCGCGTCAACACCACCACTACACATGCACCCACCAACCCAGCCATCCACCGACCCAGCCACTTACCCATCCACTGACCCACTCACCCATCCATCTATCCATCCATCTATCCATCCATGCACCCACCCATCCACCCACCCATCCATCCACCCATCCATCCATCCACCCATCCATCCATCCACCCACCCATCCACCCACCCACCCACCCACCCATCCACCCACCCACCCATCCACCCACCCATCCACCCACCCATCCAGCCACCCACCCACACACCCATCCACTCACACACCCACTCACCCACCCACTCACCCATCTATCCATCCATCCACCCACCCATCCATCCACCCACCCACCCATCCATCCATCCATCCACCCACCCATCCATCCATCCACCCACCCACCCACCCATCCACCCACCCACCCAGCCACTGACCCAGCAACCCACTCACCCACCCACCCATCCATCTATCCATCTATCCATCCATCCACCCACCCACCCACCCACTCATCCACCCATTCATCCACCCACCTATCCACCCACCCAGCCATCCACCCACCCACCCAGCCATCCACCCACCCACCCAGCCATCCAGCCACCCACTCACCCACCCACTCACCCACCCACCCAGCCAGCCAGCCATCCATCCATCCATCCACCCACCCACCCACCCATCCACCCACCGACCCCCACATCCAGCCACCCACCCACACACCCATCCACCCATACACCCACTCACCCATCCATCTATCCATCCACCTACCCAGCCATCCATCCACCCACCCAGCCATCCATCCACCCACCCACCCAGCCATCCACCCACGCACCTACCCATCCATCCATCCACCCACTCAGCCATCCAGCTACCCACTCACCCAGCCATCCACCCACCCATCCAGGCATCCACCCACTCTTCCACCCAGCCATACACCCACCCACCCATCCATCTATGCACCCACCCACCCATCCACCCACCGACCCATCCAGCCACCCACTCACTCACCCACTGACCTGCCCATCCAGCCATCCACCCACCCATCCACCCAGCCAGCCATCTACCCACCCACTCACCCACCCACTCACCCCCACCCAACCATCCACCCACCCACCCAGCCATCCACCCACCCACCCAGCCACCGCCCCAGCCACCCAACCCACCCACCCACCTACACACACTTACCCACCTACACACACGTACCCAGTCTACATTCATCATCATCATCACCGCTGCTGTTGTTGTCGTCTGCACAGCCTCACACGTGGGAGCAACCCTCGCATACGTGGCCCCTGAGGTGCTTCTCGGCTACCCGGCGACCTGTGCTGTGGACACATGGTCGCTGGGATGCACCGTAGCCAAGCTGGCCACCGACAGGGACCTCTTCCTCTCGTTCAGCCGCGACGACCACCTGGCATGCTGTATCGAGGTGACTGGAGAGCCTCCCTGGGGGGCCTCGAGCGACGACCTGGCCCACAGCCAGCCAGTCACCCAGCTAGTCACTCAGTCACCCCACCCTGTCAGCCAGTCACCCAACCAGCCACCCTCCCACTCACCTACCCACCCACCTACCTACCCATCCACTCACTCACCCACACACCTACCCACCCACCCACCCATCTACCTACTTACCCTCCCACTCACCCACCTACTTACCCAGCCACCCACCCACCTACACACCCACGTAACCACCCACTCACCCACCTACCTACCCACCCACTCATTCATCCACCTACCCACCCACTCGCCCACCCCCTCACCCACCCACCCACCTACTCATTGACCCACCCACCTACCCACCTAGTCACCCACCCACCTACACACCCACCGACCTACCCACCCACTCACTCACCCACCTACCCACCCACTCACCCATCCACTCACCCACCCACTCACCCACCCACTCACCCACCCACTCACTTACCCACCCACCTACGCACCCATTCACCCACCCCCCCATACCCACCCACCCACTCACCCCCCCACCCACCTACTCACCCATGATGCTAGATGCGCTGAGCAACAACGATAATGTCACGTTCAGGTCTTCCGTCGTACGGCCGATGAAAAACGTAGCTCAGTGGGACCTTACCTGGTGAAATAAAAATAATTCAGTTTTAGTGTGGGTCTCTGTGGATTCCAATGATTATATATGAGTCTCTGGACCTCTATGGGTCTATGTATGGGTCTCTGTGTGTCCGTATAGGTCTCTGTATGGGTCTCTGTGAATCTGTATGGGTCTCTATGAGTCCCAATGGTTCTATATAAGTCTCTGGATCTCTATGGATCTCTCTATAGGTCCCCGTGTGTAACACGCGTGTAACATCCATGTAACATGCGTGTGTCTCTCTGTGTCTCTGTCTTGAAACGGTTGCACAGATCCTGGGCATGCCTCCAAAAGAAATGGTGGAGAAAGCTCGCAAAAGAGCGGCCTACTTTGGTGAGTTGAAGGGTGGTGTGATGGTGGTGTTGTGATGGTGTAGAGGTGGTGTGGTAGTTGTGGTGGTGTAGAGATGGCAGTAGTGAGGTGGTGGTGTGGTGGTGGTGAGGTAGTGGTGAGGTCGTGGTGGAGAGGTGTTGGTGGTGGCGATGGTGGTGGTGGTGTGGTGGTGGTGAGGTGGTGGTGTGGTGGTGAGGTGGTGGTGTTGTAGGGGTAGCGGTGTGGTGGTGAGGTGGTGATGGTGTGGTGGTAGTGTGGTGGTGGTGGTGAGGTGGTGTTGTAGGGGTAGCGGTGCGGTGGTGAGGTGGTGGAGAGGTAGTGGGGGTGAGGTGGCGATGGTGGTATTGTGATGGTCCTGGTGGTGGTGTAGAGGTGGCAGTGGTGGTGGTGAGGTGGTGGTGTAGTGGTGGTGGTGATGTGGTGGTGTTGCAGGGGTAGCAGTGTGGTGGTATGGTGGTAGTGGTGGTGTAGAGGTGACAATGGTGGTGGCGAAGTGGTGGTGAGGTGGTGGTGGTGTAGGGCTAGCGGTGTGGTGGTGAGGTGGTGGTGGTGTAGAGCTAGCGGGGTGGTGGTGAGGTGGTGGTGGTGTGGTGGTGGTGAGGTGGTGGTCGTGGTTTGGTGGTGGCATAGAGGTGGTAGTGGTGAGGTGGTGGTGTTGTAGGGGTAGCGGTGTGGTGGTGAGGTGGTGGTACTGGTGGTGGGGTGGTGGTGAGGTAATGGTGGTGAGGTGTTGGTGGTGGCGATGGTGCTGGTAATGGGGTGGGGGGGCCTGGGGGGAGGGAGAGGGAAGAGCTGGGGGTTTGGGCCCACTCAGTAACGACCTGGGTGGGTCAATTAAGAACCGTCACGTGGGTGGGTAGATGGGTAGATGGGTAGGTGGGTAAGTGTGTGCATGGGTGGGTAGGTTGTTGGTAGGTTGGTGAGTGGGTGGGTAGGTGGGTAAGTGGGTGGGTAGGTGGGTATGTGGGTCAGAGGGTCGGTGGATAGGTGGGTGAGTGGATGGGTAGGTGGGTAGGTGGGTGAGTGTGTGGGTGGGTGGGTAGGTTGGTGAGTGGGTGGGTAGGTGGGTGAGTGGGTGGGTGGGTAGGTGGGTGAGTAGGTGGATAGGTGGGTGGGTGAGTGGATGGGTAGGTGGGTAGGGGGGTGAGTGGGTGGGTAGGTGGGTGAGTGGGTAGGTGGGTGAGTGAGTTGGTGGGTATGTGGGTGGGCATGTGGGTGGGTGAGTGGGTAGGTGGGTGAGTGAGTTGGTGGGTATGTGGGTGGGTATGTGGGTGGGTGAGTGGGTGGGTGGGTGATGTGGTGGTTGGTGACACTGTGCGTGGCTCTCTCTGTGTGTCTCTCTTTCCGTCTCTCTGTCTCTATTTCCATCTCTCTGTCTCTGTGTGTATGTGTCTCTCTCTCTGTCTCTCTTGCTCTTTCTATATATCTTTGTTTATCTCTCTGTCTCTTTCTCTCTCTGTGTGTATGTATATCTCTCTCTGTCTCTGTCCTACAGACGAGGCCGGCCAGCCTCACTGCCCGGCCAGGAAACGACTCCCGGCAAGTGTCCCCCTGCATTTGGTGCTGCGGGGATGTGGAGCTCAGCTAGTGGCCTTCATTAGCAGCTGCCTGCAGTAAGAACCTAGACAAATACCCCCCATGTAGCCTCAAGCAGACTGTAGGGGCAAGTGCTGTTAGTAGTAGCGAGTAGCAGCACCTATACACAAAGATCCCCGTGTTGCCTCTACCAGGCTGTAGGGGCAAGTGATGTTATCAGTAGCAAGTAGCAGCACCGCCTATGAAGGCTACTGGCACTGTGGCACACACAGAGGAGGTGGGTGGCCAGTACCACCACGCCCGGCCACCTTTGTCTCGCCAGTGGCGATGTTTACAGACCGCTAAACCAGGTGCTCATTTGAGGCTGAGTCGACCTAGGGGAGGCCCAGGACCGTTTCAAATAATAGAATCGCTGTCAATGGTGTTGGCCGTGAGCAGGAATCTAACTCGGGTTTCTGCCGGGTTCATAGCACCACCGCTCTCCATTACACACACACACACGTACACACACGTACAGATGGGAACATCAAATCCTCACCTCCCCTCTCACCATCCCCCCGCCCCCCCAGGTGGGATCCAGAACTCCGCATGACACCGGAGCAGGCACTGAGTCACAGCTGGCTCCAGAACGAGGCCACCCCCACCACCATTGTGGCCACCCCCCACCACCATCCAGACCACCCCCACCACAATCGAGGCCACCCCCACCACCATCGAGGCCATACCCACCACCATCGAGGCCACCCCCACCACCATTGAGGCCACCCCCACCACCATCGAGGCCACCCCCACCACCATCCAGGCCACCCCCACCACCATCCAGGCCACCTCCACCACCATCCAGGCCACCCCGACCACCATCCAGGCCACCCCCACCACCATCGAGGCCGCCCCAACCACCATCGAGGCCACCCCAACCACCATGGAAGCCACCCCCACCACCATCCAGGCCACTCCCACCACCATCGAGGCCACCCCCACCACCATCGAGGCCACCCCAACCACCATCGAGACCACCCCCACCACCATCGAGGCCAACCCCATCACCATCGAGGCCACCACCAGCAAGGCCACCCCCACCATCAGCGAGGCCACCCCCATCAGCATCGAGGCCACCCCCACCACCAGCGAGGCCACCCCCACCACCATCCAGGCCACCATCAGCGAGGCCACCCCCACCACCAGCGAGGCCACCCCCACCACCAGCGAGGCCACCCCCACCACCAGCGAGGCCACCCCCACCACCATCGAGGCCACCATCAGCGAGGCCACCCCCACCACCAGCGAGGCCACCCCCACCACCAGCGAGGCCACCCCCACCACCAGCGAGGTCACCCCCACCACCAGCGAGGCCACCCCCATCACCATCGAGGCCACCATCAGCGAGGCCACCCCCACCACCAGCGAGGCCACCCCCACCACCAGCGAGGCCACCCCCACCACCAGCGAGGCCACCCCCACCACCATCCAGGCCACTCCCACCACCATCCAGGCCACCCCCACCACCATCGAGGCCACCCCAACCACCATCGAGGCCACCCCCACCACCATCGAGTCTTTCCCCACCACCAGCGAGGCCACCCCCACCATCAGCGAGGCCACCCCCATCAGCATCGAGGCCACCCCC
The DNA here is from genome assembly GCF_965212315.1 of Lampetra planeri. Lineage (NCBI taxonomy): Eukaryota > Metazoa > Chordata > Hyperoartia > Petromyzontiformes > Petromyzontidae > Lampetra > Lampetra planeri. The sequence continues at coordinate 125,365 of NC_136134.1, forward strand.
ACCACCGGCGAGGCCACCCCCACCATCGGCGAGGCCACCCCCACCACCGGCGAGGCCACCCCCACCACCAGCGAGGCCACCCCCACCACCATCCAGGCCACCATCAGCGAGGCCACCCCCACCACCAGCGAGGCCACCCCCACCACCAGCGAGGCCACCCCCACCACCAGCGAGGCCACCCCCACCACCATCGAGGCCACCATCAGCGAGGCCACCCCCACCACCAGCGAGGCCACCCCCACCACCACCACCAGCGAGGCCACCCCCACCACCAGCGAGGTCACCCCCACCACCAGCGAGGCCACCCCCATCACCATCGAGGCCACCATCAGCGAGGCCACCCCCACCACCAGCGAGGCCACCCCCACCACCAGCGAGGCCACCCCCACCACCAGCGAGGCCACCCCCACCACCATCCAGGCCACTCCCACCACCATCCAGGCCACCCCCACCACCATCGAGGCCACCCCAACCACCATCGAGGCCACCCCCACCACCATCGAGTCTTTCCCCACCACCAGCGAGGCCACCCCCACCATCAGCGAGGCCACCCCCATCAGCATCGAGGCCACCCCCACCACCGGCGAGGCCACCCCCACCACCGGCGAGGCCACCCCCACCACCAGCGAGGCCACCCCCACCACCAGCGAGGCCACCCCCACCACCAGCGAGGCCACCCCCACCACCTGCGAGGCCACCCCCACCACCAGCGAGGCCACCCCCACCACCAGCGAGGCCACCCCCACCACCAGCGAGGCCACCCCCACCACCAGCGAGGCCACCCCCACCACCAGCGAGGCCACCCCCATCACCATTGAGGCCACCCCCACCACCAGCGAGGCCACCACCATCGAGGCCACCCCCACCACCATCGTATCTATCCCCATGACCATCGAGGCCACTCCCATCACCATCGAGGCCACCACCAGCGAGGCCACCCCCACCATCAGCGAGGCCACCCCCATCACCATCGAGGCCACCCCCACCACCATCGAGGCCACCCCCACCACTATCCAGGCCACCCCCACCATCATCGAGGCCACCCCAACCACCATCGATGCCACCACCATCGAGGCCACCCCCACCACCATCGTATCTATCCCCACGACCATCGACGCCACTCCCATCACCATCAAGGCCACCACCAGCGAGGCCACCCCCATCACCATCGAGGCCACCCCCACCACCAGCGAGGCCACCCCCATCACCATCGAGGCCACCCCCACCACCAGCGAGGCCACCCCCAGCACCAGCGAGGCCACCCCCACCACCAGCGAGGCCACCACCATCGAGGCCACCCCCACCACCATCGTATCTATCCCCATGACCATCGAGGCCACTCCCATCACCATCGAGGCCACCACCAGCGAGGCCACCCCCACCATCAGCGAGGCCACCCCCATCACCATCGAGGCCACCCCCACCACCATCGAGGCCACCCCCACCACTATCCAGGCCACCCCCACCATCATCGAGGCCACCCCCACCACCATCGAGGCCACCCCCACCACTATCCAGGCCACCCCCACCATCATCGAGGCCACCCCAACCACCATCGATGCCACCACCATCGAGGCCACCCCCACCACCATCGTATCTATCCCCACGACCATCGAGGCCACTCCCATCACCATCGAGGCCACCACCAGCGAGGCCACCCCCATCACCATCGAGGCCACCCCCACCACCAGCGAGGCCACCCCCATCACCATCGAGGCCACCCCCACCACCAGCGAGGCCACCCCCACCACCAGCGAGGCCACCCCCACCACCATCGAGGCCGCCCCCATCACCATCACCATCGAGGCCATCACCAGCGAGGCCACCCCCACCATCAGCGAGGCCACCCCCATCAGCATCGAGGCCACCCCCACCACCAGCGAGGCCACCCCCACCACCAGCGAGGCTACCCCCATCACCATCGAGGCCACCCCCACCACCAGCGAGGCCACCCCCACCACCAGCGAAGCCACCCCCACCACCAGCGAGGCCACCCCCATCACCATCGAGGCCACCACCAGCGAGGCCACCCCCACCCCCAGCGAGGCCACCCCCATCACCAGCGAGGCCACAACCACCACCAACGAGGCCACCCCCACCACCATCGAGGCCACCCCCACCACCAGCGAGGCCTTTGGAGCTACTCATCCACGGTGAGACGCCCTCTGTATGCTCAGTGCAGGGTCTCTGAGTATGGGTCTCTGTGGGTCTGTATGGGTCTCTATGAGTATGGGTCTCTGTAGGTCTATGTGGTTCTACACAAGTCTCTGGATATCTATGGGTCTCTATGAGTACGGGTCTCTATGCATCTGTATGCATTTAGAGTATTTTGGCTGCCGCTATGAATCCCCACGTGACGATGATGATGATGATGATATCGGCCACTTGGTTGAGCTGCTTTAATTTGTGATGGCCAGGTCCACTTCTGGCCGTGGGGACCGACTGCGACCGACTGCGACCTCTGGTTATAGTAGCAGCGTGATGATGATGATGCGCCGCTGTGGTGCTGCTGCCTCTCTCTCCACAGAGCTGAGTCGGAGAAGAAGCCCCCATCATCATCATCACTGGAGGAGGATGAGACAGTGAAGGTGGAGGATAAGGAAAAGGTGGAGGAGGTGGAGAAGGAGGTGGAGGAGGAGGTGGAGGAGGAGGTGGAGGAGGAGGTGGAGGAGGAGGTGGAGGAGGAGGAGGAGGAGGAGGTGGAGGAGGATCAGACTGAGGAGGAGGAAGAGGATCAGACTGAGGAGGAGGAAGAGGAGGAGGATGAGACTGAGGAAGAGGAGAAGATGCAAGTGGAGGAGAAGACAGAAGAGGAGGAGCAGATGGAAGAGGAGGAAGTGCAACAGCAGCAGGAGAAGAAGAAAAAGAAGCGAGGGGGCCTGGCCCAAATGGGCAGGGCGCTCCGCTCACTCTCCTCGATCTTCCACCTGCTGCTGTGTGGTGGACGGCCCACGGCAGAGTAGCGGTGTGGTGGTGGTGGAGTCGGTGCCAACCACCACGACCACGGGCAGCAGCACCGCACCACCCACCCAGCCACACACACACACTCACCCCACACTCACCCCACACACACACTCACTCACCCCACACACACACCCACTTACCACACTCACTATCGTGGGGACCAGCTGTGGAAGACGACTGAAGAGCGGCCGCCAGACATGGACTGGCAGAGGCGTAGCTAGAATATTTTGCGCCCGGGGACGAACTATAAAATTGGCGCCCCCCCCCCCCCCCCCGTTTAATCACATTTTCCTATTACATCGAATAAGGAATAACAATTTTAATGAAACATTGTATTTAAAGGAGCAAATTTATAGAAATTATATTACATGGCTCACTCAGTCACTGTCGTAGACTGGTTGACATGATCTACAAAAGATACATTTTTCTTGATTTCACTGTCGCAAACTGGTCAATCACGTAATCAAAATCTGTTTTTTCCAATGTTTCTCTTTCAACGCTAAGAAGAGCAAGATCACTGAGACGATCTTGTCCCATTGAAGCACGCAAATACGACAAAATAAGTTTCAATTTGCTGAACGACCGCTCACAGCTTGCAATTGAAACTGCTATTGTTAATAAAATTTGCAGTGAAATTCGCAAATTCAGAAATATGTCGTCTCCATAAAACACAATAAAACCAAGAAGATCCAAAGGAGTTTCTGGTAGAACTTCATTCTGGTTACTGAGCAGCATTTTGCAATCTCCAATTTCTGTGAAAAGTTTGTGGCCATTGATGTCGGTGTCATAGAAATTTCCAAAATCTGTGCAATTTCGACGAATTGCATCGACATCTGTGTCGGATAGAAGAGTTTTGACGTCCAGCAGAAATCCAAATTTTGTGTTCAGGTCTTTTAGTCGTAAAAACCGTGTTGACATCTCCTGTTGAAGTCGATAAAATACACTTCATAACGCGCACAATTTCTTCTTCTGCTGAAAGTCCTGCATCTCTTGCCAGTTCTCCTGGCATCTTCCGACGTCGCCTAATTCTTCTGTCCACAGCGATCCCCCAGGCTGTGCATCTTGTTTTGGCGTTTTCTACAGCAACTTGGCTCAAATCATCACGAAGCTTGACAAATTCATGCTCCAAAGATTTAAGATCAGTTGCTGCTTCCTTGAAATTCATAGTAGGTTCCTGTAAGCGCTTCTGAACACGATCAATTTTTCCAAGAATGACATTCCAGAAATGTAATAAAACTATGAAGTTAAAATTTAATACGCATGCTTGTGTAGTGAGTTACACCTGTAACTGTTCTGCATCACTTCTGGTTTCAGGCGTCATAGTTACGTCCTCCGATAGTTTGTCTAGCAGCCCTACTAGTTCATCCAGTCCTTCATAGATAGCTTTACCAGCTTCTGATCGTGCACTCCAGCGTGTTTCAGATTCCCGCTTTACTGTGATGGGCACAGCTTGTTTTAACTCTTCCCAACGAATTGTTGAACGAGAGAAAAACAAATATATACTTTCAACTGTTCCAAAAAATGTGACGACAAGTGGATCCTGTTAAGCTGAGTGTACTCCTGCTAAGTTTAAGCTGTGGTTGTCACAGTTGACAAACAATGCTCTGCGATTTTTGTCACATATTCGTTGTTGAAGGCCGGATACATGCCCAGTCATCACAGCAGCATTGTCATAACATTGTGCCCGACAGTCGGCTAGAGGTATGTTGTCAGATTTCAGTCTCTCGACGATGACTCTTTCTAGGCTTGCTGCATCTTTTGCATGTATCTCGATATAACCTAAAAAATATTCTTTGATAGTTACTTTTTTAGTTTGAAAATCCACATCCACAAATCTTACGACCTGAGAAAGCTGTTCCCGATGGCCTAGATCAGGAGTTGTCAAGTTAGATACCGTAGTATTTGTTTTTCCTGATATCACTCAACAATTGGTTCTTTACAGTCGACGCAAGTATGTGGATACATTCATTCTGGATTTCCGGTGACAAATAAGAAACTGATCCCGGATTTTCTCCTGCGTGGTATACGTGTTTTGCTAACAATGGGTCACACTGAGCAACGAGTTTGATCAGCGCGAGAAAGTTTCCAACATTTTTATCCTCATCCGTATTCAAATTTTCCGCGTACCAAAATGTAATTACATGACATGTAGGCTGTGTGTGGCGGGATATATAAACTTTTAGGTTGAGGTGTAGATTTGTGCAGTAGTTTCAGGCTGCCGCGCCCGCCGCAATAAGTTATAATGTAAAGTTGTAAGCCTCATTTTGGCGCCCCTTTACCTTGGCGCCCGGGGACATATGTACCCCCCTGCCCCCCCCTAGCTACGCCTCTGGGCTGCACTGGTGAATGGTTCAATGGGCCAATTGACTGGACTTGCCCCCCAGGCCTAAGGCTGCCAGCCCTCCCCTGGCTGCGCTTGACTGGCTCTCCCTCCCTCAGCTCCCTCACTTGCCCCTCGGCTCCACTCCCAGTGATATTCCGCTGAGTAAATGATAGAGGGGTAATAACAGAGTGATCTCTGATGTCTGGAGGGGCTGCCTGCTGTTTTCCCGTGCTGGTCAGTGACAGACAGCCGAGGAGTAGGAAACCCAATTTAAATGACAGTAAGTGCATTTATATTCTGATTGCTATTCAGTTGTATGAGGTTATATGTTGTATGTTGTGTAAGCCCCGGTTCATACTGTTGCGATCTCTGAGCAGTGCGAGTTCAGTCATATGCTTGTATGGCTGAACTTGCATTAGATTCGAAAGAAAAAAGGCACATGTGCCTTCTTTTTTCCTGCAGTGGAATCGGATCGCATGGGTCTTCTCCCCCATGCGATCAGATTCCAATGCGAGTTCGCAGATCGCACTGCGATCTGTGAACAAAACTGCAGGTGTAATTAACTTTTTAATGGCACCCGCACCAGTGTGAGCCTGGGGTAAAAGCGGAGTTCCCCCAATCAGACTGCATTGATGGGCAGTGCAGTCTGTATGTCTCTGTGTGGGCAAAGTTATTGCTGGTATATTTTTGTAGCGCTGTATATATATTGGTATTTTACTAATAGCAATTTTGACTCCCTAGGAAACAATGATGTCAAGAAAGAGAAAAATTGACTCGGAGTGTAGGATATTCAAAGAACAGTGGACTTATGATTACTTTTTCATGCAGTACAAGGAAAGAGCTGTGTGTCTGATATGCCAGAATATGGTGTCTGTGTTCAAAGAATACAATTTACGTCGACACTATGAAACTCAACATTAAGATAAATATGATTGTTTGGTCGGAGAAGTGAGAAAAGATTAAATATTAAAACTGAAAAATACATTAACAACTCAGCAACATACTTTCGTGAAGCAGAAGCAACTAAATATTTCATCACTGCGAGCAAGTTTTCAAGTTGCCAAGCTAATAGCGTGCACTGGCAGACCATTCGTGGAGGGAGAATTTGTTAAAGAATGCCTTCTTTCTGTTGCCAAAGAGATGTGTCCAGAGAAGGCCGATTTATTTAGTACAGTGAGTCTTTCAGGACCTACAATTACACGGAGGATTGAAGAAATGGGAGACAATTTGCATCAGCATTTGCAAAACTCCACAAAAAAACTTTCCTATTCCTTGGCACTCGACGAAAGCAATGATGTTCGTGATTCTGCACAACTTCTAATTTTTATTCGTGGGACGAATGACTATTTCGAAGTCACAGAAGAGCTTGCTGCACTGCAAAGCATCAAAGGAACAACTACAGGAGAGGATATCTATGAAAAGGTTTGCCAAACTGTGAACGGTTTGGAGCTGAACTGGGCTAAACTAGCCAGTGTGACAACTGATGGTGCTCCTAGCATGGTGGGGTCTAAGAAAGGAGTAATTGCTCGCATTAACCAAGAGATGGACAAACATAACCATCCTCATCCAATAGCCATACACTGCCTCATCCACCAACAAGCGCTGTGTAGTAAATCACTGAAGTGGGACTCTGTTGTGAAAATTGTGGTATCTTGTGTTAACTTCATTAGAGCTCATGCACTAAACCACAGACAATTTCAGGAATTTCTGTCTGAGCTAAATGTTGACTATGAAGATGTTCTGTACCACACAGAAGTCCGTTGGCTGAGTCGATGGAGATTTTTGAAACGTTTCTATGACTTACTTCCACAGATTACAGCTTTTCTACTTTCAAAAAACAAAGAAGTACCAGAGCTCAATGATGCAGAATGGAAATGGCACCTTGCCTTTCTGACAGATGTAACAGAGCTACTCAACAGTTTCAATGTGCAACTTCAAGGAAAGGGGAAGCTCATCTGTGATATGCAATCACATGTCAAAGCATTTGAAGTAAAATTAGGCCTCCTCATCAAACAAGTGAAGGAGGAAAACTTCTGCCATGTCCCCACAACTCAAAATCTGTTAGCGGAAAAACCATTGGTTGCATTCCCAAACAAAACATGTGTGGATTCACTGGAAAAATTGCAAAAGGAGTTCCAATTTAGATTTAAAGAGCTTCATCTCCATGAACAGGACATACAGCTTTTCCGTAACCCATTTTCTATTGACATTGAAAATGTGGATACAATTTACCAAATGGAACTGGCTGAACTGCAGAATTGTGACTCTCTGAAAGACGCATTCAAGTCAAGCAGCCTTCATAATTTCTATGCATCTCTCCCCTCTGAGACATATCCTCATCTCAGGAACCATGCACTCAAAATGGCCACCATCTTTGGCAACACTTATGTCTGTGAACAGACTTTTTCCAGAATGAAACATTTGAAATCTCCAACCAGATCTAGACTAATGGATGCACACTTGCATCACTTGTTACGACTAGCAGTGACAAATATGGAACCGGACATTGACCATCTCATTAGCCAAAAGCAGGCCCATAGTTCCCATTGAAATACTGGCAAGTTTGTTGATTTAACTTTACTTGTTCTTCATTTTAAATATTGTATTTGTTCCCGTTTTGTTTCTTCACTTCAAAATAAGATATATGCAGTGTGCATAGGAATTTGTTCATAGTTTTTTATTAACTATAGTCTGGCCCTCCAACGGTCTGAGGGACAGTGAACTGGCCCCCTGTTTAAAAAGTTTGAGGACCCCTGCTTTAGCAGGTAAGGTAAAAGGTAAAAAGCAACGAGCTTACCTTTACCCTACCTTTTACCCTTACCCCATACAAATTACCCGATTACAGGGTAATTACTAGGCAACTACTACACATGAACAAGGTTTATAACGGTAAAGGCTAGGTAGAGCGCATTAATCATATAGAATACTCTCGATTATTCCAATTTTACACGCTTTCTTTTAACTCACTCTGGTTGTCGTTGTTGTCGTTATTGTTGTTGTATCCTCAAATCTTGAAACTCAAATTTTACCCACTTCCTAATGTGGTATCGACTGCAAACTTGGTATACTTAGGTAATACTGATGACAATACTATATTCTACCATAAAAAATCGATATCTTTTTAAACAATCTTTGTTATATGTTATGTTTCGGTTTGGGTCTAATTGTCCACGCTCAACTAACGTTGGCTGTAAATCACCACGGTCCCTTACGTTCTGGCAAGCTTCGGGGCCACTTCCTGGGGTCGTGCAGTTCTGCCATTACTCGTACATTTCATAAAAGCGTGTTTTTAATAACGTTTGTTTTAATATTGCTCATTAAATGTAGGCCACGGACTGCGCGACGGAGCTTTTAGCGGTAAACAAGGTACCGTATTTACCGGGTAATACTTTGCGCTATCTTTACCCTACCGGGTAATTCTTCCGGGCTACCTTTACCCTACCCTTTACCTTACCCCTTGGCATGTCGACATCTTTACCCTTTACCTTTACCCTTTTACCCGGTAAAAAGGGCAAATTACCTTACCTTGCCGAGGCCTACCGTCAGACCAGAGCAATTTATGTCACACACCAGTATTGAAGATGCAGTCTACTACAGTCTATGAAATAGGTGCTCATATGCTACATATACATATATACACACATATGATAAATATACTTTCCTTTCAAATTTTCCAGATATACAAACATAGACATAACTTCAACCGAGATGATGGATTCAAATTGAGCAATCATTGGAAGGATGTAATTAACCAAGTTAAACTTTAGCTGCCGTTCAGTTTACTGCGAAACAGGCAGTTTAGATTTATTTTCATAATCATATCCATATTCCCAGTCTGTTACCCCCAGCTTCACACACTACCATCACCATTACCACGTTGTTTTTTCATCTTGCGCATTTCTAATATACCCCCCATCCCCCGCAGCATAACAAAGGCTGCTTAATCTTAGCTTTCTTATCTACTTCCGTCCCCTGCGTCACAAGGCTTCAGTTTGAGCTCCATGCGTTTGGCACCCAGCGCCCTCCCCGTTCCTCACATCGTTGGCTCCCAGTCCACAGCCCGCCCACACACTCACCATGCCCCCCTCCCTCCATCCCCCGCGACTATATAATTCCTCGTCAGTCATCTCTTGTACACACTTAAGCGGTTGTGCTTTCGCTACGTTCTCCCCACCTGAAGGACGCTTTTGTTGCGCCAGAAACGTCGTGATTTATTTTAGTTGTTTTCATTCATTATATTTTTTACCTACGTGACTTTACCGAAAAAACCAAAGAGTATTCGTTTACCGCTTTAATATTCGAGCAGCTTGTTCCCGACCGCGCTGGTTACCCCGCGCTAAGCCGGGGACGAGACTAGGCAAGGCCGATGCACTGCTCGTACACCGAGAAACCCGCTCGGCCGCACTCAGGAAGCAAAAAAAATTTGTTTCAAAAAACAGACCGACAAAAATAAACTTCGTCTAGAAAGAGGTCTCGTTGACTCACAGCAAGTTACACGCCACAGGCAGGGTGGGGGGGGGGAGACACTCACCACTGCCCTTGGCTCCAGAAAGAGAAAGTGCAACTTTGCTGTAGACGTGGGCACCCCGCGGTGCCCACAAGCCAGCGGCTGGAGTCGGTGACTCACGTTTGGGGTCACTGCTGGCGACTTCGCTTCCCCCGCACGCACTCTGGTGCTGCCATTCACCATCCTGTCAGAATGATGGCCAGGCCATAGCCTTGCCGGCAAGAATAGGGCTCGGGTTTCAGATGCTGTTCGGTAAAGGATGTTTTGGGTTAAATCGCGTAAATATTAACCCCAAAAAAAACTATATTAAGGATATTGGTCGTGAAAGCCTACATGTTAAACCAAAGACTATTCTCTGTCATCATCTTTATACTGGAAAAAGATGGTCGCGTACACCATCTTCGAACGTCAATAGGCCGCCACAAACTCAATCACAACTGGAAATTATACGAAAGCTACAGCAGAGCACTCTGAACTCGCAAAATTTAAAAAGAGAGATGACTTAGTCATCCTCTCGGCCAACAAGGGTAATTGTTGTATATGTTGGGTATCAAAATTTTGATGTGTTGTATGCGTGCGTGGGTGAAATTATTATGTTGTATATGTGGGTTATGAATATTCAGTGAAAATAATAATAATCAAATGAAATTTGGCCAAATGTGTAATTATCCGGAAATATGTTAATTTATGTAATTATGCACATTTAATTATGCCAATTTGAGAGGTAATCGTAGTAATTATGCGAGTGGGTGTAATTATGATAATGCCAGTCGTTATGATAACCAGACCCCGCCTCGGTGACGAGGGTGGGTTATCGATCGGAATAAGGCAATTAATCGTATGCAGTTATGCAGGTGTGGTGTAAGTATGCAAGATTAACTTAGATTAACTCGGCATCGTTGTCTAGGTTCGTCTCATTCTCGCTTATTTTTTTTTTGGTCCCCGGTTCACCCCGTTATCGCTTTAACATTTACTGAGTGTATTAGTGTGTTTATTAAGGTCACCAAGTTCAGATCTCAACGCAGAAGCAGATCTTATGCATAGATTTCAGGAAAGAATCACACAACCACTTCTGTATTAATCAATTTATTACTAATTCAACCTCAACTATGATATAGTATGCGAACTCTCAATCCCGGAACGTCAACACGGCATCAATACAGTATCATCAATGATTGTCTGATTTCACTTTGACAACGGCACATGTATCCCGCATAACGCGATGGTTGTTAGTGAGAGAGAGTCGTTAAAACATGCAAATACTATGCTAAGAAAAACCTTAACGTTAATGAATGATTACTCAATATTGTTCACGCAGTACCGTACTCCTTATTGATAGGATGCGAGTACGCGCGGCGATTATGACTGAAAGATACTTGAATGATTATACGGCGATAAAAAAAAGGACACAATCAAAAACAGTTATTATTCTTAAAGGCACCAATCTCAACAGATACATCGGCAGGTTATCTGACAACAGAATGGCTCGGAGTAAGGGCCTGCGACGGTGCTCCTTTTCCGAAGATCGTTATCTTATCAAGTTTACTAATTGGGGACCAGATCACCTGATAAGGATCTGGTGGGCCACCACTCCCCACGTGAGCGTGGCTCGGCGGAAGGAGGTACCAAGAATCAATTCGTATTGATGGATCTGTTGGGAATTTATGCGATTAAGAGTACAGCCCACTAAATATTAAAGATAAAAATTACGAATACTCTTATAAACGACGGATGGCCATCACTCGGTCTCGAGTGTTTTTGAGTGGTAAGAGTTGTCTTGAATAGTCAGTGTTCGGAGTCGGTTCTTTATGTCAAACAGACGCCTGGTGGTCGTGTGGTGAGGGGGCGGTGCGCGTCATACGTATCAGTCGCTCCCCTGTCGCCGTGGTGAATTGGTTGGATGCCTGTTGATACGCTGTCGTAGTTCGGAACCCGGTCGGTAGGTGGCGCCCACAGCTCGCTCGCAGCGTGCAGTGTTGGGTCGTCGCCAGGGTGAGCACGAAGCCTCGTCGCCAAACCGCGATTCTCGCGGCAGCAGAGACCTCCGACTCGGCAGAGGTTGACCCACGCAGGCCGAGTTGAGCTGTCAAGCGGGTCTTGCCCGCCTGCAGAGGAGATGGGGAGCCGCTTGAGTCGAGCCCCGAGAGCCGATCGAACTCGGCTGAGTCCCAGACGAGCTGAAGAGTCGAGCCGACCCGTTGGTCGCAGCTCGCTCCTGAGTCGACCCTCTCGGTCGAGCTGGTTATGAGCCGAGCCGACCCGCTGGTCGCAGCTCGCTCCTGAGTCGACCCTCCCGGTCGAACTCCTGAGCCGACCCGCTGGTCGAACTCCTGAGCCGACCCGCTGGTCGAACTCCTGAGCCGACCCTGTTGGTCGAACTCGGCTGATGAGTTGACCCTCCTGGTCGAACTGGTTTCCAATGCTCAGAGTCCTTTCTTTTATGCCGAAAAATCCCTTTAGACCCTGCCCACAAGGCGGGGTTTTCTTTTGATTTACTGTGTCAGGATCTGTCCGTAGGTAGGTGTGTTCATGTGTGTGTCCGTACGTCCGTATGTCCTTGTGTGCCTCACCCACGGTATATTCCGTTGTCATATTCCCTCCATAAAATCCACGAGCAAACAGTCAAGTGTTACAAATTGCCTCGAGGTCGTCTCTCTGTCTGGGTGCGATATTATCTCTTGTTTGGCCTTCTTCATGAACCAAAACACAGACGTTACAAATCGTCTCATAGGCACCTTTGTCCGTGTTGCACCACCTGGAGGGAGGGGCACACTCCCTCCGACCCTCACTGACGCACAAAGAAATGATTAAAAAAGTTTTAACATTTGTCCCTTACCATTTCACAGTTATGATTCTGTATGTAACCTAAGGTCTGTCATTTCCCATCGTGGTGCTTGACTCAAGTGGAGGTGTTTCCCCGAGCGTATACACACTCATATCCCGCGCTGCGGGGATACAAAGATGGCCGGGATCTCCCTTTCTCTCCGACCCTGGGTTTAACATCGCTCTTTTATTATGTATTTTATATTCGACCTGGTGGTGATTCATCCCGTTATGCTTCGGGTCGAGTTGTATATAAAGTATTAAGGTATGGAAATGACATTTCACATCAACAACTTTAGCCTACCCTGTTGTTAAATTCCGACTTTAACGTGACTTTAATAGCAATACAGAATAATTGAGCTTTTTGACTTAACTAGGCGAACACGAACTTCTGGTGACCCCCGCAGCCTCGCTGTTCAGCTGAGCCTGCAGCCTTGAGAGATGCACAACACCCTTCACTGTGGTCATCCAACCTTCTGCTCTGGGAGTGTTATTAATTTCAGGACAAAAGCCCCCTCACGTTCAGACGTGCAGGGTTGTTAATCAGCTCCCTCCCCTGTGTACACAACCTTGAGCTGGGTTTATCTTGGCTCCCTCAGCTGCAGGACAACAAGGCGTATTTCTCCTCCCTGTGTGCACGTGTTCCAATTAGCTCGAAATTCCATTGCCTTCGAGTCGACACTGCCCCATTATTCGCCCATGTGCGGAGGTCATAGATGTGAAGTACCGGTGAAGACGCTGGACACCCAGGTTGAGGCACACGTATATTTATTTTAGCTTGTCGGTACAGGACAACACTAGAGGGGGTAGCGGCCCCCTCACCCGGCTAACTGGGGATACCCCCTAGCTAACCTCACTTATCCCCAAGTCCTCCTCTAACGGGCTAGGGGAGGCTAACTGGCCCGACACTGGTGAGTCGGGCTACGGTCTCCGGAGTCCCAGGGTCTAACCCTGGTTCACGGAACCACGCCTCTGGCTCGATCCTCTGCAGCCCTGACAAGGGCGGCGTCGAGGGGAGTCCAGGGCTCTAGCTAGAGGATCTTCACTCTTCCTCCTTCGTTCCCAGACTGAGCCCCGAGCTCTCTCTGTCCTCCCCCTTTATACTCCTCACCAGGATCCCAACCCCCCCAGGCTGCCTGACGCGGACGTCGTTGCGGGCACCCCCCGTGTACTCCCGTAACTCCGCCCACTGTGTTTGTTACCCATTGGATCGTATGCACTTACAGCCCTCCCGTAACAGCCCTACATCACCCCCCCCATTACAGCTCGCAGCCGTCCCGGCTGCAACAATTCCAAATAAAGGAACATTTACCCCTCGACCCCGTGTGTGCCTCATTTTTTCAACAAAATGCAAATTGAAGAACAACAACAAGAACAACAACCATACCCCCGAAAGGAATGTCCGACGCACCCCCCCCCCCCGCATAAATACGAAATCCGTAAAAGCACGTATATACAACTAGCCAGGAACTCCCCCCAGCACACACAGCACACCCACGACACACAACGCACCCACAACACACACACCGCGCCCACACAACACAACACACACAGTGTGCAAGGAGCACACCACCGACGCAGCATACAGTGACCATGACACGTGAAGGAAAATAAATAAATAAAGTTTTTTTTTTCTTCTTTTTCTTCCTGCTGTATATTATAAGAGTCTGCGCATTTTAGCGCGCGTCCTTGCCGCAGGACCGTCACACGGGGCAACCCCGGACGGCGGACCATCCGGTGGCGGCTGTCCCATTCGAGGTGAGGTCGCGATTGAAGTCGCGCGACTGTCGGCATCACCTGTGTGGGTTCCAGGGCGTGAGCCCGTCATTCCCGGTGCACCTGTGGGTGGGACAGCCGGCAACACATCAGGCGAGAGCAGCGACGGACCCTCCGAGTCGGTCGACCCCCCACATGCTTGGCCTCGCGTGCGTGGCGTGGGCCCCCGCACCGCAACAAACGGCTTCAGCCTAGAGGGGTGTACAAACCACCGGCGCCTCCCCCATTGGATTCGAACGCACTGAGGCCTCAAAACCTCAACAACCTCGACGGGGCCCCGCCACGGGCGTACGAGTTTAGAGGAGGTCGCGAGTGGTACCTGGGGACAGTGCAGCCATGCCCTGTCCCCCGGCTTCCACTGCAGCACGTGCGCGCGAGCCAGTCTGAGGCGCTCGTTCGCCTTCTGACGCCTGTCAGAATTTAGCCTCGCCGCATCCCGCGCCTCAGTCAGTTTGTCAAGGTTAAATTTAACGTGATCGTCCAATTTAGATTTGCCCAGCGGCACGGGGATCTGCAGCTGTGCCCGAACAGGTGGGTCGGGTTCGCGGCCATACATAAGAAAGAAAGGTGAAAACCCCGTCGCAGCATGGGGAGCCAATCTGTATGCCGCTAGAACCCCTTGAATTTGTAAGTCCCAATCAGCCTGTGAGTCCGAAACTTGCTGCGACAACATAGACGTGATGGTGCGATGCAGACGCTCGACCATCCCGTCCGTTTGCGGGTGATAGGGAGAGGTTCGAATTTTTTTCGTTCCTAGGAGATCACAGACTTGTTTTAGGAGTTTCCCCGAAAAATTTCTACCCTGGTCGGTCAACAACCGCTCCGGGGCACCTTTGTCCATGACATAACCTTGGACAAAGGCGTCGACGATGGCTGCTGCCGACTGATTCGCCAGGGGCCAGGCCATAGGCCAGCGCGTAAAATATTCGACCCCAGTAAGCAAATATTTATTTCCCCTGGAGGTGGCGGGGAATGGCCCCAGAATGTCCAGTGCGACTAGTTCATTTATTCTGGAGACCTGGATGGATTGCAAGGGCGGGTTCGACTCCCGTGCCGGTGGTTTGCGCTGCGCACACTGAGGGCATGCCGCCAACAGATCAGCGACATCCCTTGTCATACCCGGCCAAAAAAAATTCAGCTGGAGCAAGGCGAGTGTTTTCTGGGTACCTAGGTGGAGGAGGCGCTCATGAGCAGCCCACACCACCTTACCCCGTAGGCCAGAAGGGACCACCAGCCGGTGACGCTGGGATTTCCCGTCCCAATGCATAAGCAAGCCCGCATGGGTTTCCCATGCGTCGGCATGACCCGTCACACGCCCCCTCTCCCCGGCGCGACGACGCAACGCGAGGAGGGAGGCATCCTCCAACTGGAGGCGCCCCCATTCATCAACGGGCAATCCAAGCAGGGAATCTCTCCCCTGTTCGGCGATATCAATGGGGACTACCGTTTCATCGTCGGCGGCCGCCGCCAGGACCGGAACCATCATGTCCCCTACTGGCTTGCAACGCCCCGACCCCAGGAGGCATGCGCATTCGGAGGCGGTTGGCATCCGCGACAGAGCGTCAGCGTTGGTGTGGCGAACGCCCTTACGATAAGTGGTTTCAAAACTGAAATCCTGGAGGACCTCCAACCATCGGGACAATTGTCCCGATGGCTGTTGAACCTTCAGGGCGTACTGCAGTGCCGCATGATCTGTGCGGACGGTGAAATGCCGACCGTACAGATATGGGCGATACTGTTGGATGAAATAGACGATTGCCAACAGTTCCCTACGGGTGACACAATATCTTTGCTCCGTTGGAGACAACACCCGACTGCCGTACGCGACCACCCGTTCCACGCCGTCAACCACCTGGGAAAGCACGCCTCCAATACCTGTGTTGCTCGCGTCGGTGTCGAGCAAAAACGGCCTCGAAAAATCTGGGTAAATCAAGGGAGGAGCCTTCACCAGCGCGTCCCGAAGGGAGCAGAAAGCGGCTTCCTCATCCTGACCCCAGTGGAACCGGACCCCTTTTGATGTTAACGCGTGTAGGGGTTTTGCAATCGTTGCAAAATTAGCGACGAAGCGTCGGTAATATGATGCGAAGCCAATAAAACTCCTGACCTCTCCCACCGTGGTGGGAGTCGGCCAGGAGCTGACACACTGCGTTTTGGCGGGATCGGTAGCAATACCCGAGCGCCCTACGATGTGCCCCAGATAACGCACCGACTCGCGTAACAAATGGCATTTCTGGGGCTTAAATTTCAAATTAGCAGCCCACATCTTTAGGAAAACCGCCCGCAACCTCTGGAGATGTTCGTCAAAAGTTTTACCAAAGACAATAACGTCATCCAAATAAATCAGGCACGACTCCCATTGCAATCCAGCCAAAACCAATTCCATCAATCGCTGGAAAGTTGCCGGCGCTGAGTGTAAGCCCATCGGCAACCGGTTGAATTGGAACAGGCCGTGCGGTGTACGGAAAGCAGTTTTAGGCTTAGAATCATCGTCCAGAGGAAGCTGCCAGAATCCCGAAAGTAAATCTAGTGTGGAGAAGAATCGCGCTCCCGCCAAGGCGTCCAGCGATTCGTCCATCCGTGGGAGCGGGTATGCGTCGGCAACCGAAATTTTATTAAGGCGCCGAAAATCCACGCAAAACCGCAACGAGCCGTCCTGTTTTTTAACCAGGACGATCGGCGCTCCCCAAGGGCTGGTGGAGGGAGAAATGATGTCGGCGGCTAACATGTCATCAACAGCCGATTTGACATGGTCCTTTTCGGCGGGACTTAACCGAAACGGATTTTGGCGAATTGGCGGGCTGTCACCCGTGTCAATATGGTGACGCAGCAGGTGAGTGCAACCCAAATCATATTTATCTCGACTGAAAACGTCGGAAAATTCCCTCAGTAGCGTTCTAAGCTGTTGGCGCTCTGAATTTGTCAGGTCCGTCGATCCCGCACAAAGCGCGTCGATCCACCCTTCATCGCTGTCCGAATGTGGGAGCATCCGGGAAGCAGTGCCAACGTGGTTCGCGACAGGTTCCTCGCAGGGCACTGGCGTCGCGTGAGCGAGCACCGTCCCTTGAGGAACCACCACCGTCTGCGATCCCACATTGAGGACCGCGATGAAAGGGTCCCCGTCCCCTCTTACGACGGTCTGGGCCGGAATCAAATGAGGCCCATTAACCCCGGCCCTAGACGGTCCCAGCAAAACACCCTGATCCCCTATGCCCTTAGCGAAGGGCTTACGAAGTTTCAGAGGCACTAGCATTTGAGCTCCCGGCGGCACACGAACAGTTTGAACGACGAACGCCGGTACCGTCGCGAACGCCGACCGAGCCGCCGCAGGGGATGGCAGGAACGCCATGCGCCGCCCCGATGGAAGCTCAATGCATCCTTGGTCGATCAAAATACGAATGGGCATTTTACCTAAGAAATCCGTCCCCAGCAGGCACGGAACCGCCAGCGAGGAGGAAACGAAAATCGGCCCCGACAATTTGATGTCCCCAATAGAAATTTGCGCTCGAATCTGTCCCATGATGCCGAGAGAGCCCCCGTTAGCGGCATAGAATGGGACGTTAACCGGCAGTAAAGGCCGGCTTTGTACGGGCAGAATATTGTAAATTAATTCCGAAATGATTGTCGCCGATGCCCCCGTATCGACCAAGATGCGTACTTCTACCCCGTCAATGTGTCCGACCACGGCCGACGACCCTGACGACGCGGCTACCACGCGATGGGCCAACACGGACCACTGTTTGGGCTCGATTTGAGTCCCCGCAGTGATCCGCGTTGGCCCCTCGCAACGCGACATCGGCCCCCCGTTTGTTGTGGTGCGAGAGCGTGCAACGGGTAGGTGCTTTGGCCAAACATGTGTGGTGCCCCGACTCGCCGGGTCATGTTGCTGGAGCTTGGGAGGAGGAGGCCCGGCGTCCCGTCGAGGCGTCGTCCCGCGCTGTCGAGGAGAGCGGCACCCCGAGGCGACGTGGCCCCGGACGCCGCAGTTGAAACACCGCGGGAGCCCCGGTGGAGACGACGGGCGGTTGAAACGGCTTGACCCGTCCCGGGCCGACCGTACTTCTTGCGCCTGTTGCCGTCGATGGTCGACGGCGAAGAGCTCCTCCGTCGGAAGGGTGGCTGCAGCCACCGCACGCCCTGCCGATGCCCTGCTGGCTTTCCGCCGCAGGGACAGAAGGTTGGCGTGAAGGAGGCGCGCCGCCTGAAGAGAGGTCATCTCGGCGTCCTCCTGTGCGACGACAGCGATGTCCAGGTCGTCTGCCAGGAGGAGTATTTTCTCCGTGACCATCGCGTCCACGCCATCGTCGTCCATACGGGGAAAAGCCGTCTTAGCCAGCGCTAGGAGGCTCGTCCTGTATGCCAGGGGCGACTCCTTCTCACCCCGCTTGCGCTCGTAGAACTGCTCTCTGCATTCCGCTGAAGGTCCATAGACCCCGGCCAGCAGTTGTAGTGCCTTCGGCAGAGTAGACCGCTTCTCTTTCGGCGCCGATGTGAGGGCGGCGAGCGCGTCTGCGTCGAGGAGCGCCGGCAGCGCGCAGAGGGCTTCATCGTCGGACCACCTTGCCATTTCTTGGTGGGCGATGAAGCGTCGCTGGAAGCCGCCCCAGTCGCCCTCTGCACCAACAAATTCTTTCAGCGGAGGCAGCCGTTGTTGCAGCGCAGCGTTCGCCTTGGAAGTCTGTAGGCTGCTATCCCCGGGACTCGGCTGTGCGTCGGCGCGAATGGCAGATGGAATCGCCTGTCGCGGATGTGATGACGCTCCCTCCGCTGGAGATGACGCAGCTGTCCCAGCGAGAGCGGTGTCGGACCCAAGGTTGAGCCCGGCCACGCCCTCCGCAGCTGCCGTGACGTTGGCGGGAAATTCAAAGTTGGAGTCTTCAGAAATGGCGGGAAGGCGCTCAGGTCGACGACTCCCCTCGCCCCGTGGTGGACCACCAGCCCCCAGCCGCGTGATGTTTTCCAGCGTGGCGGCAGCGGCGTACAGTAGCTCCGCCAGTCTCTCGTGAGCCAGCCGTAGCGCGTCTGGCTGCGGCCCCTCTTCATGCCGATGCCCCGGTAGGAACGCGTCGGCCCCCGGCTGCGCCATGTCTTGGTGAGCCGCCTCGGGCTCAACGACTTCAGCAGTGTCCTCCTCCGGTACTCTGGCTCGAGCTGTCTGACGCGTTTCCATGTCCGTAGTACTTCTGACACCAGATGAAGTACCGGTGAAGACGCTGGACACCCAGGTTGAGGCACACGTATATTTATTTTAGCTTGTCGGTACAGGACAACACTAGAGGGGGTAGCGGCCCCCTCACCCGGCTAACTGGGGATACCCCCTAGCTAACCTCACCTATCCCCAAGTCCTCCTCTAACGGGCTAGGGGAGGCTAACTGGCCCGACACTGGTGAGTCGGGCTACGGTCTCCGGAGTCCCAGGGTCTAACCCTGGTTCACGGAACCACGCCTCTGGCTCGATCCTCTGCAGCCCTGACAAGGGCGGCGTCGAGGGGAGTCCAGGGCTCTAGCTAGAGGATCTTCACTCTTCCTCCTTCGTTCCCAGACTGAGCCCCGAGCTCTCTCTGTCCTCCCCCTTTATACTCCTCACCAGGATCCCAACCCCCCCAGGCTGCCTGACGCGGACGTCGTTGCGGGCACCCCCCGTGTACTCCCGTAACTCCGCCCACTGTGTTTGTTACCCATTGGATCGTATGCACTTACAGCCCTCCCGTAACAGCCCTACAGATGGTTGGGCTTTTTGCCTTAACTCTGTCTGGCTGACTCTCCCACTGTCTCTGCCCAGCACGGGTGACAGGTGTCGTTTATCAGGCCTTATCTTTCCTTGAAGCAAGGTTGCAAATTCTGCCATGCTAGCCCTCCTTCAGTTCATTACTCAACAACACCTGGTGTTTTGCAGCCTGCTGCTTCTTGGTGTGTTTTCATTCATTATATCTCAATGATGGAAGAAGGCTAGAATACAACATTCCGCCCTTTTAAAAATGACCAGTGGTCAAATGGCCACGGGTTATTTTTAAAAAAATATGTATACCCTTCTTCCATCATGAACCATCGATTGTCCTCAAGTTTTGCTGCTATTTCCTTACAACGCGCGCGTACGTGTTACAACTTAACATGGTTATATGTGACAAGAGAGAGGAAAAAAAAAATATTCTAAAGGAAGGTAAAACGATAAGGGAGGGAGAAATTATTCTATTGACTACGTGTTATAGGAGATATCGTTAAAAAGATAGTTTCTACGGTTATTCTTGGGTGGCATCATCAGGCCTTGGCTCCCTTCTAGCTTGGCAAGGTACGTTAGCAGGAGCGTGAGCAGGAGGGCTGCCATTTCCTGGAAAACATGTTACACATTATTGTAGTGTGATATGCCCATTAGTTTAGTCCCCCCCCCCCCCCTTTTTCCACCTTTATTCCTTATCTTGCTCCACCAGCACAGGGTACGGTTTGATTTGGTTGATGTGCACCCACTTGTATTGCTGCTCTCTTCCTGTCTTTGTGATTTTTTGCTGATATACTACTGGAGACATTTTGTCAACAACCTCGTGTGGTCCTGTCCAGGAAGGCAGGAATTTCCTGCACTTTTGTTTTCTTTTCTCGTAATTGAGGTACCACACCTGGTCTCCTAGCTGGTATTCTGCGTGGCTGGCTTTTTGGTCATAGTATGCTTTGCTCCCCTGAGCCTCTACTTGCAACTGGTCCCTGACCATAGCGAATGTGCTCTGTAGGTGACTATTGAGTCCCGTCAGGTATTCAGTTGGCATCATTGCCGTTGGGGTCTCGTCCTCTGCTGGGACATATAACAGGTGTACTGGGAGGGTCATTAGCCTCCCTGTCATGATCTCGAAGGGTGTCCTGCCTGTAGCTCGGTTGGGTGTGGCTCGCATGGCCATCAAGACTAGGGGTAGTTTCGTATCCCAGTCGCGGCCCGTGGTAGACACATATTTCTTTAGGAGGCTCACGATGGTCCTGTTGGCTCTTTCCACCTGTCCTGAGGATTGTGGATGGTATGCGACATGTAATTGTCTTTTTACTCCCAACATCTTCCACACTTCTGTGATAACCTAGGCTGTGAAGTGGCTTCCTTTGTCTGAATCGATCGTTGACGGTAGGCCCCATCTACTGAATATTTGGTTGATCAGTAGGATAGCGGTCGTTTCCGCGGTGTTGTTGGGTGCTGGTAAACACTCTGTCCATTTAGAGAATGCACAGGTCACAGTTAGCATGTACTTGTTCCCTTTGGTTGATCGGTTGCCAGGTCCTATCCAGTCGATTTGTAGGTTGGACCAAGGATAATCTGTTCCCCTCCTCTGTAGGGGTGCCCTATGCTGTGAGGTCGTTGGCTGGTACTTACAACACACGAGACAGTTGGACACATGTTTGTGTATGTCTTCCCCCATTTTTGGCCAGTAGGCCACCTGTCGCAGCATCTGTCCCGTATTCACCTCGCATCGGTGGCCGCTGCACGGTTCATTGTGGGCGTGTTGTAACATTATTTCCCGATATTGAGAGGGGACTACCCATCTAGGTCGACCGTCTTTTTCGTTTGTGTATACCAGTAGCCTTTTCCGCATTGAGAACCTTTTGATTTGGCTATGCATGATCTCGAGCTCTTTGTTGTCATTCAAGTTGTCAGTAGTGATCGGTTTTCCTGCTGGATCTTGGATATGATCGGCGAGTGTCTTTAGTGTTTCGTCCTCTTGTTGCATTCTGATCAGGTCTTCGGAAGGCTGGGCACTGTTCAATTGGGCTCTGGTTCCAGCTTCTGCCGGGTTCTTCCCACTTCTTGTGACCAGTCTTATCACGGCGATGTCTTGGTTCGTCGACTATTGTTGTCCGTCTCTGTCGGTTTGGTCTTCTAGCTTCCACGGGGTGCCTTCCAGGCTTCCCACTTTTGCTATGGCATCTGCTTGGTCGTTCCCAGTTTTCTCTTGACCAGGTATCTTGGAGTGCCCTTTTACTTTCTTCCAAAATATCTTCATATCCTTGTTCTGAACCATCTTATCTATGGCCTCGAATAGTTCTCGATGGTGAATTGGTTTATTCCTATGGTTCTTCATCTCGTTTTTTTTCCATATGGGTAGGTGGTGCAGGAAGCTGTGCTGTACGTAGTTGGAATCAGTGCACACCACCATGGTCCGTATTTGATTATCGGATGCCATTTGGACAGCGATGTGTACCCCGACCAACTCTGCATACTGGTTTGACTTTGGTCCCAGCTGAAATCCCTCTTGAATCCCTGTGAGTGGGCCAGTTTCCCAAATGACTCCTGACCCAGCGTGAAGCTTGTTCTCCCTCATCTGGGAGCATCCATCGATGTATACCACTGGTAGGTCGGCACATGTCTCCTTCCTGAAGGGCAGGTACCTGTTGTCCTCCGGAGGTATCTTTTCGTCCTCTGCTTCTACGCTGTCAAAGGTACAATCATGTAAATCGGCAAGACCTTGGGCCATTGGACTTTTCTTGTTTTTTGCGTATTTCACTGTGATTGGTAGGCCTTGGAGTGTCAGTGCCCAGCTGGCTATTCGGCTGCTGGTTACGCGGCCCTCTCGAATCTTCTTACTGTTGAGGTATGCCAAGGATTCATGATTCGTTTCCAGGATGATCTTCTCTCCGTTCAACAAGTTCCGAAAATGTTGTATGGCCCAGATGTTTCCAAATATCGCCTTCTCACACTCGGAGAACTTCATCTCCACTCCCCGGAGGGCTTTGCTGGCATAGGCAATAACTCGTTTCTCTGCTTCCTGTCTCTGGTACAGTACCGAGCTGATACTATGATCTGAGTATGCGGTCTCCAGGTAGTATTCTTTCCCTTTCTCTGGGTATGCTAGGCAGGATGCCTCTGTGATCTGTCGTTTTAATTCTTTTTCTGCGGCTTCCTGTTCCTGTCCCCACTCCCATGGTTCGTCTTTTTGCAGTAGTTTGACTAAGGGTCGAACGATTCCTGCGTAGTCGTCCACGAACTGTCGAAGGTAGTTGCAAATCCCTAAGAAGCTCCGAAGGGTCGTGACTGTGGTGGGCGATTTGAGTGCGAGGAGGGCTCCAAGTCTTTTGGTTTGGGGTAACATTCCCTCAGTGCCGACCTGGAGCCCGAGGTAGTCCACCCTTTTGCGTTCCCACTGTCCTTTTTGTATTGAAATCTTTGCGCCTGCTTCCTTTAACTGCTCGAGGGTATGCTGGAGGCTCTCGAGGTGTTCTTCCCATGAGGAGTCCTTGACCAGTATATCGTCGACATAGACGATGGTACCTCGCTCTTTTGCGTCGTCCATTGCCTTGTGTAGGAATATGTTAAAGTCCGCAGGTGAATTTGAGTATCCAAATGGACATCGGTTCCAAGTATACTGTATTCCATTGAATGTAAATGCCAACTTGTATTGATCCGCTTCTTTCACGGGCATGGTCCAGA
This sequence comes from Lampetra planeri, assembly GCF_965212315.1. NCBI lineage: Eukaryota > Metazoa > Chordata > Hyperoartia > Petromyzontiformes > Petromyzontidae > Lampetra > Lampetra planeri. The sequence continues at coordinate 149,154 of NC_136134.1, forward strand.
AGCCATTTGATAGATCCATGGTGGTGAGAATTTTTGCGCCTTTTATTTGGTTGAGATTCTGATCGATCTCTGCCATTGGCCATCGAGATAGGGGAACCGTTTTGTTGAGTCGCCTATAGTCGATGGTGAGTCGCCACTTGCCTGTGGGTTTCAATACAGGCCAAATCGGTGAGTTGTAGGTTGAGTTGCATTCTCGAATTATATTCTTCTTGAGTAGGTTCTCCAAGGTTTCTTGGATTGATTCGTAGGCAGCCAGTGGAATCTTGTATTGTTTCACATATACCGCTGGCGCTCCTTCCAGTGTGGGAATAGATACCACGTGTAGGTCGGTTTTGCCGCAATCATAGGGGTCTTCTGAGAACAGGAAGTGGTATTTGTGGAGCAGTTGACGAAGCTCATTTCGTTGAGTGTCGTTCTCGAGGGCGTCTGCTGCTTCAATTTGTTGTTCGATTTGTTCTTCTATTATGGAGACTCCTTGTCCTGGGTCTGGGTCCAAGGCCTTTTGGGTTTCGGGCGGCTCGGTTGAAAGTTCCTTTTGCGTTACTATCGGTTGAGTTGCCTTGGCTTCATCCGAGGGTAATACGCTCTTTGCCCTTGTGTTCTCCTTCATTGGTTTGCAGTTCGTCGGTTTGGCCTCCAGGGGGCGGTATATACTCCATGAGGGGACGGTCATTTGGTGATACTGACTCTAAGTCGGCTTCCTTTCGGTCTTCTCTCAGTCTGTTAGTCATTAGCTGAGTGATTCGAATTCCTGCTGGGAGCTCGTCTTCGTTCCTGATTGTCGTTGATAGGTCGTTGAGCTCTTGTGTTATCACTTGGATTCCCGTGGAGTCTCTCATAACGTCTTCATCTTCTGAGTCCCTTTGTTGCTCCGGCATTGACTGTGCCCAAATTTGTCGGGATTCAAGGTTCATAATGGGTTTCAGGCGATTCAGTAGTTCTATCCCAATGATCAGCTCTTTTCCGGGGTTCCGTACGACATATAGGGGATGGTTCATGTTGATTTTGTTGAACGTCAACTTCGTCATAACTTTGCCCAATGGTCGCATGTGGGTCCCTTCACATCCTGAGTAGGTAAGTTTACTTGGCATCATCTGTAGGGTTTCATTCTTCCTCTGGAGGGCAGTCTGGAGTTCGTCAAATAATTATCTGGATATCATGGATATTTCTGCTCCAGTATCACAAAGGCCCTGGCTGGTCAGGGTGTCTTGCAGTATTACTTCCACGTGGACTCGTCCGACTGGTCCTACGGGAATCAATTCCCCCAGATGGTACCCTTTTCCCTCTGGTACCACTTCGGTGATTGCTTCGGGGCTTCTTGTCTTCCCTACGTTCACTTGGGCTACCTTTGCGCTGGGTGTGTCCTCCTCCTGTGTGGGTATAGTTGGTATTCTTCTCTTCGCTATTTGCATGGGAGTCTTCATACTCCCTAGGAGCTCTTTTTCCATCCTAATGTGGTGAGCATATCGATTCCTGTTAGCTAACGGTGGTCTATGCTCTATTGTTAGTGGAGGCGGCAGTGGGGGACGATATGGTGACTGGTTTGGTGGGCGTCGGCCTCCGCGGGGTAGGTATGGCCCGTCACTCGCTTTTCCTCCTCCATAATTCCAGCCTCCGCCCTCTTCTGCATTCCATGGTGGTGGCGGCTGTGGGTGCCAGGTTCCTCTGGTCTCGTTCCTCCCCCCACGTGGAACGTTATTCAGCGTGTTGTGGACGGGTGTTGATTCTATTGGGTTAGGCGCCCTCTCCTGGGGGAATTCATGTCCACCCCGTGTGGCGCTAATATTATTCCTTGGAGATTCGCTTCCCTCCAGATCGAGGCATTCTTTATCTCTGGTGACGATGTGGGTTTTGGCTATGCTAGTGGTTTTCCGTCCGTTCACCCAGGCCGTGTGGGCCTTGCTTTCAATCTGGCGTAGGGAGGCAGTCTCGGGGTCCAACATCATTCCTACTATTCTCACTATTTCAGGTCTCAATGATTGAAAAAACATCACTTTTAAAACTGTCTTATCTCCCTGGGCATTGTCCACGTCCCCTGCGTAATATGCTTTCTTAAGGCGTAGGAGATAATCTCGTGGGTCTTCGTCTACACGCTGGGTCATCAACTTTGCCGCGTTCAATCCTTCGGATAGTGTGGAGTATTCCCCAAATCTCTTAACTACTGCTCGGCTCAATTGTTTAAAGTCACTCTTCACCCTATTTGGCAGGGAGGCTACCCATGGTCTGGCGGGTTCATGTAGGCTCCTTGATAATAAACATGCCTTTTCTGCTGATTTACCCAGACCCCGGATCTTAGCCTCCTGTTCTACAGTAGCTATGTGAGTGTGTATGTCCCTGTTCTTGTTATGTGGATCGAAATAGGGAATTCTCACGAGTGCTTTGTCCATTAGTTTTAGTGTCTTACTGTTAAAAGTGTGTTGTTCGTCATCAGTGGTGTCGGTTCCTGAGGAGTGCTCACTTGAGCTACCCTTGTCTCTACTATCACTGTTGTCATGTTTCCCGTGTCTGTGTCGTGATCTCCCTCTGTCCGAGGATTCGTATCTGTCCCGTTGCTTGTGTCTCTTGTTTTCCTTACGTGGGTCTTGTGATTCGTGCTTGTGGGTTGGTGTGCGTGGTCTCCTTGAGCGGTGTCTATGTGGTGAGTGTTTTTGTCCTTGACCTTCATGCTGCCTACTACGTGTGTGGTGCCTGCTAGGTGAGGTGTTGTATTTATGTTTGTCTCGTGCTTCATGGTTATCGGGATTCCTGTCTCTGTCATCTGTGGTGCGGGTGGTTTTGCGTGGGTGATTTTTACGGGTCATGCGTCCCTCTGGTGAGCTCTCTCTGTTACCCATGTCGCGTTGATAATGTTTACGTGAGGGGCGTCTCTCTGGTGAGCTGTGTCTGTTATCCGTGTCGTGTTGGTCATGTTTGCGTGAGGTGTGTTCCTCTGGTGAGCTCTCTCTGTTACCCGTGTCGTGTTGGTCATCGTCAGAGGAGTCAGTGTCAGATGAGCCGTCACCATCACGGTGGCTCTGCTTAACATAACTTTTGTAGTGCCTTTTGCACCTGTAACGTGGGTCAACTTGGCTCGGTGATTTCTGCTTATCCCATGGCTCATGCTTGTGTGATGTGCGTCTCTCTGGTGAGCTCCTGTTACCCGTGTCGTGTTGGTCGTGTTTGTGCGAGGTGCGTTTCTCTGGTGAGCTGTCTCTGTCATCTGCATCATGTCGGTCATACTTGCGTAGCGTACGTCTGCCTGGTGTGCTGTTTATGTCATGTTTCCCGTCTTGCACCAGCTCCGCCCTTTTCCGCCCTATCATTACAGTGTATCCTGATGACTTAGGGTTAATTATTTGTCTCTCTCTAACGTTGGGGTGGTCGGCCTCATGTTTTCCCGTTTGTATTATTATTTCCTCTTCTCTCTCCTCGACTTGCGAGGGTGTTACTTTATCAAAATTGCTTTGCACAGTAGCCATACTCATTGTGGGATCTGGCCCTGGGCTACGTCCACGTGGCTCGGAGTGTGGTAAATTGTTACTCCCGTATGTGTTCTGTGTATCAGCGTCTGGGTGTTTCACTGGTGCATTTAGTGCGGATTCTTTCTCTCTCACGAGGGCGTGCAGACTCTTTACCTGCTCCATTAAGGACAGTTTCTCTTGTCTTTCCCTTTCAAATTTTTCCTCATTCCATAATCTTTCTCTGTCTGTCTGTGCGAGGAGATACGAGTCTACCCTCGCTATTTCTGCAATTTTTACGTCACGTTAGGCTTTGCCACATTTCATCACGTCCTTAAGTAGTTTCCTTCTATGAGCCTTAACATCTTCTGTATGGCACCCCTTTCATATATCTCTCTGCTCCGTCTGCTGGCTAGCAGTCCGTCCAGTACGTTTTAACACAAATTCCCGATATTGTTTTTCCATAGATTCCATCTCCTCCTCAGAGGTCCACTCTGTATCAGTGTTATGCGTTGGTGTGTCAAACTCAGAATGGTGTGAATCCTGCGCCATCTCTATTACGTAGTGTGGTTAATAGACTTAAGAGTGTATCTTAATTCTAACATCTCATGTGCGGCGTGAGTTACTCTAGAATTCCCCTTCAGAGCACATATAAACAATTGTATCACAGGATGCGTCAGTTCAACTCGAGCAAATAATCTCAGCCCAGCTGTCTTTGTTATACTCTGCTACTCTGGTATTTCCCTTCAGAGCGCGTTTTGTTTTGTTTTACGCCCGTTTACAATCACAAGGCAACGTTAGTTCACAACACTTTGATTAACACAACAGTGATTCGTTCCTGAATTCATGCATAAACTGTCTGCGAGAAATCCCGGGCGACGCCCCCATTATGTTGTATATGTTGGGTATCAAAATTTTGATGTGTTGTATGCGTGCGTGGGTGAAATTATTATGTTGTATATGTGGGTTATGAATATTCAGTGAAAATAATAATAATCAAATGAAATTTGGCCAAATGTGTAATTATCCGGAAATATGTTAATTTATGTAATTATGCACATTTAATTATGCCAATTCGAGAGGTAATCGTAGTAATTATGCGAGTGGGTGTAATTATGATAATGCCAGTCGTTATGATAACCAGACCCCGCCTCGGTGACGAGGGTGGGTTATCGATCGGAATAAGGCAATTAATCGTATGCAGTTATGCAGGTGTGGTGTAAGTATGCAAGATTAACTTAGATTAACTCGGCATCGTTGTCTAGGTTCGTCTCATTCTCGCTTATTTTTTTTTTGGTCCCCGGTTCACCCCGTTATCGCTTTAACATTTACTGAGTGTATTAGTGTGTTTATTAAGGTCACCAAGTTCAGATCTCAACGCAGAAGCAAATCTTATGCATAGATTTCAGGAAAGAATCACACAACCACTTCTGTATTAATCAATTTATTACTGATTCAACCTCAACTATGATATAGTATGCGAACTCTCAATCCCGGAACGTCAACACGGCATCAATACAGTATCATCAATGATTGTCTGATTTCACTTTGACAACGGCACATGTATCCCGCATAACGCGATGGTTGTTAGTGAGAGAGAGTCGTTAAAACATGCAAATACTATGCTAAGAAAAACCTTAACGTTAATGAATGATTACTCAATATTGTTCACGCAGTACCGTACTCCTTATTGATAGGATGCGAGTACGCGCGGCGATTATGACTGAAAGATACTTGAAAGATTATACGGCGATAAAAAAAGGACACAATCAAAAACAGTTATTATTCTTAAAGGCACCAATCTCAACAGATACATCGGCAGGTTATCTGACAACAGAATGGCTCGGAGTAAGGGCCTGCGACGGTGCTCCTTTTCCGAAGATCGTTATCTTATCAAGTTTACTAATTGGGGACCAGATCACCTGATAAGGATCTGGTGGGCCACCACTCCCCACGTGAGCGTGGCTCGGCGGAAGGAGGTACCAAGAATCAATTCGTATTGATGGATCTGTTGGGAATTTATGCGATTAAGAGTACAGCCCACTAAATATTAAAGATAAAAATTACGAATACTCTTATAAACGACGGATGGCCATCACTCGGTCTCGAGTGTTTTTGAGTGGTAAGAGTTGTCTTGAATAGTCAGTGTTCGGAGTCGGTTCTTTATGTCAAACAGACGCCTGGTGGTCGTGTGGTGAGGGGGCGGTGCGCGTCATACGTATCAGTCGCTCCCCTGTCGCAGTGGTGAATTGGTTGGATGCCTGTTGATACGCTGTCGTAGTTCGGAACCCGGTCGGTAGGTGGCGCCCACAGCTCGCTCGCAGCGTGCAGTGTTGGGTCGTCGCCAGGGTGAGCACGAAGCCTCGTCGCCAAACCGCGATTCTCGCGGCAGCAGAGACCTCCGACTCGGCAGAGGTTGACCCACGCAGGCCGAGTTGAGCTGTCAAGCGGGTCTTGCCCGCCTGCAGAGGAGATGGGGAGCCGCTTGAGTCGAGCCCCGAGAGCCGATCGAACTCGGCTGAGTCCCAGACGAGCTGAAGAGTCGAGCCGACCCGTTGGTCGCAGCTCGCTCCTGAGTCGACCCTCTCGGTCGAGCTGGTTATGAGCCGAGCCGACCCGCTGGTCGCAGCTCGCTCCTGAGTCGACCCTCCCGGTCGAACTCCTGAGCCGACCCGCTGGTCGAACTCCTGAGCCGACCCGCTGGTCGAACTCCTGAGCCGACCCTGTTGGTCGAACTCGGCTGATGAGTTGACCCTCCTGGTCGAACTGGTTTCCAATGCTCAGAGTCCTTTCTTTTATGCCGAAAAATCCCTTTAGACCCTGCCCACAAGGCGGGGTTTTCTTTTGATTTACTGTGTCAGGATCTGTCCGTAGGTAGGTGTGTTCATGTGTGTGTCCGTACGTCCGTATGTCCTTGTGTGCCTCACCCACGGTATATTCCGTTGTCATATTCCCTCCATAAAATCCACGAGCAAACAGTCAAGTGTTACAAATTGCCTCGAGGTCGTCTCTCTGTCTGGGTGCGATATTATCTCTTGTTTGGCCTTCTTCATGAACCAAAACACAGACGTTACAAATCGTCTCATAGGCACCTTTGTCCGTGTTGCACCACCTGGAGGGAGGGGCACACTCCCTCCGACCCTCACTGACGCACAAAGAAATGATTAAAAAAGTTTTAACATTTGTCCCTTACCATTTCACAGTTATGATTCTGTATGTAACCTAAGGTCTGTCATTTCCCATCGTGGTGCTTGACTCAAGTGGAGGTGTTTCCCCGAGCGTATACACACTCATATCCCGCGCTGCGGGGATACAAAGACGGCCGGGATCTCCCTTTCTCTCCAACCCTGGGTTTAACATCGCTCTTTTATTATGTATTTTATATTCGACCTGGTGGTGATTCATCCCGTTATGCTTCGGGTCGAGTTGTATATAAAGTATTAAGGTATGGAAATGACATTTCACATCAACAACTTTAGCCTACCCTGTTGTTAAATTCCGACTTTAACGTGACTTTAATAGCAATACAGAATAATTGAGCTTTTTGACTTAACTAGGCGAACACGAACTTCTGGTGACCCCCGCAGCCTCGCTGTTCAGCTGAGCCTGCAGCCTTGAGAGATGCACAACACCCTTCACTGTGGTCATCCAACCTTCTGCTCTGGGAGTGTTATTAATTTCAGGACAAAAGCCCCCTCACGTTCAGACGTGCAGGGTTGTTAATCAGCTCCCTCCCCTGTGTACACAACCTTGAGCTGGGTTTATCTTGGCTCCCTCAGCTGCAGGAGAACAAGGCGTATTTCTCCTCCCTGTGTGCACGTGTTCCAATTAGCTCGAAATCCCTAAACACACAATCAGTGATGACCCCCCGGCCTTCTGTGGCCGTGATCCAGACAAAGGCGCCTCTGCTTCCTTCCATTGCCTTCGAGTCGACACTGCCCCATTATTCGCCCATGTGCGGAGGTCATAGATGGTTGGGCTTTTTGCCTTAACTCTGTCTGGCTGACTCTCCCACTGTCTCTGCCCAGCACGGGTGACAGGTGTCGTTTATCAGGCCTTATCTTTCCTTGAAGCAAGGTTGCAAATTCTGCCATCCTAGCCCTCCTTCAGTTCATTACTCAACAACACCTGGTGTTTTGCAGCCTGCTGCTTCTTGGTGTGTTTTCATTCATTATATCTCAATGATGGAAGAAGGCTAGAATACAACATAATGCTACTGTCATCATGGATAAAACCACGTACAACAGAAAAATCCAGGACCTTCTTAATGATGGAAGTTATACCAAAATCAACAAAGATCCGACGAACAGCCTGGCGACATAAACCAACAATATCATTACCAGTTCGACTTCTCTAATCGAACAATTCAAACGGCTCTCCCTAAAAACGTCTGCTACTAGACCACCCAGATTCTATGGTCTTCCTAAAATCAATAAAGGTACTCCACTCCGGCCTATCGTTTACACTCAACTCACCTACCTATAAACTGGACCGTTTTCTGTCTGATACCTTGCTTCCATTCACTGGAAAGACTACCTGAGCAGTACGTAACTCAGCTCACTTGGTCTCTCTAATCAAGGGCATTTCGCTGTCCCCAGATTATTTTCTTGTCAGTTTTGATGTAGTTTCTGTTCATCAAGGTTCCTGTGCCTGACACCTTAGCAATAATTGAAGATTTAGTCCAACATGGACTGAATCCTGATATTCCTACTCTGGTTAGGCACTACCTTACCAACACTTACTTCACCTGGAATGGTACTTTATACAAACAAAATAAAGGTACCCCCTTGGGTTCCCCATTATCACCAGTGATAGTGAATGTTTTCATGGAGAAATTTTAAACAGATGCCATCCAGACATCCACCCTACGTCCTTCCTTGTGTAGATGACACTTTCGTCAATTGGCCACATGGCCTGCCAGCATTGAACCAATTTCTCAACCACATTCATTCCATACACCCATCTAACAAATTCACCATGGAAGTGGAGAAGGATTGTAAGCTACCATTCCTGGAGGTTTTGTTTGAGAAGAGGCCTGAAGCCTCGTTGGGACACTCTGTCTACAGGAAAGCCACCCACACAGATTCCTATCTGAAACCTGATTCCCACCACCACCCGGCACAAAAGAATTCCCTCATCATTGTAGTAAGTGTAGTATTCGGAATGACGGCGGGAAACCACTTGACGGGTAGCACACTTTATTAAATCTTGTCTTTCCACAATAACACGTGTGGTCACTATTTCTCACACCACACACTCCACTTGACACGTGTGGTCACTACAACTCACGCTGCACATTCCACTTGACACGCGTGGTTACTATTTCTCACACTACACACTCCACTTGACACGTGTGGTGACTACGGCTCACGCTGCACGCTCACGCTACTCGCTCACGGTGCACGCTCACGGGCACTCCAGCCCCGTAGCATCCGTGGAGCCTACAGACCCACCCCGGCTTGGGCGTGGGTCACGACCTCTGGGTCCCGCGGGCCGGCCCTCACACGGACGTTCGGCCCCGGGTCCCAAGGTCCCGCCTCTGAGTCACACAGGGCCCCCGGTCCCCACAAGGACAGCGGGACTAGGTGCCTCAGGGCCTTATCTCTTCCTCCTCCGTCTTCTGTCTTCACTGGTCACCAACTCGCCGTGCGCCTGTGCGCACCACCTTATATAGCCTCCGCTCCCGGGAGACAGAGCGTATGCGGACCGCGACGTGAGCACCCCCTTAGTTGACCAATCCCCACGCGCTGCCACACGATCCCCTCGCTGTCAGCGCGCGTCACCGATACCCAGCCAATCACCGCCTCATAACCCATGACCCCGCGCTGACCCATGATCCTTCACCGTCAGCGCGCGTCACCAACACACACAGCCAATCACTACGCGCTGGCACACGATCCTTACCCCAGCGCGTATCACCACTACATCACCCCCTCCCACATAGCTCGCAGCCGGCCCGACTGCTAAACAACAACAACAAAATCCCCACCCCCCAGTGTGCCCCGTAACACAACAACAACAATGCAACGACACAACACCAGACAACAACCTATGTACAAACCGACGAACAACACAACAAAAAGTCAACAACAACATACAACACCAGACAACAAGCTATGTACAAACCGACGAACAACACAATAAAAGTAATTCCAAGAAAAAAACGTGTCCAGTGTCTCTGTAACTATCGATCCCCCCCCTCCGCTCGCTCCTCAACCGGGGTGATAGAGCAGTCGAGCAGATGGGGAACGCAGTGACGAGACGCTCCGGCCGCATCGGCCCCTCATTCAGTTGGTCAGGAAAAGTTGCGCGACTTAGCGCGAGTCCGCCTGGCCGGTCCATCGTACGGGACGGGACGCTGACGACCATCTGGTGGCTCCGGCAGCCCCGGGAGGCACGGATTGGGCCTGGAAGGACCCGCCGTGTCGCGGGGATCCGGCCGCCGGTGGTCGGCAGCTGTCTGTTCCGAGCCACCTGGGAGTGGATCAGGCGGAGACATGTGAGGATCAGGTGGAGACATTTCCCCCCTCGGGTCGTCGGTCACGTCACATGCTCGGTCCTCATGACACAAAGGGAGGCCATACGGAGGCGAGAACGGTTTCAGCCGGGAGGGGTGGACGTACCAACGGCGCTTTCCCCATTTTATCTGAACACACTGGGGGCGTGCAACCCGCACGACCTCCACGGGTCCCCGCCATGGCCTCAACAATTTAGGCGACGTAGCCAAAGGTGCCTGAGGGCAGTGCAGCCAGGCCCTATCGCCCGGTTTCCAGACGTGCACGGACACCTTCCGTGCACGCAAGCGCTCGTTGGCGATTTGGCGAGACCTCGAATTAAGCCGTGCGGCCTCCCGCGCCTCGGTCAGCTTAGCAATGTTAAATTTAATATGTTCGGCCAATTTTGAATTCGTTCGTGGCGCGGAAAGACCCAGCTGAGTTTCCATGGGCGGGTCGGCCTCCCGACCATACATCAGATAAAATGGGGAAAATCCCGTTGCTGCATGGGGGGCCATTCTATACGCGGCGAGGACCCCCGGGACCTGCAGGTCCCAGTCAACATGTGCCTCGCACACCTGCTGGCACAGCATAGAAGTCAAAGTCCTGTGGAGTCGCTCCACCATCCCGTCCGTCTGTGGGTGGTACGGGAAGGTACGCACCTTCTTAGTACCCAAAAGGTCGCACACCTCCTGCAGCAATTTACTCGAAAAACATTTTCCCTGGTCGGTCAGCAATCGTTCGGGAGCCCCCTGATCCAGAACGTAGCCCTGGACAAAGGCGTCCGTCACAGCCGCCGCCGACTGGTTGGCGAGTGGCCACGCCATAGGCCACCGGGTAAAGTATTCCACACCAACCAACAGGTACTTGTTACCCCTAGGCGTGACTGGAAAAGGCCCCAAAATATCGAGCGCAACGAGCTCGTTAGTGCGCGAGACCTGAATAGATTGCAGCGGTGGATTTGACGCCATGGGCGGTGGTTTCCGTCTTGCGCAGTCTACACACCCCTTTAGTATATTTACCACATCGCTTCCCATCCCCGGCCAATAATAGTCACGCTGAAGCAGAGCAAGCATTTTGTTTACCCCCAAATGCAAGAGGCGTTCGTGTGCGGCCAGAACAACTTTTCCCCGCATAGCGGAAGGCACCACGAGTGCGTGCTGCCGGGACAAATTGTCCCATCTCATTAGCAGGCCCTGCTTGAGCAGCCAGGAGCCAGTTCACTTCCGGCCCTCCTCGGGACCCCCCACCCTGCGACGCAACGCTAGCAGGGAGCTGTCAGCCATTTGGAGACGGCCCCACTCAATCAAAGACAGTGAGAGCAGCGAGTCCCCTCCCTCAGGGGTAGCGGGAACGTCACCAATTGGCGCATCCACGGTCGCGGCCAACGCACCCACGCTTACCGCAGCTGGCGGTTTACAGCGCGCCGACCCCATTAAACACGCACATTTGGGACAAGGCGACAATCGCGACAGGGCATCCGCGTTAGTGTGGCGCAACCCCTTACGGTAAGTGGTCGTAAACTGATAGTCCTGGAGGACTTCCAACCACCGTGACAATTGGCCCGAGGGTTGGGCAACCCTCAATGAATACTGAAGCGCCGCGTGGTCCGTCCGGACCGTAAAATGACGGCCATAGAGATACGGTCTAAATTGCTGTACAAAAAAAAACAATAGCCAGCAACTCGCGACGGGTGATGCAGTAGCGCTGTTCCGCCGGCGACAAAACCCTGCTACCATAGGCGACCACCCGTTCGACTCCCCCAACGACCTGTGAGAGCACCCCCCCAATGCCCGTGTTGCTAGCATCCGTATCTAGCAAGAAGGGACTTGTAAAGTCAGGATAACGTAAGGGCGGGGCACCCACCAAGGCGTCCCGGAGGGAGCAGAACGCGGCCTCCTCCTCCGGTCCCCATCGGAACTTGACTCCTTTTGCCGTTAGAGCGTGCAAGGGTTTTGCAATGGTGGCGAAATGCTCAACGAATCGGCGGTAGTAGGAAGCAAAACCAATGAAACTGCGTACGTCAGAAACCGACGTGGGCGTTGGCCATGAACTGACACAGTTCGTCTTCGCGGGATCGGTAAAGATCCCCAAAGAATCGACAATGTGGCCCAAGTATCTCACGGACTTTCGAAGAAGATGGCATTTGGCCGGTTTAAACTTTAATTTAGCCGATCGCATCCGCAAGAACACCCCTCTCAACCGCTGGAGGTGTTCTTCAAACGTTTTACTGAAAACAATGACATAGTCTAGGTAAATCAAGCAAGTATCCCATTGCAGACCCGACAAAACCAACTCCATAAGGTGCTGAAACGTCGCGGGAGCGGAGTGAAGTCCCATGGGTAACCGGTTAAACTGGAACAGGCCCCCTGGAGTCCGAAATGCTGTCTTAGGTCTAGACTCGTCGTCGAGTGGCAGCTGCCAGAATCCCGATAATAAATCAAGAGTAGAAAAATATCGCGCACCAGACAATGCATCGAGGGACTCGTCCATTCTGGGGAGCGGATACGCGTCAGCCACGGAGATTTTATTCAGGCGACGGAAATCTACACAAAATCGCAAGGACCCGTCTTGCTTTTTAACCAGCACGATAGGTGCTCCCCAAGGACTGGAAGAAGGCGAAATGATGTCGGCCGCCAGCATATCGTTGACGGCCGACTGAACGTGTTCCTTCTCAGCAAGACTCAGCCGGAAGGGATTCTGCCTGACCGGTGCCGCATCGCCTGTTTCAATATGGTGGCGCAACAGGTCCGTGCACCCAATGTCATATTTGTGCTTACTGAACACATCAGAGAATTCTATCAGCAAAGCACACAGCGCACCCAACTGTACCCTTGACAAGTCCGCACACAGCGAATCGACCCATTCAAGGTCCTCCTCCGATCGAATTTTCTGCGCCGGGACTGGATCAACATGCGCAACAAGGCGCTCTTCCGCAGGGACCCGTGCTGCGTGAGCAAGCACAGTGCCCTGCTGAATAACGGCCGGCCGCGAACCAGCGTTTAGAACCATAACGAATGGGTCCTTGTCAGCCCGAACCAACGTGTGAGCCACCGACAAATCCAGACCTCCGACAGCCCTATTTGATGGACCCAAAAGCACGCCCTGTTCCGAGGTCTCCCCATCCAATGGCTTCCTCAACCGGAGGGGAATCAACATCTGTGAACCCGGGGGCACGTGCACGGTCTGTGTCGCCAGCGCTTGTATCGTAGCGCACGCCGTCCGAATTTCCGTAGGATTCGACAAAAAGGAAATACGGCGACCCGATAGTAGCTCAATGCAACGTTGATCGATGAGAATTTTAATGGGCATTTTAGCCCAAAAATCTGTGCTCAACAGACAAGGAACCGCTAAAGAAGAGGAGACGAAAACAGGTCCCGACAATTTAATATCCCCAATGCAAATGGACGCCCGAATCTGCCCGACAATGCCCAACGAGCCCCCATTTGCCGCGTAAAATGGCACATCCACCGGAAGCAGAGGTCGACATTGGACGGGGAGAATGTTGTAAATGAGGTCTGAAATAATAGTCGCCGACGCCCCCATGTCCACTAACACCCTGACCTCGACCCCGTCTATGAATCCCGTAACGACCGATGAACCCGCCGACGCAGCCACTATTCTGTGACCCAACTCAGACCATTTAATGTCCCCTCGGTCCCGCACGAACCCCCCTCTCCGAACCGAATCCCCAACCCCTAATCGGCCCTCCTCCGCCGCAAAGCGACGGCCCATGTGTGTCGTGCATATAGGCCAAGCATGTGAAGTGCCGCGACTTGCCGGGGGTAGTAGGGACGACTTGGGGCCTTGGTCGTCGTCCAGCCGAGGTCCCATGGTGCGCTGACGTGGAGCGCGGCAACCGGACGCCACGTGGCCCCGGAGGCCGCAGTTGTAACACGTGATGAGGGACGTCGGAGGTCTCGGTTGCTCCAGCTTGCGGGCCGATCGCAGAGGCGAACGACCCCCGGCCCTCCAGTCCCCCGGTCGTCCAGCGGTGAACGCCTCCTCCCGTGGGCAGACGACTTGGGGCTCGGTGACCACGGCACTGCTGCCGTGGGCTCACAGCTGAGCCCACGGCAGCAGTGCAGACGACCCCCTGTTTACGCTTGAGAACCTCGTGCGCCTGTATACTTTTTGCGACCCGCAAAGAAGATATGTCGACTTCGTCGGCCGTGTTGATGGGGACCCCCAGGTCCTGCGCCAACTTGAGCAGTTGCTCCAAGACCATCGCATCCTGGCCCTCCTCGTCCATATGAGGGAACGTGGCGTCGGCGAGAGCCAACAACGCCATGCGGTAGGCGAGCGCGGTCTCCGTGTCCGCCTTCCGTCGCTCGTAAAACTGATGGCGACAAGCCGAAGGAGGTCCATAGACCTTGGCCATGAGGCCCAACGCAGCCTTAAGCGTGGAGCGGTCCGACCTCTGTGCGGACCTGAAGGCCGCAAGCGCGTCGTCGTCCAACATGGCAGGCAGTGCTCGCAGCGCCGTAGCGTCGGACCAGGCCGACATTTCTTGATGCGCCAGAAACCTGCGTTGGAATGCGCCTCAGTCCCCACCTTCCGCCTTGAAGGCTGTCAACGTGGGAAGGCGCTGCTGGAAGATGAAGTCGTCCTCTGCCACGTGGTTCCTCTCCGCCCCACCGTCGGTCTGCAAGATGGTGGCCCCTATGGCGGGTGGCTGATGGCGGTCCGTAGCGCGCGCTGATGACGTAAGCGGGCGCGCTTGGAGAACTCCCGCCACGTGTTGCTCGCCGTTCCCGCCAAAAGATGTCCGCATGGTTGAAATGGCGGGAACTGCCAAGTCATTTTGACGGGAATCAGCAAGGCGAGCCTGTTGAATGTCCGCCGACGTCCCCGCTCCTCCCGACGTGGTGATCTCCGCCAGGATGGACGCCGCGGCGAGTAGCAGCTCTGCCAGACGGGAGTGCGCCTCGCGGAGTCCGGCATCAGCCCCCAGCCGCTCGTCGGGCGCCCCCGGTGGGTCCTGCGGCATCGGCATCTCCTCGTCCTCTCCCCCTGATGCCAGCTGGCCCGAGTCGTCGAGGTTATCCTCGCGGTCAATCCCGTGAGTCGAAGAGTCTTCCTTGTATCCATGCCTGGAAGACTGTTTCACTTCTGATGCCAGTTGTAGTATTCGGAATGACGGCGGGAAACCACTTGACGGGTAGCACACTTTATTCAATCTTGTCTTTCCACAATAACACGTGTGGTCACTATTTCTCACACCACACACTCCACTTGACACGTGTGGTCACTACAACTCACGCTGCACATTCCACTTGACACGCGTGGTTACTATTTCTCACACTACACACTCCACTTGACACGTGTGGTGACTACGGCTCACGCTGCACGCTCACGCTACTCGCTCACGGTGCATGCTCACGGGCACTCCAGCCCCGTAGCATCCGTGGAGCCTACAGACCCACCCCGGCTTGGGCGTGGGTCACGACCTCTGGGTCCCGCGGGCCGGCCCTCACACGGACGTTCGGCCCCGGGTCCCAAGGTCCCGCCTCTGAGCCACACAGGGCCCCGGTCCCCACAAAGACAGCGGGACTAGGTGCCTCAGGGCCTTATCTCTTCCTCCTCCGTCTTCTGTCTTCACTGGTCACCAACTCCCCGTGCGCCTGTGCGCACCGCCTTATATAGCCTCCGCTCCCGGGAGACGGAGCGTATGCGGACCGCGACGTGAGCACCCCCTTAGTTGACCAATCCCCACGCGCTGCCACACGATCCCCTCGCTGTTAGCGCGCGTCACCGATACCCAGCCAATCACCGCCTCATAACCCATGACCCCGCGCTGACCCATGATCCTTCACCGTCAGCGCGCATCACCAACACACACAGCCAATCACTACGCGCTGACACACGATCCTTACCCCAGCGCGTATCACCACTACATAAGTAATACATTACAATTTTATGTCGCAAAAAATATAATATGCGTCCAGCTAAGCTTTATTCTCTTACATCACACGGGTCTACCCCGTACTATATACTGCTATAGACAAACCCAACATTAAATTATATTCATAATCAACGTTTTGGGTTTAGATCGCGTTATTTATAAATGTGTCGTAACTCTCCACCACCCGACACGGCCAATCAGTATAAAAGTGTCACGTTGACAAAAGACAAATAGTTCACTGCTTTAGCCCACCGGTGTGTTGAAGCGTGAAACCACAACATTTACAATTTGAGTACGACGTTTCGCTGGTAATTGCATCCAGCATCATCGGGCAATTCGCCAGAATGGTGAGGCTCTGCTGTGTCTACCGTTCTTATATAGAGCAGCAGCAGGAGGGTGACGTCATCATTAACTCATTAACTCATCAGGTGCAAAGATTTGAGGGGGGGTTATTGTAATTATATACTTGATTAGTAATCAGGCTATTGTTACGATGCGAGTTGTAGATTAGTAATCATTTGGAATGTGTTTTATTGTGATTATGCTACATTAGTAATCAGTTAGTGTTTGTTTCCCTTATAAGGAATTGTAATGTATCTTTTATTTAATAATACGCTTCCAGGCCGCACTAAGCCTGTAGCTGTCTGAGCGATTAAAGTTATTTCTTCTTCTTGGTTCTTTCGGTAAAGTCACGTAGAAGGGAAGTAATAAAATAATAAAAATAAAACATAATAAAATTATTCTCACGACGTTTCGGCCACAACGCAATCAGCCGTCCTCAGGTGAAAACCAGGTCCGTCGAGGCGACAGAGTCTGAATGAAACAGCACACGAGCTTGGAGCATATATATAAGCTGGGCGCCTTGACAAAGGAATTTGCATATCAAGAGGAATTTAGCATATTTATGGGAAATGCAGGAATGTGATTAGTACTACATATGCATGTGCATTATGCAGGATTAACAGCATCAAAGGGAGCTGCAGTTGCTGCTGCTGCAGTTGCTGCTGCTGCTGCAGTTGCTGCTGCAGTTGCTGCTGCTGCTGCAGTTGCTGCTGCTGCTGCAGTTGCTGCTGCTGCTGCAGTTGCTGCTGCAGTTGCTGCTGCTGCTGCAGTTGCTGCTGCTGCTGCAGTTGCTGCTGCTGCAGTTGCTGCTGCTGCAGTTGCTGCTGCTGCTGCAGTTGCTGCTGCAGTTGCTGCTGCAGTTGCTGCTGCTGCAGTTGCTGCTGCTGCTGCAGTTGCTGTTGGTGCTGCAGTTGCTGCTGTTGCAGTTGCTGCTGCTGCAGTTGCTGCTGCTGCTGCAGTTGCTGCTGCTGCAGTTGCTGCTGCTGCTGCTGCAGTTGCTGCTGCTGCAGTTGCTGCTGCTGCTGCAGTTGCTGCTGCTGCAGTTGCTGCTGCTGCTGCAGTTGCTGCTGCTGCAGTTGCTGCTGCTGCTGCAGTTGCTGCTGCAGTTGCTGCTGCTGCTGCAGTTTCTGCTGCTGCTGCAGTTGCTGCTGCTGCTGCAGTCGCTGCTGCTGCTGCAGTCGCTGCTGCTGCTGCAGTCGCTGCTGCTGCTGCAGTTGCTGCTGCTGCTGCAGTTGCTGCTGCTGCAGTTGCTGCTGCTGCAGTTGCTGCTGCTGCAGTTGCTGCTGCTGCAGTTGCTGCTGCTGCAGTTGCTGCTGCTGCTGCAGTTGCTGCTGCTGCTGCAGTTGCTGCTGCTGCTGCAGTTGCTGCTGCTGCTGCAGTTGCTGCTGCTGCAGTTGCTGCTGCTGCAGTTGCTGCTGCTGCTGCTGCAGTTGCTGCTGCTGCAGTTGCTGCTGCTGCTGCTGCAGTTGCTGCTGCTGCAGTTGCTGCTGCTGCTGCAGTTGCTGCTGCTGCAGTTGCTGCTGCTGCTGCTGCAGTTGCTGCTGCTGCTGCAGTTGCTGCTGCTGCTGCAGTTGCTGCTGCTGCTGCAGTTGCTGCTGCTGCTGCAGTTGCTGCTGTGCTGCAGTTGCTGCTGCTGCAGTTGCTGCCTTATCCATTTTAATATAACACTATGTATTATTCTACCCACCCTAATGTGTATCACACTGCTATATATTTACTATACAATTACGACACCATACATTACTCTGCACACTGCACCATGCCAGTGAGTGGAACGCGGTCTGAAAGTCACCGTAAACGTGAACACAATCAGTTAAGATCCGAAATGGTTTATTACGTCCTTCCAATGATTGCTAAGCCAGAATCCATCTTCTCGGTTGAAATTGTCTCTGTGTTTGTATATGTGGATCGCTATATACAGGCCGCACTAAGCCTGTAGCTGTCTGAGCGATTAAAGTTACTTCTGCCACTGGTAAAAGAGATCTCATAGTGTAAATGCTTACCCCGAGCTCTCAATACTCTGATATTGCACTGTGTTTGAGTTGTACGCCTTCTGGTGTCATCTGGCCCTACACCAATGGGGACTAGGCTCTAAAGAAAGCCGTCTCGGGTGTGGGCCAATCAACTTCAAGGACAGTGCATATTATCATCTTTATCAGAGTTGCTTTTTTTGTTTGCTTTTTTGACTACTTGTGTTGTGGTCATTGCAAACATGATGCCTTGAATAAAGGTGTCAGTTTTGTACCAGTTAAAAGGGTAAAAACCTACTATTAAAGTTACTTCTGTTTCTCTCAATTTCAATGGATTCTCTAATTAGTCTTTGCCAGTAGTAACTAGTTTTACACAACACTTCAACGTTGTCAAAATCAATTGAGTGTCCCTGTTGGCATGCATGTTCTGCCACTGCCGACAGTTGTGTTTGCGATAGTTTAATATTTCTCTGGTGTTCTTTTAGTCTTACACTAACGTTACGCCCTGTCTGTCCAATATAGCATCTGCCACATACACAATTAATCCGATATACACCTTCTGTTGATAATTTAGGTAATTCGTCTTTAGTGCACGTTACTAGTTGTTGAATTTTGTGTACTGTACCAAATCTTACTGTAATGTTTTGCTTTTGCAAAACACGGGCTAATTTGTCAGTTACTCCTGAGATAAATGGTATTTTTATTGTTTTAATAATCTGATCGTTTTCAGCAGTGTTGCTTTGCGATCGTGATTTGGCATTAAGTGCTCTGTTAATTTGAGCATTATTGTAGCCATTCTGTCTTAGTGCTTCTTCAACATGTTTAATCTCTCTCACTAGACTTTCACCATCTGACACTGTTTTAGCCCGATGTATGAGCGTCTTGATAAGAGAGGATTTCTGAGCTGGCTGATGATGCAAATCTGCATTCAGATAGGCATCAGTGTGCGTTTGCTTTCTGTAAACGCTGTGTGTTATTTTACCATTTAGGCCATGCCCAAGTAAAATATCCAGGAACGGGAGTGTGTTATTCACCTCCATTTCCATGGTGAACTGAATGGCCGGGTTTTGTGCATTGAGATGATTTAGAAAATCGTTAAGTGTATTTTTACCATGTGGCCAAGCAACCAAAGTGTCATCCAAATATCTAAACCAAAAGGATGGTTTTAATGTGCTCGAGGCAAGTGCTCTGGTTTCAAAGTTGTTAATGTTGTGGTTTCATGCTTCAACACACCGGTGGGCTAAAGCAGTGAACTATTTGTCTTTTGTCAACGTGACACTTTTTTACTGATTGGCCGTGTCGGGTGGTGGAGGGTTACGACACATTTATAGTTAACGCGATCTAAACCAAAAAACGTTGATTATGAATAATATTGATCGCGAAAGCCTTCGTGTTAAATTAAATTATATGCTGTATTACTATACACCACCCTTTACCTTACACATTGTAATATTACACTATGTATTATTCTACCTACCCTACTGTATATCACACTGCTGTATATTCACTATACAATTACGATACTATATATTACTTTGTACATTGTATTAAACATTACAATTTTATACTATTTATTATTATACAATCCGATGGACACTATACCATTGACCGTCGCGTGAAATATACTAATAGGAAGCAACGAAATATGTCAATGGGAGAGTGGTGATAGGAGACTTGCAGCGGAGGAAAGAATCGATTCCCTGCGGAGAATACAAGATATATAGTCAATGCAAGTGAGTGGACTGCGGTCTGAAAGTCACCGTAAACGTGAATACAATCAGTTAAGATCCGAAATGGTTTATTACGTCCTTCCAATGATTGCTGAGCCAGAATCCATCTTCTTGGTGGAAATTGTCTGTGTTTGTATATGTGGATCGCCTCATGAACGAATCTTTCATGGTAGCCAGATGGCTTGCAGAGAACCTCTGTCTTGGAGAAGTCAATATCATGTGAGCCCACTGAATTGTAACAGTGATCTGCCACGGCTGAGGTGTTTGTCCTACCGTGTTTCAAGTCTGCTTTATGTTCACGGATGCGGTCCGAGACATGTCGTTTGGTTTCTCCAATGTAACTGCTACCACAGAGGCAACTTAGTTTGTAGATGCCAGGGTACTGTATGTCTGGAACCACCTCTTTTACAGACGGGACCAGATCACGGATTTTATGTAATGTGTTGAATCGGACCTTAACCCCTAATCCCCAGCAATGTAGGGTAGGTGATGGTTTTGAAAGGCTCCTCAACAGGATCCTTCTTGATGGTTGGAGTGATGGCTTTGCGGATTGTGTAGTCGGAGTAACCATTAGCCTTAAGAGCTTGGCGTACATGTTTTGAGTTCACTGGCAATGTGTTCCTGGTCGCAGATGCATTGGGCTCTATGGTATAGAGTCTTGATGAGGGAATTCTTCTGAGATGGATGGTGGTGGGAATCCGGTTTTAGGTAAGCATCCGTATGGGTGGCTTTCATGTAGACAGAGTGGCTCATTGAACCATCAGGTCTCCTTTTAATTAGGACATCCAAAAAGGGTAGCTTGCCATCCTTTTCGACTTCCATGGTGAATCTGATGGCTGGGTGTATGGAATTGATGTGGTTGAGGAATTGGTCTAGAGCAGGCCGGCCATGTGGCCAGATGACAAAAGTGTCATCTACGTACCTCTTCCATAAGGTCGGGCGTAGAGTTGCAGTCCGGATGGCGTCAGTCTCAAATATCTCCATGAAAACGTTGGCTACAACCGGATATAGGGGGGAGCCCATTGGGGTGCCCTCAGTTTGTTTGTAGAAATTATCGAGTTCAGATCGATCTGAACTCGATAATTTAGACAAGACTCTCTTAAAACCCATTTAATGTTAACACAAAAAATGTCACCATCCGATTGGAACCACGTTGATAACATGACTTCGGCTTCTGCTGACTCAATGTCAGCCAAATGCAAAGCTAACCTGATTTCTAAATTCAACCTCCGATCTAAGAAGAAACCAGAGCCACACATCACAAATCTGGATGTTAACAAGACCGTTATTAATCAGAGTAACATCCCAATTTCTGACAATCTAAAAACGGTACTGGCCAAAGGACTAAATTTCTCCGTCACCCCTAAATATATACAAGTAGAGGATGTGATTTCTCAGATTGATGTAGCCCTCAGAGGCATAGGACCCATCCATGCGGATGTAGCAAGAGCTGAAATAGCCACTATTCTTAAGAATGCTAAGAAACCCACTAATAACATCAGCAAAAACGAACGCTCTGAACTCGCGGACCTAAAAAAGAGAGATGATATAGTCATCCTCTCGGCAGACAATTGCAATGCCACGGTCATCATGGATAAAGATTCATACAACAACAAAATCCTGGACCTACTTAATGATGGGAGTTACTCCAAAATTAAAAACGATCACACTAAAAGCCTAACGACAAAAACCAACAGAATCATCACGAGTTCGACTTCCCTAATCGAACCAAGCAAACGTCCCTCTCTAAAACCATCGGCAGCAAGACCTCCCAGACTCTATGGTCTTCCCAAGATCCATAAAGAAGGCACCCCGCTACGACCCATCGTGTCGACGATAAACTCTCCTACCTACAAACTAGCTCGGTTTCTATCAGATACTCTGCTTCCCTTCACAGGCAAGACCTCTTCGGCAGTACTCAACTCAACCCAATTAGTCTCTATGGTTAAGGACATGGTACTATCTCCTGATGACATCCTCGTCAGTTTTGATGTAGTATCTCTGTTTACCAAAGTCCCAGTACCGGACACCCTAACAATAATTGAGGACTTGGTCCAACATGGATTGAATTCTGATGTACCTGCGCTGGTTAGGCATTGCCTCACCAACACCACTTTTACCTGGAATGGCACCTTCTACAAACAGAATGAGGGTACCCCTATGGGCTCCCCCTTGTCACCAGTGATAGCCAACATGTTCATAGAAAAGTTTGAATCAGACGCCATCCAGACATCCACCCTGCGTCCTTCCCTGTGGAAGAGGTATGTGGATGACACTTTCGTCATCTGGCCACATGGCCTCCTAGCATTGAACCACTTCTTGGACCACATCAATTCCAGACACCCATCCATCAGATTCACCATGGAAGTGGAGAAAGATGGTAAAGTACCATTCTGGGATATTCTGTTTGAGAGGAGACCTGACGGATCCTTGGGACATTCTGTCTACAGGAAAGCCATCCACACAGATTCCTACTTGAAACCGGATTCCCACCACCACCCATCTCAAAAGAATTCTCTCATCAAAACGCTATACCACAGAGCTCATGGCATTTCTGACCAACACCACCTGGCCGGTGAATTAAGACATGTACATCGGGCCCTCAGGATGAACGGATACTCTGACCGCACCATCCGCCAAGCTGTTTCTCCCACCATACAGAAACAGCCACATGAAACTCCGACAAAAACTATCACGTTACCATACATAGCAGGCGTGACCAAAAAGATCTCCAAAATTCTAAACAAACATAAGATCCAAGTCCGATTCAGTACAGTGCATAAAATCCGTGATCTGATTCCATCTGTGAAGGATGTCGTTCCTGACTTACAGTATCCTGGAGTCTACAAACTGAGTTGCAGTTGTGGTGATTGCTACATTGGAGAAACGAAACGTCATGTTTCTGATCGTGTCCACGAGCATAAGTCAGATCTGAAACACGGCAGAACTGATTCTTCGGCCGTTGCCGATCATTGCTACAACTCTGTGGGCTGTCATGAAATTGTCTTTTCCGAGACCAAGGTGCTCTGCAAACCTCCTGGCTACCATCAAAGGTTTGTACACGAAGCCATACAAATATACAAACACAGACATAATTTCAACCGTGATGATGGTTACAAACTGAGTAATCATTGGAAAGATGTGATTAACCATGCAAAAAAGATTTAACTACACTTATTTGGACCATCTTATTTGACAGACAACTATTACAGGTTACTGATAGACAGCCAGTTTTGTTTTAGCAGGTTTAGCTTTCTTTTTTCACACTTTTGTTATGTAGGCCAGGCGTAGTCACTAACCGAACATAATAAAGGCTCAGTCTTTTGTTATGTAGCCTATTATCATCTACATGGCAGAGGCTCGGTCTCATTTACAGCATTTGTTATGTAGGCTATGCGTAGTCACAAACCGCACCTCTCCATAACAAAGGCTCAGTCATTTGTTATGCAGTCTATTCTTAGTCTTAAGCCTCACCTTACCATATTAATAAAAAGTGTGCCGTCCCTGGCCCTTCCCCCCTCAACCATTATATATACGGAGTGGTATCTCTTGTAATATCTCATTTACTTGATACAGCTGTCGGGCTGTGACGGTTCCACCTGAAGACGGAAGCTTGTGTTGCCTCTGAAACGTCGTGATTTTTATTTTACTTTAATTAATTTTAATTTTTTACCTACGTGACTTTACCGAAAAAACATAAGAAAGCTTCAAATCTAGAATCACTTTAAGATGTTTTCTTGTTCATGTTTTTGTTCTTGTTTGTTGCGGTTGCACCCGATTCAAGAGCCGAATGGCTCACAGGGCTACACCTAATAAATAAACTTTGAAACTTTGATTTGTAAATCTCCGCTCGAAGTGACTAGACAACCAAACCCCTGCCACAGTCTCTCATGTATCGCTCCCCATCTCCCCCCCTCTCTCTTCTCCCCCTCCTGATGGTGATGACGATGGTGGTGTTGTATGTGTAATAGGTCTTGAAAAAGGAGACAAATAACGTTTAAATTCGGAGGCAACACAA
Source organism: Lampetra planeri (assembly GCF_965212315.1). Classification (NCBI taxonomy): domain Eukaryota; kingdom Metazoa; phylum Chordata; class Hyperoartia; order Petromyzontiformes; family Petromyzontidae; genus Lampetra; species Lampetra planeri. The sequence continues at coordinate 173,050 of NC_136134.1, forward strand.
ACTTCCGCCATTAAGTGGTGTTGTATATGTCGGATTATGAAATTTTGATAAAAATTATACAAATTAGTGAAATAACTAAAAGCATAATTCGCATAAATTATGCTAATGATTATTATTATATGCATAAATTATGACAATCACGAAGATAATCGTATAAATTTATGCGAATGCTTGTGTGGCACATTAGGAATGGATCACTCGTTTAAGTATGTCCTTGTGCAGCAAGGGAGTAAAGTGTGGTTCTGTGAAAGTCCTGATGTGCTGTGCAGTGCATCAATGCATGTGTGTACAGTAGCATGTGATGACTGAGTCGGGCCTGTAGGTGGCTGGCAGGGTTATTGAATGACCATGCGGATATACCAGTCACATGGTTAATGGCGGCTCGGGAGCATGTCATGGCTTGGCTTCGCGAACGAAGATCTAGGAAGGACATCCACGTCTTCTGCAGGCACGCTGGTGGCTGACGAGGCCTATGCGGGACAGGCAGGTCCTGCCACAACAGCTGCAAGTATAGGTCTGATCTGGGATGGGTGCTGAGGGATCATGGTTCTTCCTCCTCCTTTTGTCCTCCATACGGGCCCTGCGGGTATCTTCGAAGAAGGAGGTGGCCTGGTGGACTGTGTGCCGCCAGGAGTTGCAATCAGCTGCTTGTGTTGCCCACTGACGGTGATCGATGCAGCAAGCAGTGAGGGACTTCTTCAGGGAGTCTTTGTGTAGTGGTGGTGTTGACGCGCGCCGACAGTGATAGATCACGGGGCGGCGCGGGGTGCGTGGTTGTGCGCGCTGACACAAGGTGGGAAATAGGATCGTGGGCAGCGCGCAGTGATTGGTCAACTGGGGTGGGTGCTCTCAGTGACGTTCGCATGAAGAACTATAAAGGGGGACGCGCGGGAGCACTCGAGGAGTTGATAACCAGTTGAAGATCGAAGACGGAGTTGAAGAGGTAGGGCCCTGAGACCCCTAGTCCCGCTGTCCTTGTAAGGGCCGGGACCCTGTGTGGCTCGGAGGCGAGACTGTGGGACCCGTGGTCTGACGTCCATGTGGGACGAGGCTGTGGGACCCAGAGTCGAGACGGACACCCCAGCCGGGTGGGTTCCGAGAAGCTACGGGGCGTAAGAGCCCGTGTGGGTGTAGCCAGGGGAACCCCGTGGGTTAGGCTGCAGTTAGCCACCCGTGTAATATAAGTTGGTGTTAATAAAGAGTGTGCTACCCGTAAGGTCGTCTCCCGACAAGTTACTACATTACAACTGGCGTCAGAAGTAAACCTGTCTTCAAAAGGATGGATACTAGGAAGACTACCCGTACCCACGAGCGAGATTGGGAAGACAACGGCGTACCGGAGCCACAAGCCTCGGAAGGCGAAGACGAAGAGATGCCGCCGATGCAGCACTTCGCGGCGATGGCCGACGCTCTGCTCGCCTCCGACACCGGCCTCCAGGATGCACACTCCCGCCTGGCGGAGTTGCTGCTCGCCGCCGCTTCAATTTTGGCAGAAATCACCGCTTCAGGAGGCGGGAGGATGACTACGAGGTTGGAGGAGGGAGCGCGGCCGGAGGGATCCTGCCAGAACGCGCTCCGCGCCAAAAGTTTTGAAATTGGCGCCATCTTTGAGGGTCCACCATCGATTGGCGGGAAGCGTGGACACCACGTGGTCGGGGACCTCCACTCTACACAGCCCGCGTCATCGGCGCGCGCCAAAACTCTCCACCATGCGCCTGCCGACGGAGCCGACATTTTCGTCAACCACAGCGGCGCGCGGGAAAAGCATTCATCGGAGGACGACGACCAGGTCTTCCAACAAAGACTGCCCGCGCTGACGGCGTTCAAGGCGGACGGGGGCGACTGGGGGCGACTGGGGGGCCTTCCAACGAAGGTTCCTCGCACATCAAGAGATGTCGGGGTGGTCCGACACCACTGCCCTACGCGCGCTGCCGGCGACGCTCGACGACGACGCACTTGCGGCCTTCACATCCGCCCCAAGGTCGTCCCGCTCAACGCTCCAGGCCGCGCTACATCTCATGGCTAAGGTGTTCGGACCGCCCTCGACCTGTCGCCACCAGTTCTACGAACGGTGTAAGATGGATGGAGAAACTACGCTCGCCTATCGCACGTCGCTGCTCGCCCTGGCAGACGCCGCTTTTCCCCGCATGGACAAGGAGGGGAAGGACGCCATGGTGACAGAGCAGCTGCTGGCGTTGGCTCACGACCTGGGAGTCCCCATCAATACGGCGGACGAAATGGACATCTGCTCCTTGGGGGTTGCTACAAGTATCCAAGCACACGAGGTCCTCAAGCGCAAGCGGGCGGTCGTCTGTGCATCGGCGGGGATCGCGACACCTGCCGCGATGGTCGCCGAGCCTCAGACTGCTATGGCTCGGGAGGAGGCCTTCACCGTGTCGAGACCGGGGGAGTGGAGATCAGGAGGTCGTTCGCCCATACGATCGTCCCGCAAGCTGGAGCAACCGAAACCTACAACGTCCCTCGTCATGTGTTACAACTGCGGCCTTCGGGGTCACGTCGCGTCCGGGTGCCGGGCTCCGCGTCAGCGCGCCACGGGACCACATCCGGACGACGACCAAGGCCCCAAGTCGTCCCAGCTAACCCCGGCAAGTCGCGGCACCCCACACGCTCGGTCCACATACACGGCACACTCGGGTCGCCGCTTCGCGGTGGGGGACCGCGTATGGGTACCGGGGATTCGGTTCGGCGAGGGGGGTTCGTACACGGCCCGGGAGCAGTCAAATGGTCCGAGTTGGCCCACAGGATAGTGGCTGTGTCAGCCGGGTCGTCCGTAGTAACGGGTTTTATTGACGGGGTTGAGGTCCGGGTGCTGGTGGACACGGGTGCGTCGGCCACTATCATTTCGGACCTTATTTATAACATCCTCCCCGTCCAATGTCGACCCCTTCTTCCGGTGGACGTACCGTTTTACGCGGCGAACGGGGGTTCTTTGGGAATCATCGGACAGATTCGGGCGACTATTTGTATTGGCGATATCAAATTGGCGGGTCCTATTCTTGTGTCATCATCTCTGGCAGTTCCTTGTTTACTGGGTACGGACTTTCTGGCTAAAATGCCCATTAAAATTCTCGTCGATCAGGCCTGCATTGAGCTTCCATCGGGTCGGCGGGTTGCATTTTTAACGAGTCCTACCAAAATACGCACGGTTTGTGCAACGGTTCAGGCGCTGGCAACTCAGACTGTGCGGGTACCCCCAGGATCGCAAATGTTGGTACCCCTTCGATTGCGAAAACCCCTCGGGGTGGATGCGGCGGAACAAGGTGTTCTGTTGGGGCCGTCAAACAGAGCTGTTGGGGGCCTCGACTTAGCGGTAGCTCAGACCATGGTGCGGGCGGACAGGGATCCGTTCGTTATGGTTCTGAATACGGGGTCGCGGCCAGCTGTAATTACATAGGGCACGGTGCTGGCTCACGCGGCACCGCTACCCGTCGATGAACAGCTCGTTGCACATGCGGATTCTAGCCTCGATACGCATCCTCCATTGGACGAGGGGGCAGAATGGTTGGACTCGTTGTGTGCTGGGTCTAGTAACTTGTCTAGTGTGCAGTTGGGAGCGTTGAGGGGCCTGCTACTCGAATTCGCTGACGTGTTTAGCAGACACAAGTACGATATTGGCTGCACGGACCTGTTGCGCCACCACATAGCGACGGGTGACGCGGCCCCTATTCGGCAGAATCCCTTCCGGCTCAACCCAGCCGAGAAGGAGCATGTGCAGTCGGCTGTTAATGACATGTTGGCTGCCGACATCATTTCGCCCTCTTCCAGTCCGTGGGGTGCTCCCATCGTCCTTGTTAAAAAACAGGACGGGTCCTTGCGGTTTTGTGTGGATTTCCGCCGCCTAAATAAAATCTCGATGGCCGACGCGTATCCACTCCCCAGGATGGATGAGTCGCTGGATGCCTTGGCGGGAGCACAGTTTTTTTCGACGCTTGACCTGCTTTCGGGATTTTGGCAATTGCCCCTCGATAAGGAATCGAAACCAAAGACCGCTTTCCGGACACCAGGAGGCCTATTTTAATTCAATCGATTGCCCATGGGCTTACATTCCGCTCCCGCCACGTTCCAGAGGCTCATGGAATTGGTTTTGTCAGGACTCCAATGGGACACCTGTTTGATTTACCTTGATGATATCATCGTTTTCAGCCGGACTTTCGAGGAGCACCTCCAGCGATTGAGAGGGGTGTTCCTCAGGATGCGTTCCGCTAAATTAAAATTTAAACCGGCTAAATGTCACCTGCTTCGGGAATCGGTCAGGTACTTGGGGCATATCGTTGGCCGTTCAGGGATCTCTACAGACCCTGCTAAGATGCACTGCGTCAGCTCATGGCCAACGCCAACCTCAGTCACTGAAGTCCGCAGCTTCATAGGATTCGCCTCCTACTACCGCCGTTTTGTCGAAAATTTTGCCACCATAGCCAGGCCCCTACACGCTTTGACGGCTAAAGGGGTAAGGTTTCACTGGGGGCCGGAAGAGGAGGCTGCGTTCTGCTCCCTTCGGGACGCCTTGGTGCGGGCTCCTCCCTTGTGTTACCCCGATTTCACGCAACCGTTCCTGCTTGACACGGATGCCAGTAACACGGGTATCGGGGGAGTGCTCTCACAGGTGGTCGGGGGGGTCGAACGGGTGGTCGCCTATGGTAGCAGAGTTTTGTCACCTGCGGAACAACGCTACTGTGTGACACGTCGTGAATTGCTAGCGATCATTTTTTTTATACAGTAATTCAGGCGGTATCTCTACGGCCGTCATTTTACTGTTCGTACGGACCACGCGGCTCTCCAATACGCAATGCGGGTGGCGCAACCCTCCGGCCAATTGTCCCGATGGCTGGAGGTCCTCCAAGACTACAAATTCACGACGATTTACCGTAAGGGATTGCGGCACTCGAATGCGGATGCCTTGTCGCGGTTGTCGCCTCGCTCGGAATGCGCATGTCTTCTGGGATCGGCGCGGTGTAAACCCCTTGTCGCCGTCCCCGCGGAAGTTTTGCTCGCCGCCACTGACGCTCCGGGGGTCGACGCGCCCGCCGCTCCCACGGGCGGGGACTCGTTACTCGCGTTGTCTCTTATCGAGTGGGGCCGTCTCCAAATGGCCGACAGCTCCCTACTCACGTTGCGTCGGAAGGCAGAGGCACCCGGGGGGGGGGAGACACGGGTCGGTTCCTAGGTGGTCAGACAGGGCCTCCTGATGAAGTGGGACAATATGTCCCGGCGTCATACGCTCGTTGTGCCATCTGCTATGCGGGGTAGGGTCGTTCTGGCTGCTCACGAACGACTCATGCATTTGGGATTTCATAAAACGCTCGCCCTACTCCAACGGGACTATTATTGGCCGGGTATGGGGAGCGACGTGGCAAACATCCTCAAGGGATGGGTGGGGTGCGCTCAAAGAAAACCGCCACCAATAGCGGCTAATCAACCGCTACAATCCATTCAGGTTTCGCGCACGAACGAACTGGTTGCGCTCGACATCTTGGGGCCCTTTCCCGCTACACCTAGGGGTAACAAGTACCTGCTGGTTGGCGTAGAATACTTCACCCGATGGCCCATGGCGTGGCCACTCGCCAACCAGTCGGCTGCGGCAGTGGCGGACGCCTTTGTCCAGGGCTATGTTTTGGACAAAGGCGCCCCCGAACGCTTGCTGACGGACCAAGGAAAGAATTTTTTGAGCGTTTTGTTGTGCGAGGTGTGCGACCTGTTGGGTACGAAGAAAGTGCGTACCTCCCCGTACCACCCGCAGACTGATGGAATGGTTGAACGTCTAAACAGGACGATTACTTCTATGCTGTGCCAACAGGTCTGCAACGATCAGGTTGATTGGGACTTACCTGGGGTACTCGCGGCCTATCGAATGGCCCCCCATGCGGCGACGGGGTTTTCCCCATTTTTTCTCATGTATGGGCGGGAGGCCGATCCGGCCATGGATGTCCAACTGGGGATTTCCCAGCCACGTGCGAAATCTAAATTGGCCGACCACATCAAATTTAATATCGCCAAACTGGCTGAAGTGCGAGAGGCTGCGAGGTTGAATTCAAGGTCTCGCCAGATCGCTAACGAAAGATTGCATGCACGAAAGGTGTATACGCACGATTGGAAACCAGGCGATAAGGCCTGGCTGCACTGCCCACATGCACCGTTGGCTACATCCCCTAAATTGTTGAGACCATGGAGGGAACCGGTGGAAATCGTGCGTATTGTGCGACCCCAGAGTATCCAGATTAAATGGGAAAAACGCCGTTGGTACGTACACCCCTCCCGGCTGAAACCCTTCGCGGCACCACATGGCCTCCCTTTGTGCCGTAACGACCGAGCGTGTGATGTGGCCGTCGACTCGGGGAGGGATGTGTCGCAGTCTGATCCTCACGTGTCTCCACCTGACCCACTCCCAGGTGTCTCGGACCTGACGGCTGTTGACCGTCGTGAACCGGAACCCCGAGGCATGCGCGGATCTCCGATGCCTGCCCCGTGTCTTCCTGGACTGCCGGCGCCACCGGATGGTCAACCGCGTCTGGTGCCGTACGACGGACCGGCCAGGCGGACTCGTGCTAAGACACGACACTTTTCATGAAAAAAAAAAAAAAAGAGGGGGGGGCCCGAGATTGCAGCTCGTCGCCGCGTTCCCCTTCTGCCCGGTATAATGTCCCGTTCAAGGGGCGCTCGGAAATGAAGGGACGCTGCACGAGTCATTTTTTTTGCATACACATTTATTGCTGTCGCTCGCCGGGTTGTACATATTGTTCTTGTTGTTGCGGTGGCATGTTCTGATTCTTGCGGATGGCGGAGTTCTTGTTGTGTTGTGTTGTTGTGATTGTTGCTTGTGTTACGGGGCACACACGGGGGGGGGGGGGGTAATAAAATTTTTTTATAGCAGCCGGGTCGGCTGCGAGCTATGTGGTAGGGGGTGATGTAGTGGTGGTGTTGACGCGCGCCGACAGTGATAGATCACGGGGCGGCGCGGGGTGCGTGGTTGTGCGCGCTGACACAAGGTGGAAAATAGGATCGTGGGCAGCGCGCAGTGATTGGTCAACTGGGGTGGGTGCTCTCAGCGACGTCCGCATGAAGGACTATAAAGGGGGACGCGCGGGAGCACTCGAGGAGTTGATAACCAGTTGAAGATCGAAGACGGAGTTGAAGAGGTAGGGCCCTGAGACCCGTAGTCCCGCTGTCCTTGTAAGGGCCGGGACCCTGTGTGGCTCGGAGGCGAGACTGTGGGACCCGTGGTCTGACGTCCATGTGGGACGAGGCTGTGGGACCCAGAGTCGAGACGGACACCCCAGCCGGGTGGGTTCCGAGAAGCTACGGGGCTTAAGAGCCCGTGTGGGTGTAGCCAGGGGAACCCAGTGGGTTAGGCTGCAGTTAGCCACCCGTGTAATATAAGTTGGTGTTAATAAAGAGTGTGCTACCCGTAAGGTCGTCTCCCGACAAGTTACTACATTACATTTGTATCGCTTTCGTGGTGCCCCTATGTCGCGATGGCCAGAGGACAGTTACCCATACAGCACAATCTTAGGTAAGCGGTGGTTCTCCATCCTGGCGATGTGCCCTGCCCAACGAAGCTGTGTCTTGAGGACCATGGCCTCGATGCTGATGACCTTCGCTGACTTGAGGACTTCAGTGTTGGTGACGAAGTCACTCCAGTGAATATTGAAGATTGTGCGGAGGCAGCGCTGATGGAAACGCTCGAGGAGACTCAGGTGACGACGGTACGTGACCCAGGACTCAGCGCCATACAGGAGAGTGGTCAGCACAACAGCTTTGTAGACGTTGACCTTTGTGGCTCTTTTAAGGTTGCTGTTGTTCCAGACACGTTTGTATAGTCTGCCAAATGCACTGTTTGCCTTGGCCAGACTGTTGTCGACTTCGTTGTCGATCTTGGCGTCAGACGAGATCACGCACCCCAAGCAGTTTAACTGGTGGACAGCTTTCAGTTCTGTTTGTTCAATGAAGATGCTTGGTGGATGGTGCTCCTCATGGGGTGCGGACTGATGAAGAACTTCAGTCTTCCTCAGGCTGACTTCAAGGCCGAAAATCTGAGCTGTTTTCGCGAAACAGGACGTAATTCGCTGCATAGCTGCCTCTGTGTGAGCAAGGAGGGCGGCATCGTGAGCAAACAGCAGCTCCCTGATCAGTTGCTCCATGGTCTTTGTGTGGGCCTGCAAACGCCTCAGGTTGAACACGCTCCCGTCGAGACGAAAACGGATGTATACGCAATCAGCGTCGTCGAGGTCCTCTGTGACCTGCTGGAGCATCATGCTGAACAAAATGGTGAACTGCGTGGGAGCAAGAACACAGCCCTGTTTCACGCCGTTTGCAATAGGGAAGGGCTGCGAGAGATTGTTGCTATGTCTGACTTGTCCAAGCTGGTCTTCATGAAGCTGGACGATCATGGTGAGGAACTTCGGTGGGCAACCTAGCTTTTCCAGGATTTTCCAAAGTCCCTGCCTGCTCACGGTGTCAAACGCCTTTGTCAGGTCCACAAAGGTGACGTACAGTGCTTTGTTTTGCTCCCGGCACTTTTCCAGAATCTGCCTCAGGACAAACACCATGTCCGTGGTTCCCCGGTTGGCTCTAAAGCCACACTGGGTCTCTGGGAGGTGATCTTCAGCTATTGCGGGTACCAGTCTATTCAGCAGTACTCTTGCGAGGATTTTGCCGGCGACGGACAGAAGTGTTATGCCACGATAATTGGAACAGTCTGATTTATCCCCTTTGTTCTTGTACAGGGTGATGATGACTGCATCTTTGAGATCTTGAGGGAGTTTACCCTGCTCCCAGCAGCAGACGAAGAATTCATGGAGTTTGGTGTGCAGTGCTGGGCCTCCGTTCTTCCATACTTCAGGAGGGATGCCATCAACTCCTGCAGCTTTACCACTCTTCAGCTGTTTAATGGCTTCCTCAGTCTCTTGTAATGTTGGTGCCACATCCAGTTCGGTTTTCACTGGTTGTTGTGGGATGCGGTCAATCGCTGGTTCTTGGACTGAGCGGCTAGCATTGAAGAGCGTGTAGAAGTGCTCAGACCAGCGGTTCAGGATTGAGTCCTTTTCGGTGAGCAGTTCTTTCCCGTCTGCACTCCGCAGGGGGCTCAGGATTTGGTACGAGGGGCCATATACCGCTTTTAGAGCTTCGTAGAATCCCCTGTAGTCGCCAGTATTAGCACAAACCTGAGTTTTTACTGCGAGGTTGGTCCACCACTCGTTCTGAATCTCTCGAAGCTTGCGCTGGATGGTGCTGCATTCCAGGCGGAAGGCTGCTTTTTTGTGCGGGCAGAATGGTCGGGCCAGGTGGGCCTGGTGTGCTGATCTCTTCTTTGACAGCAGCTCCTGGACTTCTAAGTTGTTCTCATCGAACCAATCTCTGTTTTTCTTCGTGGAGAATCCGAGGGTATCTTCAGATGTTTGCAGAACAACAGTTTTGATGCAGTCCCACAGCACTTCAGGAACCGGAGGCGAGTCTCCTAGGCAGCTCGGTTCCTCTAGCCTAGATCGTAGGCTTTTCTGGAAAGCTGCTTTGACCGCGGCAGACTGAAGGCTGCAGACATTGAGCGTCTTCCTCGGGGCGCCACCTTTCATTGGTCTGGGTTTAAAGTGAAAGCTGAGTTTGCAGCGGACAAGACGGTGGTCTGTGTGACACTCGGCGCTGGGCATTACCCTGGTGTGAAAGACATATTTTAGGTCAAGCTGGCGCACAAGGATGTAGTCTATGAGATGCCAATGTTTTGACCGAGGGTGCATCCAGGTTGTCTTCAGACTGTCTTTCTGCTGGAAGATGGTGTTGGTAATGGAAAGCTGCTGTTCCGCACAGAGTTCAAGTAACAAGCGTCCATTGTCATTGCAGCTGCCCACACCGTGCCTTCCAAGTACGCCTTTCCAGGTTTCCGAGTCTCTGCCCACTCTGGCGTTGAAGTCGCCAAGGGTGACAATCTTGTCGTCAGCTGGGATATCCTGCAGAAGGCTGCGTAGGTCGGAGTAAAACTTGTCTTTATCAGCGGGATCTGCCTGGAGAGTTGGAGCGTACACACTGAGCAGCGTTGCGTGTTGTTGGTCACGAAGTGGTAGACGCATTGAGATGATGCGGTCAGAGTGACCAGTTGGCAGGCTTGCAAGCTTGGTAGCGATAGAGTCCCTGATCATGAAGCCGACACCTGAACGGCGTCTCTCTGTCGCTGGTTTACCTGACCAATAGAGTGTAACCTGCGCCATGCTCCCTCAGACTGCCTTCCTCTGAAAAGCGGATTTCGCTGAGGGCGGCGATGTCAACATCCAGCCGAGCGAGTTCGTGTGCAATTAAAGCAGATCGTCGCTCAGGTCGAGTGCTGTCAGCTGAGTCTAGCATGGTTCTGATGTTCCAGCATGCGAGTTTGAGTCCTTTCCCACCTTTTAAGGCGAATGGGATGCGCCGTCGATTCTTTGATGTAATTCGACCGCATATGAAGATGCCCGTTGACCGCGGTAAGCCAACTAAGGGAGGAGGAGACGAGCTTTGTTTAGGCCACCTTTTCTAGGCCCCTCTCCGTGTGGAGCAAGCAGTGCTGTCCCTAGAAAAGGCTGCTTGGTCGCTCAGGGTGCTGCCGGGTGATGATGTCGTTTCCAGGTCATCATCAGACGACCACTTGCGCCTGAGCCGCCTGCATGCAGGATTGAGACTGCGGCTGCCAGTGTCATCTTACACCTGCCGAGTTCGCCCCTTTCCCATCGCTACAGGACTTAGTGAGACCGGGGGGGGGGGGGGTAGACTTGAAGATTTCCTTCTTGCCTGCGCAAAGGAGCTTTCAAGTAGAGTGCAGTGTGCGCAGAACTGACCCCACCCTTTAAACCCGGGGTTCGTCTGCCATGGCCTAGCAAGCTGGGACGGTGACAGCGAGGTCCTCGGGCCGTAGGTTTTACATCAGAGTTTCCTTCTCCTAGGTAGACGGCCTTCCAAGGCTGAAGAGATCCACCTTCCCTGCTATTTCAAACCATAGCTGGTAGGCCACAGCCGCAGTCCACAGTAACGAAGTGGCACGCCTTAGTCCCGAACACTTGGCCGTTTTGGTCCTAATGAGACCCTTCCGCCCTGGACAGTGACTCCGTCGTGGGAGTTTATTCGCCCAGTGATGCAGTGTTGACATCACCCCCTCACGTCGTTTAGCCCGCCAGCTGAAGCGGTTTACCGGGGTGTGGCACTAGGAGCCAGACGTCAGAGATTTAGGAGATGGATGAGGACCAGTGTTTCCGTCCACTCAAAAATTGAGTGCAGCTACCAGAAAACAAAGGTACTACCTCTACCCAGAGCTCCCTACACGCCTTGGCTCGGGAGCAAGGCTGGTTGTAACACACGTGTTGTTGCATTTTACAGAGTGATGGTGCTGTTCTTCCCAAGATTAATATTAACCACAATAAATAGATGTGCTTGCCCTCGATATGGAGCACCTGCCCACGTCCTTCATTTCGAGTGTGCAACACTTGCAATTATGTTAATGTGTGCAGTTATGATAATTAGGCTTAGCTTCGTTATCCAGAGTTGTATCAATCAGGATAAAAGGATTATCTTTGATTAAACATTTATTGATTATCTTATAGTGTTTATATTAGGTTAGGTCTCCAAATTAATATCTCAACGCAGGATACAGTTCTTATAAAGAAGACAGTTTTGCATGGACTTGGAAAAAAACACTCAACATACTTCTGTTGTAAGCAATTTTACGTGGGTTGGTCACGTGGGCGGGGGGCTGGTCATGTGGGCGGGGGGGGGGCTGGTCACGTGGGCGGGGGGGGCAGGTCACGTGGGCGGGGGGCTGGTCGCGGGGGGGAGGGGGGCTGGTCACGTGGGCGGGGGGGGGGCTGGTCACATGGGCGGGGGGAGCTGGTCACGTGGGCGGGGGGGGGGCTGGTCACGTGGGCAGGGGGGGCTGGTCAGGTGGGCAGGGGGGGGCTGGTCACGTGGGCGGGGGGGGGGGCTGGTCACGTGGGCGGGAGGGGCTGGTCACGTGGGCGGGGGGGGCTGGTCACGTGGGCGGGGGGGGGGAGGGGCTGGTCACGTGGGCGGGGGGGGGGCTGGTCACGTGGGCGGGGGGGGTCTGGTCACCCCGTGGTGCCCTTATAAAACTCAACGTTTAACCTACTCACGCCGGCTTGTGCCCTCCCTCACAGTCGGGCATATTTGCGGAATACACCACGCCGCCGTTGACCCTGGCCATTGACCGAGCAACCCAATGTTCCTACTAGCTCCCTCCGCAGGAATGTGTTTCTGTTCATTTCCCATCACAACAACCGCAACAATGAAATAACCTAAGAGTTAAATATTACCGCTTGATGGAATAAATTATCCTTCACTTGCACTAAGTGGAGAGGAATTTACTGTTGCGTTGCACAATTTGTTGAACAAATTGTGATCGCCTTGTGACCTTTACAACTGACACATCGCCCCAAACAAGACGTAAATTTTGATCTTGTTCAAGGGTTATTAAAGGCCCTAACATTACAACTCTGTGTGTGGTTTTTTGGTTAGATTCATTTGGCAAGGGAAACTAGTTGGCTTTCCCTCTGCTACACTCGCTTGAAACTTTGTCCTGCCACACCCAGTGTGTCACAGTGCTAGTCTGGCATCACTAACCAGAGGAGATGAATGGTGAACATTTAATAGAGAAATGGAACATGCTGGTCTTTGGAAACAGCTTTAAACAATCCAGGACCGTTTGCTTTTATGGAAACATTCCAACTGTGATTGTATTTGTTTGGAATGTCCCAGCGGCAGTCGAGGTTTTTGGCAATGATCTGCAGGGATGGTGCCTTGTTACTGCGCCGTCTGTTAGCGTTGGTTCACGTTCGGAGCAGTGAGGAAGCCCGCTTATCTTGCTTATGTTGTTCAGTTGCGTCGGCAATAAACCCAAAGGGCAACCTTACCCGGTAAATACAGTAAACCATATATTAAACCACTGTAGTCTTCGTTCCTGCAATGAAGGAATAACAAAGCTACACCAACTCTCTCCCGAAGCCCTCTTCTGGCTAACAGACCTCGACATTTTCATGTATCTCCTGAACATATTGCCAGAATTGGAGTAAATTGTAATATGGTGCCACCTAGTGGCGATACAGCTCAGACGAGTCTTAAGTAAACGGGCGGCAAAGCTTAGTTATAGATTCATGTTCATCATCATTATCAACCAGAATTAAATCCAATGCTGGATGGAGGCCTCTCCAAGCTGTCATCAAATTTTCTTGCAATGCTACAATCCACAGAGCACCTGCATACATGTACGAGCTGATTTCAGAGCTCTCTATCTTTGATCTTTAACGGTGCATTTGAAAAAAAATTGATACTCCTACTGATGCTCCTGCTGTTGTGGAGTGACTCATGCAGCCAGCTATCGCTACAGGGTTTGGTGGTACATGTGTTTTTTGTCGTAATAGGTTTTTACCCTTTCAACTGGTACAAAAACTGACACCTTTTATACAAGGCATCATGTTTGCAATAACCACAACACAAGCAGTCAAAATGCAAACAAAAAGAAACAACTCTGATAATGATATGCACTGTCCTTGAAGTTAATTGGTCCACACCCGAGACAGCTTTTCTTAAAGCCTAGTTTCCATTTGGTGCCAAAAGGCGTCATCTGGTCATTATCAGAGTTGTTTCTTTTTGTTTGCATTTTGACTGCTTGTGTTGTGGTTATTGCAAACATGATGCCTTGTATAAAGGTGTCAGTTTTTGTACCAGTTTAAAGAGAAAAAACCTATTACTATATTTTGGGCCGCATGCTTGCCACGGTTCAAATTGGGGATGTGTGTGACAGGACACATCCTGGTTTCCACAGCCCTGGCTGTGCCATGTTTATTGGGCACAGATTTCTTGCAAAGGATGCCTCTCAAGATGTCCATAGAGAGGGGCTGTTTGGAAATGCCTTCTGGGAAGTGCCTCAAATTCTGGGGAACTCCATCTAAATTCACGGCAGCAAACGCCGTGGTGCAGGCTGTGGTTAGCCACATGGTGCATGTTCCGCCAACCATGCAAATGCTCGTGCCGCTGCGCTTGAAAAAAAACCTGCCTTTGAGAAACCCGCTTCAAGGGATATTACTAACCCCTTCAAGTGCTGTGTCACGGACGCCCTCTTTGGTTGGGGCTTTAACGGTGGTGTCAGCAAATTGCAACCCATTCATGCAGATTGTCAATGCGGGGCACGAGCCTATTGTCATTCAAAAGGGAACCACGTTGGCACACGCGACGGCAGCGTCAGGTTCGGACGTGGAGGTGTGCATGGCAACGGGAGTGGGGGATGCACTGCCGCCGTGTGATGAGGAGCCCGATTGGTTGAGGGGATTGTACGAGCAGAACTACGATCTGACACCCGAGCAGCGGTCGCGTCTCCATAAACTACTTTTGGAATTTAGGGATGTTTTCAGTTCGGGAAAATATGATATTGGTCGGACATCCCTGTTGCGGCATCACATCGACACGAGGGACGCGCCCCCAATTCCCCTAAATTCCCATCGAATGAGCCCACTGGAAAGACTGCATTCTGCACCAGTCCATGGGGGGCTCCCATCATGCTGGTTAAAAACGCGATGGCTCCCTGTGATTTTGCGTCGATTTTCGAAAACTTAATAAGATTTCGGTTGCGGATGCGTACCCGCTTCAACGCATTGACGACTCATTGGACGCACTGTCTGGCACAACATTTTTCTCGACACTCAATCTCTTATCGGGCTTTTGGCAACTGCCCCTAGATGAGGAGTCCAAGCCAAAAACAGCCTTCCGAACACCGCAAGGGTTGTTCCATTTCAACGTGCTCCCGATGGGACTCCACTCCGCGCCGGCCACCTTCCAATGTCTAATGGAGCTCGTATTGTCCAGATTGCAGTGGGAATCGTGTTTGATATATCTAAAAGATGTCATTGTTTTTAGTAAAAATTTTGACGAGCATTTTCAGCGATTGCGTGCCGTATTTGGCCGCGTGCGGGACGCCAATTTGAAATTTAAGCCCCAAAAGTGCCATTTGTTGAAAACATGTTAAATATTTGGGTCATGTTGTTAGCACATCGGAAGTCGCCACCGATCCGGACAAAACCAGCTGTGTATGCACGTGGCCAGTCCCGAAATCAGTGTCAGAGGTACGTAGCTTCGTGGGTTTTGCGTCGTACTACCGCCGATTTGTCAAAAATGTCGCAATAATCGCAAGGCCGCTGCATACCTTGACCGCTAAGGGTAAAAAGTTCCTGTGGGGCGAAGAGGAGCAGCGTTCATTTGAGACGCTTCGGGGCGCATTGGCAGACACACCGCCGCTCGGATACCCAGATTTTTCCAAGATGTTTACCCTCAACACCGATGCCAGTGACACTGGCATAGGGGCCGTCTTGTGGCAAACAGTCGACGGTGTTGAGAAGGTTGTAGCATACAGCAGCCGCGTGTTGTCTCCTGCAGAGCAATGATATTGCATAACACGCAGAGAGCTGCTGGCCATCGTGCACTTCATATAACTGTACCGGCCGTACTTGTATGGCAGGGATTTCCTGGTCCGCACTGACCACGCGGCACTGCAATACTCCTTGCGGGTTGACCAGCCCTCGGGCCAAATGGCCCGTTGGCTCGAAATCCTACAAGGATATGCTTTCGGTCCTGCAAGGATATATTTTCGGTCCAACACAAGGGGACGCGTCATGTCAACGCAGATGCGTTGTCACGATTGCCGCAGCCATCAGGCTCCTGTAGGTGTGCAGAAGGCTCACTACGGTGCGGTCCACCACTGCAGGCAGCTCCGGCGATGGCCGCCGCAGCTGATTCGGTCCCAGTGATGGTTTGCTCGTGCAGGGGAACGGCATATTGGGCCTTACGTTGGCGATTGGAGGCGCCTGAAAGTGGAGGATTCCTCCTTGACCAGGACGAGGCTTCGGGCTTCTCGCTCTAAAGGGTCGGTGGATCGCCCTTTCCTTCGGCTTGTCGACGGACTTCTCGTGCAATGGGACATCGAACTGCAGAAGTCCTGTATTGTCGTGCCCTTGTGTCTGCGGGGCAAGCTCATTCATGATACACACAAAAAACGTATGCATTTGGGTGAAAAAAAGACCGCATTGACCTTGTGCAAAGATTTTTATTGGCCAGGCATGCAAAATGACGTGCATCAATTCATTAAATCTTGCCACGAGTGCGCGCGGCGGAAGGCGCCTGCGCAGCCATACCGGGTGCCATTACAATCCATACAGGTCTCCCGTGTTAACGAGATTGTTGCCCTGGATATTTTGGGTCCGTTTCCCATTACTCCGAGAGGCCACAAATACTTGCTCGTAGGGGTCGAGTACCTCACCCGATGGCCTATGGCATGGCCATTGGTGGACCAATCTGCGGTTTCAATCACCGCCCGGTTGCATAAGGAGGTGTGCGATTCGCTAGGGACGAAAAAGTTTCGGACATCCCCGTACCACCCGCAAACCGACGAGATGGTCGAACGCCTGCATAGGACACTAACGTCTATGCTATGCCAACAGGTGAACGCAGCGCAGAACGATTGGGACCTGCACGTACCGGGTGCCCTAGCCGATTACAAATTGGCCCCACATGCCTCGACGAGGTATTCGCCATTTTATTTAATGTACGGACGAGAGCTCAAGGCCCCTGCCCTGGTGAGGTTGGGCGTGCGTGCGCCAGGGAAGACGTCGGCCATACCTGTCCCCATGCAGGTGACGTTAGACCGACTGAATGAGGCAAGAGAGGCCTCACTGGGTAACACAGCGCGACGACAGGCAGGCAATGAGTGCCTGCACGGCACACAGTCTCCGCGGGTGCCCTGGTGTGTGGGGGACAAGGCCTGGCTGCATTGCCCCATGGTGCCAGTGGGCACATTGCCAAAGCTCGGTCGGCCCTGGCAGGGTCCCGTCGAGATTGTGGAAACTCGTCGGGACATATTCTCTTTGGCCGGCGCCAATGGCACGTTTACCCGTCGCGCCTTAAGAAATTTGTTCCTCCGTATGATGCGTCATCCACCATCCCAAAGCAGCCTGTATTGGATGTGTCCGACGAACCTGTGGTACGGTCGCATGTGGACGCGCCTCAGCGGTCTGCCCCTCGTGTGCCTGCAGGACCACCACTATTAGCACGGGATGAGCTGGCTGGCAGGCTCTTAGAACGGGAGCCGGTTGGCCAGCCGTGACCTCGGGATGCACCCCGGGACACACGGAAGCGGGGTGCCAGTGTACCAGCGAATGGCCACCGCCCCAAGTTGACCCATTCAGGGGTGACGGACCAGCAGCTGGAACCCGCTCCCGGGCAACGGCCTTCCGTTGAGGGCACTGCGGGAGCATTCCACTACACATACACCTGTTATTGTGGCACATTATTGTTACTGCTGTTATTGTTGTTGGTTTATACCCAGGCCACTGATTGCGTTACGTTGTCAAAATGTTGTTGTTGTTTAACCTGTGCCACTAATCGCACGTTGTTTTGGTTGTATTTTAGCCGGGACGGCTAGCTTTTTCATCACGGGGGGGGGGGGGGAGGTGATGTAGTGGTTCAACGCACGCATATTAGGGAACGGCTGCATGTCTGCGCTGGGTAGCCAGAAGAGGCGGTTGGTGAGCATCATTGGGGGGATGTTAAGAGCAGCTAAGGTCAGGATGACTGTTGGGGTAAACAAGGGGGGAGGTGGACCGGAATTAAAAAAAAACCGATATCTGCCAATCAAAGAGGGTTCTTCTAGAGAATGTTCTGGAAGGGGTCGCGAGGTATATATTTTCTAACATCCTTTTAAAAAGGCTAGGGTTATTTTATTTTATATGCTTTTAATTTTTTTTTCTTTTATCAACTCAAATCTGCCTTCAGGTACAAGTAGACTATTAAATACTACCACTTGAATGCATTTACCAACAACAGTATTTGAAGGGTGTTGTCATTAGTAATATATATGAATTCAATTATTATTTCATAAGTATTGAGATATGCTATAAATATATTCATATAAATAGCATACTAGTTATGAAATATGGACCACAAACCTTGGAATAGTGGTGCTTCGAAAAGTAAAGCTAAAAAAGAAAAGGAGGCGAGAGGCAGTTTTGCTTCAAAGTGTTCCACTCATTACCAACTCCTTTCAAAAACACTCAGATAGCAACAATTACAGCAGCACTATTGTCAGCTGTGAGGAAGGAACTAGCACTAGTTCAGTTTCCAGTAATGTTGTCATTCCCCCAGAGCCATCCTTTGAAGGCGAACCCTCAACAGCTAATGGTATACAAGAACCATCATTTCCACCTCAGGAGAAGTTGGATGGTTCACAAGAATCAAATCAGCAACCAAGCCATTCCTGGTCCTATGAGGTCACTGACCCTGCATTATGGCAAAGCACTTCCAGTGACATTGTTAAGTCAGTGCTTATTGAAAGAGCAGTCCCCTTCCAAAATCGCAGTGAAAAATACCCCGCTTCGGTCCCAAAGTGCTTGGTGGAAAGACTAGAAGTTTCAACAAAAAACTTCAGAACTGTATATTGCCAAATGGGCAGGTTTTTAGACAGTGTCTACTGTACTCACCATCAACAGGTTGTGTGTACTGTTTTACATGCAAACTGTTCTCCAGCAAGCTCGGTAGCTTTAGTCAGGGGTTTAGTGACTGGAAGCACTCTTAAAGAATAGGGGAACACGAAAAGAGTGCAGAACACAGATCATGCATGCCTGCCTTGTACCAGCGGACAAAGGGCAGTTCTATAGATGCAGATCTCATGCAGCAACTTGATGGGGAACGTAAATACTGTGACTTTACCGAAAGAACCAAGAAGACTGGAGGGACATTTTGAAAAAAAAAAGGGTGATGAGGACTTGCGTTTAGAGGAGATGAACGGTTTGGGTCAACCCATAACGGTAATTTCCTTGGCATCCTAGAATTGCTATCACAATTTGACCCATTCTTAGCTGAACATATTAAAAAGTTTGGCAGAAAATAGGCACAGTGTCCTTTTTGTCATCGACAATATGTGAAAAACTCATTGAGCTAATGGGTCAGAAAACTCGCCAAACAAAAGCAGATGGGTTTCTAGATGACAAATATTTTTTTATAATTATTTTCACCCTGACCTGTCACATGTGGACCAATTGACGTTCACATTCTGGTTTGTTAACAGCAGCGGGAATGTGCTGTAGAGGTCGGTCATATGACAATGCAAGCAACATATCAGGGAAATACAATGGGCTACAGGCCCACCTGAAAGAAAAAAAACCTCTGATAAGAGTATGTGCTTTGTGCAGCACATTCACTTAACTTAGTTGGTGTTAACACCTTAGACGGCAGTAGCCCAGAGGCTGACGAATTTTTCACATGTTGCAGTCACTACACATTTTGCTCTTCATTCACACAGATGGGGGAACGTCTTTCGGAAGCCATGTCAGACTGACATTACTCGGTGGAGTGCTCGGGCAGAGTCAACCAAGGCACTATGGAGAAATTACACCCACATTAGAGAGGACTTCGGTGGTATGTGCAATGATGATAATGAGAAAAGAGATACTCGAATTGAGGCCGCTGGACTATGTGGTAAGTTGGACACTTTAGAGATGGTGTTCATGGCACATTTCTGGGACATCATACTTGACCGGTTCCACGCTACAAGCATGCACCTACAGAAAAGTAACATTGACATCTCTGTAGCAGCACAGCTTCGTCTTCGTTGAGGGATTTTGTGGCAGGACGGCGAGACCAGTTTGAGGCTTTTGGAAGGGCAGCCTTAACTGTGACAGGTCTCTCTCAGTCACATAAGCACGATCTTCAGCGAAAGCGGAAACGCAAAACATTTGCAGATGAGAGCTCAGAGCCAGGTGTGACACTTGAGGGGCAGGAGAAGTTCATAATATAAACATTTTATGTGGTCATTGATAAGCTAGTGGTTTGCCTTGAACATCGCTTGGATGCTTACAAGCGTTTGACCAGTCTCTTTATAGTTCTATTTATGTCAGATCAGGTGTCTAACAGTGATGTCATAGTGGAAAAGGTAAATGCACTCTCTGCTGCATATCCATCAGATCTGGACATGAACTTTGCCAACGAACTCATCCAATTCAAGTCTTTCATGTCTGAGGGTGATAAGTGCCCAACTAAATTGCTTGAGACGTTAGAGGCACTTCATCTGCAGTCAGTGTTCCCTAATGTTTTCGCAGCACTTCAGACTTTTCTAATTTTGCCAGTGACAAACTGCCAGGGTGAGCAGACATTTTCCCTTTTAGGCAGAATAAAAAATGAGCTGCGGAGTAGCATATGCCAAACACGTCTCAGCTCATTGTCACTTATGTCAAGTCAGACCTTGTCAGACAGCTAGATTTTGACGATCTAGTGGATGATATTGCGAGGAAGGCAAGACAGACACCAATATAGAAAAGCGGGGGTGGGGCTACAAAAGACATGTGCCCAGGGGCCTCACGGGACCATGATCCAGCCCTGGCTACCACTACACCCAACCACCTATCTCCCGAGTGGCGATGTTTACACACCGCACCAGGTACTCATTTGAGGCTGAGTCGAGGGCAACTGAGGGCATGCAGGTGCACGTGTGCGATAAGGGGTGATTGAAGGCCTGACAGGCGCCAGCCATCTGGCCCTAAAGAGACACAAGGGAGGAGCTGGATAATTGGGAGGATATAAGGAGGTGCGTGAGAGCAAAGCGGGAGTTTGGATTGCTGGGACCAAAGTGAAGACATCTCGCTGCTGCCGCTCAAGCCAGGCACGGACCTCAACCCTCACAAGTCGCCGGGCAGGTGATGGTTGATCCCCCCACCCGGATTGGACGAGTGAGTGGATCTGAGGGAACGCAGGCGAGGGCAGCGGCGCAGAGGGAGGGATGCTGTGTGCAAGCTGTGAGCGAAGCCTCTGTGTGAGCGAAGCTGGGTGCAAGCCTTTGTGTGAGCGCTGCTGTTTGCAAGCTCTGTGTGAGCACAGCTGTGTGCAAGCCCTGTGTGGGCTGCTGTTTGTGTGCGGAGCTGTGAGTGCGGAGCTGCTGAGAGGAAGAGCTGCCGCAGGCAGGTCAGCGAGGTGTCAAGTAGATAGGGAAAGTTGGTTAACAAAAGTGACCGTATAGACAGAGACAGGAGTGCCTACAACTGGTGCAAGAATAGAGTAATAAAGTGTAAGCAGGTGACTTGTAACGTGTCCGACCGAGTGATTTTACAAAACACTACACTGGTGTTGTTTGTGAGCGGGAACTGAACCCGTAGCACAGCATGCTAACCGCTACACTACCACTCCACGCACTCACTTTCACACACACACGTGCGTGCATACACAAACTCACTCTCAGCGTGAAGCTGACTCAATAGATCTCGCGGACGATTGCTTCGCTGAACAAAATAGTTCCGTGGTTCAGTTTACAAGTGCGAGTTCACGTTTTAAGTCAATGTAAAATTATATAAATGTAGGACTTGAAATATCATGCGCCACGCGACATGTTGCTAGGCAAGCGAGCAGAATACAGTGGGAGCATCTGAGGACACGGTTGTTGTTGTCGTGGCATTAAGGGGGAGGTCGTTAAGAGACGCAACAGGTGTTAGGGGTGACTGAGGACGCAGGCCGGTGATTGGTCAGGAGGGTGAGTGGTTAATGACCAACGCCGGCCTGGCGGCAATAACATGGTCACGTGAGACTGGGGGCCTGGGGGCGAGTAGCAAAGCGGGGGATGAGATAATTGATTGGGACTGATTGGTGCAGGGACGGAGAGACGGGAGTCTTGGTTGGGATTGGAGCTGGAGTGAGTGGTTGGTGCCCGGGACAGAGCAGCAGTGAGCAGGGATAGATACGATAAGGATAGAGAGAACACAGTGTACGGTAGAGTGGATAGAGAGAACACAGTGTACGGTAGCAGTGGATAGAGAGAACACAGTGTATGGTTAGCAGTGGATAGAGAGAACACAGTGTACGGTAGCAGTGGATAGAGAGAACACAGTGTACGGTAGTGGTGGATAGAGAGAATACAGTGTACGGTAGAAACGGGGAGACATGGAGTGTTAATGGCGGGTTGTGCATCGGAGCGAACGGAGAGACACGGAGCGATGATAAGGAGGAGGTGTGAACTCTACGCGTGAATAAACGAGACAAGAAAGACGAGAGTACGAGTCCTACATAAATATCATGGAAGCGGGTTCACAAGTGCGGATGTTCGTAAGTCAAGGACTATATATGGACTTCAACAGAATGTTGTAGCAAGTGCTGTTAGTGAGCATCTATTGAGGCCGGCACGGCACATGAAGTAGGTGGCCATCTCCACTCCCGACCACCGTCGTCTCCACAGGTACTCATTTTAGGCAGTCGACCCAAATTTTTTTTTTCATCATCGATGCTGACTTAGCGGGAATCGAATTCCAGTCACCGGGTTTTAAGCATAGTGCAGTAACCCCTGCACCACATACCAAATATCCACCTTATAGCATTAGAAGCCTGCAGGGGCAAGTGGTGTCAGCAATCACCTATGATAGCTGGCAAAATTTCAGGTTCTTGGTGCAAGTCGGCCAGGAGATGGGCAACAGGTTGCAGCTGCTGTGCAAATCCCACACCTGTGCATGGCAGCATTGATCAAGAAAACACAACATATTTAAAGAGTTTAATTGGACATTCAAGTCCATTGCACAGGGCATCTAGCTGTCCTCTATTCACTCTTCAGATTGGCTTCAACCAGGCAGCAAATTGGTGACTGGCACACCAGCAGAAGTGGCACACTATCATGTAGATGAAGCCGCTGTGATAGGAGTGCCGTGGAGGTGAAGACCATGCTCGGGCATCTCAAAAGTATATGTGGACGAGATACTGTGACGATGATGACGATTTGCCGGTCGCGTCCAAGCCGGCTTTTCACCATGGATGGTGCAGCACAGCTCTGTGTCGTGCTGTCCCACCGGCCTGGGGACACATACTCTGCTGTCACCCCCGTTTGTCCACCAGCAGACACGCGAGGCGAGATGGGTGGGGGGTGACGGCCATGGGTGAATGAAGCTTCCAGCATAACGGAAGGCAAAAATCGTAGGACTCGGCAACTGGGACAAGCAGAGTCCACATTATCTGGGTACACCATAGCGGCCCCCTGCTGATTCTGTGGTGGATGAGAGCAGTGCCAAAGCAACATTCATCCTGCGTTTGGAGGAGTCCGAGTCACTCGACAGCACCTTATTTTATTAGTGTTTCATTTTAGTGTATAAGTATTGGATGCTTAAGTCTAGCAAGAGATCACTAGCCGTGGTTGTAACTCCGAGTAACTTAAATTGCATTTACATTACTATCATGAAATGCATAGGCACATTCCCATATGCAGAGCTGAATTCACAGGGGCATGGAAACGTACCACTCAAATATTTGGAACAATTAGTCTTAATATCAAATAGAGCACAAAATGGCCATCACATTCTAGTCTTTATTAATAACTATACATATGTAAGTTAATACATATGTAATGCGGGCGTAAGCGACCTTCCGGATGTGACGTCACGGGGGGTGGAGCCATGTGACGTGGGTGGAAGGTTCGGGTCCTTAAGCGGGTAAACCGGAAGGGGAAGTCAGTCGGGGTGTGAGCGGAAAAGAGTGAGGCCACGCGGGCGAGTGAGAAGAGGGGGGGCACCGACGGCCATCGGGAGCCAACCCCGAAGACAGGAGGAAGCTACGGAGTGGTGTGCAGCTGCGGAGAAGACAGCCAGAAGGGCTGCGTGTTAGAGGCAGCGGTGTGGCTGCCAGGTGTGGCGGGAGAGAAGAGGGAGAGACAGCACGAGGCTGTCAGAGCTGCAGAGAGGACGAAGGAGAGAGGAGTTGCAGCGAGTACAGCCAAGGGGGGCTGTGTGAGAGTAACAGCAGCGGGGCTGCTGTTGTGGACCGGGCCGACATCGGAGTCAGCACGCGTCCAAATTGGATCTCGTCGCTGGGTTGTGCATACGTCGCGCTTGAAACCATATGTTGCTCCCTTACATGATGCGTCATCCCCCAATGTTGCCTTGCCGGGGTCTGTTGCTGCTGACTCTCCCCTGCCTGCGTCCATTGATCTTGCTAGAGCGCCTGTCGTACCTGTTCCAGACAGGCCGGCCGTGACATTGCGGGGGACGAGGGGCCCTGCTCGGAGGACGCCTGCCAGGTCTGCGGGACCTTCGAGCCCTGCAGCCCTTCCGACCCAGCTGCAGGCACGGTCACGGGACAAGCCCAAGACTGATTCTTTAGGGACACGGGACGTTGGTGGACTTCCAGCTGCGACAGGGGGATTACCCCGTCATTCCTCGACTTTCATCGCGTTTCCGTTCTGCGAGTGGGCCGCCGACCGTCCGGGACGGGCCGGCGACCCGCACACGTTCCAAATCGCTTACGTTTCGTTGATTGTTGCTGTGTTGTTATCTTTTTCTTACAGTTGTATTTATTGCATGCTTTTTGTACGTTCGTTGATGTTAATTGCGTTGTTGTTGTTGTTCTTGCTGTTACATTGTATGCTTAGTGTCCTTTAGGGGGGAAGGTCGATTCGCCGCATTACGATTTGCTATTGGTCAGCCGAGGTCGGCTGGGATTTTTCTACGGGGGAGGGTGGTGTAATGCGGGCGTAAGCGACCTTCCGGATGTGACGTCACGGGGGGTGGAGCCATGTGACGTGGGTGGAAGGTTCGGGTCCTTAAGCGGGTAAACCGGAAGGGGAAGTCAGTCGGGGTGTGAGCGGAAAAGAGTGAGGCCACGCGGGCGAGTGAGAAGAGGGGGGGCACCGACGGCCATCGGGAGCCAACCCCGAAGACAGGAGGAAGCTACGGAGTGGTGTGCAGCTGCGGAGAAGACAGCCAGAAGGGCTGCGTGTTAGAGGCAGCGGTGTGGCTGCCAGGTGTGGCGGGAGAGAAGAGGGAGAGACAGCACGAGGCTGTCAGAGCTGCAGAGGACGAAGGAGAGAGGAGTTGCAGCGAGTACAGCCAAGGGGGGCTGTGTGAGAGTAACAGCAGCGGGGCTGCTGTTGTGGACCGGGCCGACATCGGAGTCAGCACCGTGGAGAAGCTACAGAGTAGAGACAGCCGTGTGGGAATACAGTACGAACCGAATAAAGGACACTGAGCCAGACATCGTGGTCCAGTCGTTTATTACACATACAAAATGTTGAGGTTAAGGAAACAGTTCATTGCAGTGTTGACAATGCAGCGGCAAGTTCATTGATGTTATCCAGATATACTTGAAAGATTTTCCATTTCTGAAAAGCAAGAATTAGAATGTGAGAAACAATCCGAAAAAACATGTAAAACAATTACAGTACAGCAGAACTAAAAACAAAACCACATTGATACCAGCGGACCATATTGTGGATCATATACCCCACAATTCACCAGTTTTTTGGAGCTCTCTATTGAATCATATAGATATGTTTTTACTAGGGTTGTTAAATAACTGGTAAATCAGTAATCGTTTTTCAGACTAAATTACCGATCCTGGAAGCCAGGAACTAGTCGTGAATTCAAATGAAATGTTAGTAATGAATGTACCGATTTGTATACGCGAATGTACAACCCGCATAGCAGCCCCAGTCACCACGTGGTGCAATTTCCCGTTTCTGAGCAGTTAACACGTACAAGTGCATTCTTGCAATTGCTCACCTCCACTAGAGGCAGCCCTAAAAGGCATCTTAGAAAAGGTGGACATGCCCACACTTTACCCCACCACACATGACCTGCTGAGTGACTGTGGTGCACCTATGTATACTCCTGGACGGACAGGGGCACGAGGATTAAGGAAACTTGCTTCGTTGTTTCAAATGCCGCACCTTGAGATGGAATGGAACCGGTGACCTCTGGATTGCAAGTCTAGTGCGCAACCCATGACACTATGGCAAAGTCCCTTAATTTCTCACTTAAAAAGGTAAAAATGTGTTTTTGCTGAAGAAAATGTTACATGTAGCAACGAGGTAACAATTTTTTTCTCACCATTTTTTATAGTTACCAATTATGCAATTTCCCATAATTGGCAACTGTGCATTGCAGGCCGTCACAGTTACGAATGGAAATGTCTTCACCTCAACGTGACAAGACATGTAAAATTTAAATATTGCAGAAAAAATGCAACAAGAAACATAATCGCCAATGAAGTTGTTAAATTCAGTTATTTTGCAAAATCGTGAATCACACCAATGGAACTGGTTAAAACAAGTTACCGTTTTGATACAAATATAAATATTTACAGCAATAACAGTGTAACACATTTTTTGTTTTGTTTTGTTCCTGGGTAGCAAGTGTTATTTCCTAATTGCTTGTGCCTCAAAGTACAGAAAATGGCTATTATTCTCCACAATCTTTGCTTTTATGACCAGGACAGTGATTTTTGGAAATTAAAAATTTTTCCAGAAAATTCCAGATAGATTCAGTGCTGAGTAAACTTGGAGTAACTTCTACAACTTTCCAGTAATATGAATAGTAATATAAATACAGGGGCCTTAAGCCCACCAGTTCAGTTTAGTTCCAGTTGTAACAGGACCCTGCGGGGTGGGCTGGTAGGAACGAATAACCAAAGAATATAAACATAATGTATTATTACACTTGTTTAGCCAGGAAAGCCCCACTGAGTCTAAAGGTTTTTGTAGGGTCCTGCCAAGTGTTTGCAGTAGGGGGCGATGTTGCTACACGGACGGACGGACGGACGATATAATCTATTGTAGGCTGGTTCACTTCGTTCCTACCAGTATAAGTGGATACATAT
The DNA here is from genome assembly GCF_965212315.1 of Lampetra planeri. Classification (NCBI taxonomy): domain Eukaryota; kingdom Metazoa; phylum Chordata; class Hyperoartia; order Petromyzontiformes; family Petromyzontidae; genus Lampetra; species Lampetra planeri. The sequence continues at coordinate 199,693 of NC_136134.1, forward strand.
CTGCATTTTTCTGAGATGGCATCAAGAGGCTGCATGCATCCAGCAGACACATTTTGCTGTCTGCGGCCAATTTATCAAGACAAGAGCAAAAAAGTACTCTGTTGAAGCATCTGCTAAGATGTGTGAGGCGTACAAGGCATATTTCGGCATGCCTGCCAGGGATCAAAACAAACCCTGGGCACCTCATTTCACCTGCGAGCAATGCAAAAAAAAACTCTGGAAGGTAAGATGGACAATTGTTTCTCGGAATTTAATGTTATAAATTTGTTACAATTTTTTTAATTGTAAAAGTTTTAAATTAAAAAATGTTTGACAATTTTCAATGTCATTGAAAAAATATCATATATAAATGTCATTTTTTGTCTGTCCGTCTGTATGTGTGTTCACGCGCTTGCGAGGGATTTGGCTCTCAAATGGTGGGGTTTTACGTAAAAATGTATTTGCCACGTACCACGCCGAAAGCCCCGCGGTTGGCAAGCGCTATTCATTTTTCACGTCCGTCACCTTTAAATTAGTTTAATTAGCGATATTGTGCGTTTTTTGTTATTTATTTCTTTTATACGCACGCTCGACCACACCATCTCACACATTTTGGTGGGGGGGAGGGACCATGCGCGGCCCGGGGGGATGGTGGGGGGGGGGGGGGTAACGGCCAGCCCCCAGCCTGCAGGCTGGGCAATCTAGGCAAGGCCGGGGGCTCTGCATGGGACTAGGCCTCACCACTCCACTTTGTCAGGTTCATGGTTTGTGCTATAAGTCGATATATACTGCTATAGAGTCAGCATGTACTACTGTTGTGATAGCATGTACCACCAGTCAGTATGCACTGCTGTAATCATAGCAGGTACCACCACTGTCGCTATGCACTGCTGTAATCATAGCAGGTTACACCACAGGATGCACTGCTGTAGTGAAAGCAGGTACCACCAACTTCGGAATGCACTGCTGTAGTTATAGCAGGCACCACCACAGTCGGTATGCACTGCTGTAATCATAGCAGGTACCTCTGCAGTCAGTATGCACTGCTGTAGTGAAAGCAAGTGCCACCACAGTCAGTATGCACTGCTGTAATCATACCAGGAACCACCGCAGTCAGTATGCACTGCTGTAATCATACCAGGTACCACCACATTCAGTATGCACTTCTGTTGTCAAAGCATGTACCACCAAAGTCTCTATGCACTGCTGTAGTTACAGCAGGCAGTTCAGAAGGATTCTTGCCAAGATTTTGCCAGCGATTGATAGTATGGAGATGCCTCTATGGTTGTCGCAGGCCTGCCGATTGCCTTTCCTCTTATAGAGATGGATTATAGAGGCATCCTTGAACTCCTGGGGAACGGCTTCTAATTTCCACAGAGACTGGAAAAGGTCGGTCAGTTTCAAGACTAAGCGAAGCCCTCCAGCCTTGTAGATTCCTGCTGGAATAGCATCGGACCCCGGAGCTTTGCCTGATGAGAGGAGGCTTATGGCTTTGCTGGTTTCCTCAATTGATGGTAGAACAACAAGGGACTGGTTTATTTCAACTTGAGGCAGTCTCGCAATTGCCTCCTCATTTATGCATGATGGCTGGTTGAGGACATCGCTGAAGTGTTCAGCCCACCTCGCAAGTATTTTGTCCTTCTCTGTGAGGAGTGTTGTTCCATCTGCATTCAGGAGAGGTGAAGTTGCTGAGTGTTGCAGACCATAGACCTGCTTGAGTGCATCATAGAGGCACTTGGTGTTGTTACTGTCAGCGTAGGACTGAATCTCCTCAGCTTTTGCACACAGCCAGGTGTCTTGCATGACTCTGAGTCTCCACTAGACAACCCTGCGAATGTTGAGGAAGGCAGTTTTCTTTAAGCTTGAGCTGCTGTCATTCAAATATGCTTCATGCAGGCGATGTTTTTCGTCAAGGAGTGCTCAGACGTCTGCATCGTTCTCATCAAACCAATCTTGATGTGTATGTATGGGAACACCAAGTAATTCAAGGGCTGTATAATGCAACACGGTCTTGAGAGCAGTCCAGTCTGCCTCAGCATCTGTATGTTCGAAGCTTAGAGACTCCAGGTGATGGTCTAGAGCAGGGGTCTCAAACTCGCGGCCCGCGGGCCAATTGCAGCCCTCGGGACGATATTTTGTGGCCCCCACCTTAATATGAAAGTTTAATGTTAGTGCGGCCCGCGAGTTTTATATTGTAGCAACCCCGCTGTTAGCTGTTGTGTGGGACAATGTTATGATGTTCTGGTTTCCTACTGTGTGCCTGTCCAGTGAATGCGGCATGCATGTGAGTGACATGGGGGGCGGGGTCGTGTGTGTGTGTGTTTATGTACGTGTGAGAGTGAGTGAGAGAGAGCCAGGAGAGAAAAGAGTGGCTTTGGATGTGCGGAGAGCAGGAGGGTGATATTCATAGTTTTCCGCCCTCTTTTGCGCAGGTCATGATGTATCCAGTGCTTCATTTGTAAATCACAAGGTGCAGGAACGCTAAGTACATATGACAGCGCAGGTACGACGAGCACCGGTCCCAGAACGCACATAAAACGACGCTTAAAACAGCACACACATGCCACTTACAAAGCAGTGGGACTTTTTTAGGCTATTCTGCAGTGACGGTATCAGTCTTTGTGTCAGTGATTAATAAAGTGGCATCTTGAGAAAAGGCGACTTCTGTGTCCAGCGGAGAAAACGAACGGAACACACACAATTTGTTAAATTGAAGGCAAATTCAAGGGAGACCACGGCTCCTTTACGCACACGCTGCGCTGTGAGGTTTTGGGAGCTTCTTTACGCAGACGGATTATTCTAAACCGCAGCAGTTTATAACACGTCATTGAGCTAATACCTACATTTTACAGTCTGGGCTGTTTTACATTATTATTTACACCTGATATGTGTGGATGAATTTTAATTATTTTAATTCCCTCATCCTCTGGTGGTGACATTTACGCACCGAGCCACAGACTGTACATGACGATGTGCATAATTATTTTGGTTCATCTTAGAAGTCTGCATTTGTTATTATTTTATGAAATTGTGATGCTGTTGTTAAGAAAGCTTTATATATAACTTATTAGATTATCTTGTTATTGCGTGGCCACAAATTAGTAATTCATCAACCGATGTCAACAGGGGCTCCGTAATTTTCTAGTGATTACATTATATTGTTATATTTTATTTTAATCATTTCTTAAAAAACTTTTTTTAATATTCATATTTTTTTCGATACGAGAGGTACCGAATTGGCTCAAATAAGTCCCGGAACGCAGGCAAGCCAACACGCCGGCACAAAGTAAGCACAAAATGCATAGAAAAATGTGATGATGTGACTGAAGGCAGCGAAAGCCCCGACAGTGGCCAGCAGCATTTGAACCCCGTGGTCACACAATGACGCTGCCTCATATAGTCCTCTCCTCTCCCTCTTTCGGCTCTCCACTGTGCGCACACCGGAGCTCGTCAAAGCGCAGATCCACAGCTCATCCCGGCTCAGATCCCCGTGCTTTAAACAGAGAAGCGTGTATAATAGCAGCCGCTACAGCTGTGTCTGTATGTGACTGGGGTGTGGGGACGAAATCTGATGGGAACGCATTACCCCCCCCCCCCCCCCCCATAATCTACGCACCTGTTGTTACCGGAAAAAGCGGAAATAACGTGCATTTGCGGAAATTACGTCTCCGTGCGTCGCTGGTTGGCTAAACACTTGACTGAAACTTTATTGCATGAGCGACAGCAAGTGGAATGAATATATATCTTGTCACACAGCCCCAACCATGTATTTTTCAAAGCCTGCAGTGAAGAGAAAGGTTGGTGACGAGCACAGACAATTTCAGGAAAAGTGGGAGATGCAATATTTCTTTGTTGAGCACATGAGCACCCCGACGTGTCTTATTTGTACAGAAAAAGTTGCGGTGCACAAGGAATACAACCTCAAACGTCATTACTCAACTAGACATGCTGAGGAGTATGCAAAATACCAGGGAGATGAGAGAGCCAACCAGGTTGCCAATCTTAAAACATGTCTACTGAGGCAACAAAATGTCTTCAAGAAAGCAACCAAAGAGAATAATGCAGCAGTCGAAGTAAGCTACGTGTTTAGTGAGATGATTGCTAAGGCAGGAAAGCCATTCACAGAAGGCGAGTTTATCAAAAAGTGCATCTTACAGGCTGCAAGTATAGTCTGTCCGGGAGAGAAAGGTCAATTTAGCAACATCAGCCTTTCTCTGCTAACACCGTGGCAGAGCGCATTTCTGACCTGTCAAGTGACATTTATGATCAACTGCGTGAGAAAGCCAAATTTTTTAATGCATACTCAGTCGCTCTTGACGAGAGTTCAGACATCACTGACACTGCCCAGCTCACAATATATGTCCGTGGTGTTGATGACAATTTTGAAGTGATGGAGGAGTTGCTCACAGTAATTTCAATGCATAGCCACACCACCGCTCAGGAGATATTTTGCCAGCTGTGTGATGCCATTGTGAATGCCGGTTTGCCATGGAAGAAGTTTGTTGGAATAACAACCGACGGAGCGCCATCAACGACAGGGAGGAAAAATGGACTGGTGGCACTTGTTCAAAGAAAACTAGTAGAGGAGGGTGTGGAGGAGGCCATTGCTCTGCACTGCATCATCCATCAGCAGGCCCTTTGCAGCAAATGCCTGAAGTTTGACAATGTGATGTCTGTTGTTGTGAAATGCATCCACCAAATCAGAACCAGGGGCTTAAAGCACCGGATGTTCCGTACTTTTTTTAGAGGAAATGGAGTCAGAATATGAGGATGTGCTCTACTTCACCGAGGTACGTTGGCTCAGCAGGGGAAACGTCTTGAAGAGATTTTTTGAGTTGAGAGCAGAAGTGAAAGCCTTCATGGAGAAGGATGGGGTGGCTGTTCCTGTGCTAAGTGATCCCAAATGGCTCATGGACTTAGCTTTTCTTGTTGACATCACGCATGAGCTGAATGTACTGAACAAGAAGTTACAAGGCCAGGGGCAGCTCGTCAGTGCTGCCTATGACAACGTGGGAGCATTCTCCACAAAACTTGTGTTATGGAAAGCCCAGCTCTCTCAGACAAACCTTTGCCAATTCCCAGCATGCAAGGCACTCCTGAATGCAGGCACACCATTCAGTGGTGAGAAGTATGTTGATGCCATTTTGAGGCTACAGGAGGAATTTGATCACAGATTTGCAGACTTCAAGACGCACAGAGCCACTTTTCAAATTTTTGCGGATCCCTTCTCCTTTGATGTGCAAGATGCCCCTCCTGTGCTTCAAATGGAGCTTATTGACCTGCAGTGCAACTCTGACCTCAAAGCCAAGTTCAGGGAGGTGAGTGGAAAAGAAGACAGGCTTGGGCAATTTTTGCGAGAATTGAACCCCAGCTTCCCTGAGCTATCCCGAATGTTCAAGCGGACCATGTGCCTTTTTGGGAGCACATATTTGTGTGAAAAGCTTTTCTCCACCTTGAACTTCAATAAGTCCAAGTACAGGTCCAGATTTACTGATGATCATCTTCAAGCCATACTGAGGGTCTCAACTGCTTCCTCCCTCAAGCCAAATGTGGCTCAGCTATGTGAGAGGAAGCGCTGCCAGGTCTCTGGCAGCAAGAAGTAGGCAAGAGAAGCCAGCCTCACCCAGATACTGCCTCCAGCGGCCCCCAGGTAATTTGAGTTTGAGACCCCTGGTCTAGAGCCTCAACAAAGGCCAGTCTGGTGTGTTCCTGTTGTAGGCGAGTGATGTGAAGACGCTTGACACGTCTTTTTCCTTGTGGGCGTCTGGAAGGCTTAATCCGGATGTTAAGTTTTGAGATGATGAGATGATGGTCAGTCAGCCTGACATCGTGCCGGTCGCTCCTTCTCATGATGACGTAATCAATCAAGTGCCAGTGGTGTGAACGAGGATGCATCCATGAAGTTGTATTGCGCTTTGGTAGATGGAATATCGTGTTGGTGATGAGCAGGTAAAATTCAGAGCATGTTTTCAGCAGCAGAAGACCGTTGCTGTTACATTTTCCAATGCCATGTGCGCCTATTACTCCATTCCATGATCGATGGTCACTTTCAACTCTGGCATTGAATTCACCAATTATCGGGAATTTGTCAGAGCTGGCTGTGGCAGCAATAATGACTTCCAGGTCATTATAAAACTTGGTTTTGATCTCCTCACGATCATGGTAGGGGCATAGGCACTGGTGACGGGGGCATAGGCACTGCTGACGGTGGCCTCCTTTTTACCCAATTGGTGGAGCTTTAAGGTAATTTAACGGTCGTTTATACCCTTGGGTTGGCTTGCCAGTTGGTTGACCAGGTGGTTTTTTACTGCAAAACCAACACCAGCATCACGTCTCTCCTCCTGGCCTCATCCCCTCCAGAAGAATGTGTAACCTGCACCCACTTCAGTCACCTGTCCAGTATTGGCCAGTCGGGTCTCACTAAGGGCAGCAACATCCATATTATATCTGCCTAGATCTCTGCCCACAAGGGTGGTGCGTCTCTCAGGACTTTTTGATCCAGATGTGTCCATCAAAGTCCGTGCATTCCAGGCGCCAACAGTGAGTGGTATCACTTTGGTCTTTTTCATTTTATTTGTTTTTCGACCGCAAGTATGGGATCCCGCCAGCTGCGGTAGGAAGGCCAGGATGTTTTGAAGCAGGCAATGTTTAGGGTACCTTTTCTAACCCTTTCCTCACTATGGAGGTGAGCAGTGTGATCCTGATTAGGGCTGCTCAGTGACTCAGGGTGCTGCCAGACTTCACTGCTGCTTCAGTCCAGTGAGGGAACGACCAATATCCTGAGCCGCCTGCGTGCAGGTTTGCGGCTACAGCTTCCAGCATATCCGTGCCTGCTGCTTCGTCGCTCACCCATCGCCACAGGACTTGGATAATGACGATGGTAAAAAGTGCCATGACTTGCGCGGAGAACTTGGATTTAAGTGAGGGTGATTTGCGCAGCGTCAACCTCACTCTCTCGACCAGCCCCATCTGTACCCAGTGGCAAGATGTAGTCAAGACGACTGGAGATGGTCCTGGTTGCAGTGGAAGGTCCAAAGACCCTTTTGGTGGAATTTCCTCCACCAGGTGTTCCACATGCCCAAGCTCAGACAAGCTGAGTTGTCCGGGTTAGTTAACCGCCGCCAGGGGTTCGGCGTTGGCAGCTGCTGATTGTACCGACTCACCAGGGATGTTGAGCCTGGTATGCGCCTACGGTAGCAGCTAGAGGGCCGGCCCAGATGAAACAAGCCTGAAGCACAACTAGCTGGTCAGACACTATGCACTGCTGTAATCATTGACAGCTCATCCAGGAGCATCAAAACCGTGCAGCTCCATGACGGTAACAAGTACCCGTCTCTTCCCCTGGCTCACTCGGTGCACCTCAAGAGGATTACAACAGCATCAAGACCTTGCTGGACGCCTTAAAGTATGATGAGTATGGCTGGGAGATCGGAGACTTCAAAATGGTGGCATTACTGATGGGTCACCAAGGCGGTTTTACCTAGTTTCCCTGCTATCTTTGCCTTTGGGACAACAGGGACACCAAGGTGCATTACCACAGGCGGGACTGGTCACAGCAGACCGAGTTCTCTTTAGGGAGGAACAACATCAAGTGGGAGCCACTGATGGACCCCTGGAAGGTGCTGATGCCACCACTGCACATCAAATTGGGCCTTATGAAACAATTTGTCAGAGCTGTAGATAACAAGTCGGCAGCCTTCAATTACCTTCAAGACTTCTTCCCTAAGCTGTCTGAGGCAAAGGTCAAAGCCGGTGTCTTCGTCGGACCACAGATAAAGGAGATCCTGGAGTGCAATTAATTCCCCAAGAAGCTCACTAGTAAGGAAAAATCGGCTTGGAACAGCTTTGTCACAGTGGTTCGCGGCTTCCTGGGCAAAAGGTCCAAAACTATGTGAAGCTGGTTGAGACACTGGTGAAGAACTACGGCACAATGGGCTGTAGGATGTCCCTCAAAGTCCAAATCCTTGATGCTCATCTTGATAAATTCAAGAACATCGAAGCGTACTCGGAGAAGCAAAGCGAGCACTTCCAGCAGGATATACTGGACCTTGAACGCCGCTACAGTATGAGAACATGATGGGAGACTACATTTGGGGGCTGATTCGTGAAATAGATTTACAGTATAATCATAAATCTCGAAAAACTACTCGCTTCTAAACCTTTTCTAGTAATTTTTGTATTATGTTCGTATAAATACATGTTAATTTTTATTAATAATTTTTTTCTGACTTTATGTGAACGAAATCGCACAAATTCGCCCGTTTTCTCATTGAAAATAGGTAAATTTCAAAATATCACTGTCCTGGTCACAAAAGCAAAGTTTGTGGGGAATAATAACCATTTTCTATACTTTATAGGCATAAGCAATTACAAAATAACACTTACTACCCAGGAACAAAAATGTGTTACATAGTGTTACCATAACATGAATACCTTTTAAACTGAGAAATCAAGGGAGATGCTAGGGGGGGATAGCACACTCGACTTGCAATGCAGAAGTCGCTGGTTCGATTCCATCTACTTTATGCGGAAGTTGAAACAAAAGTGCACGTTTCCTGAATCGTGCCTCTATCTACCCAATAGTATACATGAGTGCACCACACTTAGTCGATCAGCAAGGCCACGTACAGTGGGGTAAAGTGTGAATGTGACCATTTCTTCCAATCCGTCTGGTCAGCGGGAAAGAGTCGACCAAATACCCTCGAGAGTTCCCTCTAGTGGAGGTCCTTCCGCCAGAAGTGGTGCGAGTGTCCCAATTGTAGGGTTACGCCTGTAACATTTAAAGTGAGAAACGAGAGATTTTACCACCCGGTGACTTTAGGCCACCGTGCCTTTCGCACGCCCTAAACGACGCATTTATTGCTGGTTTATATTGCTGGTTGCTGACTTGTCAGAACTGGTAACCGACTTTCAGAACTGGTAACCCATATTGAGAATGGTTACTGGTTTAATAGTTATTGTTTAACAGCCCTAACGGGCAGCTGTAAGCCCACAGTTGAAATTAATTCACTACCTGTGAAAGTGTCTGAATTTCATTTGCAGATGTATCCAAAGTAGACATATTCTTTCTGAGTTGGGTCACCAACACGACAGCTTTCTCCAGTTCCTTCAATGAAACACGTCCATTACGAAGTATCGTCACATGACATGTACAGTACAGGCAACATCGGTCAATGATAAAAAAAAAAATTCGAGTTTAAACAAAAACGAAGTGTGCATAGTAGCGTGGAGTGATGCATGTTTGGAATTGCATCGAGACATAGTACACATGGATTTGTGGACATAGGCCGATTAAGATACAATGATCTTCACACAGGAGTTGATAGGCTATGATGATAACACAATTAGAGATGCTTGTTTAAAATAACAAGGATACAAATAATAAATAATAGGTTCTTACACCACCCAAACTATTAAGTGGGCTTTGGTAGGGGCGGTGTAATTCGATAAAAGCAGACTGAAATAAAAGTGGCGCTTAACCAATCAAAAAAAGGGGATTGAGGGGGCGTGCCACTTGCACGTGATGTACCCAGCTCGATCCAGGAAAAAATCTTTGCTTTGATTACATTTTATTGATTGTGCTCATTTGCTCGCAGAATTGGAAACAAAAGCGACCACTCACATGCTACAATGATGAAATCGGACACAGTAAAAACAATTTTAAAAGGCATAACACTTTTTTGATATATAGAATCAATATAGCTCCATTAGCGGAGGGTTTTAAGGGGCCATCCAGTTAGTACGTACACATGGAATGGGAAACAAACCCAAATGCGCACGCTTGCTTATGGGGGGGCCTACTGACAATGTACGTACGCATAGAAAACGGGGGGTGGGAGATGAAGCCTCGATAAAAATTTGTCTACATTGGCCTTCAAATGAGCCACAGTTCAGTTTCTTCAACGGTCAGACAAGTCCTACCGGGAGAAGTAGTACTGTGGGAGATGTGTCACTTGTATGCCACCGTACCGCTGACTGCTAGCTATCAATTCTAGATTTGAAGCTTTCGTGACTGCAATGATTCATACTCTTAGGTTTTTTTCGGTAAAGTCACGTAGGTCAAAAATAATAAAATTAATAAAAGTAATAATAAAAATAAAATAATAAACCACGATGTTTCGGAGGCAACACAAGTCTCCGTCATCAGGTGGGACCATCACAGCTAGATTTACTGTATCAAGTGAGGCAAAAAATTTCAAGATACAAGCTCTTAAATACAAGTTAAGGGGGGAGGAGGGGGGGAGGGGCTTATCTGAATGTGGTAGCCAATGAATGGAACGTATTGGGGGGGGCGGGGCTAAAAGCAAACAAATGCACATGCTTAAGGTGCATATGCTAAAGGTGCACATGCTAAAGGTGCACATGCTAAAGGTGCACATGCTATAGGTGCACATGCTAAGGGTGCACATGCTAGAAGAGAACGACAAAGCACATGTTGTTTTACCCAGTGTTGGTTGATAATCCAAATACATAAAAGGAGAGTACTGTTAAACGTTGGGGATGTTAACACTTCGTAAAGTAGAATAGTACCTGTCAAATAAGATTTGCTTTGATTACATTTTATTGATTGTGCTCATTTGCTCGCAGATTTGACAGGTACTATTCTACTTTACCGAGTGTTAACATCCCCAGCGTTTAACAGTACTCTCCTTTTATGTATTTGGATTGTCAACCAACACTGGGTAAAACAACATGTGCTTTGTCGTTCTCTTCTAGCATGTGCACCCTTAGCATGTGCACCTTTAGCATGTGCACCTTTAGCATGTGCACCTTTAGCATGTGCACCTTTAGCATGTGCACCTTTAGCATGTGCACCTTTAGCATGTGCACCTTTAGCATGTGCACCTTTAGCATGTGCATTTGTTCTCTTTTAGCCCTGCCCCCCCCCCCCCCAATACGTTCCATTCATTGGCTACCACATTCAGATAAGCCCCTCCCCCCTCCTCCTCCCTTAACTTGTATTTAAGAACTTGTATCTTGAAATGTTTTGCCTCACTTGATACAGTAAATCTAGCTGTGACGGTCCCACCTGATGACGGAGACTTGCGTTGCCTCCGAAACGTCGTGATTTATTATTTTTATAATTACATTTATTAATTTTAATTTTACCTACGTGACTTTACCGAAAAAACCTAAGAGTATGCTAGCTATCACTCAGCTCAGCAGCGAGTCTGACAGTCTGGCAGCTTGCCCCATGGATTACACATCCTTCAATATGGCCTCACTGCAGACTGCCGCTGGCTCAAGATTTTAGCTGCCGTGGTGCTGTTTGTGCTGCTGCTGCCCGAATTTCAGGACTAACATTGGTCTGTACATCGGTCTACTGTTACAGCAGATGTTCAGTCGACGCACTTTATATAGAGACTAGTTCACCGAGTTTTCATTGTCTTTTAAGATCATAATAGACGTGTTTTTGAATAACCAGTCAGGAGAACCAGGTTAAAAACCAGGCTAGTCTACATTATAGACTGCCAGTACTCACCCAGCTTAATAACCATTGCTACAGTCTACATTATAGACTACCAGTACACTCACCAAACTTAATAACCAGTCTACAGTCTACATTATAGATTGCCAGTACACTCACTCCGATTAAGAACAAGGCAGTCGATGCACTTTATATAGACTAGTTAGTGTGCTTTTTTATTTTCCTTATTTTTTTCTATTTACGTGATTTTATCGAAAGAACCAAAGAATATGTTCCTCACTCTTTGGTTCTTTCGGTAAAGTCACGTAGGTATAAAATTTAACAAATCACGTTTCGGGTGCAACACAAACGTCTATCATCAGGTGGGAAAGCATGGTCTGCTGCTGAGGCAGTCTGCCTCAGCAGCAGACCATGCGCAACACGCTTGTGTTGCGCCCGAAACGTCGTGATTTATTTTATTTTATACCTTCGTGACTTTACCGAAAGAACCAACGAGTATGGATTCCTGCAGTCACGAAAGCTTCAAATCTATATGTTCCTCCTTTATCGTATTACAGCGCGTGAGGGCTAGAAGGGATGGTCAATAATAATAACATAGGAGCAGCCAGTGAATTGGCCGTGCCCGTGAAGATATCAATCGACAAGAAGTACGAGCGCTTCGGATGAGAGCGACGTGTGCATGGATTTGACCGGGCAGTGTGAAAGGGTTTGTATTGAAATGCGTTAACGACTGCTATTTTATACAGCACTGACGCCTCCCAATATCTTACAAAGGGAGTGGATGGTTGGGGGGAGAATTAGCAATTAGTGATGGGAGTAGAATCGTGAAAAGAGGGTAGAGAGGACCGACTGGAGTGAGTTGGGAAGCAGGGGAGTGTAGAGATGAGAGCGCAGTGGAGAGTGAGGCGATTTTAGAGAGATGCGAGAGCAGTGGAGATGGAAGGGAGAGCAGAGGGAGGTGAGAGCAGAAGGGAGAGGGGGGGGTGGAGCGGCGCACCCGGACGATCTCCGCGCTGAACGCGGCGCGCAGCTCCGTCTCCTCTCGCGAGTCCATCTTTCTTTCCCGCGCGATTTCGTCTCTCGCGGCTTCCGGCAACGTCACCGACAACGTCACCGCGCTGCCCCGGAAACGAGTCGGGGGAGGGGTCAGGAGGAGGGAGAGCCCCGCCCCTCACTCCCTGGAGAGGGGGGGGAATCCCGCGACTCGTGCCGGTGAAGGTCCACGTGGGGGTCGCGCTCCTCCCCCCTCCTGCCGTCATTAACGCAGCGAGCGGCTTCTGCAGGGCGAGGCGAGCAGCAGCAGCTGGAGAAGGTCGCCGTGAGTAAAGGAGGTCACGACACGGGGTCATGGCGGGTTAGGGGGGATGTCTTGCTCTCTCTGTCGGCTTGTCGGCTAATGCGGTCAAGCCTCTCGTGGCCGGGCGTGGGTTTTATTTTTTGCGACTTGTTTCAATGCGAGAAGCCTTCAACCAGCAGTAGATAGAGCGTGGCTGTTGACTGTGATGACGGGAAAGTTAATCGGCACGGTATCCGAACCCGATCCGGATGACACGCGCCCTGTATACGCGACAATGAATAACACGTTGCGTACAGTATACTTACATAAGCCGTAGGCGACGCGAGAAGGAAGGCGCGTGGGGGTTTAGCCCCTGCCCAAGAGCCCCTCCAGGCGGTACCGCGTCCCGACGCTTGTCAGAAGACGCTGCCCCGACCCGCACGGCTGCTGGGGGCGGGTGGGCGGGCTGGGCTCAACCAGCACCACCGCCAGTGTTCCACCACGGCCGCGCCGCGAGATTTAAGCGAACCGGCGACCTCCGGATGGCAAAGGTCCAAGCGTGTTGATCGTCATACACCAAATGTGTCACGGTTTATTGTAGGGCGCTTAATTGACCACTGGGAAGCGTGCGGCGCGTAGGGTATGTTGAACTTCTTTCGCACCGTACGTAGCCACACTGCCAATCGGAGGTGCGGGGGAAGGACAACAAACTAAACACAAAAAAGCAGTTCTCAAGAAATTAGTTTCCCGTAGAGATTTAAAAGTACATAGCTGAAGTGGCTTCCTAATATCGGAGGAGCATTCCAGACTACCACATAAGTCATCTGAAAGCGTGCGATGGCTTAGCCAGAAGCTGCTGCGAGGATGACCGGAACTCGCGTGATGGTTTATGCTCGTTGCCGAGATCTGCAGCGAGGTATTGTGGTTCATTGTGGCATACACTTTGTGCGTAATGAGTGCGACCTTGTGTGAGCATTACTGGCTGGTAAACCCGAGGCTATACGTGAGAAGAGACCACACGCGAAGCTCCACATTGTCCTGAAATCTCCTGATAGCTTCACAGCTCGCAGAACAAAACCTGTCTCCGAAGCGCTGGCTCACAGGCTTGCATCGCTTTCACAGCGGACACTGCTGTCGCCGCAGCTGCCTATGATGACTTAATGACAGTGTTGCTGCCCATGATGATTTTGAGAATTCTACTGCTACTTAACAGGACCTGCGGGGTGGGCTGGTAGGAACGAATAACCAAAGAATATAAACATAATGTATTATTACACTTGTTTAGCCAGGAAAGCCCCACTGAGTCTGAAGGTTTTTGTAGGGTCCTGCCAAGTGTTTGCAGTAGGGGGCGATGTTGCTACACCTAATCGGACGATACGAAGGGAGAGTTTGAGGCCTAGTTCTAGGCTTTAGGCCGCTGTGAGTTAATTTTTAATTTAAATGTTGTAATTATTAATGTAAAAGCTTTAAATTTAAATGTTTCTATTTAAAAACATCAGGGAATGTAACGTTGTTAAACATTAACTCCCTTTCACACACGCGGGGGTACGATACGAAGGGAGAGTTTGAGGCCTAGTTCTAGGCTTTAGGCCTAGCTGTAGGCTTTAGGCCGCTGTGAGTTAATTTTTAATTTAAATGTTTACATTATGTAAAAGCTTTAAATTTAAATGTTTCTATTTAAAAACATCAGGGAATGTAACATTGTTAAACATTAACTCCCTTTCACACACGCGGGGGTATGATACGAAGGGAGAGTTTGAGGCCTACTTCTAGGCTTTAGGCCTAGCTGTAGGCTTTAGGCCGCTGTGAGTTAATTTTTAATTTAAATGTTTTAATTAAAAGCTATCTCAGGGAATTATAAGGGAATGTTACACTTGTTTAGCCAGGAAAGCGTCACTGAGTCTAAAGGTTTTTGTAGGGTCCTGCCAAGTGTTTGCAGTAGGGGGCGATGTTGCTACACGGACGGGCGGACGGACGGTTCACTTCGTTCCTACCAGTAATACAGTAATCTACTTGAGTACATTTTGTAATTTGGCGAATTTGGACCGTTAACGCCGATGTTTCGAATGATGTCAGGGGATCTGTCCACTGTGCAGCAATCCGTGCCTATATTGCAACCGTTAAGACACCCGTAGTAATAACCAGGGCGGCATACCAGATTCGGACTGCAAACCTTTTCAACATTTGCGGAACGCCGTACCGCTTAGCTTGGTCACCACCCATAAATAAACGAAATTATTAAACTTTTTATTCTAGCAGACCTTGCTGCATCCTGATTGTGATGCTAATTATATATATTACGCCCATGATAATTGATAGTGCTTTCAGCTCCTGATGTTACTTGCTGCTTATAATGCTGCTGATGCTGCTGCCATGTATGATGATACCACTATAATCTTGGCAACTATGTGGGCAGTGGCTCTATGAGGCAGTGCTCATCTTATATTGACAGCCGAGAGCCAGTTGGGACATTCCACATTCCTATGGCAGAGGCGAGTCTACCCATAGGACAACCCCTGTTGACTTCCCCGTGCTCCACCGCTGAGCCACCTCAGACTCAAGAGTCATTTCAGCTGACAAAGCTCCATTGGGCGAAGCAATTTTGTTCCAAGGACTACCGCAGCCCAAGAGCGTCGACAGTGGCGGCAGTTACAGAAAATTGCAGTTACACAGAGTTATAAAAATGTCCATAGAGTTACACAGAGACTCGTGGACCCCAGCCCAAAACAGTATTCAATGGCAACAGTTACAGGACATTGCAGGGTGGAGGGAACGTGCAAACAAACCGGAGCAAAAACATTATTTACACGAAACCCAAGCCAGAAACCCAGTCCCTCGCTTCAAACAGGATCAACAATAAACGGTGCATACACACATATCAACAAGTATCAACAAATAATATTACAGACGTGTGTCGACAATACGTGTGTCGACAAGCCGTGTGTACAGCCTCAGCCATAACGGAGCTTGGTTATGGCATTCATAGTAACAGTGGTAGAGGTGATTCTGCTGCACTAAGTTGAACACGCGCGGCTACAGAAGGTTAATGTGGACACTGTTAAGATTTGTGATGAGGCCATTCCAGGATTTGGTGCCGTGCAAGATAAGGTCCTGTAACCTCCTAATCACGTTATTACGCTGTCTGGTGCAGACTGTCATTAGCAAGTACAATAATATTGATAATGTGCACTTCTTAGGCGCGTTTCTTAATGTCTTTTAAGGGGCATAAGCTTGAATTAGCTCGATATAAAATGGAGCCAGCCGTCGTAAGGCCTTAAACAAGAAAAAGATTATCTTATATTTCATTCGTTTAGGGACAGGAAGTCATCGTATTGGTTAAAGAACAGGAGAGATTCATCTTCACATTGGGGTACAAGTGAGTGACCCTGGCTGCCACATTCTGCAACTACAAGGCGTTTGCAATCATTAATCAGAAGAAAAACAATTCATAGACCAGCCTCTGCATTGGCAGTGTGTTTACTTGTTACCTGACCATCAAGTGTGCTTGTCTGCTGTGTAAAGTCTCTCAGTTACTGCTTCAGCTTTGAAAACTTTACGTGAAAGACATCCCTTTATTGATACAACTAAGCATTCTGCAACATATTCCTTGAGCTAGGGTTTGCATAGCAGTAATGGATTCCCTTTGTATTCACATGCCGCATATTGCAAGCGTGTCTGGTGAAGAAACACACCTTTGCCCAAAAGATGTGAAAATTTCAACTCTGGCTTCGAGCTGTGGACCAGGAGATGAGCACTGTCTCAATGCTCATTTGGGTGGGAAGCCACCATTTGATACTTATAAAAGGACAATAATGTCGTATAAAAAATTGACAATGAATAATGTCGTCTAGACATTATGCATTGTCATTTTTTTACTTTCGTTATGTAATGATTCCACTTCAGACTGTGGTTTGTGCTCTGCGTTTTCTGCAGGTGGTGATGGAGACGTGCCAGCAAGCGCCAGATGGAGGCTGGGGCTGGCTCATTGTCCTGGCCGCTTTCGTTCAGGTGTCCCTGGTGTTTGGCGTGGTGCGCTCTGTCGGAGTCTTTTTCATAGAATTCACAGAATACTTTCAAGAATCCTCCACGGCCATCTCATGGATCACATCCATTGCCCTCTGTGTGCATCAGTTCGCAAGTTAGTTCTCTCTTGGCATTTAAATACATATTGCAACTGCATCACACGGATGCCGAGCTGTTGATAAGCAATGCGTTACAGAGCATCAAGGAATTATTAACGTCTGCTGCCGTGAGGTTTAACACACTGGACTTGCAGTCCACAGGTCGCCGATTTGGTTTCATCTCGGCGTGGCAGTTGAAAGCAATGGTGCAGTGTATTAAATCTTCCCCGCCTCTGTCCACCCAGCAGTATCAATGGGTACGCCACAGTCAATTGGCAGGTCGTATGTTGGGCTAAAGTGTGGGTATACCTACCTCTTCCAATGCGTCTGGTCAGCATGGAACAGAAGACCAAACGCCCTCGAGAGTTCACTGTCGTGGATGCCCTTCCTCCATTAGTGACGTGAGAGAGCAATTGCTTCTTTACCACTTTGACTTCAGCGTAGTGACTGATCCGTGGCTGAGATCAGATTGACGCATTCCTACCAGGGTCGTCGCGATATGCTGACACTACGATACGCACTAATTGTATCATTCATTTTGAAAAACATTGTCATCTCATAATTATCTGTTGCTCGTTTTACATTAGAAAATATTTTCGTTTCAGACAAAAAAAACAAGCACAATAATTACAAATCTAATAAATACCTATTATCCATTTTTATTATTGTTTTGCAAAATATTTTTGGAGCAATTTGATGGCATTGTAATTATGCAAAGTATTTATTTTAGGAATAATTTAAATTCTATATTTTTCAGTATACAACTGTCAATATGTGTGTTATAAAAAGCGTTATTCCTTATAAAGTGGCAATGGTTAGAAGACCTATGGCAGGATCATGTTAAGTGAACTAAAGTCGAAGAGCTACCAAGTACATGCTGTTAATATTGTACAGAAAAGTACGAAAATAATGCAGAGAAAATCCATAAAAAATGCACAGGAGTCCGTCCATGTTCTGAATCTCGCACACGGTTTATCATATGAAAAATAACGAAGACAAAAATACTCTGGGTCTTTTGGTAAAGTCCCGTAGATAGAAAAATAATAGATCGCAACACAGGCAATCGTCTTCAGGTGAGAGAGAGAAAGCTACTGAAACAAGGTCTTATATAGGCCTGAGATGGGAGTCCCCTCAGGGTAAGAGGGCGGGACTAGAGATGGTCTGCCTGAGGCTGTGGAAGTAGCCATTGTATTGTGAGAGATTAGCATGTTGATGCTTCGGTGGCAGATCGAGTAGGACATCCAGCCTGTCAATACATAGACATCCACCCTAGTGATGCAACCCCTTATATCAGTAGCTTTCTCTCTCTCACCTGAAGATGATTGCCTGTGTTGTGATCGAAACGTTGTGATTTATTATTTTTCAATCTACATGACTTTACCGAAAGACCCAAAGAGTATGAATTCCTGCAGTCATGAAAGCTTTCAATGAAGACAAAAATATGTCTCTTGGTGAGGACATTCCCCCAAAATTTTCACCTTTCCAAATTTACATTCTGACCAAATTAAGAAGAATAACGTTCAATACAAAGCAAGACTGACTCGTGTTTTATTGTTACCATTGATCCCATTCCGCATGACATCGTTTTCTCTTGAAGCCATGCGTATGGCTTCGTCGCGGTCACGCCGCCCTGCAGGGCTGAATCACGACGACGTGATTAAATCAGTGCTTCGCATCGGGTGTGCCTTGGCGGTAAAGTCCCAGCAGGTGTGCCGGGATGTTTATAATTGATTGAGAGGCACACAGACGTCGAAGTAAAACAAAGACACAAGACATTTGATAAACACAGTAGACAGATACAGTAATTCCAATAACACAGATGAACAGAAGGCCATCCAGACAATTACCATTTAAACTCACAGACAAGCGCATCGTCTGATGCACAAAATTACACAACTCCCCCCCCCCCCCTTTAGGTAATTGGCTGAGTTTGGTGCCCCCCCAGGTGTGTACTTAAATCCGAGCCTCACGCGTCTGCCGTCCAATTGAGTCAGGGCGAGGCCTGGTGATCGATGGGAGATTGATACACGAGGTTGTGGAAATTCCGTGTTTCCATCCGTAGCAGTGTATCACTTGAGAAAGCGGCGCTCACATAATTATGAATGATCAATCCGCTACTGGATGAAAGGCCCACAGTGAAGATCGAGCAAGCTCCAATGTTTGAGCCGTGGATTGAAACATTTTGAGAAGCAGGGGCCAGAAGACATCCCTCTCGCACCCCCAAGGTGAATAGGAAATGGTTACAATTCCTTGTCATGCAGCTTTGCCTGGGCCTGCCCACCATTAATGAAGGTCCTCAATGATTGAAAGCAGAGGATCAGGGACTCCTGAAAGCATCACGAATAACCCAGAGCCCTAGCCTTGACCAAGTCAATAAAGCAGAGATGTCAGTCCTGTTTAAATTCCCGACACCTCTGCTGTAGCACGAAGACAGAGAACATGACGTCCATGCAGGGCTGTCCCAGTCTGAATCCACATTGGTATTCCACAAGCCTCTCCTCAGTGTGCCTGGGGAGGCGATATGGAATAATACTTGCCAGGACCTTTCCTGGTACTCTGAGGAGGGAGATGCCCTGAAAGTTGTCAAAATCAGTGCGCTCCACCTTAAATATGGGGGCCACCAGGGTATTCTTCCAATTCTGCGGTACCCATCCTATGGTCCAGACAATGGTAATGATGTCATATAGGACAGCCTAAACACACATGCCACCCTCCCTTAGCAGTTTGCTTGAGAGGTCGTCTCTGCCCGGTGCTTTAACTGGTCTCAAGCTCTGGATCACCTTTCTATGCTTCCACAACATATGTTATGTGAGCCACCCACTCACAGGGGGTGCCTACTTTCTCAAATATTTGAGGCATCGCAGCCCTAAAAGGGTAACCCCCACCTTGGCCCATGATGTTATCTGATCTGAGGGGTTTTCCATCCCCCAAGACCTCAGAAGTGCGCAGCATACCTATTCATGGAGGTCAGAGATCGGATCAGTGTTTCCTTTCAGGATGGCGATTGTGGCTATGCAAGTTAGTTTTTTATGGAGTTTTCGACTGATTTGTAATAATACGCTACTGAGGCAGATTCCGAGCGAAGGCTGCGGTAAACGGTAGGTGTGGGCCTGCCACTTTCTTTCAGCGTACCCAATGTAGCTATAGTAGCTGCACGAGTCACAGTCCTAAACCTTACCCATTTGTATGGATGTATGTTGAACATCTTTTGCACCGTACTAAGATGCGGGGCCTAAGTCGGAAGGGGTGGGGCATGAAAAAAAAGCCAAAATAAGCAAAAAAAAAATCACGACTTTAAAAAATGTACAATTCAACATATATGGTAAGTCCTCGTTTAGCGCGTGTTGACAACACATTTTGCTATAACGTGGTTCTTCCATTGGGAAATGCACTTTTCAGGGATGCATCGACTGCGTCAAATGAGGACTTACTGTACTACATACAGAGGAAGAGTGTATCAACCGTGAACTTCCCCTGTGATTTAAGTAAATGAAAGCAGAGTATCAAGTACGTAGGCAACAACACATTTTACGCTGGAAATGCGGCTACAGATGAACTAGTTGTATTGTATCGTGACACATGATCGTGTGGTGACCTTTAGTTCTTATCAACATTTATTTTGAACGTGTATCTACAATGTCACACAGTAGATCACAGCGTTCAGCATATTTTGTGCACTGAATGTGTGACTTAATACATGTTCAGTCGTGACTGCTGTCGCTGCAGAACTGTGCGTGCTTTCTTTGACTCATGTTGAGGGTGTTAGGGTGCTTTCTTACGATGCTGTTATTGGCATGCTCATTAGTCTATGAGCACAGGCAAACCAAAGAAACTGCATTAACGTAGAGCCTGTTCGCAACAAATCCTCCCCCAAGGGCAGACGCTAACTGGCCAGGTTTCCCAGTGGTTGAGAGAGTGGCTTGTAATATGAAGTTTGCATGTGTAATAAAGGTCGTTGAAGCGACTTCTGGAATCAGGTCTTTATTCGTCTTTCATTGCAACACTCCTTCACGCTGCTGACAGACAGCGTGAGAGGGATAGAAAGAGAGAGACGCGCGCAGCCACGTGGCAGCCTGGACCCCCGCTCTCGCGTGGCCTCTTCCCTTCGTTCGTTCCAGTTCTGACCACGTGTTGTTCGTCTCCACCCCTATTTAATACCCGGGTCACGTGGTACGTTTCCACCAATCCTGCTTAGCCTCTATGGAATCTTCCAGACTCCACCGTAGGCTCCCGGAACGACGCCCCTGACTCGTCTCCCCATTGGCTGTGGCTAAAGCCAGCAGAACCAATCCTCTACTTACAGCTGTCACCTTTCCATTACATCAGGCCCACGCACCTAGACTTCCCCCCATTGGCTATGGACTAGGACCGGCAGAGCCAATCATCGTGACGAGTTGTGATCCATCGGATCACAACTCACCCCCCCCCCCCCCCCCCCGGTGTAAAAAGTCAGCCGTGGGAAAAGGGGTGACAGGCCGAATCCCTTTGAATAAATATTAGGGCGTCTAAGACGCATTAACAAGGTAAGGGGGATTTTAAAACATTAAAACAACAGACATACATTAGGGCGCCCCTGTAGCGCAGTAGCAAGGCAAGCAATATTAGCGAAATGGGAGAGACTTCGACCGCGTACGCGACGCCGGACCCTCTCTTCGTTTCGTTCGTAGTTGCCTCGTCGACTGTTCAGCAGGAGGTGGTTGCCGTGGAGAAGAAGAAGCATTTTCGGTTTCCGTTGTATCTGGGACAGGCCCCGTTGGAGGTAGAACGTCCGGGGTCTCGTCGTCCTTCAAAACCTGTTCATCTGCAGGGGGTATAACACAGCCCCGCTGGGGATCAATCGGCGAGGCAAGTGGCACATTCGGCACGCCAGACCCCGGCAGGTCAACAAGTGGAGATGAAGGGCCAGCACGCGGGTCAACGTATGGCTTGAGCCGTGACGAATGGACATACCAACGACGTTGGCCGTACTGGATGTGAACACTCTGGGGATTCCGAATGTCCCCCAGCCTCACAGGCCCCCGCCAAGGCTTGTGCAGTTTAGGGGACGTACCCACTGGCACCTGAGGGCAATGGAGCCATGGCATATTGCCCACCGACCAAGGCATGTCAGTTCGCGATCGACGCGCATACATCTCGTTCCTTGCCTGCGTACGGGCCGTCGCACATCTGGCGGCCTCTCGCGCCTCCGTAACCCTTTTAAGCGAGTCCCGCACGTGGTCAGGCAAGGACGGGGACGGTTGTTTCCCCGCTGCACCAAGTTGCACATCAATCGGGGGTACATTCTCACGGCCATACATCAGGAAAAATGGTGAATATCCTGTGGACACGTGCGGAACCATGCGGTATGCCGCCAGGATGCCCGGTATGTGGAAGTCCCAATCGGTTTGTTTTTTACTCACCGTGTGACAAAGCATGGCCGAAAGGGTGCGGTTAAATCGTACCACCATGCCATCCGTTTGCGGATGGTAAGGGGAAGTGCGAATTTTCTTTGTACCCAAAGCAGAGCACACGTCTTTGAGCAATTTGGAGAAGTTACGTCTTTGATCTGTGAGCAGCCCTTCGGGTGCTCCTTTATCCATGACGTATCCATTCAAGAAAGCCTCGGTGATGGATGAGGCCGTTTGGTCAGGCAAAGGCCAGGCCATAGGCCAGTGAGAAAAATATTCGACCCCAACCAAAAGGTATTTATTTCCCCTAGCCGATGGAGGTAACGGGCCCAGGATATCCAGAGCAACCAGCTCATTAATACGGGATACCTCGATCGAATGTAGGGGCGGGATATAATTTTGACGAGGCGGTTTCCGCTTTGCACAATCATGGCATGACCGGATAAAGTTAGTGACATCTGCTGTCATGCCGGGCCAAAATAAATCTTGCTGCATCGCAGCCAATGTTTTCTGCACGCCGAGGTGCATCAATCAGCTTGTCGGCGTGCAGAGCGCGGACCAGATTGTGGCGAAGGGATGTCGACACAACCAGGCGTGAACGATCAGACAATTTATCCGTACACATCAGTAATCCCGCCTGGCCCCGAAACAACTGCCATTTCCATCCCGTCAAATGAGATCTCGGTTTCCCGATCAGCTTCCGCAGCGGAGCCAGAGAGGCATTAGCCTCCTGCTCGCGTAGCCACACCGAGTGTGGCAAATGCAGCGTATCGT
This sequence comes from Lampetra planeri, assembly GCF_965212315.1. Taxonomy (NCBI): domain Eukaryota; kingdom Metazoa; phylum Chordata; class Hyperoartia; order Petromyzontiformes; family Petromyzontidae; genus Lampetra; species Lampetra planeri. The sequence continues at coordinate 222,658 of NC_136134.1, forward strand.
CGGTGCCAACGGGTACATCCTGGCCTTTATTGTTCGACATCGCCCCCATGACCGGACAGGGCGAGGTAGGCAGTGCCGCACAGCGGTGCGTACCCGTCAGACAGGCGCAGGGAGGAGTCGGGGGCAACCTAGCGAGAGTGTCTGTGTTGCCATGGCGAGTACCCTTGCGGTACGTGATATTGAAGGAAAACTCCTGTAATGATTCCAACCACCAAGCCAATTGACCGGACGGTTGTTCCAGTTTCAAAGAATATTGCAAGGCAGCGTGGTTAGTGTGCACGAGGAATTTCCTTCCATACAGGTACGGCCGGTACTGGCGAACAAAATGTACGATTGCTAGCAGTTCCCGTCGCGTCACGCAATATCGCGTCTCGGCAGGGGACAGAACCCTGCTGCCGTATGCCACCACTCGCTCGACCCTGTCTTTCCGTTGCAACAAAACGGCTCTTATGCCGATATCGCTAGCATCCGTGTCAAGGATGAACGGCTAGGAAAAGTCTGGGTAGTCGAGCGTCGGAGCGGTGGCCAGGTGATCCCGGAGAGATTGAAAAGAGCGCTGCTCTTCTGGGCCCCATTTAAATCTCTGATTTTTCTCCATCAGAACATGCAGCGGCTTAGCCAGCGTCGCAAAATTCTTAACAAATCGGCGATAGTAGGATGCGAACCCTATAAACCGCCGTACGTCGCCCACCGAAGTGGGCGTGGGCCACTCTCGGACACAGGCCGTTTTCTGAGGGTCCGTGGACACACCGTCAGAGCTGACGATGTGTCCCAAGTAGCGGATGGATCGTTGCAAAAGGTGGCACTTTTTTGGTTAAAATTTTAGGTCAGCCGAGCGCATCCTCTTAAAGACAGTCTTCAGTCGTTGGAGGTGTTCTTCGAAGGTGCGGCTGAATACGATGATATCGTCCAAATATATGAGGCACGTTTCCCCACTGCAGCCCCGCTAGCACCAGTTCCATCAGGCGTTAGAACGTCGCTGGTGCTGCATTCAAGCCCATAGGTAGGCGGTTAAACTCAAAGAGGCCTTGTGGCGTGCGGAACGCCGTTTTCGGTCTGGACGCGTCATCGAGGGGAAGCTGCCAAAACCCAGACGACAGGTCGAGGGTAGAGAAAAAATTTGCACCTGACAAAGCGTCCAACGAGTCGTCCATCCGTGGCAAGGGGTATGCGTCCGCCACGGATATCTTATTCAATCGGCGGAAGTCTACACAAAATCTCGTCCCAAGATCCTTTTTCTTAACCAGCACCATCGTCGCGCCCCAAGGACTGTTTGACGGCGAAATTATATTGGCCGCCAACATGTCGTCCACCGCGCCACGCACGTGTTCCCTTTCTATGGTGCGACAAGAGCGAGGTATGGCCCAAATCCAAATCGTTTTCACTGAAAACGTCAGCGTACTCCGACAATAATGAATGCAAGGCGCTCCGCTGCGTGGCTGACAAAGACGTATTTTCCCCGCACAAATCTCCGATCCATCGATCGTCCGAACGATCTGATCGTGGCCCGCCAGCGGCCATTTTTGTGGGTTGTTCACCCTCAAAGCTGGTGAAATCGGTAGTGGCGTGAGCCAACACCGAGCCAGCCGGGACGATGGCCTGGTCCGGGCCCCCATTTAACACTGTATAAACGGGGCCTGACCAGGCCGAACGATAGTTTGAGCCACCACTAGGGAAAAGGATTTTGCCACAGAATTCGACGGGGACAACAGCACACCTGTCGCACCGTCCGCAGCTTCCAATCGCTTCCGGTAATGCAGCGGAATAAGCATTTGTGAGCCTGATGGTACTTCTTCCGTGACAGCAACAATCGTGTTAACAGCATTTCCTGGGGGCGAACGGCCCAGCAGGGACGACAGGAACGACATTCTACGGCCCCCTGGCATTTCCAAGCAACCTTGGTCGACGAGTATTTTAACGGGCATGTGGCGAAAGAAATCGGTGCCCAATAGGCATGGGACGGCCAATGAACATTTGCAGCAACGCACGCATCGTTAGCCGGTCGGATCCGCGACGTAGGAATGGACAGAAGATGAAAAATAGCATCGGAAATTATGGTAGCAGACGCGCCTGTGTCCACCAAAATACGGCTGCCACCACTCTATGGGCCAATTTCTTTCATTGTGTATTGTGTAACCGAGTGCGGCATCGACACAGGTGACCCACAATTCCCTTCCGGAGTGCAAACATGTGTGCAAGTGGATGGGTGATGTGTCAAGCCTTGCCGGGTGTCCGATATGTGCCGACTTGCCCGAGGGTGCCGTGGATCCGCGTCCGGCCCGACGGGAGCTGAGGAGGTTGTAGTCAGCAGCGGCAATCCCGGACGAAATGGCCTCGTCGGCCACACTTAAAACACGTGGCCGCCGCTGCCTGGCGGTCGTTCGCCCCGGTCCCCGCTCGTGGTCGTCCGGCCCCATCACGCTGCTCGCGTGGCCGGCGTTTCGGGACCCAGCGAGGAACAGCAGCCATCACCTCGTCATCGCTGGAGTCGTTGGAGCCGTGGACGACCCGACATGGAGACCACCCCAACGGTGGCCCGTCTATCTCAGAATCCCCCGTCCATGCAGCCATCTGATCCCAGCGTTTGAGGTTGAACTTGGCGTCCAAGCAGCGCGCCGCCCATCGAGACGTAAGCGGTTCGTGGCCGCACACCGGTAATGAGATGTTAAGTTCCTGGGCTAACTCAATCATTTTGGAAAGGATGAGAGGATCCAGGAGATCGGCTGACGAATCGGGGTAGGCGGCCATGGCAAGCGCTAACAGCGCCCCTCGGTAAGCCAAGGGCGATTTTTCTGCTCCTCGACGACGCTGCAGAACTCCGCCATTTTCGTGAAAGCGTCACGCAGTGTCTTCTTCTTACTTGCCGGGATGGATCGGAAGACTGCCAAGGAGACATCATCCAACAGCATGGGCAGAGCCTCCAGCGCCTCTGCCTCCGTCCATCACACCGACCGAAAGGCTGACTCGAACCGCCACGTGAACGCGCTCCAGTCGCCCCCGGCGACAAATTCTTTAATTTGAGGAAGGTGATGGCCGCGGTGAATGTCCGAGGCCTCGAGCGTCTCCAATCCCGCTCCCCGCGCAGTACGCCATCTTGGGCGGGGCTGCTGCGTGGCAGCAGCCCCGCCCAAGATGGCGTCCGGCGGCTCCGTTGCAGCAGCTCCGCCCAAGATGGAGGCCTTTCCCTCCGCGGCAGGAGTAATGGCGGACGTCGTTTCCTGCTGAAAATCTTGATCATCGGCCCTTGGGTGAATTCCACGCGGCCGACCGAGGGCCGCTGATGACGCGACCGCCGTTACAAGATTTAGCAGGATCGCATGGAGCGTTTTTATCTGCTCCGCCAGCCGACGCCACCCCTCGTCCGCAGCCAGAGACGTTGTTTCGCCGGCCTGTCGGCGATGAGCGGCGTCGGGGAGAGCAGCAGACGGAGTTAGAGGACCCGCAGCTCCCACCAGCTCGTCCTCGTCCGCCTCAACCTCTTCCTCCGACGGAGGGTCCGGTGGGTTTCTCTTCTTGAGGTGCTTGGACATTTTGTAAGAATCGTCCAAACGGTCTCAAGAGACACTTCTGTCACCAATGTAATAAAGGTCGTTGAAGCGACTTCTGGAATCCGGTCTTTATTCGTCTTTCATTACAACACTCCTTCACGCTGCTGACAGACAGCGTGAGAGGGATAGAAAGAGAGAGACGCGCGCAGTCACGTGGCAGCCTGGACCCCCGCTCTCGCGTGGCCTCTTCCCTTCGTTCGTTCCAGTTCTGACCACGTGTTATTCGTCTCCACCCCTATTTAATACCCGGGTCACGTGGTACGTTTCCACCAATCCTGGTTAGCCTATATGGAATCTTCCAGACTCCACCGCAGGCTCCCGGGACCACGCCCCTGACTCGTCTCCCCATTGGCTGTGGCTAAAGCCAGCAGAACCAATCCTCTACTTACAGCTGTCACCTTTCCATTACGTCAGGGCCACGCCCCTAGGCTTCCCCCCATTGGCTATGGACCAGGACCGGCAGAGCCAATCATCGTGACGAGTTGTGATCCGTCAACGACCCGGATATATCCTCACATTACACATGTTAAAATCTTGGTTGGGGTTTCACTGATCCCGTCATCCATCTGGGGTCAATACAATAAGAACCACTTTGTGGATCAGTCGACTGGGTGCAAATTCCACCACTGGTTCAGCGGTGTACTGAGGGTATGAGCACCGCATCGTCACTTGAACGGTAGTTTAGCACAGGGAGTTCTGAGTTGGCTCATTGCACATAAACCATCTGTAGTATTACTACGATAATAGCCCAGAAATGTGTGCAATGCGCGTGATGTTACTCCACGTGCCGCACTCCCCCCCCCCCCGTAATTAATAATAAAATAATCATGAGCGGGTGGACACTCCCGCAGGTTGAGGGGAAATAAAAAAAATTACGCAAATTTGCTTGAAATTTGACGTTTCTTTATTGAAAGTAATAAAATAAATAATTATTTGCTGCCGTTTCTTTACATAAAGTGACGTTAAACAATAAATATACGCAGCACAGTGCTACATCCGTACGTGACGTTACAAAAGATAAGTCAAATTTATGTTCCTACATTATGGTAAAATAGACATTTCTCGCTGATTTTCCAGATATTGTATCGATTTCCAATGTATTTCAACCCCAGCGACCGAAAGCAGAAGAGACTAAAGTATCAAGGCAGTGAATTGGAACAAATTGAAGGTTAATTTATATACAGTGCTACAGTGACATGAAGTGTAGTGTTTGATGACTTCGTTTCGTGCAAGATTCACTGCCATTGCATTTACGCAAGATACAATTATACTCTGCTCGATTTTTTCGTAAATATGACAGCTTCCGTCCTAGGACGGGCAAAGATGCTAGTTGATAAATATGAACTCGCCCACATCCATCCGTAATCATGCCTTATCACGGAATATATCGAACAACAATTCGGTCCCAGCCTCTTCAGAGTGAAGAGGGGGCAGAAAGATTGAGATGGTTGCAGGTCACACTTGACACTCTACACTGGGGTGCCCAAACAACTCTCGACGGTGACAAATGAACGGTTTAGAATTCACATATGACCACTTTATACATTAACTTTGAACATCAGTCACGTCATCGGTGAAAATGGAAAGACAAAATGACGTCACAATGATAACAAAATAACTGCAGACGATGCACCTCCTTTCCATAACCGTATCTTCACGTAAAACATTAAAGTGTTATTTTTACTTGTCCCATTGGCCACACAGCTATTGGGGCGTTCATGAATTCAGAAAAGGTGGTTTAATACAAGTGTAGTGACATAAGAGGGGAGGGGCTGCTGGGGGCTCTGGGATCCTAGGCAGATAAGCCCTCAGCGCCAGGCGCTAGGATCCCAGTCACCCCAGACAGTTAAGCCCCTTGGCGCCACCAACGGGGGGGCTGTGTGTGCTCTGTGGGATATCTGGGGGCACACACAACCCCACCCCTCGTTGGGGACGAGGCTTAAAAGGGCAGCTCCCTGGCCGATCGGGGCCAGTCGCAGCTCAAGACCCAAGACCCAAGACCAGCCAGCTTAGGACCCTAGACCCCCTCGTCCCGCTGGTCCTTGTAAGGGCCGGGACGCTGTGAGGGCCAGTGGTGGGACTCTGGGACTCCCGGCTCTACGTCCTTGAAAAGGGCGAGTTCCGAGGAAGCCAGAGTCCAGACCCGCACCTTGGCTGGGTTGGGTCAATTAGCCTCCCCTAGGGTAATTCTAGCCGGAGGACCCCAGAGCGTAGCCAGAGTAGTGTATCTAGGCTGTGTACCTAGGTTGTGTACCTAGGCTGTAACAGAGTATCAGGACTGTTGGAGTGTTGTATTGTAATAAAGAAGTTACCTCTACAAGTGTCTCCGGAACCCATTACATTTGGCGTCAGAAGTGGCCATGGAGACAAAAAGAAAGCCTTCAGTCCTGATGGCGATGTCGGCGAGCAAGCAGCGATGGGGCGGCCAACAACGACGCCGCACCGCCGGCTGAGCAGCTGTCTGCTCCACCCGCCGTCCCCTCTCCAGCGTCGGGAGCAGGGATGGAGGAAGCGCTGCTTCGCCTCACAAAGCTGCTCTGCGCCACCACCTCCCTCCTGGGCGAGATGTGGCGCTCACAGGCGATGGCGGGAGGGAGAGAAGTGGCGCAGCGCCCGCCCGAGCCCGCCGCCGCCGCCACAAACATGGTGGATGCCACCGCCGTTCCCGCCACAAATGTGGGGGATACTTCCGCCGGGGGCACAGTGGCCGCTGGGAGCGACATCACTTCCACCGGGGAAGCAATGACCGCTGGGAGCAACGTCACTTCCGGGCCCAGCACGGTCCAACCAAATAACGTCGTGTCATCAGCGCTGCGACCTTCACCGCCGGACGACAGCTGTCTGCAACCTTGTATACCGCGTCATCAGCGCTGCGACTGGACAGTGAGGGCGCCATTCTTACTGTAACCGGCGCCGGGGCCGGCACATCGATCGTCCCGCTGGTCGTCGCCTCTGCTCTGGCCAAAGGTTGGAGGTCGGGAGACCAGGCCCCTGACACTTTGTGGGGGCCGTTGGCCCCCGGGGTCCCCTCCACCTGCATCCCCTAATCCGGTTGCGTTGCCGCACCGCCCTGTTACCCGCTACGGTTTCGCCGGCATTCGAACGCGACGCCCCTACTGTTACAGCCTCGCGCCGCGCTCTCACGCTGCGAGCATACGTGCGCACCGCATCGTCAATCAAGCGCCATACTCCCCCTCTTTACACCGCTACGTACAGCTCTTGCACGCGGCGAGCTTGTGCCCGTCTATAGCCCTGTGTGGCCCTCGCCTCCACGTCGAATAACCACGTGACCAATGCGCACCCGTATCCGACACGTAGCGAACGTACGTGCACTCACGTACACAGCTCCCCGCGGCACTCACTCACCACTGAGCACTCACGTTATGATCGCGCACCTGTATCGCCCACGGGGTGCACGCACGCACACACACGCACACACTGCTCGACAAGATCACGCGAGGCCACGCTTCGCTATTAGTGATTTATTATCTGCTACCTGGTAATTAATGTTGAATCAGTGAGTCGACGAGGCTGGCCTATTCCACTAAACCTGTACCTATTCCCTATCTATCGGTTATTATCCTACTTCACCTCCCCACTCACTGTTTGGTGCCCATGGTGGTTCGCTGCTCCCTGTGCTAACAGCGCACCTCGATGCGTCGCACGGACGTCCGGGTCGCTGGCTGGAGCTGCGGCTGGTCCTCTGGCGCTGGAGAAAAGAGAGCGATTTCTCGTTTGTGCCCCATTTTTATCCTCCCTACTTCAAAGGGATGCGGCTCCGAACGGGATGGCGTCCCTCAGCCCTTCCCTAACAATGGGCTCGCGCCGGCTTGCACGCGTACGGTGGCTCCGCGGCGCCTCCACGGCGCTTTTGTTATGCTAATCGGATGTGCTGCGGCGCCGATTCCAAACACGCTCCTTCGGAGTGAGCAGGTAGGAACTTGGTTGGACAGCGCATTCGTGCACGACAGAGAGACCAATAATTCCTGGTGGGCAGTGTGGAACATTGTTCCTACCTGTATTAATCTCCCTCTCATGCATGGCGCCGTGCTCCTGCGCACCCTAAACTATTCCGCCCCGTCCCTCCTCCGCCTGTCTCGTCGACCCGTGGGGGTGTGTGTGGGGGGATGCGCCTCAACCGCGGCGGCCGAATGCCCCACGCCTCGACCATACCATATTAATGCTGTGTCGCAGCGCCGCGGCGCAACGTAGCACGGGGGAGGTCGTCCAATTCCCTGATCGCCGGAAACCGTGAGAGTTAATCCCGATAAGGGTTTCTCGGATAAAAACCGGTCGATCAGGTGATCTCCCCTTCCAGCTCTATGGGTGGGGGAAAATGCGTGCGGGTGTGTTCATGTGAGGTGAGGTGAGGGGGGCGAGGGGTTGGCTCCGTTGCTTGGTGGTGGCGAGGTCGGGGATGGGGCGCCTGCCGAACGGCTTCGTGGCGGCGGCATCACATAGCCCCCCGAGGTGCCAGTCCCCGTCCCAGGTTGACTGGAGCACCTCGCTTGGGCCGCGCCCACGAGGAAACGTTGCGGGGTCTGGGGGATCCGTCCGGACCTGGTGGCTGGTCTCGGGGCGGGTGGTTCCGTCCTCTGTAGCTCCTGCGGCGGCCTCCTCCTCCACTCCAGCGGCTCTCCCCGTCCCCCGGCACCTGTGGGCTGGGGCACAAACTCAGCAGCGGAAGGGTTTAGGGCCCGTCGTCCGCGCCGTCTCCGGACTGGATTGGTGCGTCTCGGGAGCCCGGCGGGGCCCATGTAGTGTGCGAGGCCCCCCAACACGAGGGGTGCGGGTACTCCGGGATTTCGGGGCCTTCGGGTGACGGGGTTCTCTCTCGCTGGGGCCGCTTTTCACGGTTTTAGGCGGCGGACGTTGACCACCGTCTCTCGACCCCTCTCCCCGCCATAAATTAGTACCGTCCAGGGGGAGATCTGCCGCACCACGGTCCAGGGTCCCCGCCAGTAGGTCGTCAGTTTCCCCACCTGCCCGGCCCCGACGCGAGGGGTGTGTAGCCACACCTTAGCGCCTGTCAGGAATAAGGGGGGTTCCATGCGGGGTCGGGTGCCCTGTTCCTGCCGCTGATGCGCGGCTTCCCCTTGCAGGTATGCTCAGCCTCGGGCTTCTCGCAGGGTCTCCAACAGGTGTTCCACGGGGCGGCTTCCCTCCTCCGGCTGGGGGGAAGGGACGCCGAATAGCAGATCTGCGGGTAAACGAGACTCACGGCCGAACATCATTAAAAACGGGGTTTCTCCCGTCGACGTGTGTACGGTGGTGGCGTAGGCGAAAAGGGCGTAGGGGAGGTGTTCGTCCCAATCCCGTTGATTTGCGGCCGCCATACATTTGAGTTTCCCCGCTAGGGTCTGATTCATGCGTTCTACCATACCATTCGCTTGGGGGTGGTACGCTGTGGTTCAGTCCTTCTGGATTCCGAATTCTCGGCACAGTGCCTGGAACAGCTCGGCCTCGAACTCGCTACCCTGGTCGGTGAGGACTCGTTCTGGGATCCCGTGCTTAAGTACGTAATGTTCCACGAATGCCCGGGCCACCCCCAAGTCCGTTTTATCAGGGATGGCCACTGCTACGGGGTAGCGGGTGAAATACTCTACTGCGACTAGGATATACCGGTTGCCTCGATGGGATCGCGGGAATGGCCCCTGTAGATCGATCCCGACCAGCTGATTCGTGCGGCTGACGCGGAACGGCCTTAGGGGTACCTGGTATCGTGCCGGTTTCGGCCCGCACTGCTGACAGGCGCGGCAGCCCTGTACCCAGGCCGCCACGTCTTGTGCCAATTTGGGCCAGAGATACTGGCGACGCAGGGTCTCTCGCGTGCGTCGTTCCCCATCGTGGCCCCCGAGTGGGTGGTCATGCACCAGCCGTAGCAGCTGGGGTCGCACCTGGGCAGGAACACAGATGCACCCCGGCTGGCCGGCCTCGGTTAACTCCCGTACCACTCCGTTTTGCACACACAACCGGGCATACAAACCGCTCCAGGGTCCTGGTAGGGCGCTCTTTTCCTCCCGCAGTGCCGCCTCCACTGCCGCCAGATCCGGATCTCGCTGCTGGGTCTGTCTCAGCTGCTCGTCGTTTAGGCCCGGGAAGGCGCAGCCGACGTCCTCCTGGATCAGTCCGATCGGGTCCCGAGCCGCGGGTCCCGCGCTTGCCGGGCGGTCGACGGGATCCTCGGTGCCACCTGTGAGGGTCTCTGTGGCGCACACTGCACTCTCTCTCGCTGGGGGGGGGTCAGTGGCCGCGGCTTCTCGGGGGTCCGTTGCCTGCCGGCAGCGTCCCCCCGTGAAACACGCCAGGCCTCCTCCGCCCTTGTCTCGGCGTACACCGTGGGTCACCTCGACAAGGCGTCCGCGTTTGCATGCGTCCGGCCAGCCCGATACTCGATTTGCAGGTTGTACTCCTGCAACTGCGCCAACCACCGGGCCATCTGCCCCCGCGGCTCCTTGAATGTAAGAAGGAACTGCAGAGCATAATGGTCAGTGCGTACGCGACATCTCCTGCCGTACAAATACGGCCGGAACTGTTTGCATGCGAAAATCACGGCGTACAACTCTTGGCGGGTCACGCAATAGTTCAGCTCGGCCCCACTCAAGGTCCGGCTGGCATACGCGATGACTCGTTCCGTCCCATCCTGTACCTGTGACAACACCGCGCCCAGCCCGCTGCTGCAGGCGTCGGTGTCCAAAATAAAATCGGTGGTAAAATCGGGGAAAGCGAGGGCGGGGGCGTGGGTGAGGTGATCTTTGAGAGTGGTGAAGGCCATCTGGCAGGTCCCCGTCCACTGATAGGGGTGCTTAGGGGAGGTGAGTTGGGTGAGAGGGCGTGCAATCTCGCTGAATCCCTTTACAAATCGACGATAATAGGTGGCGAGCCCCAAAAATGATCTGATCTCCGTCAGATTCCTTGGCCGTGGCCACTCCACTACGGCGCGTACCTTCTCCGGATCGGTGCGCACGCCTGCCTCGCTGACGCGATGCCCGAGGTACCCCACCTCGAGTTGTGCGATGTAACACTTACGTGGTTTGAGCTTGAGATGAGCCGCTCGCAGTCGCTGGAACACCTCTCGAAGCCTGGACCAGTGCTCAGATAAAGATCTACTGAACACGATCACGTCATCCAAGTAAATCAGGCACTGTTCCCATTGCAAACCCCGCATCACCAACTCCATCAGCCGCTGGAACGTCGCGGGCGCGTTGGTGAGTCCGAACGGGAGTACTCGGAACTCGAATAGTCCCATCGGGGTGGTGAATGCGGTTTTCGGCCGATCCTCCTCCGCCATCTCCACCTGCCAGTACCCGGATGCGAGATCGAGGGTGGAAAAATATCGCGCTCCGGCGAGGCTGTCAAAAGTGTCGTCGATGTGGGGTATGGGGAAGGCGTCGCCGAGCGTGACTGCGTTCAGTTTACGGTAATCAACGCAGAACCAGGTTGATCCATCCTTTTTCGTTACTAGTACCACCGGGGCTGACCAGGGGCTCGCCGAGGGCTGAATTATGTTATCGCGAAGCATGTCCCCAACCTCCTCTTTGATCTGGGTGCGTTCGGGTGCGCCCACTCGGTACGCAGGGAGTTTGATGGGTCGGGCTGCACTGGTGTCAATTTGGTGCTTAACAAGGTCGGTCCGACCCACGTCCGAGTCGTGTTCACTGAACACGTCGGCATACTCCCGCAGTAACTCGCGCAGCCGATCGGCCTCTCCCTTAGGTAAATCCGCCCATGGCACATGTAACGCGTCGAGCAGGGGGACGACCTCGGCTCGGGGGGTCGGGCCGACTCGCCAGGCCAGGTCCTGGTCACCCTCCGAACGACCGGGGTCCTCAGCCCAGAGTGCGAACACCGATTCGTCAGAGTGGCGTGCGTGCAGGGGGTGTACAGTGGCGATCGGGGTGCGCCGTCGCAGTATCGCTGGGGTATTGTGCGGGTTAAACATCCGCATAAACAATCGGTCCCCATCTGCGTTTACCAACGTGGCGGATCCCACGACCCCATACCGTTTTGCCAACTCCGGGTGAGGAGTTAGCATTACCTCCCCTGATGGTCGGAGCGCGGGGCTGGTGGGGGATGTTGCCACCGGCACCAGCATCTCGGTGAGCGGCCCGATGGTGACTGCCGTCGCCAGGATAGCGGCCACAGGTGCGAAGCGGGGGCGCGTTGGTTCTCGTCCCAGGAATGGAATCCGCTCGCCGTTGCTTTCCATGGTGGCGCATCGCTGGCGGGGTTGCACGTTGAGTCCCAGCTTTTCTAAGAGGTCGGTACCTGCAATACACTCGTGACACAACGCACTCGACACGTAGAACTCCTGGGTGCACACCTGGCTGCCTATGCGGACCTCTAGGGTGGCTCTCCCCAGCAACCCCATTCCGGCTCCGCTCGCCGTGTGCAGCGCATGGTCCGGAGCCTGCAGGTGACGCACGTCGACCCCAATCGCGCTGCAGTGCGCTGCGCTCACGAGCGAGGCCACCGCCCCCGTGTTCAGCAGGATTCGGGTACGCATTCCGTTTACCTCCCCTTCCACCAGCGACGTGGCCCCCATGATCCCCGCCACCAGCTCCCGTAGCCAGTCGCCAGGAGTCACCGTTTCTGTGGGCGTTGTTGCTGGAACCTGTGTGGAGATCACTCGCTCGCCATTATTCTCACAGCTTGTTTGTGTCGGGGCTACGTCGATTTCATATTAAAGCTTTTTTTTGTTGTCTTCGGTAAGGCAGTTGAGGTGGATCCATATGGGCAGAGACCAGTATTTCTGCTTTTTAAGGTTGGGTTGAACCGTGCGCTTATATGTAGATGCTGCAAATTACTGTACAGTATATTGAAACATGCTGTACGAAATATATTTTTTAATCGCTTCACTAATGCTTACCCAGAATCCAACAATAAGCTTCACTGAATTATCAATTTCTAAATACTGCTTTCTATGCATTGTGAGCGGTATGTATTGTGTTACAAAACATTCTTGCATTTAAAAAAAATGTTCAATACATTTGTAGGACTCCTACTCGGGTTGTCTTTCCATTCGCTTTATTCACTTAGAGTTCACCTCCTGATCGTCACCGCTCCGTGTCTCTCCGTTCGCTCCGCGATCCCGCTCCGCTCTCTCTGTTTCTCCCAAAGTCCGTACGCTTCTCTTCTACCCTACACTCTCCCTTCTAACCTAACCTCTTCTCTCTCTCCCAAAGTCCGTACGCTTCTCTTCTACCCTACACCCTTCTCTCTCTCCCAAAGTCCGTACGCTTCTCTATCACCGTTACCCTACTCTGCATCACCGGCCACCATCACTCCAGCTTCCACCAAGACTCCCGTCTCTACGTTACGCTATCCTTTTTATATCCACCCCAATCAGTCCCTATTAATTATCTCACCCCCCGCTTTACCCCTCGCCCCCAGCCTCACGTGGCCTTGTTATTCCCGCCTGGGCGACGCCAGTCATTAAGCACTCACCCTCTTAACCAATCACCGGCCTGTATCCCCAGTTACCCTTAACACCTGTTATGCCACTTAACGTCGTCTCCCTCACGCCTCAGCAACGCACTCGTTTGGCGCAATGGTCCTTCGCTGACTTTGCGCAATGAATGAATACATTTTCTAAAGTACGTGGGGCTTGGGCAGGAATGCATCATGGCTAAAAGAGATGATGGTTGAAGGTCAAGAATAATAAGAGTGGCAGCCAAGGATGGAACTCGTCTAAGTGTCAAGTCCGCAGAGGAGATGGAGTGATGAAATCAATTAATCTGCAGGTGCCGGATGTAATGTTGCATCACAAGATCGTGAGAAGTGGTGACAGCTTTGGGAGGGAGGCCTTCATCCATTGGTGGACTGACCATGACAATAAATTTTTACTTATATTCTTGGAATTCAGCGGTAGACGCTGCATTTAGTTACAGATCACAATACTGTCCCGTATCAATATGACGAAATATTATTTAGTGTAATAGTTCACTAATGGTTCTTGGTCCCTTGCAAGCAAAGTGTGTGTATGATGTTTTACGTTGCAGGTCCCATTGCCAGTACGCTCAGCAACCAGTTTGGGTCGAGATCCGTCGTGATCCTGGGCGGCATTTCGGCGTGCATTGGATTTCTTTGCGCTTCCTTCGCACACTGTCTCCTGCACCTGTACCTTTCTCTTGGACTGTTGACAGGTAACATTTGTCTGAACTTCAGCTTTCACCATGCAACCAACATTTCAGGGCACTGTTTTTTCACAGGTATATAACTGGGCTTGTTAAGGGGTCCTCCGATGGCGAGATGTTAACTACATCGCCTGGTATGAAGGAGGTTGTGGATTCGATCCCGACCCTGATGCCTGGATATTTGGAGTTTGCATGTTCTCCCCAAGTTAGCGTCGACATTTATTTGGGTCCTCCGGTTATTCCCTCCACATTTAGAAACACGTGCTTAGAGTATATGGCTGCTATAAATTTCCACGTGATAAGTCACTTCATTGAGATATCATTTGTGAAAAAGAGTGAAGACCTCAGTGGGCTTTACCTGGTAAATAAAATAGTTTAGTTTAAAATAGTATATCCTGGGCCAACGAGGGTTTGCGAAAGACAAAAGTTCCAGGTAATCTCATCACCGAAATTGACCTTTTATTTTCATGTTTCAGTTTTAGAGGAATCTTTACACTGGCTTAAAACATTCAGCATGGCCTGCCTACGGTCCATCCTCGGTTTAACCAGGCTGGATTGTGTGAGAGGCTCACAGATTGTTTAAAGATCTGGACAGTCCCTATCATCAGTGAGCTCTACTGATGATGGGGTAACTACTCAACAATTGCCCAGCCACCACATGCCCAAGCAGCTTCTGTCTGACCGAAGAGCTGCTCTCCTGCAACAATGGGAGGCTGTGGTGCAATGCTTGCAACAAGCAAAGTCCTGGCCGGTTAAAACTCAGCAGGTTGTCACAGTGTAGAGTGCAGGTGGTGCATCTAACATTCAGCTCAGTCAACCTGTAACACGCATTTGTGTATATATGATCACACATGTGTGCGCATTCATTTATACTTGCTTGTGCATGTGGGTATTTTCGCTTGTCGTAGCTTGTGTGCATTCACGCGTATGCATGTGTGAAATCACGTGTAAACGTGTGTATATAAAAAATATAAGAATAAAACCCATTCTCATTTTTTATACTGGCAAAACGTCACGTGGATATGTGCGTATTTGGCTGCTTATGTCTATCACTGTGTTACTTTCAAACTAAATGTGCAGGAGGTGTGAACATGTACTTTAGATAAGAAGTCTCCAGATCATGTGAAGTCTAAAACGGTCTGGCTCTAGTTGACATTAACTTGTGTCATGGCGATTTGTACATGGAATCAAAGGCTGTTCTCATTTCACATTTAAGACACGAGTGTTGACCAACACTTTGTGGGCCAAATCAACAGTCGTCCTATGGATAAACTGGCTACCACCGTTTGAATGTCTCTCACTGACTTAGGGCGGTAAACGGAGAATGTGTATGACTTTGTGTATGACCCTGCGTAATTAACAAACGTGGATACAGGAATACATTACCCAGTTGAATATGAGTGTTTTTTATTTCAGGTTTTGGCTGGGCCATGGTCTTCAGTCCATCAATATCAACATTGTCAAAGTATTTTGATAAAAGGAGATCTTTGGCTTTAGGGATTGCATTTTCTGGCGTGGGAATGTCGTCCTTTGCCTTCTCTCCGCTATTTCAAATGCTCGTGGAGACATACACATGGCGGGGAGCGCTGATGATCCTCGCTGGCCTTGAGCTCAATCTGTGTGTCTGTGGTGCTTTGTTGAGACCAATTCGCCTGAGAGAAGATTATATGTTTCAAACTGAAAACGCAGCAAAACACCGATCCTTGACAATACTGAAGAAGCTGCATGCGTTGCTGGATTTGGATTTGCTCAAACATCGCGGGTTTATGGTGTTCACACTTTCATTCACCTTCATCAACACTGGGTTTTTTATACCCTATGTGCACTTTCTGGCCCACCTGCAAATGCTCGGCTTCAGTAGTTTGTCTGGAGCCTTCGTAATCTCTGCCGTTGCAGTGGCTGATATAGTCGCTCGATTGTTTTCTGGGTGGCTGGCAGATCTGCGCAGAATTCGTATGGTACATTTGTTTTTCTTTTGGACACTCACGACAGGAATAATAATTGTAATTATCCCTTTTGGACAAACGTACATGGACATGATTATAATTGGCATCGTGTATGGATTTGCAAGTGGCGCGATGGCACCGATTGGTATCTCTTTGCTCTCTAAAATAGTTGGGATTGCACGCATTACCAGTGCAATCGGCTTTTTGATGCTGCTGGAAAGCATTGGCAGCCTGCTGGGCCCTCCAATCTCAGGTGCGTTCTCTCCATCTCCGTCACGGCATCCCAGGCACATGTCACACGCACAACATCTTAAGCAGATCCAGCACTCACCGATTCACTCCACTCGCTCACTCTCCCGCGTGTGGTCAGTTACCTTATCACTCTTGCTTACTGTTCATAAAAAAACACATTTAACTCGTTAATTCTTTCACCCATATTGAGTACTCGGTTTCTACCATAATGGCTGTTTTGTCTCATCCGTACTGTGTTTAGCTACCACACTGTTTAGTCACAACACAAAGACAAGACAAAAATCCCCCGTCTAGCCTTAATAGACTTGTGCCAAGTGCTGTTAGTGAGTCGGCCAGCACGGTACACGAGGGGGTGCTTGGCCAGCACCACGCCCGGCCACCGTTGTCTCCCCAGTGGCAAGTGGCAATCTTTACACACTGCACTCGATGCTAATTTTAGTCGACCTTTGGGAGGGTCAGGATCAGTTCAAATAATCGTCGTTGATGTTGGCCGGGTTTATCGCGCAGTGCACCCACCCGCTCACCACTCTCTTATCCATCATAAACACTGCAGGTCGCAACAACTCTCCTTCCCTCGCCCTGCTCCACTTTGGAATTCCCTCCCATCGTTTCTTCTCCAGAGCTCTTATTATAACCTTGCTCAATTCAAGAAATGCGTCAACTTTTGGCGATAACAACGTTGATGGCACTGTTTGTTGTTGGCCGCTTGACGGATTGGGCTTTTGGCCTTTGCTCGGCAGCAAGTGCGAACCTAATCATAACAACTGTAAAATAATAAATGTGCTGCCAATATGCACTTAAGTGGACGTGTCTACAATAGCCAATGCGTTAACGTGGCTAGAAACATGTTTGTAATATATGAGCAGCATGTCCTGTGAATTTAGCCATCAATTTCAATTGTTTGGATTAGTTTAAGCCGCTTAGTAACCCTGGCAAATAACTCAGCCCTCATGCCCACAGCATTACTGGCCAAACTTTGTGGACTACTGACAGAAAATGGAACAAAAGTCAACAAATCCGCAGTGAAACATTTACAGATACATGCATGGAATTACATCGAGAGACAATGAGAGGAACACGTGGATCACAACAGTCGGAATAAACGTATTAAAGTGCATGTAAGAATGTACGGGTCTCACTTCGCTTTATGCGATAGTAGATGCTTTTCAAAAAAACGGACGCAGAAAGCGAAACCGAACGAGACAACTACCTGCTGAGTCGTGCATACAGTACAGTGCACACAATGTTGTCGCACGTCTGACTGAAGAGCCGCATATGAATTCAAAGCGTGTATAGGTAAATTTGAGTAGAATAAGGCTAGCCGTGACATCGCACAAACCGAACCTGTTCGAGATGCATACAATAACAACAGCAGACTTATCCCGCAATAAGTCAGGGAAACCTGCTTTACCTTTGATTCATAGAAATGCGTTCTGTCTTCCGTTTGGGCTAATGAGTTGAGACCAAGACACTGAGGCACAGTAGACTAGACAGAGCTCAGCTCCTGGCTGCTCCCCAGCGCTGCCGAAGTCCATTTGAAGCACAACGCACACCGAGGCGTGGTGGGGAACGATGCCGACTGGAAACTCGTCCCGAATCCACTAACCTGGGCGGTGGTGGTGGCTACGCACGGGGCCTCTAACCCAGCACTGTAGGCAGTGAGGATTGGATCACCGCACAGATCTTGCAAACTCTCTTCCCGTGGGTGCTGAGGAGATGCCATACCTTGGTTTGCTAGGCGAAGGCAGTACAGCCAGTGGAATAATCGCCATTTGTGTCGATCTGTTTTCTCTGCATGATCTGGTTTCTTCCCACATGTAAACCAGAACAAATCTTAAAATAACAACTAGGTGTTGGCACTCATGCATAAGTAAATTTAGAACGGTTGGCTACGAACGGTGCGAAAGAAGGTCAAGACACTTATTATTGTAACCTCGGGCCCGTTGACACCAATGTACAGTGCCCCTCAGTCGGGCCTGTGATCGGCCGTAACATTCGCTCCGGTCATTTAAACTGCAGTGCGATTTGAACAAACGCTTTTTGGCGCAAACCCTTCCCCTTCTGTGTACAAAGGGTAAGAAATGTAAAAAATGCATCAATAATTTGAAGGAAAAAAATACGGTCGTCAATGATTGTGCTAATTGTGCGAGCGCACCACTGCCAACACGTGACCGAATCATTTGTATCGGAACGTGGTTTTTGGGGTGATCTACACGACTCCGGTGACCACCTGAGGCCAGATGGTGGGATACCGTCAGGGCAGATTGTGGAGGTTGCCGCGTGTCTCCTGCTCAGCCCCTGTGGGGTCTGGTGGAGGGTAGAGTGTGGTGGTCAAGTGTGGTGGTGGTGACATCAACGGCTTTGGCCAAGACGGCATCTTTTTCCGAGTTCAAAGTTTTAATCTCTTTGTTTTATTCCACAGGTTTTCTAAAAGACTACACGGGGGATTATAAAATGTCATTTATTGCCTCCGGATTGGTTATTATTCTCGGATGTTTGGTTCTCCCGATGCTGGCAAATTTTTTTTCCTGTTCAACGTCCATGGACTTTGCTATGGATAAACAATACCAAGGAACGGACAATGAAGACGAATTCGCAGTGTCTGGTGAGGTAAAGCAACCTCCCGGGCGGCTCTCGGCCGAGCGATGCGACCAACATGAGGTCACCAACGGTGCAGATCTACCACCCTCTCAAGTCGTCAGTGAGACCGCATCAAGAGCCACTCATGTGTGAGGACCACAACAAAACGCGGTCGGGGCAATACGTTACGACAATTGGCGTTGCACATCTACACCGATAGTGTTAACATAATATTTTGCCAGATTTAATATTTAAATTAAATCGTGCTTTTATTTTTGTTTACATCGTCGGAATTGTATGTATTCCACAGAGATAATAGGGGTGATTAATACTTTGGGGAAGTCTGTAAATCAGCGGTGGATGGAAGCTAAAATGTTGTGAAGCCAGGTCGCCCTTGTAATAGCGGCGATTACTCGTACTCCACTAGGTTTATTGCATCTCCTGGTTAAATAGCGGACTGCCCAACTCACGATAGATAGGGAAGTGTCACGGATCTAAAAATTGTGCTCACCCCCATTCATAATAACAATCAACATCACGATGATTGTTATTAACAGTGTCATTGTCAAGAACAAGTCATAATTATCTTCTTGGATCTTTCGGTAAAGTCACGTAGAATGTAAATAATAAAATAAAAATTCAACATAATAAAATCATTCTCACGACGTTTCGGCCACAACGCAAGCAGCCGTCCTCAGGTGGAGAACAGGTCTGTCGAGAAGACAGTCTGAATGACACACCCCAGGCTTGGAGCGTCTATTTCACTGGCATTGACTATATATCTTGTATTCTCCGCAGGGAATGGATTCTTTGCTCAGCTGCAAGTCTCCTATCACCACTCTCCCATTGACATATTTCGTTGCTTCCTCTTAGTATCTTTCACGCGACGGTCAATGGTATAGTGTATAGCGGATTGTATAATAATACATAGTATAAAATTGTAATGTGTAATACAATGTACAAAGTAATATATAGTATCGTAGTTGTATAGTGAATATACAGCAGTGTGATATACAGTAGGGTGGGTAGAATAATACACAATGTATAAGGTATAGGGTGGTGTATACAGTATATAATTTAATGTTGGGTTTGTCTATGGCAGTATATAGTACGGTGTAGACCCGTGTGATATACGAGAATAAAGTTTAGCTGCAAGCATATTATATTTTTTGCGACATAGAATTGTAATGTATTACTTACTGTTAGTAGCTCAGCTTATTGGTGAGTATATTTAGTATACTGATGATACTATGTAGTTTATACTTTAGTTGTTTACGTGGTGGTTTAGTTACTACAGCTACATACTATTAACATTCCTTCCCTTTATTAATGTTACCCCTATCCCCTCCCTTTGATGCTGCTAATCCTGCATAATGCACGGGCATAATGACTTTAAACCCCCCGCCAAACCTACGCATTTCACAAGTAGTACTAATCGCATATCTGCATTTCCCATAAATATGCTAAATTCCTCTTGATATCCAAGTTCTTTTGTCAAGGCGCTCTTCCCTCCTCCATCCCAGCTTAAATAGACGCTCCAAGCCTGGGGTGTGTCATTCAGACTGTCTTCTCGACAGGCCTGTTCTTCACCTGAGGACGGCTGCTTGCGTTGTGGCCGAAACGTCGTGAGAATTATTTTATGTTTTATTTTTATTATTTCCATTCTACGTGAATTTACCGAAAGAACCAAGAAGATGAATCCCTGCAGTCACGAAAGCTTTAAATCGAAACATAATTATCTTGTTCAACAACAATGTGGATTAATATAGCATTTTATACTATACTCATCTTTTGACACTACACAGGAACAATTATTTACATCACAAAATCCAGGAGACATCAATTACCAGAGACAATTGCCACGGTGACTGTGCACACATTAAACAGAAACACGCAATGACATTGGGTTAAAATTGTATTGAGAAGATAACCAAAACCCACTGTCCTATAAGGAGGAACCTATTTACCCCTATAGCCAAACACCCATTAGTCATAATTAACTTGATGGTGTTTGTACCATAACAGAGTAGAAACAGCTGAGTCTTGTTGAGGTCGACAGCGAGGGCCTCGCCGGTTTCGTGAGTGGGGTTGGCTCGATGCTGTCAGTTTAGCAGCAAGAGGGAGCAGGGGCTGTGCTCGCATCGGGCAGAGATCATATCAGTCTGTAAATCAGTCTTCCGTGAGAAGAACTCTGAAGCCACTCAGGATTATTATTGGGGTGATTTGAATCATCTCGGGCTGCAGGTATGAGTCGACCCGTTGTAATCAGTATATCTGTACCTGCGCAATTGATGTTTCTTTTTTACATTTTTACAAGCAGTGGTTAGGCTTTATATCTCATAAATATAATTTACTCTGTAATTGTAAAGATATCAGTGTAAATACATGCTATTCAGTTGTGTGCAGACTATTTTACTGCAGATTTTACTTGTTTAGAAAATAACAGACCATCGCCGATTCTTAGAATTGCCACAATTGTTAACACCTGTGTTAAGGACTCATTCTTATGCCACAGACGTGTGCCAGATGGGTGGGTCAGAAATATGAATTGGATAGTGACATGCATCACAGGTGTATGTGTCACGTGTGTGTCAGGTGTGACACGTTTCAGTTGTGTTGCATTTATGACAATCCTGGTATGGGGGAAGATTTATCCATATGAAGTATTGGAAAATGACGGCAGGAAACTCCTTGACGGGAACACACTTCTTTTATTAAATCTTGACTTGTAACAATACAACGCGTGGCCTCTCTTCTTCACACCGCACTTCTCTTGACTCAGGATTCTGTGCTGCCGGCTCTCTGTGCCTCGTGTAGACTCCGCGCCTCGGCTACACTCCTCTCTCGCCTCGTGTAGACTCTGCGCCTCCGCTACACTCTCCTCTCTCGCCTCGTGTAGACTTTGCCTCTCTCTCGCTGGCTACACCGTATGCATACTCGGCTCGTGCAGACCGTTCTCTCTCGCTGGCTACACCGTATGCATACTCGGCTCGTGCAGACCGTTCTCTCTCGCTGGCTACACACTACACATTACTCAGCTCGTGTAGACCGTTCTATCTCGCTGGCTACACACTATACATTACTCAGCTCGTGTAGACCGTTCTATCTCGCTGGCTACACACTATACATTACTCAGCTCGTGTAGACCGTTCTATCTCGCTGGCTACACACTATACCTTACTCAGCTCGTGTAGACCTTTCTATCTCGCTGGCTACACACTATACCTTACTCTCTTCTACTCTCCATTACTCTCCTCTCCGGGCTCTATCTCTACACCTTCGTCTTCATTCTTAGATGGTTCCACTTCTGCCCCTTGCTCCTCTGTGCATCACCTTATATACCCCTTCTTCCCGGGAGACGGAGCGGATGCGGACCTCAACGTCGGCACCGCTCCTCCGTTACCCAATCCCCACGCGCTATCCCCACGATCCGGTTCCGCTCAGCGCGTGTTTCCACTCTCCGACCAATCACACCGCGCTGCTACCCGATCACTCCCCCTGGGCGCGTCACCGGCACACAGCCAATCAGCAGCACTACCCCCACCCGCGCACTGACGCCTGCTCCTCCCCGTCAGCGCGCGTCACCACACACACACCCGTACATACGCGCTGGCACACGACACACACACCCAGCGCGTATCACCACTACATCACCCCCTCCCACATAGCTCGCAGCCGGCCCGGCTGCTAACAACCAACCACGACGATAAACCGACAACCAACAAAAAAAAACCCCATAACCCCCCGAGTGTGCCCCGTAACATAACACAACAACAACAACAACAAGAATAACTATGTACAGATTGACAATGAACGCGAAAAGTCAACAATAACACGATACGAGCAAATTCGAAACGAACGCGCCCCACGTCCCTGCGACTACACGCAGTGACGAGGCGCTCCAACTGCCCCGACTCCTCACGAGGCAGGTCATGCAAAGTAGCACGACCTGGCGCGAGTCCGTCTGGCTGGTCCATCGTATGGGGCGGGACACTGACGACCGTCCGGCGGTTCCGGCCGCTCCAGACGGCGCGGAACGGGCCTGAAAGGGCCGGCCCCGCCGCGGAGATCCGGCCGCCGGTGATCGGCAGCTGTCAGTTCCGAGACACCTGGGAGCAGATCAGGCGACAATACGTGTGGATCAGGCAGAGACATTTCCCCCTCTGGGTCGCCGGTCACGTCACACGCCCGGCCATCACGACACAAGGGGAGGCCATATGGAGGCGAGAGCGGTTTCAGTCGGGAGGGGTGAACGTACCACCGGCGCCTTCCCCACTTTATCTGAACGCACTGGGGCCGTGCAACGCGCACGACCTCCACGGGTCCCCTCCACGGTCTCAACAATTTAGGCGACGTAGCCAAGGGTGCCTGAGGGCAATGCAGCCAGGCCCTGTCACCTGGTTTCCATTCGTGCATGGACACCTTCCGTGCCCGCAACCGTTCATTAGCAATTTGGCGAGCCCGCGAATTAAGCCGTGCGGCCTCCCTCGCCTCTGTCAGCTTATGAATATTAAACTTAATATGTTCTGCCAAATTAGAATTAGTTCGTGGAGCGGACAGGCCAAGTTGCGTTTCTATTGGCGGGTCAGCTTCCCGACCGTACATCAAATAGAATGGGGAAAACCCCGTAGCTGCATGGGGGGCCATTCTATACGCGGCAAGGACTCCCGGGACCTGCAGGTCCCAATCTACATGTGCCTCGCACACCTGCTGGCACAGCATGGAAGTCAAGGTTTTGTGGAGTCTCTCCACCATCCCGTCAGTCTGCGGGTGGTACGGGGAGGTACGCACCTTCTTGGTACCCAACAGATCGCACACCTCTTGCAACAATTTACTCGAAAATTTTTTACCTTGGTCGGTCAGCAGGCGTTCGGGAGCCCCCTTGTCCAAGACATAGCCCTGGACGAAGGCATCCGTCACAGCCGCTGCCGACTGGTTAGCGAGAGGCCACGCCATAGGCCATCGGGTAAAGTATTCGACCCCCACTAACAAATATTTATTCCCTCTCGGCGTGACTGGGAAGGGCCCCAAAATATCGAGTGCAACGAGCTCGTTGGTACGCGAGACCTGAATAGATTGCAGCGGTGGATTAGCTGCCACGGCCGGTGGTTTACGCCTGGCGCACTCAACGCACCCCTTCAGAATATGCACCACATCACTTCCCATTCCCGGCCAGTAATAGTCACGCTGAAGCAGGGCAAGCGTCTTGTTAACTCCCAAGTGCAAGAGGCGTTCGTGTGCCGCCAAGACAACCCTCCCCCTCACAGCGGAAGGCACCACGAGTGCGTTCCGCCGGGACAAACAGTCCCATTTCAATAACACGCCCCGCTCAAGTACATAGGAGCCGGTACGCTCCTGGTCCCCCTCGGGACCCCCAACCTTGCGGCGCAATGCTAGCAGCGAGCTGTCCGCCATCTGGAGGCGGCCCCATTCGCTGAGCGACAGCGAGAGCAGCGAGTCCCGACCCTGAGAGGCAGTGGAATCATCCCCACTCGGTGCGCCCGCTGTCGCAGCCAGTGCCCCCATCTCCCCCGCAAGCGTCGGTTTACAGCGCGCCGATCCCGACAAACACGCGCATTCATCACAAGGCAACAACCGCGACAAGCAATCGGCATTCGTGTGTCGCAACCCCTTACGGTACGTAGTCGTAAACTGATAGTCCTGGAGGACTTCCAACCAACGCGACAACTGGCCCGAGGGCTGGGCGACCCTCAATGAATACTGTAGCGCCGCGTGGTCCGTTCGGACTGTAAAGTGACGACCATACAGATATGGCCTAAACTGCTGCACAAAAAAAACAATGGCAAGCAGCTCGCGACGGGTGACACAGTAGCGCTGCTCCGCCGGAGACAACACCCTACTACCGTAGGCGACAACTCTTTCGACACCCCCAACGACTTGGGATAGCACCCCCCCAATGCCCGTGTTGCTAGCATCCGTGTCCAGCAAAAAGGGACTGGCAAAATCGGGATAACACAAGGGTGGGGCACCCACCAAGGCGTCCCGGAGGGAGCGAAACGCGGCCTCCTCCTCCGGTCCCCATTTGAACTTCACTCCCTTCGCCGTTAGAGCGTGCAAGGGTTTTGCAATAGTGGCGAAGTGCTCAACGAACCGCCGATAATAAGAAGCAAACCCGATGAAACTACGCACGTCGGAAACGGACGTAGGTGTCGGCCACGAACCGACACAATCCGTCTTCGCGGGATCGGTGGAGATCCCCGAAGAATCGACAATGTGACCCAAGTATCTAACGGACCTACGAAGGAGGTGACATTTGGCCGGTTTAAATTTCAACTTAGCCGATCGCATTCGCAAGAACACCCCTCTCAATCGCCGGAGGTGTTCCTCAAACGTTTTACTGAAAACAATGACATCGTCCATATAAATCAAGCATGTATCCCACTGCAAGCCCGACAAAACCAGCTCCATAAGTCGCTGAAACGTCGCTGGAGAGGAGTGAAGTCCCATGGGTAACCGGTTAAACTGGAACAGCCCCCCTGGAGTCCGAAATGCTGTCTTAGGTTTCGACTCTTCGTCGAGCGGCAACTGCCAAAACCCCGATAACAAATCAAGAGTCGAAAAATATCGCGCACCAGACAATGCATCGAGGGACTCATCCATCCTGGGGAGCGGATACGCGTCAGCCACAGAGATCTTATTCAGGCGACGGAAATCAACGCAGAATCGCAGGGACCCGTCCTGCTTCTTAACCAGCACAATAGGCGCTCCCCACGGGCTAGAGGAGGGTGAAATAATATCGGCTTCTAGCATATCGTTAACAGCCGACTGAACATGTTCCTTCTCCACGGGACTCAGTCGGAAGGGATTTAGCCTGACCGGCGCCGCATCGCCCGTTTCAATGTGATGGTGCAACAAATCCGTGCACCCAATGTCATACTTATGTTTACTGAATACATCAGAGAATTCAATGAGCAACTCGCGCAGCGCACCCAACTGCGCCGCCGACAAATCGTCCGAGGCGGCACATAACGAATGGACCCACTCAAGGTCTTCCCTTGGCTCAACGTTCCGCGCGGGGCTCGAGCCCACCTGCGCAACCAACCCATCATCCCCAGGAACCTGCGCCGCGTGAGCCAGCACGGTGCCCTGCGGGATGACAGCTAGTCGCGACCCCGCGTTCAAAACCATCACAAACGGATCCCTGTCAGCCCGCACCAAAGTGTGAGCCACCGATAAATCAAGACCCCCGACAGCCTTGTTAGAAGGACCCAAAAGCATACTCTGTCCCGAAGCCTCCCTCACCCATGGTTTTCGCAACCGGAGGGGAATCAACATCTGTGAACCCGGGGGCACTTGCACTGTCTGCGTCGCCACCGCTTGTATCGTAGCACACGCCGTCCGAATGTCAGTAGGGCCCGTCAAAAATGAAATCCGGCGACCCGATGGCAGTTCAATGCATCGTTGATCGATAAGAATTTTAATGGGCATTTTAGCCAAAAAGTCAGTGCCCAAAAGACACGGAACTGCCAAAGAAGACGAAACGAAAACGGGTCCCGATAATTTGATATCTCCAATGCAAATGGACGCCCTAACCTGACCGATAATGCCCAACGATCCCCCATTAGCGGCGTAAAATGGCACATCCACTGGAAGCAGCGGACGACATTGGACTGGAAGAATATTATAAATGAGGTCCGATATAATAGTTGCCGATGCCCCCGTGTCCACTAACACCCTAATCTCAACCCCATCAATAGATCCCGTAACAACGGACGAACCCGCCGAAGCAGCCACAATTCTATGCCCCAATTCCGCCCATTCAATGTCTCCCTGGTCCCGGCCGAACCCCCCTCGCCGAACCGAATCCCCGAACCTTAACCGGCCCTCCTCCGCCGCAACGCGGCGTCCCATGTGTGCCGAATAAACAGGCCGAGCGTGTGAGGTGCCGCGACTTGCCGGGGATTGTAGAGATGACTTGGGCTCTCGGTCGTCGTCCAGCCGAGCTCCCATGGCGCGCTGCCGCGGAGCGCGGCACCCGGACGCCACGTGGCCCCGGAGGCCGCAGTTATAGCACGTGACGAGGGTCGGAGTAGATCTTGGTTGCTCCGACTTTCGGCCCGATCGCAGAGGCGACCGGGCCCCCGGCCTCCAGTCCCCTGGTCGTCCCGTGGCGAACGCCTCCTCTCGTGGGCTGACGACTTGGGGTTCGGCGACCACCAACCCCGGGGCTGCGACGACAGCAGCGTTGCAACCAACGCCTTGCTTCCGTTGTAGGGCCTCGTGCGCTTGAATACTCGTGGCGACTCTCAAAGAAGAAATATCAATGTCGTCAGCTGTGTTGATAGGGACCCCCAGGTCCTGCGCCAACTTGAGCAGCTGCTCCAAAACCATCGCGTCTTGGCCCTCCTCGTCCATCCGAGGGAACGCAGCATCAGCAAGAGCCAGCAACGCCGTGCGATAGGCCAGCGCGGTCTCCGTGGCCGCTTTCCGTCTTGCGTAGAACTGATGGCGGCATGTAGAGGGAGGCCCGTAGACCCTGGCCAACAAACCCAGCGCATCCTTCAGCGTGGAGCGGTCCGACTTCCGTGCAGCCCTGAAGGCCGCGAGCGCATCGTCGTCCAGCATGGCGGGCAATGCCCGCAGCGCCGTAGCATCGGACCACGCTGACATCTCTTGATGCGCCAAAAACCTTCGCTGAAATTGGCCCCAGTCTCCGCCTTCCGCCTTGAAGGCTGACAACGTGGGCAGGCGCTGCTGAAAAATGAAGTCATCCGCCTCGTGGTTCCTCTCCGCCTGTCCGTCGGTGTCTAAGATGGCGGCTCCAGCAGCAGACGTAAGATGGCGGACCCCCTCGCGCGCTGATGACGTCGATGCGCGCGCTTGGGAACCCACCACCACGTGGCGCTCGCCGTTCCCGCCAAAAGTAGGCCCAGGCGCAATGGCGGGAATCCCCCATTCGTTTTGGCGGGAATCTGCGGGGCGACCTTGTAAAATGTCCCCCACCGTCCCCGCTCCTCCCGACGAGCTGATCTCCGCCAAGATGGACGCGGCGGCGAGCAGCAGCTCCGCCAGTCGGGAGTGCGCCTCACGAAGCCCGGCGTCTGTCCCCGGTCGCTCGGCCGGCGCCGTCGACGGACCCTGCAGCGTGGGCAAGTCCTCTTCCTCACCCCCCGCCACCAGCGGCTCCGAGTCGTCCAGGTCTTCCTCGCGGTCAATCCCGTGGGTCCTACGGGTCTTCCTCGTCTCCATACTTGGAAGCCCGTTTCACTTCTGACGCCAGATGAAGTATTGGAAAATGACGGCAGGAAACTCCTTGACGGGAACACACTTCTTTTATTAAATCTTGACTTGTAACAATACAACGCGTGGCCTCTCTTCTTCACACCGCACTTCTCTTGACTCAGGATTCTGTGCTGCCGGCTCTCTGTGCCTCGTGTAGACTCCGCGCCTCGGCTACACTCCTCTCTCGCCTCGTGTAGACTCTGCGCCTCCGCTACACTCTCCTCTCTCGCCTCGTGTAGACTTTGCCTCTCTCTCGCTGGCTACACCGTATGCATACTCGGCTCGTGCAGACCGTTCTCTCTCGCTGGCTACACCGTATGCATACTCGGCTCGTGCAGACCGTTCTCTCTCGCTGGCTACACACTACACATTACTCAGCTCGTGTAGACCGTTCTATCTCGCTGGCTACACACTATACATTACTCAGCTCGTGTAGACCGTTCTATCTCGCTGGCTACACACTATACATTACTCAGCTCGTGTAGACCGTTCTATCTCGCTGGCTACACACTATACCTTACTCAGCTCGTGTAGACCTTTCTATCTCGCTGGCTACACACTATACCTTACTCTCTTCTACTCTCCATTACTCTCCTCTCCGGGCTCTATCTCTACACCTTCGTCTTCATTCTTAGATGGTTCCACTTCTGCCCCTTGCTCCTCTGTGCATCACCTTATATACCCCTTCTTCCCGGGAGACGGAGCGGATGCGGACCTCAACGTCGGCACCGCTCCTCCGTTACCCAATCCCCACGCGCTATCCCCACGATCCGGTTCCGCTCAGCGCGTTTCCACACTCCGACCAATCACACCGCGCTGCTACCCGATCACTCCCCCTGGGCGCGTCACCGGCACACAGCCAATCAGCAGCACTACCCCCACCCGCGCACTGACGCCTGCTCCTCCCCGTCAGCGCGCGTCACCACACACACACCCGTACATACGCGCTGGCACACGACACACACACCCAGCGCGTATCACCACTACACATATGGGGGATGACGTTTGTGCCTTTGTTGACATAAAACCTTTATTGTAAGGATTCGATGTACTTTATAAAACAGTATCGTTTATGTAAACTGCGGGATAAACTGCGTTGAACCGGGGCGACAGCGTCCGCTCGCTTGTGAATGTAGACGTGGCGTCTGGTGCACGAGACTCGCGTTTGTGAGTGACACGGGCGGCTGCATTGGGTTCAACACGTGTACACGAGGAAACTTGTTTTGTGCTTATTTGTTTTAAATTAAAAGTCAAGAGAAAGCAGTTTGTTTTTGGCAGTTGTGGTTTAAAAGGCAGAATGTGATGCGATACTTTTTAAAATAAAACTTCGAACACAAGTTTCAACATTACTTCGACGTGTACAAAACCGGCTGAACCGGTCAGGCGAGGTGCATCATAAATGTGTTGAAAGACGCATGCAAGGTATGTGCACGGCAGACGCGCGTTGAACGTGCGTGTCAAATACGTACTGTACGTGTGCCAGATTCGTGTATTTCAATCAGGTCTATGGCGGACGCACGTGTCGGATGTGTTGTCAGATACGAGCGTGTCACAGGCGTGTCGGGCGTGGTGATAAGGCAACACGGGAGGACACGTATGCCTGAGCGGCCAAGTAGAGGGCACATTGCCCATGACAAAGTCTGCTTCAACTACCAAATCGTCTACTGCAAATGCAACACCATTAAATCATTACCATGAACACGGCACACTGCACCAATCGGACTTGTGGAACTGCGATACTCGGACACTGCGGACACGTCAGCAGTGGTGGAGTCCGTATCCCAGTAGCAGGCAAAGTCTGTCAGTGCAGGTGCTGTTTTGCCATCGCACAAAGTGCGACATTTTATCGGCACCAGAGGATTATAATGCCGAATGAAACCCCAGCTGGTAGTTCCAAGTGGTGGTAACATTCCAATTGCAAGCCAATACACTCCAGCCGCTGCACCTCCCAGGGTTGAAGATAAGTCAAATGAAGTTACCAGCAGAATACAGATGCATCAATATTCTTTATTTGGAAATTTTCATATTTACATTGCAATGAGTGATGCAGTCATTTCCTCCATAAAATATCCACACATTTTGAAAACCCTGCCATAACATTTCCCAAAACAAGGTTAAACTTATACTTTGAAAAATGCAATTGAAAAAAATGGGTTTCCTCAGCCATCCAACAATTTACATGCCTAGCAAATAAACGAGTACGTTTGTTGGTCATAACATGTTATATTTCTGTTATGTGAACAGTTGCCAAAAGGGGAGTTTGTAAACTCTTCCCCCTGATACTGCCTGGAGAACGTTACATCTTCTTAAATGTAAGTTGCAGTCCAGAGCTTTAGGCAGATTGTCCCCGGTCTAAAACACTTCAACAATCAAAGTATTTCCAGTATGTACTGAGCTAGGCTTGTAATGCTTTATATTTTGACTCGATGGACATTTGCTTTTAATAGAGAAATTTCTCTAATACCAAGTACAATGTACAAGTGTCGAAAAACGGCAAACTTTTGTTTAGATGTGTTGGGACCGGATATTAAAAATCGTATTAAATTGGAGAACGCCTTTTCCCTGAATCGAACATCTCTCAGGGGGCCTGGAAACAACATTGGCTCACGCGAATGCAACACAACTCGCCCATGAGATATGCCAACCTCTGCAGCTCGCACTGTTGCCGGCTGTGGAGGTGATGGGTGGCAGCAGGGCGTTTTGAAGAGAATGAAACGGCAGCGACACCTTTTGATGCGTTTCCACGTTCACGTGGACGCCCACAGAGCGCCAGCCTCGGCCTGAAATCTGCGCTCCCATCCACAGCCACCTTAGTCTTCCAGGGTTTCTATCTCTCCCATGTTGGGACGATCCGACGAAGCGTTCACTGAGAATCCTGTAAGAAACAACAAGCGAGGACATGAAGTGACACTTTCAATAGCGAGCCTCGTTTGAACTTGATACAAAAGTTAAACTGTGACCAATGTGCATTTTTCAACCAGTAACGATTGATATTAGTAGTGAATAAAGGAAATGAGATTAACAGCTCATCGTGGCACCTGCCAATTCTTTACGGTGGCCTACAGAACCTACACGGTTGCAAGCCACAAATTATCGCTGGACTGCGGTGTGACCTGTGACGTCGCCGTCTTGTGCTCTACCCCCAAGGAATGGGCTGCTCTATGTGCTCATTAACAGCAGTGGTTTTGTAGACGGTGGGGGTCTAACGTTACCGCCATGTCTCCCGCAACCCCAACTCCCCTGCCTCCTTTCGTCATTTCCAATTCCCCTCTCACCAAACAACTTGCCAGCCGCCCATGACAAAAGTACACATGATGGAATGTTATCTGAGTATTGCATAGGTCAGTGTTGATCAACCCCAGTCCTCACGACCCCTCACGGTACAGCTTTCCGTGACTGCCAACTATCAGGTGAGTGTAATTTTGTGCAGTGGCTCTACTTGTATATGAATAGATAGGTAATCATGAAAAGGTGGCCGTGGAATGCCATGAGGGCTGGATTTGCTGTCCCTGCATGAAGGTCAACAGCAGTTTATCCTACCGATAGTGAAGCAATAAATGCAACTAATGTTGGGTCAATTTATTATATCTACGTTAAAGTTAATAGTGGAAATCGCTCATCCCTCCTCATGCAGTCCAACACCAGAAGACAAGCACATTCACCAATCACCTGACACTACTCACTTGCGTACCATTAACCAGGCAATCACACCAAGCAAACACCAGTCACACTAAATACACTCATCCGATACACACACCACTCACATTCTAGCCTCTCAATCTCATACATTCGCCACTCACACACTCCCCACTCACCTATTGCCATCTGCAGCACGTTTTTGTCCATCAGGTGAAACGCTACTTATCACAATTAGCATTCAGGCGTGGTTTATAAGCAGGTCAAAAGTCATTGGTTGTAAAAGCTAACGGTGAGATCGCTTAATGCTGACAGTCGAGTCTCCATGACAACAAACTCGAAGGCATTTGATCTACTCTTCCACGTTGACCAGACGTGTTGGAACAAGTCGGCGGATCCACACTTTACTCCACCTTACACGACCTGTCGATCAACTGTGAATGTACCAAGATTTTCCCGCACCTCCAATGAGCATTGTTGGCTACACATGGGGGATAGGGGAGGAGTGGGGAGATTTAAGATGCCATTATACCAGTGGCAGCTCTCCCATAGGTTGTACATTGCTTACATTCAGAATGACCTTTCATTGGACCCTGTGGGATGACATCTGCCCGTCCTATTATCAGAATCAGATTTATTTATACTGGAGGAATCCGATGAGCTATAAAGCTCTTTTTCACAGATATCCAGTAAGGGGGGGAGATAAGAACGTTACAAAAAACAATACAAAAACACGACAGGGGTGCACTTTCTCTGGGCCTTCAACCGAGTGCTGCTGATGACCGAATGACGGGACTAATGTATCGACTATAGAGAGGACCATGTGTGTAACACATTAAACTCATCTGGCCCTCACCAGACCTCGTTAATGGTTAGAGATCGCGTATAGCCGAAAGTCAATAGAATGTGTACTTGGTTTCTTAGTCAGAAGCAGTCTTCATTGGACCCTGTCTGACAGTCCTAAAATTAAAACGCTTATAAATACAGGGTGAAACGCTTCCTATCTGCAGCAACATGGGAGTCACTATTCACAGATCCTATCATGTGTAAATCACAACGAAGTTTATACGTATCGATAGCCGTGGATAAATGAAACTCAACAAGTGTACACTGGTGCACATGGAGAATAACAGAGATACTTCCAGTCCACTCGTCTTATCCGTGGAATGGATGCAGGTAACAAGAGTCATGAAGTAATGCCCACGGACCACTTCTGGGTGTCATACAATCATCATCGTCACAGTTTAGTAGCATAATCACCTTGTTACTATCATAATCAAAATCCATTGTCCAGCCACTGCTGGATGGCCTTGTTGCACCATTGCGATTTCTCATGGTCTTACGATGCCACGATCCACCTCGCTCTTGTACGTGAACTCATTTCATGGCGACATACTAAGCAAATGCTCTGTTGCATTTGTGCAGCAACGGATGTCTGAAAGCTCCGAGCGATGGCTGAAGTAATCCCCTCCTCATTCTCACGCATAGGATGTTGAAAATAAGAATGTTGCGTTCTCTTGGTAGCTTCAACACTTACTCCTTCAACCAGGGTTTCTGGGGAGGTCTGTGAGCCATAACGGCTACATGAGCCACAGGCCTGAACCTCACCCTAAGTAGACACGCCAACAGTTTGACAATGGTAGGTGTATCTTACAGATGACAAGTTGATGGTAACTGGATAGATTCCGCAGTAGATCCTGGTGTCAAAGACATGGACTCATATTCGCTGTTCCATCACTGTAGTCCAGCATATATTCTTGCTTAGACCTGGCATACACTTAAGTTTTTGTCTTGATGTGTTGGTGACAAAAGTGTGTTGGTAATTACAAGCCCATAAACTGAAAATAATAGCCTGCTACTGAGCTCATCTTCTTGGTTCTTTCGGTAAAGTCACGTAGAAGGGAAATAATAAAATAATAAAAATAAAACATAATAAAATAATTTCGATTTAAAGCTTTCGTGACTGCAGGGATTCATCTTCTTGGTTCTTTCGGTAAAGTCACGTAGAAGGGAAGTAATAAAATTTTATTACTTCCCTTCTACGTGACTTTACCGAAAATAAAATAATTCTCAAGACGTTTCGGCCACAACGCAAGCAACCGTCCTCAGGTGAGGAACAGGTCTGTCCCTTCTACGTGACTTTACCGAAAGAACCAAGAAGATGAATCCCTGCAGTCACGAAAGCTTTAAATCGAAATTTGCTACTGAGCTGTTCTGGCCCATGTCTTCCAAACAAGTGATAGCACCACATAGCCAACTCAGGCATTGGTCAGCTAAGAAAATATTGTCCAGAGCAGCCACTTAAGCAAAAACCTGTCATATGACTCCTCATGTGAGTCATCAGCCTTGCCTGCATCCCTCAAGTAATAGGCATGTTTGGTGGTGGCAAAGGGAACCAACATCACCTCTTGTTGATAGGGAGGTGAGCCCATAACAGACTGAGCCTTTCAAACCTCATGAGCAGCACCACCACAATCACACCTTTAGGGCTCCTCCATTCTTTGACTCAAAAAATTAGCCACTCCATTGCTTTACTTAATTATGCCGAGTAGAGAACTGTCGTCCACCTCTCGTGGTAATTATAGCCACAACGAGTCTATGGGACCTCTTGCATTTCAGAGGTCCAGGTGATACCAGTTCAGCTCCCGGCAGAGGAATGACAGCTTCTCCCACAGCGAGCATTCGGAAATTGCAGATGGCTAGCTACAGAGCAATTTCCTGTTGTTTCTTGAGGCTGCCATTCTCCACATTATTTGCTCATTTACCACCCCTCCAATGTTAATCTCCCCTTGTTAAAAGTAGTTGAATATTAGGGTAATTATGAAAGGTTTATATTGCACACAAATATAAGAATAAAAATGTGATCAAAAAGAGCCTACATTATACATAGTTAATACAATTGCACATAAGAATATGCCTTAACAGTTTCGTTTTCATTCTTCAATATTTGACAACCACTTTCAACATTTCAGCAACTGTCAAGAGAAATGTGTCTTAAGCAATTTTAGAACAATGTGGTATTGACCGTAATGCTGTTACTTAAGCCACTCTTGGCAGACAATGCATTGCTGTATGAAGAAAATGGCTGAAAACAGTTACCAAGAATACTGGGGTCTGCCCTGACCATGCGCTGTTTCTTTTTCTTCTTGCTGGCTTGCATGGCCTCGAAGCTGGCCTGCTGCGCCGCACTGTGGCCACATTGATATGCCGAAGGCATGCTGCCACCACCACCGCCCTGTGGGAGACCCCACACGGACTCCTGAAAGACACGTGGCAAGGGTAAAAATGCGCAGACTAAGTTAACGAGCTCAAGATTTATATTTTAAACAACACGATGTTATGCTCAGATGAGCATTGATTGAGCCAGTGCTCATATAACGTTTACAGCCCCATGCCAGTGATGGAAATTCCACATCCCTATCGCTGTGGCAAGTATATACATATGAAAACCACTTTTGAAATCCCCTCAAGTGATATTCATTGTATCGACCTCAGAGAGTTTGGTGGGCTGAATTAACCCCCAACCAGGAATTGCCACTCGCTCTGACGCCAAGCCACCTGGCCGGAGGAGTGAAGTTATAACTGATAAATTACCGAATTGCATATTTGTTATGTGCTTTGCGATTGTCTGCTGTCTGTGTTGAGGCAGCACGGAGCACCTGCTGCTGTTGATGCAGCTGCTGCTGCTGCTGGCGCTGATGGTTTTGCTTCTGTTTGGCACGGCGCTCCAAAAACTGTTTGGCAAACTCCTTGGCGTCTGGTGTCTCTCCCAGGTATGCTGTGATGTAGTCGTGTACCTCATAGGGAGACTCCACCTCTTTTAAGAATGACACAAATGTAGGAACTGCGGAAAGAGATACATATCGTCATTAAATAAACATTTTCAGTTGATGCAAGCATCAATCGTATGTAAAATATCTGGTAATTTTATTTATTTTAACATTTGATTGAAAAGTCCTGTTAAAACACGAAGATGTTCAAACACCAAATAGACACCTTTTGCAAGGAATAAAGTCTGTATTAACCACACATACTTGTGTAGAGGTGTAATTGTGTATGGGAGCGGATGGCAAACAAACACAAGGGGCGTGGTTAGGGCCGTACACATAGGAGGTGGCCACACCGACGTCCGCACCTGCATCCCCCACGGGCCCCTCCCGGGGGGGCCGCGGACTATAAGAGGGGGTGAGCCGGAGGGCTCGAGGTCGAGGTATCAGCTTTAACCAGCGAAGACGGAAGACCAGCTAGAATAGGCCCCGGAGCTCCCCTGGCTCGCTGTCCTTATCAGGGCCGACCAGGGCAAGCCGGTGGCGTGGCCCCGAGAGCCCAAACTGACGAGCAGGTCTGGGAACTCAGGGGGTCGGATCCCAGCTTGACCAGGGCTGGGACAGGTAGCCTCCCCTAGCTCCCTAGTGGAGGACTTGGGCTTAGGTTAGCGGGGCTTAGATGTTGTGTCTCCCTGTTAGCCGAGTAAGGGGACGTTACCCCTTAGGTCCTGTGTATACTCGCTAACTGTATACAAGTTGTGTTAATAAATAAGTGTGCCTCCGATCCCGTCGTCAAGCCTCCTGAGTAATTACTACATCTGGTGTCAGAAGTAAAACGTCCAAAGATGGACACACGAGGGACGACACGTACCAGGGAGTCGGAGAGGGAGGACACCGCGGCCGAATCACCACCAGAGATGGCCGAGGTCGGATCGGAGCAGCCGGGGCCGAGTACACCCGCGCCGCTACGAC
The DNA here is from genome assembly GCF_965212315.1 of Lampetra planeri. Lineage (NCBI taxonomy): Eukaryota > Metazoa > Chordata > Hyperoartia > Petromyzontiformes > Petromyzontidae > Lampetra > Lampetra planeri. The sequence goes on from NC_136134.1 coordinate 258,738, forward strand.
AGGAGGGGGGGGATGCGTCGGCCGAGGGACTTCGGCTGGCTCACTCCCGCCTGGCGGAGCTGCTCTACGCCGCGGCCGCCGTGTTGGAGGAGATCACGCGGCTGGGAGCTGGAGGGGCTGCGCGGGAAGACGGCAGCAGCCGACGCACGCCGGCATTTCCCGCCACCCCGACGCGGCTCGCGGTTAAATTTCCCGCCATCACTACAGTGCGAGCAGAGGGCGGGGCCGGCCTGCGTCAGGTGACTGCTGAGGGCCAAGCACGAGCCGTGACATCATCAACGCCGGCCAGCGCGTCAACAACGGAGCGACCGGCGATGCCATGCTCACAGCCCGCCCACACTGTAACGTCGGCTGGGAACGAGGGAGCGAGATCCGCAGCCACGGACGTCGCCTTACAACAGCGACTGCCGCCTCTCAAGGAGTTCGTGGGAGCGGATGGAGATTGGGGCGGCTTCAAAAGGCGGTTCATCGCTCATCAAGAGATGGCGAACTGGACGGACGCTGAGGCACTATGCGCGCTGCCGGCGATGCTGGACGACGACGCCCTGGCTACCCTCACCTCGGCGCCTAAGGAAAAGCGCGCCACGCTGCACCTGGCGCTGCAGCTGCTGTCAGCCGTCTATGGGCCGCCTTCGGACTGCAGGCAGCTGTTCCACGATCGGCATCGGGGCGCCAACGAATCGCCCCTGGCCTTCCGAACGGCTCTCCTGGCCCTGGCAAAGGCAGCTTTCCCGCGGATGGACGAGGAGGGAGTGGACGCCATGGTGGCTGAAAAGCTGCTGCTACTCGCCGATGAGCTGGACATCGCCGTCTTGGCTCAAGACGACGGAGAGATGTCGTCCCTGCTGGTCGCGCGCCACATCCACGGGGGCTTGCGGTCCCTGCGTCGCAAGGCTGCCAAGGGGGTGGCCGGCCATGCCATGGCGGCCACCGCCCTCCCATCAGAGGAGGTCTGCGGGGTGGAGCGGCGGGGGGAATGGAGATCGGCGGCACCGCAGGCTCGGAATGGACCGAGCCGCCAGGAGCAGCCCAGGCCATCTGGGGCGCTCACACGCTGCTACAACTGTGGCCTGCAAGGCCACGTTGCGTCAGGATGCCGGGCTCCCCGTCAGCGCAGAGCGACACCTCGTCAGGACGCCACGCCGTCTCCACCCAAGCTCCAGCAGAGAAATACGGCGAGTCGTGGCACCTCACACGTTTGGCCCATGCACACATCCGACACACACTCACGCGCTCAACTGAACAGGGTTCGAAGATCGCCGCCCATCGCGCGCGATTGTTCTGAAATGCGGCGAGCGCTCCAACCGGGTCAGTGGTCGGAGCTCGCCCATCGTGTCGTTGCTGCGTCGGCGGGATCATCGGTTGTGGTCGGTCATATTGATGGGGTAGAGGTGCGGATTTTAATTGACACAGGGGCATCGGCGACCATTATATCTGATTTGATTTATAACATCCTTCCCGTTCAAAGTCGTCCCTTGCTCCCTGTTGACGTGCCATGCTATGCTGCTAACGGGGGCTCGCTGGGCATTATTGGGCAAATCCGCGCCAAAATTTGCATTGGAGACATTAAATTATCCGGGCCTGTTTTGGTTTCCTCCTCACTCGCGGTTCCGTGCCTGTTGGGGACGGATTTCTTGGCCAAAATGCCCATCCGTATCTTGATTGACCAGGGGTGCATCGAGCTCCCATCGGGCCGACGTGTTACATTTTTGTCTTCCCCCACCACGGAGCGTCGGGCGTTTGCCACCGTGCAGGCGCTCGTGACAAAAACTGTGCGCGTACCCCCGGGGGCTCAGATGCTCGTCCCTCTTAGGTTGCGTCGGCCGTTTGCTGAAGGGGTTGCGGATCGGGGGGTCTTGTTGGGACCATCTCGAGCCGGGGTCAATGGACCCGATTTGCTAGCGGCTCAGACCATGGTGAAAGGGGATGGGGACCCCTTCATTGCAGTCCTTAATGTAGGATCGCGAACGGCCGTGGTTCCTCAAGGGACCGTGCTTGCACACGCAACGCCGGCGCCCTATGAGGAACCACTCGTGGGTCAGGTAACCACCGATCCTCCGTCGCGACCGCATTCGGACTGTGATGACGGATGGCTGGATGCACTTTGCGCGGGATCTGTGGATCTGTCCGACACGCAGCGTGCGCAGCTGCGAGTTCTCCTGAAAGAATTTGCCGACGTTTTTAGTAAACACAAATTTGATATTGGTTGTACTAAATTGCTGCGACACCATATTGACACGGGTGACAGCGCGCCAATCCGCCAAAATCCCTTTCGGCTCAGTCCCGCCGAAAAGGATCATGTCAAATCGGCTGTTGATGACATGCTAGCCGCCGATATCATTTCCCCTTCCAACAGCCCGTGGGGCGCACCGATCGTTTTGGTGAAAAAACACGACGGCTCACTGCGGTTTTGTGTCGACTTTCGGCGATTGAACAAAATTTCTGTGGCAGATGCGTACCCGCTTCCTCGAATGGATGAGTCGCTCGATGCCTTGGCGGGGGCGCGATTCTTTTCCACCCTCGATTTACTATCTGGATTCTGGCAGCTTCCTCTGGATGACGAATCAAAACCTAAAACTGCTTTTCGGACACCGCAAGGTCTCTTCCAATTTAACCGCTTGCCGATGGGCTTACATTCTGCGCCGGCAACTTTTCAGCGGTTAATGGAACTGGTCTTGGCAGGCTTGCAATGGGATTCGTGTTTAATTTACTTGGACGATGTCATCGTCTTTAGCAAATCCTTCGAGGAACACCTCCAGAGGCTGCGTGCTGTTTTTCTCAAAATGCGGGCTGCCAATTTAAAATTTAAACCGCAGAAGTGCCATTTGCTCCGCGAATCGGTGCGGTATTTGGGTCACATTGTTGGGCGCTCGGGGATATCCACTGATCCCGCCAAAACGGAATGCGTCAGCTCCTGGCCGACTCCCACCTCGGTGGGAGAGGTCAGGAGTTTCATTGGGTTCGCGTCGTACTATCGACGGTTTGTGGCTGACTTCGCTACGATCGCGAAACCATTGCATGCCTTGACGTCCAAGGGAGTCAGGTTTCATTGGGGGCTGGAGGAGGAGGCTGCTTTTCACGCCCTCCGGAATGCCCTGGTGGGGGCTCCGCCGTTGAATTACCCCGACTTCTCACAACCCTTCTTGCTCGATACAGATGCAAGTAACACGGGCATCGGGGGCGTGCTGTCCCAACTCATTGGGGGCGTAGAGCATGTGGTGGCTTACGGTAGTCGGGTACTGTCTCCAGCGGAACAACGGTACTGCGTTACCCGTCGGGAATTATTGGCAATTGTTTATTTCATTCAGCAGTACCGCCCATATCTGTACGGTCGGCGTTTCACCGTCCGTACAGATCATGCGGCCCTACAGTACGCTCTGCGGGTTCAACAACCATCGGGCCAGTTGTCTCGATGGTTGGAGATTCTCCAGGACTACGACTTTGTCACCACATATCGTAAGGGCGTCCGCCACACGAACGCTGACGCCCTGTCACGGTTGCCACCCACTTCGGAGTGCGCTTGCCTCCTGGGTTCGGGGCGTTGTAGGCCCCCGAACGTCACCACCGATTCGGTCCTCGTGGCCGCCGCCGATGCGCATTCGGCTTCGGGTCCTATCGAGCAAGAAGGGAGGGATTCGTTGCTGGGGTTGTCGGTCGCGGAATGGGGACGCCTCCAAATGGAGGACACCTCCCTCCTCGCTCTGCGCCGTCGCGCAGGGGGGGTTGGGCAGGGGGTGGCGAACATTGACTCGTGGGGGTTGTTCCAGGGTCTTTTAATGCACTGGGACGGAAAAACCCGCCGCCAGCAGCTCGTGGTGCCTGCAGCATTGAGGGGTAAGGTGGTATGGGCTGTTCATGAGCGGCTTCTGCACTTGGGGGTTCACAAGACCTTTGCCACGCTCCAGCTCGATTTCTTCTGGCCGGGCATGGCAAAGGACGTGGGGGATCTCCTGGGGTCGTGCACGCAATGCGCGCAGCGAAAGCCACCAGCTAGGGGGTCCAACCCTCCGCTGCAGTCCATAAAGGTTTCCCGGGTTAACGAGCTCGTTGAGCTAGACATACTCGGGCCATTTCCCGCTACACCCAGGGGGAATAGGTATTTATTGACAGGGGTCGAATACTTCACGAGATGGCCTATGGCCTGGCCCCTGGCCAACCAGTCGGCAGCAGCCATCGCGGAGGCCTTTGTCCAGGGCTATGTCCTCGACAAAGGTGCTCCGGAACGGCTGCTTACTGACCAGGGTAAGAATTTTTCGGGAAAACTCCTCCGCGAGGTGTGCGACCTCTTGGGTACGGAGAAAATTCGGACCTCCCCGTATCACCCTCAAACTGACGGGATGGTGGAACGGCTGCATCGGACCATCACGTCTATGCTGTCCCAACAGGTGTCCGAATCCCAGACAGATTGGGACCTTCGCATAGCCGGTGTGTTGCAGGCCTACAGGATGGCTCCCCATGCGGCCACCGGATTTTCCCCTTTCTTTTTAATGTATGGCCGCGAGGCTAACCCCCCTGTGACGACCCAGCTGAAGCTCTCGGCGCCTCAGGCGAAGTCTACCTTGTCCGAACACGTTAAATTTAACATCAGCAAATTGTCTGAGGCGCGGGAAGCGGCCGTGCAAAATTCTGAACTCCGCCAGAAGGCGAACGAGAGGCTTCGGCTGGGGCGGGTACATGTGTTCAAATGGAAACCAGGGGACAGGGCATGGTTGCACTGTCCCCAAGTGCCACTGGCAACCTCGTCAAAGTTGGTACGGCCGTGGCGGGGGCCAGTGGAGGTCGTACAGGTCTTACGGCCGCAATGTGTTCGCGTCAAATGGGGGAGGCGTCGGTGGTACGTGCACCCCTCAAGGTTGAAACCGTTCATTGCGCCGGCCCGTGGTTCACACACACACACGCATGGCCAAACGTGTGAGGGGTCCGCCGACTCCCCGACGTCGCTGCTCTCGCCTAACATGACATCAACTGTTCCATCTCCAGGTGCAACAGGAGTGACGGGTCCACGCCCGCCAACCCCTCCCGGAGGGGTCGGGGGTCACTCGGCAGCGACGCCAGACTCTCTTGCACCCGGACCGTCACCAACCACCACTGAGCGTGCCGGGTCGAGCCCTTGTGACGGGCCCGCCGCGAGAACGCGCGCCAAAACGCGCAGACTATTGTGAGGTCGGCCGTTGGGGGGCCCTTGCGGACAGTGGGGGAGGGGCATCCGGAGCGCGTGTATATATGTTGGGTTTGCGGAATGGGGTATTTATTCGGGAGGGTGCGCCGGGTTATTTTTTTCTCTTTCTTCTTCTACCTGTTTCCTGTTGTTGTTGTTGTTATGACTGTTATTGTTCTTGTTAAATTTACGCGAGGCACACACGGTTTTGGGGAGGCATGCACCTTTATTCTGATTTTGTTGCAGCCGGGGACGGCTGCGAGCTGTTCAGGGGGGGGTGATGTAGAGGTGTAATTGTGTATGGGAGCGGATGGCAAACAAACACAAGGGGCGTGGTTAGGGCCGTACACATAGGAGGTGGCCACACCGACGTCCGCACCTGCATCCCCCACGGGCCCCTCCCGGGGGGGCCGCGGACTATAAGAGGGGGTGAGCCGGAGGGCTCGAGGTCGAGGTATCAGCTTTAACCAGCGAAGACGGAAGACCAGCTAGAATAGGCCCTGGAGCTCCCCTGGCTCGCTGTCCTTATCAGGGCCGACCAGGGCAAGCCGGTGGCGTGGCCCCGAGAGCCCAGACTGACGAGCAGGTCTGGGAACTCAGGGGGTCGGATCCCAGCTTGACCAGGGCTGGGACAGGTAGCCTCCCCTAGCTCCCTAGTGGAGGACTTGGGCTTAGGTTAGCAGGGCTTAGATGTTGTGTCTCCCTGTTAGCCGAGTAAGGGGACGTTACCCCTTAGGTCCTGTGTATACTCGCTAACTGTATACAAGTTGTGTTAATAAATAAGTGTGCCTCCGATCCCGTCGTCAAGCCTCCTGAGTAATTACTACACTTGTACTGAACATGCAAACAAACATGCTCTGATAATATATCCATTGTCTTTGAAACGGATTAGCCTACACCAGAGACAGCCTTCTTGATGGCCTAGTCTCATCAGTGTCGGACCAGAGAACACCAAAAGGCGAAGAGTACAAAGACAATCCATGTATCAAACCATTGATATCTCGAGGTGTGCAGCTATATATGACCTTTTTGCCACTATCAAAGTATGAAAAATAAGAATAGGTTTTACCCTTTCTGGCAATAAAACAGGTGTTAAGATTATCAGAGCATGTTTGTTTGCATGTTCACCACAAGTACGTGTGGTTAATGCAGACTTAATTCCTTGCAAAATATATCTATGTGGTGTTTGAACATCTTAACACCTGTTTTATTGCCAGAAAGAGATGTTCGATACAAGTGGAATAAGTGGCTCTGACACGGTACATAATTTCAAGGTATTTATTAATCTTCGGTACAGCCACTTCTCTCTCTCTCTGCGGATGTCGACCTGCTCTCATGGCTGCACTGCCCTGCGCCACGTGGCGCTCACCTCGCTCGCTAATGCACCGCTGGCTGGCAGCGCTAGGGAGCGGCTGGAGGTCGAGCCGCCATGTGGCAGGTGGAGATGTCGAGGCAGCAGTGGTGGGGAGCTCCTCTTCGATCTTCAAACACCGACCCCTAACGTTGCTGTACCCCCGGCTTATATTCACTACCCGGAGGCTAAGCCCCGCCTCTGGCCACGCCCCTCCTGGAACCTTCGGGAACGTTCCAGAGACTTCCCTGGTAGATCCGCCCAATCACCTTTCCCCCAGATAGAAACCCTACAATGGATAATCCGTGGACTGTATCAGTCTGTAAATGTAACCCCCACAATAATGCAGGAGATGGCGCTCTCTTATTACACACGTACACACTGACTTACTTTCAATGGTATATTTTCATAACGTTTAATGATAATTGTGTGGATGGTCGTTGGTACCTAATTTCGCATTAGTGCGGCGCTTGAGTCAGGCCTCGTTGGAACTCGTTGGTACCGCGTGTGCACATGGGTCAAGCCTGCGCTCGGGCCTAGTCGTTGCCAGGATTCAAGACTAATCAAACATGATAGCAAGTTTCTATTTTATAAATTTTAATTCCACGTTTGTTACATATACAGAACAGTGTAACAGGACAGGAGAAAAAAGTGTTAAGAAACGGAATCTAGTTACATAAAGTAGCTTCCCTGATGAAATAAACATGGTTAAATCGAGGTCATCGTTGGTCATAGCTTTCTGGTGGAGCCCAATAAGATCCACAAAAATGGATCAGTGCTTGGAGTATCGGCCACCAATGATGGATATAGAGTTGTTAGCACTATCGTTATACATCATTGCAAGTTGTAGTGTTTAGTTTGTGGTCCTTACCCCATACCTCCAAATAGCACGGTTGACTGCGTATGGTGCAAAAGAAGTTCAACATACATTAGGACTCCGCCCTATTAGCCGAGATTTTGCTGAAAACGAAATGTATGCAGGTGCCCGTTCTTACCATCGAGGTTGTTGGAAGTGTTGAGAGCATGCAGCATTTGCTCGCACCACTGAGTGAATCCGTCTTGGGCCTTGTTCACTCCCTGGAATAGTTTCATCAGCTTGTCTTCTTCTTCCGTTTTCTTTTTGCTTTGACGTGACGGAATTCCATACGACTCACTAGGCAACATTGAGAAGACACAAAACATACGATTACGAATGTTAAAATATTTAATTTAACCCCGACTCGGGTGCCTCTCTGTGTGGTGCTCTACCCCCTTTTCAAATTGGTTTCCTCCAGGTTATCTGGTTTCCCCCCATAGGCAAAACACACACACACTTATTGCTCTTTGCCAGGACCCTTCATGACAAAAAAAGTATTGGGAAAACAGGATTCACAATAAACATAAGCAAAAATAAATTTACGTGCAACAAGTTCGTTAAACATAACTCATCCAGACACATGACTAAAAAAACAACAGAATATGACTGCAGGCTGTAGAGCAATGACTGAAGGCAGATTGATATCACTTGATACATTTAAACTATGAGATGAACCAGACCTTTGAAGAGCACTTTGTGAAACCCAAAGCAATTTTGTTAATCATTATTTGATGCACGTGAAGAAGAACGCTTCAATCAGTGCAGGCCGCCAGCTACCACAAGTGGATCAAACACATGGACAATGACAAATAAAACAAAATAAATTATGGAAAATGCACAAAGAAGCAAGGAGAGATACATGCAGGGAATTACACTGAGAAACAGAAAGGGCACCTTGATAAGAAACCAAACAACTCAGACCTGTGATTTTTGTTTTTATCACAAGGCTCAAAAAGTTAAGTGGCCAGCAACAATAGGTAGGCTATACATTTCTTGAATTGATGAAGGTCGTTATAAGAGCTTGGAAAAAGAGACAGTGGGAGGAAATTCCAGTGGAGCAGTGCGAGGGGAAAGAGAAGTGAAGTGGCCTGCAGTGTAGTGAGTGGATGAGTGACAGTGTAGTTGTGACCTGCAGTTTAGTGGTTGAATGCAGTATGAATGAGAGGAAACAGTCAATGTCTGGTAGACCGGGTCCTTAACATGGGTGCAAGAATTAACGAGTGACCGTGGTAACAGTGCTACGTGCGCTGTGGACTTTGCTTCGGTGCGCTCTCGCCAGTGGGCGGCGCGAGCGTGCGCGCGTTCATGTGCGTGCGCGAGCGCTACCCGAGCGAAGGACTGCTCTTGCTGGTCTTCATGTTGACATTGCGCACCGGCGGGCCCAGCTCCTTCACAGCGTCGTCCCAGAAGCCAATGTTGGGAGATTTCTTTTCTTGGATGGTGCCAGCACCAGCCCCCCCCCACAGATTGCTCACGTCAGAACCCCACGGGTTAGAGGAGCCACCGGGACTCACGTTCCCCCACACGGAAGCGTTGTTAATGGGGACGCTTGAATGTTGCTGTGGAAGACAGATGGAAGGTAACCTTCACACGCTGCAATGCGAAACGGCCGTACCAGCACTGACAAAGAATATTCATTTCTCAATCGGTGTCTTTTGAAATTAAATGGAGGCCTGCTACAAATAAGACTGAAATATTAATTGTACACAGCAATTATAAATCAAAGGAAATTATTTTGAGTGAATCAAACATAGCAAATATGGATTCAGCCGCAACATTTTTTTTATTTTAAAGATGCAGGCTCGTAAAATAGAGGAATAATGATATCAGAAGGATTTTTTTTCCCATACATATTTTCCGGTGTAGCAGAGTGATGTTTTGATATATAAAATACATTTGAAGGAATCGAGTCAACTTAAGTGTTGAAAAAATGGCTGCCAGATGCAGAAGTAACAGCGGCTGCCCTGTAACAAAGCAACTGGCGATAAGAAGACTGGTTCCCCATTCAAACACGGATTTGTGTCTAGGATGCTACACATCTCTACGGGAGGACGGCGTAGGCAACTTGAAAATTCAGAATAACACAAAGAAGCAATAAACTGTAGGCTACATGGGAAGGAGGAGGAAGGTTGAGAGGGAAAGAGCACATATGCAAGAAAAAAAAGACAAAGATCCCCCGTATAGCCTTAACAGACTGTTGGGGAAAATGCTGTGAGCGAGTAGCTATGAAAGCCGGTACGGCACACGAGGGAGTGGGTGGCCAGCACCACGCCAGGTCGTCTTTGTCTCCCTTGTGGCGATGTTTACACCACGCACCAGGTACTCATTTGAGGCCGAGTCGACCTAGGAGAGACCCAGGACTGGTTCGGATAATTGTCAGTAGTGGTGGCCGTGAGCAGGAATCCAACTCAGACCGCCGGGTTCATACCGCTAACTGCTACACTACTGCTCCCCATGAACAAGAAACAGTTGGCGCAAGTAACAGGTAGGTTATGGACAGCCATTGGTGTGGCACACAGAATGGTGACCAAGGAAAACAGTTGAAACCAGAGCATGAGGCATTGTAAGAACAGGCCTTCTATATCTCGACTTGGCTTTGCAACAGCTGTAGCAGAAGCAATGGTAAGAGGATGGTGGTAGCATAAAAGCTATTGGCCACAACAACATAAATATGCATCCCTCGTGAGTGATGAGAACGTGGGCATCATCTATGACAGCATCGCTGTATGAGCAGAACTATGACCCAGCGGCAATTCGCTCACCGCTTGTTGCAGAGGTTAGCGGTGTGGAACTGGCAAGCCGCCCTGGTTAATACTGCAGTTTGTATTAACCGCAAAATACGACGGCTGTCCGCTTCGCAGTGGATGTTAACGATCCCATGACGTAATTGGAAGAAGAGTAAGCCATTGCTTGCTGGTGCCAAGGTCCAAAATCGCCAAATTACACCGCCAATCAATTAATTGAAAACATATAGCAATCATCAACACCTCCTGTCAAAAATGTAGCAGGACACTCAAGATCCGGTGAGACTTTTCTGGGTAGACAAGTGCATTAAATGTTGCAATTTCTTACTGCGCGTGCCTGAGCTTGGGCCTGTGCCTGCGCCCGTTGCTGCTGCTGTTGCTTCTGCACATGCCGGGCTTCCTCCTGCTGAATCTCCAGCAGAGACTTGGCCGACAAGCCGGCCTTGCTCACGTTGTTCCACCCGACGGGTTTCTGCTGCTGTTGCTGTTGCTGCTGTTGCAATGTCTTGATCAAATCTTGCTGTCGGCGTTGCTGTGAGCGAAAACAAGATTGAAGATTGTTCATTTGGTAAAAAAAAACTTCAACGTGGCCCCCCTCCAGCCCCGCAATCACTTGCTTATGCCACTGCTGGTAAGGTGGCCCTTAGCCAAAACTCGAGGTCTAATCTTCCACGTTGGCCAGACCTGTTGGAAGAGGCGGGCATACCCACACTTTACTCCACCACAAACAATATGCCGATTAATGAACGATGTCATACCATGTATACCGCTAGGTGGAGAGAGAACTGCAAGTCCAGGGTAATGGACATTACACCATGACAGTGGCTGCCATTGTTTATTTGGTACCCTCAATTTAGGGGCCATCCATTTAGTACGTACGCATGGAGGGGGGTTAACTCAAATGCGTACGCTTGAGTATTGGGGGTCTACTGACAATGTACGTACGCATAGGAAACGCGGGGTGGGGGGGTGAAGCCTCGATAATAAGATAATAATGTCTACGTTGGCCTTCAAATGAGTTAGATAGTCCGGCGGTGGACTGTTTGCTTAAACACGTTAATATCCTTGATCGTTTTTGCATGCATTAAACATTGGCCGTTCTATAGGATTCGGGGGGGGGGGGGTGCGTCAAGCGTACGTACGCAGGTGGGGGGGGGGGTGTAAAAAGTACACATGCGTACAGGGAGGGGGGGAGGGGTTAAGTTGACAGATTTTTGCGTACGTACTAAATGGATAGCCCCTTATACAATTTCTCAAAGAGAAGAAGTGCTTAACACTAACATTCTTATCTTGGTTCTTTCGGTAAAGTGACGTAGAAGGGAAATAATAAAAATATAAAACAAAAATTTTCACGACGTTTCCACTGCAACACAAGCAATCATCAGGTGTGAAATCCATAGCAAAAATATTTGAAAAAAGTGGTGGTTTTTCCTAACGTCAGCACCACGGACAGCGATTTGGCAGTTGGCCAGATGGACGAGTTCATCTATGTTCGGAAAAAAGGAGGGGGGAGAATGAAAAAGGAATCCGGTCTGAAAGTCACCGTAAGCGTGAACACAATCAATTAAGACCCGAAATGGTTTATCAAATCCTTCCAATGATTGCTAAGTCAGAATCCATCTTATCGGTTGAAATTGTCTCTGTATTTGTATATGTGGATAGCCTCATGAACGAATCTCTCATGGTAGCCAGATGGCTTGCAGAAAACCTCTGTCTTGGAGAAGTCAATGTCATGTGAGCCCACTGAATTATAACAGTGATCTGCCACGGCCGAGGTGTTGGTCCTACCGTGTTTTAGGTCTGCTTTGTACTCACGGATGCGGTCAGAGACATGTCGTTTGGTTTCTCCAATGTAACTACTACCACAGAGGCAACTCAGTTTGTAGACATACGGAAACCAGATCACAAATGTTATGTAATGTGTTGAATCGGACCTGGATCTTGTGTTTATTCAAGATTTTGGAGATCTTTTTTGTGATCCCCGGAATGTAGGGTAAGGTGATGGTTTTAAATGGCTCAAGAGGGTCCTTCTTCATGGTTGGAGTGATGGCTTTGCGGATTGTGTAGTCGGAGTAACCATTAGCCTTAAGAGCTTGGTGTACGTGCTTGAGTTAATTGGCAATGTGTTCCTGATCAGAGATGCATTGGGCATCGAAAGAACCAAGAATATGAATCCCTGCAGTCACAAAAGCTTTAAATTAAAAAAAATAACATTCTTATTCTTGGTTCTTTCGGTAAAGTCATGTAAATAGATAACAAAAAATCAAAAAAAAATTCAATTAAAATAAAAAAGAATTAATTAAAAGAATTAAAATAAAATAATCAATTGAAAATAATAAAAGCAAAAAACCCACAATAAAAATAGTAAAATAAAATTACAAATTAGAAATAAAAATAAATTGAAAATAATAAAAGCAAAAAACCCACGACGTTTCGACCGCAACACAAGCGGTTTTCATCAGGTGGACAGAAAAGAGGGGACAAGCCTCCAAATGGAGCTGCTTATAAGGGTTTAAAAGTGAGTGGGCGGGGGAAAGAGCTGTGCAAGCAACACGAGCTGCGGAAGCAGTGCGCTAATGCAGAAGCAAAACAAAGGGGGAGTTGGGGGAAAGTGAGCTTGTGTAGCGCAAACAACATGGGCAATAGAGTTAGTATTATCTAGTGACTCTATAGTAGTATCTGACTTTACAGTAGGGGATTAAAGGGCACTGACGCCATACGCACACGGCGCGCGAGATGGAGATGTGGATCTCAAGCCCGCGCGGAGACTTTTATATAAAAAAAACAAAGAAAGAAGACTATAATGAGCTAATAATGCATGTGTGCAACGCTCGTAACGTCACTCCACGTCGACCAGCCCCCTCATTAATAATCAATAACAGGTTACGTCCTCCACATGGACAGGTGACATCACTCCACATCGAACAACCCCCCTTATTAATAATCATTATAAGGTGATGTCCACCAAATGGACACCCCCCCACCCATTCATAATAATTAGCGGCTGACGACACTCCACATGGGGGGGGACGCGGCGCCTCCTCCCCCCTCCTTGGTACCAACTTACAACCCTCACTACAAATTCAGAACCCTCATGTCATGCAATTTCCGTAACGCTATTGAGACATCAAACTAAAAAGGACATCATAATGAACAAGGGATAACCTTAAAATGAAATAGGTCTGTGTCACCGTGCCCTTATAAATTGCACACTCATTAATGCAAAGAATATTCCGTCGCGGTCTGCTTTTCGCTTGCAAGTTTCAGATTTACTGCAACATACCCGTCCTTGGACGGTTTTTTAAGTACTTCCTGATAGTCACCTATAATACGAAAAGTATAGGAGAGTATACTTTATTTGATAATACACCATTGGTTGTGGTGCACAAAAATTAAAACAATCAACACAATCATCCTTAACACTCTCTCTGTGTTGTGAAGAAGGTCCACTGCCCAAAACATTGCCAATGAAACAATTTATTTTCAAAGCAGTGGAGTTATTTACCAATGTGTTGTTACCTGTGCTATAGTGCATTGGTTCCCAACATCTTTGGACCTGCAGACCAATGTCGACCCTCAAAAAAATTTTGCAGACCACCACATACTCATAACATAATAGGTTTTGTAAAAAAATAGCATCCGCAACGGTTCTGCAGAGCACTCCCAACGGCCATGCGAACTGCAGGTAGGGAACCACTACTGCATTGCACTATCATGTAAGAAAACTGATGGTGATGCACATTAAAACACGGGAACGTACTTCCTCCCGCAGTTGCTTTTCTCGCTCCTCCTCGATCTTTTGGATTTCGGCGAGGGAGAGCGACGACTGCTGGCTGCTCATGGCTGGCACCTGCTGCCCCCACGTGGACGACGAGGGCAGCTGAAGACAGAAGAATGTGCGCGTGTTCCGTGCGTTAAAACATTCACTCGATTTCTTGGCAACACTTAAGTTTCAAAACAACAACTTAATTTCACATAACTGGCACCCATCGAGGACAAGTTATTGTATAATATTTAGAGCTCAGTTGACCATGTGACCAGCTGGCTCAGTGGCAGAACAAGCAGCTCGCAATTGGGAGATATAATTAAAATTCCTAGTTGGGTATTCCTTGGGTCTTTCGGTAAAGCCACGTAGATAGAATAATAATAATAAATAATAACAATATCACGACTTTTTGATCGCAACACAAGCAATCGTCATCAGGTGAAAAAAGAGGGGGAAAGCTGCTGAGGCAGGCTGTTTATAAAGGTTTAGAGATGGGCGGGACAGCTAATGTTAATGTAGGAGAGGTCTCCGTAACCGGCAGTAGGTCTACTACCCCAATCAAAGAGCTGTTTACAAAGGTTTAGAGATGCTTGTAAATGTAAGCTCGGAGAGAGCTAGGAAAGAGCCATCGCCACATGGAGGTGGAAAAGGATGGCAAGCCGTCATTTGCAAACACAGCTAATGGTGGCTGTGTTAGTGAATGTAACTCAGAATCTAAGCTGTGGGGGTGGCCATTGTATTTTGAGAGATTAGCATGTCAATGTAAGAAATTTGCTTGTAAATGTAAGCTCCGAGAGAGCTCGGAAAAAGCCATCGCCACACAGAGGTGGAAAAGGATGGCAAGCCGCCATTTACTAACACAGCTAACGGTGGCTGTGTTAGTGAATGTAACTCAAGAGTCGAAAATAACAGTTTAGTACTATTTATTATTATATTACTACACAAAGCACGCGCCAACGCACGCATCTGCGCATGCGCGAGAAAGCTGACCCGTGGTTGCCCTAGCAACGCACACGCGATCGGTGGTGGGAGGGGGGAAATCTAATTCGCATAAAAAATGCAAAAAACCACACACAACGCTGAGGAATATTATTCAAAGCGTCATGTCCTCTTCTCCCCCCCACCCCAATGTGTGCACTTACTACTGTAGGGTCGGTAGATACTATTATAGCCCTTAGATACTATTACTGTAGAGCAGGTAGGGGGATTTCGATTTAAAGCTTTCATGACTGCAGGGATTCATCTTCTTGGTTCTTTCGGTAAAGTCACGTAGAAGGGAAGTAATAAAATAATAAAAATAAAACATAATAAAATAATTCTCACGACGTTTCGGCCACAACGCAAGCAGCCGTCCTCAGGTGAAACCAGGTCTGTCAAGGCGACAGCGTCTGAATGAAAACAGCACACGTGCTTGGAGCATATATATAAGCCGGGTTGGAAGGGGAAGGGGGGAAAGGGCGCCTTAACAAAATAATTTGCATATCAAGAGGAATTTAGCATATTTATGGGAATGCAGGTATGTGATTAGTACTACTTATGTCCGTGTATTATGCAGGATTAGCAGCATCCAAGGGAGGGGATATGGGAAATGCAGGTATGTGATTAGTACTACTTATGTCCGTGCATTATGCAGGATTAGCAGCATCCAAGGGAGGGGATATGGGAAATGCAGGTATGTGATTAGTGCTACTTTGCCCGTGCATTATGCAGCATTAGCAGCATCACAGGGAGGGGATAGGGGTAGCATTAATAAAGGGAAGAAGTGTTAATAGTATGTAGCTGCAGTAACTAAAGCCACCACGTAAACAACTAAAGTATAAATTACATAGTATCATCATTATACTAAATATACTCTACAATAAGCTGAGTTACTAACAGTAAGTAATACATTACAATTCTACGTCGTAAAAAATATAATATGCTTCCATATCTAAACTTTATTCTCTTACATCACACGAGTCTACACCGTACTATATACTGCCATAGACAAACCCAACATTAAATTATATACTGTATTGCTATAAACCACCTTATCCATTGTAATATTACACTATGTATTATTCTACCCACCCTAATGTATATCACACTGCTGTATATTCACTATACAATTACGATAATATATATTACTTTGTACATTGCATTAAGCATATACATTTTTATACTATTTGTTATTAGTAGTACTAATCACATACCTGCATTTCCCATAAATATGCTAAATTGCTCTTGATATGCAAATTATTTTATCAAGGCGCCCTTCCCCCCCCCCCCTTCCAACCCAGCTTATATATATGCTCCAAGCACGTGTGCTGTTTTCATTCAGACGCTGTCGCCTCGACAGACCTGGTTTCACCTGAGGACGGCTGCTTGCGTTGTGGCCGAAACGTCGTGAGAATTATTTTATTATGTTTTATTTTTATTATTTTATTACTTCCCTTCTACGTGACTTTACCGAAAGAACCAAGAAGATGAATCCCTGCAGTCACGAAAGCTTTAAATCGAAATTTAACCGCCTCTACGGGGAGGGATTCCACATAACTTTGAGATCCTTCAACAAGCTCCGTGATAAGAAGGCTCAGCTAATCGAGTCTCTCACCTTTCTGAAAAGATGCCGCGACTCTAAGGTAATACCAAACGCATTTACACTAACATCTGCTGCTGTAACTTCTTCTAATGCTAAACGAATTCTTTCTAGAACTAGCTTAGCTCTTATCTCAGAGAAAATCAGACTTACGCGCACCGATCTAGATCAGTTAGACAAGACACTCTACAAATCACACTTATCTTTGAGTGCAACAATGTCCACATCGGATTGGGAACATGTAGACAAAATGACTGCCTCTTCAGCTGCCGCTATGTCGACCAAATGTAAGGACAACTTGATTTCAAAATTCAACCGCCTCTCAAACAAGAGACCGGACCCACACATTGAAAAGCTAGACGTTAACAAAGTCGTAATTAATCGCAGTAACAGTTCTATGTCTGAAGGTCTGAAATCCGTTTTAGCTAAAAAACTAAACTTTGCAGTCACACCTAGACACATACCAGTTAATGATATAATTGCCCGAGTAGATGTAGTTCTCAAGGGCCTGAGTCACATCGCTGCAGGCGTAGCAAGATCTGAAATCTCTGCAACCCTCAAAAACGCTAAGATGCCTGCTAGCAACATCAGCAAAGATGAGCGTTTTGAATTAGCTCAATTGAAAAAGAGGGATGACATTGTTATCCTCTCAGCCGACAAAGGCAATTCCACTGTCATCATGGACAAAATAGAATACAACAACAAAATTCAAGAACTACTCAACGATGGCAGCTATACAACAATAAAAAGAGACCCCACCAACAGCCTCGTCACTAAAACCAACAACATCATTTCTGCTTCAACCGCATTAATTGATCAGACCAAACAGTTCTCGATGAAACCTTCTGCAGCCAGGCCACCAAGATTATACGGCTTACCAAAGATACATAAAGAAGATACACCTCTTCGTCCCATTGTCTCTACTATCAACTCCCACACCTACAAACTGGCTCGTTTTTTGTCTGAAATCCTACGGCTTTTCACTGGAAAAACCACCTCTGCGGTACTAAACTCTACCGACCTGGTATCGACAATCAAGGGGATTTCCCTGTCCCCAGATGACCTGCTTGTCAGTTTTGATGTGGTTTCCTTATTCACCAAAGTTCCTGTACCTGACACCATCGCAATCATTGAAGACTTGGTTCATCAAGGACTGAATACTGGGGTACCCCCCCTGGTGAGACACTGCTTAACCAATACATACTTCACCTGGAATGGAACTTTCTACAAGCAAACTGAGGGCACCCCAATGGGCTCCCCCTTATCTCCGGCTGTATTGCTATAAACCACCTTATCCATTGTAATATTACACTATGTATTATTCTACCCACCCTAATGTATATCACACTGCTGTATATTCACTATACAATTACGATAATATATATTACTTTGTACATTGCATTAAGCATATACATTTTTATACTATTTGTTATTAGTAGTACTAATCACATACCTGCATTTCCCATAAATATGCTAAATTGCTCTTGATATGCAAATTATTTTATCAAGGCGCCCTTCCCCCCCCCCCCTTCCAACCCAGCTTATATATATGCTCCAAGCACGTGTGCTGTTTTCATTCAGACGCTGTCGCCTCGACAGACCTGGTTTCACCTGAGGACGGCTGCTTGCGTTGTGGCCGAAACGTCGTGAGAATTATTTTATTATGTTTTATTTTTATTATTTTATTACTTCCCTTCTACGTGACTTTACCGAAAGAACCAAGAAGATGAATCCCTGCAGTCACGAAAGCTTTAAATCGAAATTTAACCGCCTCTACGGGGAGGGATTCCACATAACTTTGAGATCCTTCAACAAGCTCCGTGATAAGAAGGCTCAGCTAATCGAGTCTCTCACCTTTCTGAAAAGATGCCGCGACTCTAAGGTAATACCAAACGCATTTACACTAACATCTGCTGCTGTAACTTCTTCTAATGCTAAACGAATTCTTTCTAGAACTAGCTTAGCTCTTATCTCAGAGAAAATCAGACTTACGCGCACCGATCTAGATCAGTTAGACAAGACACTCTACAAATCACACTTATCTTTGAGTGCAACAATGTCCACATCGGATTGGGAACATGTAGACAAAATGACTGCCTCTTCAGCTGCCGCTATGTCGACCAAATGTAAGGACAACTTGATTTCAAAATTCAACCGCCTCTCAAACAAGAGACCGGACCCACACATTGAAAAGCTAGACGTTAACAAAGTCGTAATTAATCGCAGTAACAGTTCTATGTCTGAAGGTCTGAAATCCGTTTTAGCTAAAAAACTAAACTTTGCAGTCACACCTAGACACATACCAGTTAATGATATAATTGCCCGAGTAGATGTAGTTCTCAAGGGCCTGAGTCACATCGCTGCAGGCGTAGCAAGATCTGAAATCTCTGCAACCCTCAAAAACGCTAAGATGCCTGCTAGCAACATCAGCAAAGATGAGCGTTTTGAATTAGCTCAATTGAAAAAGAGGGATGACATTGTTATCCTCTCAGCCGACAAAGGCAATTCCACTGTCATCATGGACAAAATAGAATACAACAACAAAATTCAAGAACTACTCAACGATGGCAGCTATACAACAATAAAAAGAGACCCCACCAACAGCCTCGTCACTAAAACCAACAACATCATTTCTGCTTCAACCGCATTAATTGATCAGACCAAACAGTTCTCGATGAAACCTTCTGCAGCCAGGCCACCAAGATTATACGGCTTACCAAAGATACATAAAGAAGATACACCTCTTCGTCCCATTGTCTCTACTATCAACTCCCACACCTACAAACTGGCTCGTTTTTTGTCTGAAATCCTACGGCTTTTCACTGGAAAAACCACCTCTGCGGTACTAAACTCTACCGACCTGGTATCGACAATCAAGGGGATTTCCCTGTCCCCAGATGACCTGCTTGTCAGTTTTGATGTGGTTTCCTTATTCACCAAAGTTCCTGTACCTGACACCATCGCAATCATTGAAGACTTGGTTCATCAAGGACTGAATACTGGGGTACCCCCCCTGGTGAGACACTGCTTAACCAATACATACTTCACCTGGAATGGAACTTTCTACAAGCAAACTGAGGGCACCCCAATGGGCTCCCCCTTATCTCCGGTTGTAGCCAACATTTTCATGGAGAAATTTGAGACTGACGCCATCCAGACTGCCACTCTACGCCCGACCTTATGGAAGAGGTACGTAGATGACACTTTTGTCATCTGGCCACATGGCCGGCCTGCTCTAGACCAATTTCTCGACCAAATCAATTCCATACACCCAGCCATCAGATTCACCATGGAAATCGAAAAAGATGGCAAGCTACCCTTTTTGGATGTCCTAATTAAAAGGAGACCTGATGGTTCAATGAGCCACTCTGTCTACAGGAAAGCCACCCATACGGATGCTTACCTAAAACCGGATTCCCACCACCATCCATCCCAGAAGAATTCCCTCATCAAGACTCTATACCATAGAGCCCAATGCATATCCGACCAGGAACACATTGCCAGTGAACTCAAACACGTACGCCAAGCTCTTAAGGCTAATGGTTACTCCGACTACACAATCCGCAAAGTCATCACTCCAACCATCAAGAAGGATCCCGTTGAGGAGCCTTTCAAGACCATCACCTTACCCTACATTGCTGGGGTCACAAAACAGATCTCCAAAATCCTGATAAAACACAAGATCCAGGTCCGATTCAACACAGTACATAAAATCCGTGATCTGGTCCCGTCTGTAAAAGATGTGGTTCCAGACATACAGTACCCTGGCGTCTACAAACTAAGTTGCCTCTGTGGTAGGAGTTACATTGGAGAAACCAAACGACATGTCTCGGACAGCATCCGTGAACATAAAGCAGACTTGAAACACGGTAGGACAAACACCTCAGCCGTGGCAGATCACTGTTACAATTCAGTGGGCTCACATGATATTGACTTCTCCAAGACAGAGGATCTCTGCAAGCCATCTGGCTACCATGAGAGATTCGTTCAATGAGGCGATCCACATATACAAACACAGAGACAATTTCAACCGAGAAGATGGATTCTGGCTTAGCAATCATTGGAAAGACGTAATAAACCATTTCGGATCTTAACTGATTGTGTTCAAGTTTACGGTGACTTTCAGACCGCGTTCCACTCACTGGCATTGTATTCTCCGCAGGGAATGGATTCTTTGCTCCGCTGCATTGACATATTTTGTTTCTTCCTCTTAGTATCTTTCACACGACGGTAAACGGTACAATGTATAATAACAAATAGTATAAAAATGTATATGCTTAATACAATGTACAAAGTAATATATAGTATCGTAATTGTATAGTGAATATACAGCAGTGTGATATACATTAGGGTGGGTAGAATAATACATAGTGTAATATTACAATGGTGGTTTATAGCAATACAGTATATAATTTAATGTTGGGTTTGTCTATGGCAGCATATAGTACGGTGTAGACTCGTGTGATGTAAGAGAATAAAGTTTAGATGGAAGCATATTATATTTTTTACGACGTAGAATTGTAATGTATGACTTACTGTTAGTAACTCAGCTTATTCTAGAGTATATTTAGTATAATGATGATACTATGTAGTTTATACTTTAGTTGTTTACGTGGTGGTTTTAGCTACTGCAGCTACATACTATTAACACTTCTTCCCTTTATTAATGCTACCCCTATCCCCTCCCTGTGATGCTGCAAATCCTGCATAATGCACGGGCAAAGTAGCACTAATCACATACCTGCATTTCCCATATCCCCTCC
Source organism: Lampetra planeri (assembly GCF_965212315.1). NCBI lineage: Eukaryota > Metazoa > Chordata > Hyperoartia > Petromyzontiformes > Petromyzontidae > Lampetra > Lampetra planeri. Next base: position 279,954 of record NC_136134.1, read on the forward strand.
CTTGGATGCTGCTAATCCTGCATAATACACGGACATAAGTAGTACTAATCACACACCTGCATTTCCCATAAATATGCTAAATTCTTCTTGATATGCAAATTCTTTTGTCAAGGCGCCCTTCCCCCCCCCCCTTCCAACCCAGCTTATATATATGCTCCAAGCACATGTGCTGTTTTCATTCAGACGCTGTCGCCTCAACAGACCTGGTTTCACCTGAGGACGGCTGCTTGCGTTGTGGCCGAAACGTCGTGAGAATTAGTTTATAATGTTTAATTTTTATTATTTTATTACTTCCCTTCTACGTGACTTTACCGAAAGAACCAAGAAGAGGTAGGGAGATGTTGGGGGGGGGGGGTAGCAGCCCAGCCCCTGCCTGCCAAGGTGCTACCTCGGCCGGCTGGGCCATCTAGGCAAGGCCGGAGGCTCTCATAGAGTCAATATATACGACTATAGTCAGCAGCTACTATTGGGCTCAGTAGATACAACTGTAAAGTCGGGAGAAACTACTGCAGAGTCGGTAGATGCTACTTCGAGTCAGTAGATACCGCTTTAGAGTAAGCAGATACTGCTATATAGTCAGCAGAGTCAGCAGATACTAATGTAGTAGGTTCCAGGAGACTTGGACGACGTAGTCGGAGGCACACTTATTTATTAACCACAGTGTATAATACAGGCCGAGATATACAACACTCGAAGGGGTATCGGCCCCTTCACCCGTCTAACAGGGAGATCACACAATCTCTGTCACGGCTTGACTACTCCTAGGTCCTCCACTAAGGCTAGGGGAGGCTAGCTGACCCAGCTCTGGTTAAGCTGGGATTACGGCACCCTGAGTCCCCAGACCGGCTCTTACAAGAACATCGACTCTGGGCTCTCGGGGCCACGCCACTGGCTTGCCCTGGTCGGTCCTGAGAAGGACAGCGATCCAGGGGAGTCCTGTTGTGTCTATACCCCTTTTTTAAATTAAAATTAATATTAAGAATAATTCAGCCAACATAAATACTATTTTTTTTTTAATAGACACGGGGCAACTTGGGAGCAAACAAAGACGAGCGGGAAAACCCGTTCCCCCACTTCCACAGATGCGTGCACACCTCGCTTCAAAGGCCAGAAAGCATAAAAGAGACAACCATCAAATGTCATAAAACTTCCCCGAATTTCACACAAAAGAAGGGGAGGGGGGAGTTGCAAGCAGGGGTTAGGATAACACCCATTCTTCAAAAGGCCCTTTTACAATACAAAAACCAGGCGCCACGAAATATATATATAATTATATTCTTAACAAAAAATAGCATTGACAACAAGAAAACAAGACGGGTTTTGAACCATGTTAGTTAAACAAAGTTACCAACTTAGCCATGAAGATTAAGCAAACATTATCTATCCTCGCTCCAATTGGAAACCAGACAACAGTCTGCACCAGGGTCGTGAATCCTCATTTGTTAATTCAATACTGACATTATTTACCGTTAATAATTTTCTACGAATACGGGCCGAAGCATCAAAGAATAATTATGGCAGTCAGGGCCGCTCCAAAAAAACAAAACAAATTACCTAGCCCCGGTATATCAGATTAAATAATAACAAGAAGTCAAATAATAAGTACGAAATTAGAGTGGATCTCCAAGGAGAGTTAAGGGCGGAGAAGTCTATCATAATTAACCAACACGCAACACTCCAGGGGAAGCGAGCAGCTCACAGCCGTCTTTGTCTTCCCGAGAGGAACGACCACAGAGCAGGCACACAGCCAGGAAATGGCCCTCATAAAAGTTCGTGGCGAGCTGGCGACGGCTCGAGAAAGAAATTAACAGAAGCAGATGCTCTTAAAAAAATAAATAAACACACGCGCAGGGTGCTCCAACGACGGAGCACAGCCATCTTTGTCTCCCGCAGCACAAACAGCAAGATTTGCGCACGCGAGCAAATAACATTTCCCCATAGGGAGATCAAACCACGATGAAATACCGTGAACACGGCTACGGCATGCATTGAATCACTTACCGTCAAATCACAATACTACTAAGCAGCAAAAGTTAGTCATTTTAACTTCCAAACCAAACGAAGCAATGAGACAAAGGATAAACGCCCAGAGCGAGGGAAGGGATTATAAGACTGGCTTAACGCGTAGGCTTTCGCGACCAATATTATTCATAATCAAAAACGTAGATTAGGATTGTGTAACCTCGGTACGAACGCGAATCGTCGGTCTGGTTTAGTTGATGACTCATGTGTGGCGCCGTTCACGAGAAAACCCCACCCCTCCTTCCAGAATTATTACGGACAGCTGTGTCTTTAAAGCTCCAATAAACACACACGCGACACATACGGACGGACACGCACACACGGACGCAGATGTGTCCACCCCCACAACAAAAAGTTATATTGCCCCGGCCTTTGAACTCGGAAAACCGAGTGGATTTTCTCAATATAAGCCGAGGCAAAATCCATTGAACATAGATCTCTCCGGGGCTCCGGCCCCCACAGATCACCGGGGCTCAGGGCCCCCATCTCTCTCCGGGGCTCCGGCCCCCACCTCTCACCAGGGCTCCGGCCCCATCTCATCTCAACGCCGACAACGAAGAAGGATCGCTACCCTGAGTCGCCGAGCTGCGAGTGAAGCTGACGGAGATTCCAGCTATAATTCTCGTGAGAGAACTTAAACAACGAAGCCCCTGAAGTGAGGGCGGGAGAGGCATCAGCGAGTGCCCGTATGAAGCTGGCAGCTGCACGAACAAAGGAAGGCACGGAGAAGAGAGAGTGACAAGTGAAAACAAGCAATCAACCTGTAAAAAAGGGTGGAAATCGCCAAGCGTCGACCAAGCGAGCATCGAAAAGGACGAGCAGCAGCGGATGAGCAACAAGAGCCATCGTTCATTGCCAGAGCACTCCAAGCCGGTGAGCGCGCACAGCTGCGTCGTCCAGAGCCTGAGCCAACACAGCCTGAAGTAAGGGCGAGTGTCCGTGTGAAGTCGGCAGCGATCAAGGAGAGAGCGACAGCAGCAGCACGACCCGGGCGTCAACGAGCGTCGTGCCGACTCAACAATCATCCAGCAGTGGAGAAGCCTGGAGCTGCCACCAAGAGAGAGAGAGAGAGCGCCATCGAATGCGTCGCGTGTTTGATACACACACCGACCAACACCCAGTGAGAACAGACAAGACATCCAGCAGCGACGACGATATCATCGCACACCGCCGAAGGCGAGCATTGTGCCGACTCAACAATCATCCAGCAGTGGAGAAGCCTGGAGCTGCCACCAAGAGAGAGAGAGCGCCATCGAATGCGCCGTGTGTTTGATACACACACCGACCAACACCCAGTGAGAAAGAGACAAGACGTTCAGCAGCGACGACGGAATCATCGCGCACCATGTCGGCGAGCGTCGTGCCAACTCAATCGAGCAGTGGAGAGAGGGAGCAGCACGGGCTCGCTGCGGCCACGCCCAAGCGAGAGGAACTTCTCTGGCTGCTGGTTGTATCCTCCCCCACCCCACAAGCTAACGACACAACTCCCGGCTTTAAGAAAATGTCATTAATTTTACAAGGGGACAACGCACACACAACACGCACATGAATAAGACTTTCAAAAAGTTATCTTTGCGTTTCAAAAAGGGTTGCCATTTCAGGGTGGTGCGTTCAATATCAACTGATCATGCAAAGCAGTTGCTGCCGTCGAGTTACATGAATAAGTGTTTTAGTCATTCATTTTCGTTAATTGCATAATCTTGCTCATGAATTTATTAACGTATGCTTTCGCCTGTGTATGTTAGAATATCACAGGTTTGTTTAGAATAAAATTGTTAACACAGAAGTATCTCGAGTGTTTCTTTTCAAATCCATGCAAAACTGTCTTATTCATAAGAACTGTATCCTGCGATGAGATATGAAATTGGAGACCTAACATAACATAAACACACTAAGATAATCAGTAAATGTTTAATCAATGATAATCGTGTTATCCTGATTGATACAACTCTGGATAAACGAAACTAAGCTTAATTATTATAACTGCACACATTAACATAATCACAAGCATTCGCATAAATTACTACGATTATCTCTGTGATTATCATAATTTATGCATATAATTACACACATTATCATAATTTATGCGATTTGCGCATTTTTCGAAATTTCATTAATCTTTATTATTTTTTATCAAAATTTAATAATTACAACATATACAACAGTCCCAGGGCCTATCTAGCCGGTCTTCTTGCTTCGCTGGTTTAAGCTGAACACTGAACCCCGAGCCCTCCGGCTCACTGCCTTATATAGCAACTCCCCCACTGAGGGGTGGGGCCGTGGGGGATCCCAGCACCGTGTTAGCCCCCCAGGCTAAACGGTGCGGACGTGGATGTAAGCATCTCTTCGCGTACGGGCATAACCACGCCCAGTGTGTTTGTTTGCCCTCCCGTAACACCTCTACAATAATATAAAGTCAGCAGATACTGATATAGAGTTAGTTACGACTAGTCAGAAGATACCACTACAGTGATACCTCGGTTCACGAACTTAATTCGTGAACTGACTCTGGTCGTGAACTGAATTGGTCGTGAACCGAGGCACATTTTCCCATAGGGTTCAATGTATATTGCGGTTAATCCGTTCTGACCTTTTTTTTTGGTTTTTGAAGCACAAAAATATGAATCAAATGACAATACACATTACTGTAGTACTGTACAGTATAGTAATGTATAAAGAGAGAACACTAACCTTGCTTGAGATGACTTCTGGCATGGAGGAAGGCAGGTGGGAGGCGGGTGGGAGACAGTGAGCACTCAAACGGGTGAACTGTACAATACAGTAAGTACAGTATTGTACAGTACAGTACTGTATGTGCTAAAAAGCACACCAAAAATCAAAAAGTCACTGAAAGTGTCTTCACAGTACTCACAGTGCTTCTTTCTGTGTCTCTGCTTCTCTCCACGATCTTCCTACAGGAAGTCACGACCATGTGACAGCCTGGAATTAGCATAAAAATGGCCACGGCTCCTGTTCGTGAACCGAAGCGGAGTTCATGAACCGGAGCATATTTTTATGAAATTTTCTGTTCGGGGAACCGAGTTGTTCGTGAACCGAAGCGTTCGTGAACCGAGGTATCACTGTATAGAGTCAATAGATACGACTATAGATTCAGTAGATACTACTGTAGTCGGGTGATACTACTGCAGTCAGTAGATGCTACTTTAGAGTCAGTAGATACTACTATAGAGTAAGCAGATACTGCTATATAGTCAGCAGATACTGATATATAGTTAGTAGTTATGACTACAGTCAGGAGATACTACTTTAGAGTAAATAAATACTACTATAGATTCAGTAGATACTACTGTAGAGTCAGTAGGTACTACTAAAGTCGGTAGATACTATTACAGTCAGTATATACTGCTGTAGAGTCGGTAGATACAACTATAAAGTCAGTAGATACTACTTTAGTCATTAGATACTAATTTAGAGTCAGTATTCACTACTATAGAGTTATACTCTCTGGTTCTTTCGGTAAAGTCACGTAGGTAGAAAAAATAATAAAAAGAACACGACGTTTAGGTCGCAACACAAGCGTCCATCATCAGGTGAGATACTACTATAGAGTCAGAAGTTACTAAAATAGAGTTAGATACTACTATAGTAATTAGATACTACTTTAGAATCAGTATTCACAACTATAGAGTTTGTTGACACTACTATAGAGTCAGCATTAACTACTATAGAATCAGAAGGTACTACTATAGAGTTAGTTACTACGATAGTCAGTGGATACTACTGTAGGACTTGAGTTATAGTGCGCCACGCATTCTCTTCCACTGTTGCTATGCAAGCGAGCAGAGTACAGTGGGGTGTATGTGAGGACACGGTTGTTGTTGTGGCATTAGGTGAGAGGGTCGTTAAGTGTTGAGACAGGTGTTTGGGGTAGCCGGGGGGACACAGGCCAGCGATTGGCTAAGAGGGTAATTGGTTATTAGCTGGCGTCGCTCTGGCTGCAACAACAAGGTCACGTGAGACCGGGGGCGAGTGATAAGCGGGGGGTTGAGATAATTAATGGGGATTAATTGGTGTGGGGATATAAGCCACAGCGCGACGGAGAGAAGGGAGTCTTGTCTTGGTCGGCGTTTTGGATGGAGCTGCAGCGACGGTGCCCGGGGAATCGCAGAGCAGGCGGTAACGGTAATAGAGCAGAGCAGAGAGAAAGTGGGTTAGCGGCGACAGACGGAGTAGAGTATACAGAGACGGTAGTAGCGAGAACGCAGTGTGCAACGAGGGGTAGCCATGCATCTGAAGGGTGCAGAGTAGAGTAGCAGTGGAGTCGACAGACCTAGCGAGAGAGAGATGAGGAGGAAACGCGGCGTGGCGAGAGAGAGACGCGGAGCGGAGTGAGGGCATGGAGAGACGCGGAGCGGTGGCGCTGCAGAGAGAGACGCGGAGCGGAGTGAGGCCACAGAGAGACGAGGAGTGGTGGCGCTGCGGAGGTGGACTCTTAAGCGGAAATTAAAGAGAACAGAAAGACAACCCGAGTAAGAGTCCTCCACTACTATAGAGTCAGTAGATACTACTATATAGTCAGATACTACTACAGTCAGTATATACTGCTGTAAAGTCGGTAGATACGACTATAGAGTCAGTAGATACTGCTATAAAGTTAATAGTTACTACTATAGTCAGGTGATACTACTTTGGAGTCAATAGATATGACTACAAATTCAGTAGATACTACTATAGTCAGTTGATACTACTGTAGAGTAAGTATTTACTACCATAGAGTCGGTTGATACAACTATAGAGTCGGCAAATACTACTACAGTCAGTAGATACTACAATAAAGCGAGTAGATACTACTGTAGAGTTAGTAGTTACTACTATAGAGTCGGTAGATGCTACTATTGAGTCGATAGATGCTAATATGATATAGAGTCGGTAGATACTACCGTAGGGTCGGTAGATACCAGAGGTGTGGACTCGAGTCATGCGACTTGGACTCGAGTCAGACTCGAGTCATGATTTTGATGACTTCAGACTCGACTTGGACTTGCCTCATCTTTGACTCGACTTGACTCGGGACTCGAGAGCAAAGACTTGAGACTTACTTGTGACTTGCATAACAATGACTTTGTCCCACCTCTGGTAGATACTACTACGGTCAGTAATTACTACGACAGTCAGTAGATACTACTATACCGTCAGTAGCTACTACTGGGCTCAGTAGATACTACTGTACAGTCAGTAGCTACAACTACAGAGTCAGCAGATACGACTATAGAGTCAGTACTACTCACACTATTGTATGTAGGGTGTGTAGGTATATATGCCTATGCGGGGGTGAAAATATTTTTTGAGGGGGGGGTGGGTCCACACTTTTCGGAAACCTTTAAGATCAACTATTTACCCCCCACTTTCTATAACTTTCTGGACTTCTGCAAGCCTCTTATAATTTTGTTTATGGACAAATGGAACGCCAGGCTTTTACAATAGCTTACTATTTGTGTATGTATATACATTTTGAAATATATTTTACCCCCGGGCAACGTCGGGTACTTCCCGCTAGTGTACACTAAAATTCAGACAGAAACACCAGAGGATTGATGATGCAAACATTGACAGATGAAGGCTCATGCCATGTGGGTGATTGGATTTAAATCAGTGTGCTAAATATTACACGACCACTCCACTCCACGCTACACTTGTAGCCATCTGAATACAATAAATATTCATTGGTTAAAGAGTCTATTTATCAGTATAAAAGGTAGACATAGTATTACTACAGAAAACCCAACAACAAATAAATGTCAAAATCTGTGTGGGTGGCTTTCCTGTAGACAGAATGTCCCAAGGATCCGTCAGGTCTCCTCTCATACAGAATATCTAAGAATGATAGTTTACCATCTTTCTCCACTTCCATGGTGAATCTGATGGATGGGTGTCTGGAATTAATGTGGTCCAAGAAGTGGTTCAATGCTGGGAGGCCGTGTGGCCAAATGACGAAAGTGTCATCCACATACCTCTTCCACAGGGAAGGACGCAGGGTGGATGTCTGGATGGCGTCTGATTCAAACTTTTCCATGAACATGTTGGCTATCACTGGTGACAAGGGGGAGCCTTGGGACATTCTGTCTACAGGAAAGCCACCCACACAGATTCCTACTTGAAACCTGATTCCCACCACCACCCATCTCAAAAAAATTCTCTCATCAAAACACTATACCACAGAGCTCATGGCATTTCTGACCAACACCACCTGGCCAGTGAATTAAGACATGTACATCGGGCCCTCAGGATGAACGGATACTCTGACCGCACCATCCGCCAAGCTGTTTCTCCCACCATACAGAAACAGCCACATGAAACTCCGATCAAAACTATCACGTTGCCATACATAGCAGGCGTGACCAAAAAGATTTCCAAAATTCTAAACAAACATAAGATCCAAATCCGATTCAGTACAGTACATAAAATCCGTGACCTAATTCCATCTGTGAAAGATGTCATTCCTGACTTACAATATCCTGGAGTCTACAAACTGAGTTGCCGCTGTGGTGATTGCTACATTGGAGAAACGAAACGTCATATCTCTGATCGTGTCCGCGAGCACAAGTCAGATCTGAAACACGGCAAAACATATTCTTCCGCCGTTGCCGATCATTGCTACAACGCTGTGGGCTATCATGAAATTGTCTTTTCCGAGACCAAAGTGCTCTGCAAACCTCCTGGCTACCATCAAAGGTTTGTACACGAAGCCATCCAAATATACAAACACAGACATAATTCAACCGTGATGATGGGTACAAACTTAGTAATCATTGGAAAGATGTTATTAACCATGCAAAAAAGATTTAACTACACATATTTGGACCATCTTATTTGACAGGCACTATTCTTCAGTTACCGAATAGTTTCTGCTTCTTTTTTCACACACTGGTTTTCCTGCTTTAAGTTTTACCACACATATTTGGCAAATCTAGAATTAATACCAGCAACATAGCAAAGTGCTGTTTCATCTACATAACAAAGGCTCAGTCCCATTCACAGCAGCCGCACCTTTACATAAGCCGCACCTTAACAACTCTTGGAACCTCCCAGTTCAACCAGTCTACACAACAAAGACTCATTCCTAGCAGCGGTTTCAGCCGCACCACCTCTACATAACAAAGGCTCAGTCCCAATTTACAGCAGCCGCACCTTTACATCAGCCGCACCTTAACAACTCTTGGAACCTCCCAGTTCAACCAGTCTACACAACAAAGGCTCATTCCTAGCAGCGTGCTTCAGCCGCACTGAACCTCACAATAATAATATCCAAGGGCCTGCCTTGGCTCCTCCCACCCTCAACCAGTATATATACAAGGACTGTTTTCGTGGAATTTCTCTTACTTGATACAGCAATCGTGCTGTGACAGTGCCACCTTAAGACGGAAGCTGGTGTTGCCTCCGAAACGTCGTGATTTCTATTTTATTTCTATTTTATCTTTATTAATTTTTTACCTACGTGACTTTACGGAAAAAACCTAAGAATATGAGCCATAAGCTCCCGCTTGGGGCCCCCTTTAATCCACCCAGCGTGGCCTCGCTCCGCCCTGACCACGCCCCCTTTATAGAACCTACTAGCGGGTTCCAGATGTGTCCCTTCAGTAACCTTTCCCCTAGATCCCTCTCGGGTCTATCACTTGGCCTGCTGTTAATCAGGGCTGCTTCAAATTGCAGATCGCCTTCCCTGCCAGCAGCCAGCGCTATGCTACTTAGTGACCAATTCTACGTCACTACACAGCATCAAAACAATAAAAACATTCAAATAGCCTTTAGAATTTGTTCTTGTGTCTAACATGTGTGGCTGAACGTGGGGTCATAGGGCCATCTGTGAAGGTGTTTCAGTTAGACAATCTAACACATTCCTGCGGAGGGAGCTGGTAGGAACGTTGGGTTGCTCGGTGAATGGCCAGGGTCAACGGCGGCATGGTGTATTCCGCAAATATGCCCGACTGTGAGGGCGGGCACAAGCCGGCGTGAGTAGGTTAAACGTTGAGTTTTATAAGGGCACCACGGGGTGACCAGCCCCTCACCACCCAGCCCCACCCCTCCCACCCAGCCCCACCCCTCCCACCCCTCCCACCCAGCCCCACCCCTCCCACCCAGCCCCACCCCTCCCACCCAGCCCCACCCTCCCCAACCAGCCCCTCCCCACCCTCCCCACCCAGCTCCTCCCCACCCTCCCCTCCCCACCCAGCCCCTCCCTGCACGACAGAGACAATAATCCCCTGTGGGCTGGTGTAACCAGGAGGTTCCTACCAGTATTAATTCTCTAACCTGCCAGTCAGTGCCATTTCAGTAACCACTTCCTACAGAATAGTTTATTCCAATTGTAGTGACATATACTATCACTATACTGTAGCGACGGGTACTGGAGGGACACGTGACCGGGCGCCGAGAGCCTTGCCATTATACAGTAGGGGGGGGGGAGCGCGTGGCAAAGTCACGGCCAGGAAAATAAATGGGAAGCCCCTACAGGGATCGGGGTTTGTTTGTGGGGATCATCCTGGAACTCTATGCTCTTCGCTCTTCGTTCGTCGGTTGAACTTTAGCAGCGAATCGTGGGTCAGACAGCGTGTATGCTGGCTGGCCCATTCGCTGAGATTAACTCGCACGCATATAGTGACAGTATAGCTACACTTAGCTACAGAACCCAAGTAGCTAGTGTTGTGTGCGCGCAGCAGTGTATCACACACTACACAATGATACTCAAGTGAAACATTTTGTTCCCAGAGATCTCGCCATAATGTGACTATTGCTCGGTATTATTATGAAAAGTGTGACATGTTAGCTTAGTTGACTGTTATGCACTACAGATGCCAGAGTGATTTTCTGCTCAAACAAGTATTGAAGCAGTGCTCATATCCAATTTACAGCCCTGAGCCAGTGGTGGAAATTCTACATTCCTATGATGGGGTGCCGAGATGTAATCTCCCTCGCCTGGTATGTAGGTTGTGGGTTCAATCCTGAACCTGGCGCCTGTATTTCTGGAGGTTGTGTGTTCTCTCTCCATGTGTTCATGTGGATTTTTCCCTGATTCTTCCGCCTTTGCCCTCCACATGAAGAAACATGCATTTAGATTTTTTGGTGCTATTATAAAAGAGATAATAGCAGTGGGCTTTGCCTGGTAAAATAAAAAATTGTATTTATCCAAAGGACCACTGCTCACTTCCACACAGAGCGGTGCTCAATGGGGAAAATGAATGGCCATACCTTCATCTGCGCAAGCTGCTGCTGCTGCAGCCGCCTTAAGGCCTCCTGCTGCTGTCTCTGCCGCATCATCTCCTGCTGCTGTCTCTGCTGCAGCTCCTTCTGCCTCTGCTGCAGCTCCAGATCTTGCTGCCTCTGCTGCAGCTCCAGCTCCTGCTGCCTCTGCTGCAACTCCAACTCCTGCTGCCTCTGCTGCTGCTGCAGCTCCTTCTGCCGCTGGAGCTCCACCTCCTTGCGCTTTTTCTCCTCATCCTCCTCGCAGCGTCTCCGTGCCTCCTCCTCCTCCTGATGCCGGCGCTCCTCCTCCTGCGGTAGAGACGCCACCGCCGGCGTGACCGCCTTTTTCTCGCACAAAGTAAAAGCGATTTGCTGCTCGAGTGAGCGTTGAGGTGGCGCTCATCTCCTCTTTTACAGGCCGGAGCCAGTGGTGGGCCTTCTCCATTCCAATGGCGGCAGCAAGTCTATCCACAGGACAACCACCATGGGGGCTCACTTATCAACCCCGGGGGGGATAATGGGCTGAGTCAACCTCCAGCCTGGATTTGAACTCCCAACATTCCTAATATGATTCGCTTGCTTGACCGCTGAGCCACACTGACCGGATTAAGTTACGTTACCAAAAATAATGCAAGATACGTACTTCAGGGCAGAATTTGGCTCTGACGTTGTTAATATGTTATATAATCGAGTGTTTTGGCACAAGCCACCAACAAAAACAGAGACAACAAGTACATCAGAGACTAGGCAAAAGATGGAACACAACAGAGTGCGGGGAAGGCTTGCGGGTGGGGAGGAGGGCTATCACCTGCTTTCGGATCATGTCCTCGCGTTGCCGCCGCTCCTCCTCCTCTCTCCGCCGCTTCTCCTCCTGTCTCCGCAGCATCTCCTGCTCCTGCTGGCGTCTCAGTTGCTCCTCATCCTCCTGCTGCTGTGACAAGTCATTACCCCCCGGTGACAAGTCAAACACACACTATTCACAGTTACAATAACGATGACTCGCTGTATGGGTCACCAGCTGGAATACATCGCCTTGACCATTTCCCCAATTTGTATGTAATGGAGAGACATTGGTATTTATTTTGCAAACAAAAAATATTTCATTTACGCAACCACACCTATCATCATATGCAACTCATACCAAAAACATCATCATGAAAACTTGACTATCGGTCTGATTATTTTCTAATTTTGCCAAAATTATATTTATTATAGCATTGACCATTTCAATGTTATTATCCCACAATACTGTAAACCAGTAGTTTGCAGCCTGTGTAGGTGTAATGGGGACCACAAGATCGTGGGAAGTGCTGAGCCTAACTGTTGCGGATAAGAATTCTTCAGAAAACACTATTTTGTTTACATTATATTGGTCCACTAAATATATATGAGGGTTGATAATGGCCTGAAAATCCAGGAAGTTTGAGAACCACTCCTCTAAACATATTGTTTGTCATGACCAACAGCCAATTTCCTGGAAATAAATAAGGAAAGGTGATGGCCAAGGGGTTACACATCATTTGTGATATCTTCAGATGCTGATGCATGAGGTGCCATAATAATCCAATTGCGCTGCCGACATTGGTGCGGTCCCTTATGACACAAACGTCTGCTTAACAGACAGCACCCTCCTAAACCCCACGAATGATTGGTCTGCTCCACAACCGAGGCGGCACATCAAAGTCAAAGCTAAAACTTGTTAATAGGATGCTATCAAAATCTGTCTCATCTTTTAAAAAACCAACTGAGCCTGCCTCTCTTGGCTCTATATCTTATCTTTGCTCTGTGGCAGAGCAATGATTTGTCAGGGTCACCCGACATGACGTTAAATATAGGTTCTTGAGCAGGGTCTGCAATAATCTGTGGACCATTCTCAAATCCAGGTCTCGGTGAAGAATGATAACGACACGGAGAGATCACTTCTCAATGGTCACCTGCTTTCGTCGGGCAGCCTCCTCCTCCTCTCTCCGTTTCCTCTCCTCCTCTTGCCTCTGGAGGAGCTCCTCCTGTTGTCTCCGCGTTGTCACCTTCACAGCACACGTTCGGGTGACTTGCTGCGAGGATGTCACGACGTTCGCAACAGGTGAACAAATCATTTGTCGTCATCAGACATGGATCAATTTTACTGTTGGATAAAGGCTGCCACAAACCACCACCACCTCTCATGATCCTGCGATGTAGCAATCCATTCAAGACCTGCACATTCAGTACAATTAGCATGGTTCGCTAGGTACGGTGCAAAAGAAGTTCAAAGTACATACATTAACTGATTGTATTTTTCCATCTCAGAATCTGTACTTATCCTGGAGGAATCCAATGAGCTATGAAGCTCTTTTTCACAAATAGGGGCAGGTCAAAGTAAAAAAAAAATACAAAAACTAATAGGAGTGTAAAGTATAGAAGAGGTACGCAAATCAATAAAAATTAATAACGTCCGTCAGGAGATGTCCTCCCGGACGCATTCCAATTCCTTGGCTGCCGCTCCTTTATTATTCGTGACCATTGGCCATCATCGTCCCTTCTAGCTGGGACGCGGCCTGCCCTAGCCCACTCACTTTTACTCGGCATGTAGATGTTGCCATTAACTTGTGTACATTGTCCAATCCATGAATCCCACTTTCCGTATCCAGGTGTGCATGCAATGCCAGTAACGTAACTATCCACGCTTATTTGTGCACTTCTCATTCAAAATTTTACATTAATGACCATGTTTTAAAAGCCATGTCATTGTAGGTAGTATACACAGATTAATCATTCTCTTCCTTAGCAATATATAGATGTTAATTTTCACAACCCACAAAACCATGTGAGGGTATTAACATTTATGTTTAAGAAAAAATCTTATTTTCTGTATTGGTCAATAAAAGGTAACATTACTCCTTTAAATAAAATAAAAACAAGTCAATTAAATAACTTTCTTTATTAGCAGGTGCCTACCCAGTCATATCTAGGATAACATACAAGAAATAACCTAAAACCTATTTTGTAAAAAAATTTAACTGGCCCAGTAACAAAGCAATAGCGCAGTCACTGGTGTGAATACACGAGGCTTTACGAGCTCAAAGAAAACGTGTTAACAATGTACATAGGTGTGGTAGGGTAGGGGACCCCGTGTCACACCTCTTCCTGACGCTTTCTCTCATCATCGTCCCTCATCCTGAGCTCAGCCTCGCATCTCTCTGGATCCAGCAGCTGAAAGACAAGTTCACCTTCAGTGCACACACATACCACTAATGGACTGCCTAAGGTGTTGGATTTGAATGCCATGGGGCAGTTGCAATTTGGTCTTTTTCACTGCAAATGAGATTATCCTGGTTCCATTAACCTGGATAAATTTCAACTGGTGAAACAAAATTAACGAAACAAAATGAACATGAGGATTATTTATTTGCTCACCTTGCCTCCCTTCTCACGTTCTAATTGCTGCAACTGCTCCAGAGTGGGGCCCTGCGACTCGGGTGGCAAATCCCAGATGCTGCCTCCCTCCCAGCCTGCACACACAAGCAAACCAATTCAACTTCAGAGACAACAATTTGTTGGCCATAAATACCAGGTATGGCTATGTACCAGAGGTGGGACAAAGTCATTGTTATGCAAGTCCAAGTCGAGTCGCAAGTCATCAAATTCATGACTCGAGTCTGACTCGAGTCCAAGTCACATGACTCGAGTCCACATCTCATAGGTGGGACAAAGTCATTGTTATGCAAGTCCAAGTCGAGTCGCAAGTCATAAAATTCATGACTCGAGTCTGACTCGAGTCCAAGTCACATGACTCGAGTCCACACCTCTGCTATGTACACGTCAAATCGTACTGCTCTTAAACGTTTCTTGTTTTGCATGTTTGAATGATTATATTTTATATTTCCAGGACTATCCAATATCTATGCAATCTGAAATATATATTGGAAATGCATTCATTCGATGTTGTCTGTAGACAGAGCTGAGCCACAATTCTCTCCTCCACATTACTCTGCTTCTGCTTCTCTCTTCGCTTGTCCAGCCTTGTTGAGCAAATTGGAGAGAGTGCCGATGTGACGAAGCGAGTTTTAAATGCCCAACGAGAACCTATATATGTATTGTCAAGGACAATGGGGGTATGGATGACATGGAAAAGAAAACAATCCTACAGGGGGCGTGGGATAGCCATGCCAATGCTGCACTTGCAGAGGAAGGGAAAATTGAGGGAAAGGCGAGGCCAAGTTACGTGGAGAGGGACATGAGAAGGAGAGGCACGGGAAGAGATTGGAGAAATAACCACTATGCTGTTGTACTACAGCAGGGGCCTCTACCGATGGCTGAGACCTCTCACGAGCTGAGGTGTCAACACAGCATGCTGCTACATTAGTGAAGGACTGGACATTGAAGGAATCGGTCAATCCAAGAAGAAGTTTCTGACAGGGCTAAGTCCAGCCACTCCACTACAAGTGCCAGGGCCAAGTAAAGCCACTCCACTGCAGGTTCCAGGGCCAAGTAGAGCCACTCCACTGCAGGTTCCGGGGCCAAGTAGAGCCACTCCACTGCAGGTTCCAGGGCCAAGTAATGACACTCCACTGCAGGTTCCAGGGCCAAGTAGAGCCACTCCACTGCAGGTTCCGGGGCCAAGTCATGACACTCCACTGCAGGTTCCAGGGCCAAGTAAAGCCACTCCACTGCAGGTTCCAGGGCCAAGTAATGACACTCCACTGCAGGTTCCAGGGCCAAGTAGAGCCACTCCACTGCAGGTTCCAGGGCCAAGTAATGACACTCCACTGAAGGTTCCAGGGCCAAGTAATGACACTCCACTGCAGGTTCCAGGGCCAAGTAATGACACTCCACTGCAGGTTCCAGGGCCAAGTAATGACACTCCACTGAAGGCTCCAGGGCCAAGTAGAGCCACTCCACTGCAGGTTCCAGGGCCAAGTAATGACACTCCACTGCAGGTTCCAGGGCCAAGTAATGACACTCCACTGCAGGTTCCAGGGCCAAGTAGAGCCACTCCACTGCAGGTTCCATGGCCAAGTAGAGCCACTCCACTGCAGGTTCCAGGGCCAAGTAATGACACTCCGCTGCAGGTTCCAGGGCCAAGTAGAGCCACTCCACTGCAGGTTCCAGGGCCAAGTAATGACACTCCACTGAAGGTTCCAGGGCCAAGTAATGACACTCCACTGCAGGTTCCAGGGCCAAGTAATGACACTCCACTGCAGGTTCCAGGGCCAAGTAATGACACTCCACTGAAGGTTCCAGGGCCAAGTAGAGCCACTCCACTGCAGGTTCCAGGGCCAAGTAATGACACTCCACTGCAGGTTCCAGGGCCAAGTAATGACACTCCACTGCAGGTTCTAGGGCCAAGTAGAGCCACTCCACTGCAGGTTCCATGGCCAAGTAGAGCCACTCCACTGCAGGTTCCAGGGCCAAGTAATGACACTCCGCTGCAGGTTCCAGGGCCAAGTAAAGCCACTCCACTGCAGGTTCCAGGGCCAAGTAATGACACTCCACTGCAGGTTCCAGGGCCAAGTAATGACACTCCACTGCAGGTTCCAGGGCCAAGTAATGACACTCCACTGCAGGTTCCAGGGCCAAGTAGAGCCACTCCACTGCAGGTTCCAGGGCCAAGTAATGACACTCCACTGCAGGTTCCAGGGCCAAGTAGAGCCACTCCACTGCAGGTTCCGGGGCCAAGTAATGACACTCCACTGCAGGTTCCAGGGCCAAGTAATGACACTCCACTGCAGGTTCCAGGGCCAAGTAGAGCCACTCCAATGCAGGTTTCCGGGGCCAAGTAAAGCCACTCCACTGCAGGTTCCGGGGCCAAGCAGAGCCACTGCACTGCAGGTTCCAGGGCCAAGTAGAGCCACAGCACTGCAGGTTCCAGGGCCAAGTAATGACACTCCATTGCAACTGCCAGGGCCAAATCAAGCAACTGAACTGCAAGTGCGTGGGCTAAGTCAGCAAGCAGGTGGCCTAACAGCATTCCAGTGAACAGTACTTCAGTCCCAGGGCCAAGACCAGCATGGATTGAGCACGGGCCGGGACCAAGGCAAGGATCGGGAGCGGAGCGGAACAAGGCAGACCTCCGCCTTCTGAGTCCTCCTCGGGGTCCATCTTGACAACCAGGGAACTCATTAAACAGATACCTGCGACACTTTGATCCTGCACGACAAGATGTCGTTAGGTCATCAGGACGGGCCAATAAGGAGACAGTCTCTATTCCATACAGTACCCAGACGACAGTGTTATTGGGATGAAGTGGGTAGGTGATTGTGTCAAGGATACGCTCTGTATTGTGTTGATGGTGGTGTGTGAGTTGGGTCGTTCAGTGTATGCTATTGTGCTGTTAATAGCCATTGCCTCGCCAGGTAGACACTGTGCATAGATGTTGATATAGACACAAGCGCAGGGACTATACCTTGTTGAAAGAGTTCAAACCTACCTTCAGTTAAATTAATGATTTTTACTTTTTGAGTGTTATGCATTGCATTGCACCATTTCTTGAGGACGCTTAGCCTGCCTACATTATCCTACAACATCGACGAATGTGTCATCCATGCACATCCTGGCGGCGTCAATGTGTTCCATAGTATGTCTATTGCCCCCTTCGATTGGTTGAAAAAGTGTAGCGTTTAACGATAATACGTTTCAAAACTGTTACTCTTTACATCCTGCTATATGGAGGAAGTAATATCAAGTTTGTCAACGCATAAAATCCTCTATGCTACTGAAAGCAAACCTTTCCCAGAATGTCAAGATATCACATCAGGGCCAAAGATGTTGATGCCACCACACGTCGCCAAAACTCCCTTACCCTCCACCAAATCTACCAGCTGCCACACAGTAGACACGCAACCTCCAAGGTGTGCCCTTACAGTCCCTCACCATCTGGCCTTAGGTCGCTCTCTTGGTCGCCGCCGGACTCGTGGAGACCACTTCCCTATGCTTGTTTTGGCAAACGGCCCTCACCCATCCGACACACTCGTGCCCTACCCAGTGCCACCGTTCCTACCTGATCGTATCCACAACACAAAAGTGTTCTCATTCTGGACTTCTCCATTGCTAATCTTGTCTTGACATGACAATTCTTATCATCCATCTCGGACATCTGTGCTCAAATGCCATAATAATCTTTATCATACTTCCAGAGCACAATAAAGGTTATTATGGCTGTTAACCACGTGCTACACAAATGCAATGTATTCATTTAGGGCTTCTCCATAAAACGTTGTACTGTGTATCTTGAAAATGTATGTCTATGTTTTAGAACTCGCACTTGTTTAAATAAAGGTAAATTACACTGTGTAACCATTTTTTTTGTTCCTGGGTAGTAAGTGTTATTTCCTAATTGCTTATGCCTTAAAAGTACAGAAAATGGCTATTATTCCCCACAAACTTTGCTTTTGTGACCAGGACAGTGATATTTTGAAATGTACCTATTTTCCAGAACATTCCAGATAGATTCAGTGCTGAGTAAATTTGGAGTAACTTCTAGAACATTCTATAACTTTCCAGTAATAGTAGCATAAATACAGGGGCCTTAAGCCCACCAGTTCAGTATAGTTCCAGCTGCCTAAATAGGATACATATCTGCATTTTTCTGAGATGGCATCAAGAGGCTGCAAGCATCCGGCAGACACATTTTGCTTTATATGCAGCCAATTTATCAAGACAAGAGCGAAAAAGTACTCTGTGAAAGGATCTGCTAAGATGTGTTAGGCCTGCAAGGCATATCTCGGCATACCTGTCAGGGATCAAGACAAACCCTGGACACCTCATTTCACCTGCGAGCAATGCAAGAAAATCTGGAAGGTAAGATGGACAATTGTTGCTCGGAATTTTATGTTATAAAATTTGTCAAAAAATTGTAAAATTGTAAAGTTTATAATTTGAAAATGTTTTACAATTTTCAATGTTATGGAAAAAATATATCATACATGAAAAATGTTGCGAGAATCTCTTACACAATAGTCATGGGCGAAATAAATGTATTTTTGTAGGATGCTACAGAGGGGAAAAGAGAGCCATGAAGTTCGCTATCCCAAGAATTTGGTGGGAACCCACTGACCACTCAAGCAACTGCTACTTCTGCATGGTGGACTCTTCCAAACGTCGGACTGGCAAGAATGCACCTGCTATCACGTATCCGGACCTTCCTTCATCCATCACCCCGGTGCCACACTGCCATGAGCTCTCTTTACCCACTTCTCCGGAGAGCAGCAAAGTCAGAGAATGAGGAAGATGTAGATCCAGATGACAATTTTAGAGGTGGAGCTGAGGAGAGAAACCCATACTACCCCAACCAAAAAGACCTCAACGACTTGATCAGATATCTCAGTCTTACCAAGTCCAATGCCGAGCTTTTGACGTCTAGGCTCAAGCAGTGGAACTTGTTGGATGAAAGTGTGCAAGTCGCAGATCAGAGGAAGCGTCAGCAACTTTTTTGCAGCTTCTTCCCTCGTCAAGATGGGCTCTGCTTCTACCACAATGTGACCAGTCTGTTAGAGGCAATCGGAATCGCCTGTAACCAGAATGAGTGGCGCCTCGTCATTGACAGCTCATCCAAGAGCCACAAAGCCATGCTGCTCCATAATGGTAACAACCCATCTCTTCCCCTGGCTCACTCGGTGCACCTCAAAGAGAATTACAACAGCATCAAGACCTTGCTGGATGCCTTGAAGTATGATGAGTACGTTTGGGAGGTCATCAGACACTTCAAAATGGTAGCATTCCTGATGGGTCTCCAAGGCGGTTTTACCAAGTTTTCCCTGCTATCTTTGCCTTTGGGACAGCAGGGACACCAAGGCACACTACCACAGGCGGGACTGGCCACAGCAGACCGAGTTCTCTGTGGGGAAGAACAACGTCAAGTGGAAGCCACTGGCGGACCCCCGGCAGGTGCTGATGCCACCACTGCACATCAAATTGAGCCTCATGAAACAATTTGTCAGAGCTATAGATAAGGAGTCGGCAGCCTTCAAGTACCTTCAAGACTTCTTCCCTAAGCTGTGTGAGGCAAATGTCAAAGCCGGTGTCTTCATCGGACCACAGAAAAAGAAGATCATGGAGTGCAATGAATTCCCCAAGAAGCTTACTAGTAAGGAGAAAGCGGCTTGGAACAGCTTTGTCGCAGTGGTGCGTGGCTTCCTGGGCAATCACGAGGTCGAAAACTATGTGGAGCTGATAGAGACTCTGGTGAAGAACTACGGCACGAGCTGTAGGATGTCCCTCAAAGTCCAAATCCTTGATGCTCAATTTGATAAATTCAAGGAGAAGATGGGAGTGTACTCTGAGCAGCAAGGCGAGCGCTTCCACCAGGATATACTGGACTTTGAACGCCGCTACCAAGGACAGTATCACGGAACATGATGGGAGACTACATTTGGTGGTGGATTGGTGAAAGTGATTTACAGTATAATGGTAAATCTCGAAAAACTACCCACTTCTAAATCTTTTGTCGTAATTTTTGTATTACTTTAGTATGAATACATGTTAATTTTGATTCAAATGTTTTTTTTACTGATTTTATGTGAACGAAGACCCAAATCGCCCGTTTCTCATTGAAAATAGGTAAATTAAAAAATATCACTGTCCTGGTCACAAAAGCAAAGTTTGTGGGGAATAATAGCCATTTTCTATACTTTTTAGGCATAAGCAATTACGAAATAACACTTACTACCCAGGAACAAAAATTATGTTGTATAGTGTTATCTACCAAGGGTTTTCATACACTGTGCTGCTCACCTGCAGGCTGGGAGGTAGGCGTCTTGAGTTCCCACAGTGAACCTGTGGATTCGGGTACCGATAGGGACCGTGACACTGCAGGGATAAGGCCTTGTTGGTGCTCCTGGGTCCTACAACAGCACAGCCGTTAAACACACTGAAGCACACTGCACACACAGTGCAACAGAACACAAAAACACAGACACCAATAATTCCATAACTCATCCTTAAAGCACAGCAAGCTGGCACAGCGGGGCAATGTAGGTGGTGCACCTGCTAGTTATCTAATTTATTTAACCCATAAAACCTGGATCTGGTCAATGAAGTGCCAGCAAGCCATCAAACCTTAACATGGTCTCCAAGTGCAGCTAGCCTGACAAAGACAGATGAGCATGGTGTTGGCCACCAAACCCCCGTATTGCCCTTCATAGGTGCTCGCTAACAGCACTTTCACCAACAGTTTGTTTAAGGCTATACTGGGGAGCTTTGTCTTTGGAATCTGCGTGCTCGTGTTGGCATGTGTCTTTGTATTTTTAGTCCGAGTGTGTAGTGTATTGATAAGCGTGCTTTGCTACAAACCTGGCGACCCGAGTTTGATTCCTGCTCACAGCAAACACCAGTGGCAATAATCTGAATCGGTCTTGGGCCTCCCCTAGGCCGACTCAGCCTCAAATGAGTACCTGGTGCAGTGTTTAAACTGGTGCAGTGTTTAGTCATCGCCACTGGGGAGACAAAGGGCGCTGTGCTGGCCACCCACTCGCTCGTGTGCCGTCCCGGCCTTCATAGGTGCTCCTCGCTAACAGCACTTGCCCCAAAAGTCTGTTACGGCCATAAGGGGGGAACTTTGTCTTTGTAGTCTGTGTATGTGTAGTCTGTGTGCTGGTTTTGTGTCTCGTGTTTGGTGTGAAGATGCCAGTAGCAAGCGGATTGTGTGCACATCACTCACCTCTGCTTGAGCGTCTGGTAGTGCTGTATGAGAAGAGCTAAGTGCTGCTGTTGCTGTGGGGTCAATGGTGCCAAAGTGGCCTTCTGCTGGAGCTGCGCAATGGACTGAGCACATTGCCTGTGTACAAAAGGCATCCACATTGTTCCATCAGCATTCAATCAACCACACGTTCTTTGAAAATATAATTGTGAATACATTAATTTTTATACAGCACTAATCATAAAAATTGCACCTCAAAAATGTGGTAAAATTTGGAACATGCACTGTTTTCACACAGAGATGCAGGAACCCACAGATTAGCAGGGAAGGCAGCAAGAGCTGCCACCAACAATTGACTAAGCTCTGTGGTCCGATACTGGGATGTTTCGCACATTTTAAACGTGGAAGAAAACTTTTTTTTTAAATAACCAATATTAAATTATATGAACATGTTTAACAGTGCAATTGATCGCCTGACTTGCAACCTAAAGGACACAAGTTCAATCCCCTCTCAAGAGTTAAGTCAGCCCATCATCTCTCAAGGGTTTATAAAATTTGTACCACTTTGTGGAAATTCAACAATGGCCAGACTATGGACAAGACGGTTCCCCCACCATGGTAATGAGGAATTTCCATATCAACCATCCAAAGCTCCAACCCATAGTTGTTTTTCTTCATAAGAAATAGTCAGAAAATGAAGCATGTGCAAATTTTTTTGGAAAATGACTCGAGAAGTTTTGAATGTTGAGTGCATCACCTAAAGTTAGCAGAGGCAGTATTTAACAACTCGCATGCTTACTTTCAAATAAAAATCATGGAAAATAAGAAGTCTCAACAAGTATAAGCTTACAGTGACAATAAAAGTGCTAAATACTTAAAGAATTATCAACAAAGTGATCTAGCTGAACTACTATTACTGGCAGTCTTTCTTGAAAAGTCGACTACTGTGTATTAGATGTTGTGTATGATATTAATGTTGTAGTTTAAAACAAATGTATTGAGAGCCGGCTCCGATGAGAACATAGAACACACAAGTTCTCATGGGAGGAGCGGCCCACTGTGACTACACCGGGTTGTGTATCAAGTTGATGTTCTCAATACGGTCACCAAGAACTGCACTAACAACACACGTAGTAAATTTAGATTTCGTTTAACTTGTGAAAATTTCACCGGTGGGAAAATTTATTTTAAAAAATGTAGTGGAATTGTGCCAAAAAAGTTCCATAACATGGCACGTGGACAAGTGCAGATAAGTAGTACCGAGTGCTCTCAGATGTAATCCTGTGATGCCCCACTCTGGAGCTGTTTTCTAACACAGGTTGGTGCGCTGCTCTTCCAGTGTTCCACATGGATGATACATCTCTGTCTCATGACATGGCAGGCACCAACAGCACAATCGGAACACAAAGTGAGCTAAAAAAAAAGGGCCATATATTCTTCAAGTGTAACCTCTAACACTTTTATTGGCATACTAGGAGCTTCATTCAAAAGTGTGAAAGAGGGACACAAATCAACAAGATTTGTTTATGTCGTGCAATGTGTAGCACCTGCTGTAGAGCTGGGCTTGCAGAAACTGTTGATACTGCAGCTGCATCTGAATTATCGCCAACTCTTGTTGGCGTTTCAACCGTTCGTGGTCAGGGTCGTTCTGCAGGGACACCGGAAACAAGACATGGATGCACAGAGACGCTGTAAGAATTCAGAGTGAGAAGTGCACGTAAAAATGAAGACGCACAACTAATGGCAAGTGCAGGCAACGGAGATGCAGATTGCATAGAGCAGATGATTATTAATACTGAAGGCATTTATAAAATTAGCCCATCGTTTAAATAAAATGATGCGCTTAACTAAGAGAGCTTCAATGGAGTGAGGGTAAACACATCTTACCTGCAAGTATAGTATTAAGCCTCATAATCAATATGAACTCTACAGAAACTGGAACACCCCACTAAAAAAGTACACCGCTGCCAAAATTCAATACTTGCTTAAAAAACTCAACGATATATATTTTACCAGGTAAGGCCCATTGAGCTATGTAGCTCTTTTTCAGAAGCGACCTGGCTGTCACAAATGATAGCTCAACCAAGTGTCTTATTGTGTGAAAATGAACAGCAGACAAATACTCAAAAGGTATGTTTCTAAATGTGGAAGGAAAAACCGGAGGACTCAGAGAAAAATCCATGGTTGCACAGGGTGCATCGCTTGCCCGGTGAACGATGGCTACTCTTTGGCAGGCTTTTACCGTGTGTCACTCCCCTACTGTGTTGTGTGCTAATGGAGAAAATATACGCAAAAACACAACCACAGCCACACAGGCCGAGTGTGAAACCCAATGCACCAGAAGTAATACGATATAAAAACGAATGACCAAGTTACATTTGGAATACGATTGCAAAACATGTTACTGAGGTTCTTTAGTAAAACTCATGAAAAATGTCTTACACATTTTCGTCCAGTGGATGAGCATAAAATCATTGTGTTTCAATAATAAAGTGGAAACCTGTTGTGTTTAGAAAACAGTTGTACTTTGGTTGCTGTAGAAGTCATAAAAATGTCTTTAGCATGAAATCATCTGGTTGCAGTAAGATGGGCAATGTGTACAGGTGTATCTTTCAGCACGAGAATTAAATGACAAAAAATAACGGCATAAAATTCTAGGTTTGGCAGAAAGCGCAAGAACAAACCAGGAACGGTGGAGGTACAGGGCCAGGCGCAAACGGCACACGCCCCCACATCTTTATAACTTCCCCAAGTGGCTGGAAACCTTCGTCGCAGCCGCGTTTTACAAGCAGAGTCATGGTGAAGTACCCAGCCTGGAACCACTCTGCCATCTCCTGGTTGGTGAAGGGACCTGCCAAAATACATGAGACAGAACATTCACCAACTCAGCCGCAGGATCCTGTTGGACGCCTTTTCTAAAAAAAAAAAGACATCCAGATAAGAGAGTGATTTTTTTTGTTTACACAAATGTTTTCCAAAGAACCATGCAATGATTTCTACATCATAAACCTGCTAGGACCACTAGGAAGATGCAGCCACTTAGCAGTTTTTGTCTTGTGCATGGTTCAAACACTGCAAATGTATATTTGTACATGCATTATTGCCACGTATGTGTCAATTCACACTCTGGATACTATTGCAAACGAAATGTTCCATCTCAAGGGATTTTCCAGGTTCAATAATTTAACTGAGAAAATTTTGCAAGTTAACACGTTTTTCAATTTCCAAAATTTAACTGTTTACTTGTTTTCAAAATTCACATTTAACTCATCCTTTAGCACAATCAAATCAAAGGTTCTAAATGGAACATAAATTACTTTATGAAGTTATAATCATGGCCCTGCTTGTTGCTTTGCTCCAACACCAACAATCGTGGCCACACGTGGAACTTTGCTTCAAAGGCCAAGGCCTACGTGACCATTGCGACGCAGAAATCACACAAAGACAAAATGTTCAACTGGAACCCAGACTCCGTGTCCTCGGCCTATGCGCCATACATCGTCGCTCTTGCTCGTAAAATCCTGGATGTGGCAGAAAGCCGAGCTCCTCATCATTAGCTGTCCCAGCCAGCTGTGCAAGGTTGGCCCCCTCAATCTGGTGATTGACAATCAAAACGTCTGCCTAACACACAAAACTAAAAATCTTTATATTTTATTGAATCAGTATTTATCTTTCCATTCAAATGTCAACAGAGTTGTGAGGACATCATTCTTTCATTTAAGGAATGTTACCCAGCTGCACCACATTCTTTGCTTTGAAGACTAAGAAGCGGGCCTATTCGCTCTTCTTTTCAAGTCTTTACTATTGCGATGTCTTGTTTCTCTGGAGCCCCGAATAACCTCCTGACTAAACTGAAGTCCGGCCAAAACGCAGCCATCAGGGTGCTCACTCGCACTCCTCTTCAGGATCATAGCTCACCTGTGCTCATCACGTCACTGTATTGGCTTCCGGCTCAAGCCTGCATTGAGTTTAAGATTCTCCTCGCTGTGTTCAAGGTTTTTATGGGCTTGCGCCACTGTACATCCACGACTTTATTCAGCCACAAACTCAAACATCCAGCTACATGCTCCACTGAGATATCTGAGGTTCCCCAATCCGTGCCCTACTGAGCAGCGTTACCACACTCCAGGTTTCGAGCCTTGGGTGGTGATCACCGAGGTTCTGTCTGTACAGTGTCCAGGGTCTCGAATTCCATGCCCTTGGGAAGTCAGGAACTCAAGAGTGGATGGACACTTTTAATTTCCAGCTGAAGACCCCACCAACTGATCTCCTCCTCTCTAGGTCTCTATCTGGTTTCTTTAATCTTTATCTCCTCGATAACTTCACTTTTATTTCTTCTTTTTATGCAAGTTGGTCAGAAATCCATTGTTTAAGGGTGCCACATTATTATAAATATTACAACATGAATAATTAACTTTGCTGTTACAACTCAGGAAACCTTTTGAAACTCTCTTCAACAGCTCTGTAAAGCTGAATAACAAATCCACGTGTCCTGTCAGGTTAGGCGGGTGAATTACGGAAAAAAAAGAAATCCGTTATCAGCCACTTGCGCAACAGAAATGACACGAGGTATACCGTATTTGTAGCGTGAGGCAGAAGTAGAATAAAACTGTATTTGAAGCTTTCGTGACTGCAGGAATCCATACTCTTTGGTTCTTTCGGTAAAGTCACGTAGGTAGAAAAAATAATAGATCACGACTTTTCGATCGCCACACAAGCAATTGTCCTCAGGTGGGATAGAGAAGCAGGCTGCTGAAACAAGTCCTCATATACATATAGAGCCGAGAGGGGGGGAGTTGCCGCATCGGGCAAAAGGGTGGGGGCTAAAGATTGTGCCTAAGCGAGTGGTAAATCCAAAGATGGGAACCGAGATGAAGGATGGGAAAGGGGGGGGGTGTGGTTGATGCGAGAGCCGCGAGAGCCGTGGGGGTGGCCATATTGTATTTTGAGAGATTATTGTGAGATTAAGTTTTTCCCCTTTTATCTGGCAACAAAACAGGTGAAGTTGTTAAAACACCAAACTGAAACCTTTTACAAGGAATCATGTCTGCATTAACCACAATCAAAATATATGCATTGTCTTTGAAACTGATTGATCCACACCAGACAGCTTTCTTTTGAGCCTCGTCTCAAACGGTGTTAGACCAGAGGATGCCAAAAGGCGTACAATGCATATATTATCAGTGTGGTTTTTTTTTGCATTTTGACCACAAGTATTGTGGTCAATGCAGACATGATTCCTTGTAAAAGGTTTCAGTTTGGTGTTTTAACATCTTAACACCTATTTTGTTGCCAGAAAAAAGGAGAAAACCTATCAACATATTTTGGTACTGGAAAAGGAGGTCCCATGATGTAGATGCTCACCCGAGCTCTCATTACTCTGATAGTGCTTGTCTTTGTGCTGTACGCCTTTTGGCGTCCTCTGGTCGAACACCATTTGAGACGAGGCTTAAAAGAAAGCTGTCTCTGATGTGGACCAATCAGTTTCAAAGTCAATGCATATATTATCAGAGTACGTTTTTTCTTGATTTGAAGCTTTCGTGACTTCAGGAATTCTGTCTCTTTGGTTCTTTCGGTAAAGTCACGTAGATAGAAATAAAACAAAATAAATCACGACGTTTCGAACGCAACACAAGCGCCCGTCTTCAGGTGAAAATCGCGATAACCGCGATATCTGCTGCGAGCAGCACGATGTCAGCTGCCTTGTAAAGAGAAGCTGTTACCAGAAAGAGTTTTCTAAGTTTTTGAGAACAAAAAGGTAGCCGAAGTAGTGTTACTGGGGTATTATAGTGTAAAGGTAATAAATAACGTGGCATGTTAAAATAAATGAACTTAGATTAGCATGTTGGATTATAGTGGAAAGTTAATCAGCTTCCGTAGCACATAAGAGCTCAGATTAGAATGTAGGATTAGCATATGTATTTTGATGAGAGAAGCATGTAAAGTTAATGAAAAAAATAGCAAGTGAATGTCAGTCTGTGTAACCAAGAATAGCATGTTAAAGTTAATGAGAAAAGCATGTAAAAGTAAATGAGCGAAGTTAATGAGAATATCATGTTAAAGTCAATGTTAGTGATCCAAAAGATGGCCGTGCTAACGCGTGAGGGTGCGGAGCTCGCTCGCTGCCGCCGCGGAGAAGTTCGCTGCTGTGCTGCTAGAGGAAGACTGGTCAGACCAGGTTGTGGAGCTGGTTGCTGCGCTGGTTAATCACGTCCTTCCAATGGTTGCCAATCGAAGTTCATTTCCTTTAACATGCCACGCTATTTATTACTTTTACACTATAATACCCCTGTAACACAACTTAAGCTACCTTTGTTCTCAAAAACTTAGAAAGCTCTTGCTGGTAACAGCTTACTCTTTGGTTCTTTCGGTATGTTAACGGTTGTCCTGCTATATGGGTGCCACCTGATGAAGGTCGCTTGTGTTGCGATCGAAACGTCATGATTTGTTTTATCTTATTTCTAAAAGGTTTCAGTTTGGTGTTTAACAACTGTTTTTTTGCCAGATAAAAGGGGAAAAACTTACTCTCATATTTTGGTACTGGCAAAGGAGGTCCCATGAAGAGATTAGCATGTCAATGTAAACAAACCAACGGCAATGGTGGCTGTGCTAGTGAGACATCCAGCTCTTTGGACAAACGACACCACATCGAGGAAAGGAGAGAGAGGCACAACGAGAGGCACACCCACGCAGAGAGAGAGACACAGACAGAGAAACAGACAGAGAAACACACAGAGAGACACAGAGACCCACACAGAGACCCACACAGGGACACACACCCAGAGAGAGACACACCCACAGAAAGACACACCTATACACAGAGAGAGACATACACACAAAGTGACACAGAGAGAGACATACACACAAAGAGACACAAGAGGGAGACAGAGGGAGACGAACACAGAGAGAGACACACATAAACCGAGAGACACACACACAAAGAGATACACACACAGAAAGACACATACACAACATCACAGCCAGTTGTCATCTGCTAAAAAACGAGAGCCATCGCCACATCGAGGGAAAGGGGCAACATTGGCTTTGTTAGTGAGACATTTAGCCCGTTAATGTAAAAACATTTAACTTGGTAATGTAAATTGGTAATGTAACTCAGAGAGTCGGAAATAACTGCTGACAATGACAAGTAGGATGGAAACATTGAACAACCAGTTAAGGCTTTACCTGGTTAATAACGTCCTTCTGATTGCTCAATTTGTACCCATCTTCTCGGTTGACGTTATGTCTATGTTTATATGGCTTCATGAACAAATCTTTGATGGTAGCCCGACGGTTCGCAAAGTACCTTGGTCTCGGAAAAAACAATGTCGCGTGAGCCCACAGCATTCAAGCAGTGATCAGCTACGGCAGCGGTATTGGTTCTGCCGTGTTTCAAATCTGCCTTGTGTTCGCGAACACGGTCCGAAACATGTCGTTTCGTTTCCCCAATTTAACTGCTACCGCAGACACAACTTAGTTTGTAGACACCAGGGTATTGCATGTCAGGAATCACATCTTTCACAGATGGGATCGGGTCACGGATTTTGTGTACTGTGTTGAATCAAACCTGAATCTTGTGTTTGTTCAAGATTTTGGAAATCTTTTTGGTAACCCCTGCTATCTATGACAAGGTGATGGTTTTGATTGGGTCCTCAGATGGTTCTCTACCCATGGTTGGGGATACAGCTTTGTGGATTGTGCGGTCAGAATATCCATTCATCTTGAGGGCTTGGCGTACGTGCTCCAGTTCACTGGATAGGTGGTGCTGGTCGGAAATGCAGTGGGCCCTATGGTGTAGTGTTTGATGAGGGAATTCTTCTGGGCTGGATAGTGGTGGGAATCAGGCTTTAGATAGTAATCTGTGTGGGTGGCTTTCCTGTAGACAAGTGTCCCAACGAGCCATCAGGTCTCTTCTCAATCAAAACATCCAGGAATGGTAGCTTGCCATCATTTTCCACTTCCATGCTAAATTTGATAGATGGGTGTATGGGGAATTGATGTGGTTGAAAAATTGGTTCAGTGCTGACTGGCCATGTGACCAGATGACGAACGTGTCATCTACGTATCTCCCCCCCATATCGATTCCCATCTTTGGATTTCCCACTCGCTTAGGCACAATCTCTAGCCCCCACCCTCTTGCCCGATGCGGCAACTCCCCTCCCCCCCCCCCTCTCGGCTCGATATATAAGGACTTGATTCAGCAGCCTGTTTCTCTATCCCACCTGAGTTCGATTGTTTGTGTGGCAATCGAAACGTCGCGATCTATTATTTTTTCTACCTACGTGACTTTACCGAAAAAACCAAAGAGTATAGAATAAAACGATGAAAAAACGGTGCGATAGAAGGAAAAGACGAAGAGTTATGTTACATACAATTTGTTGCTCAACAATTGAGAATCACTTGTGGTTAAAATGGCAGCAACAAGCGCATTGAAAACAGTGCCATTTGAATCGTGCATTCCCACACCCTATCTTAGAAAAGTACAAATTACAAGCTTGCAAAACATTAATACAAGACAGACATCACCAAATGTCTTGACTACAGATAATAAATCAGACATGACCGTTTGCATACACGACAAACAACTGATACCTTGTATGTCTCCCTGTGGATCCTTATAAAACCACTTCATAGCGGCCTCGTGGGTAAGTGGAAGAGCAGACGCCCTGTTCTTTGTGTCCAGACGATCCTCCTCCAGGGAGGTGTCCTGCAGCGATGCCACCATCTTCTCAGCTTCCTGAGGCACATGAGAGAGAGAGGGATGTGAGAAGGAAAAATAACACCACGCTGGAGTTAAACAGCCAGGGGGGTCTCACTGAAAATGAGGCCTCCACCCATGACAGAAACCTCTCACCAGCTGAGGTGTGCAACTCAGAAAAGAGGGGACTTGCTGCTACAGTGCTGAAGGAGTGGACTCACATTGAAGGATTCAATCACTCCAAGAAGAACTTACTGACAGGGCCAAGTCAAGTCACTGCAAGTAGCAGGGCCAAGTCAAGCCACTTCACCGCAAGTGCCAGCGCCAAGTTAAGCCACTCCACTGCAAGTGGCAGGGCCAAGTCAGTGAACAGGTGGCCTAAAAGCATTCCAGTGACCAGTGACGAGGACTTCAGTCCCAGGGCCAAGACCAGCACGAGTCGGGACCAAGGCAATAATCTGGAGTGGGGCGGAACAAGGCAGATCTCTGCCCTCTGAGTCCTCCTTGGGGTCCATCTCAATGACAATCAGGGACCTCATTAAACAGACACCTGCGACACTTTGATCCTGCAGACGACAGTGCTATTGGGATGAGTGGGTCGGTGATTGATGGTACGTTCTGTATTGTGCTGATGGTGGTGTGCGAGTTGGGTAATTGAGTGTATGCTATTGTGCTCTGTTAATAGCCGTTGCGTCACGTGGTCGACACTGCACATAGATATTGATATAAAAACACGTGCAGCGACTCTACCATGTGTAAACAGTATAAACCTACCTTACGTTAAGTTTATGCTGTCTGTTCTTCGAAGGTAATGTGTTTGATTGCGTTATTACTTAAGGTTCCTTAGCCTGCATATTTTGGGTTAATAAATATTGTAGCCTAAGCGTTGTTGTTTTGATGTTGCACCTTCAAACGGGTGGAAAACCAAACCAGTCACTTGATCCTTCAGTCCCTGACCTTGAGAACTACAGGGACCTTTGTGTGACCAACAAATTAAATGAGGCCTCAATTGACCATGTATGATACTGTGACTGACACAAACACACAGACAGAATGAGAAATTAAGTTGCGTTTGTATTGTTATGATAGCGCAGATGCTACCAATGTGTTTCAATATGGATTTTGGAGTCCAGTCCTTTTAAAGAAACTATGATTTATATAATCCCAGACGTCTTAATTTTTCAGTTAAGGCCTGTCGCATGACTTGAGCACCTGTAGATTATACGCCCGGCTTGTGTGGGCTCACCTGCTCTAAGTGCTTGAGGCCCTCATCATCATCATGATCATGGCCAACGACTCCATCTCGCTTGCCAGAGCCAGGCCCCGAAATGCCCACAGAGTTCAGGACATCAGAACTGACAGCCTTTGAGCTTGAGAGGTCTGAAAGGGAAAAAATTAAGTTGCATTGGTGAAAATTTAACTCTTACCTTCAGTACACATTCTACATTGATGCATGGTATGAACGTTTAGTTTTGGAAGATTATGGATCAAGGAGATACATTGTGAGCATTATGCACTCTAATATAGGCATTCTCATTCAAAATAAAAAAAACAGAAAATCAGGCCTGGATATAACACAAAATGTATTTTTGTTTTGGATTGACTCAGAAACCGGATGTCTGGTCACTTACGTAGTTTTCCCGCCAAAAATGGCACCAATTGGCATCGGGTGATATCGCTTTTGCAAGCGCACAGACGTACAAACACACTACAAGATGTAAACAATTAAAAAAACATCAGAAAGTGTCCTGAAAAAAATAAAAATTTTGAACTTCGAGCTCCATGCTCAACAATGCAACATTGTTCCTTCCCAAAAACATATGTAGCGATGAGTACATTTCTGTCTTGGGCTTTCACAGGTATACTGATTCGAACTAAGATCTGTCACCATATATAGCATATTCCATTCATAATGTCATGGGACTCCCATAAAAGAGAACAGCAGCTCATTGGGCCCTTTCTGCAGAATGAAATCAAACCTAATTCTAAGAGTATATTCACGTTAGCTGTGGCGAGAGAGTCCACATTAGTTAATAAGTCCGGCCTCCGACAAACTGTCCCACTTAGGTGGCTGAAATCAATTTATTTAGTTTCTTTGATCAGATTGAGTCTGGGTGTCTCGTACACCGTAGCAATGTGACAACGTTGACGGCGTGATCGGAGAATTGTAATGAACTTACTTGGTCCATGTTTGGGTGGGAATTGGCTTCAGCCACGTACTATTTGTAGTGGATAGGAGGCTGGATTATTTACGAATGTGGACTCTATCCCCACACGGATAACCTAAAAATATACCGTTATAAAAGTGTAATGGGTTCAACTGAGTCGCAAACGTAGACTTTGGAAACAACACATTTATTCAGTTCCAACACACGGGGTAACTTCCCCTGAACAAAATAACAACCTAAGGTGGTGAAGCACCCGGCTAACTACACTGGTTACTACGTAACTGCTACTACGGACCGGGACCAACGACTTCGGCCCGGGTCCACGTGTTTGAGACTCGTTGAACGGAGATCGTAGATGGAAGGGTTTCTTCCAGGATGAACAACAACCCTGGTCCCCTCTCGGGACCCGGCTTATATTCTCTATGGCGTGGCCGGCTCCGCCCTATGCCACGTTCACCTTCCAGAATTCTTGGGGAAGGATCTGGGTCCCAATCACGTGACTCCCCGAGCCCCCTCTTGGGGCCACTATCAACTTCACCGGTCACGTGTCCTCCCAGGTCAACCAGAGTGCCATGGCCTCACACAACTCTATCCTTCGGTCGGCACCCACACACCCTGTCCTGTAGGGTCGGCACTGCACTTAAAGTGTGGTGCCATCCAGCGCTATTATTCAGTGCACACCGTGCCCCTCTAGGGCCGGAACTATACCCACATTGTGGTATCCGGCGATGTCGCTACACCGCACGCCGTGCCCCTCTGGGGCCGGTACTGCACCTACTGCATGGTCACATCCAGCCATGTCACTACAAAAGTATAGATTTTTCTTTTTCTAAACATGAATGCAGTAACGAGGTGGAATTAACAAACTAAAAATGTTTCTTCTTCATGAACACATTTAAGGCACACAATGGGCACATTTACATCACCAGTTTAAGAAATGCCATTTTCATAAAACACACATTTATTTGAAAGGATGTTTTCAAATAATGCCCTTTTTATCTAGAGAAGCCTCAGCGAATCCTAATACTACTCATGGTGAGCAAAGCTGAGAACCTAGGGAAAACTACACACATACGTGCATATGGCTTCAATCTCCCTCTGCACTGCCGTCTCCTGGCCATCTCACAGATTAAATTGCAGATAAAACTGAATAAAGTTTAGAACACAATCATTAGGTGTATCAATGTTCCTGTTGTTTATAACTTGACCAGTGACTGCATACAGCTTCTCAA
Organism: Lampetra planeri; assembly: GCF_965212315.1. NCBI lineage: Eukaryota > Metazoa > Chordata > Hyperoartia > Petromyzontiformes > Petromyzontidae > Lampetra > Lampetra planeri. The sequence continues at coordinate 313,890 of NC_136134.1, forward strand.
ATTCATGCTAATGCACAATTCGGGCTATAAAGCTTCCATTTATTGACCCCCCCCCCCCCTTAATGGAACATTTTCGCCAGTTATAAACGTTCAGGCTGGCCTGCCTAGGATCCATCCTGGGTTTAACCAGGCTAGATTGTGTGAACTCACAAATCTTTAAAAAATCTGAACAGTCCTATCGGTGAGCTCCTCCGGCAGGCAAGGCTGTGTTGGCTGGGGCATGTAACCCGCATGCCCAAACAGCTTTTGTTCGGCAGGGTAGAGGGGGCTAAACGGGGCTAGCGAAGAGATGGAATTATGAGATACGAGTGGATATGGAGCTGAGATGACTTGCCAATGACTGGTACCAGCGATGTCAAGATCAACCCCTGTGGAGGAGGCTCGTGAAGAACTCTACTGGGTCGTTGGAGGCTGACGCCCTTAGAAAATAAGGAGAGCAGAGGAGCGATGCTCACAACAACGAGCGGAGTGCCGGGCGGCTAAAACACAGCAAGTTGGCAAAGTAGGGGGCACAGGTGGTGCATCAACCAGTCATCTCAGTCAGTCAACCTATGGCACCTGGGTCTATCCCGTGATCTCCTGCCAGCAGGCCGTTTGACACTTCACATGGACTTAAAGTGCACATAGCTTGGCACAAGCACTGTGGTGACGTCACTCCCACTTCGTGGAGAATGGCGGTTATTGTTGTTGCCGTCTTTGTATCTGTGTGTTTCTCCGTATCTGTCTATTTCTCTGTGTGTCTGCGAGAGTATTGGTGTCTGTGTCTCCCTATGTATTTGTCTCCATGTTTGTGTATCTCCATATCAGTCTCCAATCTGTCTCCATGTATTTGTGCAAGTGTATTTGTCTTTGTATCTCTGTGTCTGTTTGGCCAAATGCATTATCACCCTGTGAGCAGCACTAACATCTTCATACAAAGGTAGGATCCTCTGAAACACACCTTTGCTGCCAAGATAATTCCAAAATGTGTAAAATTACCCTATTTCCCAGCAAGGGTTAGTATTTGTGCCTCCTCTTCTGACTTAGAAGCCACCAGCCACCACTGCTTTTCACACACCGCCTGAATGGATATGGGTCCTAAAAAAATTACGTGCCTACTCAGGTGGGTCCCGAGTTGGGAAGGTTTGGGAACCCCTGATTATAGAGGAAGCATTTCCCAATGTCTCAACTGCAGCATCAAGACGTGAATTCAAACTGGCGAACTTTGAACTGCAAATTTAATATGCTCACTCACAATTGCACCACAACAGCTCCCCGAGGTATAAGACAATCGTTATAAACACCTTCCTGCGGAGGGAGATGGTAGGAACGTTGGGTTGCTCGGTCAATGGCCAGGGTCAACGGCGGCGTGGTGTATTCCGCAACTGTGAGGGCGGGCACAAGCCGGCGTGAGTAGGTTAAACGTTGAGTTTTATAAGGGCACCACGGGGTGACCAGCCCCTCCCCACCCAGCCCCTCCCCACCCAGCTCCTTCCCACCCTCCCCTCCCCACCCAGCCCCGCCCTCCTCACCCAGCCCCTCCCCACCCTCCCCTCTCCACCCAGCCCGACCCTCCCATTTTTTGATGCACGACGGACGGATACAATAATCCGCTGTGGGCTGGTGTAACCAGGAGGTTCCTACCAGTATGACACCATGTACCCAGTACTGCATGGTGATATACACACCTTGTGGTGAGCCATGCTGCAGTGTCTGATTGTCAGGCACATCCATTTTTTCAGGATCTTTATGTGAAATGGAACCCTCTTCCCGCAATGAGAGCTGGTTCCCAGTCACAGCAGGCAGCTCTTTTGAAAAACATTGCGTTGGTGACAGTCGGTCTTCCTGTTTTCCACTTTCGAGGGATGCTTCTGCACAAGAGAGAATGTAACAATAACATCATGAGAATGCGGAAGCTATAAGACACATATCCTAGGTGTCTGGAGACATGCCATCCGACACTCAACTGAGAGCTCGCTGTTTGCTGCGTTACACATCTAAGTATGTCGTTAATATGCTTGTCTCTCAAGCGAGAAAACCCAGGTGTTGCAGAAATTTCTTCAGCAACAGCATATTAGGAAGCAACTGGAGTTATGCACTTTTAAATCTAGATTGAAAACTCATTTCTTTAGAACTGCCTTTTGTGTTTAGTTTGTTGTCCTTCACCCACGCCTCCAATTAGCACTGTTTGCTACATACGGTACGAAAGAAGTTCAATATACAGGGTGTTTCAAAAAGATGGACCCGATTTGAAATCGCTATATCTCTGCAACCACAAACCGCCCATGAATGAAACTATTACTATTTGAAAGGGCAGGGCATAGAGTTTCAAATGATTACCACTAGATGCCTCTCCCAGTGCACAAACAGCCCCTATCCTCAGTCATTCGCAAGACACACTGCCTCAACATTGGATAGGTCGCACGGGACCCCAAGACTTGGCGCTACACTCTTGGCCCCCAAGATCCCCAGACATCACACCCTGCGACTTTTTCTTGTGGGGATACATCAAAGATCGTGTTTTTGTGCCACCATTAGCGACTAATCTGGATGACCTCAAAAACAGAATCACGGCAGCGGTGACTTCAGTGGAAGAAGACACTTCGAGAGGCGTTTGGGACGAATTCAACTATCGTCTCGATGTTGTCCGTATAGCAGGTGGAGGGCACAGAGAATTTAGAAAATTATTAGAAAAACTTGATAACTCATTAAACCGTTTGTAACTTTTTGTGTAATTGTAACATGTTGCCATCGTGAAATATACTGCTTTGAAATTGGGTCCATCTTTTTGAAACACCCTGTACATTGCATAAACAAGTGGGACTGCGCGTGTTCTGACTGCACACACATCTGCTGCAGGATAAACCCAACTAAATCAATACAAAATGAAGCTTGTCATATTATGCCCCATATTCTTCCATGGATAAAGGAATGTTTTAACTTCTTGGTTCTTTCGGTAAAGTCACGTAGAAGGGAAGTAATAAAATAATAAAAATAAAACATAATAAAATAATTCTCACGACGTTTCGGCCACAACGCAAGTAGCCGTCCTCAGGTGAAAACCAGGTCTGTCGAGGCGACGCTGTCGACAGACCTGGTTTTCACTTGAGGACGGCTACTTGCGTTGTGGCCGAAACGTCGTGAGAATGATTTTATTATGTTTTATTTTTATTATTTTATTACTTCCCTTCTACGTGACTTTATCGAAAGAACCAAGAAGATGAATCCCTGCAGTCACGAAAGCTTTAAATCAAATGTTTTAACCCTTTGATATACACCCATTTTTCGTATCCATGTGTCAGCCTGCAGCCAGCCAGCCACCGTTTTGTTGTTCAAAATGGTGGTGAGCCTAGATTTCTTTTTAGTGGAAATTTGTGGAATAACCATGGCATGACCCTTGTTTTTAAACTGCAATGTTTGTTTTCCAAATGTTGCCAATAGATGGCAGTGGGCATATAGTCGTATGTGTGACCTGCAAAAGAACAAGACAAAGATTCCCCAGTATAACCTTAACAGACTGTTGGGGCCAGTGCTGTTAGCGAGTACCTATTAAGGTCAGAACCGCACACGAGGCGGTGGGTGGCCAGCATCAAGCCCGGGCGTCTTTGTCTCTGGAGTGGCAATTTTTTACACATCACACTAGGTACTCAATTGAGGCTGAGTCGATCTAGGAGAGGCCCAGGACTGGTTCAGCTAATCGTCACTCGTGTTGGCGGTGAGCAGGAATCGAACTCAGGCCGCCCGGTTCGTCGTGCAGTGCGCTAACCCCCTACACTACCACTACACTATCATCGTGTGTGACCTGCAAAAGAACACATCTACATCCACACATATGAAATATCGATGTCGGCCACAGGAGGGCATCATTGCCAGGTATTGAGAATAGACGAGATCTGGCTGTGAAAGGATTAAAAATCCATCTGGCCTTAACCTTGCGTCATGAGCATCGACAGACCAAAAAGTGTCAGAAACTTGCAGGTCTTCCGATACCGGGGTGGACAGAGCTCATCTCTCATCATTGTTTACAGAACCAACGCAGATCTACACATCACGAGTAGCGCTCTGAACAACAATTACCATCCCAGTCGTCTTGAGATAAGAGTTTTTCCCCGTCTTTGTTGTCCCTGCTGCACTGTCGTTCCTCGGCATCTTCCCGTCTGAACTCCCCCTCATCATCTGCTTCCTCATCCTCTTCGTCGGCGCCCTTGAATTCCAGTTCTTGCTCTTCAGGGATGGGCTCCTTCGGGCCCTTCTGCAAAAGCAATGGCCCGTTACAAGCACCACACGCCCGACCTGCATCTACACACGACAACTACAGGCTTCGCTCATTCACTGGCAGTATCTCAAGAGACGACATCACGTCCTTAGCCCTCAAATGGTTTACCAATCTCGATATCAACATAGAACTTTGCGAATCACTCTGCCATACAAAATAATTCCAAGTCATTATTTGCACATTTATAGTAATTTCTTGATTAACATTCATAAATCTTAGTACAGATTTCCCACAGGCCCATGCTGCACTCCAAATGGACAGAGGGATCGGTGACAGAATGTTACCTTGAAGGACATGAACGCTCCGGATGAGTCGAAGGTGCCCATCTCCCCCTCGTCATCCAGACACCACTCGGGCAGGTTGTCATCGTCAAAACTGCCCGAGCCAGACCGCGTGCGCCGGTACGCTCCTCCTCCTCCTCGCTCCTCGTCCCTCTCCCGGAACTCAAAGTCGAACCTCCTCCTGGGACGCTCACCCGGCTCGCGCCACCCGGCAGAGCGTGGCCCGTCTACATACGCAAAAACCCCGACGTGCGGTGCATCATAAGAACACTTCTTCCAAGCACCAGGGTTGTTCAACCATTGTTGCTAAAACCGGCAACTGATTCCAGTGAAAGTTTAGTACAACACCGATCAGCACGTGCGAATGTACAAACTGCACTGGCAGCAGGCCTGATGCTAAAAACTCATCGGAGGCTCAAATGGCTTGAATGCAACATTGCACGATTTTAAACTAAATTTTAACTAACTTTAGTCTGTAGATAAATCTCTCACGGCAAACGAGTCGGGTGCAGAGATGAAGTAAGGCATGCTGTGTAGCACTAAGGGATGGGCTAGGTGGCCAAAATCTCCCTCTGTGGTCTGGATGGGCCGTGCAGGACAATGCTGATGTTGATACCAACATCATTCAGTGGGTGGCGACATTAAGGATAAAAAAACTTGCAGCCCTGCAATTGTTCCGTTGCACTGTTGTAAAAAACTATTTGTATTTTACCAGGTAAGGCCCACTGAGCTATATAGCTATTTTGTCAGAAGCAACCTGGCCATAAATGATAGCGCAACGAAGGGGCTTATTATGTGGAAATTGATAGCAGCCAAATACTCTAAATGCATGTTCCTAAATGTGGAGAGGTAGACATTCCCACACTGTACTCCACCACACTCGACATGATCGACTACCTGTGGTGCACCCATGTATACTGCTTGGTGGACAGAGGCGGTGGGGGGGGGATTCGAGAAACTTGCTCCATTGTTTCAACTGCCAGGCCAGGAGATGGAACTGAACCCAGCGATCTCCGGTGTGCTGTCCATAACACAACTGGGGCAGCTCCCTTTGTTTCTCAGTTTAAAATATGAAGGCATTGCATTTCGTGCTCTAGACACTTCTTTGTGTGTGGAAATCCGGTAAATGGGCTTGTATCGGTTTTGCATGTACGGATGTTGACTTTCGTCATGTGATTATAAGCGACGCAAAAAAAAAAAACTCTACCCAAATCGCACACCTACCATGTAATGACAATGGATCTGTTTTTTTTTTCAAATTAACTTTGTTAAGTGCTTTTTCCGTTTACTTTGTTGTCCTTCCCCGCACTTCCAATTAGCAAGGTTGGCTACGTACGGTGTGAAAGAAGTTCATAATAAATATGTAATGCGAGCGTAAGCGAAGTTTCGCCGCTCAGCTCTGGGCCAATCGGACGGTCCGGAGTATTGGGGGCGGGGCCCAGTAAGGTGGGCGTATGGGGAGGTCCGCCGCTCAGCTCCGGTCCAATCGGATGCCCGGATGATCAGGGGCGGAGCCTAGGGGCGGAGCCGGGGGGGGCGCTAAGTGAAGGGCGTGATCTGGAAGGTTCGGAAAGGGCGTGATGGAAGGTGGAGACGGGATGACGAGAGAGGGGAATATATGGGGAATCCGGAAGAGGCTCGTGGCAGTTGGCATAGACTCAAAGTGGGACCACGTCGAGCCGTGGGAGGTCTCCAGCGCCATCGGCCACGTGGCTGGAGACGACTCCAAGCACACCGTCAGCCAACGGTGTGTGGGAGTGCAACTGACGGAATGAGCGCGCGGGGCGCGCCAGTGGAACAGCCGGTCCACAGTCGGGACCGGCGGAGTGTGAGCGGCATAACAAGAATAAAGACAGAGACGGAGACCAAGCTGTGTGTCGTCAACGTCGGTTATTACACATATGTTAAAAAACAGTACAATACAAATTTTAAAAGATTATATTTTTAACAGTCAAAAAAAGGTAATTTGAAAACGTCTTTCAGTGCAGGAGCCAAATGTTTGGCTAAACATAATTATGGAACAATATGTAGGATCAATTAATTCCCATGATGGGCCTGGCGTGGGGAGGGCCTCATCCAGCAGTGGAGTAACAAGGGGCCATGTACATGCTGGCTCAGATCCATCTCTAAATTTGGTACTGAAGTGCATGTCATGAACAAGCCAGTACTTTGGTCCGTTTCAGTTTTTTTTTATCAATCTATTGTTTACTGATAAGACGTTGATTGCTTGGTGAGGGTCTTCTCTTTTATAAATATTAGACTAGCAATCTGCACATCCTTTGGACGTGACAGTCCGTCAATCCAAGTCAGCCAGAAAAATAAACTCCTTAAAACATTTTTTTTTAAACAACGGTTTTATCAACAACTTCGTTTAATTCACGGTCGAGAAGTACGTCAATGGCGCCTGTGACACGCGGCGCCTGCTTTTTGTGCGAGCCGATTCCACAGTTTAGGGACCGCGGCGTTTTTGATCTACACCAATATATATAAATAATAAGGCGTCTATACAAAATGTGAATTGCCTTAAAGTAGCGAATTAATTGATTAATTGATGCCGGTTTTGATACAGGCGTACCGGATCTGAGTACATGTGCTAAATGTGGAATTGATTGGACAACGGGAAGTGGACGAAACTTTATTACAAGATTTGACCACGACAAACAGAGGAATCAAGTTAAGTAAAACCGTTGAAAAACTTTGATCTTATAAAAGTCGTGCATCTCTCCACCGTTCTCTTGCCGTCTCTGTAATCTATATCGCATTTTATCTAACCATCCTCCTTGGTATCTGTTTCTATTATCAATTCCTGTCCCCTCCTCTCTTCCCTAAACTACATCTCACCCACTTCCTTCTCCCCCTCCCCCATTTCTCTCTTTCCTCACTCTCCTTATTCGCACTTCCCACTTTGTGCATTCTCTTTCCTCTCTTTTTAACATCCATTCACTCTCCTCTCTGTTCTTATCCTACTCTGATTCTCTCCTCTAACTCCCTCCCTCACCTCCCGTCTCTATCCCATTTGCACGGGATCCTCAGTCTGGGTGGAGCGTGGGTGGGAGGGAGGCGTGACGTCAGTGCGATGCATGAACCTGGCTCAAAACTGTGGGATGTCGGTGACGCAGATGTGTGTGGTGGCACCACTACTACACGCGAGCACTTGCGCACAAGCCAGCCAGGAATTTAGTCAGAATTTTTTTTTCTACTATAGTATGTTTCAAAATATCTCTTCCATAGTGTACCCGGCCAGGTGGCTCGGCGCTAGAGCGAGTGGCTCGCAATCAGCAGGTTGCAAGTTCAAATCCAGGATGTAGGTTGACTTAGCCTATCACCACTTTGTGGGGAAGTCAACAGTGGTTGTTCTATGGAATGAGGAATCCTCACCACTGGCTCAGTGCTGTAGAGAGGAGATGAGTACAGCCTTGATGCTTATTGCAACAGGACGACAGCTGTATGTGTGCATGTGTTTGTATGTCTATGTATCTGTATGTGTGTGGTGAGAGTGGTAATGCAGCGGTTAACGCACTGCGCTACGAATTCGGCGACCCGGGTTCGATTCCCACTCCCGGCCAACATCAGTGACAATTATCTGAACAGGTCCTGAGCTTGCCCTAGGTTGACTCAGCCTCAAAATTAGTACCTGGTGCAGTGTGTAAACATTGCCAGGTATTCAAATGAGTACCTGGTGCGGTGTGTAAACATTGCCACGCAACCGCTCATGTACCATTCTGACCTTCATAGGTGCTCACTAACAGCACTTGCCCCAAAATTATGTTAAGGCTCTTTGGGGGGTCTTTGTCAATTTTACGTGTAAGGACTTGTATTTATACCTTACCCGGACTGCTCTGCCTCCACCGCTCCCCATTGGCCTCTTCGCGCATGGCTCGCCAGTTCTCACTATCAGACCGCGTGAAGTCGTGCTGCTGCTTTTTGGCCAGTAATGCACTCGCTTCGTCAAACACCGGTCGAACGGACGGAACGGCTGTGGGTGGCGGGGGCGCAGGTGGCACCACGGCTCCAACAGCTGCAAAACATTGAGAAACAAGAACAACAGTGCAGCGTGAAAATTACACTCAAGAGAAGCTACATCACTACATCATCAAATAATATTGATGTATACATACACTTTACAAGGAGTTGCCGTGGTGTAAAAGTGACCACACTGAACTTGCTATCCAGAGGTCCCCGCTTCATTTCCATATCCTGTCGTGGCAGTTGAAACCATGGGCCGATTTTTCTTAAATTATTTGTCACTCAGCTTTTCAGACAACTGGCAAGTGTGAAAGAGTAGACCAAATACCCTCCAGAGCTCTAATTTGTAGAAGCATTTTCCGCCAACAGTGGCATTAGCAAACTAAGTACAGGGCTGCACATATATATTTAACATGTACACACACATTCAATAAATGTGCAAATACAAATATATTTAAAGAAAATAAGGTTCAGATCCATTCTTTAACATTTCATTCACTGTTTATAAGTATAGACTACAATCCTTTTGCAATCTTTTTTTTGTTCCCTTTCCCACAGCTCTCATATGACATGTCACATGATTAATCCAGACACCAACTAATTGAATTTCCCCCCTCTTAGCGCGCTCAATAGCAACCAGGCATGTGTGCATTAACCTTTCAGAAGGCTGCTTGGAGCAGTGCGACTGGGTAATGGAGTGTAAAAACAACACAGAGTACACAGAGACAACTGTCACCCCCCACCCAGCGCATAGGGAGGTTTGAGCACACATCCAACTTTTCCATAAGCCAGTAGAACGGTGAGTGCCCTGCAGTTGGCTAAGCATGATCGTGAACTGCTCCTGTGCTGCCCTACGCACAGCGCTCATACCGGTCACAGGTATGTCGCCTCTCCTAAGCCTAAAGCCGTGTGTGGGATATTTAATGTTTGTGTATATAACACGTGCCTGTTGTCAAAATCTCTCTCCAAGTTGATGTGTTTGTAAAAAAAAAGCATTGAACTCACAACGTTATGTTTTTGAACATCTATCATATATTGTCTGCATTTATACCGTGCCTTATTGCTGAACGTGCTGCGATTCACTTTTATCGAGTCATATACAGCAAACTTAGACCTGAGATGGCAAAAACCCAAGACTGCAGATTTTACATTCATAACCACGGACATTTTAAGACCCAAATTAACTTCAAACAAACAACATTTTTCATAAATCTCACACCCATGCATTCTGCAGATCATGTGTGCTCACGTGGATTGTAACCAAATGGGGAAAAGCTAAACACAAGCAATAAGGGCAATCTATTGTGACAGGGTTGATAGAAACATTCTAGAAAACCGTGAAGAGCACCCGAACAACGATGAGCAGAGAATGGACAGTTTTTTTTAAATACGAGAAGTCTGTATGTACACAAGTAGAGATTCAGTTTGTGGACATAAATAATGTGTATACAATTGTTAATTATATGCTGACATGGTTTTATATGTTTGGTCTCAACAAGGGTCATAGTGAAGGCACTTATAAATAACACATAGAAAAATTGAGTATTGTATAGCTGGCTAAGGCTTGTGAATAAACGTGACTGGATGTACGTATATTTAATTTATTTCACGCCGTATGTAGCCAACCATGTTAATAGGTGTGGATGATGTATAGATATTATAAACCAGTTTGTGATGTAATATCATTTCTCTGTATATTTCGGAATGGTATTAGAAACAAAATAACGTTAATAAATAAAATAAACTGATTAGAAATCCACGGCGTTTAAATAACGAGGGCGTCTTAGAGATGTTTTCCCTTGCTCTTGGGGTCCTCTGAGTTTCTCTGATTTGGCCGATTTAATGCGAATGAATTTATAGCAAAGTGCATTAAGACACAAATACAACTTACAATCATACACATGAACAATATACTTACCAACAATATCATCAACTATGATCAATTCACTGCTGGTGGAAGGTTATCGCTTTGCGATTAAACATTTTCATCCAGCTTTGTTTATTAAAATATACACCTAGGATAACTTATGTTGTTTTCATCACGAACTCCAGTTCTCAAAAAGCACTCCAACCTGTTCTCAACCGCCTCTATTACGTAACTTTGATTTCGGTTCATCTGCAATAGCTGTCCGAAGTAAATGTATCCTGCTGTGTCTTCCAATTGTGTCCCTTCGACACATCTCCAAGCGTTTAGCGAACTTGTTGTACATTAGTTACATTTTGCTCATTTATCTTGTGCCAAACTTTGCAGCCATATCAAGTGTTTAATTCATTTGCTACAGTTCCTTACCATTGGTGATTGATGATAATGACCATGTCATCAGCAAATTTGATGAATGAATATCAATTACCATTTTACCTATCGCATTATGTGCACTTGTGACAAGTATCATATTCGTCAAAAAGAAACAAATATTTGCGTTCACATGCAAGACATGCATTGAATACTCAGACTGGGGTGTCTGCTGTAGCAACATAGAAAACTAGAAAAAAATATTTTAATTGAGCTGATAGTTATCAATTTAACGTGGCTTGGAAACAATTTAAATAGTAGTCATATTTTCAATAACTAATTCTTGTAAGATGATCAAATGTTCTTTCAGCTTTAGTTCATATAATAATGCTATCCCACTACAGGCTTGTATATTCATGAGTGGCTCGAATAATAATCCATATGTTGATGAATGGTCCAGATGAATGAGAATAAATCTATAATTAATTAATTGGCCATGGTGAACACTAGAGTAAAACCACATTGATTGTATGTAGCTGCACAATGCAGACTGGTGTGGCTACATGGGGTTTTACTGTCGCATTAACCATAACTACAAGTTAAATTATTCTGACCAATAGACAATATGGTAATGCAGTTAAAACACTACAGAATACAGTACATTAAATAGTTGTTGGCTTATATAGTAAAATACACAGTTTAACACGTAAGGCTTTCGTTACCAATATCACCCATAATACCAATTTTTGGGTTAGATCACGTAAATGTATAAATGTGTCATTAAATGTTGTGGCTTTGCTCTCCAACACACCGGTGTGCTGTATTAATAACGAAGTGGCATGTTCTGTTCACGTGACAAACCTTACTAATTGACTGTGTCGGGTGGTGGCGGGTTTAACACCACACATTTATATATTTACACGATCTAACCCAAAAAAACCTGTATTATGGAAAATACACACACATTCACACACTGGTACATTAAATTTATATACACATATACATAGGGCTTTTGTTACTTAAGTTTTCATAAATTTAGCAGCTAGCCAGACTTCAGCTCACAGAATCAGGGCTTCTCAATTAGTCTGATGAGCCAAGATTTTCCTAATATCTAGCTTAAATCCGATTGATTGTTCCTCTGAGGCCATGACACTTATTTAAGAAGCCTGGTCAGGTGACACGGGAAGCACGACTTCCTGGATTTTTATTCTGACGTCATGGATTTTGAACTGAAGCGGCTTTACAAGGTTTGAAACGAATTCACAAATCTTATTGCTAAATTTAGTTATGAAAATAGTTCTTGCACTTACCGGTGACCTGAAACAATAATAACTGGCGTATTAAATGCTTTTGTGGTGGAGGGTTTAACGGCACAAATTTGATCAGGTCATTCCGTGGGCTAACCCAAAAAACAACTATTCATAATCATGGCTGAAAAATCCTACGTGTTAAGGAAACCTACACGTTAACGTATCCAAGCCTTTCTAAACGATGAAAAGGCATTTACCCAGTGGAAATTCATGCAGTCATCCACGACTTCAAACCAAGGCCTAAATAAAAAGATTTGGAACGAACAAACCATTTAATAGAGTGGAACTACACTGAGAATCCATTAAGGTACCAACATACATATCAGAAGAAGAGTCGGACAAGGTGACAGAGTTAGTCAACGTTTCTCACAGTGATATTAGAAGATGTTCCTGTAAAGTGGATTGGGGAAACAAAGGCATAGGTATAAACAGAGGTATGTGTGTATGGCTCTAAATGTAGAAGTTTCCTGCTAAAGCAGAAGCTAAAAACCGGATTACGTGACTGACCGAGAGGCGAGACGCACGTTTATGCAGATTGTCCCCTTGCAGTATTTTCACTATTTCCTGAATGAAGGCTGGCCAACCAACACAACACATATTAATGAACACTGTGCTCGAAGATACTTTGGACGCCAAGAGTGATGAATTTTAAAAATTCACAGACTAGAGTGGCCATTGTGAAGTGATTTGGATGCTAAAAACTGGATTGGAGTTTCCACAGGTGAACACGACTGAAATTTTCGTTTACACCAATGTGCCTGACACCTACAATTCCAGTTTCTGTATATTCTAACCACAGGATTTCTCGGGCTACTACCATAGTTACTGTTTCTATGAACTTCACTCATCGATTCCTCCACACATATTGTAGATTCGGTCGACCAGACTGACTATTTCGTCTCATCCATACTGTGTTCAACCACCACACTGCATCACTCATCCACTTAACCACCCTCGTAATACCTACTATAATCACCCAGGAATCCCCTTAACGCTCGTGACGTCACTCCACGTCGACCAGCCCCCCTCATTAATAATCAAGAACAGGTTACGTCCTCCACATGGACCCGTCCCTCATTAGTAATGAGCAGGTCATGTCACTCCGCATGGAGAACCCCCCCTTATTAATAATCATGAACAGGTGACATCCTCCAAATGGACACCCTCCCTCCATTAATAATAATTAGCGGGTGACGTCACTCCACATAGGGAGGCGATGCGCCTCCTCCCCCCCCCTCAGCGTCAACTCACAACCCTCACGTCACGCGCGCGATCTCCGTAACGCTGTTGAGACATAGAAGTGAAAAGGACGTCTTGATGAAAGAGGGATTAAAACCTTTAAATGAAATAAGTCTGTCACCGCGGCCTTACAAATTGCACACAAATGGATGCAATGAATATCACGTCGCAGTCTGCTTTTCACTTGCAAGTTTCAGATTTACTGCAATACACCCGTCCTTGGACGGGCAAAAGGCTGGTATATAATAACGAGGCAACACACCTCATTCCCATATTGGTCTCTCCACATAATAAATACAAGTATTTTTTCTTCACACATCCATTCGGCTGTTTATTTATTGTTACGTATAGTCTCCACGATAGCACTCATGATTATTTTACGTGTTTAGTGACATCAGTTAACATCTTTAACCTATGCATCCTGACATCGCTTAATCACTGAGTTCCAGCCCAATGCTTAATAAATGATCTATTGTCAAGAATTCCGTTATTTTCTGCTCAAACAAGTATTGAGGTGATGCTCATATCCTCCTTACAGCACTGAGCCAGTGGTAGAAATGTTACATTCCTGTGATGTAGGCGAGTCTATCGATAGGACAACCGCTGTTGACTTCCTCACAAAGTGGTACTACCGTAATTTTATCCACCCCAGATAAATGATAGGCTATCAACCCCAACCAGGATTGTAACTCTCAACATTGTGATTGTGAGCCGCTCTCTCTACCACTGACTCATCGGGCCTGTAATTACTCTATAACTATTTACATCGCTGGTCAATCCACTGCTGGACACTCGCCTTACCATATTATGTGAGTCACGGGGGCATCATTTGAGCATACTTCACCACACTGTCCATAAGGTTTTTTTGGGTTAGATCACCTAAATATATAAATGTGTCATTAAGATCCACCACCACCCTACACAGCCAACTATTAAGGGTTGTCACGTAAACAGAACATGCTAATTTACATTATCAAGCTACAGATTTGTCCTTTATATTTAAACACATAAAACTACACGGGGTACTATGTGGAGTAACCCAATTTGTTCTTGCGGTTTCCTTATCACATTTCCTTCAGGCCTGACGCTGCACCATTATTTGTGCCAATCAACACAATTCCCGCCATTTGATTTTAAATAAGACTGTCTAAAGAACGGCTAAAGACCGCCAGCGGTAAGAACAGTCGCTTGTTATTACATTAACAATAACCACCGAGTAACTTATTAAAGAGCATACACACGTACACATCATACGCAAAACGATTAATACATTTGTGCTGCTATCCATTCTACAACTATTAGACAGCTCAGCGACGACCAGCAAAGGTGGGTCTAAAAAAATGCATGCAACCCAATATTCATAAAAACGGGTTTTCATTGTAAGAATGACAGTGTGTATTTTATAAACAATAACATATTACTTGGTTCCAACGGCAAAATGATGAAATAGCGCAGATCATTTCATCATTCATGCCTCGTCTTGCCTTTCCACTGCACTGCGTGAAACGTTTAAATCGCTACGGGGTAATACATTTTTTTACAAATTAAAAGTCTCAAAATGACACGCGATAAATATTACTGTATTGTTGACATAATAAAGAATGTTCCAAAATGTCCTACTTTGTCTTCAGTTGTTGAAAAACAGCAGTATTAGTAGACATTTATAACCAGATGAGAGTCCATTGAAACCAGGCGTATATTTATTTTTTGTTCAAGATAACCATTGCTAAGTTGACCGAGGCAAGCAGCATGTTTTACATAGAATGTTAGTGTGATGTTGGCAGCCTGTAACCTTTCAATTCTGGGCCATATATTAAAACCAATGGCTAAAAAAGACACGTTGCTGCGTATGGCCAAGAAAGACTTGCGAGCAAACTCAACGTACAGTGCGCTGTCAACTTTGCTGGCCGCATGGCGCTCCAAATCACAGAGGTGGAAACAAGAATCAAGCTTAAGAATATTTCACAAATCTTGACTTAAAGCTTTCGTGACTGCAGGAATTAATATTCTTTGGGTCTTTCGGTAAAGTCACGTAGATAGGTTCAAAGAAAATAACCTATCTAGATCACTTTACCAAAAGACCCAAAGAATATATTTGACAAATAAGTGTGACCGAATTGTTAAGAAAAAATTTAAACGGTACGAGTTTGTGAATTTCAAATTTAACAAACGTGAATATTAGAGACAGCCATTACATTTTCCAAAATCACTTAAGAGTATGTTACCTTCTCAATGAAACCGACTCTTCTAGCTGTGGTTGTTTATTCACGACTTTAAGCAAATAATCCAGGAAGGTGACTTGTGATCGAAATATCTCTCTTAAGAGCCAAATTGTGAACGGGGCCTCACTGCAGTAACTTCAAGAACCACGAGGTCTTCAAAGAAGGCCTTTACGTTTAGCACGTTATATTAGTTTTTCTTTAAGTTTATTTATTAGGTATAGCCCTGTGAGCCATGCGGCTCTTGAATCCGGTGCAACCGCAACAAACAAAAACATGAACAAGAAACAACTTGAAGTGACTACACGCAACAGAAAAGCCAGGAAAAAACAGCAAAGTCTTCCAGAAAAAGCACCGTATATCAATGCTGTGTTCAAAAATACCAGTGGGATGCAAGTCAAACAATAACTATAAGACAATTTAAATTAAAGTTATCAGTCTAACTCTGTACTACAACAAACAAATATGGCTAAACCAAAACGTTTTCAAAATCCGCAAAATAAAGCTATACATTTTTTTTACAGTGATCATAGGAACTGTGATTCAAATTTAACAATAAACGATATACATAAACATGTACGACCAAACTTTGCAGCCATAGCTGGCAGCATGAGTCACTCCATAACAGCAGGAGTATCAGTAGGAGTATCAACATTTTTCAATGCACCTTTAAAGATCAGCACACTATAATCAAAACTCAAGATCATACTTTGCAGCGGTCATCCAGAGCGATACCTTTGATTTCAGGCCACTGAATAGCAGTGGCAGCTAGGGGTGTACAACTCCTCTAAAGCAGTTTTGAGTGAAGATCTCACAGGTAGTGATCCAAGTTTCAGTTTATTGGCGCTAACATTCCAGACCCTGGGGGCATCAAAAGCAAAGGCCCTTCCTCCAGTATTTGTACGGCAATAAGTAATGTGAAGCTGGTAAATGAGCGAAAACCTTATGGCATAATTTGTTCTTCGAAACAGTGAGGAGATCCAGCAGGTAGTCTGCTGATTTTTTTGTATGTATCTATATATACAAAAAATGTGTGTCTGTTCAAAATGTTTAGCGTACTTCCCGACATGTAACAAACTTGAAATTTGCGATGTGGGTACTTTCCAGACTGTACACAATGCAAAAATTATAAAAATAGACTTTGGTATTTTGGGGGGGGGGGACGCAATAATGCATATTTTTTGCCCGGCAAGTGAGCTGTGACGTCACATCTGTCATGTCACCCGCGCATGTGTAGTGGTTAGCACGCTGCGCTACGAACCCGGCCACCCGAGTTCGATTCCCGCTCACGGCCAACACCGGTGACGATTCTTTGAACCGCTCCTGGGCCTCCCCTAGGTCGACTCAGCCTCAAACGAGTAACTGGTGTGGTGCGTGAACATCACCACTGGGGAGGCAAAGGCGGCCGGGCGTGGTGAATCCAAGTCCCGAGCAAAGCCGGGTAGTAAAGCTAGTCGTGAATAAATAAGATCTGATGCACAAGCCGTCGATCATTAAGAGATGGTAAGTTTGACCCAATGTAGAGATCACAGTGGTGGGTCCTATATGGGCAGTTCAACGCAAATCTTAAGGCCGAGTGATAAATTGAGTCAAGCTTCTTCAGTGCAGTACTGAGGGCTGATTTATATACGATGTCACAGTAATCAAGTAGAGGCAGTATGGTAGCTTTTATCAATTCCTGAATGCCCAGAGCTAAAAAAATAACTGCCCGAGTGAAAGGTGTTCATGCATCGCAGCCTCAAGCAACAATGTCACCATACCTTGAAAACCAATAAGCATGTATATATAAACATTACCTACATTTAGTAAGTAAACTACTTACATCCCCAGCCCAGTAAGTGAACTATTAAATGTGGATGGATGCAGTTTAAAATATAAAATAAGAAATATTGACATAATACATTATATGACGCTTGAATATTCTCAAATATGTCTAACCTCTATGCCAGTATGTACAATGTTTAATATAGTTAAAACTGGATAATACATTTTACACCTGCTGCAATTTGCAAAAACCTTTAATTGCAACTTTAATTTGAGCATGTGAATTCCAATTATAGAGATCTATAACCTCAGCACTGTACTTTGGATGCTATTTATCCTGTTCATGGCACAAGATTATCACGTGGCAAAATGAAAAGTCTTGACTTCATAAAGCATTGCATATAGAAGCAATCCTATACACTGTTATCTTGGAATGACAAACCAAAAGCAGCCTGAAAACAAAAACGATAAGCTACTTATGATGACTTGTGCTCTGGTTTAATATACAAACTAAATACATCTGTAACATATGCTTACTGGGTAATTCAAGACGTACATTTTCCACAGGCGCTTTTAAGGGGTTTTTCGGGTTGGGTTGCGGCCATCTTCTAGAGTGTTTGTCTAAAGTCGTCAAACTTGACACCCACGCCTGCGGCCACCTTCAGAAGTTCAATATTTATAGAGGAATTGCTCAGAATGCAGCCCAACTAGGGAAACCGGACCAAGACTGACTGGGTAAGGAACGTCAACAGAGTGATATTAACTTGATACCACCATGGCAGGTGGTCTCAGAATGTGTGCCCTGTACAGAGACAGTGTGGGCTACGAGCAAGTGTGCCTGAGGCCGCTGCTGGCCCAACCTCGGCCACGCTTCATGACCAAGGATGGCCGCCCCACGCTGCGCATGCATTCCTCCTCCTCAATGGGCTGTTGGAGCTACGTGCGTGACATCTGGAGCACGCTGCTGTCACTGCGATGGCGTTTCATGCTGCTCGTCTTCTCCGCCGCCTTTCTTCTCAGCTGGTTTGTGTTTGCGCTGCTCTGGTACCTCATTGCGTACCTGCATGGGGACGTGGAGGCCACCCTGGACCCTGAGCACGTGGTCTGCGTGCAGGCAATCACGAGCCTGCGTGCCGCTTTTTCATTTGCCGTCGAGACTCAGCTCACCATCGGCTACGGCAAGATGTACCCCAACGGGGAGTGCCCGCAGGCCGTGGCTCTGCTTACTGTACAAATGATCCTGGGACTCATGCTGGAAGCGCTCATTACAGGTGGGAGGTCGCTACGTCACATTGCATTTCAAAATTGTAATGTGGGACAGCAGTAGGAGTGCGTTTGCCGCTTGTTGCAGAGATTCGCCGTTCGAATCCGGCTCGTGGCTCAGGTTAGTACCGCGGTGCTGCGTGTTAAACGTAAGATGCTATGCTCCCGTCTGCTTCACAGTGGACTTTAAAAATCCTGTGAAGTAATTTGAACAAGAGTAAAGCCATTGTGTGCCAGTGTCATGGTCCAAATAAAAAAAAATCACGGCAGAATACTTAATTAGGACGACAACGCAAAGTCGCCCCCTGAATGCAAAAAGGAAGCCGGACCCTCCTGAAAAAGAATCTTGAGACTCAGTGAGGCTCTCCTGGCTAAAAATGTAAAACTCGGGGTTATTCGGGGGAGCCTGTGGCACCCCCTCACAACCATTTACGGCCTTCGGCCAGGAAAATCACGAAAAAATTGCACACGAACGACGCATTCACGCAAGCACCCGATGCTCCGTTTTAAAGTTTTAAAATGAAACATCTTTGAATTGTATTGTTTTGAAGTAGATCATTTTATTTCTTCATTAAAAGCTAAACGACATTTCGTGTGAATTTTCTCTCGTCGTTAAATAGATGGCCTTGCTGGGGGTTCAGTTCGATGCGGCCTTTCACCTGTTTGGGATTGCGGGATCGAGATAAGGCGACAGAGCTGGTCATGTGAGAAGACCGCCGTCTGCAGATCGATTCCAACGTAATCGAACGTCTGTCCCTGCGCCTCCGTCGTTAATGCAGGGGGCGCGTAGGTTTGCAGCGCCCCCTGCATGAAAACGACAGAAAGTGCAGCGTTCATCACAGATAAAATTGTGCGCTTATTTATATAAATAATCATGAATAAATTCACTGCAGAGAAGCCAACTGAGCATACCTCAATCAAACTCAAGTAACCTAAGGAATTATGCTAAATGTATTTTTTGCACGTTAAAAAAGTCTAATCATTCCTGATAAAACAGGAATTTGCGACCTCTACTTACATTCACATTACTCAAAGCTACAGAAGTAAAGGGTTAACTTACATTTAGTGCACGTTAACCTAATGAATAACCATTTTAATGTGAAACTAGCCCATAGTGACTAAAATCTGTTGAAATTATGAACATTAAAAGAGTAAATCCAAACGTAGTAATGCATGCTCAGGTTAAATGTTTGATAGTGGTGTATCCCAATGTATGTTAATTTGCTTTACGAATATTCGCTATTGCGTTCGTCATTAATTGACGCTGTTTCGGTTTATGCCTTGATTGTTTTGTGATCATATTATTTTGTATTCGAAAAAATTTTTACTGGAAAATAATCTAAATCCCTAAAGTAAATGCATGCTGTGTCATTTGTCCGTGAATTTGTATACTGTTCCAGGCTCTTTGCCTGGCCGCCGCATTATGTAACGCCACCCCTTGTTTCCAAGCCAAGCGCCGCGTAGTTCAAAAGTAGCGTATGATCCAACCATGCTCTGTACTGTACGTACTGTACATACTGTAGATACTGCCCCACCCTCACCCTCCCAGTCACCCCTCCGCTCATCAACACCTCACCACAGCATCACCTCAGAATGTGCACAACAGTTTATGGTTAGTAAATTACTGTGTACAGTAATTGTTTTGCATTACCTGTCTAGTCATTATCATACATATGTATGCATGAAGATCTCAGTTGTGTTGTAAAGTGTCATTTCAGTAGATTTTGGGTCAGAAATCTTTTCATAGGAATTTATTTTAGGTTATATAATGGGACCTTATGGGAAATATGTTTTCAAGAACATAACCCAAACGTATATCAAGGTACACCCACCGTACCCTTTGTGTTTTACAGAATCGTATGACAGTGTCTATGCGGTTAATGGTGGAAACACTGATTGGAAGACCTCATTTTAATAATCTGAATTTCCTATTCACTTCATCTTTATGAACAATGTGTTAGGAGCGTTAACTATATTGAAGTACGATAGATTTAGTTTCCATATAAAAATGCAGTGACTAGGTCAACTAATTAGTTTTTTATTTGAAGGCCAAGCAACTTTTTTTCCTTGGCATTTTAAGCATGTTTTTTTTTTATCAATTACGAAAAGGCTTTTGATTCAGTGGCAACTGATGCACCATCCAAGCTCTCACACAATCAGGTGGTGCTCATATCGCGTTTACAGCCCTCAGCCAGAAAATTCCCCATTTTATGACGTGGGTGAGTCTATCCATAGGACAACCACAGTTAGCTTCCCCCACAAAGTGGTGATCCATTTGTCTTCATCCCAGACATGATGGGCTGAGCCAATGGCCGGATCCAGAAATTTAACTCTCAACCTTCTGATTGCGAGCCGATCGCTCGACCACTGATGCCACCTGGCCAAGTCTACACAGTGCTGACTGAACACGTACACATTTTTTTTTTCTTACAGGAGCTTTCGTGGCCAAACTAGCCAGGCCCAAGCTGCGTTCGGAAACACTACGCTTCAGCCACTTCGCGGTGGTGAACCGGCAGGGAGAGCAAAGCTGCCTCCAGTTCCGTGTGGCGAACCTGCTGCCATCGCCGCTTCTGCACATTCGCCTGCAGGCGGTGCTTTACCAGACGCACGGCACAGAGCTGCTGCACCAGACGGCTGTCCCCTTCACTCTCGACCACATGGACGGGGAGGAACACTGCCCTTTCTTCCTGTCCCCACTCACATACTGCCACGGCATCACCGAGACCAGCCCCTTCTACAGGCAACAGCAGGTGAGCAGTGCGACGTCACTCACAAACTTCGGTGGAGAGTGCTGACGTGAATTAACTGCGTATGGAACGAGCAATACTCTGCTGAGATCCAGAAGGTCGAAAACAGCCCAGAGTTAAAATTTCGATTTAAAGCTTTCGTGACTGCAGGGATTCATATTCTTGGTTCTTTCGGTAAAGTCAGTTTATTATATGGTAGTCATTATATAGTGTAGTGTATAAAGAGTTAATTAATGTTAACAGCTCAGCTTATTGTAGAGTATATTGAGTACATTGATTATATTGATGTAGTTTATATTTCGTTTTTTTCACATCGGTTTACTGTATGGTAGTAGGGTATGTGTAGTTCTTTAGAAACTCCTTTTTTGTTTTCCACATAATGCACTAGCTTGATACGTGGTGGTTTGGGCTGTTGCAGTTCTTTATTATAAAAATTTCCCTCCCTTTATTACTGCTAATCCTACATAATACACTAGCATAATATGACTTTGAGACCCCCCACCGCCTACACATTCCACAAGGAGTGACTAATCCCATATCTGCATTTGTCATCAATATGCTAAATTCCTCTGTTGATATGTAAACTCCTTTGTCAAGGCGCTCTCCTCCTCCCACCCAGCTTAAAATACGCTGCCAAGCTTAGCAGTGTTCATTAAGACGCTGTCTTTCCGACAGCTCTGTTTCTTCACCTGAGGACGGCTGCTTGCTTTGTGGCCGAAACGTAGTGAGAATTTTATTTTATTATGCTTTATTTTTATTATTTTATTATTTCCCTTCTACATGAACCAAGAATATGAGTCCGGAGTTTGCTTGTTAAGAAAATGACACTTGGTAATATTGGTCTGGAAATCTTATTCTTTAGATATATGAAGACACAGAATGGAGTTCTATTTTTTATTTAGTTTTCCCGTTGATGCTCCGGCCAGCTGGCACAGTAGTCGAATGAGCACTTCGCAATCAGAAAGTGGTGAATTAAAATCCTGGTTGGGGGTTGACTCAGCCCATCATCCCTCTGTAGTCAATAAAAATTAACCCATAAAAACAAAGTTTTTCACTATAAATCCTTTATATGCGTGGCATCGGTTTTATTTTATTATTCATTTCTGTTTTTCTTGAGTAAGAGTTTCATTTTTATCACATTGGTATTTTAAATTAAATATGAAAAAAAATTTTCCTAAAAAGTGGAAAATTTTGGAAAAAAATTTTCACGAAAATAAATTGTCACGCACAACGAGTCTGTGTGCAAAATGTCAGCTCGATTGGATCACGGGAAGTGGGTTAAAAAACGACCGAAAGATTTGCATGGTCGTAAGCGCGCAAGCAAGCAAGCAAGTGGACTTAATATAAAGGATTTAAAAAGAGTACCAAATCTTGACCGAAAGCTTTCGTGACTGCAGGAATTCATATTCTTTGGGTCTTTCGGTAAAGTCACGTAGATAGGTTCAAAGAAAATAACAAAAAACTACGACGTTTCGAATGCAACACAAGGGGCCGTCATCAGGAAAAGGGGGTCATCCTCTAAAGGTAAACTGGTTATAAAGGTTTGAAATGGGCGTAGCCCAAGTGTCAGTGATGATACTCATATAGAGTGCAACGACGGCGCTGGTGGTGGGTTTCCACCAATTAAAGGGCTGCTAAGTAATCATTGCACCTCGCTTTACACACTCACACGGCTGACGGTGGAGGTTGCTGCTAGAGGTGATGGTACTCGTAAACGGCCACGACGGCACTGGTGGTGGGCTTCCACCAGTAAAGAGCTACTGCTAGTGGTGATGGTAGTAGTGGGCAGTGATGGTCCTGGTGGTGGGCTTCCACCAATTAAAGGGCTGCCAGGTCTAAAATGGAAACATTACAGCCAATTATGACTTAAACTGGTTGATAACGTCCGTCCAGTGATTGCTGAGTTTGTACCCATCTTCTCGGTTGAAATTGTGTCTATGTCTATGTCTGTATATATGGATGGCTTCATGAGCGAATCTTTATTGACAGCCAGTGGGTTTGCAAAGTACCTTCATCTTAGAGAAATACATTTCGTGTGTGTCCACCGCATTATAACAATGATCAGCCACGGCCGAGGTATTGGTCCTACCGTGTTTCAGATCTGCCTTATGCTCACGAACATGGTCCGAGACATGTCGCTTAGTTTCCCCAATGTAACTACTGCAGCAGCCACAGCTTAGTTTGTAGACGCCGGGGTATTGCATGTCGGGGATCACATCCTTCACAGATGGGATCAGATCACAAATTGTATGTACTGTGTTAAATCGAATCTGGATCTTGTGTTTGCTCATGCTTTGGGAAATATTTTTGGTAACCCCTGCTATGTATGGACACGAAAGCTTCAAATCTAGAATTAATACCCTCTACGGGGAGGAATTTCACCTATCTGTTAGAATTTTTAACAGACGAGACAAGAAGTCACAGCTTCTATATAAGGTACAGATATTTTGCTGTGACGGTTTCACCTGAAGACGGAAGCTTGTGTTGCCTCCGAAACGTCGTGATTTTTATTGTTTTATTTTTATTAATTTTAATTTCATTTTTTACCTAGGTGATGGTCGGAAATACATTGCGCTCTATGGTGTAGAGTTTTGATGAGGGAATTCTTCTGGGATGGATGGTGGTGGGAGTCAGGTTTTAGGTAGGCATCCGTATGGGTTGCTTTCCTGTCGACGGAGTGGCCCATTGAGCCATCTGGTCTCTTTTCGATTAAAACATCCAAGAATGGTAGCTTGCCATCCTCTTCGACCTCCATGGTGAATTTGATGGTTGGGTGTATGGAATTTATGTGGTTGAGGAATTGGTTCAGAGCTGGTCTGCCAAGTGGCTGTGTAAAGTGGTTCCGTGGAACTGTTGTAAATGTTTTAGTAAAAAACACCAGATTCTTTACAGCATGGTGGTCTGCTAACATTTGTTTGAGGTTTGTGCCGTGGGGCAGGTCCAGAAAATATAAGAATCACTGTATTCGACCAAACTTTAGTTCCATGTTAATGTGAAACATGTTGGGAATTCACACAAAACAAACACATTATGTTTCTAACTTTTGGTCTCATATTGCTGTAGGTTCTTGGGAGTGTGCAGCCAGGCCTAGAGCTGGTGGTGTTCCTCACCGCCAGAGATGAAAATACGGGGGAGGTATGTCAGAAGCGGACATCTTACATCAGCGAGGAAATCCTGTGCAACCACTGCTACCCTCCTGCAGTGATCAGCAAAGAAGGACAATACACCTACAACGTGAGGGACTTTGACAGGCCCCTTCCAGAGCCAGGTGTAAACATCGAGAGACTCGCGATGAACGGGGCTCCCGCAGACCAGAGAGACGATGAATCCAACGAAGGAAACCGTTCCACTGTCGCTCTGATTATCGATGAGTCCAGCCCCTAATCCAACCAGAGGAATATGTAGAACGCAAGACCTATGCTGCTGTTATTCTTTTCATCTTTTGAAGAAATATTATTGACAAAAATAACTTTCCAAAAACACATCCACAACTAAAAGGTATTTAAGGAATTTATAATGACAACTCACTTAAATATGTATGTGAATTAGTTGTCAACCTACCAACATATACGTGTTGTGAATAAGCTACAGATGAATTAGTTTCCCTGTATGGGTAGGAGAGACGATTAATAATGCAACACAAACTATAGACACTGACGTACTGAGTTGCTTTTAGAAGGGCAGGTGGCGCACATTTTTAATAAATGTATCACTATGAAACGTAAACCCAATCCGTACTCTCCTTGTAAATGCGTATAGATGCGTACAACTTTCTTGCATGAGGCGGTGTGTAGCATACATGTAGAAACTTTACTTTGTATGCATGGATCTGCATTTTACATTAAAGCCACTTGTGTGGAGAGCTGTGTACATAGTCTACTCTTGAGAATTCTACCGACCATGATTGTTTATCATAATGAACGTGAAATTAAATCCTGCCACCATGAATAAAACCCATCGCGTGGTAGCATGGCGGAGTGGTAACACTTGTGCTTCAAACAAGAAGTTTCTGGGTTCAAATCCCAACTCGGGCATCTCTGTGTGGAGTTTGTATGTTCTCACCTGTTCGACATGGGTCTCCTCTAGGCTCTATGGTTTCCTTCCATAATAATTTTAAAAAACTATGTAACTGGTGCATCTTAATTCAAAATAATTACCTGCAAATTTCACATTTGGGCTTATACATAGCAATGTCGCCCCCTCCTGCAAACTGTTGGTAGGGAGGCTTTACTTGGTAAACAAGTATAATAATTTTAAGTGTCCACAAAAACTTTCTGCGATGTTTCAGGCAGTTGGGCAGGGTGAGCACCATTCGGCCCCTTCAGTCTTAATTGCCGGACCGATTGTACTGGAAGATAATTTATGACAAATATTCCATGAGACAACGCTGTAGTTTTTCCATTGGGATTCGAAGATTCAATACATGTAACGACATCTCAAAATACATACACATGCACATTTAGTAGCATAATGCTTCAAGTGTGTGGAAGATTTAATGGTAAACACAGAGTTGCTGTTGTTTGAAAATTGGAAAAAGATGGTTAACTGCAGACATGCTGGAACCCACAGGGGCAATGCAAACTCGTTTTCTTGAACTTCTTTCGCACCCTAAGTAGCCAACTATGCTAATCGGAGGTTTGAACTCAATATAGACCGTTATAGTATAGGTTTTATCAACCACACTATGGGCCACCCTTTTATGGACAGTATCACAGCAACTATTTGAAATAGCCTCATAAAATAGGACACCCAAGGGTTCAGGAAAATTATGTCGAAGCACACATTGCACGTCGAAACACCGCTTTTTGATCAAAACGCCTTCAAGTTTTTGACCACCAAGCTTATTGATTACTAGCGGTTAGTACCCGGCGTTGCCCGGGCGAAAAAGGCAGACATGTAGTTACACATGCAAATCCATTGATACACACACATAGAGTTACACGTACAAATGGACTCACACATACGTACATAGACTGAACAACCGCCATTCGCCACTAAGTGGCGGTGACGTCACAACAACGCTCGTGCCAGGCTATGTGCACCTTGAGGCCACGTGAAGTGTCGAACGCCCGCTGGCAAGAGGTCACGGGGCAAACCCAGATGGCACAGGTCGACTGACTGAGACGACTGTCTGATGCACCACCTGTGGCCCCTACTGTGGCAACTTTCTGTGCGTTAGCCACCCCGCGCTCTGCTCGTTGTTGTGAGCGTCGCTCCTCCGCACTCCGTTGTTGTTGGAGGGTGACTGCCTCCAACTGGCCAGTAGCGTCCTTCAGGAGCCTCCTCCACAGTGGCCGATCTTGACACGGCTGGTACCA
Source organism: Lampetra planeri (assembly GCF_965212315.1). NCBI lineage: Eukaryota > Metazoa > Chordata > Hyperoartia > Petromyzontiformes > Petromyzontidae > Lampetra > Lampetra planeri. The sequence continues at coordinate 340,485 of NC_136134.1, forward strand.
GTCATCCGCAAGTGGACTCAGCTCCAAGTCCTCCTGTAGCACATCACTCCATGTCTTCTCCAGCCCGTGCCACGCCCGTTTAGCCCCCTCGATCCGGCGGAACAAAAGCTGTTTAGGCATGCGGTGGCTGGCCATGCGGGCTACATGACTCAGGCAACGCAGCCTTGCCTGCCGGAGGTCACCGATGGGACTTTGTCCACATCTTTCAAGGATTTGTGAGCTCCTCACACAATGCAGCCTGGTTAAACCCAGGATGGATCGTAGGCAGGCCAGCCTAAATGTTTTTAACCGGCGAAGATGTTCCATTAGGGGGGTCCAAGTTTCGCAAGCGTAGAGAAGGGAGGGAATGACCGTGGCCGAGAAAACCTGAAGCTTCGTACGGAGTGATAGACCAGGTAGCTTCCACACAGCGTTACGCAGCCAATGAAAAGATACTGCAGCTCGACTGATTCGGAGTGAGACCTCTGCTGTTAAACCGGAGCCGGTCATTAGCACACTGCCCAGGGAAACTCTCCACTGTCTCCACAACTGCCCCATCACCAATTGGGAGTTGTGGGGGTGGAGTGTCCGATGGTACAAAATAGCCAGGCAAGTGCTTAGCTTTGGTTGGGCTGATGGTAAGGCCCCACCTGTTGGTGGCAAGCTCCAGGTTCAGCAGTAGCACATCGAACTCCTCCTCCGAGTGAGCAGCCATTAGCAGATCATCGGCATACATAACGTGGTTGAGCAATAGGGAGCCATCCCTTGACCGCACCCGGGCATCGATCAGCCTCCCATTGTATCTGTAGCAGATGGGAATTCTTCCGGTACAGGCATTGAAGGCTCGACGAACTACGTGGTCCAATGTGGGAACCAGAGGACATCCCTGTTGCACCCCAAGGTGTAAAGGGAATGGCTCTGACTCACGGCCACGTAGTTAAGACGCGGCGCCGCTCACCATCATGAAGGTCCTTAAGGATGGTGATGAGTGGGTTCGGGATTCGGAAAGCACGAAGAGCAACCCAGAGGCCAGGCCTACTGATGGTATCATAGGCCTTGAGCTGGTCAATAAAGCACATGCATAGACTAAGATGCACACATGGACCTACAGACACGCAAAGAAATGGAGTTACAGCGACTAACACACACGCACATGGACTGAGACACACACACACACATATGGACTGACACACACAAACACATCGACTTACAGACACACACACATATGGACTCACACACACATAGACATGCACTTGAGATACGCACACATGGAGTTACACACACATATCGACGTACACACATACAGCGACACACACACATACATAGAGTGACACACACATTACCGTACACACACATGTGGACTGTCACACAGACATCCACTTGAGATATACACACATGGAGTTGCACACACATATATGGAAGTACACACATAGAGCGACTCACACACACACACCGACTCGCACACAGCAATACGTGGACTAAAACACACATTGACGTAAACACACATATGTACTCACACACACACATATGGACTAAGACACACACACATGAACTTACACATACATAGACTGACACACACATAGCCCTACACACACATACACATATGGACTGTGACACATAGATATCTACTTTAGATACACAGACATGGATTAACACACATATGGACTCACACACAGACACATTGACTTACACACACACATCGAGTGACACACACATGTATAGACATACACACACATGTGGAGTAACACACACACACATATGGACTGACATACACATCGATGTACACGCACACAGATCGACTGACACACACACATGACTAACACACACACATAAACACTTTGACGTTGTCCGTTCGAAAAAGACACCCACATGGAGTTAAAGACACGCATGGCTCTACACGCACACACATATGGACTCAAAGACACACACATGGACTCACACACACACATCGACGGGCACAACAATCCCCGATGATGGCACAGCTATCAGTATCGCAGTACTATGTATGAGTAAATAGCGTGACGTGAGCGATGGAAACAATAGAAATGCATTTAATAAATAAGCAGAAATCACAGACTGGCAGTAGACCGTGGCAGCGTTATAAAAGCGCAGCAAAAAAGCAGTAAAATATTATTATCTACGGAGTCTGTAGTATAAACTGGACGCATCGTGTTGGGGGGGGGGGCGAAGAGGACATGACACTGTGAATACATATCCGCAGCGTGATGTGTGTATGTGTTGGCTGTAAAACGCGTAAAAGAAAATGTCCCCCGTGAGCTCGAGCGTACGCACATCACTTGGCAGGGTCCGCACCCACCCCCCCACGCAATTGGCGTCACTTGGTACGGTCGATGTCGTGCAATAAGTAAATAATGAATAATAGAAACGGCACAAATGTGTTAATTAAACTACTTTAAAGGTTACGGATGGGAAAACGGAATAGCCTATTCCCAACACGGGGTTTAGGGCGTGCCGGCTGGCAAATTATTTCGGTCTTAAACCCCACCGTCCGAGAGCCAAATCCCCCGCAAGCGCGAGCGCACGGAGACTTTTATATATAAAAAAAGAAGAAGATCTCACTCTGTGACTTTCCTACTCCAAAGGATGTTGTCACAAAGGAGTATTTGTAGAGAGTGTTTATCTAACCTATAAAAGGCATTTTTTGTCTATCTGTCTGTCTGCCTGCGTGTGGAAGAAACTTGCGAAGGATTTGACTCGTGAACCATGGGGTATAAGTTTAAAAAAAGTTCCCAGGTACCACGCGATAAGCCCCGTGGTGAGCCAGCACTATTCAAATTTTGCATCCGTCAACTTTAAAGTACTGTAGTTTAATTAACAATTTAGTACTATTAATTATTATATTACTTCGCCGAGCGCGTGCCAAAGCACAAATCTGCGCATGCGCGACAAAGCCGAGCCGTGGTTGCCCCTAGCAATGCACATACGCGTTCGGTGTGAGGAGAGGGGGATTACTCATTCGCATTAAAAATGCTAAAAACACACAACGCTGAGGTAAATTCTTCACCGTGTGATGTCCTCTTCTCCCCCCCACCCCAATGCGTGCAGTTACTGCTATTAAGTCCGTAGCTATTATGTATATAGCGCTTAGATAGTATTGTAGCGCGGCCGGAGGGATGGTGGGGGGGGGTAGCGGGCCAGCCCCCAGCCTGTAGGCTGGGCAATCTAGGCAAGGCCGGGGGCTCTGCACGGGATTACGCCTCACCACGCCACTCGGTCAGGTTCGTGGTTTGTACTAAACAGTTGATGTATACTGCTATAGTCAGCATGTACTACTGTTATGATAGCAGTATGCACTGCTGCAGTGAAAACAGGTTACCACCACAGTCGCTATGCACTGCTGTAGTTAAAGCCGGTACCACCACAGTCAGTATGCACTGCTGTCGTGAAAGCAGATACCACCAGACTATGCACTGCTGTAATGATAGCAGGTACCACAGTCACTATGCACTGCTGTAATGATAGCAGGTACCACAACAATATGTACTGCTGTAATCATAGCAGGTACCACCAATCGTTATGCACTGCTGTGGTGATAGCAGGTACCACCAGTCAGTATGCACTGCTGTACTGATAGCAGGTACCACCACAGTATGCACTGCTGTAATAATAGCAGGTACCACCACATTCAGTATGCACTGCTGTAGTTAAACCACGTACCAATACAGTATGCACTGCTGTTATCATAGCAGGTACCACCACAGTCAGTATGCACAGCTGTAGTGAAAGCAGGTACCACCAAAGTCGGTATGCACTGCTGTAGTGATAGCAGGTACCACCAGTCAGTATGCACTGCTGTAGCGAAAGCAGGTACCACCACAGTATGCACTGCTGTTATCATAGCAGGTACCACCACAGTAAGTATGCACTGCTGTAATGAAATGTAATGAAAACAGGTACCACCAAAGTCGGTATGCACTGCTGTAGTGATAGCAGGCACCACCACAGTCGGTATGCACTGCTGTAGTGAAAGCACGTACCACCAGTCTGTATGCGCTGCTGTGGTGATACCAGGTACCACCACAGTCAGTATGCACTGCTGTAGTGATAGCAGGTTACACCAGTCAATAGGCACTGCTGTAGTGATACCAGGAACCACCATAGTCGGTTTGCACTGCTGTATTGAAAGCAGGTACCACCACAGTCGGTATGCATTGCTGTAGTGATAGCAGTGCATACCATCGATGTGTGTGTGCCTAAGTCGATGTGTGCGTGTTAGTCAATGTGTGTGCGTGGTCTGCGTGTGTAGACAACTACTATTTTAAAATTAAGTTACTTATTTTCACAATAATTATGCATGTGTCCAAGTCCATGTGTGCGTGTGGAACGATGTGCATGTGTCTGCGGCGGTAACCTGCAGCGCCACACCTATTACTATCATTAGGGGAAAATACGGTGATCCAATCTCCGACCCCCAGGAAAAGGTTTGCAGATTTGCTGAGCATTTGTGAGGTCATGGGGGAGGGGAAATCCCTCAACCAGGAAAACATCGTGGCACACAGTGGGGATGACCCTGCTGAGGCTGCGGTGCCTCAAATATTGGAAGAAGTCACCCCCTGTGAGTGGCTGGCTGAGGTGCCATCCGTTGAGGAAGTACTGAAGGCGATCCAGAGTCTGAGACCAGGATAGGGACCGGGCAGAGATGATCTCCCAAGCTAAATGCTGAGGGAGGGTAGCGTTTGTGCACAAACTGCCCTACATGACATCATAACAACAGTCTAGACCACTGGACGGGTTCAGCAGGATTGGAAGGATGCCCTGGTGGTCCCCCTTTTTAAGAAGGTGGACCGCACAAACTAACAACTACAGGGGCATCTCACTCCTCAGTGTGCCGGGAAAGGTCCTGGCAAGGATTATTCAACATCGCCTTGCTAGGCATGCTGAGGAGAGGCTTGCGGAGCCCCAATGCGGTTTTAGGAAAGGGCGGTCCTGGCAAGATGCCATATTTTCTGTCCGTCTGCTACAGCACAGGTGTAGGGAATTCCAACAAGACCTACATCTCTGCTTTATTGATCTGGTCAAGGCCTATGATACTATCAGTAGCTCTGGGCTCTGGGTTGTTCTTCATGCTTTCAGAGTCCCTGACCCTCTGCTCACGATCATTAAGGACCTTCATGATGGTGAGCGGGTCCGGGTAAAACTGCGTGGCTGGGAGTCAGAGCCATTTCCTGTACACCTTGGGGTGCGACAGGGATGTCCTCTGGCTCCCACATTATTTAACATCTATTTTGACCACGTAGTTCATGAAGCCTGCAATAGCTGTACCGGGGGAATTTCCATTTGGTACAGATATAATGGGAGGCTGATCATTGCCCGGGTGCGGTCAACCACGTTATGTATGCCGATGATTTGGTAATAGCTGCTCATTCAGAGGAGGAGTTGGAAACGCTGCTGCTGAAACTGGAGCGTGCCACTAAGAGGTGGGGCCTTACCATCAGCCCTACCAAAACTAAGCACCTGCCTGGGTATTTTGTACCATCGGACACTCCACAAATCCCAATCGGTGATGGGGCAGTTGTGGAGAGAGTGGAGAGTTTCCCATACCTGGGCAGTGTGCTCATGACCAGCTCCCGTTTAACAGCAGAGGTCTCACTCCGAATCAGTCGAACGGCAATATATTTTCATCTGTTGCGTAACGCTGTGTGGAAGCTACCTGGTCTGTCGCTCCGCACGAAACTCCAGGTCTTCTTGGTCACGGTCATCCCCTCCCTTCTCTACGCTTGTGAAACGAGATGGAGTGATGTGCGACAGGAGGATGTGGAGCTGAGTGGACTTGCCGATGACTGGTACCAGCGGTGTCAAGATCGGCCTTTGTGGAGGAGGTTTGTGAAGGACGCGACTGGGCAGTTGGAGGCAGTTGCCCTCCCAACAACAACGGAGGGCGGAGGAGCGACGCTCACAAGAACGAGCGGAGCGCCGGGTGCCTAAAGCACAGCAAGTTGGCACAGTAGGGGGCACAGGTGGTGCATCAGCCAGTCATCTCAGTCAGTCCACCCGTGCCACCTGCGTCTGCCTCGTCACCTCCTGCCAGCGGGCGTTTGGATACTTCACGCGGCCTCAAGATGCACATAGCCTGGCACAAGCGTCGTGGTGACGTCACCGCCACTTAGTGGCGAATGGCGGTTGTTGTTGTGTGTGTGTACGTACATGTGTGTGCGTAAGTCCATGTGTGTGTGTGTCAGTCCATGTGTGTGTGCCTCTATATGCATGTGTGCGTCGATGTTTGTTTGTGTGTGAGTCTATGTGTGTCAGTTGATGTGTGTACGGCAATGTGTGTATGTGTGTGAGAGTCCATGTGTGTGTGTGCATCGATATGTGCGTCTGTAAGTCCATGTGTGTGTGTAGGTTCATGTGTGTGTGAGTCTATGTATATGTGTGTGCGAGTCCATGTGTGTGCAAGTCGATGTGTGTGCGTGGGTCCATGTGTGTGCGTGGGTCCATGTGTGTGCATGGGTCCATGTGTGTGCGTCTTAGTCAATATGTGTGTCTTTGTAAGTCCATATGTGTGTGTGTGAGTCGATGTGTGTGTGTAACTCCATGTATGTGTCTAAAGTCGATGTCTGTGTGTGTCAGTCGATATGTATGTGTGTGCGTGTAAGTCGATGTGTTTCTATGTGTGTGGGTCGATGTCTGTGTGTAAGTCGATGTGTGTGTCTGCCTTTTTCGCACGGGCAACGCCCGGTACTTACCGCTAGTTACAAATAAAACTGGTTCTGCAAGTGGCTGAGATAGGGTGTTACCAAAAGTGTTTTGAGAATTTACAGGAACACTGGAATTGCAGATGAGCGTACTTTCGAGGGTACAGCCTTTACTTAATGAGAAGTCTTATTTACACACATAACAAAATCAGGCCGGATGTTTTGATCATATTCCGTATACTGCATTGTGTGTGTGCATATATATGAAGAGAAAACATTTGCATCTTATGTATTGGCTCAGCTGTAGTGTGTTCACCACTTGGTTCAGAGGTTAATGGATCAATTCTGGCAAACCACTCTGGTTAATCCTGCGGTGTGCACTAACCATAAATATAAACCATCTGCTTTACAATGTAAGTTATTTGATAAGAGGAGGCCATCGAGTGCTGGAGTCATGGTCAAAATGTATTAAACTGGAATTACATATAGCGATGATGGCTCCCTATTAGCAGACTAATGCCCACTTACGAGCCGGTGCCGAGTTACCCTGTGCCATAGGGGCAACTGCCATCAGGAGGTCCCCTAGGCTAAGAATCTAAACAGTGCAATCTGAGACGTATTGTTACATTATGGGAGTAATATAAGTGCAAACACAATATATTACAGCAACATTGACTACTATATTTACCCAAGAATGTAAGTGTGTAACGCGCATGACGTCACTCCACGTCGACCAGGCCCCCTCATTAATAATCATGAGCAGGTGACGTCCTCCAAATGGACACCCCCCTCCATTAATAATAATTAGCGGGTGGTGTCACTCCACATGGGGGAACGAGGCGCCTCCTCCCCTCATTAATAATCATGAGCGGGTAACGTCACTCCTAATGTAGCACCCCCCCTCATTAATAATCATGATCAGGTGACGTCATTACACATCTAACAGCCGTCCCACATTATTAATCATGAAACGGTGACGTCTTCCAAATGGACCCCCCCCCATTAATATTGGGTGACGTCAATCCACATGGGGGGGGCGAGGCACCTCCTTCCCCCTCCTCAGCGTCAACTTACAACCCTCACATCACGCGATCTCCGTAATGCTAATAAGACGTAGAAGTAAAAAGGACGTCATGATGAACAAGGGATTATAACTTTTAAATGAAATAAGTCTGTCACCGCGGCCTTACAAATTGCACACAAATTGATACAATGAATATCACGTCGCAGTCTTCTTTTCGCTTGGAAGTTTCAGATTTACTGAAATATACCCGTCCTTGGACGGGCAAAAGGCTAGTCATGTATATAGTCATTATAAGGTGGTGGCATCGAGGCACACAAGCCTCACACTAGACACACAAGATTCCGCAGTGTATAGGCAGCTGGCAGTCAAATAGTGAAATGTGGAGCCCTGCAATTTCCTGCTCATTTTTCTGCTGGCAGAAGGGCTTCCACTACATAGAGTTCTAGAGAGCACCTCTAGAGGCATTTGGCCTACTCTTCCACACTTCAGACATATTATAAGAAGTCAGTGGGAGAACCCACACATTACCCCACCACATGTGACTTGTCAATCACATAACTATGTTGTGCCCATTTGTACTGCTGGGTGGACAGAGGTGGGGAGATTTACAAAACTTGCGCCATTGTTTCCACTCCTATGCCAAGAAATCAAGCTGAACCGAAGACCTCTGCATTGCAAGTCCAGAATGCTAACCATTACACCATGGCAGAGTTAAATAATCTATTCATAAAAAATATAAAAATTAAAGCCCAAAGTAAGGGGGGTAGTGTCTTGGTGTCAAAACTTTAGGGAGTGTACCTATCTGTGTGCGAGCACACACTACTCTAACACCACCTCTGCTTTTGCGTCCAACCCAAAATATTTACTTGGGGAGGGAGTTGGGTGTTTTTCAGTGATGAAGCAAGTTTCAGTGGTATGAACCCTTTCAGTGGTATGAACCCCTTGGGGAAACCCCAGCCTCACGTTAAACAAGAAAAATAGCCTGTACCATACCCGTATTGCAGCAGGTACATTTGTTGAGTGGAGTGCTGACGTCAGGTCACACTCGCCTCGGGGGGAATGCCGTCAAGGTAAAGTGACGTCATGCCACCCGGAGTATTTAAGGGAAGACCCGTGACGTAGACGGGGTCTACGCCGGGAATCGGAGGAGTGAGCGTTAGGAAAGTAGGGGGCTCCAGGATAGAGGGTTGAGAGCCAGGCTAAAGAGCTGCTTTACCCGACTGGCCGAGTTGGCTGAACCCTCGGTCAGTGCTGTGGGAAGAGCCTGATAGCCTGGTAAGGTGTAGGGAACTCCCAGTACCCTTGCCCTGGGGAGATTAGTTAAGAACTCTTGTGGCGTTAACCCCTTCCCCCGAGTTAGGCATAAGCCCTGAATAAACAGTTTGGTGTCAGCCCCTACACGACCGGCTTCAGCGTCCTTTCTACCACACAACACATTTATAGACAACGGTATCCTTCTGTCAACAGCATACTATGCTGAAAGGCTTGACCCAGTTTGAATGACATGTCCTAGCATGGCTGTAAAGGCTGATCCTGGAGAGACAGACACTTGTGGGGCCACAACCAAAGGCCGTGGCTGTCACCCCGCTTCGCACGTTCGCGATTATTTCACCACTGAAGACATTTGACATCAAGGTTCCGAGAGCCAACCCAGAATGTTGCCAGTTTTCCCTTCCTCTTGCCATAGCTTCCCATGTATCGGTGTTGATGTCACAAAAATGACATATTTTACGCATTGTAAACAATATAACATGTTATTGTGTTTTGATTATGCATGTTATATTTTATAACGTAGTAATCCCTCATTTAATGCGACAGACATGCTCCTCAAAAGTTCCGCGTCAAGCGAAAAACGCACCAAGCGAGAAATTAATGTACTGATTCACATTTGCACTGTAAACTCAGCTTGCAGTTATCCCATGGAGAGACAGAGAACTGAGAAGAAGGTTATGCCATGTACTGTATAATTCCGTGTACTGGATCATAACCGGTCAGCCGCGCAGCTCAAGAAAGTTATTCATCATCAACCACTCAGAAGCTGCGTTATATCGGGCGGGTTCCGTGTTGTGCGAAAAGCGTTCCCGAATAGAAGCACCGTGTTCTGGAAGCACTGTGTTATGCATTGTATGTAAAGAGACGACTTACCGTATTCTACATTTGACAGTACATTTCTTTTCGTAATATTACTATGTCATTAGTCTGGATAAATGTCAAATAGCCATGGTTTACTGTATATTTATATATATACTACTTCAGGGTTTGTTTGCTACCCATTTGCAAATGAAAAACTGCGTCACTTCTAAAATGTTCACATGTCAATTTTTTTCTCAACGCTCTAGAGCGAAAAGTACAATCTTCAACCACAAGTCTATCAGTCTAAGCCTTCTACCCTCAAGTAGGGACAACGCTCAGAAGATCAATTTATCATGTGCTCCTCATAAGACAGCATCAATGAACAATGTGGTGAGTTTGTGGGGTTTCATTTGAAATTGTATGCCAAATTGCACCTGCTCATATCTAGACCACAAACCTATTTAGTGTCCTCGACAATGTTTTAGTGAGCCTAAATAAAAACCACACGTGTAAAAATGTGTACCCCATGAAGGCAATGCACAACCTCATGTGTACAGTCCTTCACGACATAGTCAATATTGTAGCACAAGTTAGAAACATGTTTACTCACGGGCATCGCGTCGGCCTGGCTTCTCAAATCTTCTGTCACCACCTCTGTTGCCAGATAAGCACAACATGCCAAAAGAATATCAATAACCCTTTCCAATTACATGGATGGCATGTAGAGAAACTACTCATTATTTTCAAAAGACAAACATTAAAGATGTGTGCAAAGGAGATCCATCACAACTACATTCTTCCTGCACTCGTGATTGAAAAAAAAGCAAGACACCTAAATGGCAAAATGTTACCACGAAGACGCTTGCAGCTACAGCATCGTGCTGCTGAGGACTATTTAGATCACCACTATAGGGCCTAGCTTCATAAGATAGCTTCCACAGCCACCAAAACGATTCAAAGGTGACAACTCTCATCCTTATGACACGACCACTGGCCTTCATCACCCATTACAGCAATTTATCCTGCCCAAGCCCACTTACTTTTTTTATGAATAATTTTTAAATATATTTATACTTCTAAAGCGCTTTTCACCCGCAGATCATAAAAAGCTGTACATGCAGGCTCACACAAATAACATCCAATCCGAAAGCAAATAATTCAAGAAGTAGAAAAGCCCTTAAAAATAAGTGGCGCCTTAAGGTGCGATTTGAGTAAAACAGGGAATCAGCAGAGTGGACGTCCGGTGGAGGTAAATTGCACAAACTGACATTTACGTTTAATAACTAGAAATGGAATATCTCAATCGTTATCCCATTCATACAGCTACATAAATTTCGACTTGAAAAATTACAAACCCATTACCCGCTTTATTGCACGTACATAAACTGATTGTGGAAATCACTAGGAAGAGAAAACGGGAACTTTTAGAGTCCAACTGACCACCTATGGAAGCAAGCAGGCTTTGGGAAAAGTTTCTCTACCATTAACCACATACTATGAATCGGTCAACGGAAAAAATAAGTGAAAATGTATTACTGCTCTTGTAGATCTATATTTTTTTACCAGGTAAGGCCCACTGAGCTATATAGCTTTTTTCATAAGCGACCTGGCCACAAATGGTAGCTCAACAAAGTGGCTTATCATGTGGAAATGTTATAATAATTATGCATTTTATTTATAAAGCGCCTTTCCCAAGCTCAAAGTGCATGTTTCCAAATGTGGAAGGAAAAACCAGAGCACGCCGACTCCAAATATATAGCAGGTGTCAGGGTCGGCATCAAACCCACGACCTATATACCAGGCGAGGCAGTTAACGTCTCGCGAAGGCTCTCTGGTGCAGCACTTACCGCTCCTCCCAGCTCTGGCTGCGGTTGATTTCTCGAGCTCCCCTGCCAAACCCTCCTTCCACTTCATCGAAACTTCTTTGGTAGAAACCTGGCTCACCTCTCCCTCGCCCTATAAACGGGAGCGACAAAGACAATTAGCACAACGCCGTCAATGCAGTCTCTCATTGAGGAGATTCTCTGCCACAAAGTGGACACTAAAGATAAAATGACATTTGGTTTGATCGTACTATAAGTGTAGCATAACACATCTGGGATGATTGCATTTCCATACAATCGATGTAAAATGATAATAACCCCTAGACTGATTCACATCCTGTGATGCGGACTCCAGCAATATTGATGAAGTTATTAAAGAATAACAGATCCATTGGCATCCAATCGCAACGATATATATTGTTAACAAAGCCCTTAGGGAACCGAATTACGGAGGTTTAGAGGCCAACCAACCATATGAGCAAGCTGTATATCGCAAAGGCTTTGGCACCAATGCCCACATACACAAGGTCAATCAAATCCTAAAAACAAATGCGATTAGGCCTGGTTATATTTAATAAATTATGAAAAAGCACTTGATTCAGTGCAAACTGAAGCAGTTATCCAAGCTCTCACCAACCAAGGGATCAATTAAAACAATGTAGAGACATTACTAGAATTATTAATAAAGTGACGGCCACGTTGAGTTTGCATGACAGGAGAAACAAAACACAAATCAGAAGAGCAGTCAGATAAGGTGTTACACAATATCAGAAGACATCTTTCTCCCATTCAAAATCTATAGATGGAAGATAAAAATGCTGAACAATAAACAGACAGTTTTAGCCATGTCAGATTTACCAATGACAGTAATTTGAATTAAAAGTGAATAACAAAATATCACTGAAGAACTTCACGAAGGCCACATAGTTAATGAAAGATAAATAAGAGCAAAAAAACGTAATGTTAAACAAATTTGCTCAACAAGTAAAGCACTGTACGAACATAACTACAAAACACGGCAGAATAAATGTGTATTTATGGCAGTTATTGAAGGTGGATCAGGATCCAAATGATAAAAATAAAGCAGGGAATAAGAGAACGGAGTGCCTTTGAAAAGTGAACAATGAACAACAGAAAGGGAGATAGACACACATAAACAAAGACAGGCACAAACATGGAGACACAGACATGACGACACAAGGCGCACAATGTGAGGGACATGTCGTGCCCAAGTCTCTGTCATCATCTCTGTCGTCTCTTTCTGTACATTTGTGTATCTCTTTATCTTTTGCGTCTCCCTGTCTTTTTGTGCGTCTCCAGGTCTTTGTTTGTGGCTCCTTGTCTGTGTCTTTGTGTCTCCATGTCTGCATGTGCGCCTCCATGTTTGTGTGTGCGTTTCTCCCTGTTTCTGTGTGCATCTCCGTGTCTCTGTGCGTCCATGTCTGTGTGTGCATCCCCATGTCTGGGTGTGCATTTCTCTGTGTATGTGTCTTTGTTTTCGTGTCTTTGTTTCCGTGTCTCCCATTTCTGTGTCTCCTTGTCTGTCTGTGTAGTGACATCAGAGATGTCACTGTATGGCGCCGGCCCGGAAGGGTCGTGCCGTTCGATGTTCCTACATCGTGGACAGCGCCGTGTGGGTGACTGTGTGTAATACCAGCACTAGCGGGGCTTGGCGAGCACTGGGATAGTGCGGGCACCACGCACAGCGTGTGGTGGGGGCTCCCCCGAGGGGGAGGGGGTGAGTGTCAGCCCAGGGGCAGGGTTGTCCCGGGCCGTGGCACTCTGGTTGACCCCGTAGACACGTGATCCGGAATGTCCACACAGGGGGCCCCAGGTGGAGGGGCTAGTGGGTAATCACGTGTCCGGAGAGAGCTCTTGAGAAGGATCGAGAAGGAACGAGAATGCTCGAGAAGGCGGGCGGGGCCGAGGTCAGAGCGGCCCCGACCTTAGGGGGATATAAGGCGGGTTCCTGAGAGGGACCGGGGTCGCTGCATTCTACAAGCTGGAAGCTCAACATCTACAAGCGGGAAGCTCTACGTCTCAAGCTGAAGCTCTCTGTCCTACGAGGCAACCACGTGATCGGAGACCCGATTTGTTCATGAAGCCATCCAGATATATAAACGCAGACACAATTTCAACCGAGAAGATGGGTACAAACTGAGCAATCATTGGAAGGATGTTATTAACCAGGTAAAGTCATGACTGGCTGTGATGCTTCCATCGTACCTGCCTATGTTAGCAGTTATTTCCGACTCTCCGAGTTACATTACTTTTTTAAATGCCTTTACATTAACAGGCTAAATGTCTCACTAACATAGCTGCTGCTCCCTTGTCCTCGATGCGGCGGTGGCGCTCGTTGTTTAATAGGCTGAATGTCTCTCATTAACACAGCCGCTGCTGCGGGAGCCATCTCACATTGACATGCTAATCTCTAATCTCGAGCAATACAATGGCTTCTTCAGCACCGTAACCGTGGGTTAAATTAACAGATTGACATGTTAATCTCTAGCAACACAATAGCCGAGGTATACCTAGCTCTGTGATCTTACATTTACTTGCAAATTCCATCTCTAGCCCCGCCCACTTACCCTTGGGTGATACCCATCTCAAACCTATATAACCTTTGGCTGCAGTCGCTCTCTCGCTATATTTCTTCCTGCCTCGGCAGTCTGCCTGCTGTATTTTTTCACCTGAAGACGATTGGTTGTGTTGGGATCGAAACGTCGTGATTGTTTATTATTTTATAATTTTTCTATCTATGTGACTTTACCAAAAGACCCAAAGAGTATGGTCTGTTAAGGCTATATGGTGAATCTTTGTCTGTATTTGTGTGCGTCTCTGTGTCGGTCTCCATGCCTCTCTGCGTTTCTGTTTCCGTGTGCATCTCCATGTCTGCATGGAAATTTCTTCGTGTCTGTGTCTCCCAGTCTGTGAGTGTCTCCTTGTCTGTTTCAGCATCTCTGTGTATGTCTCTTCCTGTTCGTGTCTCCGTGAGGGTACTCCTGTCTGTTTTGTCTCAATTAAAGTGCCGCCCGTGATAACGGCACACTTTTGTAAAATAAATCGCGGATAACCCCCTGGTACTAGCAGCATGAATCCTCTCATCCACAAAAAAGTGAGTATTCCGAAATAGCATCACTAAAATAAATAGTAAAATTGCAGATAATATAAACAGGGGCCACGGATACGAGTTTCCCCAAACCCTACAGCTGCCGCAGACAATCCGAGTAGTGGTTAATAGGGCCGCGGCTAAATGGAGTTCTCTTGTATAAAATATTTTATTATTATTTTATACTAGATATATCTATGTTGCTGAGCAGAATTTTGCTAAGTTTTATCACTTGTTTACAAGGGGTTTGAATTGTAGACAACCCTAAAGTGGATCAAAAGTGGACGCAAAGGAGGTTCACCCAAAGGACCAACCAAGGTTATGGATCCTTTAAATACAAGGGAATAAAAATCCTTCCGAAGCTGGAGAGGACGAAGGGGTGTGAAGCCCCTTTCCAATATAAGACAGGGTTTTAACATCTGTGCCCTCGACGTGATGAAAGCCGGAGCTGTGTTGCCGAGGAGGGAAATCACAAGATGAAAGGGCTTACAACGGACAAGACTGTTGATGGAACAGCATCCAAGGGCAGAAAAGTGGGTGAAAAGAGGAAGACGACCACGGAGATGGAGCAACAAGATCCGTGAATGTGCAGTAGGTAGATGAACAGTAGCAGCAGTAGACCGTGAGAGATGGCGACGGTGTGTGGGGAGGCGTTCAACTAGCAGTGGAAATAGAATGGCTGATGGCGACGATGATTACTGAATGGAGCTGAAAATTAACAAAGCAACTTGAAAAGTTCCTAGCCAGCAAGTACTGGTGGTTTCATAACAGCTGGAAGTTGGTGATACGGTGGTAGTGTTATACCTTCAAACAAAGAAGTGTCGACCAACGTTGAGAGCGGTAAAGAAATTGTGGCAAAGGATGACCAAATTCCAAATGCCAGGTGATAAAGAGCAGAAGTTAACCCCATGCCTCAGTGGCAGGTGCCTAAGAGTAGAACGTGGGGGTATGGGGGGTTACCATGCCATGGTGGTTTCATGCGCCCACTGACCTCTGCCCCGAGTGACGCCCCGACCTCTCGGAGCCCCTGCTACCACGGGCCCTCCTCCCCTCCCCATGAGCCTCAGCACCGCCGCACTGTTCACCGACATGGAGAAATTTCTCTACGGTGGGAGACACGACGTGTCAAAGTGTTAGTCGTTCCTGCGAGGATCAGACAACCCTCACGTCAACACCGCAATTTGCGCAGACAATAGATGGTTCGTTCAAAAGCGTCAGTGGGGCCGGCAGGGCAAGCCGACTCGGCACGCTGAGCACTTCGTAGCAGAGGCTGTTTCGTGTTCAGCTTGCTTTATGTAATCAGTTGAATAAAGAGACCAAGATAAGTCTAATCTGCAAGGGCATCCTGGGTCACCAAAATGACTAAAGCAAAAATGAAGTAATTATCAATCAGGGCAATAACAACCAAATCAAAATTAAAGCATTTGACATATATCCTAGTTTGTTTAAATATAAGTATTATAGTCAACCTATATTTGTTTAATATTGATGTAGCTTAGTTGTGTAATTTGTTCTGAAACAAATATGGAAGTAATCTGCCCGAGCCGATTTGTGATTTATATGTGTAATATTAACTCTTCATGTCATATCGTGCTTCTGATTTAATTTTTGGTCTTATTGCTTTACTTTGTTGCTGTACTTTGTTTTGTTTGTTTAGCTTTAATCATTTTTTGGGGACCCAGGTCATTCTTCCAAAGGAGACTCACCTTGGTCTCTTGAGTTATCTCACCTGGTTAAACAAGATAACATTCAACTTGAGCAAAAACAACCACTATGCTGTTAATTTCGAGGTTTTAATCTACCAACACAAGAGCGTTGCCTAAGGTATGTGGGTTGCCCTTGTGGAACCAAGTGCGTGCAATGGTTTCAGTTGTTATATTACACAAATGGTCGTGCGAGTTGGTCCAAGTGCCTTAAGTATACAATAGCTGATGGATGAGGACTTGTATAAGCCCACAAGGGGAGAAGGCAATCCTTGCCGTAGGGTGCAGCTTGAAATTAAATGCATCTTATAATCAGACAAAAGAGCCAAACGGGGAGGCAGAAAGGTCTCACTTATAACCACATTCAGCGTGATATATTGCACTATTGGCACCAAGTCACAAGACAATAAATCGATGTCACATCAGTGTGACCGAGATGACCACTCAATGAAAGCGCACGGCAGGCAAGACGATACATGTCACCAGTGTCAGGAGGCTTTGCCTCCACGTGAGAAACGTCTCTCTTCTAGGACTCGCAACCCCATGCACTTGTATTTGTGAATGACTGATCCGCGATATAAAGATTCTTACTTGCTCTTCCTCTGTGAATGGCACCAAAGCAAGTGGCAGCAGGGGCTCCTCATTAAGAATGGGCAGAAACTCCTTGTCCATCAAATCCTCTGGAACCTGTATGCACAGCAAGCAAATAAGGAAAGGCAATACATGTTTACATTTTCATCATTCATTAAAATCATGAACGTATATTAATAATAATCATTCCATGTGTAATAAAAGACTCGGACGCTTCTCTCTCTGTCCTGTGTCCTTTATTTGGGTTCGATCTCTTTTCCCTCACGGCACTCCCCTATATACTCTTCGCTCTGCAGCCCCAGGCTGCTGTCGCTCACGTAGCCCAACTCCCTCCTAGCAGACCCGCTGCTGTCTCGTCGTGCAGACCCCCGCTGCCCAACTCCTCCCTTGCAGACCCGCTGCTCTCCGCAGCCTCCTCGCTGCTCCTGCTGCCCCGGGGTCGGTCACCGTTGGCCGACGGTGCCGATCCTCGTGGCCCGTGTGTGTGTGGCGATCTCGCCACCCTCTCTCTCACCCTTCGCCCTGCGTGGCCTCACACTTTCCCAGTCTCCGATCACTCCCCTACTGCTTCTGGTTTCCCCCCTTATAGACCTGAACCCTCTCCCCCACGTGACGTAACTCCTCCCCCCATGACGTCACTTCCGGGAGGTCGTTTACGCCCGCATTACACATGTATATAGCGCTTTTCATCAAGGATCTCAAAGTGCTGTACAGGACACAGCAGCAGCAGACACTCGGGATAAAATTCTTATATTGTAAATACATTTTAATAATCCATTTACTAAATGAACTAAAAGTTAAAAAGCGGAAGCATATAAATAGGTTTTAAGACACATTTTTAAAATATCCAGACTCTGATGTCTCGTGGAAGAGCGTTTCATAGCATGAGGGCCTACAAGGGAAAAATATCGGTCACCCATAGACCGAAGCCTCCACCTTGAGAGGATATATGGGTGCAGCATGTCAATGATGAAGGCTGGGACAAGATGGTTCACCGCTTTGTAAGTTAAACATAGGATTTTAAACTAAATTCTATGTGAAACTGGAAGCCAGTTCAGGGAGGCCAACACGGTGCAATATGATGTGAAGGTGTTCTGGTTAACACGCTCACAACGCATTCTGAACATGCTGCAAATTGATCAGCACTTTCTTAGCCACGCCAGGGAGTAATAAGACATCGCAATAGTCAATGAAAGATGAGATGAAGGCATGGAGCAGCTTTTCTGCATCTGCGCCCGAGAGAAGGGATCAGATACGGACGAAATTTCAAATATGGAAGAATGAAGTATTTGTGATCTTTTTGATATGAGCCTTGAAGGACCAATGTGGGATCACAGACGACACCTAGATTTGTGACTTCCTGTGCTGGACTGATTACATGACCGTCAATCGTGTGTAATACCGTTCAATTCGTTTTTTTGCAAACAACTTTTGATGGAAGTCAGTGCCGAAGTGAGCAGGAGGCAAATAAAGCGACTCCATAATTACAGTAGTTCATCATGGCATGACGACTCATTGGCACATTCGAGTAGAACTTATCAACATTACAACACGTAGAGCATGACTGTACGAGCTGTGCGTGTGTTGTATATGGTGGTATGGGGAGTGGTAGTGTAGCGGTTAGGGCGCTGCGCTACCAACTCAGCGACCCGAGTTCGTTTCCCACTCACGGCCAACACCAGTGAAATAGTTGTGGGCATGCCCTAGGTCGACTCAGCCTAAAATTAGCACTTCGTGTTGTGTGAAAACATTGCTACTAGGGATACAAAAGTAGCCGGGCGTGGTGCTGGCCACCCACCTGCTCGTTTGACGTACTGGCCTTCATAGGTACTCACTAACAGCATTTGTCCTAAAAGTATGTTATAGTTACAGTGAGGGAAAAAAGTATTTGATCCCCTGCTGATTTTGTACGTTTGCCCACTGACAAAAAAAATGATCAGTCTATAATTTTAATGATAGGTTTATTTGAACAGTGAGAGACAGAATAACAAAAAAATCCAGAAAAATGCATGTCAAAAATGTTATAAATTGATTTGCATTTTAATGAGGGAAATAAGCATTTGACCCCTCTGCAAAACATGACTTAGTACTTGGTGGCAAAACCCTTGTTGGCAATCACAGAGGTCAGGCGTTTCTTGTAGTTGGCCACCAGGTTTGCACACATCTCAGGAGGGATTTTGTCCCACTCCTCTTTGCAGATCTTCTCCAAGTCATTAAGGTTTCGAGGCTGACGTTTGGCAACTCGAACCTTCAGCTCCCTCCACAGATTTTCTCGTTACCTGTATAAAAGACACCTGGGAGCCAGAAATCTTTCTGATTGAGAGGGGGTCAAATACTTATTTCCCTCATTAAAATGCAAATCAATTTATAACATTTTTGACATGCGTTTTTCTAGATTTTGTTGTTGTTATTCTGTCTCTCACTGTTCAAATACCATTAAAATTATAGACTGATCATTTCTATGTCAGTGGGCAAACGTACAAAATCAGCAGGGGATCAAATACTTTTTTCCCTCACTGTATACAGGGGATCTTTATCTTTTGTCTATGTTGAAAATGTGTTTGTGTATGGAGGAGTGTTTTGTGTTTGCTGTGTATCATTGGGTACGTGGTCCTCAGAGACTCTGGCTGATGGAAGAAGTGTTCCGGCTAGTTGAGAGAAATCGGCAGGCCCATTCCCACCGTCTAAAATATCCCACGTCCGAGAATGTGGAAGCTTACCACAGCCTTCACTAAGAGAAAGCTGTGCATTGCTGGAAGGATGATTGGTGGTTACGGGTTGCTGAGATGGAAACTGCCCGAGTAGGGTGTGATCACAAATCACTCTTTAATTCCATCAAAAAAGTAACTTTCAACACCACACCTAATACCACCACTAAAGAAATGAACAGTGATCCATTCTCTATCCCCCACAAACAGGTATGCAGATTTGCTGAGCATTTATGAGGATGAAGGGGAAACCCCTCAGCTCAGACAACACCACGGGGAAAGGTGGGGTTTACCCTGCTGGGGCTAACCGTGCCTCAAATATTGGAAGAATTATCCACTCCCTTTGAGTGGCTGGCTGATGTGCCATCTGTTGCTGAAGTCTGAATTGCAATCCACAACCTGAGACCAAAGCAAAGGACCAGGCAGAGATGACTTCTCAAACGAATTGCTGAGGGAGGGTGGCATTTGTGTGCACTGGCAATCCTGGTCTGCTGGATGGGTTCCGCAAGATTGATGGAATTTCTGTTTAGGCTATATGGGGACTTCGATTTAAAGATTTCGTGACTGCAGGGATTCATCTTCTTGGTTCTTTCGGTAAAGTCACGTAGAAGGGAAGTAATAAAATAATGAAAATAAAACATAATAAAACAATTCTCACGACGTTTCGGCCACAACGCAAGCAGCCGTCCTCAGGTGAAAACCAGGTCTGTCGAGGCGACAGCGTCTGAATGAAACAGCACACGTGCTTGGAGCATATATATAAGCTGGGTTGGAAGGGGGGAAAAGGGCGCCTTGACAAAAGAATATGCCTATCAAGAGGAATTTAGCATATTTATGGGAAATGCAGGTATGTGATTAGTACTACTTATGCCCATGCATTATGCAGGATTAGCAGCATCAAAGGGAAGGGGATATGGGAAATGCAGGTATGTGATTAGTACTACTTATGCCCGTGCATTATGCAGGATTAGCAGCATCAAAGGGAGGGGATAGGGGTAGCATTAATAAAGGGAAGGAGTGTTAATAGTATGTAGCTGCAGTAACTAAAACCACCACGTAAACAACTAAAGTATAAACTACATAGTATCATCAGTATACTAAATATACTCTACAATAAGCTGAGTTACTAACAGTAAGTAATACATTACAATTCTACGTCGTAAAAAATATATAATATGCTTCCATCTAAACTTTATTCTCTTACATCACACGAGTCTACACCGTACTATATACTGCCATAGACAAACCCAACATTAAATTATATACTGTATTGCTATAAACCACCCTATACTTTATACATTGTAATATTACACTGTTTTATTCTACCCACCCTAATGTATATCACACTGCTGTATATTGACTATACAATAACGATACTATATATTACTTTGTACATTGTATTAAGCATATAAATGTTATACTATTTGTTATTATACACTGTACCATTGACCGTCGTGTGAAAGATACTAAGAGGAAGCAACGAAATATGTCAATGGGTGAGTAGGGAGGGGAAACTTGCAGCGGAGCAAAGAATCCATTCCCTGCGGAGAATACAATGCCCGTGAGTGGAACGCGGTCTGAAAGTCACCGTAAACGTGAACACAATCAGTTAAGATCCGAAATGGTTTATTACGTCCTTCCAATGATTGCTAAGCCAGAATCCATCTTCCCGGTTGAAATTGTCTCTGTGTTTGTATATGTGGATCGCCTCATGAACGAATCTCTCATGGTAGCCAGATGGCTTGCAGAGAACCTCTGTCTTGGAGAAGTCAATATCATGTGAGCCCACTGAATTGTAACAGTGATCTGCCACGGCTGAGGTGTTTGTCCTACCGTGTTTCAAATCTGCTTTATGTTCAGGGATGCGGTCCGAGACATGTTGCCTCTGTGGTAGCAGTTACATTGGAGAAACCAAACGACATGTCTCGGACCGCATCCGTGAACATAAAGCAGACTTGAAACACGGTAGGACAAACACCTCAGCCGTGGCAGATCACTGTTACAATTCAGTGGGCTCACATGATATTGACTTCTCCAAGACAGAGGTTCTCTGCAAGCCATCTGGCTACCATGAGAGATTCGTTCATGAGGCGATCCACATATACAAACACAGATTCCAAAGAACACAGGATGAGATGTTACTATCCTTTGTGCAAGCACTTCCAAGAGTTCATGAACAGTGAGCCTGGTAAAATTTGGGGAGCGCATCGTCAGTAGTGAACCTTTGGTTCCTAGGGTGTTTCGGCCTTTCATACTATACACCCTCCCCAAAGGCGGCCAGCGACAGGGTGATCAATCCTACGCTTGCGTCCCATTCCCAATTAGTCATAGGAGTTGCCTTGTTGTTGATAGCCAACATCCCATGGGACTATGCATGGCAGGGGTGTCCTCCTCCCTGAGTCAAGCATTGTTGACTGCATACCTCCTGGCCCTCTCACTTTGGGGCCCAGCTGGGGTCTTTCCTCTTCATCCAGAGCCACTGACTGCTGCCTTCTGCCGCCTCTGATACAGCTCTGATTGCCGAACGCTGGCTCTGGCCCTTAATTCCCAGGTCTCTAAGCAGTCTGGTTGTAGATGTTGCCACAAAACCTCTGCAGCCCACCTCCACTGGTCGGACTTCTGTGTTCCAGCCATGATGTCGTGCTTCGGCAGCTAGATCGGCATAGCGCAGATGTTTTCGCTCATAAGCCTCATCTACTGAGTCCTCCCAGGGTACTGTGAGCTCAATGATGAAGACCTTCTTGAGCGAACGGGACCAGAGCACCATGTCAGGTCTTAGGGTGGTGGTTGCGATCTCCGGAGGAAACACAAGTTTCCGGCCAATGTCAGCTAGCATTTTCCAGTCGCGGGCCAAGCGCAGCTGGTCTCGCTCCATTGGTGTAGAGCCGCTCTTCGGTGGTTTAGCCCCTTCGCGGACAAAGGTCGTCCGTAAGGGGTGTGATGCTGCTGGGGGTGGTAGGGAGTTGGTGGCAGCTCGCTTGTCCTCCAGGGCGGACGCAAGATTTTTAAGGACTTGGTTGTGACGCCAAGTGTAGCGTCCTTGGGTGAGGCTTGTTTTACATCCTGTGAGAATGTGCCTGAGGTTGGCTGGCATGGAACAGAGGGCACAGTCCGGATCTTCACCATACCATTGGTGAAGATTAACTGGTGTTGGAAGGACGTCATATGTTGCTCTGATGGAAAAGCTCAACCGCCTCGCTTCCATGGCCCACAGATCCTTCCAGCTGATCTTCCTCTTCTCCACACTGTCCCATCGAGTCCACTGTCCCTGTTTGGCAATAGAGACTGCCTTGGCCCACCTTGCAGCCTCCTCCTGATGGCGTATTTCCTGCACTACCATCTTCCGCCGCTCTGGTGCAGTGGCCTTACTCCACGCAGCACGGCTAGTTAGCCCAAGGCATCCTCTCCCTTGCTGAACATGACCCACAATGTCAGCATGTCTGAGGGCTGCTGTTGCCTCCTGGACTGCTTTTCCTGGCCTCCATTTGCGCCCAGTTGCCAAGGTCGGCGCGTTGTTGCTCACCACTGGGTCTCGAGATTCATTCAGTGTCATCTGGAGCCTGGTTTTTGCACACTTGAATTCCTCTGTTAGACTGGTGAGGGGCAGCTTGAGGACACCATCTCCATAGAGGCCTATTGTGGTAAGGCATCGTGGAACTCCGAGCCACTTCTTTAAGTAGCTTGTGACTCCTCTTTCCATCTTCTCCACTGTTGAGATTGGAACCTCATACACTGCTAGGGGCCACAACACCCGGGGTAGGAGACCAAACTGCAGACACCAGGCCTTTAACTTTCCAGGTAGCTGGGTGTTGTCGATGGACTGTAGGCTACTACTGATGTCTTTGTGCAGCTGTTGCACCTGGTCTTTGTCCTTCAGGCTTGCATCATACCACCTTCCAAGGCTTTTTACCGGCTGCTCAGACACTGTTGGGATTTGGTCATCTCCGATGAAGAATTTCAGGTCACAGAGTACTCCCTTCACAATCGAGATGCTGCGTGACTTGGATGGTTTAATCTTCATATGGGCCCAGCTGATGTTCTCCTCGAGTTTTCTGAGCAGTCTCCTGGTGCATGGGACAGTGGTGGTCAATGTTGTAATGTCGTCCATGTAGGCTCTGAGTGGAGGGAGGCGAAAACCAGAGTCGACTCGCTGTCCACCAGCAACCCATTTTGAGGATCTGATGATAACCTCCATTGCCACTATGAATGCCAATGGAGAAATGGTACATCCCGCCATTATACCTACATTCAGGCATTGCCATGAGGTGGTGAACTCTGAGGTGGTGAAGCAGAACTGCAGATCCTGAAAGTACGACTTCACCAGGGTTGTGATGGTGTCCGGTATGTGGAAAAATCTGAAGGCAGACCACAGGAGTTCATGGGGCACAGAGCCAAATGCATTGGCGAGGTCGAGGAAGACTACATGGAGGTCCCTTTTCTCCACCTTGGCCATTTGGATCTGGTGCCAGATCATGCTGGAATGTTTCAAGCAGCCAGAGAACCCTGATATTCCTGCCTTCTGTACAGATGTATCGACGTACGCATTCCTTTGCAGGTACTCGGCAATCCTCTGGGCAATGACCCTAAATAAGATTTTACCCTCGACATTCAGTAAGGAGATTGGGCGGAATTGGCTGATGTTCACTGCATCCTTCTCCTTAGGGATCAGGACCCCGCCTGCCCTACGCCACACTTTGGGTATTATCTTCTTTTGCCAAGCTGTTCTCATGAGCCTCCAGAGGAACCTCAGGACGTCTGGTGCGTTCTTATACACTTTGTACGGGGCTCCATTTGGCCCCGGGGCTGATGCTGTTCTTGCCCTTCGAACTGTGTTTTCCACCTCTTTCCATGTCGGAGGGCTGGTCTCAATATGATATTCCGGGGGTTCAATGGGTGAGATATTTGATGGGATGGCCAGATGTTCATGTCGCTTTGAGTCAAAGTTTGTTGTTCTCAGGTGCTCTTCTAGGTCTTTCTTTGTTGTTTTTAGAACTCCACTTTTTTCCTTCGTGAAGAGACTTTTAAGGAACTTGAAGGGATCTTTATAGAATCGAGTTCTAGTTTGTTCTTTCTTCCTTCTGCGCTTCCGTAGGTTCTCTGCTCTACGGAGGGATGCCAACCGGGTTTTCAACCGAGAAGATAGATTCTGGCTTAGCAATCATTGGAAGGACGTAATAAACCATTTCGGATCTTAACTGATTGTGTTCACGTTTACGGTGACTTTCAGACCGCGTTCCACTCACTGGCATTGTATTCTCCGCAGGGAATGGATTCTTTGCTCCGCTGCAAGTTTCCCCCTCACTACTCACCCATTGACATATTTCGTTGCTTCCTCTTAGTATCTTTCACACGACGGTCAATGGTACAGTGTATAATAACAAATAGTATAACATTTATATGCTTAATACAATGTACAAAGTAATATATAGCAGAGGTGTGGACTCGAGTCATGCGACTTGGACTCGAGTCAGACTCGAGTCATGATTTTAATGACTTCAGACTCGACTTGGACTTGCCTCATCTTTGACTCGACTTGACTCGGGACTCGAGAGCAAAGACTTGAGACTTACTTGTGACTTGCACAACAATGACTTTGTCCCACCTCAGAGGTGTGGACTCGAGTCATGCGACTTGGACTCGAGTCAGACTCGAGTCATGATTTTGATGACTTCAGACTCGACTTGGACTTGCCTCGACTTGACTCGGGACTCGAGAGCAAAGACTTGAGACTTACTTGTGATTTTCTTGGTTCTTTCGGTAAAGTCACGTAGAAGGGAAGTAATAAAATAATAAAAATAAAACATAATAAAACAAGAATTGTAATAAAACAAGAATTGTTTTATTATGTTTTATATTTTTATTATTTTATTACTTCCCTTCTACGTGACTTTACCGAAAGAACCAAGAAGATGAATCCCTGCAGTCACGAAAGCTTTAAATCGAAACTTACTTGTGACTTGCATAACAATGACTTTGTCCCACCTCTGATATATAGTATCGTAATTGTATAGTCAATATACAGCAGTGTGATATACATTAGGGTGGGTAGAATAAAACAGTGTAATATTACAATGTATAAAGTATAGGGTGGTTTATAGCAATACAGTATTTAATTTAATGTTGGGTTTGTCTATGGCAGTATATAGTACGGTGTAGACTCGTGTGATGTAAGAGAATAAAGTTTAGATGGAAGCATATTATATATTTTTACGACGTAGAATTGTAATGTATTACTTACTGTTAGTAACTCAGCTTATTGAAGAGTATATTTAGTATACTGATGATACTATGTAGTTTATACTTTAGTTGTTTACGTGGTGGTTTTAGTTACTGCAGCTACATACTATTAACACTCCTTCCCTTTATTAATGCTACCCCTATACCCTCCCTTTGATGCTGCTAATCCTGCATAATGCACGGGCATAAGTAGTACTATTCACATACCTGCATTTCCCATATCCCCTCCCTTTGATGCTGCTAATCCTGCATAATGCATGGGCATAAGTATTACTAATCACAAACTGCATTTCCCATATCCCTTCCCTTTGATGCTGCTAATCCTGCATAATGCACGGGCATTAGTACTAATCACATACCTGCATTTCCCATAAATATGCTAAATTCCTCTTGATATGCATATTCTTTTGTCAAGGCGCCTTTTTCCCCCCTTCCAACCCAGCTTATATATATGCTCCAAGCACGTGTGCTGTTTCATTCAGACGCTATCGCCTCGACAGACCTGGTTTTCACCTGATGACGGCTGCTTGCGTTGTGGCCGAAACGTCGTGAGAATTGTTTTATTATGTTTTATTTTTATTCTTTTATTACTTCCCTTCTACATGACTTTACCGAAAGAACCAAGAAGATATATGGGGACTCTTTGTCTTTTGTGTTGTGTATATGTGTTCATATATGATGTGTGTTTTTGCGTGTACTTTTGGTCCAGTTTGGATAGTTACATTAACCCTTCAATGGAGCTACAACCTAGCTGAATATTTAGTTCCGGAAGAGAAAATTAACATTGCAGAGCAATACTGATACAGAAGACCATTGTAACATACCTTGTGTTCCTTGATGTAAAGTGCAAGCATTTCTTCTCGGCCATACCGATGGTCAGCTAGCTTGTACTTAGGTAAGGCCGGTGAAGGAGGAGGGGAGGTGACACTCCCACCACTTGACAAAGTACGCAGCCTGTGAGAAAAGGGACCATCAGTGTTGATGTAGAGACTCGTGCAATGAACGTTTAACCATAACATGGCTACTATATATATGGCTGTTATGCTGGAAAGCAAAAATTAGCCAGGGGACTCAGCGGTAGAGCGAGCAGCTCTCAATCGGAAGGTTGTGAGTTCAAATCCTGATTTGGGGTTAACTCAGCCCATCATCCTTCCAGGGTGCACAACATAATTACTACTTTGTGGAGATGTTAACAGTGGTTGTCATAGTATGAAAAATAAGAAAAGATTTTATCCTTTCTGGCAAGAGTAAAACCTATTCTTATTTTTCATACTTTGATACTGGCAAAAAAGGTCCTATGGATATAATTGCACAACCCGAGCTATAAATTATTTGAAACTAGTATTGTATTTGTAATGTTCACCTATTGGCATTCCCTGGTCTGACATTGGTGAGACAAGGCCATAAAGAAGGCTGTCTCTGGTGTTATCCAATCAGTTTCAAAAGACAATGCATATATTATCAGAGCATGCAGACTTGATTGAACATCTTACCCCGTCCTGTTTTATTGCCAGGCCGGGTAAAACCTATTCTAATTTGATAATTGGTTCTTTACCCTTCTATCTGGCAACAAAACTGACACCTTTTTACAAGGAGTCATGTTTGCATAGACCGCAATACCTGCAGTCATAATACAAACAAAAGAACATAACTCTGATAATGTGCACTGTCCTTGAAGTTGATTGGTCCACACCCGAGACAGCTTTCCTTAGAGCCTAGTCTCATATGGGTTGGACCAGATGACGCCAAAAGGCGCACAACTCAAAAACAATGCACCATCAGAGTATGAGAGCTCGGGGCAAGCATCTACACTATGGGAACCTCATTTGCCAGTAAAAATATGATAATTGGTTCTTTACCCTTCTATCTGGCAACAAAACTGACACCTTTTTACAAGGAGTCATGTTTGCATAGACCGCAATACCTGCAGTCATAATACAAACAAAAGAACATAACTCTGATAATGTGCACTGTCCTTGAAGTTGATTGGTCCACACCCGAGACAGCTTTCCTTAGAGCCTAGTCTCATATGGGTTGGACCAGATGACGCCAAAAGGCGCACAACTCAAAAACAATGCACCATCAGAGTATGAGAGCTCGGGGCAAGCATCTACACTATGGGAACCTCATTTGCCAGTAAAAATATGATAATTGGTTCTTTACCCTTCTATCTGGCAACAAAACTGACACCTTTTTACAAGGAGTCATGTTTGCATAGACCGCAATACCTGCAGTTATAATACAAACAAAATAATTATCAGAGTTATGTTCTTTTGTTTGTATTATGACTGCAGGTATTGCGGTCTATGCAAACATGACTCCTTGTAAAAAGGTGTCAGTTTTGTTGCCAGATAGAAGGGTAAAGAACCAATTATCATATTTTTACTGGCAAATGAGGTTCCCATAGTCCAGGGGTCGGCAACTTACGGCTCCGGAGCCGCATGCGGCTCTTTACGGGCTGCTTCTTGTCGATATGTACGTATGTACAGTATGTACTCAGATGCATTGCGGCTCTTGAAATACTGAATTTTGTACCGAATTGGAAAGAAATGGCTCTTCTTGTTATTTTGGTTGCCGACCCCTGCCATAGTCTATTCTAATTTTTCATCCTTTGATACTGGCAAAAAAGGTCCTCTCGATATAATTGCTCAACCCGAGCTATAAATGCTTTGATAGTTGTGTTGTGTGGTTGACCATGACACCACTGGAGACTTGTAGATCCACACGGAGATGGAGCATCATGTAAGGGCTTGCGCCAGTTGTTTTATTAAACACTCTTCTTCACACACGACTCTGCTTACACTCTGAGTACAGCCCGCTCACTGCCTACACTCCACACCCAACGCCTGCACCCGTTAGGGGGCGCGTCAGAACTCTGGCCTGCACGTGAACTATCTCACATTATTCTAACCCCCCGGCACGGCTTCCCCTCGTCTGCCCCGGGCGGGGGCTCGCCCATCACCGCCCGGCGATGAGGTGGGGCTCTAACCCTCTAGCCTTCCTTCGGCAGCGGCTGGGCTGTTCCCACTGCAGGCACATGTTCCCATCTCTAATTAGCCGCACTCTACACCTCAGGGGAAGGGTACTGGGAATTTCTAGCACTTACACAGGCTGCTCTATCCTGGCGCTAATTTCCCCCTACCCTGGTTCCAACATCCATCTTCACACGATCACGGACTCCTACAACGACTTGGAACAAGTCACGGGTCCCAACCTAAATACCCCAGGGGGGCATGACGTCACCGTTCTGCCCGCCGTGCATGACGTCACTCTCTTACGTCATCGCACCGGAGGGTGAGCATGACGTAACATCATTAACTACTACTCTACACTTGTATTTGTAATGTTTGCCTATTGGCGTTCTCTGGTCTGACATTGGTGAGACAAGGCCATAAAGAAGACTGTCTCTGATGTTAGCCAATCAGTTTCAAAAGACAATGCATATATTATCAGAGCATGCAGACTTGATACCTTGAAAAAGGTATATATTTGGTGTTTCAACATCTTACCACGTCCTGTTTTATTGCCAGACAGGGTAAAACCTATTCTCATTTTACATACTTTGATACTTGCAAAAAAGATCCCATAGATAGTGGTTGTCATCTGGACAGACTCGCTGTAGAACTGAGAAATTTCCACCACTGGTTCAGGACTGTAGATTGGAGACCAGCACCGCCTTGATGCTAAATTAGAGACCTGCACCGTAGATTGGAGACTAGCACTGCCTTTATGCTAATTTGGAGACCAGCACCGCCTTCATGCTAATTTGAATATAAATGACATTAACTTTCTAAAGCGAATTTTACACACATATTCAAGCTGAAAGCATGTGAAAGCTCCATCAAAAAAATAAGGTATGAAAGCTTATTCATGGGCAACTAAATTAATCTTTATTCATATCAAGAGTCAAAAATCACAGCAATCTTAATTTTTAAACCAAATGAAACCAATTAACCTGGCTGGATACACAGATAAATGTGTAACATTTTTTTAATGTAAAAAAATGTACTTGCATCTTGATCTCTATCACCCAATAAACGAGTTCACAGAACAGTGCTCACCATTCTGGTCCAAAATTGAGTGTCTGGGTTTCCGCAGCCATCGCTTGTGTTATCTGAGGACAGAATACACATTTCCATATGTAAACAACAAATACAAATTCCTATATTCGGGTTAACTCAAGTTTAGTTTTACTTTTAAATGCTATTAGGAGCGATATTTTCTCCATGGTTACGTCTCAATTACTTTTGAGAGGTTTACATGTCAGCACTCATTGCCAAATGTTACTGCCCGACTGGGGGCTGGACATTACGTCATGAAACCAAACAACAATTCAAATCTCTCACAGAGCAGCGTGGCACTTTGTGGAGAGAGAACGGGAACATGGAAATCAATCTCAGATAGCTGTCTCTGAGATCCCTTTACGTTACCTCTGTTCCACACAGTAGGGGGAAACCCTTTTCCACCCACACAGAGATAAATGTTTGGCACATGACAGTAAGATATGTTTTACTTTCATAGCTGGCATTTCTCCAGAATATATACAGATGCCAATTATTGTGAGGGCTTTTTTCAGTCACTGGTAACCGGTGTAATTATAAGCAGCTGCCTGAATTTTCAACCAGGACCTCGGTGCTGCCAGCTTAGCATTCTGACCTCTGAGAGACACCTGGCCATCAATGGCTTAGCATTTTTTATTACTGTACTGGTAACAACCATTGGCATAGAATAAAGACGACCGTGATAGCCAATCCATTCAGGGAGCATCTGCTTCATTGGGAGATTCGACTGTACAAATAATTTCACACACAAATACAGCAAATGCACATTCACAAACTGATGTAAACATCAGGCGTTAAAGTATTTTGTTAGCAGTATAAGGCAGTCCTCGACTTACAAATATCCAAGTTACAAAAACCCACACTTACAAACCAACTTCCATGAAACATATTTTTTTTAAATTACTTTAAACACTAACTCGCAATTGCAAACTGAACCGTGGAACTATTTTGTTCAGTGGAGTGATCCTCCGCAAGATGTAATGAGTCAGCCTCGCGCTGGGAGTGTTTGTGTGTGTGCACGCACGTGTTAAAGTAAGTGTGCGTGTGTTTGTGAAAGTCTGTGTGTGTGAAAGTGAGTATCTGTATGTGAAAGTGTGTGTGTGGACGTGCATGTGTGTGCGTGCGCGCGTTGCCCTCGTGTGTGTGTGTGGGGAGCACAAGTGCAATGTGCGCTACGAACCCGGCAAACAGTTTCATTTCCGCTCATGACAAACACCAATGACGATTATCTGCATGGGTCCTAGGCCTCCTCTAGTTCGACTAAGCATCAAATGAGAACCTGGTTCAGTGTGTAAACATCGCCACTGGGGAGTCAATGGTGGTCAATGGTGGCCGGGCAGTGTTGCCCACTAACCCTCTCGTGTGTCGCGCCTGCCTTCACAGGCGCTGGCTCTCCAACTATCTGTTAAGGCTATATGGGAGACCATTGTCGTTGGAGTGTGTCTGTGTGAGTGCGTATTCCCTCTGTCTGTCCGTGTGCCTTTGTCTTTTGTGTCTATGTGTGTGTGCATGCGCGCGTGCCCCGTATGTGTGCAATTTTGGTGACTCATTGTGCCCCTTCTGACAAGCAAGCCAGCATTAGGACGCAAGGTAAGTGAAGATAAAACGCATTTTTTCCCTATTTGTTACCTCATTTTGTTTTATTTAATACAGTATTTTTACAGTGTTGCATGCAAATGTACAATATTTCTTCTCATGAGTTCAACAATGCTTCCATGTTGAACCATAACACATTTCAGAACACTGACCTATAGACATTTAAATAGTAATTTTTGGGTTACGAATGATGAAACGTTCTACTTACGAACGGTTCCCAGGAACTGATTGTGTTCGTAAGTAGACGACTGACTGTATAACTCCATCATAGAACCATGTCTGGGTATGATAAATTGTTCAGAAAAACAGTAATTCATGACTAATATATAATGAAAATGTTGAAGTTCACATAGAAGCAGAGAGATGCATGCTTGGGATTACATTGAGAGAAAGAGGAAGCCATGGATTAGAGAACATACGCAGGTTAATAAGAACATCCAAACGCTTAAAAAAGTGGACTTGGGCAGGCTACATCACTATAAGGGATGATGGTCAAGAATAATAATGGTGTGGCAGCAAGACCTTGCAAGGTCACGGCAGCTTCGGAAGGCCTTCATCCAGCAGTGGATTGATTATGGCTGATTATATCCTCGACCCTTATGGATCTATTCCAGTCCTGCTTAGGTGGTTGTCAACGGTGTTAATCTCTCATCAGGTACATTGCTCCTAGTGATATGTTCCAAGCCTGTGCCAATGTCATCAATTGGCAAGTTCCTGCATGAGCTTCACCAAGTCTCTTTTGTTCGCCATTGCTCCAGTCATCCAATTGGTCACATAGTCGTGATGTGCCCTGTAATCTTGTCTTGAAGTGTCAGGGCCAGTCTGTTATATTAAATTCACCTCAGAGTTATGCACTCCATTCCAAGACACCCATTCATCCCCTTCTAAGAAGTGGATCTACAAACAACCCAAATAAATAGTGGCCAATTTCAATCCTATCACGACGAATCTAAATATTTGAGAAATTTCTCTAGGCCCCAATTAACAATTACACCTCTAAAAATTGTCTGCTTTACCCTAAACCATGAGGCTTCCACGAACATTATTGCACAACTTCCGTGGTTTCTCAACTCCTTACATTTCGTATTTAATAGACTGGACAATAAGCAACACTCTATGATACTATTCATTGACTTGTCCAAACCCTTCGGTATAGTCGGCCATGTGACTATACTAAAAAGACTCAAAAGCCTCAATTTCTCCAGTTGAAAAAAAAAATTACGGAGTTCCACAACGCTCTATACTTTGAACAACCTTATTCTCCCTCTTTGTAAATGATCTGGGAAGTCAACTTCCTTACTCTGATTGTCAAACTAATTTCTGACAATAAACCAATAATGGTAGGTGTAAGTTCACCAAAATAGGTATACAGGACCTTAAATTGCAAAATGATTTTGACCGAATTCATCATCAGTTTATTTCCTTAAAATTGGTTCTGAATGCGAATAAAACCAAAGTAATAATTTTTCAAATAAGAGAAATCCTGCCATGTTTCCAAATCAGATTATGCCTCTAGATAATAAACACATCCAAGAAGTGGTGGAGTAAAAATAATTGGGCTTCTAGAGACTCTAAATTTAAGTTTCACTCACTTTGCTTACATTGCGAAGATTAAAATTGGCTTCCTATACTTAACTGCACACCATCTATTCTAGGTTTAGATATGGCAAGAGCAATACTTTCAATTTTTGATGACCATGATCTCGTTTATCAGATGGTTTGTGCAGTTGTATTAAATAAGCTCAACTCACTGTACCATTCAGCTATATGCTTTGCACTGGATGCTTTCTACAATACTCACCATTCTGACCTTTATATTGATGCAATCTTGAACTCATTCTGCATGTAGAAACATCCACTGGGCTCTGTTTAATTTAACGTTTCACTTGGATACATCTTAGAAATACTTAATGGTTCTGTTGACCCCAAAATATCCTACTTCCTCTTAAAAAACCCCAAGTTTTATTCGGACTGTGGAAAAAAGGCCCTCGTTATGAAATCGCTATCTCATTAGATTTGGCAATTTAATAATTGAACCTTATGGCAGGACACCGCCATAAACATATTAAAATGTAAACACAAACTAGGCTCTTTTTCCCCAATGGGTTTGAAGGATGGTGGCAAGTGTTGTCTTGTTAAATTATGCCTTTAAAATTGAAATCGACTTACCTGCAGTACCTCTATTTAAATACACTATCGAAAATTTTTTTTACACCCCTTTGTCAATCATCGTGTTTCTCAGTGTGCATTTGTGAACACACTTGGTAAACAGTACATAAAATAGGACATGTTTTCAATGCGCTGTTCATTCTGTAACAAGCGTTTATACAATGTTACTCTACAAAGTAGTGGGTCGCCGCTCCTCTTATCCGTATTGATACGAGCGGTATGTGGAGACTACGGCTTAACCGCAAAAAAAAGAAACCTATCTGCACAGATGCATACGGAGAAGAGAAGTATTATGAAACAGGAGGAATTAACAGTGCAACCCATCTCATCTGTTAAATATCTGCAGGTAATAGGATTGTCATATCGTCCTCGCTGCGCTTGGACGATATGACAACAGAATGATCCGCGCCAGGTGGGTTGCGGCGTTTATGTGCGCGGTGGGACTGAGTCAGCAAAATTTGTATTAATTAAGATTTTGGCTTCCGTTTATTCAGGACCCCGGGGTCCCGCCATAAGGTTCAATTGACGACCATGAGAAACCGCCGTTCACTAACGAAACTCAAGTTCCTTCAAAGAGAAGCGTGAACCCGAGTCTGTGAATCACACTTGGGCCCCCCCCCCCCCAGTTACTGACTGTGTTGGCTTTGTGAAATGACGTATTTTTTCGTTGCTTTCTTTTTTCTGGTGAAAAAATGTACAAGAAAAACTGTGTTGCGCAAAACCGCGTTCAACCTGAGCGGAAATATCGCTTTGCGTTCCTTGGTATGGAATGATCACCCCCTTCCTTCTAGATTTGAAGTTTCCGTAACTGCAAGAATCCATACTCTTTGGTTTTATTTGGTAAAGTCACGTAGGTAAAAATGTCGTTGTTTTTCATTTTAATTTTTTCACCCCCTTCCTCTTTGTTTAACTAATTCTACATGATGTCTACCCTTGCTATTGTAATAAAGGATGTTGAGTCGCTCTCCATTTTGTGTGTGTGTAGTGTGCTACAGTGGCGAGATGTGAACAACCTCACCTGCTATACAGGAGGTCGTTGGTTCGATCCCAACCCTGACGCCTGTCTATTTGGAGTTTGCATGTCTCTCTCCCCGTGGTCATGTTGATTATTTTCCGGGTCCTTCGGTTTTTCCCTCCACATTTAGAAACATAAGTTTTAAGTCTAGATTTGAAGCTTTCGTGACTGCAAGGATTCATACTCTTAGGTTTTTTCGGTAAAGTCACATAGGTAAAAAATAAAATAAAAATTAATAAAAGTAATAATAGAAATAAAATAAAATAATAAATCACGATGTTTCGGAAGCAACACAAGTCTCCGTCATGTGAGGCCTCACTTGATACAGTACATCTAGCTGTGATGGTCCCACCTGATGAGGGAGACTTGTGTTGCCTCCGAAACGTCGTGATTTATGATTTTATTTTATTTCTATTATTACTTTTATTAATTTTATTTTTTATTGTTTACATATGTGACTTTACCGAAAAAAACCTAAGAGTATAAGTTTTAAGTATTTGGCTGCTATACATTTCCACATAATAAGCTACTTCATTGAGCTATCATTTGTGGCCAGGTCGCTTCTGAATAAGAGATATCTGTTAAAATAAAAAATATTTTTAGTTTAGATTATGAATGATTATGAAGTTTAGTTAAAATTTTCACTCTTTCATTATTCTTCCCACGCTGTGGTACTCACGCCCAACGCTCGCCCCTGACATTCAATTGCCAGTCCCTCACATCACTTTAATGAGTTGCTATCTAAGCGTCCGTATGACTGATGTCCTCAATAAGTGGACTGCTAGATGCATGCAGCAATGTGTGATAAATGAATCCTTTTCACAGTTAATTCATTCACACAATCATACTTTCCAATATATGCAGCACTCTCATCGCTTAAGTAAACTGTGTATAGCTAAAACATGCTTTCGATAACATTGCGTTCGGCAAAGTTTTCCTGAAGACATGTTTTGTTGCTTTTTTGACCAATTGCCTATTCCCGTAACATATAATCCATGTAGATATACTTGCTATTTTGTATTGTGATCTGTGCTTGTAAGACGCCCATAAAAGAGCATAGCAGGTCACTGGGCTCTTCTTGCTGAAATAATTACAAGCAGGCAAACCTTGCTTTGCACTCAAGATTCGTTCCTGGAGAAGTGAGCGCTAATCGAATCAGCGCTAAAAGGGGTAATTATACCATTGTAGATATGGGGATGCGTTCCCGACAGCGTTTTCTTTCGTATGAGCAACATGAGGGCTTCATTGGGGTATCATTGAAAGCGCTAAGAATACAGATGGTAAACGTTATTTTCATAAATAAAAATACTAATTTATTACAAAATCAGTAAATATTATGTACTATACTCACACGTGCAAACAACTGTACTTCTAAAAGCCAGCGGGAGTAGATGAAGTTGGAGCTGCCGTGCTTCCAATCTGGGTCTGAGCGATGACTTCAGTAAAAATTTGTGGTTTATTTTAGATGGAGCCTGAGACTCGGTCCGAGTCTCATGAGTTTTCAACTGGCTAAACGCTCTGTAATAACATTGTAATAAGTGTAATACAGTAATACCTCGGTATACGACCGCTTTGGAATACATGGAATTTGGTATACGTCGTGTTTTGACGAGAAAAAATGCCTTGGGATACGTCTTGCTTGGGATACGACGCGCTTGCTGGAACTTGTATGGGTCGGGATGAGTCACTGCGTACCCGCGTATACCCCCGTTCACGACTCCTCCCCTTCCTTACCACCATCCTTGTAGGCGATCAACTCCTCTCAGCAAGGTAAAGTGATGTTAAATTTTATTTCAATTTATTTTAATTTAAGCATTTCTTTTAATTTATGAATGCATTTTAGTATTAAGTAGTGTCTAGATAATTTTATACAACCCCATTAATGTATAATATGCCATATAAAATATAATTTATTATACTCTGGAACAGATTATTTCCTTTCCCTTTATTTCTTACTAGCGGTTAGTACCCGGCGTTGCCCGGGCAAAAAAGGCAGACACACACATGGACTTCCACACAGACATCGACCCACACACATAGAAACACATCGACTTTGACACACACACACATATGGTTAAAGCCAGGATGGATCGTTAGCAGGCCAGCCTAAATGTTTCTAACCGGCAAAGATGTTCCATTAGGGGGGTGCACGTTTCGCAAGTGTAGAGAAGGGAGGGAATTACCGTGGCCGAGAAGACCTGGAGCTTCATGCGGAGCGAGAGACCAGGTAGCTTCCACACAGCGTTACGCAGCCGATGAAAAGATAATGGCGCTCGAATGATTTGGATTGAGACCTCTGCTGTTAAACCGGAGCCAGTCAAGAACACACTGGCCAGGTATGGGAATCTCTCCAATCTCTACACAACTGCTGCATTTCCAATTGTGAGCTGTGGGGATGGATTGTCCGATGGTACAAAATACCCAGGAAGGTGCTTAGTTTTGGTGGGGCTGATGGTAAGGCCCCCACCTCTTGGTGGCAAGCTCCAGGTTCAGCAGCAGCAACTCCAACTCGTCCTCCGAGTGAGCAGCAATTAGCAGATCATCGGCATACATAACGTGGTTGAGCAATAGGGAGCCATCCCTTGACCGCACCCGGGCATCGATCAGCCTCCCATTGTATCTGTACCAGATGGAAATTATAGCGGTGGAGCCATTGAAGGCTTCAGGAACTACGTGGTCCAAATATATGTAAAATAATGTGGGAGCCAGAGGACATCCCTGTTGCACCCCAAGGTGTACAGAGAATGGCTCTGACTCGCGGCCACGTAGTTTGACGCGGGGCCGCTCACCATCATGAAGGTCATTACAGATGGTGAGCAGTGGGTGAGGGACTCGGAAAGCACGAAGAACAACCCAGAGGCCAGGCCTACTGATGGTATCATAGGCCTTGAGCAGGTCAATAAAGCACACACATGGACTAAGACACACACATGGGCCTACAGACACGCAAAGAAATGGACTTACACTGACTAACATGGAGGCATGCACACACTGCAACTAACACACACGCACATGGACTCACACACACATAGACATCCACTTGAGATACACACACACACATGGAGTTACACACACATATGGACGTACACACATACAGCGACTCACACACATACAACAACAACCAACAACAACAACAACCGCCATTCGCCACTAAGTGGCGGTGACGTCACCACGACGCTTGTGCCAGGCCATGTGCACCCTGAGGCCACGTGAAGTGTCGAACGCCCGCTGGCAGGAGGTCACGGGGCAGACCCAGGTGCCACGGGTCGACTGACCGAGATGACCGAGATGACTGGCTGATGCACCACCTGTGCCCCCTACTGTGCCAACTTGCTGTGCTTTAGCCACCCGGCGCTCCGCTCGTTGTTGTGAGCGTCGCTCCTCCGCCCTCCGTTGTTGTTGGAGGGCGACTGCCTCCAACTGCCCAGTAGCGTCCTTCACGAGCCTCCTCCACTGAGGCCGATCTTGACACTGCTGGTACCAGTCATCGGCAAGTCCACTCAGCTCCACATCCTCCTGTACCACATCACTCCATCTCTTCTCTAGCCCGTGCCGCGCCCGTTTAGCCCCCTCGATCCGGCCGAACAAAAGCTGTTTAGGCATGCGGTGGCTGGGCATGCGGGCTACATGACCCAGCCAACGCAGCCTTGCCTGCCGGAGGAGCTCACTGATGGGACTTTGCCCAGATCTTTCAAGGACTTGTGAGCTCCTCACACAATCCAGCCTGGTTAAACCCAGGATGGATCGTAGGCAGGCCAGCCTAAATGTTTCCAACCGGCGAAGATGCTCCACTAGGGGGGTCCACGTTTCGCAAGCGTAGAGAAGGGAGGGAATGACCGTGGCCGAGAAGACCTGAAGCTTCGTGCGGAGCGACAGACCAGGTAGCTTCCACACAGCGTTACGCAACCGATGAAAATATATTGCCGCTCGACTGATTCGGAGTGAGACCTCTGCTGATAAACTGGAGCCGGTCATAAGCACACTGCCCAGGTATGGGAAACTCTCCACTCTCTCCACAACTGCCCCATCACCGATTGGGAGTTGTGGGGGTGGAGTGCCCGATGGTACAAAATACCCAGGCAGGTGCTTAGTTTTGGTGGGGCTGATGGTAAGGCCCCACCTCTTAGTGGCACACTCCAGTCTCAGCAGCAGCGTCTCCAACTCCTCTTCTGAATGAGCAGCTATTACCAAATCATCGGCATACATAACGTGGTTGACCAATAGGGAGCCATCCCTTGATCGCACCCGGGCGTCGATCAGCCTCCCATTATATCTGTACCAAATGGTAATTCCCCCGGTACAGCTATT
The DNA here is from genome assembly GCF_965212315.1 of Lampetra planeri. Lineage (NCBI taxonomy): Eukaryota > Metazoa > Chordata > Hyperoartia > Petromyzontiformes > Petromyzontidae > Lampetra > Lampetra planeri. Next base: position 379,537 of record NC_136134.1, read on the forward strand.
GAAGGCTTCACGAACTACGCAGTCGAAATAGATGTTAAATAATGTAGGAGCCAGAGGACATCCCTGTCGCACCCCAAGGTGTACAGGGAAAGGCTCCGACTCCCGGCCACGTAGATTTACCCGGGCCCGCTCACCATCATGAAGGTCCTTAATGATCGTGAGCAGAGGGTCAGGGACTCCGAAAGCACGAAGAACAACCCAGAGCCCAGTCCTACTGATGGTATCATAGGCCTTGACCAGGTCAATAAAGCAGAGATGTAGGTCTTTTTGGAATTCCCTACACCTCTGCTGTAGTAGACGGACAGAAAATATGGCATCTGTGCAGGACCGCCCTTTCCTGAAACCGCATTGGGGCTCCGCAAGCCTCTCCTCAGCGTGCCTAGCAAGGCCATGTTGAATAATCCTTGCCAGGACCTTACCCGGCACACTGAGGAGTGAGATGCCCCTGTAGTTGTTACAGTCGGTACGGTCCCCCTTCTTAAAGAGGGGGACCACCAGGGCATCCTTCCAGTCCTGCGGAACCCGTCCAGTGGTCCAGACTGTTGTTATGATGTCATATAGGGCAGTCTGTGCACAAACGCCACCCTCCCTCAGCATTTCGCTTGGGAGATCATCTCTGCCTGGTGCCTTCCCTGGTCTCAGCCTCCGGATCGCCCTCAGTACTTCCTCAACAGCTGGTACCTCAGCCAGCCACTCACAGGGGGTGACCTCTTCCAATATTTGAGGCACCGCAGCCTCAGCAGGGTTATCCCCACTTTGTGCCATGATGTTTTCCTGGCTGAGAGATTTTCCCTCCCCCAGGACCTCACAGAAATGCTCAGCAAATCTGCAAACCTGTTCCTGGGGGTCGGAGATTGGATCACCGTTTTTTCCTCTAATGATGGTAATAGGTGTGGCGCTGCAGGTTACTTTTTTGATGGAGTTAAATAGTGATTTGTGATCGCGGGCCACTGAGGCAGACTCCATCTCCTCAGCAACCCGCGACCACCACCCATCCTTACAGCGCCTTACGGCTCTCCGAACCTCCGAGCGAAGGCTGCGGTAAACCTCCTCATTCTCTGACGTGGGATGCTGTAGGCGATGAGAGTGGGCCTGTCGCTTTTTCTCAATTAACCTGAACACCTCCTCCGTCAGCCAGGGTTTCTGGGGAGGTCTGGACCGCGTACCCAAAGCAGCCATTGCAGCTGCATGAGTCACAGTCTTAAACCTCGCCCATTTACCCTCGACATCAGGTGGAGTGGGGGACGATGCCAACCCCAGCTGCAAGCAATGATGAAATTCTCGCTTGCAACTTTCATCAGCTAGCTGAGACCAGGCCACTTTTGGTTGGAATGGGGTCCTGGGTGTACACCCACCACCGGAGTGGAAAAATGGCAGGCGCATCTTACAGATGACTAGTCGATGGTCAGAGGGCAGATCAGCTCCACGGTAGGTCCTGGTGTCAAGGACATGGGCTCGCATCCGCTGGTCCGTCACTATGTAGTCCAGCAGATGTTCTTGCTTGGACCCGGCATGCATCCATGATGTTGTGTGGATGCGCCGATGCCGGAAGAGCGTGTTGGTAATTACAAGCCCATGGGCTGCACAAAAATCTAGCAGCCTCCTACCGTTGTTATTGAGCTGATCTGGCCCATGCCTTCCAATCACTCCAGACCAGGTGCCAGCATCATGACCAACTCGGGCATTGAAGTCACCCAACAAGATGACTCTGTCCCGAGTGGCCACTTTAGCCAGCACCTGTGACAGGAGGTCATAGAAAGCGTCTGACTCATCGGCTTTGCCTGCATCCCTCCACGGATGTTCGTCTTCGGTGGGGGCATAAGTAACCACGACCACCACTCCTCGCCTCTGGTTGATGGGAAGGCGAGCCCAAAGTATCCTGGGGCTTACAGCTTCCCACACCTCACCGCCACGCTCCCACGCCCCCTTCATTCTTTTGTTCAGAAGAAGAGCCACACCCTGTTGTTTGGCAGTCTCCTGCCCCGAGTAGAGAACTGTCCACCCCTCATGGTGGCAGGAGCCAGAACCGGTCCACCGGACCTCCTGAATGCCACAGAGATCCAGGCGGTACCGGTCCAGCTCCCGACAGAGGAGTGGCAGCCTCTCCTCCGCAGTGAGCGTTCGAACATTCCACGTGGCCATCCGCAATGGTTTTTCGTTGTTTCTGGAGGAGCCCCGAGGGTGAAAATTCAATCTCCTGGCTCCGCCAAATGGGGTTTGGCCAGGAGACGTCATAAAAGCCTGACCCCCCGGGGCCTCCGGCACAAGCTTATTAATTACAGGTTTATGTTTAATTCGTAGTTTAGTGGTGGTTAATTGAAGGTGGAGGGGTTACCAGCCCCTCGCACCCGTCCAGAGCCCCCGTTTAGCCACTGTGGTGGTCACAGACGCCATGAGGGGAGAGGCCAATGGGCATTGGGCCCTCCCCCCACAGCACTGCCCACGACAGTGTTGCCCGTCCGGCACCGCGAGGAGGTAGGAGGTTGTTTTTAGAGTGACACACACATTGCCGTACACAGACATTCACTTGAGAGACACACACATGGAGTTACACACAAATATCGACGTACACACATACAGCGACTCACACACAGACATACGTGGACTCACACACACATTGATGTAAACACACATATGTACTTACTCACACACATGTGGACTAAGACACACACACATGGACTTAGACACACATAGATAGACTGATACACACACAGCCCTACACACATACGACACACAGACATCTACTTGAGATACACAGACATGGATGTACACACATATGGACTCACACAAACGCATTGACTTACACACACATATCGAGTGACACACACATGTATAGACTTACATACACATGTGGACTAACACACATGTGGACTAACACACACACATGTGGACTAACACACACACGTGGACTAACACACACATATATGGACTGACACACACATACACATGGGCGTACATGGCCACATCACAGACAGGCAGACCGTCGCAGCATCATAAAAGCGCAGCAAAAAATTGAAAATTTAGCAACCTAAAAATAAGGAGTTTTGTGCACACAAACATTATTATTGTAATGTTTGTCAACTAATGTGTTTAATAATAGAAAACATTGGACTTGATTTGTTAGTGTAAGCAACTTGGAACTTTGTACTTACCATAGGCGTGTTGAGGCCTTGTGCCATCCGTAGCCCCCCTCCTGGCCTACATTGGCGAGGAGGCGGAGTTGGCACGTTGCCAGGCTAGGGGCTGGGCCGCTACCCCCCCCCACCCAGCATCCCCCGCCCGTGCAAGAATAATGGTATGTAAGCAGTAAAATATTATTATCTACGGAGTCTGTAGTATAAACTGGACACATCGTGTTGGGGGGGAGGGGCGAAGAAGACATGACACTGTGAAGAAATATCCGCAGCGTCATGTGTGTATGTTGGCTGTTAAACGCGTAAAAGTAAATGTCCCGTGAGGTGGAGCGAATGCGCATCACTTGGTAGGGTCCGCCCCCCCCCACGCAATTGGCGTCAGTTGGGACGGTCGATGTCGCGCAATAAGTAAATAATTAATAATAGAAACGGCACAAATTTGTTAATTAAACTACTTTAAAGTTTAGGGATGGGAAAATAAAAGAGGCTATTCCCACCGCGGGGCTTAGGGCATGCCGCCTGGCAATTTTTTTTCTACATATAGCCCATCGTTCAAGAGCCAAATCCCCCGCAAGCGGGAGCGCGTGGAGACTTTTATATATAAGATGGGGAAAATTCGTTTGGTATACGTCATTTTCGGTATAAGTCCTACCTTCTGGAACGAATTAACGACGTATACCGAGGTACCCCTGTAACCGAATTATGGGGATGGGGTCTGGTTGGCTTAGCGTACGTCGCTCTCATTGGATGAGCCAGTACGTGTCCTCGGCAGGCACTGCTGCGTGTTCTCAATCCTAAACGCATTTTAGATGTTTTTTAGATTTTTTTTCCACGACAAATAGCACTATAACAAATCAGCGTTCTACGGGGTCTGCCTGTATAATCTATGTCGACAATTTCTTGTGCCAATAGGTCAGAAGATGTAAATCACCACTGTCAACGCAGGCATCCGCCGTCAGATCAAATAACCCTTTCACCAGATGACTCGTCGACACAAAGCCAACTCATTGGTCCAATGTCATCCAAGGTTTTTGTTGCTGATGCTAGCAGGCCCAACAAAACCCGTATCTCATTGGCCCTGACCGGTAACTTGAATATCCATATTTACGAGTACCATTATGTGCAATTCCTCCCCCTGCTGAACATCATAAACAAGTGAAGTCATCATGGGACTCCTTTGCCAGAACCAAAATATGAGAATAGGTTTTCCCTTTTTTTCTGACAACAAAACAGGTGTTAAGATGTGAAAACACCAAACTGAAACCCTTTACAAGGAATTATATCTGCACTAACCACAATACGTGTGGTCAGAATGGAAACAAAAAACAAACTCTGATAATATGTGCATTGTCTTTGAAACTGATTGGTCCACACCAGAGACATCTTTCTTTTGAGCCTAGTCTCAAAGACAATGCATATATTCTCAGAGTATGTTGTGAAATCATGGCAGCCAAAGCAGAGAACATGTTGAGCAAGACAACCACCAAGGAGATAGGACGATGATATCAACTCATGTGCATGGTAAGTGCCAGATGGGTTGGGCATTGTGAGACCACAAGGAATGTCGATGGCTTGAATAGGACTTTATCCAGCAGTGGATAGACCATGACTGGTGATGATCTCAATAGGCCTCGAAATCAGAAGGCTTAGTGATAAAATTGGGAGGACAAAAAGTAAGCCGAATGCTTATGAATACTCTTACGTTTCCAAAAAATATGCACGTTGCAAAGAGACATAAGGAATCGTACCTCTTGTGCCAGGCTGGGTGCACTTTTAAGGTTGTGTCAAGTGTCCAAGGTTTGTGGGCAGGTCAAGGTGCAGAACCAAGTGTTATTTGATTAACCGATATGACTGGCAGATGCACCACCTGTGCTCCCCACTGTGTCAGGTTGCTGCTGTGTTTTTGGCACCCGGGCGTTCCACTTAAGTTGTGAGCATCGCTAATCCTACTTCCGTTGTTGCTCGAGGGTGACTGAATTCCAATTGCCCAGTTGTGTCCTACAAAGGTCAATTTTGACATCAGTCATGGACAAGTCCAGTGAGATCCAAATATTTCTTTAACACGTTGGATCATCGTGTCTTTTGCTGATGTAGCGGTTGTTTATCCACCTCTATCCGGCAAAACAGAAAATACTTGGGTATGCGGGCTAATTGACTCAGGGAACCCATCCTCGTCTGCCGACGGTGCTCACGGTTATGACTGTATCAAGATATTTCAAAGCTCTGTCTATGACCTCACACAATCTAGTCTAGTTAAATCTAGGATTATTCGTACGTAGGCCAACCTGAATGCTCCAAGCAAATGATCCTGTAAATGGATCCATATGTTGCATGCAGAAATATATATTGAAAAATAATATAGTGCAATACACGCCGGAGCGTCTCAAGAGCGTTTAACATCACATCTCAAACACTTTAAAGGACACCCTCAGTGGCAGCTGTCCCTGTGGACACAAGGTGACTCGGCACCTGGTCTTCAAATGGAGGACACCCGTCTGCCAGTCGGGGGTGATGATTGCTATCCTGTATATCATCCACAAATGAGGCATTTGGCAAGTTTAGACCTAGACGCCGGCACACAATTGCCTCATCTTGTTAATTACATCAGGAATTTTAAGGTCAGCTATGAAGCACACTATGTATATTACAGTATTACGGTTTACACCCGCAGTGTCAATTAATCAGGGCGGCAAATTGATTCCAACCATGAACCTCTCCAGCAAGCGTCGAATGCGCGACCTCTAGGGCCCAGGCCATAACTCAGGCTGAGCTTGGGCTGGAGTGGGCTGGCCAGGCAGTTCCACAGGGTTACACAACATATGAAAAGTTAAGACAGCTCAAAGCTGGTGCGAAGAACACAATATGGGAACTCGTCTACCCTCTATTGAACTACCCCATTATAGAATTACAATGGAGAGTTGACGCGTTGTAGTGTGAGGTGACCAAGTACACAGGCAGGCGCTTTATTTTGGTCATGGCAAGCTCTGGGTTCAACATCAGCCTCGCAGATTATGACACTCACCCAAGACCACTGACAATCCTGTACTCACTCGACAACACACACTGACTCCGCATTCACGAAGGGCACGCGCGCACACACCGACCGACACATTAACCCATTGACACCGCACTGAGCAGATACCACTGAAGCGCACATTCACGCTCGTTAACCGCACGGTTATAACTCTCACCGATGAGCCCCGGGTTCCTCCCAAACAGCAGTATTTTATAGTCTCCTTCAGTTGTCGTTCGTCTTCATATATATGTGCGTCTCTCAGGTTCGTGTATGTCCCTTCATTTAGTAATCTGTCCGCGTGTCTCGTCTGTCAGTGCCCCTGTCCCCGTCTCTCTGTCTCAAGAGGCCTCGCTTAGGCCTCGCTTTAATAGGCCGCTGCCTCGGGCCGCTCCAGGTCAATTCGGCAAGACGCGCACACTTTTTCCCCGTGTTGCCACCGGGTGCCTGCGGGCACCGTCTGGGTGAGTCAGCGGGTCGGTGAGAGGGTGCGAGGGAGCCAGGGAGGGCGCCGCGCCGCTCACCTCAACTCGGATCCGCACGTAGACTCCACTATCGCTTGAGCGCAAAATGGCGACGCGGAGGGGATCACGTGACTCGAGGACCCGGATGACTGCGAAACAAGCTCCGCCCCTCCCCCCACTCTGGACCCCCCCCACCCCCACTCTGGACCCCCCTCCACCCACTCTCCATCCCCCACTCTGGACCCCCCTCCCCCCACTCTGGACCCCCTCCCCCCACTCTGCACCCCCCCTCCCCCCCACTCTGGACCCAACTTCCCCCACTCTGTACCCCCCCCCCCCCACTCTGGACCCCCCTCCCCCCACTCTATACCCCCCCTTCCCACTCTGCACCCCCCTCCCCCAACTCTGGACCCCCCTTCCCCCACTCTGAACCCCCTCCCCCACTCTGTACCCCCCCTTCACCCACTCTGGACCCACCCCCCCCCACTCTGGACCCCCTCCTCCCACTCTGTACCCCGCCCCCCACACTCTAGACCCCCCCTCCCCCCACTCTGGACCCCCCTCCCCCCCACTCTGTACCCCCCCCACTCTGTACCCCTCCCCCCACTCTGTACCCCCCCCCCCCACTCTGGACCGCCCTCCCCCCCCTTTGTACCCCCCCCCCCCCCCACTCTGGACCCCCCTCTTCCCACTCTGGACCCCCCTCACCCCACTCTGGACCCCCATCCCCAAACTCTGCACCCCCATCCCCCCACTCTGGACCCCCCTCCCCCCACTCAGTACCCCCCCCCCCCCCCCCCCCCCCACTCTGTACCCCTCTCCCCACTCTGTACCCCCCCCCCCACTCTGGACCCCCCTCCCCCCACTCTGGGACCCCCCTCCCCCCACTCTGTACCCCGCCCCCCCCACTCTGGACCCCCCTCCCCCTACTCTGTACCCCCCCTCCCCCCACTCTGTACCCCCCCCTCCCCCCACTCTGGACCCTCCTTTCTCCACTCTGTACCCCCCCCCCACCCACTCTGGACCGCCCTCCCCCACTTTGTACCCCTCCCCCCCACTCTGGACCCCCCTCTCCCCACTCTGGACCCCCATCCCCCCACTCTGGACCCCCCTCCCCCCACTCTGTACCCCGCCCCCCCCACTCTGGACCCCCCTCCCCCTACTCTGTACCCCCCTCCCCCCACTCTGTACCCCCCCCCTCCCCCCACTCTGGACCCTCCTTTCTCCACTCTGTACCCCCCCCCCCACTCTGGACCGCCCTCCCCCACTTTGTACCCCTCCCCCCCACTCTGGACGCCCCTCTCCCCACTCTGGACCCCCATCCCCCCACTCTGGACCCTCCTCCCCCCCACTCTGCACCCCCATCCCCCCACTCTGGACCCCCCTCCCCCCACTCTGTACCCCCCCCCACTCTGGACCCCCCTCCCCCCACTCTATACCCCCCCTCCCCACTCTGGACCCCCCTCCCCCCCACTCTGGACCCCCCTCCCCCCACTCTGTACCCCCCTCCCCCCACTCTAGACCCCCCCCCCCACTCTCGACCCCCTCCCCCCACTCTGTACCCCCCCCACCCCCACTCTGGACCCCCTCCCCCCACTCTGTACCCCCCCTTCCCACTCTGGACCCCCCTCCCCCCACTCTGGACCCCCTCCCCCCACTCTGGACCCCCCTCCCCCCACTCTGGACCCTCCCCCCCCCACTCTGGACCCCATCCCTCCACTCTGTACCCCCCCCCCCCACTCTGGACCCCCCCTCCCCCCACTCTGAACCCCCCTCCCCCCACTCTGTACCCCCCCCCCACTCTGTACCCCCTCCCCCCACTCTGTACCCCCCCCCCCCCACTCTGGACCCCCCTCCCCCCACTCCGGACCCCCCCTCCCCCCACTCTGTACCCCCCCCCCCCCACTCTGTACCCCCCCCCCCACTCTGGACCCCCCTCCCCCGACACTGTACCCCCCTCCCTCCACTCTGTACCCCCCCTCCCCCCACTCTGGACCCTCCTCCTTCCACTCTGTACCCCCCCCCCCCCCCACCACTCTGGACCGCCCTCCCCCCACTTTGTACCCCCCCCCTCACTCTGGACCCCCCTCCCCCTACTCTGTACCTCCCCCCTCCCCCCACTCTGGACCCTCCTCCCTCCACTCTGTACCCCCCCCCCACCACTCTGGACCGCCCTCCCCCCACTTTGTACCCCCGCCCCCCCCCCCACTCTGGACCCCTTTCCTCCCCACTCTGGACCCCCCTCCCCCCACTTTGGACCCCCCTCCCCCACTCTGCACCCCCCCTCCCCCCACTCTGGACCCCCCTCCCCCCACTCTGCACCCCCCTCCCCCCACTCTGGACCCCCCTTCCCCCACTCTGTACCCCCCCCCCCCACTCTGGACCCCCCTCCCCCCACTCTGGACCCCCCTCCCCCCACTCTGTACCCCCCCCTCCCCAATCTGGACCCCCCTCCCCCTACTCTGTACCCCCCCTCCCCCCACTCTGTACCCCCCCCCTCCCCCCACTCTGGACCCTCCTTTCTCCACTCTGTACCCCCCCCCCCCACCACTCTGGACCGCCCTCCCCCACTTTGTACCCCTCCCCCCCCACTCTGGACCCCCCTCTCCCCACTCTGGACCCCCATCCCCCCCACTCTGGACCCTCCTTTCTTCCACTCTGTACCCCCCCCCCCTCCCCCCCACTCTGGACCCCCCCTCTCCCCACTCTGGACCCCCATCCCCCCACTCTGGACCCTCCTTTCTCCACTCTGTACCCCCCCCCCCCCACCACTCTGGACCGCCCTCCCCCACTTTATACCCCTCCCCCCCACTCTGGACCCCCCTCTCCTCACTCTGGACCCCCATCCCCCCACTCTGGACCCTCCTCCCCCCACTCTGCACCCCCATCCCCCCACTCTGGACCCCCCTCCCCCCACTCTGTACCCCCCCCCCCCCCACTCTGGACCCCCCCTCCCCACTCTGGACCCCCCTCCCCACTCTGGACCCCCTCCCCCCACTCTGTACCCCCCTCCCCCCACTCTGAACCCCCCCCCCCCACTCTCGACCCCCCCCCCCCACTCTGTACCCCCCCCACCCTCACTCTGGACCCCCTCCCCCCACTCTGTACCCCCCCTTCCCACTCTGGACCCCCCTCCCCCCACTCTGGACCCCCTCCCCCCACTCTGTACCCCCCTCCCCCCACTCTGGACCCCCCCCCACTCTGGACCCCCTCCCCCCGCTCTGTACCCCCCCCCAACTCTGGACCCCCCTCCCCCCACTCTGAACCCCCCTCCCCCCACTCTGTACCCCCCCCCACTCTGTACCCCCTCCCCCCACTCTGTACCCCCCCCCCCCACTCTGGACCCCCCTCCCCCCACTCCGGACTTCCCTCCCCCCACTCTGTACCCCCCCCCCACTCTGTACCACCCCCCCACTCTGGACCCCCCCCCCACCACTCTGGACCGCCCTCCCCCCACTTTGTACCCCCCCCCTCACTCTGGACCCCCCTCCCCCTACTCTGTACCTCCCACTCCCCCCACTCTGGACCCTCCTCCCTCCACTCTGTACCCCCCCCCCCCCCCACCACTCTGGACCGCCCTCCCCCCAGTTTGTACCCCCGCCCCCCCCCCACTCTGGACCCCCCTCTCCCCACTCTGGACCCCCCTCCCCCCACTTTGGACCCCCCTCCCCCACTCTGCACCCCCCTCCCCCCACTCTGGACCCCCCTCCCCCCACTCTGCACACCCCTCCCCCCACTCTGGACCCCCCTTCCCCCACTCTGTACCCCCCCCCCCCCACTCTGGACCCCCCTCCCCCCACTCTGGACCCCCCTCCCCCCACTCTGTACCCCCCCCCCCACTCTGGACCCCCCCTCCCCCTACTCTGTACCCCCCTCCCCCCACTCTGTACCCCCCCCTCCCCCCACTCTGGACCCTCCTTTCTCCACTCTGTACCCCCCCCCCACCACTCTGGACCGCCCTCCCCCACTTTGTACCCCTCCCCCCCACTCTGGACCCCCCTCTCCCCACTCTGGACCCCCATCCCCCCACTCTGGACCCTCCTCCCCCCACTCTGCACCCCCATCCCCCCACTGTGGACCCCCCTCCCCCCACTCTATACCCCCCCTCCCCACTCTGGACCCCCCGCCCCCACTCTGGACCCCCTCCCCCCACTCTGTACCCCCCTCCCCCCACTCTGGACCCCCCCCCCCACTCTCGACCCCCTCCCCCCACTCTGTACCCCCCCCCCCCCCACTCTGGACCCCCTCCCCCAGTCTGTACCCCCCCTTCCCACTCTAGACCCCCCTCTCCCCACTCTGGACCCCCATCCCCCCACTCTGGACCCTCCTTTCTCCACTCTGTACCCCCCCCCCCCCCACCACTCTGGACCGCCCTCCCCCACTTTGTACCCCTCCCCCCCACTCTGGACCCCCCTCTCCCCACTCTGGACCCCCATCCCCCCACTCTGGACCCTCCTTTCTCCACTCTGTACCCCCCCCACCACTCTGGACCGCCCTCCCCCACTTTGTACCCCTCCCCCCCACTCTGGACCCCCCTCTCCCCACTCTGGACCCCCATCCCCCAACTCTGGACCCTCCTCCCCCCACTCTGCACCCCCATCCCCCCACTCTGGACCCCCCTCCCCCCACTCTGTACCCCCCCCCACTCTGGACCCCCCCTCCCCCCCACTCTATACCCCCCTCCCCACTCTGGACCCCCCTCCCCCACTCTGGACCCCCTCCCCCCACTCTGTACCCCCCTCCCCCCCACTCTGGACCCCCCCCCCCCACTCTCGACCCCCTCCCCCCACTCTGTACCCCCCCCACCCCCACTCTGGACCCCCTCCCCCCACTCTGTACCCTCCCTTCCCACTCTGGACCCCCCTCCCCCCACTCTGGACCCCCTCCCCCCACTCTGTACCCCCCTCCCCCCACTCTGGACCCCCCCCCCACTCTGGACCCCTTCCCCCCACTCTGTACCCCCCTCCCCCCACTCCGGACCCCCCTCCCCCCACTCTGTACCCCCCCCCCCACTCTGTACCCCCCCCCCCCACTCTGGACCCCCCTCCCCCGACACTGTACACCCCTCCCTCCACTCTGTACCCCCCCTCCCCCCACTCTGGACCCTCCTCCTTCCACTCTGTACCCCCCCCCCACCACTCTGGACCGCCCTCCCCCCACTTTGTACCCCCCCCCTCACTCTGGACCCCCCCTCCCCCTACTCTGTACCTCCCCCTCCCCCCACTCTGGACCCTCCTCCCTCCACTCTGTACCCCCCCCCCCCCCACCACTCTGGACCGCCCTCCCCCCACTTTGTACCCCCGCCCCCCCCCCACTCTGGACCCCCCTCTCCCCACTCTGGACCCCCCTCCCCCCACTTTGGACCCCCCTCCCCCACTCTGCACCCCCCTCCCCCCACTCTGGACCCCCCTCCCCCCACTCTGCACCCCCCTCCCCCCACTCTGGACCCCCCTTCCCCCACTCTGTACCCCCCCCCCCACTCTGGACCCCTATCCCCCCACTCTGGACCCCCCTCCCCCCACTCTGTACCCCCCCCCCCCCACTCTGGACCCCCTCCCCCTACTCTGTACCCTCCTCCCCCCACTCTGCACCCCCATCCCCCCACTCTAGACCCCCCTCCCCCCACTCTGTACCCCCCCCCCCCACTCTGTACCCCCTCCCCCCACTTTGTACCCCCCCTTCCCACTCTAGACCCCCTCTCCCCACTCTGGACCCCCTCCCCCCACTCTGTACCCCCCTCCCCCCACTCTGGAACCCCCCCCACTCTGGACCCCCTCCCCCCACTCTGTACCCCCCCCCCCCCACTCTGGACCCCCCCTCCCCCCACTCTGGACCCCCCTCCCCCCACTCTGTACCCCCCCCCCCCACTCTGTACCGCTTCCCCCCACTCTGTGCCCCCCCCCCCCCCCCACTCTGGACCCCCCTTCCCCCACTCCGGACCCTCCTCCCCCCACTCTGTACCCCCACCCCCCACTCTGTATCCCGCCCCCCACTCTGGACCCCCCTCCCCCTACACTGTACCCCCCTCCCTCCACTCTGTACCCCCCCCTCCCCCCACTCTGGACCCTCCTCCCTCCACTCTGTACCCCCCCCCCCCACCACTCTGGACCGCCCTCCCCCCACTTTGTACCCCCGCCACCCCCCCACTCTGGACCCCCCTCTCCCCACTCTGGACCCCCTTCCCCCCACTCTGGACCCCCCTCCCCCACTCTGCACCCCCCTCCCCCCACTCTGGACCCCCCTCCCCCCACTCTGCACCCCCCTCCCCCCACTCTGGACCCCCCTTCCCCCACTCTGTACCCCCCCCCCCCACTCTGGACCCCCCTCCCCCCACTCTATACCCCCCCTTCCCACTTTGCACCCCCCTCACCCCACTCTGTACCCCCTCCCCCCCACTCTGTACCCCCCTCCCCCCACTCTGGACCCCCCCCCCCACTCTGGACCCCCTCCCCCCACTCTGTACCCCGCCCCCCCACTCTAGACCCCCCTCCCCCCACTCTGGACCCCCCTCCCCCCACTCTGTACCCCCCCCCCCACTCTGTACCCCTCCCCCCACTCTGTACTTCCCCCCCCGACTCTGGACCCCCCTCCCCCCACTCTGGACCCCCCTCCCCCCACTCTGTACCCCCCCCCACTCTGTACCCCCCCCACTCTGGACCCCCCTCCCTCTACTCTGTACCCCCCTCCCCCCACTCTGTACCCCCCCCCCCACTCTGGACCCCCTCCCCCTACTCTGTACCCCCCTCCCCCCACTCTGTACCCCCCCCTCCCCCCACTCTGGACCCTCCTTTCTCCACTCTGTACCCCCCCCCCCACCACTCTGGACCCCCCTCTCCCCACTCTGGACCCCCATCCCCCCACTCTGGACCCCCCCTCCCCCCACTCTATACCCCCCTCCCCCCACTCTGGACCCCCCTCCCTCTACTCTGTACCCCCCTCCCCCCACTCTGTACCCCCCCCCCCACTCTGGACCCCCTCCCCCTACTCTGTACCCCCCTCCCCCCACTCTGTACCCCCCCCTCCCCCCACTCTGGACCCTCCTTTCTCCACTCTGTACCCCCCCCCCACCACTCTGGACCCCCCCACTCTGTACCCCTCCCCCCACTCTGTACCCCCCCCCGACTCTGGACCCCCCTCCCCCCACTCTGGACCCCCCTCACCCCACTCTGTACCCCCCCCCCACTCTGTACCCCCCCCCACTCTGGACCCCCCTCCCTCTACTCTGTACCCCCCTCCCCCCACTCTGTACACCCCCTCCCCCCACTCTGGACCCTCCTCCCTCCACTCTGTCCCCCCCCCCACCCCACCACTCTGGACCGCCCTCCCCCCCTTTGTACCCCCCTCCCCCCACTCTGGACCTCCCTCTCCCCACTCTGGACCCCCCTCCCCCACTCTGGACCCCCCTCCCCCCACTCTGCACCCCCATCCCCCCACTCTGGACCCCCCTCCCCCCACTCTGGACCCTCCCCCCCCACTCTGGACCCCCTCCTCCCACTCTATACCCCCCCTCCCCACTCTGGACCCCCCTCCCCCCACTCAGTACCCCCCCCCCCCCCCCACTCTGTACCCCTCTCCCCACTCTGTACCCCCCTCACCCCACTCTGTACCCCCCCTCCCCCCACTCTGGACCCTCCTCTCTCCACTCTGGACCCCCCTCCCCCACTCTGGACCCCCCTCCCCCCACTCTGTACCCCCCCCCACTCTGGACCCCCCTCCCCCCACTCTGGACCCCCCTCCCCCCACTCTGGACCCCCCTCCCCCACTCTGCACCCCCCTCCCCCCACTCTGGACCCCCCTCCCCCCACTCTGTACCCCCACCCCCCACTCTGTACCCCCCCACCCACTCTGGACCCCCCTCCCCCTACACTGTACCCCCCTCCCTCCACTCTGTACCCCCCCCCTACCCCCACTCTGGACCCTCCTCCCTCCACTCTGTACCCCCCCCCACCATTCTGGACCCCCCTCCCCCCACTCTGTACCCCCACCCCCCCACTCTGTACCCCCCCCCCACTCTGTACCCCCCCCCCCCACTCTGGACCCCCCTCCCCCTACACTGTAGCCCCCTCCCTCCACTCTGTACCCCCCCTCCCCCCACTCTGGACCCTCCTCCCACCACTCTGTACCCCCCCCCCACCACTATGGACAGCCCTCCCCCCACTTTGTACCCCCGCCCCCCCCCGACTCTGGACCCCCCTCTCCCCACTCTGGACCCCCCTCCCCCCACTCTGGACCCCCCTCCCCCACTCTGCACCCCCCTCCCCCCCACTCTGGACCCCCCTCCCCCCACTCTGCACCCCCCTCCCCCCACTCTGGACCCCCCCTTCCCCCACTCTGTACCCCCCCCCCACTCTGGACCCCCCTCCCCCCACTCTATACCCCCCCTTCCCACTCTGCACCCCCCTCACTCAACTCTGGACCCCCCTTCCCCCACTCTGTACCCCCTCCCCCCACTCTGTACCTCCCTCCCCCCCACTCTGGACCCCCCCTTCCCCCACTGTACCCCCCCCCCCCACTCTGGACCCCCCTACTCTGTAGCCCCCTCCCCCCACTCTGTACCCCCCCCTCCCCCCACTCTGGACCCTCCTCCCTCCACTCTATACCCCCCCCCCACCACTCTAGACCGCCCTCCCCCCACTTTGTACCCCCCCCCCCCACTCTGGACCCCCCTCTCCCCACTCTGGACCCCCCCTCCCCCCACTCTGGACCCCCCTCCCCCTACTCTGCACCCCCTCCCCCCACTCTGTACCCCCCTCCCCCCACTCTGAACCCCCCCCCCACTCTGTACCCCCCCCCCACTCTGGACCCCCCTCCCTCTACTCTGTACCCCCCTCCCCCCACTCTGTACCCCCCCTCCCCCCACTCTGGACCCTCCTCCCTCCATTCTGTCCCCCCCCCCCCACCACTCTGGACCGCCCTCCCCCCCCCTTTGTACCCCGCTCCCCCCACTCTGGACCTCCCTCTCCCCACTCTGGACCCCCCTCCCCCACTCTGGACCCCCCTCCCCCCACTATGCACCCCCATCCCCCCACTCTGGACCCCCCTCCCCCCACTCTGGACCGCCCCCCCCCACTCTGGACCCCCTCCTCCCACTCTATACCCCCCCTCCCCACTCTGGACCCCCCTCCCCCCACTCTGGACCCCCCTCCCCCCACTCAGTACCCCCCCCCCCCCACTCTGTACCCCTCTCCCCACTCTGTACCCCCCCCCACTCTGGACCCCCCTACTCTGTAGCCCCCTCCCCCCACTCTGTACCCCCCCCTCCCCCCACTCTGGACCCTCCTCCCTCCACTCTATACCCCCCCCCACCACTCTAGACCGCCCTCCCCCCACTTTGTACCCCCCCCCCCCCCACTCTGGACCCCCCTCTCCCCACTCTGGACCCCCCTCCCCCCACTCTGGACCCCCCTCCCCCTACTCTGCACCCCCATCCCCCCACTCTGGACCCCCTCCCCCCACTCTGTACCCCCCTCCCCCCACTCTGAACCCCCCTCCCCCCACTCTGGACCCCCTCCCCCCACTCTGTACCCGCCTCCCCCCACTCTGGACCCCCACTCTGTACCCCCCCCCCACTCTGGACCCCCCTCCCCCCACTCTGGACCCCCCTCACCCCACTCTGTACCCCCCCCCCCACTCTGTACCCCCCCCCCACTCTGGACCCCCCTCCCCCTACACTGTACCCCCCTCCCTCCACTCTGTACCCCCCCCCTCCCCCACTCTGGACCCTCCTCCCTCCACTCTGTACCCCCCCCCCCACCACTCTGGAACGCCCTCCCCCACTTTGTACCCCCCCCCCCCCCCCCACTCTGGACCCTCCTCCCCCTACTCTGTACCCCCCTCACCCCACTCTGTACCCCCCCTCCCCCCACTCTGGACCCTCCTCTCTCCACTCTGGACCCCCCTCCCCCACTCTGGACCCCCCTCCCCCCACTCTGTACCCCCCCCCCCACTCTGGACCCCCCTCCCCCCACTCTGGACCCCCCTCCCCCCACTCTGGACCCCCCTCCCCCACTCTGCACCCCCCTCCCCCCACTCTGGACCCCCCCTCCCCCCACTCTGTACCCCCACCCCCCACTCTGTACCCCCCCCCCCCACTCTGGACCCCCCTCCCCCTACACTGTACCCCCCTCCCTCCACTCTGTACCCCCCCCCTACCCCCACTCTGGACCCTCCTCCCTCCACTCTGTACCCCCCCCCACCATTCTGGACCCCCCTCCCCCCACTCTGTACCCCCACCCCCCACTCTGTACCCCCCCCCCCACTCTGTACCCCCCCCCCCCCACTCTGGACCCCCCCTCCCCCTACACTGTACCCCCCTCCCTCCACTCTGTACCCCCCCCTCCCCCCACTCTGGACCCTCCTCCCACCACTCTGTACCCCCCCCCCACCACTATGGACAGCCCTCCCCCCACTTTGTACCCCCGCCCCCCCCCCACTCTGGACCCCCCTCTCCCCACTCTGGACCCCCCTCCCCCCACTCTGGACCCCCCTCCCCCACTCTGCACCCCCCTCCCCCCACTCTGGACCCACCTCCCCCCACTCTGCACCCCCCTCCCCCCACTCTGGACCCCCCCTTCCCCCACTCTGTACCCCCCCCCCACTCTGGACCCCCCTCCCCCCACTCTATACCCCCCTTCCCACTCTGCACCCCCCTCACTCAACTCTGGACCCCCCTTCCCCCACTCTGTACCCCCTCCCCCCACTCTGTACCTCCCTCCCCCCACTCTGGACCACCCCCCCACTCTGGACCCCCTCCCCCCACTCTGTACCCCGCCCCCCCACTCTAGACCCCCCTCCCCCCACTCTGGACCCCCCTCCCCCCACTCTGTACCCCCCCCCCACTCTGTACCCCTCCCCCCACTCTGTACCCCCCCCCCGACTCTGGACCCCCCTCCCCCCACTCTGGACCCCCCTCCCCCCACTCTGTACCCCCCCCACTCTGTACCCCCCCCCCACTCTGGACCCCCCTCCCTCTACTCTGTACCCCCCTCCCCCCACTCTGTACCCCCCCTCCCCCCACTCTGGACCCTCCTCCCTCCACTCTGTACCTCCCCCCACTCTGGACCCTCCTCCCTCCACTCTGTACCCCCCTCCCCCCACCACTCTGGACCGCCCCTCCCCCCCCTTTGTAACCCCCCCCCCCCACTCTTGACCTCCCTCTCCCCACTCTGGACCCCCGTCCCCCACTCTGGACCCCCCTCCCCCCACTCTGCACCCCCCCTCCCCCCACTATGGACCCCCCTCCCCCCACTCTGGACCCCCCCCCCCCACTCTGGACCCCCCTCCTCCCACTCTATACCCCCCCCTCCCCACTCTGGACCCCCCTCCCCCCCACTCTGGACCCCCCCCTCCCCCCACTCAGTACCCCCCCCCCCCACTCTGTACCCCTCTCCCCACTCTGTACCCCCCCCCCCCACTCTGGACCCCCCTACTCTGTACCCCCCCTCCCCCCACTCTGTACCCCCCCCCTCCCCCCACTCTGGACCCTCCTCCCCTCCACTCTGTACCCCCCCCCACCACTCTAGACCGCCTTCCCCCCACTTTGTACCCCCCCCCCACTCTGGACCCCCCTCTCCCAACTCTGGACCCCCCCTCCCCCCACTCTGGACCCCCCTCCCCCTACTCTGCACCCCCATCCCCCCACTCTGGAACCCCCTCCCCCCACTCTGTACCCCCCCCCACTCTGGACCCCCCTCCCCCCCACTCTATACCCACCCTCCCCACTCTGGACCCCCCCTCCCCCACTCTGGACCCCCTCCCCCCCACTCTGTACCCCCCTCCCCCCCACTCTGGACCCCCCTCCCCCCACTCTGGACCCCCTCCCCCCCACTCTGTACCCCCCCCTTCCCCCACTCTGGACCCCCTCCCCCTACTCTGTACCCCCCCCCCACTCTGGACCCCCCTCCCCCCACTCTGGACCCCCCTCACCCCACTCTGTACCCCCCCCCCCACTCTGTACCCCCCCCCCCCCCACTCTGGACCCCCCTCCCCCTACACTGTACCCCCCCCTCCCCTCCACTCTGTACCCCCCCCCCTCCCCCCACTCTGGACCCTCCTCCCTCCACTCTGTACCCCCCCCACCACTCTGGACCGCCCTCCCCCACTTTGTACCCCCCTCACTCTGGACCCCTCCTCCCCCTACTCTGTACCCCCCTCACCCCACTTTGTACCCCCCCCCTCCCCCACTCTGGACCCTCCTCTCTCCACTCTGGACCCCCCTCCCCCCACTCTGGACCCCCCTCCCCCCACTCTGCACCCCCCCTCCCCCCACTCTGGACCCCCCTCCCCCCACTCTGTACCCCCCCCCCCCACTCTGGACCCCCCCTCCCCCCACTCTGGACCCCCCTCCCTCCAGTATGGACCCCCCACCCCCACTCTGCACCCCCCTCCCCCCACTCTGGACCCCCCTCCCCCCACTCTGTACCCCCACTTTGTACCCCCCCCCCCACTCTGGACCCCCCCTCCCCCCTACACTGTACCCCCCCTCCCTCCACTCTGTACCCCCCCCTCCCCCCACTCTGGACCCTCCTCCTTCCACTCTGTACCCCCCCCCCACCACTCTGGACCGCCCTCCCCCCACTTTGTACCCCCCCCCCCTCACTCTGGACCCCCCTCCCCCTACTCTGTACCCCCCCTCCCCCCACTCTGTACCCCCCCCTCCCCCCACTCTGGACCCTCCTCCCTCCACTCTGTACCCCCCCCCCCACCACTCTGGACCGCCCCTCCCCCCCACTTTGTACCCCCGCCCCCCCCCCACTCTGGACCCCCCTCTCCCCACTCTGGACCCCCTCCCCCCCACTCTGGACCCCCCCCTCCCCCACTCTGCACCCCCCTCCCCCCACTCTGGACCCCCCTCCCCCCACTATGCACCCCCCTCCCCCCACTCTGGACCCCCCTTCCCCCACTCTGTACCCTCCCCCCCCCCCACTCTGGACCCCCTCCCCCACTCTATACCCCCCCTTCCCACTCTGGACCCCCCCTCCCCCCACTATGCACCCACCTCCCCCAACTCTGGACCCCCCTTCCCCCACTCTGTACCCCCCTCCCCCCACTCTGTACCCCCCCTCCCCCCACTCTGGACCCCCCCCCCACTCTGGACCCCCCTCCCTCCACTCTGTACCCCCGCCCCCCCCACTCTAGGACCCCCCTCCCCCCACTCTGGACCCCCCTCCCCCCACTCTGTACCCCCCCCCACTCTGTACCCCTCCCCCCACTCTGTACCCCCCCCCCGACTCTGGACCCCCCTCCTCCCACTCTGGACCCCCCTCCCCCCACTCTGTACTTCCCCCCACTCTGTACCCCCCCCCCCCCCACTCTGGATCCCCCTCCCTCTACTCTGTACCCCCCTCCCCCCACTCTGTACCCCCCCCCTCCCCCCCACTCTGGACCCTCCTCCCTCCACTCTGTACCCCCCCCCCCACCACTCTGGACCGCCCTCCCCCCCCTTTATACCCCCCCCCCCCCCCCCCCCCCACTCTGGACCTCCCTCTCCCCACTCTGGACCCTCCTCCCCCACTCTGGACACCCCCTCCCCCCACTCTGCACCCCCCTCCCCCCACTCTGGACCCCCTCCCCCCCACTCTGGACCCCCCCCCCTCTGGACCCCCCTCCTCCCACTCTATACGCCGTCTCCCCACTCTGGACCTCCCTCCCCCCCACTCTGGACCCCCCTCCCCCCACTCAGTACCCCCCCCCCCCCACTCTGTACCCCTCTCCCCACTCTGTACCCCCCCCCCCCACTCTGGACCCCCCTACTCTGTACCCCCCTCCCCCCACTCTGTACCCCCCCCCTCCCCCCACTCTGGACCCTCCTCCCTCCACTCTGTACCCCCCCCCACCACTCTAGACCGCCCCCCCCCACTTCGTACCACCCCCCCCCCCCACTCTGGACCCCCCTCTCCCCCACTCTGGACCCCCCTCCCCCCACTCTGGACCCCCCTCCCCCTACTCTGCACCCCCTCCCCCCACTCTGTACCCCCCTCCCCCCACTCTGTACCCCCCCCACTCTGGACCCCCCCTCCCCCCACTCTATACCCCCCCTCCCCACTCTGGACCCCCCTCCCCCACTCTGGACCCCCTCCCCCCACTCTGTACCCCCCCTCCCCCCACTCTGGTCCCCCCCCCCCCACTCTCGACCCCCCTCCCCCCACTCTGTACCCCCCCCCCACTCTGGACCCCCCTCTCCCCACTCTGGACCCCCTCCCCCCCACTCTGTACCCCCCCCCCACTCTGGACCCCCCCTCCCCCTACACTGTACCCCCCTCCCTCCACTCTGTACCCCCCCCCCCCCACTCTGGACCCCCCCTCCCCCTACACTGTACCCCCCCCCCACACTGGACCCCCTCCCCCCACTCTGGACCCCCCTCCCCCCACTCTGTACCCCTCCCCCAACTCTGTACCCCCCCCCCCACTCTGGACCCCCCTCCCCCTACACTGTACCCCCCTCCCTCCACTCTGTACCCCCCCCTCCCCCCACTCTGGACCCTCCTCCCTCCACTCTGTACCCCCCCCCCCCCACCACTCTGGACCGCCCTCCCCCACTTTGTACCCCCCCCCCCCCCACTCTGGACCCCCCTACTCTGTACCCCCCCTCCCCCCACTCTGTACCCCCCCCTCCCCCCACTCTGGACCCTCCTCCCCTCCACTCTGGACCCCCCTCCCCCCACTCTGGACCCCCCTCCCCCCACTCTGCACCCCCCCTCCCCCCACTCTGGACCCCCCTCCCCCCACTCTGTACCCCCCCCCCCCACTCTGGACCCCCCCTCCCCCCCACTCTGGACCCCCCTCCCCCCACTCTGGACCCCCCTCCCCCCACTCTGGACCCCCCCTCCCCCCACTCTGGACCCCCCCTCACCCCACTCTGTACCCCCCCCCCCACTCTGGACCCCCCTCCCCCCACTCTATACCCCCCTCCCCACTCTGGACCCCCCCTCCCCCCAATCTGGACCCCCTCCCCCCACTCTGTAACCCCCTCCCCCCACTCTGGACCCCCCCCCACTCTCGACCCCATCCCCCCACTCTGTACCCCCCCCCCACTCTGGACCCCCCCCCCCACTCTGTACCCCCCCCCTTCCCACTCTGGACCCCTCCCCCCACTCTGGACCCCCCTCCCCCCCACTCTGTACCCCCCCTCCCCCCACTCTGGACCCCCCCCCCCACTCTCGACCCCCTCCCCCCACTCTGTACCCCCCCCCCCCCACTCTGGACCCCCCTCCCCCCACTCTGGACCCCCCTCCCCTCACTCTGTACCCCCCCCCCCCCACTCTGTACCCCCTCCCCCCACTCTGTACCCCCCCCCCCCCACTCTGGACCCCCCTCCCCCCACTCTGGACACCCTCCCCCCACTCTGTACCCCCCCCCCCACTCTGTACCCCCCCCCCACTCTGGACCCCCCTCCCCCTACTCTGTACCCCCCTCCCCCCACTCTGTACCCCCCCCCCCACTCTGGACCCCCCTCCCCCCGCTCTGTACCCCCCCCACTCTGGACCCCCCTCCCCCACTCTATACCCCCCCTCCCCACTCTGGACCCCCCTCCCCCCACTCTGTACCCCCCCCCCACTCTGTACCCCCCACCCCACTCTGGACCCGCCTCACCCTACTCTGTACCCCCCCTCCCCCCACTCTGTAACCCCCCCATCCCCCCACTCTGGACCCTCCTCCCTCCACTCTGTAACCCCCCCCCCACCACTCTGGACCGCCCTCCCCCCACTTTGTACCCCCCGCCCACTCTGAACCCCCCCTCCCCCCACTCTGGACCCCCCCTCCCCCCACTCTGGACCCCCCTCCCATCACTCTGTACCCCCCCCCCCACTCTGTACCCTCCCCCCACTCTGTACCCCCCCCCCCCACTCTGGACACCCCCTCCCCCCACTCTGGACCCCCCTCCCCCCACTCTGTACGCCCCCCCCCACTCTGTACCCCCCCCCCCCACTCTGGACCCCCCCTCCCCCTACTTTGTACCCTCCTCCCCCCACTCTGTACCCCCCCCCTCCCCCCACTCTGGACCCTCTCCCTCCACTCTGTACCCCCCCCACCACTCTGGACCGCCCTCCCCCCACTTTGTACCCCCCTTCCCCCCCCACTTTGAACCCCCCCTCCCCCCACTCTGGACCCCCCCCCCCCCACTCTGGACCCCCTTCCCCCCACTCTATACCCCCCTCCCCACTCTGGACCCCCCTCCCCCCACTCTGTACCCCCCCCCCCACTCTGTACCCCCCCCCCCCACTCTGGACCCCCCTCCCCCTACTCTGTACCCCCCTCCCCCCCACTCTGTACCCCCCCCCCCCACTCTGGACCCCCCTCCCCCCACTCTGGACCCCCTCCCCCCACTCTGTACCCCCCCTCCCCCCACTCTGGACCCCCTCCCCCCACTCTGTACCCCCCCCCCCCACTCTGGACCCCCCTCCCCCCACTCTGCACCCCCCCTCCCCCCACTCTGGACCCCCCTCCCCCCACTCTGTACCCCCCCCCCCACTCTGGACCCCCCTCCCCCCACTCTATACCCCCCTCCCCACTCTGGACCCCCCTCCCCCCAATCTGGACCCCCTCCCCCCACTCTGTACCCCCCTTCCCCTACTCTGGACCCCCCCCCCCCACTCTCGACCCCCCTCCCCCCACTCTGTACCCCCCCCCCACTCTGGACCCCCCTCGCCCCATTCTGTACCCCCCCTTCCCACTCTGGACCCCTCCCCCCACTCTGGACCCCCCTCCCCCCACTCTGTACCCCCCCTCCCCCCACTCTGGACCCCCCCCCCACTCTCGACCCCCTCCGCCCACTCTGTACCCCCCCCCCCACACTGGACCCTCCGCCCCTCACTCTGTACCCCCCCCCCCACTCTGTACCCCCTCCCCCCACTCTGTACCCCCCCCCCCACTCTGGACCCCCCTCCCCCCACTCTGGACCCCCTCCCCCCACTCTGTACCCCCCCCCCCACTCTGTACCCCCCCCCCCACTCTGGACCCCCCCTCCCCCCACTCTGTACGCCCCCCCCCCACTCTGTACCCCCCCCCACTCTGGACCCCCCTCCCCCTACTTTGTACCCTCCTCCCCCCACTCTGTACCCCCCCCCTCCCCCCACTCTGGACCCTCCTCCCTCCACTCTGTACCCCCCCCCCACCACTCTGGACCGCCCTCCCCCCCACTTTGTACCCCCCTTCCCCCCCCACTTTGAACCCCCCTCCCCCCACTCTGGACCCCCCCCCCCCCACTCTGGACCCCCTTCCCCCACTCTATACCCCCCCTCCCCACTCTGGACCCCCCTCCCCCCACTCTGTACCCCCCCCCCACTCTGTACCCCCCCCCCCACTCTGGACCCCCCCTCCCCCTACTCTGTACCCCCCTCCCCCCACTCTGTACCCCCCCCCCCCACTCTGGACCCCCCTCCCCCCACTCTGGACCCCCTCCCCCCACTCTGTACCCCCCTCCCCCCACTCTGGACCCCCCTCCCCCCACTCTGTACCCCCCCCCCCCCACTCTGGACCCCCCCTCCCCCCACTCTGGACCCCCCCCCCCTCCCCCCACTCTGGACCCTCCTCCCTCCACTCTGTACCCCCCCCCCACACCACTCTGGACCGCCCTCCCCCACTTTGTACCCCCCCCCCCCACTCTGGACCCCCCTCCCCCTACTCTGTACCCCCCCTCCCCCCACTCTGTACCCCCCCTCCCCCCACTCTGGACCCTCCTCCCTCCACTCTGGACCCCCCTCCCCCCACTCTGCACCCCCCTCCCCCCTACTCTGGACCCCCCTCCCCCCACTCTGTACCTCCCCCCCCCCACTCTGGACCCCCTCCCCCCACTCTGTACCCCCCTTCCCCCACTCTGGACCCCCCCCCCCCCCCACTCTCGACCCCCTCCCCCCACTCTGTACCCCCCCCCACTCTGGACCCCCCCTCGCCCCAATCTGTACCCCCCCTTCCCACTCTGGACCCCTCCCCCCACTCTGGACCCCCTCCCCCCACTCTGTACCCCCCTCCCCCCACTCTGGACCCCCCCCCCCACTCTCGACCCCCTCCGCCCACTCTGTACCCCCCCCCCACACTGGACCCCCCTCCCCTCACTCTGTACCCCCCCCCCCCTACTCTGTACCCCCTCCCCCCACTCTGTACCCCCCCCCCACTCTGGACCCCCCTCCCCCCACTCTGGACCCCCTCCCCCCACTCTGTACCCCCCCCCACTCTGTACCCCCCCCCCCACTCTGGACCCCCCTCCCCCTACTCTGTACCCCCCTCCCCCCACTCTGTACCCCCCCCCACTCTGGACCCCCCTCCCCCCGCTCTGTACCCCCCCCCCCACTCTGGACCCCCCTCCCCCACTCTATACCCCCCCTCCCCACTCTGGACCCCCCTCCCCCCACTCTGTACCCCCCCCCCACTCTGGACCCCCCTCCCCCTACTCTGTACCCCCCTCCCCCACTCTGTACCCCCCCCTCCGCCCCCCTAGACCCTCCTCCCTCCACTCTGTACCCCCTCCCACCACTCTGGACCGCCCTCCCCCCACTTTGTACCCCCCCCCCCACTCTGAACCCCCCTCCCCCCACTCTGGACCCCCTCCCCCCACTCTGGACCCCCCTCCCCTCACTCTGTACCCCCCCCCACACTGTACCCCCTCCCCCCACTCTGTACCCCCCCCCCCCACTCTGGACACCCCTCCCCCCACTCTGGACCCCCCTCCCCCCACTCTGTACCCCCCCCCCCACTCTGTACCCCCTCCCCACTCTGGACCCCCCCTCCCCCCACTCTGGACCCCCTCCCCCCACTCTGTACCCCCCTCCCCCCACTCTGGACCCCCCCCCCACTCTCGACCCCCTCCCCCCACTCTGTACCCCCCCCCCCACTCTGGACCCCCCTCCCCCCGCTCTGTACCCCCCCCCCCACTCTGGACCCCCCTCCCCCCACTCTGTACCCCCCCCACTCTGTACCCCCCCCCCACTCTGGACTCCCCTCCCCCTACTCTGTACCCCCCTCCCCCCACTCTGTACCCCCCCCCTCCCCCCACTCTGGACCCCCTCCCCCCACTCTGTACCCCCCCCCACCACTCTGGACCGCCCTCCCCCCACTTTGTACCCCCCCCCCCCTGAACCCCCCACTCTGGACCCCCCTCCCCCCACTCTGGACCCCCCTCCCCCCACTCTGTACCCCCCCCCACTCTGGACCCCCCTCCCCCACTCTATACCCCCTCCCCACTCTCGACCCCCCTCCCCCCACTCTGGACCCCCTCCCCCCACTCTGTACCCCCCTCCCCCCACTCTGGACCCCCCCCCCCCACTCTCGACCCCCTCCCCCCACTCTGTTCCCCCCCCCCACTCTGGACCCCCCTCCCCCCGCTCTGTACCCCCCCCCCCACTCTGGACCCCCCTCCCCCACTCTATACCCCCCCTCCCCACTCTGGACCTCCCTCCCCCCACTCTGTACCCCCCCCCCACTCTGTACCCCCCCCCCCACTCTGGACTCCCCTCCCTCTACTCTGTACCCCCCCTCCCCCCACTCTGTACCCCCCCTCCCCCCACTCTGGACCCTCCTCCCTCCACTCTGTACCCCCCCCCCACCACTCTGGACCCCCCTCCCCCCACTCTGTACCCCCCCCCCCCCACTCTGGACCCCCCCCCCACTCTCGACCCCCTCCCCCCACTCTGTTCCCCCCCCCCCACTCTGGACCCCCCTCCCCCCGCTCTGTACCCCCCCCCCACTCTGGACCCCCCTCCCCCACTCTATACCCCCCCTCGCCACTCTGGACCTCCCTCCTCCCACTCTGTACCCCCCCCCCCACTCTGTACCCCCCCCCCCACTCTGGACTCCCCTCCCTCTACTCTGTACCCCCCTCCCCCCACTCTGTACCCCCCCTCCCCCCCACTCTGGACCCTCCTCCCTCCACTCTGTACCCCCCCCCCCACCACTCTGGACCCCCCTCCCCCCACTTTGTACCCCCCCCCCACTCTGAACCCCCCTCCCCCCACTCTGGACCCCCCTCCCCCCACTCTGTACCCCCCCCCCCACTCTGGACCCCCCTCCCCCACTCTATACCCCCCCTCCCCACTCTGGACCCCCCTCCCCCCACTCTGGACCCCCTCCCCCCACTCTGTACCCCCCTCCCCCCACTCTGGACCCCCACTCTCGACCCCTTCCCCCCACTCTGTACCCCCCCCACTCTGGACCCCCTCCCCCCGCTCTGTACCCCCCCCCCCCCCCACTCTGAACCCCCCCCCCCACTCTGGACCCTCCTCCCCCCACTCTGTACCCCCCCCCCCACCACTCTGGACCGCCCTCCCCCCACTTTGTACCCCCCCCCACTCTGGACCCCCTCCCCCCACTCTCCCACTCTGTACCCCCCCCCCCCCCACTCTGGACCCCCCTTCCCCCACTCTGTACCGCCCCCCCACTCTGGACCCCCCTTCCCCCACTCTGCACCCCCCTCCCCCCACTCTGGACCCCCTCCCCCCCACTCTGGACCCCCCTCCCCCCACTCTGGATCCCCTCCCCCCACTCTGCACCCCCCTCCCCCCACTCTGTACCCCACTCCCCCCCTCTGTACCCTCCTCCCCCCACTCTGTAACCCATTTTCCCCACTATTTAGACGGTCACCGCATCGCACACATTCAGATATGCTTCCGATATTAGGAAGCCACTGAAGCTGTGCACTTTTAAATCTAGATTGAAAACTCACTTTAGAACTGCTTTTTGTGTTTAGTTTATCCTTCCCCCACACCCCTGATTAGCACGGCTAGCTACGTGGTGTGCGAAATAAGTTGAACATACATTTCAACTTTGATAACCTAAATGCTGGCTTGCTATGTTTTGGCAGTCTGGCACTCCATTCGTTGTTGCGAGCATCGTGCCTCTGCCCTCCTTACAGAACGACTGCCTCCAACTGCCCAATCGCATCCTTCATGAGCCTCCTTCACAGAGGCTGATCTTGACGCCCCTCGTACCAGTCATTGGCAAGTCCAATCAGCTCCACATCTTCCTGCAACCACATCCGTCCTCTAGCCCATGCAGTGCATTTAGAACCTTCTATCCGGCCAAACAGAAGATTATTGGGCATGCAGTGCCTTGAGCATGCGGGCTACATGACCCAGCCAACACAGTCTAGCCTGCCGAAGGAGCTCACTGATGATGGGACTGTGTCCAGATTTGTGAGTACACTGGCCCATCACTCCCCATGAGTGATGGGGTAGTTGTGGAATGATCAGAGGTATTAAAATACCTGGGCGTGTGCTTATGACTAGTTCGGATTTGTCAGCAGAGATCTCCGAGTCCGTCGATAATTATCTTTGTGTAGTGACATCAGGGATGTCACTGTATGGTACCGGCCCGAGAGGGCCGTGGCGTGCGATGTCCCTACATCGCGGACAGCACCGGGTAGGTTGCTGTGTGAGGCCGGCTCTAGCACAGCACGGCGTACACCCCGTAGGTGGGTGTAGTACCAGCCCTAGCGGGATAGCGTGGGCACCACGCTTAGCGTGTAGTGCGGGCTCCCACCAGGGAGTGGGAGAGTGTCACCCCAGGGGCAGGGTTGCCCCAGGCCATGGCACTCTGGTTGTCCCTGTAGACACGTGATCCGGAGTGTCCACAGAGTAGGCCCCAGGTGTGGGGGGCTAGGGGGTGACCACGTGTCTGGGGAGAGCCCTCGAGAGGGATCGAGAAGGAGCTAGAACGCTCGAGAAGGTGGGCGGGGCCAAGGGCGGAGCGGCCACGACCCAGGAGGATATAAGGTGGGTTCCTGAGAGGGACCGTGGTCGCTGCATTCTACAAGCTGGAAGCTCTACGTCCTACAAACTGGAAGCTCTACAGACATCAACACATGGCCAGGACCCGAGTGAGGGTCAGACCCTTCGTAGCTGTAACTCCTCTGTATAGGGTAGTTAGCTGGGTGGTCACCACCCTAGCCTGTATCTGGTGAAGGGGCAGTTACCCTTTGTGTTAGCGGGTTGATGTTACAATAAAAGTGTTGCCTCTAAAGAACAAAGTCTACGACTCAGTTGTACTCACTACATTTGCATTGGCTCTATACGAAGCTTCTGATCTTCTCGGTCAGTTATGCCCTGCCTTCTGTATGCTTATGAAACGTGGAACCCTTTAAAGGAATATCTGCGCCGGTTTGAAACATTAAGGCTGATCTGCGAAAAACCTATCCTGGGTTTAACCAGACTAGATTGTGTGCAAATGCTTTGTTTTGGTATGGCTAATGGTATTCATGACATGCTCCAGCTTCAGCAGCAGAGCCTCCAACTCCTCAGTGAACCTCAATTACAGCACCAGATCAGAACACGTACTATGGTTGACCAATAGAGGGGGGGGGGGACATGCCTTGACTGCACCTGGACATCTGTACCTGATGGAAATTAATCTGGTACAGCCAGGGAAAGCTTTTCTGAACTATATTGTCAAACTAAATATTAGCTATAGGAACATCCCTGTTGCACCCCAAGGTGAACAGAAAATGCTTCAGATTCCCGGCAACGCAGCTTTAACCGGGCATGCCCATCATCATGAAGTTCATAAATGATTGTGAGCAGGTCAGGTGCCCCAAAAGTAAGATGAATAATCCAGAACCCTGGCCTATTGATGGTATCTTGGGCCTTGACCAAGACAGTAAAGCAGATATGTTATATGTCCTGTTGAAATGTCCTACACCTCTGCCGTAGGACTGCCCCATTCTGAAACCACACCTCATACACACACCCAAGTCCACACGCATTCACATACTCTCCCCCACACAGAGACGCAGTCATAAAAAGAAAAAATACATGTAGCCTTTTAAGACTGTTACCATTCACCTATTAATGCCGTAATGGCACACGACCCCCGCAAACATGGCACTCTCTCATTCACGCACATAAAGACATTACCAAGCAAAAAACAGTTGTACAACTGCATGCATGCAATTGTACGACTCGCTCAATTAAAATAAGGCAATATCACACTCACCATACGCAATACACAAATGTAACATAAATATACAATGTGCCTCAACCCGGCGGAATGCATAGAGCAATTACGTCACCGAGGCCACATTCTATATAACCTCGTGCCACGGCAGCTCTCTCGCCTACTTCAGCAGTTTTACTTGCTGTGGTTGTCCCTCCTGATGACGATTGCTTGTGTCGCGATCGAAACGTCATGATCTATTATTTTTCTACCTACGTGACTTGACCGAAAGAACCAAAGAGTATGGATTCTTGCAGTCACGAAAGCTTCAAATCAAGATTGAGACAAATGTTATTGGAGCACAAATAGTGCTGCTATTTTCTAAAACGTTTACACAAAAAGTGAAGAACCCCAATGACAAAATGATGCCGCAATCATTCATAATGTTGATGAACCCGACGTGAGAAAATGCACACATACTGGCTCGTGAGCTTCAGCCTCCAAACTCCTGTAGGTGGTTTACATCGATGCCGCCACCACCACCACACCTCGCTAACGCTTTCTACCCTCCGCCAGATCCCACAGCCGCTGTGCAGTAGGCACACAGCAGCGACCTCCAGGATTTGCCCTGACCTTCCCCGCACCATCCGATTCGTAGAGACCACCCCATTGGCTGCCTTCGGCAATCGGTCATTCCTAATCCTGCACAACTAACGATACCTTAACAGAAATTGACAAACTCCACATGCCTAGGCCTCCACAACGCACACCCAACAAAGCTCATCATTCCACCACACCCCAGTTTATTTACCAACAATCAAAACAGTGATGCCATCACCTGACAATCTTAGAGCGCGTCTGGGATGCCGATACAAACCAGGCAGCACCTCTGCAGTTCACCTGCTTTACCATATCCCGCTGGCTCAGTCATCATCTGCCACGATCAATCCTCGGCTGGATAAAGGCACAGTGCATGTGTAGTGACATAAAAGGTGTCACTATAGTGTAGCGACAGTACCGAGTGAAGAGGGGTACTGTATGTGCGGAGCCTCTCTCTAGCACCAGAGTGAGTATGCCATGGAAGGGCTCTCTAGGGGGCATAGCCCTGGTGACAGTGAGAGGGTTGGCGAGGACATAGTACTCTGGGTGAACCCGAGAGGGCACGTGACCGGACGAAGTGGAAAGGAGACGTCCAAAAACGGACGAGAAGGACACGTGATGTGGGACCAGAGTCCTCGAGAAGGATTGAGAATGGGGCGTAGCCAGGGACGGAGCCCGGCCATGCCGGGTCCCATAAAAGCCCTGTGCGGGGAAGCAGGAGGGGCTGTCCCTGGGAATGGAATCCGCCGGTCAAGTCTTCAGTCTTCTATCTTTGGGCTTCGCACAAGACATCGGGAGCCTGGCAGCGTGTTAGATGACCTGAACCCACTACACATGTGTAGTGTATCAATCTGGACACACTAAGAGTTGCAGGTACATCCTTTATTCTGTTCCATATAGTCACAGGGGATATCTACCCACGGTCCGTACGCGACCCGACCAAAGATGCCGAGGATGTGAAGATGAGGATGGCAGCATGGCGAGTTCCTTTCCCAGACAACAGCAGCCCCGACTGAGTGTCGGAGCCTCCCTTTTATCCTCCCCGGCGTGGCCTGGCTCCGCCCTCGGCCACGCCCCCCTCTGGATCCCACCAGGAGCTTCCAGGCTCTGCCCATGTGTCTCACTGGCAGACCTGGCTACTATACCCATAGTCCTCCTCTCTTCGAGCATTCCATACCACGCACTCTAGTGACTCATTCTACGTCACTACACATGTGTAGTGGTTCCACGGAGGCACACACTACAGTTTGGAGGCACAACGTTAATTAATAACCCCAACCCGGTAACTTCCTAAACGTACACATAGTTAGCTAGACCCTATAACAGGTTAACACTCAACACTGTTAACTGGACCCTTACAGGGTAACTACATAAGTAGGTCTGGTCAGGAAAGTCTACCTGACCCACGATGTCGACCTTAACGACCGAAGATTGACGGGACGACCGATGACCGACGTGACGACCGATGCCCGAAGACCGACATGACGACCAACGACGAGGAGACGTAGTACGGCTAGTTGATTCCAAAAGACAGCCTTGCTTGCTCTTGGGACATCCCTTACATGCTGCCAAGCGTGGCCTCGTTTCTGGATCTTTCCAGAAGGATCTGGAGCATGCATCACATGTCCCTCAAGCCCCCTTTTGGGCCCTCTTACTACCCTGTGCCGGTCACATGCCCTCTCGGGTTCACGCAGACTGTTACGTCCTCACGTGCCCTCTCTCTGCTTGTCAATGGGACTATGCCCTCTAGGGCCCGCTTCCCTGCCATGCCTACGCCGATGCCAGAGAGAGGCACAAAACGCATAGTTACAGGCTTGTGTCAGTAGATTGCGACCACGCCATGGTGACTCCAATAACGCCTCTACACAAGTAATTGATGCATGTGTGTAGTGCTGAACTTCACGCGACAGCTTCTTACTTTTCCTTCGTTAATTTATTTCACCGACATCATTTAACATTGCCCCACATGCTCCCCGCTCGCTCGCCGAGTTCCGCCGGCCTCGCTCGCTCCGCGTCTCCGTCGACTCTCCTCTCCACTTCCCCCGTCACAGTTCAGCCGCTCTCCCGCGGCTCTCCCGCTTCTCTGCAGCCGCCCTCTATCGACTTCTCCGTCACACTCCAGCCACTTCTCTATCGGCTTCTCCGTCACACTCCAGCCGCTTCGCTATCGGCTTCTCCGTTACACTCAAGCCGCTTTCTGCTGGCTTCGCCGTCACACTCTAGCCGCCTTCTGCTGGCTTCGCCGTCACACTGTACGCTACTCTACGCGTCGCTCGCTCCGCTGTTACCTTGTACTTCTCCACCGCTACCCTATACTTCTCCACTGCTACCCTATACTTCTCCACTGCTACCCTATACCTTTCCACTGCTTCAGCTCCAACCGTCTTCTTCTCCTCCCAGGCGCGAACTCCCGTCAGCTCGAACTCCCCTGTATTTATGCCTGACCCAATTAACTTCCAATTGATTAATCGGCGTCCCTCCAACGCCCCCCGCTCCTAGCCCCCCTCCGCCACCTGTTGTTTTTCCAAACATTGTGGCGCTAGACCCCAACAACAACACCCACCAACCAATCACCGTATTGCGTCCTTAATAATCCTCAACCCGTCTCTGGCCTACCCTTCCGAGCCTTGACAACAACACCCGTCCTCACATGCCCCCACTTTACTGCGTGTGGCGCGTATTTAAACCACTACATATGTATACATTTTTTTACCTATAACTTGAATTCCCCACCATTGTCTCTGTTTTCCAAGCTCGTACACCGTCATTCAATTCAAGAAATCTCCCTGGGGATGCTCGACGGGTAGCGAATCTTCACTTAAGACGCGACCCCAGTTCCCGCTCCCTATCACTGACTGCAGAGCGTGTGGCAGCAGGGCGTACGGCAGCAAGACGTGGACCTGCTGCCGAGTGCAGCCCTCAAGGCCCCATCGCCGAACGCGTTCTGCTCAGGATCAGTAGAAGGACGCCAGGAAGGAGATGCATGGATCGGCTCCATTGGGAACCACAGCTGCCCTCCAGAACTCGGTGCTGTAATAGACTGCACGCCGAGGGGTAGCACACAGGTAAACCGCACTTTCGTATACAGGCGTGGACGTGGGCACCATGGCCACATTTTGTTGTCTATACTTGGCAGCCAGCAACTCGTTACACACGCAACAGAGGCGGGGAGATTAAGAACTTGCCATATTGTTTCAACTGCCGCCCTTGGAAAATGAACTCGACCGGTGATCCCTGGATTACAAGTCCAGTGTGCTGGTGGAAAGGCCTCCTCTAAAGGGGACTATAGGATATTCGCCCTACTCTTCCACGTTGACCAGACGAGGTTGCAAAAGGTCGGGCGTACCCACACTTAACCCTACCAACACAGACAACCTGTCGATCAACTAATTGCGGTGAACCCGCTTATCATGCTGCTGGGTGGACAGAGGCAGGAGGCACGGTTGGGGTAGCACACTGGACACGCAAGATTCCAGTGTATAGGAGGTTGGTAGTTAAATAACACTGGTCAACAAAACAACAACAAAATTCTGGCCTGGACTTTTGCAGCTGTTTTAGACTAATTTCAGGGTGCTGATTCCAAATCTGATCTCAGATTTGCTCTATCACATCTCATTTTTATGCTATCGGCATACCCCATTTTCATTGATTTTACCCGAAATTAACTCAGTCACTTACAATTGCAAGTTGTTGCGAGTCAGTGACTGCTTTAGTGTTAAAATATGGTGCTGTATTTTTAGGATAGTGTTTTATAATATAATTTTATGTAGATATCCCCATTTATTTAATATTTTCTTCTGTAGGGCGTGATCTAACAATGGCTACAACATCCGAAAGAAGTAAATGCAGTAATGACCCAGATATCTGCTGCTACATCTGTGGCAGCTCACTTTGCAGGATCAAAAGCGCAACATCAATACCTTTGTCAAGTAGGTTTATCTTGCCTACTTTAAAGTACGACTTGAAGACCAAGACAAAAATTGGGCTCCTCACAAAGTGTGTAAAACCTGTGTTGAAACTTTGTGATCATGGTCTAAAGGAAAGAATGCTAAGCTGAAGTTTGGTTTGCCAATGGTTTGGAGAGAACCTACAAACCATCTGGATAACTGCTACTTCTGCCTTGTCAATGTAAAAGGTTTCAATAAGAAAAACAAACAACACTTACAATACCCAGATATCCCATCTGCCAGACGACCAGTTGAGCACTGTGAGGAAATACCTGTGCCTGTATTTACTGAGCTACCAGAGATTGATGTTGAATCCCTCAGTTTACCTTCTTCTACAGATGATGATGCTCAGTCTCTGTTTAGTCAGCCTGAATTGAATGATCTTGTAAGAGATGTGTATTTGCCAAAGCAGTCTGCTGAATTGTTGGCTTCCAGGCTGCAAGAGAAAGGACTACTCAGACCTGGCACTAGTGTCTCTTTTGTAATGATGTTGAAGGGCTTCTTCTCAATATGGGACTGCCCGCATATGATTCAAGTGAATGGAGACTTTTTATTGACAGTAGTAAAAGGAGTTTGAAATGTGTGTTACTTCACAACAGAAATATATATGGTTCAATCCCAATAGGACACTCTGTAAAAATGAATGAAGAGTATGCCAACATCAAGATTGTTCTGGATAGATTGGAATACCATGTTCATGGATGGCTAATTTGTGTTGATTTGAAAATGGTTAATTTTCTGCTGGGTCAGCAAGGAGGTCACACCAAATACCATTGTTTCCTGTGCTACTGGGACAGTAGGGCTACATTAGAACAATGGGTTAAAAAGAACTGGCCACCAAGAATCAGTTTGACGCCTGGTGACAAAAACATCAAGAATGAGCCTCTGGTTGATAGAAATAAAATTGTATTTCCCCCACTGCACATACAACTTGGGTTAATGAAGCAATTCGTCAAAGCTCTTAATCACACTGGAGACTGCTTCAGCTATATATTTTGGCTATCACATCAAAAACCTGATGTGATAGCCAAAAACTGATGCCAGATTTGGAATCAGCACCCCAAAATTACCTTAAAACCGTTGGAATACCTTTTGCCAGAAAAAGTGTGTTGACCAGTGTAATTAAAGGCGGAGCTCTGCAATTTCCTGGTCACGTTTCTGCTGGCAGAAGGAATTCCACTACAGGGAGTTTTAGAGAGCCGGTATAGAGGCTATTTAGCCTCCTCTTCCATGCTGCATAGACATATCGCAAGAGTGGAAGAACCCACGCATTACCCCATCACACGTGACCTGCCGATCACCTAACTGCAGTGTACCCATTTGTACTCCTGGGTGGACAGAGGTGGGGAGTAGATAAAAAAACTTGCCACATCGTTTCAACTCCCACCTTGGAAAATTAACTTGACCGGTGACCTATGGATTAAAAGACCAGTTTGCTCAATGTTAGACCACAGTGTCTCAAGTGTTTGTGTACTACATCATTATTAGTGATGAGAGAATTACGACTTTAGATTGAAACATTTTGACATTGGGACATCCATTAACCATTGGATTTTCCAAATATTCAAATTAAAATGTAAAGGGCGTTCAGATACTGGGGCATTTAAGCAAGCACCACTATACATGTAGAGTGGTAATGATGGAGACTCAGTCTTCTCTGGAGGCAACACGTTTATTTATAACAACTATAACGGTAACACAAGGTTCCTGACACAAAGGGGTATCGGCCCCTTCCACCTGATACCCTGGGGAGGTATAGCCTCCGGGCTAGCATGTCCTAATCACTGGGACCACTTCCTCTATATATATCAACCCTCCGCTAGGGGGACCTAGGGGAGGCTAGCCGACCCGACCCAGCCAAGGTCCTTGGGTCCCAGCCACTGGCCCACTCGGTCCCGGCCCTTAGAAGGAAGTCGGGTCTGGGGGATTCCCAGGGTCCTAGTCTAAGCTGGCTCTTCAGTCTTCAGCTTGACGACTGGCAAACCCGTTCAGGGGTCCGCCTTATATACAGCTCCCAGGGTCACTCCGCCCCTGGCCACACCTACTCTCTAAAACCTTCTGGAGGGACCTCAACTATTGCGTAATCCCCCAGCCCCCACTGGGGGCCTGGGGTGTATACCTCCGGTTCCCAACCGCCCTCTGGCTTCCCTGGCCTAACGGCGTTATTTGATACAGGCTGTAATCGCCGTTGCCCCCTGCTGACCCATGGCTGACGCTACACCAGGTAAGTCGTGGTAACCGCGTGTAACGCTAACAATACCCACTACACATGCAAATATGATTGTTTTTGATTACTTCTGTTTCTGATTACACTGGCCAGCACACTGAGCCTTTGTTGTCCTTCCCCCGCACCCCCGATTAGTGCGGTTGGCTACGTACGGTGCGAAAGAAGTTCAACATACATATATATGTAATAAGTGGCTCCGACACGGTAAGAACTTTACGTTGTTTATTAATACATCTTCGGTACAGCTTGGTTGTCTCTCTTTCACTCTCACTATGGATGTTACGCCGCCCAGGCGGCTTCGCTGCCCCACGCTACGTGGCGCTCACCCGCTTGCTAACACGCCACTGGCTGACGGCGCGCTAGGGAGCGGTTGAGCGGCTGGAGGGCGAGCCGCCACATGGCCGATGGAGATGGCGGGGCAGCAGCGACGGGGAGCTCCTCTTGATCTTCAACACCGACCCCGCACCTTGCTCCGGCCCCCACTTATATGCGCTCCCCGGCGGCTAAGCCCCGCCTCTGGCCACGCCCCTCCTGTAACTTTCGGGAATGCTCCAGAGGCTTCCCGGGTGGATCCGCCCCCCCCCCCCCACCTTTGCTCCAGATATAAACCCTACCATAGATAAACCATAACTGGATAACAAGTAATGCCCCACATAATAAAGGAGATGGCGCTCTCATTACACCCCCCCCCCCCCCCCACCTGATAAAAAAATCTAGCCATCCCGGCTAAGGAAAGGTAAGACAATATAGAGCGCCATCAACCACGAAGTGCAACACCATTTGACTGAGGAAAAGAAACGGAACGTTAACTGAACAATGTAAGAGAAAATAGCAACACGCAATGCAGGACCCAAAATGCTTCAGGAAAACCGCGACATTTTAGAGCGTGTCCGCATAGCCGGCCCATCCGCCAGGGGCGGAAGGAGAACAGGAACTCCGACAGGTGGAAGCAGCGGTCCAACAGGGGGCGACAGCGCCGGATTCAGCACAGGTGGACCAGATGAAACAGCGGTCTCCTCCCCTCCCATTGTGTCAATCAGAGGCGCTGTAGGCGGTAAAGAAACAGACTTCGGAAGATCACCCTGCACAGGAGCAGCAGGCCTGTTGGCCACGTCAGGCACCGGGATTCCAGGATTTGGGGATGACGAAGGCCCCACGGGAGCAACGAATGGTTTCAATCATGACGGGTGAACGAACCAACGCCGGCGACCGTACCGATCCTGGACACACTGAGGGCGCAAAACTTCAACGATCGTAACTGGCCCCTGCCATGGTTTGTGGAGCTTAGGAGAGGTGCCAACGGGCACCTGCGGGCATTGAAGCCACGCCAGATCCCCCACTGACCAAGCATGTCCGACTTAGACCTCCACGCACAACACTCGTTCCGGGCCTGGGTCTTAGAAGTATTCACCCTGGCAGCCTCCCGAGCCTCGGAAACACGTCAAAGGGACTCGCGGATGTGATCTGGAAGAGTCGACTTAGGAGGCAGCACAGGGGAACCCAATTGTACATCAACAGGTGGCACGTTCTTACATACATGAGGAAGAACGTGAGGTACCATCCGGTAGGCAGAGAGGACACTGGGTATCTGCAGATCCCAGTCGACCTGTCGATCATTAATAGTCTGACACAACATGGCGGACAAGGTACGATTTCGATTTTAGACGCTCCACCATACCATCCGTCTGATGGTAGGGAGACGTCGAAATCTTCTTGGTACCCAAATTAGTACACACGTTACGCAACAATTTAGAAGTGAAATTCCTACCCTGATCAGTAAGCAACTTTTTTGGCGCCCCTTTATCCATTACATAGCCATTCACGAAGGCGTCAACAATGGATAAAGTGAATTGATCTGGCAGGGGCCACGCCACCGGCCAACGGGAAAAATATATTCGACGTCACGGGGAACGGGCCCAACACATCCAATGCAACTAATTTATTGATGCGCGTGACAGAGATGGACTGCAAAGGTAATGTAACGTTGCCGGGTTGACTTCCGCCGGGCACACTCGGTGCACGAGCGAAGCGCTCCAATGACGTCAGACGTCATACCCGGCCAATAAAAATACCTCTGAAGGGTAAGCAACGTTTTCTGAACACCAAAATGGAAAAGGCGTTCAGAGTGAAATGTGCGGACCAACCCCGCACGTAGAGAACTTGGCACAACCAATCGCAGCCGGAGCGACATGTTATCCTGCCACATCAACAATACATCAAGAACAAAAACAGATCTCAAATCACCCGCAAACGGTACGGCCTGATCACGCAAAGAGGTTAAAGATGTGTCAGAGAATTGTTCACGCATCCACACCAACCGCGAGAGACGGCGGGGGGAAATGCCGCGTCTCAACTGAGGACACGGCCAACGGTCGAGACGCACCAGGAGAACAGCGGTTTGTACCGGATCGGCACGCACACCGAGACGTGTGAGGCAACCGCAACAACGTGTCAGCATTGGCATGCCGAGTCCCCTTCCAGTAGTTGACGTCAAATGTGAACTCCTGCAAGCACTCCAACCAATGTGCCAACTGACTTCCCGGCTGCCCGATCTTCAAGGAATATTGGAGGGTCGCGTGATCAATGCGTATAATGAACTTCCTACCATATAAGTAAGGCCGAAAAAGTTTCACAAAATGAACGATCGCAAGCAGCTCCCGACGAGTGACACAATAACGGGTCTATGCCGGCGAAAGTACTCGACTACCATATGCAACAACACGCTCGACGCCCCCCTTCACCTGCGACAGGACAGCCCCGATACCCGTGTCACTGGCATCAGTGTCGAAGATGAAGGGGGACGAAAAATTAGGGTAGTCAAGAGTAGGCGCGTCAGACAGGCTAGTACGCAAGGCATTGAATGCAGCCTCCTCCTCCGGACCCCAGTGGAACCTCTGATTTTTGCCCGTAAGCGCATGCAACGGCTTAGCAATGGACAGGAATGAACCGCCGGTAATAGGAGGCGAAGCCAACGAAGCTCTGAACATCCCCTATACTCGCAGGGAGCGGCCAATCGTGAACACACGCCGTCTTTGTCGGATCGGTCGAAATACCATCAGCACTCACAACGTGACTCCGCACGGAAGTCTGTAAAAGGTGAAATGTTTTAGGTTTAAATTTGTGATTAGCGGAACGCATGCGCTCAAAAACGCGCGCAGTCGGAGGAGGTGGTCATCAAACGACCGACTGAACACGATGACGTCGTCCAGATAAATGAGACAAGTCTTCTATTGGAGACCAGCCAGGACAAGTTCCATGAGTGTCTGGAACATGGCAGGAGCGGCATTCAATCTCATGGGCAAACAGTTAAATTAAAAAAAACCCTGCGGGGTACGGAACGTGGTTTTCTGCCTCGAAGACTCATCGAGGGGCAATTGCCAAAAGCCGGAAGAGAGGTCCAGGGTAAAGAAGAACCGTGCTCCGGACAAATCATCCAAGGCAAAGGATACGCGTCTGCCACAGAGACCTTATTAAGGTGGCGAAAATCCATGCAAAACCGGAGGTTGCCATCCTTTTTCTTAACCAAAACTACCGGGGCGCCCCATGGGCTAATGGATGGCGAAATAATATCAACGGCCAACATGTCATCCACGGCACACCGCACGCTCTCTTTCTCTGACGGCCCCATACGATGTGGGTTCAACCAAATAGGGCTAGCATCACCTGTCTTAATACGATGGGACAACAAGGACGTCCGACCCAAGTCGAAGTCGTCCTTGCGAACACATCGGAAAATTCAGACAACAACACACGCAACCCCTTACGATGAGCCGGAGACGCATTCTCGCCACACAATTCGGCAATCCATCGATCGTCCGACGGACATTTATCACCGACACGATCGGTAAATGTGGTGGTAGCCTAAGCGAGAACAGTACCCGCGGGCACGATAACATCGCCAGGGCCCCCATTCAAAACCTGCCAAAACGGGGCCTGATCCATTCTGAGAATGGTTTGAGCACAAACCAACGTCAACCCTTGCGCAGCAGTATTTGAAGGCAACAATAAAACCCCATTCACCCAGGCGTCGCAAGAGATTTTCTTGCGTTAACGGAGCGAAATCAACATTTGGGAACCCGATGGAACTGTAATGGTGGCATCAACCAAAGCCTGAACCGTATCCGAGGAGGCCGGTCGTGGAAGCGGCGATGATAAAAAACGCAATTTATGACCCGACGGCAATTCCAGACATCCCTGATCAACAAGAATCTTAAGTGGAATTCTCGACAAAAAGTCAGTGCCCAGAAAGCACCGCACGGCCAACGTACGTGAAATCAGCACAGGTCCCGACGCGCGAATATCCCCAATGGCGATGCACGCGTCAACCTGGCCAATGATGCCCATACTACCGCCGTTAGCAGCAACACACACATCGTACACCGGCCGAACACGTGACGCAGGGATCGACAACAACTGAAAAATAACATCTGAAATGATTGTGGAAGACGCCCCTGTATCAACCAAAACGCGGACATCAACCCCCTGAACAGTTGCCACCACCGTCGGCGATCCTACTGCTGCGGCAACCGCCCGTCGAGCCAATTTTTTCCACTGCATCTGTGAAACCGGCCAGTCCTTAGCAATGGTACGCGAACACGAACAATTTAACGAACCGTCCCGATGCGATGCACCCGTCTCGGTGGCATCAGATGAATGAGATGGCGAACGTGCCCGGGTGCCCGACGTGTGCCAACTCGCCTGTATGGAGGGACGTGCAGGCGAACGGTCGGCTGCAGGAGACGCGGTCGGTGATCCGGACGGCGACGCACGACGAGCACGGCACTCCATGGAGTAATGGCCCACACGGCCACATCTGTAACACGTGACGGGAAACCGCTGATGGAGCAAATCGTTGTCCTGTCGCGGTCGGTAGGTGTTTTGGCGACGTAGACCATCTTTAGGGAGCCGATTCCAGCGAGGGACAGCCGCTGCAATGTTGCCCGTCGACGGCGCCTCCTCGGGAATGACGACCAATGTCGCCGGAGACTAGCCGATGGGTTGACTATCCTTAGCTGAATCCTCCATCCACGCTGCCATCTGCGCCCAGCGTTTCAAATTTTTACGTGCGTTGAGACAACGTGCGGCCCACAAGGATGTCTTCATTTTGTGGCCGCACGTGCGAAAGACGACATCCATCTCCCGAGCTAATGCCAACATGCGTTCCATCACCAGCGGATCTAGAAGTTCCTGCGTTACGTCGGGGTATATGCGTCAATTGCCAAGGCCATCAAGGCGCTTCTGTAGGCGAGGGGCGACTCTGAGCTCCCACGCCTACGGTGCTGAAATTTTCTTGTTCTGTCGTCTGGCGGCTTGTAGACCTCCGCCATTTCCTGAAAGGCTTGTGTGAGCGAAACACTGCCAATGCATCATCGTCTAGCATAGTGGGCAAGGCAATGAGCGCCTCTTCCTCTGACCATCGGACGGATTTGTGAGGTGGCCTCGAAGCGCTAGCAAAAGGCACTCCAATCGCCGCCAGCTGCCACGAACTCGCGCACGTGGGGCAGGTGTCGACCGCGGTCGGCGCTCTCCTTCGCAGCGGGTGTCGCGATGGATGGCAAAACTTTGCGCGGCAGCGACAAACTAGCGGCCAACGCACCGCTCTCCGCAGCAGTGGTCAAAATGGCGGCCGTCTCCACCCCGCCCGAAATGGCGGCCGTACTCACCAAAGGGGGACCCTTGGAGGCACCGTCACCGGCCCTCTACATGTCCACCCCTGGACGGTCCACCATCGGACTACCTCCAGCAGCGATCGGCATGACGAGAGCAACAAGGTGGAGGAGCGCTGTTGTTAGAGCGCCCAACTGGGTCTCCACCCTCTACCACAGGTCGTCAGGGCGAAGCTGTTGAAGCGGCTCCGCCGCGCTATCTGCCGCAGGTGCGACATCGGCACCCGTCGTGG
Organism: Lampetra planeri; assembly: GCF_965212315.1. NCBI lineage: Eukaryota > Metazoa > Chordata > Hyperoartia > Petromyzontiformes > Petromyzontidae > Lampetra > Lampetra planeri. Next base: position 421,681 of record NC_136134.1, read on the forward strand.
GCTCCATCACCGGGGCCACGGCACCCGGGGTCGACAGGTGGATTCTTCTTTTTCTGATGTATAGACATCGTGTCTTGGGCAGAACTGTATCAGAAAAAGTCCACTTCTTGACACCACTGCAATAAGTGGCTCCGACACGGTAAGAACTTTACGTTGTTTATTCATAAATCTTCGGTACAGCTTGGTTGTCTCTCACTCTCACTACGGATGTTACACCGCCCAGGCGGCTTCGCTGCCCCGCGCCACATGGCGCTCACCCGCTCGCTAACACGTCGCTGGCTGACGGCGCGCTAGGGAACGGTTGAGTGGCTGGAGGTCGAGCCGCCACGTGGCCGATGGAGATGGCGGGGCAGCAGCGACGAGGAGCTCCTCTTGATCTGCAACACCGACTCCGGCCCCCGCCTATACGCGCTCCCCGGTGGCTAAGCCCCGCCTCTGGCCACGCCCCTCCTGGAACTTTCGGGAACGCTCCAGAGGCTTCCCGGGTGGATCTGCCCCCCCCACCTTTGCTCCAGATATAAACCCTACCGTAGATAAACCATAACTGCATAACAAGTAACTTCCACATAATACAGGAGATGGCGCTCTCATTACACATACATGAGCAAGGGCGTTGTACTAACCAAGGTCGCCAGCTTTGGCATGAACTGAGAGGGTGCGGCAGGGAGCATGGCACGCGGGCACTGGGGTCAGGTGCAGGGACAGGCTCCCGCTGCCGATGGCCAGCCACGCATTGTAAAACTGTAGCTGGAACACCTGCAACAACACGGAGTATTCTACAGCGAGATAACTCTGCCAGACTCGTCACATTCTCGGGAAGAGTACCTTATTCCCAGCACGTGGCATTAAGAACTTTTTTTTTTTCGTGAACTTGTCGTACGTAAGCTTTGTTTCACTCATATTTGTATTTAATTCCACTGTGTAGCCTTATTCATTAGGCACTTCAATCATCCTCGGGAGATGGTGACCGGAACAGTTTTGCCCGTGAATGTGGGATGGTTAAAGCTTTTAACATTTATCTTCATGCCTTTAATCCGAAGTGTGGATGATCCACACTTCGGATTAGCATGGTTAGCTACGTAGTGTGAAATAAGTTCAACATACATACATTCCCGTGGTGTCGCTGTGAATAGCCCGAGAGAAAAGCTCTCAAAATTGATTTGGATACTAATAGACCCATTAGCCTATTACAAAATGCATATAAACTGTTCACAAATATCACAGAGAACCCAATAATGGGCAACCAAATATGACAGCAAGCTGGTTTTGGAAAGTTTTCCATAACTTAAACTCAAAAGTAATTCCCTGCTCACTGAGCATTGAGGTGGTGCTCATCTCCCGTTTGCAGGAGCCAGTGGTGGAAATTCTTCATTCCTATACTGGGGTGAGTCTATCCATCGGAAAACGGCTATGACTTCCCTACAAAGTGGTATGCATTTTATTGACCTCGGAGGAATGATAGGCCGAGTAAATCCCCAACCAGGAATTGAACTCGACAACCTTGCGACTGCGAGCCGATTGCTCCACTACTGAGCGACCTGGCCGGTTTCAATCACTGAGCACATTGATGCTGTCGTTCAAACTCTGCCCAACACCATCAGGCTTTCCCTTACGTTACACATCCATGCAAAGGAGCTCCGACGCAGCTGCACACCCACCAGGGCATGCGGAGTGGCCTGTGAGCCCTGCAGGACGAGCAGCTTGAGCAGAGACACCTCGCTGTCGGGAGAGATGAAGTAAGGCCGGGGAAACAGCTCCCGCAGCAGCCGAGTCCCCGCGACCCGCTGCGTCTTCCTGAAACGGACACCGTTCACAAGCATTGGCCACCTCCTGCAACCGCATCTCAGTGATCGTGCACTCTCCACTTATTAATTTTAACACAGTTAAAAGCACAATGCTCGACCTAATTTTTGTATGGCTCTGTTTATATCAATTTGTCCATCCACTGGTGGATGAATGCCTCCGTGTCAGTTACGGGGGATGTTGGACCATTCTTCACCATGCTGGTCAGTGCGGATTGGTGAAAAGTGTGGTGTTGGAGGCCTAGGACCAGTTCAGATCTGACCTGCCACTAATGTAGGCTGTGGCCCAGAACCAAACTCGGGGTGTCAGGTTGATAGCAGAGTGCGGAAACCACTGTGCCCCAGCTCCACTCTACAGCTATGTAACAAGTCCTTAACTTAAAACTAATGCCCACATCTCAAGAGTTTTTTGACCTATGACCTCGTCTTTTCTGCAGCTAATAAACTCCTAAAATGTGGATGAGGCAGGAGTGTAGCACACACACACACACAGGTCGCACTGTAGAGATTACAGTAAATGTGTTATGCACAGTTATGGTGGACTGTGGATGATCTGTGTGTGTAACGTCATTAGTCAGTTTATCAGTCAAAGCAATTAGTTGAGACATTTCAAATAATTAGTGCCAACTTGTTTGAGTCTGGCCTTCGTGAAACGAAATGACTATTGAGGGTTGCCATGAGATGTGGTCAAATGTAGATGCCTCCATAATAAAGTTGTTTTTTGGGTTAGATCACGTAGGTAGAATAATACATAGTGTTATGTTGAAATGTGGTTTATTGCAATACAGTATATAATTTAATGTTGGGTTTATCTATGGCAGTATATAGTACGGTATATGCTCGGTTGATGTAAGAGAATAAAGTTTAGATGGAAGCATATTATATAACTTTTACGACGTAGTATTGTAATGTATTACTTGCTGTTAGTAACTCAGCTTATTGTAGAGTATAGTAAGTATACTGATGGTGCTATGCAGTTTATATTTTAGTCTTTGTATGTAGTTTATACCTTAGTTTTCTACGGTGTTGTTTAGTTACTGCAGCTACATATCATTGGCATTCCTTTCCTTTGTTAATGCTAATCCCTGCACCCCCCCTTGGTGCTCTTGATCCTGCATAGTGCGTGGGCATGGTATGACTTTGAAGCCCCCCCGCCCCCTGCGCATTTCCCATGTATATGCTAAACTCATCTTGATATGCACATTCTTTTTGTTAATGCGCTCTTCTACCACCCCCAACCCAGCTTATATGTAAGTTCCTAGCTTGAAGTGTCTCATTCTTCACCTGAGGACGGCTGCTTGCGTTGTGGCCGAAACGTCGTGAGAATTGTTTAATTTTATTATGTTTTATTTTTATTATTTTATTACTTCCCTTCTACGTGACTTTACCGAAAAAACCAAGAAGATGAATATAAACGTGTTGTTAAACCCGACAGCCAATTAGTAAGGTTTGCCACGTAAACATAACGTGCCAATTAGTTACTACTTCAGCACACCGGTGTGTTGGAGAGTAAACCAGAATTGTCTGGCAAAACATCGTACTCAAATTGTAAATGTTGTGTAATGTGCCCAATCTTGGCAGCTAAGCAGGCTTGAGCCTGGATAGTGCCTGAATGAGTGGCCACCATTTATAAAAAGTGTTATAGGCTACGGGGCTATGCTGTGAGCAGCAGAGGGCAGTGCAGTGAGATCCTTTATTATTCTGCACGGTTATGTCTCCTTGTCTATTATCCCCCACCTTCACCAACCCACACTCGCCAGCAGAGTGTAGTATGGTCAAACAACCCCCACAACCCGCATGGCATGGGAAGGCCCACATCCAGCAGTGGATTGACGAAAGGCTCTATGTGCGTTGTGAAGAGACATAACTACTGCGATGTAAACAAGGCTGTTGCTTGCCAGTCAGTTATGTGGCATTGGATTTTAAAAATGAATCAGAGCCTCGTATAGTAAGTGTGAAATTTAATGCTTGCACGTGTAATGTTAATTGAAGTTTTCCACATTGACATATATTTCGAAGAGGTCAATTGATGTTCGAGTTGCAAGTGACCAAGTAGAGCCAAATAAGCATTAACAATCGGAGCCCATTCTGTCTTGTGTTGTATTGCTACGGTGGCAGCTGTGACGTTGGGGAGCAGCGATGCACACGGAGGTACACACACACACACCACTGGAATGTTGTGGAGCTCCGAGCCAGTGTCTCCTCAGTGGGAAACAGCCGGAAGAGATGGGAGAAACTGGACACAGAGTCGTTGCTGCAGGAGACTTCATCGGGACGCAAGTCCAGGGTCTTCCCATGCACCGCATGCAAGTGCTGGACGTCTTCCAAACCCACGTGGTCCTTCTGTCCGCCCTGTAAACACCATCGACCGCGATCTCAGCATTCACCAGTCAATTGCAAGGGCATCTTGCAGTGACAGAACAGACGGACAAAGTTGTGTGTTAATGTACGGCTGCCCGCCAAAGGTATTTGAAAATCCTATGTGGCCCTCGGTAAGGACAAGGTTCCCCACCCCTCCCTAACGACAAGAGGATTCGCGAGTAAGCCAACGGATGAGATCAGTTGTCTCTCTAACGACGAAATGTAATTGACAGTGGCACAACGAAGAATTTCTATGACAGCTCTTCAGCGGCGCTCCTTCCGAAGCGACACGGCCCCAAAGCTGTTACCTTCACAAGCACGGGGTCAGCCTGGCCATAGTAGTACTGCGTAAAATTCGAGAATTCGTCCAGCAAGATGACGCTCTTCACGGCAGCGCAGAACGAGCAGTTTGGTGTGGGGTCCGAGTAAAGGGGGTTGTAGACGAGGCACTCCTGGTCGTGGTACGCTGTGGGGAGGCACCCGCACATGCCGGTCGATGGGCAAGCTACAGCACAGCCTCACAGCTAGGGGAGTGCATCGCAGAATGGTGACTGCACTTGCTGGGCTGCAGGGTGGTGGCACGGTGGCACCTGCCAGGTTGTATCTCCCCATGAGACTGCACCTGCCAGGTTGTATCTCCGCGTGATGGGGAGTGCGAGAAGCCGCACGCGTCGCAGCGCATTGTAGACCCAGCGCTGCGTATGCCAAGACACGAGCTGCTGAGTGGGCGGGTGCAGCCAGAGGCACGCGTAATACGTGAGCAGCAGCACAAGCGGCACGGCCAGTACCTGTCACACGGCACAGCCCGCACAACACACACGGCACTCATTAACATACACACATCACACACACCACGCATTAATATCATTCACACAACACACACAGCAACAACCGCCATTCGCCACTAAGTGGTGGTGACGTCACCACGGCGCTTGTGCCAAGCTAAGTGCACGTTCAGGCCATGTGAAGTGTCGAGTGCCTGCTGGCAGGTCATGGGACAGACCCAGGTGCCATGGGTTGCCCAAATGAGATGACTAGCTGATGCACCACCTGTGCCGCCTACTGTGCCAAATTTCTATGCTTTAGCTACCCAGTGCTCCACAAGTTGTTGTGAGCGTTGCTCCTCTGCCCTCCGTTGTTGCGTCCTTCACAAGCCTCCTCCACAGAGGCCGATCTTGACACCGCTGGTACCAGCCATCAGCAAGTCCACTCAGCTCCACATCCTCCTGCAGATAACTCCATCTCTTCTCTAGCCCGTGCCGCGCCCATTTAGCCCCCTCAATCCGGCCGAACAAAAGCTGTTTAGGCATGCGGTGGCCGGGCATGTGGGCTACATGACCCAGCCAACGCAGCCTTACCTGCCGGAGCTCACCGATGGGACTTTGCTCAGATCTTTCGAGGATTTGTCAGCTCCTCACACAATCCAGCCTGGTTGGACACAGGATGGATAGTAGGCAGGCCAGCCTAAATGTTTCTAACTGGCGAAGATGTTCCATTGGGGGGAGGGGGGTCAACGTTTCGCAAGCAAAGAGAAGGGAGGGCATGACCCTCGCGGAGAAGACCTGAAGCTTCGTGCGGAGCGACAGATCAGGTAGCTTCCACACAGCAGCGTTACACAGCCGATGAAAAGATATTGCCGCTCGACTGATTCGGAGTGAGACCTCTGCTGTCAAACCGCAGCCAGTCATGAGCACACTGCCCAGGTATGGAAAACTATCCACTCTCTCCACAACTCCCCCATCACCAATTGGGAGTTGTGGTGGAGTGTTTGATGACACAAAATACCCAGGCAGGTTTTGGTGGGGCTGATATTAAGGCCCCACCCACCTCTTAGGTGCACGCTCTAGCTTCAGCAGCAGCGCCACGCCACACAGCACGCATCAATATACACACAACACACACAGTACGAATTAACACACAGCACCTATTAGCACACGCTGCACATAACACAGGCTCTATTAAAGGGCGGGCTCCAGGGGGGAGGGGTGTTAACGAGCATCTCATATTGCACGGTCCGCTACTTACGGTGCGAAAGAAGTTTAACAAACAGTACCCTACATACATTAGGGCCGGTACGGAACTCCAACGGGTGGTGCGGCGGCCACCACGCCCGGCCGCCTTTGTCTCCCCAATGTTGATGGTTGATTACACATCACACTTAACCGCCATGACTGTAGCTGTTGTGCCAGGCTAGGTGCGCCCCGAGACACGCGCCTCCCTCCTCGCCTTGAGGGCTCTGCCCGCGCTTCCCGCCTCGAGGCCGCGCTTCGCGGGTCCCCGCGAAAGACGCCATTCCTCCTCCTCTCTCTCCTCCCCGTCCTCTCTCTCCTCCCCGTCCTCTCTCTCCTCCCCGTCCTCTCTCTCCTCCTCGTCCTCTCTCTCCTCCCCGTCCCCAGGGCCCCCCGCGTGGCGGCTCAGCGCTTCGCGGAGCCTGCGGCGCAGCACGCGGAGTGGGGGGCCCGGGCCCCACGAGTCGCGCAACTCCGCGGCGCGGCGAGGGACAAGGAGGAGGAGAGCGGAGCGAGACGGCACGGGGGGCCGCATGGGAGGGGTGGGGGTGGAGGAGAGTGGCGTGAGATGGGGTGAGTGTTGTGAGAGTGGAGAAGTGTGAGATTGAGTGAGAGTGATTGTGGAGGAGAGACGTGAAGTGCTGGCGAGAGACCGACGGGGGGAGTGGATTGCACTGGGCGAGACTCACGCATCGACGATCCGATTCGTGCACGCGGAGCCCGGAATCGCGACGCGGATCGGATCGCGAGCGGCCGTCGCCAGGATGCGAGGATGTGGAGCTGAGTGTGTCGATGACCGGTACCAGCGGTGGCCACATCGACCTCTGTGGAGGAGGACGCTTGTGAAGGACGCTACTCGGCAGTGCCATGCTAGGTGCACGGTGAGGCTACTGGGCAGTCGCCCTCGAACAACAGTGGAGGACCGGCGCTCACAACGAGTGGAGCGCTGGGCGAATAAAACGCAAAGTCGGGGGGTGGGGCACAGGCGGTGCATCTCTGCCAGTCAACCCATGGCACCTAGGTCTGTCCCGTGATCTGTCAGCAGCGAGCTTTCCACACTTCACATGGCCTCAAGGTGCACGTGGCCTGGCACAAACTCGATGGGAACGTTACCGCCACCTGGTGGCGACCGGCGACTGTTGTATGCGACGAGTGGAGTCCGGTCGGGGCCGCGTGACGCTCAACTCTGGTGGCGATCGTCGTAGTCCGCCAGAGCCGTCCCGAGGGGTGCAGCCATTCGGGGCGACTGCCCGTGCCCTGCGCATTTGGAAGAGGGGGGCGCATCGCGCTTCAACGTGAAGATGTTAGATGGAATACTTCCTCTTTGAAGGGGGATCCCGCACTCCCCTCCGATGGACGGCCCTGTTCACCACCATCTCATCATTGTGCTTATGATTGATAATATTGATGAGAATGCCGATAAAAAATTTAGCGTGTATGTTGAACTTCGTTCGCACCATACGTAGCCAACCATTGATAATCGGAGGCGCTGGGGTTGCGCAGCAGCTGTGACGAAGCGCTTCATAGCTAATCGGAATCATCTCTCCTAAATAATGATTCTGACCAGACATTGCAATAATGTAACGTGTGCAGTGTAGAGCAGATGTGTGGCTGTGAACACTGAGACGCGTGCATCAGAGGTGACCCCTGCGTGGGGAGGAAACGCGTCCACGACTGGAACCACCCATTCGAGCTCAGAACAGCATCAGCGTGCGCGGTGGAGTATTAGGATTGGCACTACTGATGTGAATGACCGTACATAGCCAAACGCTGCTAATCGGAGGTGCGGGGGAAGGATAACAAGCTAAACACAAGGCAGTTCTAAAGAAATCAGTTTTCAATGTATATTTAAGAGTACACAGCTCCCAGTGGCTTCCTAATATCGGAAGAGCGTTTCAGACGGCCGCAGAAGCGCATCTGAAAGCGCGCGGTGCGGTGACAATTTTCGTTCGCGTGATGGTTTATGACGAGAGAACGATGACGACGAATGCTGTCGCTTCGTGGTGGCACTGGGGGTTCGTGGTGGCACTGGGGGTTCGTGGTGGCACTGCTGATGAATCGTGGATGGAGTGCCCGTGGACTCACTGCGTGCTGTACAACCCTGCAGATCGGTATCTCTTAGCGACCCACCACCGTGCACCCAACACACTCCTCAGTAGCACTGCGTGCAGACGTAAATAGGGGAACAAATCATAAAAGGCGACGTTTTTGGGCAATAGCCCTGAGCACATCCTGAAACGCGATTGCCCGATTCGTCACCTGTTATATATTAGATTTAAGGCGACGCAGCGTCATTGGTACCATTAATATGCATTGACGCTGATATATTACGCTGTTACGTGTGATGTGACTTTTATTAAAACTTGCGTTGTACTGTACAGCGCTCTGGAATCTATTTGTGGTCTGTTGCACTTTGTAATTATTTGAAACATAAAAAATTGTGAAGTTGGTTGTGCTTGTGCAACACTGCAAACGCAGCAGCATCAGACGCTGGAGTTATCCCGCCGTGGCGCATTGCCACAGCGCCTTGCACTCAGACACTTTGAGAGTTCAATACCCGACCACGGCTGTTATCATTGGCGAATTGTATCTGAAACGAACGGACCTATCGGCGCTCATCCGGAAATTGAGCAATCTGCACTTACCATGGTGGGGGAGTATGGTCGAACTGCCCCATGATTGACAGGCAACATGGAGAGACCCTGATTTTCATTTGACATTTATTTAAAATGTAAAAACTTTGAACATGTTACAACAGTACAGATGCCACGGTGCTGGGAATAGTTTTCGGTTTTGAACGAGCAAATCAACCTGTTGTCGATCGCCCATCCACGTGGACTACGCGTGCTGCACATCATCCTGGCTATCACGACCCTAACTAACCCCCCGGATATGACTTACGGTCAAGGGAAAAAGCGTGAACCAATAAGCACATATGTCCCTGCACATAATATAACAAATGTAGTTGTGTTACACTTCCCATCAGCCGCACGGCCTTATGGAAGTGCATCACTGCAGCAGAATTGGTTCAACAAAAAAAACTGGACCGGCTTCGATATTCAGTGGACTCATCAGCAGTCAGGCTTGCTTGGGCCAATGCTGGAAACTGCCAGATGTTCGATATGGGTCCTAGTTTTGACACAAAACTGTATTTAACACACGAAACACAAATGAAAAACGATTGTATGTTGAACTTCTTTCGCACCGTAAGTAGACAACCGTGCTCATCGGAGGTGCAGGGGTTGCGTGTCATGTGTCAAAGAGCTTCATGGCTCATCGGATTCCTCCAGTCTAAATAAAGATGACGATTCTGATCACATACATTATATAAAATGTGCAGCTCAGAGTAGATGTGGGGCTGTCAACACTGAGACGGGACGCGTACATCAGAAGTGACCCGTGCATGAGGATGAAACGCGCCCACGACTGGAACCACTGATTCGGGCTCACCTGAGCCCAGCAGCATGGGTGGTGGAGCATGCCAGATGGGTCCTGCCCACGGCGGAGGTTAATCTCCCATTTCTGTTGTTCATGACCACGGTGCCAGCAGATGGCAGTGCAGCACTCATCACCAAACTCCATTGCTGCACTTTGCTATACAGTACCCCCAACTACTACTGCCCCCCCTCCTTCATCAACCCGCACTGACCAGCGTCGTGAAGTATGGTCAAACAACACACGCGAACCGCACGGTGTGGGGAGGCCCTCATCCAGCAATGGACTGACACGAGGGCAGTGCGTTGTTTAAAAATAGGTCAACCGTCATGGGGACTCGGTTTAAACGAGGTCACTGCTCAACTCCATCGGCAGCACGGATAACGATTAGTAAGTAGTAGTAATAGATCATGCAGCCACCACCACCGCACACAGTCAGAGTTCCCCACAGTAATGAGCACCGCTCACGCCAGGAGGGCCAACTCACTCCACGGTGGTGGCACTCAAAGCGAGGATTTCTCGGCAGCTTTGTGTGGTGCGATGCGTGAGCTGACCGCTGATGCGTCTGAAATAGAGCGAGCATTCGTATCAAGTGCAACAGCCGTGGCGAGCTGAGTAACAGTCCCTTTCACTGCCACTCTAGACGCATGTATTTAAAATATACATGAAGTATACGCTGCTCCCCAGTAATGTGTTTTTTTTGGAAGGGACTATACATTCGTATCCACCATCACCCAAACGTGTTGGCCATTCAAATAAGCAGTGCATTGGAAAGCCGACATGAGAGACAAATGCCGGTGGCAGCGATGCATCGATCCCCCGGGGCTTCAGTTCGCAAAGGCCGACTGGAGCTGGCGGAAGGCGGCGCGGCGCTGCTGCTGCTCCCCCGCCTGGCGCCGCTTCTCCTCCTGCTCCGCGCGGATCTCCGCCTCGAAGCGGCTCGTCTCCGTCATGGCCTGCACCTGTCGGCACGCACCACGCACGCACAGGCGGCGTCCACATCCAATGCCCTCCTCTACAATGACACGCATTACAATATTGTTGTTAATAAACTCCTTTAAAAACAAGGGTTTTATCAACAACTTCGTTTAACTCACGGTCGAGAAGTTCGTCAATGGCGCCTGAGACACGTGGTGCCGGCTTTTTGTGCGAGCCGATTCCACAGTTTAGGGACCGCGGCGTTTTTGACCTACACCAATATATCTAAATAATAGGGCGTCCATAGAAAATGTGAATTGCTTTAAAGTAGCGAATTAATTAATTAATTGATGTCGATTTTCATACAGGCATGCATTGTCACCGGATCTTAGAACGTGTGCAAAATGTGGAATTGATTGAACAACGGGAAGTGGACGACATTTTTATTACAAGATTTGACCACGACAAACAGAGGAATCAAGTTAAGTAAAATCGTTGAAAATAAGTAATATTTAAAATACTTTTTTTTAAACTCGCTTTAATGAAATGTAGCGTACGAGTAATAGCAGAACTACACGACTCAAGGAAGTGGCCCCGAGGCTTGCCATAACGTAAGGGGCCGTGGTGATTTACAGCCAAGGTCAGTTGAGCGTGGACAATTAGATCCAAGCCGAAACATAACATAAAAAAGATGGTTAAAATTTTTTTAAATGATAGAATATAGTATTGCCACGAGTATGACATACGTATACCAAGTTTGCAGTCGATAGCACATTGGGAAGTGGGTTAAAATTGAGTTACAAGATTTAAGGATACAACAACAACAACAACCGAGTGAGTTAAATAAACGCGTGTAATAAAAAGGTATAAATTTCTCCCCCAACTTTATCTCGATTGTGCTGTCAGGGTCACGCCACGGGACAACCTATACAGAGATGCCCGTTTCAAATAACCTCCGGGTCACGCAGTAGAGGGCAGCACCTTCCCAGCCGCTCTGCACTGAGCGAATTTTTCGTCGTGTGACAGTAAAGCCGATATTTTTCATTTCCAGAGCTAGAATTTAACCAAATCAGTGGCAAAAAAAGAATTCAGTGAGATGGCTTTTTTGTAATCTTCTTCTTTCGTATGGCATTTTTGGGAATTGCAACTGATTACAAATTGATGTCGATATTTGATTTCCATTCCACTGCTTCAGGAGTAGCCGCGTGGATTTGTTTCAAATCGCCGGCAGTCCTCCACGAGATGTTGCACAGTCTGAGATGTCGCACCACAGTCACAACAAAAATATTACCAATATTTTTGTAATGATTTGTGATCTGGCTGACACCACCCCACTCTTTACATTTGAGGACTGTTTAATCACAGGCAGTTGTCTGTATTCAAACCCAGGATTGTCAGAGGTGCCAGCTCAGCACAATAGCCTTTGAGCTACCTGAACACTCCTCACATAGAACATTTAAATATGAGAATATTAATATTTCAAACTCCACGGATAAGTTTGGAGCAGTTGGGGCCATGGCTGAAATGACGGTATATGTTCATCGAGTGAATTGATACTACGCTCCTCCTCCATCACCTTCAGTGAATTCTGGCTATCGCCAGATGAAGCTGGTTGTTGTAATCGCCAGATGAAGCTGGTTGTTGTAATCACCAGCGAAACGTACTCGAATTGTAAATGGTGTGGGTTTACACTCCAGAAGTAATAACTAATTGGCACGTTTTGTGTACGTGACAAACCTTACGACTGTAATTGGCTGTCGGGTGGTGGCAGGTTTATATTTACGCGCTCTAACCCAAAAAAAACCTTTATTATGGATACTCAGTATGCCCGCTGGAGGTGGCGTCGTCAGCCATCACCTCCATGACTACGAGAAGGGCCACATCACGTCTACAGCAGACGCATATCCAGCCGACTCAGCATTGGTCACACGAAAAACCCCATGAACTTTAACCTTCTTTTTTGCACTTGACTTTACTAAATGCCAAATCCAAGAATTTAAAATATCAGATTGGCCGTCTTTCGCAAAGAAAATTACTCTGTCACAGGGTGGGTAAGAAGGTGCCGCTCCCTGATGTGGATAAGAGTTCATCCGAATGGATCTGTAATAATCCTTCCAGAGACGGCTTCGGAATCGGTCCTTTTATTTCCACTCCACAATACACTTTGCTCACTCACTCTCCGTTGCTGGCAGACAACGGAGAGAGGACAGACCACGCACTAAGTCCCCACCGCGCACGTGGCAACCCCAGCCCCCGTCCGCGCGTGACCCTGCTCTCGTTAGTTCCAGTCTGCTCCCGATCGTTCCCCTCCACTCGCTCTTAATCCCTTCATCACGTGGTTCCCCCAGCCAATCGTACATGGACAGCTTCGACCATTCTCGATGGTTCCCTGTCAATCCCGGGACCACGCCCCTCATCCGGCTCCCCATTGGCTGGGGCCCCGAATGGCTAGGCCAATCACTCCTGATGACCTGTCGTGATGACGCATGGGCCATGGTCCCTATCTCAACCCTTATTGGCTACAAGCAGGACCGGCAAGCCAATCCCCACGTGAACCCTCTATGGCTGTTATTACATCACCCCACCCCCCCGGTGAAAAAAATTTAGCCGTCTCGGCTGGGAAAAGGGTGAAGAACCAATTCCGCAACATCTTATTAGGGCACCAAGGTGCGTTTAACAATTTGAGGGTGAACCGGCGTTCCCGCGCCTAACAACATTCAAAACAGTCACCCATAATAAAAAAAAAAATCACAACATACATTAGGGCGCCCCTGCAGCGCGGTAACGACAGGGAATGAGCGAAACGATCAAATGTTCACGAAACGGAAGAGATTTCGACCGCGTACGCGACGCGGGACCCTCTCCGCTCCCAGCGCAAGGTCGCTTTGCTTCCGGATGGACAGGAGGTGGCAGGCTCGAAGAAGAAGTCGGTTGTTGGTGCTTGGTCACGTCCAGGGCGGGCCCCGTTGGAGGGGGGGCAGCGGGGGCTTCCCCAGCCCTCAGAACCTGTTCATCTGCAGGAGGCACAACACAATCCCCCCTGGGATCAACGGGCGTGTCCAGCGGCGTAGTCGACCCAGCAGAACCCGGCAGGTCAGCTATTGGGGATGAAGGACCGACACGCGCGTCAACATAGGGTTTAAGTCGCGAGGAATGAACATACCACCGACGTTTGCCGTATTGAACGCGGATACTTTGCGAGTTCCGAACGTCTACGAGCGTCACAGGCCCCCGCCATGGCCTGTGCAGTTTAGGGGATGTGCCCGCTGGTACCTGGGGGCAGTGGAGCCACGCCAGGTCTCCCACTGACCAAGGCATGCGAGTATGCGATCGACGTGCGTACCGCTCGTTCCTTGCCTGAGCACGGGCCGTCGCACACCGGGCAGCCTCTCGCGCTTCCGTTACTCGTTCAAGCGAGTCACGCACGTGGTCAGGCAGGGAGCGGGACGGTTGTTTACTCGGCGTACCCAGTTGCACATCGATGGGTGGAACATTTTCACGGCCATACATAAAAAAAAACGGTGAGTATCCCGTGGACGTGTGCGGAACCATGCGGTATGCCGCCAAAACGCCTGGTATGTGCAAGTCCCAATCGGTTTGCTTTTCACTGACCGTGTGACAAAGCATAGCGGAAAGGGTACGATTGAATCGTTCCACCATACCATCTGTTTGTGGATGATATGGGGAGGTGCGAACTTTCTTTGTACCTAGCGCGTCACAAACTTCCCTAAGCAATTTAGAGAAATTCCGGCCTTGATCTGTGAGCAGCCTTTCAGGTGCCCCCTTGTCCATGACATACCCATTCAAGAAAGCGTCGGTGATGGACGCTGCCGTTTGGTCGGGCAGAGGCCAGGCCATCGGCCATCGAGAAAAATATTCCACCCCGACCAGAAGGTATTTATTGCCCCTAGCCGACGGGGGAAACGGCCCCAGAATGTCGAGAGCCACTAATTCGTTAATACGGGACACTTCAATGGAACGCAACGGTGGTACATAGCGGTTCCGAGGCGGCTTCCTTTTCGCACAGTCATGGCATGAGCGGACAAAATCATTGATGTCCGCCGTCATACCGGCCCAGAAAAAATCCTTTTGCATCGCGGCCACAGTCTTTTGGACGCCAAGGTGCATCAACTTATCAGCGTGCAGAGCACGGAGCAGGTCGTAGCGAAGCGAAGTAGGCACCACCAAGCGTGGTCGGTCAGACACCCCGTCAGTACACATTAGCAATCCCACCTTACCCCGGAACATCTGCCACTTCCAGCCCGCCAATTGCGATTTCTGTTTCCCAACCAATTTACGTAGTGGAGACAGCGAGGCATCGGCCTCCTGCTCGCGCAACCAGACCGCGTGCGGCAGCCGTAAGGTGTCATCGGTGTCCACCGACACTTGCTGGTCCTCCTCTTTCGCTTTCGCCCCTGCGTCGTCCTCATTGGCTATCGCCCCCATAACCGGGCAGGGCGACGTGGGCGGTGCGGCGCAGCGGTGCGTGCCCGTCAGGCAAGTGCACGGAGGAACGGGCGGCAGCCTTGAGAGCGCATCAGCGTTCGCATGACGGGCTCCCTTTCGGTACGTTATATCGAAGGAAAATTCCTGTAACGATTCCAACCACCGGGCCAATTGGCCTGACGGCTGATCCGACTTGAGGGAATATTGCAAAGCCGCATGATCAGTGCGGACCAGGAATTTCCGTCCATACAGGTACGGTCGGTACAATCGAACAAAATGGACAATTGCCAAAAGTTCCCGCCTTGTCATGCAATATCGCGTTTCCGCAGGGGACAGAACCCTGCTGCCATACGCCACCACTCTCTCAACCCCATCCTTACGTTGCGACAAAACGGCCCCAATGCCGATATCACTAGCATCCGTATCAAGGATGAACGGCTGTGAAAAATCTGGGTAATCTAACGTAGGCGCCGTGGCGAGGTGGTCCCGAAGTGCCATAAAGGAACTTTCTTCCTCCGCCCCCCATTTAAACCTTTGATTTTTGCCAGTCAGAACGTGTAATGGTTTTGCCAACGTCGCAAAGTTCTTAACGAAGCGGCGATAATAGGAAGCGAATCCAATAAACCGCCGAACATCACCCACTGAGGTGGGTGTGGGCCACTCACGTACACACTTCGTTTTCAGAGGGTCAGTGGATACGCCGTCCGAACTGAAAATATGACCCAGATAACGGACGGAGTGTTGCAGGAGGTGGCATTTCTTCGGTTTAAACTTAAGGTCAGCCGCCCGCATTCTTTGAAAAACTGTCTCAAGGCGTTGGAGGTGTTCCTCGAACGTGCGGCTAAAGACAATTATATCGTCTAGATATATGAGGCACGTTTCCCACTGCAGTCCCGCCAACACCAACTCCATGAGCCGCTGAAACGTGGCCGGAGCCGCGTTCAGGCCCATCGGCAACCGATTAAATTCAAAGAGGCCTTGCGGCGTGCGGAATGCCGTTTTGGGTTTTGACTCGTCATCGAGGGGAAGCTGCCAGAAGCCCGAGGACAGGTCAAGGGTGGAAAAGAATTTAGCACCCGATAAAGCATCCAATGAGTCATCCATCCTCGGTAAGGGGTACGCGTCCGCTACCGAGATTTTGTTCAACCGGCGGAAATCAACGCAAAACCTCGTACCACCATCTTTTTTCTTAACCAAAACGACGGGCGCGCCCCAAGGACTGTTGGATGGCGAGATAATATCCGCCGCCAGCAATTCATCTACCGCCCCACGCACGTGTTCCCTTTCCGCCGGGCTCATGCGGTGAGGGTGCATACAGACAGGTGGCGATGCACCGGTTTCAATATGGTGCGACAAAAGCGATGTGCGTCCGAGGTCCAAATCATTCCTGCTGAACACATCAGCGTACTGCAGCAACAGCGAACGCAAGGCGTTCCTATGTTCATTTGACAAGGAAGAATTCTCTCCGCATAAATCCGCGATCCAGCGTTCTTGTGAACGATCATGCGGAGACCCATCAGCAGGCATCCGAGCGCGCGGCGGTTTTTCACAAGAGGTGAAATTGGTAGTGGCGTGAGCCAGCACCGATCCCTCCGGAACAACAACGCGATCAGGTCCCCCATTCAAGACCTGTATGAAAGGTGCCTGATCTGGGCGCACAATCGTTTGTGCCGCCGCCAAAGAAAAGGATTTCGATACGGAATTGGATGGGGATAATAGCACGCCTTTCGCACCCCTTCCCATTTGAAGCGGTTTTCGGTAACGTAGCGGAATGAGCATTTGCGCTCCCGATGGAACTTCCACCGTAGCCGCAACTACAGCAGTAACTGCGTTACCTGTAGGCGCCTTGGCCAGCAGGGAAGGCAGGAACGCCATCCTACGACCCCCCGGCATTTCCAAACAGTCCTGGTCGACCCGTATTCGCAACGGCATCCGGCGCGAGAAATCCGTCCCCAACAAGCATGGAACAGCTAGCGAGCGAGAAATTAACACAGGTCCCGCGGCGGTAATATTTCCGATAGCGATGCGCACATCCACCTGTCCGCAGATACCCATGCTCCCCCCATTGGCGGCAACACACGCATCATTAACCTTTGCGTATTCTCGATGCAGGAATGGACAACAAATGAAAAATTACATCCGAAATGATGGTAGCCGATGCGCCAGTGTCCACCAAGATACGGACGTCAACGCCGTCGATGGTACCACGTACCGTCGACGAGCCCGACACCTCAGCCACAATCCTGCGAGCCAATTTCTTCCACTGTGTAGCAGAGCGTGTCAATGGAGCAGGAGAAGTAAAATCGGCCTTAGGAGTGTAAGAATGAGTGCGAGTGGATGAGTGATGTGACATGACCTGCCGGGTGTCCGATTTGTGCCGACTCGCCCGAGGTTGTTGCAGTTCCACGGCAGGTAGAGGAGATGGATGTCCCCTTGGCGGAGGAGGCGACAGCAGAGGTCGGCAGCGGCAGTCACGGGCGAAGTGGCCCCGTCTGCCGCACTTAAAACATGCGGCCGACGTCGGCCGGTGGTCGGACGACCCGGCCCTCGCACGCGGTCGGGCCGTGTAGTCGTCCCGCTGGTCACGCAGCCGCCGGCCCGGAATCCTACGCGGGACAGCAGCAGCCAGCATGTCGTCGTCGCCCGAGTCGTCGGAGCAGTGGACAACCAGTCGCGGAGACCACCCCAGAGGCGGCCCGTCGATCTCGGGTTTCCCCGTCCACGCCGGCATCTGGTCCCACCGCTTGAGATTAAACTTAGCGTCCAGGCAGCGCGCCACCCACCGCGATGAAAGCGGTTCGTGGCCGCACACTGGTAGAGAGATGTTGAGCTCCTGAGACAACTCCAGCATGCGGGAAAGGATGAGTGGATCCAAATGCTCGGCCGTTGCGTCGGGGTAGGCGGCCATGGCCATCGCCATCAACGCCCCCCGATAGGCCAACGGTGATTCCTCCGGTGCCCGGCGACGCGACATAAATTTTCTGGTGGCCGATGTCGGCGGGTCGTAAAATTCTGCCATCTCTGTGAACGCATCCTGCAGTGTCTTCTTCTTGGACGCCGAAATGGAGCAGAAGACTCCCAGAGACACATCATCGAGCAGCGTAGGTAGCGCTCCCAGCACTTCTTCCTCCGTCCAGTTGACAGATCTAAAAGCCGACTCGAAGCGCCACGTAAAAGCACTCCAATCGCCCCCGGCGATAAATTCTTTTATTTGTGGAAGGCGATGTCCGCGGTGGCAGGCGCGTGCCGCGGGCGTCTCCGGCCGCCGTTCCCGCTCTCCGCTCGGTACAGACAAAATGGCGTCCGGCGTCCGCGTGGTAGCAGGCGCGCCCAAAATGGCGGCCGACGACTCCGGCGCAGCCGCCCCACCCAAGACGACGGCGTCCTCCCGCGTGGCAGGAGCAATGGTGGGTCCCGCTTCTATAGCAGGACCCCTTCCTGCGGCGTCCAGCTGATCGGCGATCTGGCGACCCACGGCTGGTGAGGACGCCACCGCGGTCACCAGGCTTAGCAGAATTACGCTCAACGACTCAATCTGCTCCGCCATCAGCCGCCATTCGTCTCTCGGTCCTGCGGTGGTCGCATCTTCCCGCGGTCGACGCTGAGAGGCGTCGAGGCGAGCGTCGTCAGTCGGCGGCACCAGGGCTGTAGCTCCCAACAGCTCATCCTCCTCCGTCTCGGCCTCTTCCTCCGACAGAGGCACGGGCAGGTTCTTTTTTCTGAGGTGTTTAGACATCTTGACGATCGTTCAAACAGTCGCAGAATTACTTCTGACACCAGTGTAATAATCCTTCCAGAGACGGCTTCGGAATCGGTCCTTTTATTTCCACTCCACAATACACTTTGCTCACTCACTCTCCGTTGCTGGCAGACAACGGAGAGAGGACAGACCACGCACTAAGTCCCCACCGCGCACGTGGCAACCCCAGCCCCCGTCCGCGCGTGACCCTGCTCTCGTTAGTTCCAGTCTGCTCCCGATCGTTTCCCTCCACTCGCTCGTAATCCCTTCGTCACATGGTTCCCCCAGCCAATCGTACATGGACAGCTTCGACCATTCTCGATGGTTCCCTGTCAATCCCGGGACCACGCCCCTCATCCGGCTCCCCATTGGCTGGGGCCCCGAATGGCTAGGCCAATCACTTCTGATGACCTGTAGTGATGACGCATGGGCCATGGTCCCTATCTCAACCCTTATTGGCTACAAGCAGGACCGGCAAGCCAATCCCCACGTGAACCCTCTATGGCTGTTATTACAGATCTTAGAAGTGGTTCTGTGATATCCGCTGTAATACGTATACCATTTAAAAAAATGTTGAGGATAATAATGCATTAGTTCCTGTGCTTGCATAACGTTTTGTTTCTTCTATAAGTGTTTTAATTGAAAGGAACTTGGCACCACAGACAGGAGACAAACTTGACTTGAGAGCTATGTAACACTGAGAAGCCTGTAGGAAGGCCTTTAGGTTGGCTCATAATGCGCCGGAGTGATCCCCTACTACTCCGGGTGCCCGTTGTAGTGGTTGGCTGCGCCGCACCAGGCGTGGAACACGATGCCACATGCTCGTAAACTATGACCCCCGTCTCTCCGAAAAAGGAGCATGGATTTGATGGCCAGCCTGTTGGGGTGAAATCAAATTGGTAAAGTCTCCCAATACTTCACAAAGGAGAGAGAGTACTCCTCTTTCTCATGGAAAAGATCGGATAAGAAATGAAATAAATACTTTGCATACATTGGTCAATTCACAATGCTGGTAAATCCAGGCATGCCACCACTGAACTGTGGGAAGGCCAGCAGTGGCGAGGGCACCGCGTGGCTTGTGTGGGTCGAGCGCGGTTGCCCGTGGCTCTTAGACGGCCACCCCATCATCAGGAGACCCGGCTGTATGCCGTCAAGACAGAGAGACACCACTGGACGAGTAGTGGGAGGCAGTGGAGAGGAAGAAGAGGAGGAGCTGTCACACGGCCGTAATGAGTTAATAGCGGTAAGCTATTGAGGAGCTTCAGGAGCAGTGGAGCTGTGGAAAGAAGATCTGAAGAGTTGACGTTGCGGAAGCATGAACGTGCAAAGAGTTGTCGGTGACTCAGTGGAGGTAAGCGCGACTCGGGGAGAAGATCCACAGGATAGCTTTGCCGGGCGGCAGGGCTTTTGACGTCAGTTTTAGGATGAGCAACTTATTGCAGCGCTTCCTGACATGGTTTGAGGAAAAGGTAGGCGAGAGGACTCTGTCGCTGCTCAAACTGCAACTGTTGTCAGAACTGGACGCAAAAATGGTGACGGTTTTTCTGTATAACGAATCACTACTAGACCACGATGTGGAGGTGTGGTTGTGACAGCACTGCCTTTTGTTGTCGAGTGGCAAGCATGTCCTGGACTCGCTGGGCATTTGGACAGGGGCTAGGCAGTGGTGGGTG
Organism: Lampetra planeri; assembly: GCF_965212315.1. Taxonomy (NCBI): domain Eukaryota; kingdom Metazoa; phylum Chordata; class Hyperoartia; order Petromyzontiformes; family Petromyzontidae; genus Lampetra; species Lampetra planeri. The sequence goes on from NC_136134.1 coordinate 442,064, forward strand.
AGATTAAAAGCTGTGGACGGTGCCCTGCAGCAGATCCCGAGTGCCCTTAACATCAGGGGCAGCAGGGGCTACGTCATTACGAGGGCCAACCCAAACTTTGCAGGAGGTGTGGTAGACGAGGCTATCTGGCGGCGGTGTGTGAAGCACGAGTGTGCTATCGCTGAAAATCACTGGACCACATAGTAGATGAGTGCCGCATCTCATCACAATGTATCCTTTGTGGGAGCAAGGATCATCTGTACCGGAATTGCCCCGAAATCATACGCAAATATGGTCCGGGCACATAAGGACCAGACTACCAATGGAGGGAGCAGGGAGACAACCAAGGCCAGGTCGGCGCACACGCTGCATAGCCGAGCAACAGATGATGTGGGTGGTGAAATTTCTGACCAGAGAATGCCCCTGTTGGACGAGAGGGAGGAACTGGAAACGCCATCCGTAGAAGGGGTAGAATCCACGAGCCGGCGGGAAGATGGGCCCAAAGCCATGAGATGGAGGAGGTGGCCTCTAAGCCAACAGTGGCTGATTGGGCGGAGGAGGTGGAGGCGACAGAGGGCAAAGGGGTGCAACAGAAGAAAGGTGACAAGAGGGGATCTTTCGAGAGGACAGCAAAGAGGAAGTGGAGGACACAGAGTGCTTCACCACGATCTGCCCCCTGGGAAGGCCCTCGGCCATCAGACTCTTCAACAGACTTGGTTACATCTGAAGAAGTAACAACCAAGACGAGCCAGGAGGGGGTTTTCCCCAAAACCCATGAGTGCTGAATGTCTCCTGGACTTGGTCGACAAGAATTGTTATTCATTTCTGGAGGACGTTTCTGAGCCTATCTAGACACCCCTGGTCATGGAGCTCTCCATAGCATCAGTCAATTTGAGGGGACTTTGGGGTGTGGCTAAGCGTAGAGCAACGGTGCATTATACTGGTAGGAACGAAGTGGACCAGCCACCAATTAGATTATATCGTCCGTCCGTTTGTCCGTCCGTCCGTCCGTCCGTGTAGCAACATCGCCCCCTACTGCAAACACTTGGCATGACCCTACAAAAACCGAGACCTAGGCCTGAAACTCTCCCTTCGTATCGTACCCCCGCGTGTGTAAAGGGGAGTTAATGTTTAACAATGTTACATTCCCTGATGTTTTTAAATAGAAACATTTACATTTAAAGCTTTTACATAAATAATTAAAACATTTATATTAACAATTAACTCACGGCGGCCTAAGGCCTACAGCTAGGCCTAAAGCCTAAACCTAGGCCTCAAACTCTCCCTTCGTATAGTTCCCCCGTGTGTGTGAAAGGGAGTTAATGTTTAACAATGTTACATTCCCTGATGTTTTTTAATAGCAACATTTACATTTAAAGCTTTTACATAAATAATTAAAACATTTATATTAACAATTAACTCACGGCGGCCTAAGGCCTACAGCTAGGCCTAAAGCCTAGACCTAGGCCTCAAGCTCTCCCTTCGTATAGTTCCCCCGTGTGTGTGAAAGGGAGTTAATGTTTAACAATGTTACATTCCCTGATGTTTTTTTAATAGAAACATTTAAATTTAAAGCTTCTACATTAAAAACAACTCCCTACCCCCCCCCTCGTCGGCGGCTCTCCAGCCGAGCCAGGCCTGAGAATCTCTCCCCCGCTCGGGGTGTATTGGGCGGGGCAACGGCGGCAGGGGGCGTGGGCACGAGGTGGAGGGCGGGGCTACGCGGGGTTGGGGCGGGGTTATGGCGGTAAGGGGCGGGGCAACGAGCTGGGAGCGGGGACACCGAGATGGGGCGGGGCCACGGGTGGCCGGGGCGGGGTTACGCGGGTGGAGGGCGGGGCCACGGGGCATCCACTTATTGGTGGCCATTTTTTGCCATTTCATTTTATTATAGCCATTCAATTGTTCGGTCCTACCAGCCCACCCCACAGGGTCCTGTTCTGCGAACTTTAAAGAAAGACATATGTCCTGCAGGAATGCCACCTGCCATACTTTCTCGGCCGCGTGAAGCTGTTTGAGCCCTGGGATGGGCACTCTTTCTGGTCCTGGGGCAACGCTAATAAGTGTACTAGGGTAGCCATCCTCCTAGGACCGTAGAAGGGTCGAGGTACAGGAGGCACTGGCCATCTGCAATATGTCAACGCCACATACGACGGAGCTGCAGTACGCCTAATTAACGTATATGCCCCCACGCGGTATGCGGAGTGAGTGGAACTATGGGGTAATATAGCTGCCCTGCTGATTACGCAGAGGCATGTCATATTGGGGGGGGTGATTTCAACTGTCCGCTCGGCCTGTCAGATGTGCTGTCTACTTCTGGGGCAGGAGGATAGACCCCTCTTCAAGGAAACTCAGTGACTTGGTTATGGATTTTGATTTAACTAACGCCTTTCGGTTGCTGCACCCAGCATGTCCAGGTTTCACTTGGGCCAGTAGTTCGGGATCTCTGCTTTCAAGAATAGATTTTATTTTTGTCTCTGCTAAAATTATAGTGGAGTATTTGGAGACTGAACCGTTCTCATTTTCAGATCACAAACTGATTACGGCGAGGCTACGAATTCCAGGTGTATTACGGTTAGGGAAAGGGATCTGGAAGATGAACGTGAGTGTCTTAGTGGACAAGAAGGTGACGAGGGTTTTCATCAAACACTACGAAGAATGGAGAAGCCTACAGTGCTGCTTTAGCACTATGGCAGAATGGTGGGAAATGGTCAAAAGCCGGACCAAGGGATTTTTTCAGGCACACAGCAAATAAATAAGTGTCAGAAATGAGTTAAGGGGCCTGAATGATCAGCTAGAGAAGGTATATCGGCTGCTGGAACTGGGTTATCCAGTGATGGACGAAGTAAGACATCTAAAGAATAAAATCTCCTTGTCGCTTGAAGGGTGGCGCAGCTCGTTTTTAGGGCACGGGTTAGGGCAGTAGAGGAGGGGGAAAAGCATAATCCATGAGCTGGTCGGCCCTAGTCTGGGCAGATTGACGCAGACAGAAGGCATCGTTGAGGCGGCGCGAGAAGGTCAGGGCTCTTGATTTTGATTAATAAGCAAATTCAAATGCAGGAACTGGATGAGGCGGTGAGACGTCTACGTTTGCACAAGACACCAGGGAATGACGGAATACCGGCCGATTTTTATGGCAAATTCTGGGACACCATCAAGCATGACGTGTTACAACTGTACAGGGAAACTTTGGCGGAGGGTCCAGTACCAGAGTCCATGAGGGTAGGGGTAATATCCCTTATATATAAGGGGAAGGGGGCCCACAGCGACCTTGGGAGTTGGCACCCAATCACCCTGCTAAATTTCCATGCGACAGCGCCGCAGCTGGCTGCAGTCCCGGATCGCTCTCACAGTTTATCAACCGTAACCACACCTCGTACCTTACCCTCGTCCTTCTTCACTCACCACCGCTCTTCTTATTTTAATCTTCCATTATATTTTTCATAAAATTTATTTTGTTTTATTATTTTCATTATTACTTTGGCGTCGCCCTAGTTTTGGGTGGCGGCAGATCCCTGCACCCAACCCCGCCCGCCTCCGTGTTCACTGCACACGCCTCGCGGCGCTACAACAGCTGACAAATGCCGTTTACTGCAGTGTCACACAACTCGCCTTAACTGCCGCATCGCACAGCTGTTGGCCATTGCGAGTAAACGAGGCCTGCTGCGTCGACTCACGATGCTGGAGGACGCTGGCTGTATTGTTCATGCAGCGCGGCTTAACAGCCGCCCCGGGTACGGTTCCTGCCAGCAACGTCCTCACAAGGCACCTCTTCCTCCTCTATCAGCGAGTGTGAGCTTGGCGTGCCCCAGCATCGCCAGCAAGTGGAGCTCGACGTGCTCCGTCCAATGTTCACCACCATCAGCGAGTGGGAACGCGAAGCAGACTGTCATCTCCTCAACACGAGAGAGTTGGCTTGCCTGCTGCCCAGCACCACCAGTGAACGGGAGCTCTGCGAGGTTGTCCATCCTGCTGCATCACCTGCGAGCTGGAGCACAGCGCGTGGTCAGCTAATCCACTGGACCTCGTGTTCTTCTGGCTGCTCCATTGTACGCCCCGCCTGCGTGGTTCTGTACGCCCGTGTACGCGCTCAACGAGTGTTTACACGGACGTGTTTGCATCCGCTACGTACGGGGAAGTGCTTGCTGACAGCGTGGTGCTTGGACAACGCCACCTCGACTTGCTGCTCAGGGCAGCAGAGCCGCTGATTGGAGTCCACCCGAATCCGGGCCCCTTCATCAGCACCATCGGTGCAGCACGGGCTGATATAATAGGGCTACGACATGCACCATCTCTTCATCATCTGCACCTAGAACCCGCGCTCCTGAGGACGCTCTCTGTCCTTGGGCTTCTCCGAGGTCAACGTCGGAGACTGCATCGGCACCGTGGTTGCAGAGGTGGTAGGGGCCGCCGTTCACAGGTCGACCTCGAACCAGCCATCTCCTCTATTCCCTCGACGCCTCACCTGCAACGGATCTTCACATCTACCTTCACACATCCGCCTCGGCCTACTCAACGCACGCTCCATCACCAAAAAATCAGCCCTGATTCACAACACCATCTCGGACCACCACATCGACCTTTTGCTCATCACTGAGACCTGGTGCAGGCAAGACTCCCCGCCAGCCATCTCTCTGGAAGTTGCGCCCCCAGGATACAAGGTTCTTCATAAACCTCGCGCAACTAACTAGCGGGGTGGTGGCTTAGCGGTCGTTTACAATGCTCACTTGAAAATTAAAGAGCTCTATCTAACAATGGCTCCCGCCACCTTCGAGGTCCAGTCCGTATCCCTTACTACTGTAGGGGTGTCAGGGGAAGGATTCCCACCAATAGGTGGGTGAGTGGGAGGGGTGATCGAGGAGATATAAGGAGAGAACGGGCGGGAAGAGGGGGCCTTTGGCGGGAACGATATTGGGACGGCTGGGGACAGGTGTGGATGGAAGAAAAGGATTAAAGGACGAGACACCTGCAATCTTGTGTCGGCTCTCCTTTACATCTGGTGGCAGCGGTGGGATTACAATGGCTACAAAGAAGAATCCCCGCGGAAATGAGCCAAGGGAAGAGGAAGCAGGGGCCGGGGATCCTTCCCATGCCGGGCAACAAGGGGGCCTGCTATCAGAAGCAGCAGCAGGGGGCCTGGATCGCCTGGAGGACCCCATGGAGGACCGCATGGCCCGCGTGGAGAGGGCACTCCAGGAGCTACTGCAGAGGCTCCCTATGGGGGGCCCGCCAGCACCGGGACCCCCACCCCCACGCGTACTATGGGAGGAGAGGCCACGGGACCCGGAGGCCGACCAGCCGGCCGGGCAGGTGCCGCAACCAACCTCGTCACGCCAGCCGCCGCCGCTCCCGCCAAAACCCCCAGGGCTAAACACCCAACATGGAGAGCAGGTGGCCGGACGGCCGCGTCGGCTGGGGCCCGTCGACAAGTTCGTGGCTGAGGAAGAAGATTGGGAGGGGTTTGTCCGCCGATTCGAGGCTGCCTTCCACGCTCTCAAGTGGACAGACGAAGAGGCACTACGAGCGCTGCCATCCGTTCTGGGCGAAGAAGCACTCTCCTCTTACACCTCCCTTCCCTCGCACAGCAAGTCCACGCTACAGGCGGCCTACGAGGCTTTGGGGGAGATCTATTGCCCGGCGGAAGGAGCCTTTAAACGGTTCCAGGATCGCCAGCGAGGGGCTAAAGAATCCCCTTTAGCCTACAGGGGTGCGCTGCTCGTGTTGGCGAGGAGAGCTTTCCCTCGCCTGGCTGAAGAAGCGCTCGAGGACCTCGTGGTCGAGCACCTTGCCGCGCCGGCGTTGTAATGCCCGTGGTGACGCCGGGGGAACGCACCTCGCTGTGGGCTGCCCGGACCATCCAAGCCCACGAGCAGGTCATGGGCCGGGCGCCACCCGTCGGCCCGGTGGCTGGCGTGGCGGGGGGGAACAGCCGAGCCGTTGCCGCGGCGCTACGGGGTCCAGCGACACCAACCGCCGAACCTGCACCGTCGCCACAGGCTGCCTGTGGGGCAGCTGGGAACGGACCCCCGACGTCTGAGATGGAGCCATCGCTGCGGGAGGTGTACGCGGTGATCCGGGGACTGGCGGAGCAGAGGGACCAGGGGCGCGACCAGCCGCCACGTCGCTGGCAGCCGCCTCTACAACATCGCGCCGAGCCCCCCCGACGGAACGCCCCGTGGGTCTGCCACCATTGTGGTTGAGAGGAGCATGTGGCGAGGGGGTGCCGCACGGAGCCGGAGGGCGCCAACGTCACCTGGAACCCGCCGGGGCCGAACGCAGACAGGATCCAGGCGAGTGACGCCGTCCCGCCCGGCCTCTCGGTCGGGCCGAGCAATTACAATTCCGACGCCGCGAACTTACCGGGAGTCTCCTGGGGGTGGGCGCCGTCGGTGTCGTTCCCCGGTCCCCATTGTCCGGGTCGGGGGAAGGGGATCGCGCCGGGGATAGCGCCGGGGCCGGTGATCGCGTCGTGACCAGAAGTGGCGTCGCGACCCGGAATGGTGTCGCGAACGGACGTGACGTTGCATCCGGAAGTGACGTCGCGGCAGAAAGTGGTGTCGCGGATCGCGCCGGGAATTGCGCCGGGGCCGTGGACCGCACCGGGAATCGTGCAGAGGCCGGGGACCGCGCCGGGGATCGCGCCGAGGCCGGGAGGGACGTCGCGGGCGGAAGTGACGTCGCGGGCGGAAGTGACGTCGCGGGCGGAAGTGACGTCGCGGGCGGAGGTGACGTCGCGGGCGGAAGTGACGTCGCGGGCGGAGGTGATGTCGCGGCCGGGGGTGACGTCGCGGCCGGCGGTGACGTCGCGGCCGGCAGTGACGTCGCGGGCGGGCGTGGCGTCGCGGGCGGGCGTGACGTCGCGGGCGGGCGTGGTTTCGCGGGCGGGCGTGGGTTCGCGGGTGGGCGTGACGTCGCCGGCGGGCGTGACGTCACCAGTTACCTACGACGCCGGCGAGTTGCCAGGGGCAACGGCCCTAGGGCGGAGGCAGCCCACAAAATTGACATTGCGCCCTGGAGCAGTTCCACGGCCCGCCTCACCACCGCTTTGCGGCAGAGCGAGACGGAACCAGGGGGACCACGCCCCCGTGACAAAGGAAAGGGAGGGGAGAAGGGAGGGGCTCACGGGAAGGCCCACCCCCCAGTCCCCACCGCCCCCTACAATGGGCCCCCCCCCCCACACCACAAGGGGGGCCCATCCTACGTCACCAAGGGGGGGCAATTTGCACCACATAGAGAGCCCAGCCCGCAACCCAGGGGTAAGCCCACACTATGTAACAAGGGCGCGTTCACCCTGCTGCGACGCACTCCAAAGGGAGGAACCCCATCTTTGATCCATTCACATCCATCCCCCATCATTTCACCATGCACCACAGGATAACGAGACGCCGCCTGGTCAGTGGCCGGACTCAGCCACACAATGGAGGAAGCTGGCAAGGCGGGTGGTAGCGGCCACGTCAGGAACCTCGGACCTGGTCGGTGAAATCGCGGGAGTGTCAGCACATATCTTGGTGGATACGGGGGCATCAGCCACGATCATCTCGAGCACCATGCACGAGATGCTGCCGGATAAAATCCGACCTTTAGTCCCTGTCAAGACAACGTTCATTGCAGCAAATGGAGGCAGCATGGGCTTCCTGGGCCAGGTTGAAGCCCCGATACAGATTGGGCAGCTTTCGGTAGCAGGACCCATCCTTGTCTCCGCAACATTGCCTGTACCCTGCCTGTTGGGGACGGACTTTCTGAGGCGGATGCCAATGAAAACCGATCTGGCCAATGGGCGGGTGGAAGTCCAGGGAACGCATCTCCATTTCCTAAAGGCGGAGGGGGCCAGCCGGGGTGTACCCTACGTGCAGGCTCTGGTCAGTAAGTCTGTCTCCATTCCCCCGGCAGCCCAGATGCTAATTCTGCTGCAATATCGGTCCCCCCTCGTGACAGCCCGACCAGACTCACCCATCCTGGTGTCTCCGGCGTCAGCTGCCATGGATCGCCATGCGCTGGTGGGAGCCGAAACTATTGTACAGAGGAACCAGCATCTGTTCATTCAGGTGCTGAACACCTCCGATAGAACAGCGACGGTGCAGGAGGGAACAGTTCTGGCCCACGTTAGTCCCTTGTCACTAGGAGCCCCAGGGACAGAGCCCGAGCTTGTAGGCAGCATCAGCCAGTCCGAGGACAGAAGGGCCGAATCGTGGATGGACCAGCTGGCGGGGCCTGAGCCGGGATTGCCGCCCGACCAGAAACAGCAGCTGCACTCGTTATTGCAGGAGTTCTCGGACGTGTTCAGCCGGGGACCGTTCGACCTAGGGCGCACAAATCTGTCGCAGCACCACATCAACACGGGAGATGCCGCACCCCTGCGCCAAAACACATATAGAATGAGCCCAATGGAAAAAAGGGCACATTCAACAAGCGGTGCAGGAGATGCTGCGGGCCGACATAATTTATCCATCCTCGAGTCCCTGGGGGGCACCGGTGGTCCTAGTCAAGAAGTCAGATGGGTCACTGAGATTCTGTGTGGACTTCCGACGCCTCAATGCCGTCACGCTGGCCGACGCATATCCCCTACCACGTATCAACGACTCATTGGATGCACTGGCGGGAGCAAAATTTTTCAGTACGCTGGATTTATTGTCCGGGTTCTGGCAAGTCCCACTAGATGCAGACTCCCGGCCTAAAACAGCGTTCCGGACACCACAGGGCCTGTTCGAGTTCAACTGCCTGCCTATGGGCCTCCAGACTGCGCCGGCAACGTTCCAACGCATAATGGAGTTGGCCTTAGCAGGCCTCCAATGGGAAACGTGCCTCATCTACCTGGATGACGTCATTGTTTTCAGCCGATCATTCGAGGAACATATTGACCGATTACATCAGGTATTCCTGCGGTTCCGGAACGCGAACTTGAAGCTCAAGCCGTCGAAGTGCCACCTTATGCAGTCGTCGGTACGCTACTTGGGCCACGTCGTCAGTGAGTCTGGAGTGGCTACAGACCCGGAAAAGACGGCCTGCGTGAGGGCCTGGGCTGTTCCCACAACGGTTCCAGAGGTACGCCGGTTTGTGGGTTTCGTTTCTTACTACCGCCGGTTTGTACCCAACTTCGCAACCATTGCCAAGCCCTTGCACGTGTTGACAGCGAAGAACCATAGGTTTTATTGGGGCCCTCTGGAGGAAGAGGCATTCCAGAAGCTGCGCTCACGTCTGACAGATGCACCACCATTGGCCTTTCCGGATTTTGGCCTCCCCTTTATCCTGGACACGGACGCCAGCGATGTGGGCATCGGCAGTGTTTTGTCGCAAGTCCAGCAGAGTCGGGAGGTGGTTATCGCCTATGGTAGTCGCGTGCTTTCATCAGCGGAGCAGCGCTACTGCGTCACACGTAGGGAACTCCTGGCAGTCGTTCACTTCGTGCAGCAATTCCGACCCTACCTGTTTGGTCGCAAATTTACGGTCCGCACTGACCACGCGGCCTTGCAGTATTCGCTCCGCATCGACCAGCCTTCAGGCCAGCTGGCCAGATGGATAGAGCGCCTGCAGGAGTACAGGTACCAAGTAGTGCATCGCAAAGGGACCAGACATGCCAACGCAGACGCATTGTCCCGACTGGCACCCCAGGGCTCTTGTGCATGTGTAGTGACATAAGAAGGGAGCGGCTGCTGGGGGCTCTGGGATCCCAGGCGAGTCCAGGCGCTTAATCCCCTTGGCGCCAGGCGTGGGTTCTCAGGCGGGTCAGACGCTTAAGCCCCTTGGCATCAGGCGTTGAGTTCCCAGGCGCTTAATCCCCTTGGCGCCGCCAAAGGGGGGGGCTGTGTGTGCTCTGTGGGATATCTGGGGGCGCACACGGCCCCACCCCTCGTTGGGGACTGGGCATATAAGTGGAGCTCCCTGGACGATCGGGGCCAGTTGTAACTCAAGACCCAAGACCCACGACCAGCCATCTGAAGACCCTGGGATGATGTGAGAGCCAGTGGTGGGACTCTGGAACTCCCGACTCTACGACCTTGTGAGGGCGAGTTCCAGAGCGTAGCCAGAGTAGTGTATCTAGGCTGTGTACCTAGGCTGTGTACCTAGGCTGTAACAGAGTATCAGGACTGTTGGAGAGTTGGACTGTTGGAGTGTTGTGTTGTAATAAAGAAGTTACCTCTACAAGTGTCTCCGGAACCCGTTACATTTGGCGTCAGAAGTGGCTATGGAGACAAGAAGTAAGCCACGTACCTTCAGTCCTGACGGCGATGAAGAGGAGCAAGCAGCGATGGGGCGGCCAACGCCGGCCGACAGCGACGCTGCACCGCCGGCCGAAAACAACGCCGCACCGCCGGCTAAGCAGCTGTCTGCTCCGCCGACCGTCCCCTCTCCAGCGTCGGGAGCAGAGATGGAGGAGGCGCTGCTTCGCCTCGCAGAGCTGCTCTGCGCCACCACCTCCCTCCTGGGCGAGATGCGGTGCTCGCGGCTGATGGCGGGAGAGAGAGAGGAGGCGCGGCGCTCGCCCGAGCCAGCCGCCGCCTTTCCCTCCACGAATGTGAGCGATACTTCCGGGAATGACATCACTTCCATCGGAGGAGCAATGACTGCTGGGAGCGACGTCACTTCCGGGCCCAGCGTGGGCCAACCCGGAGACGCCGCGTCATCAGCGCTGCGTCCCTCACCGCCGGGTGACAGCTGTTTGCAACCTAGCAACGCCGCGTCATCAGCGCTGCGACCTTCACTGCTGGACGACAGCTGGCTTCAACCTAGCATACCGCGTCATCAGCGCTGCGACCGGACAGTGAGGGCGCCATTCTTACTGTAACCAGCGCCGGCACATGGACCGACACGCTGGTCGCCGCCTTTGCTGCTCTGGCCAAAGGTTGGAGGTCGGGAGACCAGGCCCCTGACATTTCGTACATTTACGCGCTCCGGATTAATGATTTTTTTGTTGACATTTTCTTCATTGTCGTCGGGGAATCGTGACTGTTGTTGGGTAAACTGTGTGGAGCTTCGCTCGTGAGTGTTGTCAATGTGTGTGCGAAACTTTGCTTGTGATTGTTAACAATGTATGGTTGGTATTGAGCTTTGTTCGTGATTGTTAATGTATAGCTTGTGCTGTCATTGTTAACGATGTATATACTGTATGGGGCATTTATCTTGAGATGGTGACATGCTGCCAAGGATTTGGAATTGTCATGCTGGCTCTCAAATATCTTGGGGTGCAGATCCTGACCAGGATGGCCCAGCGGGTGTTGCGTGTCTAACACGAGAGTTGTGGTCCCGTCATGCTATGGCTGACGGCTTGACCTGACAGCCCGGAGATAGAGACACTCCGTGGCATGTCTAGCCTAGTGGGCTGTGTGCTCACATGGCTCGGAGAGTGTGGTCCCGTCATGCTATGGCTGACGGCTTGACGTGACAGCCCGGAGATTGAAACACTCCGTGGCATGTCTAGCCTAGTGGGCTGTGCGCTCACAGGGCTCGGAGAGTGTGGTCCCGTCATGGAATAGCTGACGGCTTGACCTGACGGCCCGGAGGTTGAGACCCTCCGTGGTACGTCTGGAGCAGTAGGCTCGCCCTGACGGCCCGGAGATTGAAACACTCCGAGGCGCGTTGAAACAGTGGGCTGGAGATTCGTGGTGTTCAGGTGTAGTTGTCCCGTTACGTTGGGACTGTATCCCTCAGTTGTTAGGGTGCATGTTGTGCAGGGAGTGAACAATAGGTCGTCTCAGATCGGTCGGTACAGCTATATGCTGCGATGCGAGTCTTGGAGAGAGGTTGGGTCTCAGATTGGTCGGTACAGCTATATGCTGCGATGCGAGTCTTGGAGAGAGCTTGGGTCTCAGATCGGTCGGTACAGCTATATGCTGCGATGCGAGTCTTGGAGAGAGGTTGGGTCTCAGTTCGGTCGGTACAGCTATATGCTGCGATGCGAGTCTTGGAGAGAGGTTGGGTCTCAGATCGGTCGGTACAGCTATATGCTGCGATGCGAGTCTTGGAGAGAGGTTGGGTCTCAGATCGGTCGGTACAGCTATATGCTGCGATGCGAGTCTTGGAGAGAGACTGGGTTGAAGTCCCCCCCGATATGGCCGACGTGCGCGGTTTTAGGATGGAGACGCCACTTTGGAAAGGCGGGGGTGCAAACGGTTGACATGTAATGTCGGTGGTGGTCCTCATTGAGGGCTGCTGGGACGCAAGCACGGGATGCCTTGGAGATGCGGTTCGCGCGTGCGGCCACCATTTATGGACAGGAGCAGGCAGATTTATTTTGGTTGTGTCATGTAAATTTTATATATATATATTTAAAAATGTAGATACTGGAGCAGCCCTGAAGTGCGACTTCTTTGCCCAGTACATGGGTCGGCCCTGAAGTACGACTTCTCGACCCGGGACGTAGACAGACATCCGGATAAGTGTGTGTAGAGGGGTGATAGACATGTTGGTCTTCGCCTTCTCACCACCTGACGGATGGGAGGGTGGCAGGGTGGTGTGGATCCCTGCCATCCATGCGGTGATTGTGTGATTTCGGTTCGATTACCGGTGTTGGTTGTGCATCCAACGCGTCGGAATCTGTATATTTGTTGTTAATTCCCCGTTTTCTATGCAGATCCCGAGGAGGGCTAGGTGTGCCGCGGGTCGTTTGTTCACATGTCATTGCTTAACCTTTTTGTTGATTGATGCTTGTGTAATGTAGTAACTCGGCGGGAGACGACTTCACGGGTAACACACTCTTTATTTTATCAAACTCGTTCACAGGTGACTAACACCTACTTTGTATCTCGGGTGACAAACACCCACTTAGTATCTCGGGTGACAAACACCCACTTAGTATCTCGGGTGACAAACACCCACTTAGCTACTTGGCGACTAACGCCCACTGAGCTACTCGGATGACCAACATCCACTTAGTATCTCGGGTGACAAACACCCACTTAGCTACTTGGCGACTAACGCCCACTGAGCTACTCGGATGACCAACATCCACTTAGCTACTCGGCGACTAACGCCACTGAGCTACTCGGGACACTCCCTGCCCGGGGTATCTGTCTCGACTGTGGGTCCCCAGCCCGACCCACGGGGGCGTCGGACCCCGGGTCCCACAGCCTCGCCTCCGAGCCACACAGGGCCCCGGTCCCCACAAGGACGGCGGGACTAGGGGTCTCGGGGCACTAGGTCTTCAGCTCCGTCTTCGGGTCTTCAACTGGGTAACTCTCCTCGAGTGCTCTCGCGCGTCCCCCTTTATACCCCACCTGCGGACGTCGCTGCGAGCACCCACTTATTCGACCAATCGCTGGGCGCTGGCTACGATCCTCTTTTCCCACATCTCATCGTGCCTCACCACCCACGCCGCGCCGCCCCGTCATCTGTCACTCCCGGCGCGCGCGTCCACACCACGCCCACAACGCGTGCCCAACCCCGCACCCCGCGCCGCCCCGTGATCCATCACTGTCACAGTCGGCGCACGTCAACACCACCACTACACTTGTATATAGTGTAGAGTTGTACAGGTTGGTTATGGTATTTATGGTTGCTTTCTTGTTCTCTTTTGTTTTCCTGTTGAGGCTCGCGTATTTTTTTTCTCTCTCTCCCTTTCGTTAATTTAAACTTTTTAATTATTGACAGCCGGGACGGCTGGAGGCTACGTAGAGGGGGGTAATGTAGTGACATAAGAAGGGAGGGGCTGCTGGGGGCTCTGGGATCCCAGGCGAGTCCAGGCGCTTAATCCCCTTGGCGCCAGGCGTGGGTTCTCAGGCGGGTCAGACGCTTAAGCCCCTTGGCGTCAGGCGTTGAGTTCCCAGGCGCTTAATCCCCTTGGCGCCGCCAAAGGGGGGGGCTGTGTGTGCTCTGTGGGATATCTGGGGGCGCACACGGCCCCACCCCTCGTTTGGGACTGGGCATATAAGCGGAGCTCCCTGGACGATCGGGGCCAGTTGTAACTCAAGACCCAAGACCCACGACCAGCCATCTGAAGACCCTGGGATGATGTGAGAGCCAGTGGTGGGACTCTGGAACTCCCGACTCTACGACCTTGTGAGGGCGAGTTCCAGAGCGTAGCCAGAGTAGTGTATCTAGGCTGTGTACCTAGGTTGTGTACCTAGGCTGTAACAGAGTATCAGGACTGTTGGAGAGTTGGACTGTTGGAGTGTTGTGTTGTAATAAAGAAGTTACCTCTACAAGTGTCTCCGGAACCCGTTACACATGCACCACAGGCGGGGCACGCTGCAAGGAGGCGATTGGAGATGGCTACAGCTGGAGGAAGCCCCACTGCGAACGCTACGCGCCTCAGCAGAGGCAGGGGGGAGGAGTACATCGTATGGGAGGACCGCCTCATGCGATGGGACCCAACAGGGCGCCGGCGATGCCTGGTAGTTCCGGAGTCGCTGCGTCAACAATTGGTTATGGACGTACACGGCCGCCAGCTGCTGCACCTGGCGGGGCGGAAGATACTGTACACATTACAGGGTCGGTACTTTTGGCCAGGTATGACCGTTGACGTGCATCGATGGGTCGCTACCTGCGTCGAATGTGCGCGGCGAAAGCCGCCACCCCGGGTAAGCCAGGCGCCCCTACAGCCCATCACGGTGACCAGGGTCAACGAATTGGTTGCGTTGGACATCCTGGGACCACTGCCGGTCACGCCACGGGGAAATAAATACCTGTTGGTCGGAGTCGAGTACTGCACGAGGTGGCCGATGGCGTGGGCCCTCCCGGACCAAACGGCACAGACCATCGCCGATGCCTTCATGGGAGGCTATGTCCTTGATAAGGGGGCACCGGAGCGGTTGCTCACGGATCAGGGCAGGATTTTCTCCTCACAGCTATTGAAGGACGTCTGCTCTATCCTGGGCACTAAAAAGGTCCGAACATCTCCGTATCATCCCCAGACCAATGGGATGGTAGAGCGGCTTAACCGCACCATAGCGGCCATGCTGTCCCAAGTGGTGGACGAAAACCATTCCGACTGGGACCTCCACATTCCATCGGTCTTAGCGGCGTACAGGGTGGCCCCACACACGGCGACGGGGTTCTCGCCGTATTTCCTGATGTACGGACGGGATCCCGTTCCGCCTATTGAGGTGCAGCTGACGGACATTCCCGCAAGAGCCGACGCATGGCCGAAGGCACTAAAGACCTCCCTCATTTATTTGAGAGAGGCCCACCAAGCAGCCGAGGCCGCATCGGCCACGAGCCAAGAGAGTAATGTACGGATACGGGAGAGGACAGTGACAGCCAAGCCCTTTAAAGTCGGGGACCAGGCATGGCTACACTGTCCTCAGGTGCCGGTTGGCCTCTCACCAAAGCTGCACCGACCCTGGAAAGGGCCGGTCGAGGTCATTAAAGCACTCTGACCGCAGTGCGTCCAGGTCCAACTGGGTAAGCGACGATGGTTTGTACACCCCACCCGCCTTAAGCCATACATCTCTCCACCGTCATCTTCACCAACATCACCACCAACATCACTGCCAACATCATCATCATCCCTACCCAGGCCAAGGTCGCCGACCACCACGCGCCGACCGGCAGGGGGTTCGGTGCCCTGTGTTCCCTTGTCACCTACAGCACCCCATGTGAGGCCTGACGGAGCGGCGGCACGAGCGGGGGCCGGAGAGACAGCGGCGCCAGGCAAGGCGACACCGGCACCACCGAACCAGGGACCCCGACGAGAGGGCCTTCGAAGGAGGGGGCCGCCACGGTCATCTGCTGCCTGTAGATGTCCGGGCTGTTACGGGATGCTGGCTGGAGACCTGGGCAGGCCGCGCAATTGATTTCGTTGTGTTATAGTGCATTGTATGGTTGTGGGGGGGGTAAGGGCTGTCGTCACTGTCAGTGGTGGGAGGCATGGGGAGACTTAAATGGTCCATGGGGGAGGCAGAACCGAGGACGGTTGTTTTTTCTCCGGGGGGGGGGGGGGGGGGGGTGATGTAGGGGTGTCAGGGGAAGGATTCCCACCAATAGGTGGGTGAGTGGGAGGGGTGATCGAGGAGATATAAGGAGAGAACGGGCGGGAAGAGGGGGCCTTTGGCGGGAACGATATTGGGACGGCTGGGGACAGGTGTGGATGGAAGAAAAGGATTAAAGGACGAGACCCCTGCAATCTTGTGTCGGCTCTCCTTTACATTACTAACAACGAGTGCTTTTCCATAATTTCCATCTATCGCCCTCCAGATGGCAGCATCAACACCTTCTTAAATGAACTTTCGGAATTCCTATATCTGATTCCTAACCCATCTCACAGGCTCGTGCTTACAGGTGACTTTAATTGCCCCAGAAATACGCCAGTCTCCATCGATAGTCACCTTGAGTCAACTTTGGCCTGCCATAACCTGGTCATCACAAACTCAGGCCCCACCAGAGCTTCGTCAACAAACGTTGAGAGCATGCTCGACCTGGTTCTGGAACCTGACCAGCACCGACGCATCACTGCACTGGGAGTTTTCCAAACTGATTACTCCGACCACCGCCTCATACTTTCTTCCCTCCAATTTCCCAAGCCAATCACCATCAAATTCACCCGCAACTTGCGTAATTTTAAGGGTATTGAGTTTTCTGCTTTTCGTCACCTCCTTGCAAATTCGCTTTCAATGTTATCCCCATCATCGCTCTCCAACTAGAAGCTGACATGAGGGCGGCGCTGGACAAACTAGCTCCATTAAAATCACGAACCGCTAGGCAGTCTTCCCACGACACTCACTGGCTCTCAAGAGATGCCATCATTGCTAAGCGAACCAGGAGGCGCCTTGAAAGTATCGCATCCCGCAGTGGTCTACCTGCTGATCGACTTGCTTACAGAGTCGCCTGCAGGAAAACTAACAAACTGATCCTAGTCTCACGTTCCTCCTACATTGAGGAACGCATCAAAAAAGCCACCGGAAAACCGCGCATTCTATGGATAACCCTAAAAAATCTTCTACATCCTGGTAGCACCATGGTCCCTCACCTTAGCGATCCCCTTGCGTCACT
Organism: Lampetra planeri; assembly: GCF_965212315.1. Lineage (NCBI taxonomy): Eukaryota > Metazoa > Chordata > Hyperoartia > Petromyzontiformes > Petromyzontidae > Lampetra > Lampetra planeri. The sequence goes on from NC_136134.1 coordinate 458,966, forward strand.
GAAAATTGCCACCTCTTTTAATACTTACTTCACCAACAAGCTAATCACCGTCGCAAACTCGTGCACGTCTACCGACACATCGCACCATTGTACCCCGCTCATGGTACCTAAAATTGTAAGCACTAACCCAGACACTCTTCTAATTACGCTAAAGCCGGTGTCTACAAAATACGTTTTCTCTTTAATTGAATCACTTCATTTGAAGTCATCTCCACTCGACGTGCTCCCAGGTTCCTTGTTCAAGCAATGTGCTCCGGAACTCGCCATCATGATCAGGAACATCGCAAATGCCTCCTTCTCTTCGGGGTGTTTTCCGTCCAACCTCAAACCTGGCCTGGTTTCTCCCTTGTTAAAGAAACCAAGTCTAGACCCGGATGACCCATCTAGTTATCGTCCCATCACTAACCTCTCGAACCTCTCTAAACTCCTTGAACGACTAGCCCTTGCCCAGCTAAAACCACACATCACCTCCTCCGCAAACTACTGCTGCTTCCAGTCAGCTTACCGTCAAAACTATTCCACAGAAACAGCACTCACTAGAGTGCTCGATGACATTTTAACGATCATTGATGCCGGCTCAACTGTTGCACTTGTAAGTCTGGATATTTCGTCAGCCTTCGACACCATCAACCATTCGCTCCTTACTTCCCTCCTGAAATCCGACTTCGGTATATGCGGCTCAGCACTCAAGTGGATAGTTTCGTACCTTTCTGACCGGCAATCTTCAGTCAGGGTGGACATGTCCACATCGCCTGAAACAATAGCATTATGCGGGGTTCCCCAGGGCTCTGTACTAGGTCCCCTGCTCTTCACAGCCTACACTTCCCCGATCGGCCGGCTCATCGCAAGCTTCGGTGTTAAGCATCACTCATACGCGGATGACACGATTCTATTCACCGCCATCGATTCTAGCAATGCATCTGGATTCGAGAGGCTCTCAGAATGTACCACCGCCGTGCAACAATGGTTCACTGCACACAACCTAGCCCTTAATCCGAAAAAGTCAGTGGCCATCATGTTAGGTACCAAGCAACGTCTCAACTCATTAGCACTCCCAACACACATACACATCTTCGGTCACAGCATCAAGTTCACCGACCACTTCAGCTACCTCGGTGTCATCCTAGATTCAACTTTATCCTTCGACCGTCAAACCAACTATATCATCAGCTCATGTAACTTTCACCTGAAGGCTCTCAGACACATACGTCCACTCATCACTACTGAAATTGCCAACACATTGGCACGTTGCATAGTTGGGTCTCGCCTTGACTATTGCAATTCCGTCCTAGTCCGGACCTCCGCTGGCAACCTAAAGAAACTTCAAAGACTACAAAACAACCTCGCACGCGTCGTCATTGCCCACACTCATCCCCGTCTCGACTCACTAGCTTGTCTCCGTGCTCTCAACTGGCTACCCATCGCCAGTAGGGTCACATACAAGACCGCCTGCCTCTGCCACAATGCCTTCATATCCGCCTGCCCGCCGTACCTTTCTTCATTATTGACAACTTGCAGCTCAGCACACGGCAGATGCCTGCGTAGCGCAACTCACGACCTCCTCTTGATACCAAGATCCAGGATGGTCATGTCTATGCGCCGCTTCTCGGTGGCAGCCCCAACAGTCTGGAACGATATCCCTCTGCACATTCGCAGCATCACCTCAATCGCCTCCTTCAAGAGAGACTTAAAAACTCACCTCTACAATCATGCTTTCGAGCGACTCTGAGCTTGGCTTCGCGCCTCTGAGTTGCGGCCACTACGTCTGCAAATTTGCGCGCGTTACAAATTGAACTATTATTATTATTAAATACGGACTATAAGATCTTAGCCAAATCCATCGCAGCACGACTAGGGAAAGTGGTAGAGGAACTAATACATGCAGACAAGACATGTGCGGTCCCAGGTAGGCATATTTCAGACAATCTTATGTTACTAAGGGAGGTCCTAGAGACCATGGTAGATGGGGGAGGACCACTGGGGCTCATTAGTTTAGACCAGGAGAAGGCTTTTGACCGCATATCGCATGATTATTTGTTTTCGGTGTTCACACGCATGGGGATAGAGCGATTAGGTGGGTGGATGAAAAAGCTATTTAGTAATCTCTTTAGCAGGCTTTTGATAAACGGGATCCTTTTTGAAGCAGTCCTGGTTAGATCGGGGTGAGACGGGGGTGCCCTATGTCGCCAATCCTATTCGTCATGTGCATGGAACCGTTTGACCAGCCGGTCAGAGCCAATCAGAGAATTTGAGGGGTGCACTTCCCGAGGTGTAGGGAACAGGCAAAGATATCAATGTATATGGCTGGTGTTGTGGTGTTCTGCAGGGATGTCTCCTTGGTTTGGGAGGTACTGGAACTTGCAATACTTTTTCATTTGGCCTCAGGATCCAGGATTAATCTGGATAAGAGCGAGATGATGGTTTTTGGAGACCCTGGGCTTTTTGAAGGTCGGCCAACATAACTAAGAGTGAAAGAAGAACGGATTAAGATCCTAGGGGTCACCTATCGACAGGAATCTGCGAAAAAGAAATGGAAGGAAAAAATAAGGGCAGTGAAGGGCAGGCTGGCCAGGTGGGCGACCAGAAGCCTCACCATGGAAGGGAGGATATTGGTGTTGAAGGTAGAAATGCTTCCTATGCTCAATTACCTGGCGCACATCTTCCCGCCAGGCGTGAAAATGTTGCATTGTATGGAGACATTGTTCTTCGAATTCATTTGGGGAGGCGGGATGGACTGGGTGAAGAGGGAGACCATTACAAACACCCTAGAAACGGTGGGAGGGGAGCCCCTAACGTTAAGCGTACCCTGACTATGATTTTTGTTTGGCTCCTTCGTAGATTAGGGATGGCTCCATTGCCTCGCGGAAAGCACCCTTGCCTGGGCGCAAGAGTGGCTATGTGCCACGCTAAACAAGTACATCGCAGAATACGCACCGACCCTGGTAAGGGAGTCGTGGCACCCGCGGCGTGTCCTTGTCGAGATTGGCAAAAGGAAACTTGTGCAGAGGTACCAGGCGCATGGAGTGCCCTCCACCATCAAATATGGGAGCACGTGGCGTCTGGGGCCTTGGTTGGCGGCCTGGCACAGGTTGCCATGCAGGGTGTTTATGCATTCCCGCCATATGGCCCGCACCCCTAAATGCCCAAGGGGCTGTAATTCGGACGAGTACACGAGTCATCGTTTTGTGCGATGCCCCTTTGCGCTGGAGGTGTGGGAGCATATGCCAGCCTTTGCTAGCCCGGTTTTATCCGGTCAAGTTCACAATGCCAAATGTTATTTGGAGTTTTTAGGCGGAAAGCAGGAAGGGCTTGGGCCCAGGCATGGGCCGTTGTGGGGGCTATAAAAGAAGCCTTGTGGAAGGCGAGAGGTCTGATGCTCCAAGGTACCTACATGACGCCTACCGAGGTTTACCACCTAACCTGTAGACTGATCGGCCGGGTGGTGGAGGGAGACAAGGCAAAAATGGGCTGCGACGCAGCAAGAAAGAAATGGCAGTGGATTGATGCAAGCAGCACTAGGAAAAGTCCTTTGCCACAGCACCGGTAATTGAGGAACAAGACTTGGTCCGGCAACTACGGACCCTTGTTTTGAAATATAATGGAAGGGTCATGCAAAGTTTTCACGATCGTTACATTCCATGGTTTAAGGTGTTGTAAAATACCCTGTATTCACGGCAATGTTCCTCGTGCGGGTTGTTGTTGGTACTGTTCGGCAATTCGATACAGTGGATTGTACATAGTTGTAATAAAGCTTTTAAATACATCGTCATTGCGATCTTCAGCCTCTTCCAGCTGTGGGTCTGGCAGCATGTTGGCTGTCCCGACCCAGTATGGGGTTATCCCCTAAGGCTGGGAAGGCCGGAATAAAAGAGAGTACCTCCTACTAGTTTCTGTGAATTAGCACACTACACCTTTTACTACTGTTTGATATTGGGTTGTTTTATGTTGATTGATTTTGCATTCAGAGCATTGCCTGATTGATTTGCTTTATGATGAATAACTTATAAAACTTAAAAGTTTCATAAGTTGTACCAAACACCGGTTGCATATCCATGACTGGTATTCTGGCTCTTAATAAGGAAAATACTTGCTTGCATTAAAGTCCTGTTCCCGTTTGTGTGGTTTACCAGTCCGTTCAATCATTCCATTGCATATGTAGTGGTGGTGTTGACGTGCGCCGACTGTGACAGTGATGGATCACGGGGCGGCACGGGGTGCGGGGTTGGGCACGCGTTGTGGGCGTGGTATGGACGCGCGCGCCGGGAGTGACAGATGACGGGGCGGCGCGGCGTGGGTGGTGAGGCACGCTGAGATGTGGGAAAACAGGATCGTAGCCAGCGCCCAGTGATTGGTCGAATAGGATGGGTGCTCGCAGCGACGTCCGCAGGTGGGGTATAAAGGGGGACGCGCGAGAGCACTCGAGGAGAGAGAGTTATCCAGTTGAAGATCGAAGACGGAGTTGAAGACCTAGTGCCCCGAGACCCCTAGTCCCGCCGTCCTTGTAGGGACCGGGGCCCTGTGTGGCTCGGAGGCGAGACTGTGGGACCCGGGGTCCGACGCCCACGTGGGTCGGGCTGGGGACCCACAGTCAAGACGGACACCCCGGGCAGGGAGTGTCCAGAGTAGCTCAGTGGGCGTTAGTCGCCAGAGTAGCTAAGTGGGTGTTGGTCACCCGAGTAGCTCAGTGGGCGTTAGTCGCCAGGGTAGCTAAGTGGGTGTTGGTCACCCGAGTAGCTCAGTGGGCGTTAGTCGCCGAGTAGCTAAGTGGGTGTTGGTCACCCGAGTAGCTCAGTGGGCGTTAGTCGCCAGGGTAGCTAAGTGGGTGTTGGTCACCCGAGTAGCTCAGTGGGCGTTAGTCGCCAGGGTAGCTAAGTGGGTGTTTGTCACCCGAGATACTAAGTGGGTGTTAGTCACCTGTGAACGAGTTTGGTGAAATAAAGAGTGTGCTACCCGTGAAGTCGTCTCCCGCCGAGTTACTACATTACAACTGGCGTCAGAAGTAAACCTGTCTTCAAGAAGAATGGACACGAGGAAGACTACCCGTACCCACGAGCGAGGTCGGGAAGACGACGGCGTACCGGGGACACCAACCTCGGGAGGAAAGGACGAGGAGTTGCCGCCGATGCAGCACTTCGCGGTGATGGCCGACGCTCCGCTCGCCTCCGACACCAGCCTCCAAGACGCACACTCCCGGTTGGCGGAGTTGCTACTCGCCGCCGCCGCTGTCTTGGCGGACATCTCCGTTCCGGCGAGCGAAAAAACGGCTGCGGGGTTGGTGGAGAAAGCGAGGTTGGAGGGATCCCGCCAAAAGGCGCTTCGCGCCAAAAGTCTTGAAGTTGCCGCCGTTTTTGAGGGGCCGCCATCGATTGGCGGGAAGCACGGACACCACGTGGCCGGAGACCTCCGCTCAGCGCAGCCCACGTCATCAGCGCGCGCCGGAGCTCTCCATTTTGCGCCTGACGACCGAGCCGACATTTTACACAACTGCAGCGGAGCGCGGGAAAATCTCTCCGACGTCGACGACGATCGGGTCCTCCAGCAAAGATTGCCCGCGCTGTCGGCGTTCAAGGCGGATGGGGGCGACTGGGGAGCCTTCCAACGAAGGTTCCTCGCTCATCAGGAAATGTCGGGGTGGTCCGACACCACTGCCCTGCGTGCGTTGCCAGCGATGCTCGACGACGACGCGCTTGCAGCCTTCACATCTGCTGCAAGGTCGTCCCGCTCTACGCTCCAGGCCGCACGACACCTGATGGCGAAGGTGTTCGGGCCGCCCTCCACCTGTCGCCACCAGTTCTACGATCGGCGAAAGGTGGCTGGAGAAACGACGCTCGCCTATCGCACGGCGCTGCTCGCCTTGGCGGACGCAGCTTTTCCCCGCATGGACAAGGAGGGGAAGGACGCCATGGTGACGGAGCAGCTGCTGGCGTTGGCCTACGAGTTGGGGGTCCCCATCAATGTGGCGGACAAAATGGATATCTGCTCCCTGGCGATCGCCACGAGCATTCACGCGTACGAGGTCCTCAAGCGCAAGCCGGCGGTCGTCTGCAAATTGGCGGGGAACGCGGCACTGGCCGCCACGATCGCCGAACCTCAGCCAGCTGCGGATCAGGAGCAGGCCTTCGCTGCATCGCGTCCGGGGGAGTGGAGAACGGGAGGTCGTTCGCCAACACGTTCATCCCGCAAGCTGGAGCAACCGAAACCTACGACGTCCCTCGTCGTCTGCTACAACTGCGGCCTTCGGGGTCACGTCGCAGCCGGGTGCCGGGCCCCGCGTCAGCGCGCCACAGGACCACGTCGGGACGACGACCAGGCCCACAAGTCATCCCAACAAAACCCGGCAAGTCGCGGCACCTCACACGCTCGGTCCACATACACGGCACGTTCGGGTCGCCGCTTGGCGGTGGGGGGTTCGCGGCTGGGTGCCGGGGGTTCACTTCGGCGAGGGGGGTCCGTACACGGCCCGCAAGCAGTCGAATGGTCCGAATTGGCCCACAGGATAGTGGCTGCGTCGGCCGGGTCGTCCGTGGTAACGGGGTTTATTGACGGGGTTGAGGTCCGGGTGCTTGTGGACACGGGTGCGTCGGCCACTATCATTTCGGACCTTATTTATAACATTCTTCCCGTCCAAAGTAGACCCCTTCTGCCAGTGGACGTGCCATTTTATGCGGCGAATGGGGGATCCCTGGGGATCATCGGCCAGATTCGGGCGACTATTTGCATTGGTGACATCAAATTGGCGGGCCCTATTTTTGTATCATCATCGCTGGCCGTTCCCTGTTTGCTAGGTACGGACTTTTTGTCCAAAATGCCCATCAAAATTCTCATAGATCAGGCCTGCATTGAGCTTCCGTCGGGTCGGCGGGTTGCGTTCTTGACGAGCCCTACCAAAATACGCACGGTTTGTGCGACGGTGCAGGCGCTGGCAACTCAGACTGTACGGGTGCCCCCGGGATCGCAAATGTTGGTACCCCTTCGGTTGAGGAAACCACTCGAGGTGGGTGCGGAGGCACAGGGAGTGCTGTTGGGGCCGTCTAACAGGGCCAGAAGGGGCCTCGACTTAGCGGTTGCTCAAACCATGGTGAGAGGGGACAGTGAGCCGTTCGTAATGGTCCTGAATACGGGGTTGCGGCTGGCCGTAATTGCGCAGGGAACGGTGCTGGCTCACGCCGCGCCGCTACCCGTTGAGGAACGGCTCGTGGCTCAAGCAGATTTCACTGTCGAGTCGCATCCTCCAAGTGATGAGGGGACAGAGTGGTTGGACTCGTTGTGTGCCGGTTCTGCTAACTTGTCCAAAGTGCAATTGGGAGCATTGAGGGGTTTGCTACTCGAGTTTGCTGACGTGTTCAGCAAACATAAGTACGATATCGGCTGCACGGACCTGTTGCGCCACCACATAGCTACAGGGGACGCGGCCCCTATTCGACAGAATCCCTTCCGGCTCAGCCCAGCCGAGAAGGAGCATGTGCAATCGGCGGTTAATGATATGTTGGCGGCCGATATCATTTCGCCCTCTTCTAGTCCGTGGGGTGCTCCTATTGTCCTAGTTAAAAAACAGGACGGGTCCTTGCGGTTTTGTGTCAATTTCCGCCGCTTAAACAAAATCTCGATGGCGGATGCGTATCCGCTCCCCAGGATGGATGAGTCGCTGGATGCCTTGGCGGGAGCACAGTTTTTTTCCACACTCGATCTGCTTTCCGGATTTTGGCAATTGCCACTCGATAACGAGTCTAAACCTAAAACCGCTTTCCGGACACCTGGTGGCCTATTTGAATTCAACCGTTTGCCCATGGGCTTACATTCCGCTCCCGCCACGTTCCAGAGACTCATGGAATTGGTTTTGTCGGGACTCCAATGGGACACCTGTTTGATTTATCTCGACGATATCATCGTTTTCAGTCGGACTTTTGAGGAGCACCTCCAGCGACTGAGAGCGGTGTTCCTCAGGATGCGTTCCGCTAAGCTTAAATTTAAACCGGCTAAATGTTTTCTGCTTCGGGAATCGGTCAGGTATTTGGGCCATATCGTGAGTCGTTCAGGGATCTCGACAGACCCTGCTAAGACGCACTGCGTCAGCTCATGGCCAACGCCAACCTCGGTCACTGAGGTTCGCAGTTTTATTGGGTTCGCCTCCTATTACCGTCGTTTTGTCAAGCAGTTTGCCACCATAGCCAGGCCCCTGCACGCTTTGACGGCTAAGGGTGTGCGGTTTCACTGGGGGGCGGAAGAGGAGGCTGCATTCTGCTCCCTTCGTGACGCCTTGGTGCAGGCTCCCCCCTTGTGTTACCCCGATTTCACACAACCGTTTTTGCTTGACACAGATGCCAGCAACACGGGTATCGGGGGGGTGCTCTCACAGGTGGTCGGGGGGGTTGAACGGGTGGTCGCCTATGGTAGTAGAGTTCTTTCCCCCGCCGAACAACGCTATTGCGTGACTCGCCGTGAATTGTTAGCGATTGTGGTTTTTACACAGCAATTCAGGCCGTATCTTTACGGCCGTCATTTTACGGTCCGTACGGACCATGCGGCTCTACAATACGCTATGCGCGTGGCACAGCCATCGGGCCAATTGTCCCGATGGTTGGAGGTCCTTCAGGACTACCAATTCACGACGATTTACCGCAAGGGATTGCGACACTCAAATGCGGACGCCTTGTCGCGGTTGCCACCGTGCACGGACTGCGCATGTTTGCTGGGATCGGCGCGGTGCAAACCCCCGGTCGCCGACACCCCGGGAGTTGCGCTCGCCGCCACTGACACCCCGGGAGTCGACGCTCCCACGGGGAGGGATTCGCTGTTGTCGTTGCCCCTCATTGAGTGGGGCCGTCTCCAAATGTCCGACAGCTCCCTACTTACGCTACGTCGGAAAGTTGGCGCTCCCGAGGTAGGGGATGCGCGGGTCGGTTCCTGGGTGTGCAGACAGGGCCTTTTGATGAAGTGGGACAACATGTCCCGGCGTCACGTGCTCGTTGTGCCTGTTGCTATGCGGGGTAGGGTCGTTCTGGCAGCTCATGAACGGCTCATGCATCTGGGTTTTCACAAAACGCTCGCCCTAATCCAGCGAGACTATTATTGGCCGGGGATGGGTAACGACGTGGCGAACATTCTTAAGGGATGCGTAGGGTGTGCCAAAAGAAAACCGCCACCATTGGCAGCTAATCCACCGCTGCAATCCATTCAAGTTTCGCGCACAAACGAATTGGTTGCGTTGGACATCTTGGGGCCCTTTCCTGCTACACCGAGGGGAAATAGGTTCCTGCTGGTTGGCGTAGAATACTTCACCCGATGGCCCATGGCATGGCCACTCGCCAACCAGTCGGCTGCAGCGGTGGCGGACGCCTTCGTCCAGGGTTATGTTTTGGACAAGGGCGCCCCCGAACGTTTGCTGACGGATCAAGGAAAGAATTTTTCGAGCGTTTTGTTGCGCGAGGTGTGCGACCTGTTGGGTACAAAGAAAGTGCGTACTTCCCCCTACCACCCGCAGACTGACGGGATGGTTGAGCGTCTGAACAGGACGATTACGTCTATGCTGTGCCAACAGGTCTGCGACGATCAGGTTGATTGGGACTTACAGGTGCCGGGGGTACTCGCGGCCTATCGAATGGCCCCTCATGCGGCGACGGGGTTTTCCCCATTTTTTCTTATGTATGGGCGGGAGGCCGATCCGGCCATGGACGTCCAACTGGGGATTTCCCAGCCACGTGCAAAATCAAAATTGGCAGACCACATCAAATTTAATATCGCCAAATTGACTGAAGCGCGGGAGGCGGCGAGGTTGAATTCGCGGTCTCGGCAAATCGCGAACGAGAGATTGCATGGGCGGAGGGAGCATACGCATGATTGGAAACCAGGCGATAAGGCCTGGCTGCATTGTCCACATGCACCGTTGGCTACGTCCCCCAAATTGTTGAGACCTTAGAGGGGACCGGTGGAAATTGTGCGGGTTGCACGACCCCAGAGTATACAGATTAAATGGGAAAAACGCCGTTGGTACGTGCACCCCTCCCGACTGAAGCCCTATGCGGCACCGTGTGACCCCGTTCTGTGCCGTAACGACCGGGCGTGTGATGTGACCGTCGACTTGGGGAGGGATGTGTCGCAGGCTGATCCTCACGTGTCTCCACCTGACCCACCCCCAGGTGCCTCGGGCTTGACGGCTGCTGACCGTCGGGAACCGGAACCCCGCGGCACGCACGGGTCCTCGATGCCTGGCCAATGTCTTCCTGAACTGCCGGCACCACCGGACGGTCAACCGCGTCTGGTGCCGTACGACGGACCGGCAAGGCGGACTCGGGCTAGGGCACAACAATTTTCATGAAGACATTTTTTTTTTCTCGACACCGAGCTCGCCCGGTGTTCCCCTCTGCCGGGGTAATGTCCCGTTCTAGGGACGCTCGGAAAGAATGGGACGCTGCACGAGTCGAGGAGAAAAAAAAAAAACATTTATTTTCCTTTCTGCATACACATTGGTATTGTCACTCGCCGGATTGTATATATTGTTCTGTTGTCGTGGTGGCATTGGTTGATGGTTGCGGATGGTAGTGTTCGCGTTGTGTTGTGTTGTTACGTTAGTTGTTGTTCTTGTTGTTGTTGTTATGTTACGGGGCACACAGGGGGGTTTGTATATTTTTATAGCAGCCGGGTCGGCTGCGAGCTATGTGGTAGGGGGTGATGTAGTGGTGGTGTTGACGTGCGCCGACTGTGACAGTGATGGATCACGGGGCGGCACGGGGTGCGGGGTTGGGCACGCGTTGTGGGCGTGGTATGGACGCGCGCGCCGGGAGTGACAGATGACGGGGCGGCGCGGCGTGGGTGGTGAGGCACGCTGAGATGTGGGAAAACAGGATCGTAGCCAGCGCCCAGTGATTGGTCGAATAGGATGGGTGCTCGCAGCGACGTCCGCAGGTGGGGTATAAAGGGGGACGCGCGAGAGCACTCGAGGAGAGAGAGTTATCCAGTTGAAGATCGAAGACGGAGTTGAAGACCTAGTGCCCCGAGACCCCTAGTCCTGCCGTCCTTGTAGGGACCGGGGCCCTGTGTGGCTCGGAGGCGAGACTGTGGGACCCGGGGTCCGACGCCCACGTGGGTCGGGCTGGGGACCCACAGTCAAGACGGACACCCCGGGCAGGGAGTGTCCAGAGTAGCTCAGTGGGCGTTAGTCGCCAGAGTAGCTAAGTGGGTGTTGGTCACCCGAGTAGCTCAGTGGGCGTTAGTCGCCAGGGTAGCTAAGTGGGTGTTGGTCACCCGAGTAGCTCAGTGGGCGTTAGTCGCCGAGTAGCTAAGTGGGTGTTGGTCACCCGAGTAGCTCAGTGGGCGTTAGTCGCCAGGGTAGCTAAGTGGGTGTTGGTCACCCGAGTAGCTCAGTGGGCGTTAGTCGCCAGGGTAGCTAAGTGGGTGTTTGTCACCCGAGATACTAAGTGGGTGTTAGTCACCTGTGAACGAGTTTGGTGAAATAAAGAGTGTGCTACCCGTGAAGTCGTCTCCCACCGAGTTACTACATTACACATACAATGACATCAAACGAATCTGGTTTCCATGGGGTTGCTGTCATTACTCAACTATACCCTCGACAACCAAAAACACCCAAATCATTGACATATACCAAATTGGAACGACACCGTTTCCTATGGGGCTGTTCTCCAATGCAAAAATTTTACGTTGCTCTGCGAGCGTTCCGAACTGATTCTTCGTTGTGAGGAACAAAAAGGCGGAGAGAAAGTTGGTACCCCCATCAGAGCAGAGGAGCCGTGGAGGCGTGCACCGTGCACTGGCTTTCCCGGGACCCGGGGGGTCACGACCCCCCCGGCATAGCATGCCGGCAACCGACACGGCGGTTGGGAGCACGAGCCCAGACACAACACGCCGACAACGCAGGCGGCGATGAGAAGCGCAAGCTCAGACACAGTGCGCCGACAACCCACGCAGCGGTCGGGAGCATGATTCCCTGACCCACACCTTGGCTTCGAAGAAGTTCTTGGCTCCCTTGACTCCCTCGGCGGAGACGTCGATCTCCGAGAGGCGAGCGAGCGCCAGCAGCCCGCTCTCCTCCTGCAGCTCCCCGGCCGCTGCTTTGTGGAAAATCAGCAGGAACTGTACAGGAGGGGATGAGAGGAAACACGACGGGGTGGTTGGGACCGTTTTTGATGTTCCCCTCGCACCTCCGATTGGCACGGTTGGCTACGTATGGTGTGACAGAAGTTCAACACAAGTACATACATACAGAATCAAAATATGTATACTGGTGGGATCCAATTAACTATAAAGCTCTTTTTTACAGATGTCCAGTAGGGGCGAGGTCAGAACATGACAACAATACAAAACACTTTAACACGTAGGCTTTCGCGACCAATATTATTCATAATCAACGTTTTTGGGTTTAGATCGCGTTATTTATAAATGTGTCGTAACCCTCCACCACCCGACACGGCCAATCAGTAAAAAAGTGTCACGTTGACAAAAGACAAATTGCTTTAGCCCACCGGTGTGTTGAAGCGCGAAACCACAACATTTACAATTTGAGTACGACGTTTCGCTGGTAATTGCATCCAGCATCATCGGGCAATTCGCCAGAATGGTGAGGCTCTGCTGTGATAATAAAATTAAAGATTTATTAGAGGAAAGTACCTACATTAAAATTAAACGAGATCCAACTAATACGTTGGAACGTAAGACTACTGCAATCATTGCAAATTCATTAATCCCAAAAAATGAGCAATTCCTAATTAAGCCAAGGGCTTCAAAACCACATAGACTGTATGGGCTACCAAAGATCCATAAAATCGGCATCCCTTTACGACCCATAGTCAGTACAATTGGCTCTGCCACATATAAATTAGCAAAATATGTAACTAAACAAATACAGCCTTACATCGGTAGGACATCATCATTCATAAGAAATTCAGAACATCTTGTGAATATTATCAAAGATATTAAACTTAACCCTAATGATATTTTGGTGAGTTTTGATGTGATTTCGCTATTCACTAAGGTTCCAGTGAGCGAGTCGCTTAAATTACTTGATACACTGGTAAAGAATACAGGTTTACCAAAAGATATTCCGAAACTCGCAGACCATTGTTTAAATAACACTTACTTCTTATGGAGAGGCGAATTCTTTAAACAAAGGGAGGGAGCAGCAATGGGCTCTCCTTTATCTCCTGCTATAGCAAATTTGTACATGGAAAACTTTGAAACCAGAGCACTTGCCTCGAGCACATTAAAACCATCCTTTTGGTTTAGATATGTGGATGACACTTTGGTTGTCTGGCCACATGGTAAAGATACACTTAACGATTTTCTAAATCATCTCAATGCACAAAACCCGGCCATTCAGTTCACCATGGAAATGGAGGTGAATAACACACTCCCGTTCCTGGATATTTTACTTGGGCATGGCCTAAATGGTAACATAACACACAGCGTTTACAGAAAGCAAACGCACACTGATGCCTATCTGAATGCAGATTCGCATCATCACCCAGCTCAGAAATCCTCTCTTATCAAGACGCTCATACATCGGGCTAAAACAGTGTCAGATGGTGAAAGTCTAGTGAGAGAGATTAAACATGTTAAAGAAGCACTAAGACAGAATGGCTACAATAATGCTCAAATTAACAGAGCACTGAATGCCAAATCACGATCGCAAAGCAACACTGCTGAAAGCGATCAGATTATTAAAACAATAAAAATACCATTTATCTCAGGAGTAACTGACAAATTAGCCCGTGTTTTGCAAAAGCAAAACATTACAGTAAGATTTAGTACAGTACACAAAATTCAACAACTAGTAACGTGCACTAAAGACGAATTACCTAAATTATCAACAGAAGGTGTATATCGGATTAATTGTGTATGTGGCAGATGCTATATTGGACAGACAGGGCGTAACGTTATTGTAAGACTAAAAGAACACCAGAGAAATATTAAATTATCACAAACACAACTGTCGGCAGTGGCAGAACATGCATGCCAACAGGGACACTCAATTGATTTTGACAACGTTGAAGTGCTGTGTAAAACTAGTTACTACTGGCAAAGACTAATTAGAGAATCGATTGAAATTGAGAGAAACAGAAATAACTTTAATCGCTCAGACAGCTACAGGCTTAGTGCGGCCTGGAAGCGTATTATTAAATAACATACATTAAAATTCCTTATAAGGGAAACAAACACTAACTGATTACTAATGTAGCATAATCACAATAAAACACATTCCAAATGATTACTAATTTACAACTCGCATCGTAACAATAGCCTGATTACTAATCTAGTATATAATTACAATAACTCCCCCCTCAAATCTTTGCACCTGATGAGTTAATGATGACGTCGCCCTGCTGCTGCTGCTCTATATAAGAACGGGAGACAGAGCAGAGCCTTACCATTCTGGCGAATTGCCCGATGATGCTGGATGCAATTACCAGCGAAACGTCGTACTCAAATTGTAAATGTTGTGGTTTCGCGCTTCAACACACCGGTGGGCTAAAGCAGTGAACTAATTTGTCTTTTGTCAACGTGACACTTTTTTACTGATTGGCCGTGTCGGGTGGTGGAGGGTTACGACACATTTATAAATAACGCGATCTGAACCCAAAAACGTTGATTATGAATACAAAACACGATACAAATGCAAAGTAGAGGCACAGTAAACAAATTACTTAAATATGTAATCAAAGACTCTCTCTCAGATGTCGATCTCCGTTGTCCTTTATTGGGTTCGTAGAATCCCGATACCACGGTGTCTCGCTCAGGCCCGCGTCCCTCTCAACGACCTCTCCACAGCCCCTCGGCTGCTCCGATATGCAGTCTCCCTGCTGCTCCGTTAGGCAGTCTCCCTGCTGCTCCGCCTTGTAGCCACACCGCTGCTCTGCTCTCTAGCTTCACTGCTGCCCCATATACAGCTAGCCTCCCACAGCCGCTAGCTCTCTGCGTCTGACACCGATGGCTAACGATGTCGACGTCTCCCACCGCGTGGCGACCGTGCCACTCTCTCCGTCCTGCCCAGCGTGGCCTCCTCCTGTTTCACTCCGTCTCAACTCCCCCTTCCCCTTCCGGTTCTCTCCCTAAATCCTCTCTCCCACGTGACCCTAACTCCACCCACTCCCCACGTGACCCAGACTCTGCCCCCCCTCAATCCTTGCTCGCATTACACGACCCCCCCCCTAATGAAAACCCAGCCATCCCCGGCTGCAATTAATATAATAAAATAATGCGAGCAATATTGGAACCATCTGGCATCACTGGACAACGGAGAATATAACAACGATAACAAGAACAACAAGAACAATATCAATCAACGAAAGGAAAGGGATTTGGAACGCGTGCGGGTCGCTGGCCCGTCATGAACGGGCGGCGGTCCCCCCACAGACCGAGAACGCGATGGGGTTTTAAGATTGACGGGAGTAAAACCGCCCGCCGCTGTTGGAGGCCCGTCAACGCCAAGGTCCCGTTCCCCAGGGAGACCCAAGTCTGGGGTCTCTGGCAACCGTGTCTGTGGTGGGGTTGGAGGGGCAGCGGGGTCAAGTGGCCCCATCGCCGTGGTAGGCCCACCCAGAGCAGGATTCGCCACATCCGCCTGCGTCACGGCTGGTTCGTCTGTAGAAGGCACGACAGGCGCGCTTGCAGAGTCAACAGGCAAGGGCAGAGGTGCGTCGGGTGCAACAGACACCGGCAAGGCAACATCAGGGGATGACGCATCCGTCCGCGGGGCCACGTAGGGCTTCAACCTAGACGTATGAACGTACCAGCACCGCGATCCGAACCGAACCCGTGCGGATTGCGGGTTAGGGACTTCAATAAGCTTAACCGGCCCCTGCCATGATTTGTGAAGCTTAGGGGAGGTCCCCGGCCGCACTTGCGGGCAGTGCTGCCATGCCATGTCCCCCACTCGCCAGGGGCATGTACCGGTCGAGCGCCGGGCGCAACGCTCGTTTCGCACCTGAGTCTTGGCAGTAGCCAATCGGGCCCCCTCCCGTGCCTCGGCGACGCGTCGAACAGTGTCCTGAATGTATGCGGGGAGAGGTTTAACAGGACCCTTCGCCCCCGTACCCAGCTGTACTTCCACCGGTGGCACATTCTCGCGGCCGTACATTAGAAAAAATGGAGAATACCCAGTGGACGCATGAGGCGTCATCCGATACGCGGAGAGTACCCCAGGTATATGCAAGTCCCAATCAGCTTGTTTCTCGTCAACCGTGTGACATAGCATGGCCAACAGCGTCCGATTAAGGCGTTCCACCATGCCATCCGTCTGTGGGTGGTAAGGAGACGTACGAACCTTCTTGGTTCCCAGAGCAGCGCACACTTCCGCCAACAATTTTGAAGAAAAATTTCGCCCTTGATCCGTGAGTAGCCTCTCCGGCGCCCCTTTGTCCATCACATATCCAAATAGGAAGGCGTCCGTGATAGACGCCGCTGACTGGTCGGGTAAGGGCCAAGCCATCGGCCAACGGGAAAGATATTCCACCCCGACCAGCAAATATTTATTACTCCTAGCGGATGGCAGGAAAGGTCCCAAAATATCCAGCGCCACCAACTCGTTGATTCGAGACACTTGTATAGACTGCACTGGCGGCACGTAAGGGTTTTTAGGCGGCTTCCGCCGGGCACACTCGGGACATGCCCGAATGTGTCCGACGACATCCGTCGTCATGCCGTGCCAGAAGTAGTCTCACTGCAATGTTAACAAAGTCTTCTGCACCCCGAGATGTAATAAAGTGTCGCCGTGCAGAGTCCGAATAAATTCGTACCGTTACGACGATGGTACTACCAGATGCCAGCGGTCATGCAATCCCTCCCTCCACATAAGCAAACCATCCCAGAGAGCGGCCCCCGGCGTCCCACTGGACAGCAATCTCCCCGCTCCCTTCGCAGCCCGACTCCATAAAGCCCCCAACGAGTCGTCAAGCAATTGTTCGCGAATCCATACCGAGCGCGGCAGGTTCAGAACCCCATCGGCCGGTCCTGGGCACACCGGAGCCCCAGGCACCTCGACAGCTGACACGACAAGCCGAGGGGGTAGCTGAACCGGCGTACACCTATTCGTACCCGACGCGCAAGCGCAAGGGGACCCCTGCGGTAATCTTGAGAGTGCGTCCGCATTCGCGTGACGCGACCCCCTCCGATATTGTATGTCGAAGGAAAATTCCTGCAGGGTCTCCAACCATCGTGCCAGTTGGCCAGATGGTTGCTCAACCCTCAGGGCATATTGCAGAGCCGCATGGTTCGTGCGCACAATAAACGACCGGCCGTAAAGATACGGCCGATATTGGCGGAGAAAATAGACAATAGCCAATAGTTTGCGGCGAGTAACGCAGTAACGGGTTTCTGCCGGGGACAGTACACGGCTACCGTAGGCTACCACGCGTTCTACGCCGCCCTTGGACTGTGACAGAACGGCCCCGATCCCAGTGTCACTAGCGTCCGTATCCAGAATAAAAGGTCGATCAAAATCCGGATAGTCCAATGTCGGCGCCGTCGCCAACCGATCGCGTAGGCCCTCAAACGCCGCTTCCTCCGGCGGACCCCAACTGAACCTTTGACCCTTACCCGTAAGGAGGTGCAAGGGCCTAGCGATCATAGCAAAGTTTGGAACGAACCTGCGATAGTATGAGGCGAACTCCAGGAAGCGACGTACGTCCCCAACCGAGGCCGGGGTTGGCCAGTTGCGGACGCACGCCGTCTTCTCCGGGTCCGTGGCCACCCCGTCCGCACTGACTATGTGTCCCAAATAACGCACGGATCGTTGCAGTAGGTGACACTTTTTCGGTTTGAATTTTAAATTGGCGGAGCGCATCCTAGCAAAAACCGTCTCCAATCTCTGCAAATGTTCGTCAAATGTGCGGCTAAAGACGATGACATCGTCTAAATAAATCAAACATGTCTCCCACTGCAGACCCGTTAACACCAGATCCATCAACCGCTGAAAAGTGGCGGGGGCCGCATTCAAGCCCATCAGAAGGCAATTAAACTGAAACAGTCCCTGCGGCGTACGGAAAGCCGTCTATTCCCTTGAGGACTCGTCGAGGGGAAGCTGCCAGAATCCCAAAGAAAGATCCAGCGTTGAAAAAAACTTCGCCCCAGACAACGCATTGAGGGAATCATCCATACGCGGCAGGGGGTACGCGTCTGCGACGGACACCTTGTTAAATTTTCGAAAATCGACGCAAAATGGCAGTTTCCCATCCTTCTTCTTCACAAGGACTACCGGCGCGCCCCATGGACTGTTAGACGGGGATATTATGTCAGCGGCTAGCATGTCCTCCACTGCACCGCGAACCTGATCCCGCTCCGTCGGGCTCAACCGATGCGAGTTCAACCGAATCGGAGTGGCATACCCCGTATCAATGTGGTGGGAAAGCAGGGAGGTGCGTCCCAAGTCAAAATCATCCGAGCTGAACACGTCGGAATAACTTAGCAACAGCGCGTGAAGCGCGGACCGTTGTTCTCCGGTCAGGGATGAATTCTCCCCGCATAACTCGGCAACCCAACGGTCATCCTGCCCCGTAGGCCCCGAAACCCCCCCTACCATGTCCCGGCGGACCTGGTTGTCATGGGTCGTGAACGCGGTCGTGGCGTGAGCCACAACCGTTCCGGCCCGGACACTGACATTCTCCGCACTCCCATTTAGCACCTGTAAGAACGGGGGCTAGCCCGGCCGGACAATCGTTTGTGCCCCAACCAGCACCGAGCCGCCCGTTATAGCCGTGGATGGCGATAACAGAACCCCCGCCGCTCCCTCAACGCCAGGTACTGGCTTCCGATATCTCAACGGGATAAGCATCTGCGAACCAGGTGGAATGTCAACAGATACTTCGGACAGCGC
Organism: Lampetra planeri; assembly: GCF_965212315.1. Classification (NCBI taxonomy): domain Eukaryota; kingdom Metazoa; phylum Chordata; class Hyperoartia; order Petromyzontiformes; family Petromyzontidae; genus Lampetra; species Lampetra planeri. The sequence continues at coordinate 477,786 of NC_136134.1, forward strand.
CTGCACCTGGCAAACAGGGGCAGGCCGGCCCCATGGTAACGGTAGGAACGAAATTTTGCGCCCCCCTGGTAAATCAATGCAGTTTTGATCAACCCGTATTTGAATGGGCATTTTTTCCAGGAAATCAGTCCCCAACAAACAGGGTACCGCGAGGGACCTAGAGATCAAAACGGTCCCTGAAGCCGACAACCCCCCAATGGATATGTTGGCGTCCACCTGGCCCACAATGCCCATACTTCCCCCATTCGCCGCTATGCATGAATCATAAACCACTCGCACTCTACCTGGCGGAATGCCCAAAAGATGGAAAATGACATCCGAAATAATGGTCGCGGACGCACCGGAGTCCACCAAAATACGCACCTCGACCCCCTGAATAGAACCCGGTACCGTGGACGACCCCGTAGCGGCCGCAACCACCCTCCGTGCCAATCGGCGCCATTGCGTCAGCGAGCGACACGGGTCAATCGGAGGCACCTCGTTGTTAACGACACACGGACCGCGCGGCGATGGTGATGCATGAGGTGACAGGCCTTGCCGGGTGTCTGATGCGCACCGACTTGCCTGTCCTGGCGGGTCTTTTCGCGCGACGTCCGTGGTCGAGGCCTCCTGCTGGGGCGGCCCCGGGATGCGAGCCCAACAGTCCCTGGTGAAGTGGCCCTTATGGCCGCAGCGGAAACACTCCACGTCGTTCCGGCGCGCGGCACCCCCTCTGTCCCGACGCTCTCGCGCCGGCGGGCCGGACTTCGGCCCCGTCCCCTCCCGAGCAGGCCACTGGGCGGAGGCGGCCGTCAACTCCTGCGGACCCTTGTTGTCAGGAACGTAGACCGCCTCCTTAGGATCCCACCCTGTAGCACCGCCTTCAACGATGGGGCCCCCCGTCCAGGCCGACACCTGCTTCCAGCGTCGGAAATTAAATTGAGCGTCCAAGCACTTAGCCGCAGCACGGGACGTCAATTTATCATGGCTGCACACCGGCATGGGGATCCCCAGGGCTCTAGACAATTCCAGCATCTTGCCCAACACAAGGGGCTCCAACAAATCCGGCTCCGTCTCGGGGTATGCCGCCATCGACAGTTCCAGAACTGCGCCTCTGAAAACCACCGGCGATTCATCAGGTGCTCGTTGGCGCTGAACAAATCTACGATGGGCATCGTCCGGAGGCTCGTACGCATCCGCCATTTCCTCGAAGACACCCTGTAGCGTCTTCTTCTTGTCGGCCTTGATGGAGCGGAAGAACCGGATGGACTCGTCGTCGAGAAGTGTTGGTAGGACTTCCAGGGCCTCCGCGTCCGTCCATTTGGCGGAGCGTACGGCCGCTTGAAACCGGCAGGCGAATGCGCTCCAATCGCCGCCGATGGAGAATTCTTTGACCGTTGTTAAATGACAGCTGCGGGTTCTTGCTCCGCCGTCCTCCTCCGATGGTGACACGCGCGGCAACGACAAGATGGCGTCACTCCGCAACGTGTGCAAGATGGCGGCTTCCCGCGGCGGAGGGCGCAAGATGGCGGCTTCCCGCCGTTCCTCCTCAGCCACGCCCAAGATGGCGTCTTCGTGCCGCGTGGTCGAGAGGGCTGATGGCGACGGCAAGGCCCCGGCCCGTTGTTCCCCGCCGGGCCTCCCCGAAGTCGTCGCCGGCATCACAAGGATGCACAATTGTGCCAACACCGTCTTCAGCGCCTCCAGTTGCGCCGCCACCTGTCGCCATCCGTCGTCAGCGTCCAGTCGCGCGGATGGGCCCACCAAGGCGGCCACATCCTGCACGCCCGGAACCCCGCTCGTCCCCGCGCCGCTTTCCTCCTCCATCGTCGGTAGCGCCGCCGCTGGAGGGAGGTCGTCGTCAGAAGATGTTGCAGAAGATGGTGCAGGGACGGTCTTCCTCCTGAGCTGTTTTGACATGCCGTTTCACTTCTGACACCAATGTAATAAAGGACTCTCTCTCAGATGTCGATCTCCGTTGTCCTTTATTGGGTTCGTAGAATCCCGATACCACGGCGTCTCGCTCAGGCCCGCGTCCCTCTCAACGACCTCTCCACAGCCCCTCGGCTGCTCCGATATGCAGTCTCCCTGCTGTTCCGATAGGCAGTCTCCCTGCTGCTCCGCCTTGCAGCCACACCACTGCTCCGCTCTCTAGCTTCACTGCTGCCCCATATACAGCTAGCCTCCCACAGCCGCTAGCTCTCTGCGTCTGACACCGATGGCCAACGATGTCGACGTCTCCCACCGCGTGGCGACCGCGCCACTCTCTCCGTCCTGCCCAGCGTGGCCTCCTCCTGTTTCACTCCGTCTCAACTCCCCCTTCCCCTTCCGGTTCTCTCCCTAAATCCTCTCTCCCACGTGACCCTAACTCCACCCACTCCCCACGTGACCCATACTCCGCCCCCCCTCAATCCTTGCTCGCATTACAAATATATAAACAAAATCAAACTTTGTGGCATGGCTTTTATTTGTGTGGTACGTTTAAGCAAACATTTGGGCTGACATAAACCACACTAAGAGCTGCCTCTCCACATGCTCCCACAGTGGCGAGATTTTAGCTACTTTGCCTGATATGCAGGGTCGTGGGTTCAATCCCCACCCTGACGCCTGCTGTATATTTGGAGTTTGCATGTTCTCCCCGTGGTCGTGTGGTTTTTCGCTCCACATTTAGAAACATGCTTTGAAAATATTTGGCTGCTATACATTTTCACATGATAAGCCACTTCATTGGGCTATAATTTGTGATAGCCAGATTGCTTCTGAAAAAGAGGTAAATAGCTCAGTGGGCCTTATCTGGTAAAATAAAAAGTTTCGTTTTAGTTTATACCCATTTAAGCACCAAACTCAATGGCCATTAAAACATCAAAAGTGAGCTCCTGTTGGAATGAGCGTTGACGTGCGCATGTCCATATTACACATTCTTATGGCAGGGGGGGGGGGAGAGTCTCTCCAAAGGACAACGGCTGTTGACTTCCCCACAAAGTGGTACTTATTTGATCGACCTCGGAAGGACTTTGGGCTGAGTCAGGCGCATCCAACAAGGATTTGAACTCGTAACCTTCCCGATCGTGAGCTGCTCGCTCTGCGACTGAGCCACCTGGCCAGCTAATGGTTGTTTAAGACTTACTCAGATATTGTGGAGGGTGTGAAGCAAAGCGCTATGAATAAACCTCTCCTTAACAGCTTCAACCACAGAGAGTATAGCTTGGAGGGTATGGGCAATAACTGCGAAGATTGACCTGCACCCAACAGCATAGCAATTACATAAGTAAGCATACAATGCACCTACTCCCCAAATATGTCTCAACATGTAAAGCAATTGAGAGTCTTGTTTTCCACATCCCATCAGCCACGGAGCCTTCTGGGAGTGATTTTTTTCAGGCAGCATTGGTTAAACACTAGCCAACCATGGGTCGTATACAATGGCGGAGCCAGGATTTTCAGGTAGGGGGGCAACCCCTCCATCAATGAAAAATTATAGGAGTTGTTAGTAAGTAAGGACTTATCCCTTGCTTTTAATTCGACGCGTGTGCAGCGATGGCGCAGCCATCGATCGAGGGTCAAATTCGAACTGTGTGTGATCGGCATCACGCTCGCTGAAGGTATGCCTTCAGGGAAGTCGTATACTGTATACACAAGTGTGCACAATTCTGAGTCACTTATAACTGCTTTGCCGTTACTTATTGCCAATTATGGACTCAGACTATTGTCCTATCATCTCATAGAGTCCCTGGCACGTAATAATATGCTACACAGTGGCCGTGGGGGTCGCAAAATTCCGATTTATTACTAATAAACCCCAATGATCCTACCCCCTCCCACTGGCTCTGCCAGTGATCGTATAAACCCACATTAATCAGCACTGGTTTAACACTAACCTCCTCTGGACCGTATAAACCCACATTAATCAGCACTGGTTTGACACTCGCCTACTCTGGATCGTATAAACCCATATTAATCAGAAATGGCTTAAACTAGCCTACTATGGACTGTATGGACTCGTATCAAGCACAGTGAGTGGTACTTTAGTCCCCGCACTGCGGAGCACTCACCTCCCGGATGCTGAGCCGCCCATCAAAGTCCTCGTCCACCTCGGCGATCATCTCCTTGAGGCCCAGGTGTGTCTGTGGGGCACCCAGTTTCTCCATCATGCATTTGAGGTCCATGAGGTCCATGTAGCCGTCCTTCCTGGAGTTGTGCCTGCAAGCACAGCGGAGCATCACGCTCATCTATAAATACACGCATTTCATACAGATGTGGGGTCGTTGCAAAAAAGATCGGCGTATAAGATGTCATCATTCACCGCTCATCCCCGTATGCAAGCACGTGGTTAATGGTCGGCTGCCGGATTCGCCCAGCTTCTCTCTCACAAAAGGTTGCTGGGCACACACGGCGATAACAATTACCGGGGTCGCCATTCTGGCCGTTGCCAATACAGAACAAGCCCGGGCGTGTGCATAACTCACAAATAACATTGCCCACCTCTCTCGGCCTGACTATTTTTATTTTTACAGGTAAAGCCCACTGAGCCATACAGCTCTCTTTCAGAAGCGACCTGGCCACACATGATAGCTCAACGAAGTGGCATATCACGTGGAAATTTATAGCGGCCAAATACTTTAAATACATGTTTCTAAATGTAGAGGAAAAACCGGTTGACCCAGGGAAAAAATCACACGTGGATAAAAATCCATGGAGAGAGCATGCAAACTCCAAATATACACAGCAGACGTCAACGTCGGATTCGAACCCACGACTGCCGATATACCAGGCGAGGTAGTTATCATCTCGCCACCGTGGCACTCCATTACATGAGCGATGAGGGGATGAGGTCAGTGGGAACACCGAAAACTCAACTGAGTGGGGGTTAGCAGGAGGAGGGGTGAAAGGTGATTAGCTGGGAAAGTTTAAAGGGACAAGCAGTTTGTATGTATTTATGTTGACCTTCTTTCGCACCCTACGTAGCCAGCCGCGCTAATCGGAGGTACGGGGGAAGGACAACGAACTAAACAGGAGAGTAAGCAGGAGGATACATTTATCAATCCACCCCTTCCCTGGGGATGGACAATTCAAACCCACAGTCTCAGGGAAAAGCAAATGTATCCACACACCCTTTCCCTGGGGATGACAATTAAAACGTACAGTCCCAGAGAAAAGCAGAGCAGAGCCAATAATTCCATCCCATTCAATGGCACCCTGCAAATAAAGCGCCACTAAAGAATGAATATCGCTCTTCAAAAACATCCAAAGAGCGCGAAGCCACCACCATATTGCTGCAGAGGCGTCTGATTAGCACCCAGCAGTGCATGTATCTACTGCACAACTACTAACTGCTGCTACTGCTGAATCATGTATGTGTCATGTGTGTATCACGTGCGTATTGATTGTCAGCGCATAAGAATGTGGTGACATGAACGTAATGAGTCAACCGAGAGTTGTCTCACCGTGACAAAAAGCACATTCTTCAAGAGACACAAACCCGGCTAATTTGATTGCTTACTTAGCTTGAACTGCACACGTTCGCGTTACGTTCACCTTACGTTACAAGTTGCAACATTCACGTCTCCGTTTTGTTTGCTTTACAGGGAAGTTCAGAATGTGTATATTTCCGAGTTCGCAGGAAATACGCTCGTCAGCCACGCCAGCAATTAGCATTGGCCAGGGAGCGGCGGCCACACGCCCTTGTATAATAAACGCAGGCACGCTCCATCTCCGCTGTGGACGTCCACGTGGTTCAGTTCCCTCAATTTGGCTGCCATGATCAGCCCACTGCTGGATGAAGGCCTCACCTACTGAACATCTGTGAAACTACTGGGCATCTGGGAAAAAAATGCTTCATAGCTCGTCGGATTCCTCCGGTATTAAATAAATATTCATATTATGTGTGCTACAGCTGGTGTTGTTGTTAGGTACCAGCAGTGCCCGATTTAGGCATAAGCTAAGTAGGCTGCAGCGTAGGGCCTCGCATTATGCCCTACCCAAGTCCCGCTTACTTTTCTTTCATCAATTGTGTACCTTCGCTAAACCACGTTTCTCCTCTTTGCGTCTTTCAGTGTAATTACTGATTACATGACAGTACATCATACGCACTGATTACACGAATGCCAGCGTCCTCTTTCCAGCTGCGCGTTCACGACCCGACATCGCCCCTCTGTGATGAAGGAACCACACAGGTTCGGATTCAGCCGGCAGAATATTCTTCGGCTGAAGGAAGTGGTGGGCAAGGTTAAGATAAAGCCGACCCCCCCTCCATAGCGACCCGATGGTGTCACCACCGGTGTGGCGCACGCACTTCGAATCAAAGTGGCTGCGGAGCAATTGCTGCCGCAGCTTGGGGCTGTGTCGCGTCACCTGGGCGGGCAGTCGGCGCAGCGGACGACGGCCGATCCGGGCAGCCACGTGGTATACGATACAACTCCGTCCTCTATTCGTTTCTCCACTCAAGCATACAAACGTCTGTCTTGTTTTACACATTGCATCAGCCACACGGCCTTCTGGGAATGCATCTTTTAAGCAGCAGCAGCATTGCTTTAACACGGGGATCGTCAACCAGAGACGCAATGCGACTCTGGTTGCGACTCTTTAAGGACTGCTTCGTGACGTTTTTTTATGTTTATTCTTGCATCCTTTCCCCGCACCTCCGATTAGCACGGTTGGCTCCGTACGGTGCGAAAGAAGTTCAACATACATACATTAAGGACCGTCTCGTATTCACATGCATTGCGGCTCTTGAATTTTTTTTTTACTGAATTCGAAAAAATGGCTCTTTGTATTATGGTGGTTGCCGGCGCCTGGTTTAACACAAGCAAACTTTGGCTCGGTTTTGACACTCGGCGTCTTAGCAGGCTGAACGCAGCGCTGGTGAACTTGCCTGGTTTGCCGATAGCCGCTGCGGTCTGCGAAATCACTGCACGGCTCAGGCGCGCAAAGCCGCAGACCCAGCGACGGGACGCGGGTGCGCTTGGAGGCGAGCGCTGCTGCTGGTTTGGACCTATTTCGCCTCTGGCAGGGCGAGATTGCTCGCTCCTCCCTGACCAGCGCGATTTCTCTTCGCCCGTGGCATCGTTTTTTGTGACAAACACAGTAAGCGTAATTCGAGCAGACGATTTGTCGGGAATGTTTTTTTTTTGGGGGGGGGGGGGGTGTTTGAGCAGTGGGCTCACCGCGCCGCGCTTCGCTGGATGCACTTTTCCAGGAATGTTAATGAGAGAGTTACGGTCGGGATTTCCTGCGCGGATGCGAGTGTTTTCATAACGGAGTCATTTGCGATAAACACCGCTCGCCGTTTGGGAGTGGCCGAGACCCTAGCCGAACACGGAGTTAAGCGTCGAGCCCGGGCGTCCATCACCAGACAGATAACTCGGCCTCGCAGCCCAACAGCTTTGAACACTTCCAGGAAATCTGCCCAGAGAGCCGTCGAGGTTTGCAAGGCTGCGTGAGTCAGGGCCTTAGTGCGCCCAGTGGGGCTGCAGGTTGCGCGGACCTCCAGTGTACGGGAAGGCGGCCGCATTGGCTCCGTGCTGAGCGTGCAAACACCTCGGCACAACGTTCCGATCGTATCGCCACCATCACCGCCGTTTTTTGCGGGTGAATGTCAAAATCTGCTGCTGTAAAAAGGACACTAAAACCATTGCCATTTTACAGAAACGCGACGGCATTGCAACGTCATTGTCAACAGCCCAGAGCGACATTCATTCAACATTACCGGCCCAATAGTGTTCCTGTTGCTCGCCGATGGTCTAATTTCCATTATTCACGAGCAGGCCCGGACTGGCCCATAGGGGCAGCAGTCCCGGTCGGCCGTTCTGTGTGGAGAAATTGCAAATGCAAAAAAAATGAAAACGTTATATATATTTTTTTTTATTACCTCTCGTGTGTACGCTTCATTGCTTATTTGCGCTCTCAGCTGGCATCGAGTCCCAAGATATTCAGCAGACCCAAATTTTACTCTTCGCCGGCCCCATTTGTTTTTTTGACCTAGCCCCAAATGGGCCCAATGAGGATCGTGCGGCAAAATCCCGCTAATGCGTGATCACATCGCAACATCTTAACTACGAGTACTGCGACACAGTTTGTCATCGCACAAAAAACATTTCAATATTTTTTTTTTTAAACCAAAAAATGCTCATAGCCCAAATTTGGACTGGTGTGTTTACAAATGCCCCGGTTGATTTTAGTCCCAGTCCGTCACTGTTCATGAGCCATGATCAATCCACTGCTGGACGAAGGCCTCTCCTCAGGCCACCGTTTAGTTTTTACATTAAACAAAATGACACGAGGGGGGCTCTCCATACCAAAAACAACCCCAGCAGCAGCTCGGTTCTTGTGAGTTGCTGGACACCGGAATCCCAATTACCACGAGGCCCCTCCCTGGACTGATCGCGCAGAAGCTCCCCCCCAACTCCCCCTCCCCGTTTGCGTCCGGGCTGCTCATTGAGGCCCGGCTCATCTCCTGCTCACAGCCCTGAACCCAGGGCATAATTATGGGTGGGTGGGGGTATGTGGCAGCGCTAGGAGCCCAGTCGGCCACAGAAATCCCAACAATTAACCATAAATGCCAAAAAACAATTGTTACAAATGAAAAAAAAAGATTTTCCAAAAATACATCGTGTAAAATATAGTGACGATACTGATGGTGTTTGTTACTGAACACCACCAGGATGCTGACTTAAAGCGTTTGTGACTGCAGGAATTCATATTATTTGGGTCTTTCGGTAAAGTCACGTAGATAGGTTCGACGTGACTTTACCGATTCTTTGCTAACTGACATGCGCATGAAAGCAAGACGCACAATAACTTAATTGTAAGTTTTGTACCTTCAAATATTTGTATTAATATTTCCACTGTGAGACTGTCTTCCAATACACGGTGCAACTAAAATAATATATATAGTTATAGCCTAGCATATACCTACTATAATCACCCAGGAATGTCTGTCCTTAACGCTCGTGACGTCACTCCACATCGACTAGCCCCCCTAATTAATGTTCATGAGCAGGTGACGTCCTCCAAATGGCCACCCCCCCCCACCTGCTCATTAATAATCATGAGCGGGTGACGTCATTTAAAATGGAGAACTCCCCCCCCCTCACTAATAATCATGCGCAAGTGATGTCACTCAACATCGAACAGCCCACCTCATTAATAATCATGAGCAGGTGACGTCCTACAAATGGACACCCCCCCCCCCCATTATTATTACCTACTATAATGAGCCAAGAATGTCTGTGTGCAACGCTCGTGACGTCACTCCACGTCAAAATGCCCCCCTCATTAATAATCATGAACAGATTACGTTTTCCACATGGACCCCCCTCATTAATAATCATGAGCAGGTGACGTCACTCCACATCGAACAGCCCCCCTCATTAATAATCATTGCCTGATGACGACCTCTTGTGTTGCGATCTAAACTTCGTGATATTTTTATTCACTTTATTTTTATTATATTTTTTTCTATCGACGTGACTTTACCGAAAGAACCAAAGAACATGAATTCCTGTAGTCACGAAAGTTTTAAGTCAAACTCATTATAAGGTGACGTCCTCCAAATGGACACCCCCCCCTTCCATTAATAATAATTAGCGGCTGACGTCACTCCACATGGGGGGCCGGGGCGCCTCCTCCCCCCTCCTCGGCGTCAACTTACAACCCTCACTACAAAGGCAGAACCCTCACATCACGCGATCTCTGTAACGCTGTTGAGAAATCAAAGTAAAAAGGACGTCATGATGAACAAGGGATTATAACCTTAGAAAGAAATAGGTCTGTGTCACCGCGCCCTTACAAATTGCACGCGCATTAATGCAATGAATATCACGTCATGGTCTGCTTTTCGCTTGCAAGTTTCCGATTTACTGCAATACACCCGTCCATGGACGGGCAAAAGGCTAGTTATTGTATACGGGTTAAAACCATCCGCAGCTATTTCAGTAAAAGTGAGTCGGGAGAAGGGATGGGGGCCCACAGTAGGATCTTGCACGGCAACCCCGTTCAAGTAGGTCCTTGCACCCCTGCCTAAGCCAGTGTTATAAATTCCACATTTACATGGTAGGGGCCGAGTCCATCCAGAGGATAACCGCCATTGACCTCCCTGTAAAGTGGAAATAATTGTATTGGCCACTAGAGACACGATGGTCCATGTAAACCTCCCACAACCCCACTCCCAAAGAGGATGTGAACTCGCAACCTTCCGATTACGAGCAGATCGCTCTACCGCCGAGCCGCGTAGTGGCCAGGTGTGGATTCATTTTCCGTGACACAGCGCCACGACTCCTCTCTCTCTGTGTGTCCACGGCACTCACCGTGTATGGAGTCTGTCGCGCGGTGCGAGCGAGCTCAGTGAGGGAGGTCTCTAAGATGCACAGTCTGTCCCATTGCACTACGGTGGTGTTGGTGTTGGTGCTGCGTTTAGTTTGGGTTCACAGCATCCTCTCTCATCTCAGCCATCCTTCCGATTAGCACGGTTGGCTATGTATGGTGGGAAAGAAGTTCAACATACCGTATATGTGTACACCAACACCGGCCAGAGTGGCACAGTGATGGAGCTAGCGACTCGTGATTGGTTGTGGAGGTGGGGGGTGTTCACTCCGTCCATCATTCCTATAGGAGCAACAAAACGAATACCACTTCATGAGGAAGTCACCAGTGGTTGTCCAATGGATGGACTCTCCCCCACCATAGTAATCAGGAATTTCCACCGTTTGCTCAGAGCTGCACAGGAAACCCCAACACCGTCTTTCTGCCACTGCATCCGCGCTTCCCAGCTCACCTCTGACTCGCATGGTTAGCGACGTACAGTGCAAAAGAAGTTCAACATACATACGAGTTCACTCCTCGTTCATCTTGACTCGTGTCAACTGTATGTATAGTAATAGGTATTTACCCTTTCAACTGGTACAAAACTGACACCTTTATACAAGGCATCATGTTTGCAATAACCACAACACAAGCAGTCAAAATGCAAACAAAAAGAAACAACTCTGATAATGATATGCACTGTCCTTGAAGTTGATTGGTCCACACCCGAGACAGCTTTTCTTAGAGCCTAGTCTCCATTGGTGTTGGACCAGATGACTTCAAGGACAGTGCATATCCTTATCATTATCAGAGTTGTTTCTTTTTGTTTGCATTTTGACTGCTTGTGTTGTGGTTATTGCAAACATGATGCCTTGTATAAAGGTGTCAGTTTTGTACCAGTTGAAAGGGTAAAAACCTATTACTATATTTTGCCACTGGTAAAATGAGGTCTCATAGTGGATGCATGTTGAACTTCTTTCACACCGTACGTAGCCAACCGTGCTAATCGGATGGTGCATGGGGAAGAACAAACTAAATACATATTCTTTGGGTCTTTCAGTAAAGTCACGTAGATAGGTACAAATTTATAAAAATAATAAATATAAAATAAACAAAAAACTACGACGTTTCGATTACAACACAAGCGATCGTTATCAGGAGGAAAAAGGGGGAAAGCTGCTGAATGCAGACTGTTTTAAAGGGTGTAGTCCTAGGGTGTAGTCCTATTGTAGTGACATCTTGGATGTCACTGTATGGTGCCGGCCCGGGAGGGCCATGGCGTGCGACATACTTACGTCGCGGACAGCACCATGTGCTGTGGTAGGCCGGGTCTAGCATAGCACAGCATGCGATGCACCGTCATCGCATACACCCCGTAAGTGGGAATAGTACCAGCCCTAGCGGGGCATGGTGAGTGCTGGGATAGCACGGGCACCACGCATGGCGTGTAATGCGGCCGCCCACAAGGGGGAGTGGGAGAGTGTCAGCCCAGGGACAGGATTGCCCCGGGCCATAGCACTCTGGTTGACCCCGTAGGCACGTGATCTGGAGTGTTACCGAGAGGGCCCCAGGTGGGGGGGCTAGGGGGTGATGATGTGTCTGGAGAGTGCTCTCGAGAGGGATCGAGAGGGAGCTAGAAAGCTCGCGAAGGTGGGCGGGGCCGAGGGCGGAGCCGGCCCTGACCCGGGAGGATATAAGGTGGGTCCCTGGGAGGGACCGGGGTCGCTTCGTTCTACAAGCTGGAAGCTCTACGTTCTACGTCCTATATCTGAGGAGGCACCAACACGTGGCCGGGGACCCAAGTGAGGGTCTGACCCTTCGTAGCTGTAACTGCTATGTACAGATAGTCCTCGAGTTACGATGGTCCAACTTACGATATTTCAATCTTACGATGGCGATAGAGATACGGCAAAATTGTAAAATATTGTAAATTTCGCGCGGTAGGCAAACGCAGCAGCGTACGAGGTACGAATGTTGGTGAGTACAGTACAATATGATACGTTACAATACGTTCAATGCATGTATGATACGTAGTTTTATCGATTTCATTTTAGGGTTACCACGATACGACATGTTCAATGCATGTTAAAAGTTTTTATAGCAGATAGGATTGTTTCCTGAAAAAACTTTCTATAAAATAGCAGTTCATATAGGTTGGCTAAGAATTTACCTTGTTTTTTACTTTACATTTTACTGTTCAATATAGTATTGTAATTAATAAATACTTTCAGTATATAGTTTATACAGTACGGTACTGTAAATTGCTCTGTTTTGCTACATTATCACCATTCTTTAAGACTCCTGGGTAGGCTAGGTTATATCTTCGACTTACAATATTTTTGACTAACGATGGGGTCGTCGTAACGCATCTCCATCGTAAGTAGAGGACTACCTGTATAGTGTAGTTAGCTTGGTGGTCACCACCCTAGGCTGTATCTGGTAAAAGGGCAGTTACCCCTTTGTAAATACGTGTTACAAATAAATGTGTTGCCTCTGAAGAATAACGTTTGCGACTAAGTTGGACTCACTACACTAGGACTACACCCTATAAAACAGTCTATCGCTACTACCACGAAAACTGAACCCCCCATTAGCATGGTTGTTAACTAACTTGCGAAAAAAGTTCAACATACATCAATATATACAACTCTTCCTGTGAACGTCACTCGTTGATTCCTCCACACGTCAGGGTTCTCGGTCTACCACAGACCCATTCATCTCATCGGCACTGCGTTCAACCGCAATGCTGCAGGTCAGAATGACACTCGCTCACCCACTTAACCACCCACCCTCTCACCACACCGCAGGTCACCTCACTCCTCTTTCTGCACTGCTCCACTCTCGGAATTCCCTCCTCCCCATTATCGTTGACGTCTCGTTTCCCCTGAGCTCTTACAACTTTACTGAACTCGAGAGACGCGTTAATTGCGACAGTGCTGTTTGTTGCCGGCCGCTTGACGTTTGGGGGGCTGTGGTGCCACGACCACGGGGGTTGCCTGGAACCATGGGTTTTCATCCAAAGGGCCCCTAGCGGAGATGTCCCACGATTTCCCGGTGCCAGGAGATTGGCCACCCCCCCCCCCCCCAAGTCAAATTACATTGCGGCCCCCCTTAAATTGGCTAAACCTTGTATGGGCGCGCCAAAGCCCACCGGGCTAACCGCAATGAGACACTCACAGCACAGGGGAGGAGCCAGAGGGGGGAAATATTACGCGGGCAGAGCAGATGAGGAGGTGGAAGGGAAGTTCCTAGACACGCCGCGGATGTGTATTATGTGGGACAGCCACCCCGACCAAACTGGTTGTGGCCGGGGTGGGGAGGACGGGTACATAGATAATGGGTCATGGCGCAACGGAAAGTAACGCTCCAGGTAAGGGCGGGGCATCGATTTAAAATCGAAAGGTAGGCGCCCGATTGGCCGCACAGGATAGCACCACGTGACCCTGGATCTTCGGATTCCCATGGCATAAAAGGAGGAAGCAGGGAAAACGTTAGGGGGTTCTCCTCCAGCCGTTCAGCTGCCTGGTCCGACTCCCAGCCGCTTGCAGCGTCCGAGAGACGCTAGCGAGTGCCGCTACGACTCGACCCCAGGCAGAGACCTCTGGGATCATCATCCCTCCGACTCCCACAGCATCCGTGCGACACCGTGAGTGCGTCTGCGAGGTGAGAAGTAGAGTGGGGATACATCCAGGGATTTGAATAGGGATAGGCTAGGCGCTGCTCGTAGAATATTTACTCTGGGCCGCACAGAGTTTAATAATAAACTTCAGTTCAGAATATCTGGAGAATGTCGGCGTTGTGTGTAATTCGAGCGTGTGAGGCGCCGCGGTAAAACTCATTAACTGCTTCCGCTTCCACGCAGTTGCGCCGCGCGATTAATAGGGTGAAGGGAGGGTGAGTCAAAACCCGTTCGCCGGCGTTACACGCGTGTTTACGCACGAAAACACTAGCATTTACGGCAAGGCGCGTATGTGGGAGAGACGAGCACCTGCCACTTATTGTGAGTAATTAGGGCAGGAGCGGGGTGCAGTAAACCCACTTGCTAACGCTTGCGTGCGTGTTTACGTAGCGTGGTTTACGCACGAGTGAAATAGCATGTGGCGCGTAATTTCACCGTTTGTTTTAACATTAGTCGTGGGATGCAAGCAAATTAGGGCTTAATCCCAGGAGGTGCGCGCGTATTATTGATACAGCAGCCGTTTTTATTTGTTTAGCGCTCGGCGCGTGCGGGATAACACCGGCGGTGGTGAGCCAGCCAGTGAGCGATGTCCCTCAGAGAGGGTGCTGGTGCGGGGGGGGGGGGATCACTCGATTGGAGGGGGCCCAGTGAGAGGTGGCCAACGAGGAGGAGGGGGGAGTGGAGGGGGTGGACGTGGCGCCCCGCCCGCTCACGGGGAGCGGGGAGGTGGGCGTCAGCCCCCACAGGGCCCCTCGTTCAATGTGTCACGTGAGTGTCACGTTAGGGCGTGTGTAGGATGGGCTGCCCGCTATATGGTAGATATTAACCTCATGTCGCCCATTGAGGAAGGCAACAGATGGGCCGTGCGTTGGATGGGTCATGGGAAGGGGTTAAGGAGTTGCAGGGACAACTGTTGCGTTAAAAATAGAGCCAGAGTTGCTATATATGTAGTGGATTAATACACGCGGGATTTGCAGCAGAGTGTACGCATGTGTGAGTTATGGACAGTGAGGTCGCATCGGGCGAACAGGTGCGGGGAGAGAGAGAGCAACGGAAAGGAGACGGCTAATTAAGTTGCATAGCAGAGATTGGCTGGCTGCAAATGCAGGCGCGGAACAGGCGCCAGGTTGACGGGAGATTGAGGCGATAGCGGTGGAAGCCACGGGCGTGAGGCAACGGGAGGTCGCCAGCTTAATTAATGAGGACGGCTGCTTGTGTTGTGGCCGAAACGTCGTGATAATTTTATTTTATTATGTTATATTTTTATTATGTTGTATTTTTATTATTTTATTATTTCCGTTCTACGTGACTTTACCGAAAGAACCAAGAAGATGAATCCCTGCAGTCACGAAAGCTTTAAATTGAAATTTAATGAGGAGTTAATAAGGAGGGGGATAAATATGGGAGCGTGGGAGAGAGGGAGTTGAGTTGGTCGGAGTGAAGACAAGACGACAGACAAGATAAGTCCAAGGCCCCGCTCTCCAGCGGTGATGGCTAATCCCCCACTGGAAGCAAGGGAGAGGTTGGAGAGGCGAGGGTAGAAAAGCTAGCAGTAGAGAAGCTAGCGGAATCCTAAGTGTGAGCGTGAGAAGGCTAGCAGTGCAGAAGCCAGCAGAGAGATTATCGCGGAAAGGCTTGCAGTGGAGAAGCTAGCAGAGTATATAGCGGAAGGCTTGCAGTGGAGAGGCTAGCAGAGTGTACGGTGGAAAGCTATCAGAGTGGGTAGTGGTAGGCCAGCAGCGGAGAGAGCGAAGCGAGCGGAGCGTGGCAGGCTAGCAGTAGAGAGGCTAGGGGAGTGAGAGTGAGAGCAGGCTAGCAGTAAAGAGGCTAGGAGAGTGAGAGAGAGAGCAGGCTAGCAGTGGAGCGGCTAGGAGACAGAGAGAGAGAGAGAGAGTAGGCTAGCAGTGGAGAGGCTAGGAGAGTGAAAGAGAGGGCAGGCTAGCAGTAGAGAGGCTAGGAGAGTGAAAGAAAGAGCAGGCTAGCAGTAGAGAGGCTAGGAGAGTGAGAGCAGGCTAGCAGTGGAGAGGCTAGGAAACTGAGAGAGAGAGCAGGCTAGCAGTAGAGAGGCTAGGAGAGTGAGAGAGAGAGAACAGGCTAGCAGTGGAGAGGCTAGGAGAGTGAGAGAGAGAACAGGCTAGCAGTGGAGAGGCTAGGAGAGAGAGAGAGCAGGCTAGCAGTGGAGAGGCTAGGAAACTGAGAGAGAGCAGGCTAGCAGTAGAGAGGCTAGGAGAGTGAGAGAGAACAGGCTAGCAGTGGAGAGGCTAGGAGAGTGAGAGAGAGAACAGGCTAGCAGTGGAGAGGCTAGGAGAGTGAGAGAGAGCAGGCTAGCAGTGGAGAGGCTAGGAGAGAGAGAACAGGCTAGCAGTGGAGAGGATAGGAGAGTGAGTGAGAGAACAGGCTAGCAGTGGAGAGGCTAGGAGAGTGAGAGTGAGAGCAGGCTAGCAGTGGAGAGGCTAGGAGAGAGAGAGCAGTTTAGCAGTGGAGAGGCTCGGAGAGTGAGAGCAGTTTAGCAGTGGAGAGGCTAGGAGAGTGAGAGCAGGCTAGCAGTGGAGAGGCTAGGAGAGAGAGAGAGCAGTTTAGCAGTGGAGAGGCTAGGAGAGAAAGCGATGCGAGCGAAGCGGGCGAGCAGTGCGAGCGAAGCGGGCGAGCAGCGCAAGCGCACAGGAGAAAAAGAAGTCCGCGTGAAATAAGCACACGACATATATAATGTGAGGGCCGAGGGCGAACAGATAAATGAGTAACAGTGAACAGGAGGAGGCCCGACTCCCACCCGCACTGAACACAGCGCGACTGCTGTACGCATCAAATGACGCGCTGGTACAGCAGCTGCTGTTGCTGCATTGGCAGTGGTGCAAGTGTAATGTAGTAACTTGGCGGGAGACGACCTTACGGGTAGCACACTCTTTATTAACACCAACTTATATTACACGGGTGGCTAACTGCAGCCTAACCCACGGGGTTCCCCTGGCTACACCCACACGGGCTCTTACGCCCCGTAGCTTCTCGGAACCCACCCGGCTGGGGTGTCCGTCTCGACTCTGGGTCCCACAGCCTCGTCCCACATGGACGTCAGACCACGGGTCCCACAGTCTCGCCTCCGAGCCACACAGGGTCCCGGCCCTTACAAGGACAGCGGGACTAGGGGTCTCAGGGCCCTACCTCTTCAACTCCGTCTTCGATCTTCAACTGGTTATCAACTCCCCGAGTGCTCCCGCGCGTCCACCTTTATAGTCCTTCATGCGGACGTCGCTGAGAGCACCCACCCCAGTTGACCAATCACTGCGCGTTGCCCACGATCCTATTTCCCACCTTGTGTCAGCGCGCACAACCACGCACCCCGCGCCGCCCCGTGATCTATCACTGTCGGCGCGCGTCAACACCACCACTACACAAGCGTGAAATTAACAAAAATAAACTCAACTTGTTCCGTCAATAACACTGTGACCTTAATAGAAAAAAACACAAACCAATGTATGTGACATGAAGAAGGACCTGCTGCCCAAAGTTTCACCTATTAGATGGCCTTCAAGGCCACCACAGTGTTATTGCTGGACGTGTTTGAGTTGCTTTGTGACTGCATCTGACCGCGTGGCTCCGTTTGTCCGATAGCTGCATCACAGCCGCCCGGGGGTAGCTCGGGGGCAGAGCGAGCGGGCGGGTGGGCGGGCTTGCAATCGGAAGGCCGCGAGTTCAAACAACGGCTGGGGGTTGACACAGCCCACCAACCCCTCACTCCGCGGTGGATACAATGAATATCACTTGTGAGGGGACATCAGCAGTGTGCATGTACTGTGTGTTGAACTTCTTCCGAACTGTACGCAGCCAACCGTACTACTACCGTGGTAGTAGCGATAGAAGAGCGACCAGCTGAGAGCGATGGACTGGAGTGAATCAGTGAGTGCTGGATCATATATCCACCTCACCACTTCACGTTCAATTCTATCCGGTGCAATGAGGTGGAGAACTGGGTGCTCCAAACTCCAGGTGTGACTGCAGTGTCCCCTCTCCCACCTCACCCAATCATCGTTCGACGCTCGCCAGTTGACAGAATGCAGCAGCGATTGACCTGTGGATAGACTGCCAACCGTCATACGAATGCAGAATTTCCACCGCTGGCTCAGTTTCTGTGAATGGATGGCGAGCACCGCCTCGACGCTCACGTTGAGGGTGTACGCGTTTCTAGGCGAGCTCCCCCGATGCCCCTCGTGCCCCGAGATGTTGACAGTGGAGAGATGATAGCGGCGGTTGTTAATTGGTGCAGAGCCCGAACTGCGGGTGACGGATTCCCCCCTAACAACAGGTGACGACGCCTTGACAACGATGATCACAACGATGTCGATGATGATGATCACCAGTAGCTCCTGCTGTGTGGCTCACTGCCCGGCCTGGCAGAGGCCACGCGAGGTGCACTGCAGCCGAGCAAACGCGATCGGCCAATTCCTCCGAGAGAGACATTTCTCTCCACCGAGCGCTCCTCCAGCGCGGACCCAAACATCCCCGGCGCTAGAATACAAAGGCGAGTCGTGTGCCACTCGCACGTGTACACGGCAACCGTTCACGGAGATCGTGGGAATGTTTGTGGCACCCAGACCACGGTAGGCTGCAATTAGGAGAAGGTTTATGTGGCGCAGGGTGTTAGGTAGGAGGCTGAGAAAAGCCCCCCCACACTTAAACATCCTCATCAGGGTGTAATTAATGACATCCATAGACAATACGGATGGCCAGGACTCGGCGCGTTGTACACGGGCAGTATCATACCGAGGCTCCGTCCACCCTGTTCGCATGCGCGTCACACGGTCTCCCCGCATGTCTCGTGGACGATAGACGTGCACGTGTGTATGGTGTGGACTTGTATGCGTGCATGTTGAACTTTTTTCCCACCATACATAGCCAGCCCTGCTAATCGGAGGTGCGGGGGAAGGACAACAAACTAATTACAAAAAGTAGTTCTAAAAAAATGGCTTCTCAGTCGAGATTTAAAAAGTGCCATAGCTCCAGTGGCTTCTTAATATCAAACTTAGAGGCCTGGTGTCATAACTTCTTATGTACAGGTTTGGAGTTGAGAATCAAACAGAAATTACCTGCAAGAAGTCTCCACGTTCGTCGTTGTGTCCATGGCCAAACCCCGACTCCACTGGCAGGCCATCAATAAAAAAAACATGCAGCGACCGAACTGGACACAGGCTCTATAGTGCTACGCTTACTACCCTTAGCCACCTCTGCCTCGTTATCATCAGACATGGTCTATCCACTGCTGGATGAAGGCTTCCTCTCAAAGCCGCTGCCGCTGCCACCTCCTACGATCCTACGATGCAATAATCCACGCAGCACCTGCACACTAGTTAAATTAATCTAAATTCTAAACTATATATTTTACCAGTTAAGGCCCCCTGAGCTATATATCTCTTTTTCAGAAGAAACCTGACCACAAATGATAGCCCAACGAAGTGGTTTATCACGTGGATATTTATAGCAGCCAGATGCTCTAAACGTATGTTGATTCTAAATGTGGAGGGGAAAAGCCGGAGGAGCCGGAGAATCTCCGTCTCCTCATTGGACGCGCTCTCTCTTGGAGGTGTTCCATTCCTTAGCTGCCCCTCTGTTATCGGTGTCGACTATCGGCCATCGCCGTCCCTCATGGCCGTGACGACGCGTCCTGCCCAAGCCCCGCTCACTTCTCTGAACAGTTCCTTTGCCACATACTCTAAAACCACATCCTGAGAGGCCGATTGTTATTAAACACCATCACGTCTGGATTTTACCATGGACAGACATTGAAATCAATGGATATGGAAGCGTTGCTCTAATCCATCACCCTCCAGCGTGCAGAAGTTACCTGAGCCATCATCTGCATTAAGAGAGCGGTGCAGTACGACTCGCGAGAGGAGGCAGGCAGGAGAGGCTCTCTGAGAAAATGGCTTCCAGTTTCGAGACGGGAGAACACAGCACCAACATGAACGGAGAAAGCCGAGGCCACCGCAATCACCTCAGTCACGTCGGCGACCTCGGTCACCTCAGCTGCTTCAGTCACCTCGGTGACCTCGGTGACCTCGGTGACCTCAGTCACCTTGGTCATCTCTGTCACCTCGATCACCTCAAGTTGCCAGAAACAGATCTACAGGAAATGATTGAAAAACTGCAGAGGGAAGTTTCAGGATCATTTTGCTGAACCATTTGCAAGAGTGACCTGGGGTATTTAATTTGCCGGCAGTGAGCGAGGATTGCTGCTGTGTAATCTCGGCTGAGTATTTCGCGATATCATTGTGGTGCTTGTCAAATTTGAATTCTGACGTTGGCACACAATGGTCAATATTTGCGAATGACGGCGCTAGATTTTTATCGTTCGCTGTAAAGCTATAACTCATTTCGTTTGAACTTCTTTTGGTGTTTGGTTTGTTGTCCTTCCCCCGCACCTCCGATTAGCACTGTTGGCTATGTACAGTGCGAAAGAAGTTCAACATGCACACGTTATTACAGGTAATACCACACTACAGTATTTACCAGGGCAACCGCTGAATGCGAACCGCGAACCTCTGCAACACGCTGGCGAACGCGCTACCTTTGGGCCACGACACCGCTCACAGAAGACGGCAACATTTTACTCGAGACACGAGCAACAGTCGCGCACGACAATTATGCTGCAGAATTGGTGGAGGTGGAGTGGTTCACACAAGTGAGGCAGAGACTTATTTGGAGGCAACACGTTTATTTCACAATAAGCCCTAAAACATGAAGGGGTATAACTGCCCCTTCACCAGCTACCCTAGGGAGATATCTCCTCCGGGCTAGCTAACCCTAGCTCACACGGGGGGGCTATCCTGGACCGGACCCTGGCTCGAGTGCGGGTCCTGTAGTCGGCCAGGTCTTCTCCAGGTGACGGCTTCTTTCTTCAGTCTTGCAACAACAGCCCCCCGACCCGTTCAAGGGTCCGGCTTATTTTGCCAGTCCAGGGGCTTCCTCCACTCCTAGCCATGCCTCCATTCTCGAGCCTTCGAGAGGGATCTGCTCCTGGTCCTGTGGTCCCCCCAGCCCCCTCCTTAGGGTCCCTTGGCCGGTACCTCCAGTCACCAGGCCTCCGAGTTCATCTGGAGTGCCATGGCCCCCGGTGAACCCCTGCGCTGTCCCTGGCACTCTCGCCCCCTAACCGCCAGAGGCTGGCACTGCATGTGGCTGGTGTGAGCGGCGCGCATCGTGCCTCACACAGGCCAGCTTATACCTCATGCAGTGGCCTCCACCAATGCCACTACATCACCCCCCCCCCTCGTAGCACTCAGCCATTCCGGTTGACAACCCCCCATAAATGAGCTGACCCCTAATAGCAACCTAACAACATGTGCCTTAACGAGAACAATAACAAGCCTGGTAATAAATACCCCAGCCCACCTATATAAATATACACTATATACAACTATACATCACGACCAGGAGCATGGGGCAACAATACGGGATAGAGAGGGTAACAAAGCGCGCAAGCTCAAGCCCCGCACCCCAACAACCACTGCCACCCACACCGTGTATAACCCTACGAAAATTCGACAACAATGGCCCGACGAGTGAGACCTCAATAATGTCGTGGGGGGGGGGGGGGGGGTGGCACGTGTGACTGGGGGTCATGTGAACCGTGAAGTTTTGGAGCGAGTCCGTGTGGCCGGTCCCCTGGGGGAGGGCCTGGGGGGACCTGCAAGAGTTCCGAAGCAGCTAGTTCTGCACCGGGAGCTACCGGCTGGGCGGCGGAGCTTCCGGCGCCCGAAGCTGGAGGAGCAGCAGGCGGTGGCACCTGGGAGGGTGTCAATCGCGTGGCATCTGGGGATGAATCGACAGGCCCCTGCTGAGGATCCCCCTCGGCGGACACACCCCTCAGTCCACCGGACACGTCACACACTTGGCCCTTGCATTTTAGAGGTGAGATGGAATCGCGCGGAGCGACGAAGGGCTTGAGGCGCGACGGGTAGACAGACCAGTACCGGCGGCCCCACTGAATTTGTACACATTGTGGGCAGACAACGTGAACGATCTCGACTGGCCCTCTCTAAGGTTTGAATAATTTTGGCGAAGTATTGTTGTTGTCACTTTATTGTCAAGTGTGTTACATGCATGACATACAACACAGATGAAATTACAGTCCTCTCTCTTGGTCCCACGGTGCAACCAAACAATTAAAAAATTAATCACAATTAACAGACATAAATAAACAATAAACAATTGGCGATCAACACAAGATAAATAATCAAAAATGTAATAGACTTAAAATAAACAACAGTCAAGAATTATAAAATGTAAAATATTATTTAAATAAAATATTTAAAGAAATAAGATATTTAAACCGGTGTGGTAGTGCGATGTAGTGCAATGTGCAGTCCAGAGATCAGGATGTACGAGTGAATGTGTGTGTGGGGGTTGGGGTCAGGGGGCAAAGGGGGGAGGGTGGGCAGAGGGGGGGAGTGATGGTAGAGCAGGGAGGGAGCTGAGTCTCCTGACAGCCTGGTGAAAGAAACTGTCTTTGAGCCTGCTGGTCTTGGCCCGAAGACTCCGCAATCTCCTCCCTGACAGCAGCAGGCTGAAGAGGCTGTGAGATGGGTGGGTGGGATCACCTGCAATCTTGATTGCTTTGCTGGTGATGTGGGTGTTATAAATGTCCAGAAGAGGGGGGAGAGAGACACCAATGATCCTCTCAGCTGCTCTCACTATGCGCTGCAGAGTCTTGCGGCAGGACACAGTGCTGGTGCCGTACCACACGGTGATGCAGCTCGTCAAGATGCTCTCAACGGTGCCTCTGTAGAAGGTGTGCATGATGGGGGGCGGGGCTCCTGCTCTTCTCAGTTTGCGGAGAAAGTACAGGCGCTGTTGGGCTTTTTTCGCCAGTGATGCAGTGTTGTGACTCCACGACAGGTCTTCAGAGATGTGCACACCCAGGAACTTGGTGCATCTCACCCTCTCCACTGCAGCACCGTTGATGGTTAGCGGAGTATGCTGGGTGTGCACTCTCCTGAAGTCCACAACAATCTCCTTCGTCTTCTCAACATTCAAGTGGAGATTGTTGTCCTTGCACCACGTGGCCAGCCTGCTCACCTCACTCCTGTAGTTTGTCTCATCCCCGTTTTTGATGGCACCCACCACAGTTGTGTCATCCGCAAACTTAATGAAGAGGTTGGAGCTGAATGATGGTGTGCAGTCGTGGGTCAGCAAAGTGAAGAGGAGGGGGCTCAGCACACATCCTTAGGGCAATGGAGCCATGCCCTGTCGCCCAAAACCCACTCATGGCGCGAAACACGCCGATTCCGTAGGCGCTCGTTAGCCAACTGGCGCGCATGAGAATGCACCCTAGAAGCTTCGCGTGCTTCAGACAGCCTCTGAATGTTGAAGCGTGTCGCCTCGGAAATTTTGGATTTAGAGAGTGGGGGCGCTATGCGTAGTTGAACGTCAATTGGGGGGTCATGATCCCTGCTGTACACCAGATAGAATGGGGAATAGCCGGTGGAAGCATGAGGAGCCATGTGGTATGCGGCCAGCACACCCGGGACCAGCAAGTCCCAATCAAGCTGGGAGGAGAAGTTCTTACCCTGGTCGGTTAATAGACGTGCGGGGGCACCCTTATTCATAACATAGCCCGCCAAGAAGGCGTCAGTGTTGGCAGCCGCCGACTGGTTGGGGAGCGGCCAAGCCATAGGCCAGCGCAAAAGGTATTCCACCTCCACCAGTAGATATTTATTACCTCGGGGAATAACGGGAAAGGGACCCAGAATGTCCAGTGCGACCAGTTTGTTGATGCGTGAGACACGGATCGACTGCAAGGGTGGACAAGAGGGCCTGGCGAGCTGTTTTCGCCGCACGCACTGTACACAACTCTTCAATAGGTCAGCCACATTCATGGCCATGCCTGGCCAGAAAAAATCACGTTGGATTGTGGCGAGGGTCTTGTGCACGCCCAAGTGTAGCATGCACGGCCAACACAACCCTCCCCTGCAGGGCCGTGGACACGACAACGGCATAACGGCGTGCCCCCTCGTCCCAGCACATCAGCAGGCCATCCCTCAGGACGACCGGAGCCAGGCCCCTATGGCTTTCATCACCCATGGAACGCTCAGCATGGCGACACAACTTGACCAGGGACGTGTCCTCCATCTGGAGACGTCCCCATTCAGTGAGGTCAAGCTCAAGTACGGAGTCGCGTGCCCCAGGACCGTCCATCTCCTCCGTGGAAGCCACATCAGCCGATGCAGCAAGGGGCAGGGCCAAAACGTCAACTGACCGCTTACAGCGGCCAGAACCTGAAAAGCACGCGCATTCGGCACGCAACGGCAACCATGACAGGGCATCAGCATTGGAGTGCTGAGTACCCTTCCTGTATGCCACGGTGAAGGAAAAATCCTGGAGGATCTCGAGCCATCGTGAGAGTTGGCCAGATGGCTGGTCGACCCGCAGCCTATATTCCAGCGCGGCATGATCCGAGCGTACTGTGAAGTGCCAGCCATATAAATATGAACAGTACAGCCGCACAAATAAAACAATTGCCAGGAGTTCGCGGCACGTGACGCGGTCACGCTGTTCAGCCGGGGAAAGTACCCTGCTACCATATGCGATGACACTCCACTCCGTTGACAACCTGAGATAAAACTGCCTCAATGCCGGTGTCACTCGCGTCCATATCGTGGACGAACGGAATAGTGAAATCGGGGTAAAGGAGGGGAGGGACGTTGACCAGGGCCTCGCAAAGTGCCAAAAACTAGGCCTCCTCCTCTTCTCCCGAATAAAACTTTTGACCCTTGGCTGTCAGCGCGTGGAGGGGTTTCGCAATGATAGCAAACCTGGCAACAAAGTGGCGGTAGTAAGATACGAAGCCGATAAAGCTCCGCACCTCCCTCACCGACGTGGGGGTAGGCCACGTCCGAACGCACGCCGTTTTCTCGGAGTCAGTAGAAACGCCAGACTTACTAACAATGTGGTGGAAATACCGCACAGATGTTTGCAGCAGGTGGCATTTTTGGGGCTTAAATTTGAGATTTGCCGCCTGCATTTTGGCAAAAACAGTGTGCAACTGATCAAGGTGTGCATCGAACGTACGGCTAAAGACATTGACATCATTGAGATATATGAGACAGGAGTCCCACTGGAGTCCAGCCAGAACTAGCTCCATTAAACATTGGAATGTCGCCGGCACGGAGTGGAGTCCCATTGGGAGCTGGTTAAATTCGAAAAGGCCCTGCGGCGTGCAGAAAGCCGTCTTGGGCCTGGAAGCTTCGTTCAATGGCAACTGCCAAAACCCGGACAGGAGGTCGAGTATGGAAAAATACTGGGCGCCCACTAGAGCGTCCAGGGAATCGTCCATCCGGGGAGAGGGTAAGCATCAGCCACCAAAATTTTGTTGAGTTTCCGAAAATCGACACAAGCGCAAGCTACCATCGTGCTTCTTAACGAGCACAATAGGGGCTCCCCACAGACTGGTAGATGGCGAAATAATGTTGGCGGCCAACATTTCATCAACTGCCAGCCGAACATGCTCTTTTTCAGCAGGACTGAGCCTTTAAGGGTTTGGCAGATGGGAGCAGCATCACCTATGTCATTGTTGTGGCTTAACAATGTGGTGCGGCCAATATCGAATTTACTGGTGCTAAAAATATCAGCAAACTCCATTAAGAGTGACCTAAATTTGCTCCGCTGGGCTGTGGACAGTTTCACAGCCTCTGAGCAGAAGGGGTCCACCCAGCGGATATCTGAAACCGAACGCGGCGTCGGACGTGACCCGGCCCCAACGTTACCCACCCGAAGTGCAGGCGACGCATGGGCAAGTACCGTGCCTTGCGGAATGATGGACGTTTGTAACCCGGCATTCAGGACCTGAATGAACAGGTCCCTGTCAGCAGACACCAGGGTCTGTGCCCCCACCAGATCCAGCCCCCGCACAGCTGCGTTAGAGGGACCCAGGAGGATCCCTCCCGCTGTTGCCGCTGGATCAAGCGGCTTTCGCAAACGCAGGGGAACGAGCATTTGCGCGCCTGGGAGAATCTGAACTGTTTGGGACGCAAGCGCCTGTACCGTGGCGTTCACCGTACACAAGCGGGTGGGCAGGAATGCCAACCGACGGCCGGAGGGCAACTCGATACAAACCTGATCGATTAAAATTTTCACCTGCATTTTTCCCAAAAAATCGGTCCCTAGCAAGCATGAGACAGCGAGGGATGACGAACCGAGAATAGGCCCTGACAATTTGACGTCACTTCGACAGGGCGCAAGGAACGGCACTTATTCGGCAATATGTTATAAATAAGCTCGGAAATAATGGTCGCCGACACCCCAGTATTGACGAGCATATGAAAATCGACCTCCTCAATGGAGCCCACAACAACCGACGAATCCGCAGTCGCGGCGACCACCCTATGGGCCAACTCCGACCACTGACTCGGTCGGAGTGGCCAGTCAGCCCGAACGCACTCTGCACTCCCCCGTACTGATGCATGATGAGACCGCGACCTGGCACAATGAGATGCGTGAAGGGGAACTAGGGGCCGAGTGTGTGTGGTGTCGCGACTCGCCTCGGGTTACCATAGAGAGGAGGATGGTCGGGCGGACGACGGCTGGGGCCCGGGGAAGCATCGTCGAGGCGCCTGGCAACCCGATGCAACGTGGCCTCGCAGGCCACAGTTGAACCAGGAGACGAGGACCCGCTCCGGTTGCGGCGACGTCCTCCCCCGCTGGCGAGCGCTTTCTTAACGTGGCTGGTCATCCCTTCGCCATCCACTGTCCAGGGTTGATGCGGAGGCCTGGGCAGGAGCTGGCTCTTGCAATACACTGCACGCCTCCTCGGGCGCAGCACATGCCGCCAATCCTGTCTCCCTTTTGGAGAAGCACGTGCGCTTGAATGCTCCGTGCAACTTTCAGGGAGCACAAGTCGGTGTCGTCGATGGCGTGGACGATCACCTGCAGCTCCCGCGCTAATGACAGGAGCTTTTCCATCACCAGGGCGTCGATGCCCTCCTCGTCCATCCGGGGGTAGGCGGCCTTTACCAACGCCAGCAGCGCACTGCAGAAGGCGAGAAGCATTTCAGTGTCCCCGCGCCTCCGTGCGCGCGAAGCGGTGATGAGTGTTGGACGGCGGCCCGTAGATCGCCGCCATCTGTTGCATCGCCTGGTGCAATGTGGCGCAATCAGCTGGCGGGATGGTGACCAGGGCTGCCAAGGCGTCGTCGTCGAGGGCAGCGGGAAGCGCCTTTAGCACCTCAGCCTTCATCCACCCCACCATCTCGCAGTTCATGAGGAAAGCGCCGCTGGAAGGCAGCCCAGTCGCCCCCAGCAGCCGAGAACTCCCTCAGAACGGGCAGGCGCTGCTGGAGAGATGGGACGCGTGCCGCCAACAGCTGTTCCCCGTCACTTTTGGCGGGAACTCCGCCGCTCTCCGTCGTCAAGATGGCGGCCCCCTGCACCGGTCGCGCCAAGCGTGACGCGGCGGTCCCCGGTTGGCGGGAAAATTGGGTGGGATCTGCGAAGACCTCCGGTTGGCGAAGAGTTTCGGCGGGAACTTCCACATATTCAGTGGGAACTTTGGAAGTAGCGGCGGGAGCCGTAGGCCCGCGCGGCTCCACTCCCCCCTCGTCCGCCACCGGCCCCCCGCGATGAATTTCGTCCAAAATTGACGCCGCTGTGTGGATTAGTTCGGTGAGGCAGGAGTGAGCCACCTCGAGCGCCCTCCCCCACGGCGGCGAGCCGCAGAGCGGCCGGCCGGTGTGTTGCTCGCCCGGTGGTGCTTCTTCACCGCCAACCCCGGGGCTGTTGCTTCGTCATCCTCTTCCTCCGGAGACCAGGTACGTGCCCTGCTCCTCGTCTCCATTCAGCCAGTTAATTAATAACTGTGTGGCCACTTCTAACACCAGTTGTAGTGGTTCACACGATGGAGGCAGAGATTTATTTGGAGGCAACACGTTTATTTCACAATAAGCCTTAAAACACGAAGGGGTATAACTGCCCCTTCACCAGCTACCCTAGGGAGATATCTCCTCCGGGCAAGCTAACCCTAGCTCACACAGGGTGGCTATCCCGGATCGGACCCTGGCTTGGGTCTGGGTCCTCTAGTCGGCCAGGTCTTCTCCAGGTGACGGCTTCTGTCTTCAGTCTTGCAGCAATAGCCCCCCGACCCGTTCAGGGGTCTGGCTTATATTGCCAGTCCCGGGGCTTCCTCCGCTCCTAGCCACGTCTCCCTTCTCGAGCCTTCGAGAGGGACCTGGTCCTGGTCCCGTGGTCCCCCCAGCCCCCTCCTTGGGGTCCCTTGGCCGGTACCTCCAGTCACCAGGCCTCCGAGTTCACCTGGAGTGCCATGGCCCCCGGTGAACCCCTGCGCCGTCCCTGGCACTCTCGCCCCCTAACCGCCAGAGGCTGGCACTGCATGTGGCTGGTGTGAGCGGCGCGCATCGTGCCTCACACAGGCCGGCTTATACCTCATGCAGTGGCCTCCACCGATGCCACTACAGAGGGACACCACTGGAGTATACAGCAGAGTAGAGTGGGTCTACACGGGGCTACGCAAGGCAGATTGGAGTGAAATGATGAAGCATCACGACACGAGAGAGAACCGGAGCAGGAGAACGTTCGGAAGCTGAATTTTAACCGTAAATAGCAGCAGGGCGATGGACGTGAAGGAGAAAGTTTTCAATCGGAACATATCGCCGCTGTGACACGCGAATCGGACACAGGCACAGTGACCACGACGATGCGACAACAGCTCGAGGGTGCAGCGGGATGCGTGTTGTCCACCACTGCTGGGCAGTGGCTTCAGCGTCACCACCGTCAGACGTCTCAGCGATAGCAACGAGCACGGAGCAGGGAATGCAGAGCACGGAGCAGAGAGCACAGACAGGGAGTGTCGATTACGGAGTAGGGAGCACGGAGCAGAGAGCGCGGAGCAGCGAGCTTGGAGCAGCGAGCGTGGAGCAGGGAGCTTGGAGCAGTGAACGCGGTGCGGACCATCAAAGGAACTATAAAATCTACACCACGGTGTTGGCTTCTTGCGGATATCCGCCGTGATGCTGAACTCGGCCAAACTCCGCCAGCCCACCACTACCACACTGCCCAGCTTCCACTACACACAGCTCATCAGCGAGCCCACCACCACACTGCCCGGCTTCCACCTTCCACAACACACAGTTCATCAGCGAGCCCACCACCACATTGCCAGGCTTTCAACTTGACCAGAAATAACGAGCAACGCTGAACCAGATCGGCACAAACTACGGAAGGTGAGGTCGACACTTGATGCATTAACTCCGCACTGCTCCCAAAATGCATTTGACGTTGGGTAAGTGGATGAGCGGGTGGGTGGGTGAGTCACCACACTGTACCGCCAGCTCCCTGTCACCAGCTCGCTGTGCACTACGAACCCGGCGACACGAGTCCCGCTCACGACTAACACCAGTGACGATTATTTGAACCGGTCCTGAGCCTCCTTTAAGTCGACTCAGTCTCAAATGAGTACATGGTGCGATGTGTAAGCATCGCCACTTGGGAGACAAAGGCGATCGGGCGTGATGCTGGCCACCCACCCACTCGTGTACCGTTCCGGCCTTCATAAGTGCTACTCTCTAACAGCACTTGCCCAAAAAGTCTGTTGAGGCTATATGGGAGATCTTTGTCTTTGTTTTAAGACAGCAACTTTTCACACAACAGGGGGAGAACAAACTCCACGCAGAAAGGTGCCCGGGTCAGAAATCGAACGCAGGAATTTGCTACGATGACGCGCTAGTGTCACCACTGCGCCACCACCTCCACCACCCTGCCACCACCACCACCTCCACCACCCCGCCGCGGCCACCTCCACAACCTCCACCACCCTGCCGCCACCACCACCTCCACCACCCCGCCGCCACCACAACCGTGGCTCGGAGTGGGTGGACGGCGTGGGAATGACATCGCCACCTCACGGACTCGTGTCCACCAGCGCGTGTCCACCAGCGTATGTCCACTAGCGCGTCCACCAGCGCGTGTCCACCAGCGTGTCCACTAGCGCTTGTCCACGAGCGCGTGTCCACCAGCGTGTGCCCACCAGCGTGTGTCCACTAGCGTGTCCACCAGCGTGCGTCCACCAGCGTGCGTCCACCAGCGTGCGTCCACCAGCGTGTGTCCACCAGCGTGTGTCCACCAGCGTGTCCACCAATGCGTAACCATGGTCACACACGCCTCTCCACGGGACGCCTGGACACACATCTTCATAAAAATAACATCTCCCAGAGCTGCCATCGTCGATGTACTTGAGAATTTTTTTTTTACTTGTGGGGGAAGATAAAAAAAACTCCCACCAAAATGAAGATTCAGGTCCCGCTGCCTCCGTGCTCTCATCCGTCATTACTGGGTCTGTTGACACGAACGCAATAACACAAATCACCTGCAATCCATGTTGTTTCTGTCACTTATCTTTACAATAAATGTGTTTTAAAAAGTTAACTTATCCGAGCCAACTTTGGCAAACGGACAGTGTATTTAATTTACAATGTATTTTTGTCTGTGGACAATTTTTTTGATATAATTTTGCAATGCGATTGCTTCTGCTCCGATTACGTTTGCTTCACTGTCGTACTGAAGTTGCTACGTTATCGCTTTTGTCATCGTGGTGACTCAGGTTAGGCTCTTACCGTGGCCTCTCGAGTTCTCAGCTGGTCACGCGGAACCACCGACTCGTAGAGCACCGGGCATTGAACAGAGAGACGTACACAAGCCACGAGCAGCGTCACCCACACAGGTGACCCTCAGTCCTGTGGTCGGATTTCCACATCATTTGCAGTGAAATTATGAAACTTTGTATTTCTATGTTACCAGGCAAGCCATACTGATCTTTATAGCTCCTTTTCAGAAGTGACCTGGCCACAAATGATAGCTCAATGAAGTAGCTTATCATGTGGAAATGCATAGCAGCCAAATACTCTAAATGCGTGATGTTGATTCTAAACGTGAAGGGAAAAAAACGGAGAACCCGAAGAAAAATCTACGGGAGAGAGACGCAAACTCCAAATATACAGCAGGCGTCAGGATCGGTATCGAACCCACGTCCTCCTGTATATCAGGCGAGGTAGTTAACATCTCGCCACCGTGGCGCCCCGACCTCAATCCAGTGGGTCACCTCTGCCAAAGGCTACAATTCCAGTGGCCTATGCGCTGCGACTCACGCGGCCCTCTTTACTTTGTGCCCATTCACGGCCGACCGAACGCATGTGACCAAATGCCCCGGAATGCGCGTCTACCCTCCCTCCCTGCCTTCATCAACTCGCACTGACCGGCGCGGTGAAGTATGCTTGAAATCACCCACACGGCACCGCACGCCATGGGGGTGGCCGTCGTCCAGCAGTGGATTGGCACAAGGACCGCGCGAGTGCGTGAGTCATCCGCTGACCCGCGTGATGAATGCACGCAACCGATGCCACCGGCCACTTGGCGCGGTGTGGGCGATGGTCCCGCGGCAGCTGCTGCCCGAGTCACGACGTGAGCGCGCACTCGGAGCTGCTGATGGGACGCACGGCTCGCATTCACGCAATGCCTGCTGCCCAGTTGTCAGTGTAACGCCTGGTCGCTCTCACGCTCGCTCTGTGTTGCTCTCCCCGGGGCCCTATGCCACTCCCCCCCGGGGCTCTGTGTTGCTCCCACTCTCCCACCTCGCGCTGTTGCGTTGGGGAAAAGGCTGTCAGCTGCTGCTCGCGGTATTGTGGACCGGGAGTCTCTACATTCACGCGATCTACGTCCGTTATAGCCGCACAAACAGCAGCTGCTACTGCTGCCTCTGCTATTGCAAAATGTAAACTACGGGAAACTAACTGGCCAAGCCAACGCACGTGTTGTCTGCCCAAGTGAGCCCAAACACACAGCGACCCACGTGCCTAACGTGTGTGTATAGCACAGCAAGCCCAAAGGCCAAAACCGTTAAGCGGCCAACAACAAATAGCACCGTCAAAGTTATAGTGGATGAGGGTGAACACGATCGTTGAATGAGCTAGACCATTCGTCCTCCCGAGTCGTGGCTAGGAGTTGAACTCAGGCTGGCCGGGTTCCGGGTGCTCCGCCACTACGCCCGTCTACGCTGAGCCGTAGTCGGTTCGTGGCGGGGCCTCGGTGGGGTTGCTTCGGAGCTCGGAGGCAGGCGGTCCTGCACCGCTCACAGCTGGTGACCGCACACATTCCGACGTTACATGAAAAGACGCCAGCAGTGGAACGGAAGCGACTAGGACCCTTGCGTTGAACGCTCAACACAGAACGCGGACGTTTCTCTTCGGGCACCGATACATCATGAGAGGAGAGGTGGAGGAGGGGGGCAGCTGAAGGCAATGATGGAGGAGTTGCATCGGAGATTTACGAGTTTCCTGATGGTCACGACCTCGGGGAGCAATGCAGCACACGCGCAGTCGAGTTGCATGCCCATCAGTAGCCATCACAGTCTCCTTCTTCTTCCATATGGCATTTTCGGGGATTGCAACAGATTACAAATTTACGTCGAGGTTTGATTTCTATTCGACTGCTACAGGAGTAGCCGCGTGGATTTGTTTCAGATCGCCGTTGAGTGATCTGATTGGGCAACCGTTCACGATGTGTTGCACGGTCTGAGATGTCGCACCCCACAGTCACAGACTGGACTCGTACATTTTCCAATTTAGGAGAAAGTGTCCACATCTTCCATGGAGTGTCCGGATCCGATTCAAGGAGGACCAGATTTTGCTCAGTGTGAAGGCCTCCCCAAATCTCCAACCACCACCATCTATCCACTGCTGGATGAAGGCCTCCCAATGCCGCGTCAATCACAGGGGCCGTTTGACCATACTACACCACTAGGCCTTGGCAAGGTAAGGTAATTTACCATTTTTACCGGGTAGAAGGGTAAAGGTAAAGGTGTCGACATGCCAAGGGGTAAGGTAAAGGGTAGGGTAAAGGTAGCTCAGAAGAATTACCCGGTAGGGTAAAGGTAGCGCGAAGTATTACCCGGTAAATACGGTAGCTTGTTTACTAATACAACCTCCGTGGCTTTTATTCGTAAACAGGCTTTTATGAAATGTACTAGTAATGGCAGAACTCCACGACTCCAGGAAGTGGGCCCACTTGCCATAACGTAAGGGACCGTGGCCAATTACAGCCAACGTCAGTTGACAGTGGACAATTAGACCCAAGCCGACACATAACATATACAAAATAATGTTTCAAAATATATATTTTCTATGTTAGAATATAGTATTGTCATCAGTATGACATAAGTATACCAAGTTTTCAGTCGATACCACATTGGGAAGTGGGTTAAAATTGAGTTACAAGATTTGAGGATACAATGACAACAACACCAACAAGCGTGTAAAATTGGAATCGTAGAGAGTATTCTATATGAGTAAAGCGCTCTACCTAGAATTTACCGTTATAAACCTTTTTCATGTGTAGTACCCCAGTAATTACCCTGTAATCGGGTAATTTGTATGGGGTAAAGGTAAAAGGCAGGGTAAAGGTAGGTTCGTTGCTTTTTACCTTTTACCTTACCTTGCCGAGGCCTATACATCACGCTGGTCAGTGCGGGACCATGAAAGGGAGGTGGGCCGGAAATTGAACTCAAGTGGCCGGGGTGGAGGCCGCAGCGCATAAGCCACTGTGCCACATGGCAGCGGCCCTATTCACGACATTTTTTTGAGAAACAAAAGGGTCAGCGTGACGATGCGAGTGGCGGTGATGAGGCACTCCGTCACCAGAGTGGAGCAAAGTGTCCCTCACTCTCCATGAACTGCTTCTTGTGTTTACTTTGTTATCCCCCCCCGTCACCTCCGATTAGTATGGTTGGCTATGTATGGTGCAAAAGAAGTTCAACATACGGTACGTATGTAATGAGCAACTTTCGCGACACATCGTGTAGGGGGTACTCTTCTTTATTACACATACGGGCACAGCACAGGCCAGCATTATCTCCTTCATCTTCCGAGGACACACTTTAGATATTAACGTTCTTACTGACTACACACATGGTTGATCACACGGCGGGTTCCGCCCGTCCACGCCCGGCCTCGCCGCTGGCTGACGGCGTGCCGGTAAGGGCGGTGGATCTCCGCAGATCCGCCACGTGGCCGAACGACGGAGAGAGATGACGGCGAGCAGCAACGCAGTCCGAACCCAGGACTCCACACACCGACCCCGAGTCCTCCTCCACCTCCGCTATTTCCGCAGGCGCGGCTAGGCTCCGCCTGCAGCCACGCCCTCTCCTGGAACCTTCTAGCTGGTTCCCGGAGTTTCTCGGCCAGCCCCGCCCTTTACCTTTGGCCCAGATACCTCTCCCTTTGGGATTGGATGATGTTTATAGTGGTGCCTGTACCCGTGCTTCCCTTTTCCAACCAGTAGATGTCACTGTCATTACACATACACACGGGGGACTGGCAGCGCTCGCCCGGTTCACGTTGCCTCCACAGCAGCTCAGCGATGCGCACAGGCGCAGTGCTCGGACCAATACCACACCAGTTCCTTATCGCGCAATTCTACAATCAGTCAGTCTGTCCACCTGGCTTCACTCTGCCACGCCGTCAGTGCATCATGCTGGACAGGTGCCGGACACAGGGTGAGTTATCTGGGGTGTTCGTGACAACCCACACTGCAGCTGTGGCACCTTACAAAGATTTCACGTGCATATGTATGTATGTTGAACTTCTTTCGCACCATACATAGCCCACCATTGCTAATCGGAGGTGCGGGGGAAGGACAACAAACTAAACACAAAAAGTAAGTTTTAAATTAATTAGTTTTCAATCTGGATTTGAAAGTGCATAGCTCCCAGTGGCTTCTTAATATCGCAAGGAAGAGCATTCCAGACGGCCGCTGTGTATGTATTTGTTGGTGACTCTTCAGTGACTTAAGTTCATCGGAGGGCCACGAGATCTACACGTGGCGACGGAGAACGCTACCGCATCATGGCTCAGCGATTATGCACGCGCTGAATGAACCACGGGCTAGCTGGACACGAAGAGCAGCAGCCTAGACGACTCTGAGCGAGAGTTGAAGTGCGTGATCGCTCTGAACGTCTTGCGACATGCAAAGTGGAGTTATCGAGAGCCTCGCTGCTTAATCCAAGAGGACCGCACGCCACGTTGTATAGAAACCAGGGGTCAGCAACCAAAAATAACAGGAAGTGACATTTATGTTCGAATTAGGTAACAAACAAAAAAAGCCTCAATATTGCAACGTGATGAATACGAGACGCTGGTCCTTAAAGAGCCACACGCGGCTCCGGAGCCGCAGGTTACTGACCTCTGTTAATAAACGCACACAAGCAGCCAGGTTAGAAGAGTACTCAGCCAGTCTATAGGATGCGATGCCTTACAACGGGAGCCAAGCTGCATCAAACCGCAGCTCTGTCGCGATGCAATGTGCCACGGTGGGTGAGTGAAACCAGACACGTGAAGCCACGCACCGCTCACCCAACCGCGCTGTTTAATCGCCACAGGCTCCAGCAGCAACGCCAGTGGCGGCAGCGAGCCAAGGTCACCCGCAGCCACTCTCACGGCACGGCGCAATCTCTCTGTAGAGCGTAGCCATTGACACTAACCTGGCCCATTGTGGTGGTGGATGCCACGTGTTGAAGATACCCATTCTGTTTCGTGGCCTGGATGTGAGTCGCATGTTGTGTACGAGTTGTTATGTACCAGTCGTGCTGTGTACAAGTTGTGTACGAGTTGAGTACTGTGTACAAGTTGTTGTGTACAAGTTGTTGTGTACGAGTCGTGTGTTGTGTACGAGTCGTGTGTTGTGTAAACAACACAACGCTACAGCTGCCCTAATAAGCGTCCCTCATCTGCACATTCATCAGTAACACCGCTTTCATAGGAAACACGTAATGGGCGACGTTTCAGGTAACGGCCCTTCTTCACAGCACATCGATCAATCGTCGTTCCGCAACATCTCATCCACACCATGAGCACCCTACCTCCACGCTGACGCCACAATGTTGTAGCCCTGCAGCCACTAGCGGCGTGACAGCAAGGAATGTTGCATGCACGTGTAATATCTCAATTACGGCGGGAGACGAGTTGACGGGGCAGCACTTATTTATTAACACTGATGCAATAGTAACAGGTACAGCCGAGATACAGCCTATGCTACGCGTGCCTAACTCGGCCACGCTCTCAGGTCCTCCGGCTACGCTCTCCCTACAGGGAGCTATCGGACCACAGTAACAGGTACAGCCGAGATACAGCCTACGCTACGCGTGCCTAACTCGGCCACGCTCTCAGGCCCTCCGGCTACGCTCTCCCCACGGGGAGCTATCGGACCCGCCTTGCCAGGCACGGGTCTCGACCTCTGGGTTACACAGCCCGGCCCTTACAAGGACGTCGGGCCGTGAATCCCAAGGTCTCGCCTCTGAGCCGCACAGAGTCCCGGCCCTTACAAGGGCAGCGGGGCTAGGGGTCTCAGGGCCCTATCTCTTCCTCCGTCTTCTGTCTTCACTGGTTGACTTCTCCTCGAGCGCTGCTGCGCATCGCCTTACATAGCCCTCCGCGCCAGGGGGCGGGGCCTATGCGGACCGCGATGTGGACATCTGCCTGCGGACCGTGATGTAGCCACCCACTACGCGCTGTCTCACGATCCTCCCCGCCAGCGCGTACCACCTCTACACACGCGCCATGTGCAGGGGAGCGGTGGTGGAGCGGTTAGCAGCGCCGCGCTAAAACCTGGCGAAGCGAGTTCCCACTCACGAGAAACACCGGTGACGATTATCTGGACCGGTCCTGGGCCTCCCCTAGATCGACTCAGCCTCAAATCACTACCTGGTGCGGTGTGTAAACAACGCCACGAGGGAGACAAAGACGGCCGGACGTGGTCCTGGCCTCCCACCCCCTTGTGCGCCGTCTGTTCAGGCGTTCACCGGTCAGCCGCCTTCTCGCAACTGTTATCCCCGTCCTGGCTTCTCCATCATCGGCTCCACCCCGCCTCTGTTAACGGCTCTCAAACCCTCACCACCACACACCTCAACACTGTGACCAGAGAACTCACCACTCACCTCATAAACCACTCACCCTCCTGAACCTCACCAGACACACCTGACACCTCACCACTCGGTACAGACACTCACCAGACATAACTAAGCTCCTGAAACTGTCCGATGCAGTTTCACTACGCCACACGCACACCCATTCTAGATGAATGCATTGTATCAACGGACTGCACGACTACACCACACCGCTACCCCTACACCACTCGTGTACACTACCGCACCATTTCACTAAACCGGTTAACACGAAACCACAACCCCACCACGCCACTAAACTTCACTGTCACTTGCTCACTTATTTCTCCTTCATTCACTCATTCATTCCTCATTCACTCAAGTGGCTCTCCTTGGGTCACTCACTCCACCCGTCCGTTCACTCAATCGTGCCTCTCAATCATTAATTCTCACCCATTCTCTCATTTCCTCCAGTTCCTTCAATTCACTTATCCCTCACAAACGCACTCATTGTCTCATGTACACATGTTTCGTTCTAGCGAGCAGCAAAACATCCTATTTTCCAATTTCCATTAAAGATTTAAGACCCAGTTGTTGAATTCAACAACACACTTCAGGACAATTCTGAGATAAAAAAAAAAGTTGTTGAAGTACATTTCTCTTTCATTCTTCCCTCCTTCAATCACTGAATCCTCATTAATTTTGTCTTACCTCAATCACGCATTAATTATCAGTCTTACCTTATTCAATGACTAAATCCTTTCATTCATTCTCATATAATTAAATCAATCATTCCCTCCAGTATCACACCCACCAGGCTCCCTGGTCCTCTCCTATGACTTCCTGGCCCTGCCGTTGCGAGGGACACCGTTGCTAAAGACACCGATGCTAGGGACACCGTTGCTAGGGACACCGTTGCTAAGGATACCGTTGCTAAGGACACCTGTTGCTAGGCTAACAGCTGGCCTTCACGGCCAGCAGATAAACATTTTGTTTCGTAGTCCACCGAGTGGGATTGTTTTGTTTTTCGCTCATAACTCGGTACCGCAAGGTCGTAGAATACCTTGCTTGCACACCCTCAGATGACGGCGCTTTCCAACGATACCAAATGTGTGCCCTTAGATACCGTGCCGCAGTGGCGAGATGTTAACTACCTCGCCTGGTGTACAGGAGGTCGTGGGATTGATCCCGACCCTGCTTGTGTATTTGGAGTTTGCGCGTTTTCTCTCTCTCCCCGCGATCGCGTGGCTTTCCCCTCCATATTCATAATCAACATCGCGCATTAAGAGTACGTGGCTGCTATAAATGTCCACATGATAAGCCACTTCGTTGAGCTATCATTTGTGGCCAGGTCGTTTCTGAAAAATAGCTATATAGCTCAGTGGGCCTGACCTGGTAAAATTAAAAGATGAGTTAGTTTATCTTTGTCAAAAAAAATTGATTTGTATAAAGTTTGTAAAAGTTCGTACAGACAAACCAACACACAGGGGTTGGGTTTTATATGCAGCATAGATCTGGTGTGACAACGTACATGAACACAGTGATGCGTGTGTAATACACATGCACATGATACATGGATCGGGCATACACGTATGTGTACAATGGACATGTGCACAAGGAGACAGCATACACTGTATGTGCAATGTGGCATCCGTGGCGAGGGAAGAGCTGTCACGTCTGGCTCTGGTAGCACCCCGAGTGGCTGTAGAGGTACAACACGTGGGGCGCGAGCACGGAGAGTAGTGACGGTGTGGATAATGGGGATTGATGATGATGATGAAGATTTGGAGTTATGGTGTAGAATTATGATCATGATGATGATTTGGAGTAATGATATAGAATGAAGATGATGATTTGCAGTGATCATGTTGAATGATGAAGATGATGATTTTAAGTGATGATGATTTGGACTGATGAAGATAATGATGATGTGGAGTGATGATGTAGTATGAATGATGAAGATTATGATTTTGAGTCACGACACAGAATGATGATGATTTTGAGCCATGATGATGATGGTGCTGGCGCCTCTAGTGGCCGTCGCCGCCGCAGTGACTCACAGTCGGAAGACGCGCTCCACCTCGCGTCTCTGCGCTCGGGAGAGCAGCTCGGGGACCTGGGTCCCCCCCCTCTCCCCCGCGATGATCCGGGGGCCCCTTTCCGCGGGAGGCAGCTCCACTCGCTCCCCCAAATCCCGGTTCCCGTGGCTGCTCCCCCCGAGAATCCCTCCCGTCCCCTCGGTCCCTTTGGCTCGGGGTCGCCACGACCCTTGGAGTGCCGCTCCGGCCGGAGCCGAGGCGCGGCGGAGCCGCTGGGAGGGGGGGCCCTGAGAGGGGGAGGGTAGAGAGGGGGGGCCCTGAGAGGGGGAGGGTAGAGAAGGGGGGCCCTGAGAGGGGGGCCCCTCGGTCCCCGCTGTGACCCCGACGGCGGCGCGCGTCTCAGCCGCCTCCTCCTCCGCAGCGCCGATGGTGAGGCGCCGCTGCAGCTTCCGAGCGAGCTCGTCACTCGCCATGGCCTCTCCCGAGCTCGTCCTCCTAATCCGCGTCCTCCTCCTCCTCGTCTCCCGCAGCTCTGACCCGCGGGTCCGCGCACCGCGCTAAATTTACCCGTGGCGGCACGCGGGGGGCGGGGGGCTGCGCGGTGCCGCGGGGTAGCATGGAGTGGGCTGAGGTGGAGCTTCACGTGGATAGCGTGGAGTTGTTGCGTGGAGTTGTGTGGGGTAGTGCGGAGTTGAGTGGAGTTGTGTGGGGTAGTGCGGAGTTGAGTGGAGTTGTGTGGAGTTGCAGGCTGGACCAGGGTGGTATGTTGAACTTCTTTTGCACCGTACGTAGCCAACCGAGCTAATCAGATGTGCTGGAAAGGGCACTGAGCACGTGGGAAGAGAGCACGTTGGTGGGAGGTGGAGGGTGAAATCAGTGACACAGTGACAACATACAGTGAGTGACACAGCGAGTGATACAGTGAGTGACACAGTGATTGACAGCGAGTGATACAGCGAGTGACACAGTGAGTGACACAGTGATTGACAAAGCGAGTGATACAGCCAGTGATACAGCGAGTGACACAGGGAGTGACACAGGGAGTGACACAGGGAGTGACACAGTGAGTGACACAGTGATTGACAAAGCGAGTGATACAGCGAGTGACACAGTGAGTGACACAGCGAGTGACACAGTGAGTGACACAGTGATTGACAAAGCGAGTGACACAGTGAGTGACAGCGAGTGACAGTGAGTGATACAGTGAGTGACACAGTGATTGACAAAGCGAGTGAAACAGTGAGTGACACAGTGAGTGACACAGCGAGTGACATAGCGAGTGACACAGCGAGTGACAAAGCGAGTGACACAGTGATTGACAAAGCGAGTGATACAGTGAGTGACAGTGATTGACAAAGCGAGTGACACAGTGGTGACAGTGAGTGATACAGTGAATGACACAGTGACACAGTGAGTGACATAGTGATACAGCGAGTGACACGGTGAGTGACACGGTGAGTGATTCAGTGAGTGGCACAGTGAGTGACACAGCGATTGACAAAGCGAGTGACACAGTGAGTGACAAAGCGAGTGATACAGTGAGTGACACAGTGAGTGACACAGCGAGTGACACAGCGAGTGACACAGTGAGTGACACAGCGAGTGACACTGAGTGACACAGTGATTGACAAAGCGAGTGACACAGTGAGTGACACAGTGAGTGATACAGTGAGTGACAAAGCGAGTGATACAGCGAGTGACACAGTGATTGACACAGCGAGTGACACAGTGAGTGACAAAGCGAGTGACACAGTGAGTGACATAGTGACAAAGCGAGTGATACAGCGAGTGACAGTGATTGACACAGCGAGTGACACAGTGATTGACAAAGCGAGTGACAAAGTGAGTGACATAGTGAGTGATACAGTGAGTGACAAAGCGAGTGATACAGTGAGTGACACAGTGAGTGACTCGCCATTCCGGAAGGGCGCGGCACCCCCGCCGCACAACGAGAGCTTGCGTGATTTGCCAAACACGCGAAATGCGCCACATATTGGAAGCTAAACAGTTTAAGCCTGGATCGTGAGTGCATGGATGGGCGACCGTTATCTCGAAAGGGTCACATGAGCTGCGGAGGCTGCATTGAGGGCAGTGCAAAAAAAAATCTGTTTTACCGCACGCATATGGTTCACGCCTTTACAAACTGCTGACCAACGTGGTGAAGTATGGCCACACAACCCTCCCAAGCCGCAAATACAGCCAGCCGTGATGATTACACTCACACGTGGGCTCCCCGTGTCCACACGTTCACTCACTCACACGTGGCTCCCCGTGCGCACGCGGTCACTCACGGCTGGCCGGTCACGTGACGCGGCGTGGTGCTGGAGCCGTCACGTGACGCGGCGTGGTGCTGGGGGCGTCACGTGACGCGGCGTGGTGCAGGGGCCGTCACGTGACGGTTGTCAAGCACTCGCGTCCCATCGTCGCTCAGGGAAACTCGCGGCCC
Organism: Lampetra planeri; assembly: GCF_965212315.1. Lineage (NCBI taxonomy): Eukaryota > Metazoa > Chordata > Hyperoartia > Petromyzontiformes > Petromyzontidae > Lampetra > Lampetra planeri. The sequence continues at coordinate 519,155 of NC_136134.1, forward strand.
AGACCCGGTGAGTTTCTCTCTAACAACAGCAGCAGCAGCATCAAACATTCACAATAACAACAACAGCAACAGCATCAAACATTCACAACAACAGCAGCAGCAGCAGCATCACACATTCACAATAACAACAACAACATTCTCTGCTGTTAACGTACAAAGCTACATCTACTGCTGGACTAGGCCCTTGCGGGTTGGTTTTGCTGCGATACATTTCCACACGACGATAAGCCGCTTTGTTGAGCTTTTGTCGTTTGTGGCCAGGTCGCTTCTAAAGAAACAAGTTACTACCTCAGTGGGCTTTATTAGGTGGTAAGGTAAAAAAGTAGTTTAATTGTATTTGTGTGTGTTTTAGTGATGTGTTTACCTTGCCTATACTTTGCATTCCTATCGTGTTTCTGGATTGTTTCTTGTCACGTTCTGACCTCGCCCCCACTGGGCATCTGTGCCAAAGAGCTTTATAGCTCATCGGATTCCTCCGGTATGAATATTCTGATGCTGGTGTCGTGAGTATGGAGCCCTGTTGGGGTGATTGAGGTGTCGCTCGCCGCTGTTGGTGGCCGTGGCCGCGAATCGAACCGAAGTGGCCGGGTCCGTAGCGCAGTGGCGCTCACCGCTGCGCCACCACGGGGGTCGATCTCGTCCCCGGCTGGAGTCCGTCGAGCCGAAGTTCCTCGATTTCACACCCAGCCTGGTCTGTACATCTGGCGAAAAAGAGCTTTGTAGATCATCGGGTTCTTGCAGTCGAAATAAAATGATTATGATTCTGGTGCCACGCTCGTGCAATAATCACCCTCGATCTCTGTTGATGTTTCTGTTAACTCTGTTTCACTCTGAATTTGACCGAGCCAACTCGTCTTGGTCAACTCTTGTGTTGGATATTAATTATATTTCATACGGATTATGTTTGTGTACTATTATCCATTTCTTCTGTAACGCAGCTGTTTGCGCTCAAGATTTATATTTAATCCATTGTACTTTTATATTATTGCTTTAGTAATTTTCTTTTTCCATGTCACGTGAGACTATCCTTGTCGCCTAAGTTCTCACCTGGTGGAACACCATAAACGTGAAAGTCGAACTTGTCACACTTTGAAATGGGAGCCACATGAGTGAAGGTGGTAATGTATTATTTAAAGACATCGTACGTTGGAAATCCACCCCTCCCCTTTGAAAAAATAAATTGTAAGAAAATCCCCCTGTCTTCAGACCTTCTTGTGCTTGGCCCTCTGTTGGTAAAGCACGAGAGATGTGGCCACATGTCACGATTCATCACTAAACTTGTGTTCATTTTAACACGTCGGCTTTCCTGACCAATATGCAAAATAGAGGTTTTGTTGTTGTTGTTAAATCGCGTAAATAAACGGTGTCGTTAAACCCGCCACCATCTGACACAGCCAATTAGTAAGGTTTGTCACTTAAACATAACATGGCAATTAGTTACGAGTTCAGCACACCGGTGTGTTGAAGAGTAAACCCACAATATTTTCAATTAAGTACTACGTTTCGCCGGTAATTATAACCAGCCTCATCAGGCGACAGCCATAATTATTTACGCGTTTGTGTCTGCATGTTAATATCAATTACCGCCAACCTTTAATGTTCGGTACTTGGAGACGTTAAATTACGCCATCCAGTGCCGTATAAGTTAAAGTGAGGGGATTTTGCTGTGCATAGAGAAACTGACCTTGGGAATTTCACACAGGTGGTGAAAAAGTTTGGCCAAGGTCGCAAGACAAAAATGTGTGCAGACCACATCCCGCTGGACCTGCTCTCTTCTCTCACCCCGGTCCGGGCAAAGATGGTGGTGACACAGCGACCATGCTTTGTTTTATCACTCTCAACACGGCGTTCATGCGCAGTACATTAGTTTGCAGCAAGTCTTCATACGTATTTTAACATCGTGTACAGCCCTTTTGTTAATCCATACTTGGAGAAGGGTCTCTGTACACACTGTGCAGACTGTGGGTGTGATTTGACCGTCTGGTCAGTGAGGGAATAGTAATGACATGGGAGTGTAGAATTATAGGACAACAATGGCTTCTGCTGCAATGTCCTCTGCTACCCACTACGGAGCAGCCTCTGGTCAAGCCTGGCAGGCATCTATCCAAGCACTAGTCAGGCTGCGGCCTGCTTAACTTTGGAGATCTGACAAAATGGGTTACATTCTGGTTGATTAGGTAATCTACCATTTCGTATCAATGGAGACGAATGCATCTATTTTATCCTTTTTAATCTAACCTTGATGTTTAAAATATTTAGTGTGCTTGACTACAGATTATATGTGTGTTTAGTTTATTGTCCTTCCCCTGTATCTCCGATTAGTGCGGTTGGCTATGTACGGTGCAAAGAAGTTCAACACATATATAGTATGCATGTGTATGGAAGTCTATGCATATACCAAATCTGCACCCTGTGGAGCAGATATATATGTCTATATGAACATGTCTGGAAATGAATGCTTATGTGTGTGTACGCAGACGCGTTCACATACATCACGTGCCTCCGACAACGTATGGCATTATCCGCAGCAACGGAGCAAGTTTACACATCTCACAGATCAACCTGTGTGTCTGACGGGAGCAGGGAGGTATGGCAGCACGTGGACACATGCACGGGCAGGATTGCACTACTCACTAAAACTGTTTGGATAAAAACCTTTTGTCCATGTTGAGGTAGGGGCTGCTGAAAGTGTATGAGCAAAATCGTGAATGAGAAGGGTTGTCATCTAATTATCCATGAAAATAACTTCTCATATCCATAACATTAATCGTAGATAATTAAATGATTACGATCCATAGCTCCCTATATGTTAAACATAATTTCCAGTAGGAAGGGGTGTAGTGTAGATGGATTCAGGTGTACAATCCACTGCTGGATGAGGACCTCCCCATGCCGTGTGAGTCGTGGAGGTTATGTGACCACACTTCACGCCAGTCAGTGCAGGTCAGATTTGGTGCAAAATCAGATATCTCTGTGAGCAGGACTCAGACTCTGCTGGGGAAACCGATCACATGCAGGAGTGGACTGGACATCGTTTGCCGGTGCTCATGCAAGATCTTCCCGCATGTGTTCAGCGTGAGCACGCTGAGTGTTACAAGTTAACGCACTTTACAGGCGTGACGTTGGTTTTGTGCAGCAACAGTGAACGTGGCCTTTACATGTAATTTTTGACTGAATGTCGGCTCGGAGATTGGAATTGTGCCCTGCGTTTGCGCGTGCGCATAAATGCGTGCAATTGTGCTTGCAATTGTGCGTGATAGCATACAACAGGCGTGATTTGTTTCGGCTGGGTGCAGAGATTTGGCGTTCCTTGAAGATGTGGGAGACGCTTGCGTCCGCAAAGTGGAGGGAGAGGTTGGTGTTTTTTTTTTCTTTGAACACAATTGCTGATCACACGTCCAATGGCCTAAAACGCCAAGTGGCCAACAACAAACAGCACTATCAAGGGTTTTAATATAAGAGAATGTCTTGAATTGAGCAATGTTATAAGGGCTTGGGAAAATAAATTATGGGAGAGATTTTTTAATGTCAAGCACCGTGAAGTGTTGTGATCGGCGGAGTGGCGGGTGAACACTGTGGATGAGACGAAACAGTCTGGCAGACTGAGTGCTCAACATGGGTAGAGGAAGCAACGATAGAAGAGTGACAAGTGGGTTCACTGACCACCTGCGAGCAAGTGACTGGAGTGAATCATTGAGTGTTGGATCATCGATCAACCTGATTGGATGTGAAACAAGATTAGTTGTGCCTGACAGTGAAGTCATGTCAGTATCATGGCTGTATTCCACTAGTTCCACTTAAATTTCGATTTTCGTGACTGCAGGGATTCATCTTCTTGGTTCTTTCGGTAAAGTCACGTAGAAGAGAAGTAATAAAATAATAAAAATAAAACATAATAAAATAATTCTCACGACGTTTCGGCCACAACGCAAGCAGCCGTCCTCAGGTGAAGAGGACGGCTGCTTGCGTTGTGGCCGAAACGTCGTGAGAATTATTTTATTATGTTTTATTTTTATTATTTTATTACTTCCCTTCTATGTGACTTTACTGAAAGAACCAAGAAGATAGTTCCACTTAGCCATTCATCAGATGCATGTCTAGCACATTTATTCTTGCACTGCTAGTGGCTGTCGTTCCTGGTGTTTGGCTTTGCAGATTTCCCAGACTAAATAATTTGATCCAAATTTAAAAAAGAGTCATGTTCGTTTCCCTGTTTAATGTTAAGCAGAAAAAAAAAATCCAGTTTTCTTTCATATGCAAATACTGACATGTTTTTCACCAGGAGAGACATGACACTGGTTAATATTGTTATACAACATTGTCATCTGCTTCCAGTGCACCTAACCATGTCTTTGAATTGGTTTCAGATCTCAGCTCCATGAAGGAATGTGGGTAGCTTTCAATCTTACAAGTGGCCGTGTAAACTAAACACACGAAGGACCGTGGCAAATTTTACTGCAGTAAAGTGGAGAAATCAGCGATCCTTTTTTGTCGCAACTAAAATCAGATTCGGTTCCCCACTTTGCTCTTTAATGCTGAGATTACTCTGGCTTTTGGGTCCCTGGCCAGGTCTGCTCTTTCAAGGATCCCTGCACCCCTACTACACGAATCAGGGAGGAAAGTTTGCAGATGCAGTAGTTTAATCGTCGTTGCAAATTGTGATTGGATTTTTCCTTCATTCATCATACATTTTATTTACAGATCTCTTGGATGCATACAAATGTTAATGGTTGCGAGTAGGCTTGCCTCCACAGATAATATGATTCTCAGATATTAAGAATAGTTTTCTGTTGATTTAAAAATTGTGAGTGGGAATGATTCTGCCGGAAATGTTGATAAAATTGATGATGATCTTCTTGATCGCCGTACCGATTGTATGGATGTTAATAATATTTACACTGGTGATGGCGCTGGTGATGTTTAGGTGGCCCAGCCAAAGGAAATGCTTTCAGAAACCTTCATCCCCGAGGAGTTCCACATCATTCAGAACCATGGCGTTGTGGGCCTGCAGCTTAAAGACTCGTGAGTTTGCGCATGCGTGTGTACCGTAAGATGTGTGACGGTAAAATTGTATCGGGAATATTGCCTGGATAGTTTCGCGATCTGCGCACATTGTATTGTGTCAGTGTTCATGTGGCTTATGTACGTATTGCCTTTGAAGTTGAGGATGGTTAACAGTGGATTTTGTGGGGGTGTTTTCGCAGGAAATACACCACATATCTAGAAGACGATGAGAAAAATATGCGAACTTTTCCATCGATGTGAGCTACAGCGCCTGCCTCCATCCATGAGATGTTCACATTCACAGGCATCACACTTCAGCCCATACAAATAATCCTGCTCCACTTCTTGCTCCCACACCTGTGTAATGCGAGCGTAAATGGGGTTGTTGCTGGCCTCTGGTCCAATCACGCGGCCCGGGGCATTGGGGGGCGGAGCCTGGTCTGCGGGGCGTGTGGGAGGGGACACCGTTCACCTCGGCTCCAATGGGAGGCGAGGTGAATGGGGGCGGAGCCAGCGGGGTTGTATGGGAAGGCCAGATCTGACGATCCGGGAGGTGGGAGTCAGGGTCACGTGGGGGTGAATGGATATAAGGGGGGAGCCCGGAAGAGATCGGGGCAGTCGGGGAAGTTAAGAGGCTGAGCCACGTTGGGTGGTGAGGAAAAGATCCGCGCCATCGGCCACGTGGCCGAAGGACCTCAGCACGCCGTCGGCCAGCGGTGTGCGGAGTGCGGGAATAGAGGAGCTAACGGAGGAGCGTGCGTGGCGAGAGAGAGAGAGGGAGTGTGCGTAGCACGCGAGAGGGAGTGTGCGTGGCACGCGAGAGGGAGCGTGCGCGGAGCGTGCGCGGGGCATGCGCGAGACGACACTGGTCCGGGAGGAGGCCAGTGGGGTGCGGAGAAGAACCTGAATAAAAGACAAACGGAGACCAGCAGTGCCTGACGGAGTCTTTTATTACACTGGTGTCAGAAGTGGAACGAGATGTCAAAACATCTCAAGAAAAAGAATGTACCTGCACCATCTTCAGAAGACGAAGAGGACCTTCCTCCGGCGGTGGCGGTCCTGACCATGGAAGGCGTGGGCGAAGTGGTGGCGAGCGACACGACAGGAGTATAAGATGTCGTCGGGGCGGCCGGGCCGTCTGCGTCGACGGGCGCCGAGGACGGCTGGCGACAAGTGGCAGTCCAGCTTGATTCGCTGCGGGCCGTTCTGCTGGATTTAGTCACCTTGGTCGCGCCAGCGACGATGCCAGATCGGCCACGCGGCAGGCCTTCAAGCGGGGAGCCTTCGGGTGGGGCCGAGCCGTCCGCCATTGGGGCCTCTGCGAGGCTTCCCGCCCTCTCCGACACGTGGCAGGACTGCGCCATCTTGGGTGTGGTCGCGGACGAATGGCGGGAAGCCGCCATCTTGTCGCCGCCGCGGCGGGAAGCCGCCATCTTGTCGCTGCCACGGCGGGAAGACGCCATCTTGTCGCCGCCACATGGGACGCCTGCATTGGAAGACAGCGGCTCGGGGACTCGCAGCCATCGCCTGACGACGATTAAAGCATTCTCATTTGGAGGAGATTGGAGCGCATTTGCGTGGCGTTTTGAGTCAGCCGTCCGATCCGCCAAGTGGACAGATGCGGAGGCCTTGGAAGTTCTGCCGACGCTCCTGGACGACAAGTCTTTGAAATTCTTCCGCTCCATCAAGGCCGCGAAGAAGGCAACGCTGAAAGGGGCGTTCGACGAAATGGCGGAAGCGTACGAGCCTCGGGACGACGCACACCGCAGATTCGTCCAGAGGCAACGGGCACCGGAGGAATCGCCTGTGGCTTTCCGGGGCGCTGTGCTTGAGCTGGCCATGGCCGCGTATCCAGAGACAGAGCCCGACTTGTTGGAGCCCTTGATACTGGGTAAGATGTTGGAGCTGTCCAAGGAATTGGGCATTCCGATGCCGGTGTGCGGCCATTAGCAGCTGACCTCCCGGATAGCAGCCAAGTGCCTCGACGCGCAGTTGAACTTGCGCCATTGGGCATAGGTGACCGCCTGGACGGGGAGCCCGACCGTGGACTCCGTCAAAGGCCGTCTTCGTGCCGGACGAGAGGGGGCCTGGCGATCTCAGCTGAGGGATCGTCGAGATGGGGGGGGGGGGGGGGGGGGGGGGGAGCCAGGCGGCGGGCCGACTCGTCGTGTTACCGCTGCGGGCGTCTTGGACACTTCGCGCGGGACTGTCGGAGTCTCCCTCACCCGCCTCTTCAGCCGGAGTCCCCGGCCAGGGACGCGACGTCAACGCTGGAGAGTCAACCGTGTCAGGCAAGTCGGTACGCATCAGACACCCGGCAAGGCCTGTCATCTCATGCATCACCGAGGGTATGCATTCCAGGGGCCTGTTCTAACGGGGGGACTCTAAGGGATCCGCGTCGCTCGCTGACACAGTGGCGGAAATTTGCATGGAGGGTGGTCGCAGCCGCGACTGGGTCGTCGACCGTGCCGGGTTCGATACAGGGGGTCGACGTGCGGATTTTGGTAGATTCGGGCGCGTCCGCAACTATCATCTCGGACGTGATATTCCATCTCCTGCCCATTCCGTCGTCGCGGGTAACGACCTGTTTACGATTCATGTGTTGCGGTGAACGGAGGGAGTATGGGCATCGTTGGTCAGGTGGAGGCGCGTATTTTGGTTGGGGGTGTGTCGGCTTCGGGGACGGTGTTAATCTCCAGGTCCCTCTCTGTGCCGTGTTTATTGGGGACCGATTTCCTGGCAAAGATGCCCATTCAGATAAGGGTTGATCAGAATTGTATTGAGTTACCGGCGGGCCAGAAGATTTTCTTTTTGCCGTCGCCGTGGGGCCAGTCCGCTCCGGACCGCCAGGTGCAGGCGCTATCCGATGTTTCGGTCGACATTCCACCTGGCTCGCAGATGCTTATCCCACTGCGTTATCGGAAGCCCGTGCCTGGGGTCGAGGGGGCGGCGGGGGTGTTGTTGTTGCCGTCCAACGCGGTTACGGATGGCCTGGCGCTGGTCGGGGCACGGACAATTGTTTGGCCGGGTCAGCCTCCGTTTTTGCAAGTGTTGAATGGAGGCGCGTACATTGTCGTCGTGCCGGCCGGAACGGTTTTGGTACATGCTACGACCGCCTTCACGGCCCATGACGATCCTGCCCACCGGGGCCTCGTAGGGGGGGTTTCGGCCTCGACGGCGCAGGACGATCGATGGATCGCCGGGTTGTGCCAAGAAAATGCGTCCTTGACTACGGACCAGCGGTCCGCGCTTCACGCGCTGTTGGAGAAATATTCTGATGTCTTTAGTAAAGACGATTTCGATCTGGGACGCACCTCGTTGCTCTCCCACCATATTAATACCGGGGATGCTGCTCCCATTCGGATGAATCCACATCGGTTGAGCCTGGCGGAGAGGGATCATGTACGCGGCGCGGTGGATGATATGCTAGCCGCTGACATTATCTTTCCGTCCAACAGCCCGTGGGGCGCTCCGGTGGTCCTGGTAAAAAAAAAGAATGGTAATTTACGGTTTTGTGTCGATTTTCAGAGGTTAAACAAGTGTCGGTTGCGGACGCTTACCCCCTGCCGCGTATGGATGATTCCCTCGATGCCTTGTCTGGGGCGAAATTTTTTCCACTCTTAACCTCTCTTCGGGGTTCTAGCAGCTCCCCCTGGATGAGTCCTCGAGGGAAAAGACGGCTTTCCATATGCCGCAGGGCCTGTTTCAGTTTAATTGTCTTCCCATGGGGTTGAACGCCGCCCCTGCTACGTTCCAGAGGTTGATGGAACTCGTGTTGACCGGTCTGCAGTGGGACACGTGCTTGATATATTTGGATGATGTTATTGTGTTTAGCCGTACGTTTGAGGAGTATCTTCAGAGATTGGATGCTGTTTTTGCTAGGGTGCGTTCCGCCAATTTGAAATTTAAGCCCAAGAAGTGTCACCTTTTGCAACGATCCGTGCGCTATTTGGGCCACATAGTCAGCTCTGACGGTGTGGCCACGGACCCGGAGAAAACGGCGTGCGTCCGGGACTGGCCGATTCTGGCCACGGTGGGTGATGTGCGTCGTTTTGTCGGGTTCGCTTCCTATTATCGCAGGTTCGTTCCAAATTTTGCCACGATCGCTAGGCCGTTGCACCTCCTTACGGCAAAGGACCGGAGGTTCAGCTGGGGGCCGGCTGAGGAGGCGGCGTTTCATGGCCTACGCGATCGCTTGGCGTCAGCGCCGACGCTGGACTACCATGATTTCACTCTGCCTTTTATTCTGGATACCGACGCTAGTGACACGGGGATTGGGGCCGTCCTATCGCAGTTTAATGGTGGCGTCGAGCGCGTGGTGGCTTACGGGAGCATAGTTTTATCTCCGGCGGAGACCCGCTACCGGCCAATTGGCGCGATGGTTGGAAACTTTGCAGGAATTTTCGTTTGAGATTCAATATCGTAAGGGGTCGCGTCACGCAAACGCGGACGCGCTCTCCCGATTGCCACAGGGATCCCCCTGCGCCTGTGCCTCTTGCACGAATAGGTGCACGCGGGTTCCACAGCCCCCGCATCCTCTCGTGTCCGCTGTGGAGATGCCCGGGGCTTCCACGTGTCCGGAACTGGACGACGGGGTTTTGAATTTGCCGCGTTCCGTGTGGATTCGAGAGCAATTGCTCGATGATTCGCTGGGGGCCTTACGGAGTCGGGCTGCAAAGGAGAGGGGATATCCGTCGTCCGATGGGACGCCGGTAGCGGCTCTCCGTGACGGCTTGTTGATGTGGAGGGAAGGCTTGCACGATCGCTGGCGTCTTGTTGTGCCGTCGTCGTTGCGATATGAGTTGATTCGGATTCTGCACGCTGAGAAGTTGTTACATCTCGGGGTGCAGAAAACCTTGTTGACGTTACAGTGGGATTATTTTTGGCACGGCATGACGACTGATGTCGTCGGGCATATTCGGGTGTGCTCCGACTATGCCCGGCGGAAGCCGCCTAAGCAACCGTATGTTCCCCCAGTGCAGTCGATACAAGTGTCGCGGGTTAACGAGTTGGTGGCGTTGGATATTCTGGGGCCCTTTCCCCCGTCCGCTCGGGGGAACAAATTTTTATTGGTCGGGGTAGAATATCTTTCCCACTGGCCGATGGCCTGGCCCTTGCCCGACCAGTCGGCGGCGTCTATCACGGCGGCATTTCTGTTCGGGTATGGGATGGACAAGGGGGCGCCGGAAAGGTTGCTTACAGACCAAGGGCGAAATTTTTCTTCCAACCTATTGAGGGATGTGTGCGACGCACTGGGGACTAAGAAGGTTCGGACGTCTCCGTACCATCCACAAACTGATGGGATGGTTGAACGGTTGAACCGGACCCTGTCGGCCATGCTCTATCATACGGTTAGCGAGAAGCAGGCCGATTGGGATTTGCATATCCCTGGGGTGCTCTCCGCTTACCGGATGGCGCCGCATGCGTCAACAGGGTACTCACCCTTCTTTTTGATGTACGGCCGCGAGAATGTGCCGCTGGTGGAAGTGCAACTTGGCACGCGGGCGAGGGGTCCTGTTAAGCCCTTCCCCGAGTATATTCGTGACGCCGCTCGGTGCGTGGCGGAGGCGCGGAAGGAGGCCCGATTGGCTACGGCCAGGACCCAGGCCCGGAACGAACGTTGCGCCCGGCGCTCTCATTGTGGGTCCCCCTGGCGAGTGGGGGACATGGCCTGGCTCCACTGCCCACATGTACCGGTGGGGACCTCCCCTAAGTTGCACAAACCCTGGTAGGGGCCGGTTGTGCTTATTGAGGTCCCTAGCCCGCAGTCCGCGCGCGCTCGGGTCGGATCGCGGCGTTGGTACGTTCACACGTCCCGATTGAAACCCTACCTGGCCCTGCGAGTGGACGCGTCATCTCCTAACGTTGCCTTGCCGGTGTCTGTCGCGTCCGACGCGCCACTTACTTTGCCTGTTCAACCTGCAAGTGCGCCTGTCGTGCCTCCTGTAGAGGGGCCGGCTGTGATCCTGCCAGACACAGGGATTCCTGCACCGGGTGGGCCTACCACGGCGACGGGGACACTTGGCCCCGCCGACCCTCCAACCCCGCCGCGGTTGTAGTTACAGGGGGCCCCGACTACGGACCTCTCTGGGGAACGAGGTGCTGGGACGGACAGGCCTCCACCAGCGGCGGATGGTTCCGGTTCCGCCGCTCCTAAAACCCTGTCGGGATTGCAACATCTCTCGTGAAGGACGGGCTGGCGACCCGCACTCGTTCCAAATCCCTTCCCTTTCGTTAAGTGTGTTGTTGTTATACTCTCCGTTGTGTCTGGTGATTCCTGATTGTGATGCTGTCGCTCGCATTATTTTGTCCTGTTGCAGCCGGGACGGCTGGCTTTTCATCAGGGGGGAGGGGTCATGTAATGCGAGCGTAAATGGGGTTGTTGCTGGCCTCTGGTCCAATCACGCGGCCCGGGGCATTGGGGGGCGGAGCCTGGTCTGCGGGGCGTGTGGGAGGTGCCACCGTTCACCTCGGCTCCAATGGGAGGCGAGGTGAATGGGGGCGGAGCCAGCGGGGTTGTATGGGAAGGCCGGTTCTGACAATCCAGGAGGCGGGAGTCAGGGTCAAGGGGGGAATGGATATAAGGGGGGAGCCCGGAAGAGATCGGGCAGTCGGGGAAGTTAAGAGGCTGAGCCACGTTGGGTGGTGAGGAAAAGATCCGCGCCATCGGCCACGTGGCCGAAGGACCTCAGCACGCCGTCGGCCAGCGGTGTGCGGAGTGCGGGAATAGAGGAGCTAACGGAGGAGCGTGCGTGGCACGCGAGAGAGAGAGAGAGAGCGTGTATGGCACGCGAGAGGGAGTGTGCGTGGCACGCGAGAGGGAGCGTGCGCGGAGCGTGCGCGGGGCGTGCGCGTGACGACACTGGTCCGGGAGGAGGCCAGTGGGGTGCGGAGAAGAACCTGAATAAAAGACAAACGGAGACCAGCAGTGCCTGACGGAGTCTTTGATTACACCTGCATGGATTAATATACAATACAATGTGGATTTGTATAGCATTTTCATGAAAATGCATCTCAAGACTGTATAGAAACCCTGGGTATAATGTTTTAGGGAGACAGGCATGCAGTAATAATGCACGCTTACATGCATAGGCATGTTTTCTATGTAATTGTCTTGTATTTTTTGTTTATATACTTTTAAGTAAACACTACCAAAGTAAAGTTGATAAGACAGCTTAGCATGGGCGAGCGTGGATCGTGCCTGCGTGCATGCACTGTATCTGTTGTTAAGCTTGGGTATCTGCAGAGTTCTTATCTGTGTGGGTATCTGCAGAGTTATTATCTGCAGGGGTATAAGGATGTGATTGTTGGAACAAATGAACCACAAAAACGACACCATCTCCATTATTAACACTTTCCTATAACAGGAAGAAATATACCAAAGTAGACTAACATTTTATCACATCGACTGTTCAAGTAGGCGAGGTTGGGAAGGGCACGCAGCTAGGAGGGATGATGGCCGGTGGCCAAGGCTAAGGAGTGGTAACCAAAGAAGGAGAATACACCTAAACCTACGCCACTGCAGGTGCTAGATGGATTGTTGTATCACAAGACTGTGAGAGACGGTGACAGTTTGGGGAGGCATGCGTGTGCAGTTTGGTGAACGTTCTGCGACTCTTGTATCGTGTGTGTGCTGTATGTGTGCTTGTGCTAGTGTTTATGCTACGTGTATGTATGTATGTTGAACTTCTTTTGCAAAGTATTAGCCAACCGTGCTCTTCGGAGGTGCAAATGTACATGTGTGGTGTGGGGAGACAAAGGCGGTAGGGCAATGGCGCTGGCCACCCACCCCCGTGTATGCCATGCTGGCCTTCATAGGTGTTTGCTTATACCACTTGCTCAAACAGTCTGTTAAGGCTATACGGGGGATCTTTGTCTTTGTGCTGCATGTGTAGGGAGAGGTGGCCCAGTAGTTAGTACTGCACTACGAACCCAGCGACCAGAGTTCGATTCCTGCTCACGGCCAACACCAGTGGCAATTATTTGAACAAGTCGTGGACCTCCACTAGGTCAACTCATCCTAAAATCAGTACCCAGTGCAAGGTGTAAACATCACCACTCGGGATACAAAGGCAATACTGGCCACACTCCCCCTCATGTGCTGTGCTGGCCTTCAAAAGTCCTCGTTAACAGTACTTATTCTAGATTTGAAGCTTTCGTGACTGCAATAATTCATACTCTTAGGTTTTTTCGGTAAAGTCACGTAGGTAAAAAATAAAAATCACACATACAGCACAGAGACACAAAAATGCATGCACATAGCAACATCGACCCCCTACTGCAAACACTTGGCAGGACCCTCCTGAAAACGAGTGCTTATTAAGGCTATACAGGAAATGTGTCTTTGTGCTGTACGTGTGATTGCGTTTGTGTGCTGTGTGTATGTGTAGTGTGTGCACTGCTCGTGTGTTTGTGGTGCTGTGTATATTGTCCCGTGTGTGCACTGCTCGTGTGTGTAGTGAGTCCAACTGAGTCGCAGACGTTATCTTGGGAGCAACACTATTTATTCACATACAATACGTAACATAACAAATGTACGTATGCCCATCTAACCACGCTACGGCAGAATTAGACACGGTTCGCTATGGGTCCCGGACCGCGTGGCTAGAGGCTTCTCCCCGACGTGGATCTTCGTAACACCAGCACACAAAGAACCTCACGCTCCTCACGGAGCTCTCGTTAAATGCCCCCGGGGCCCGGGCTGGGGCAGGCTCCGCCCTTAGCCCCGCCCACCTTCCAGGCTTCTCGAGCTCCCTCTCGAATGTTCCCGAGAGCTCTTCGGGACCACGTGACCGCCCCTTGGCCCCCGTCCACCGGTGGCCCCCCTCCAGCATCGTCCGGTCACGTGACAACAGGTTAGCCAGAGTATCATGCCCCAGGGTAACCCTGGCTGGCTGACGCTCGCTCTCGCTCCCTCACCGGGAGCCACCACCGCACACTGCTTGCGGTGCCTCCGCGTTAACCAGTGCTCACCCAACCACCGCTAGTGTTGGTACTGCAGCCCGCAACCCGGGCTGCCCGCAATGACCACATTACCGGCTGTGACTTCGCAAGTCCCGTCACCACACAGTGACAAGTACAGTCACTACATGTGTTTGTGGTTCTGTGTGTGCTGTGCGTATGGTGCGGTGTGTGCACTGCACGTGTTTGTGGTGCTGTGTGTGCACTGCTCGTGTGTTTGTGGTGCTGTGTGTGCTGTGCGTATGGTGTGGTGTGTGCACTGCTCATGTGTTTGTGCTGCTGTGTGTGCGCGCAGGCGTCCGATGGCACGCAATGAGGTGGTGGAGCTGACTCGCGTGCTGGATACGTGGCTGGAAAAGCTGGGACCCATGGAGATAGAAGGTCCCACACCTGTGAGTGAGCCTCGGGGTGAAGATGGTGCTGCTCCCTGTGCAATTGTCTTGATGTGTACATTTGTGTTTATACGTTTGATAAGCCATTTATTGACATTTATTATTAGTGCACTGAGTCTCAAGACTCGTTTTCAGGAGGGTCCTGCCAAGTGTTTGCAGTAGGGGGTCGATGTTGCTCTGTGTATGCATTTTTGGCTAATGGGAGGAAACCGGAGAAGCCAGAGGATACCCATGTAGAACAGGGGAGAACATACAAATGTAGTGGATTCACGGAGAGTGGAGACGACTTGTATAGGCAACACGCTTATTCCAATAACGGTAACAATATCAGTCTTCCACAAAGGGCAGCGGCCCTTTTACCTACTGCCTGGGGAGGTACGGCAGCGGGTCTAGGGGTCCCAGGGTCCTAGGCTAGCTGGTCTTCTGGCTTTGGTCTTCAAACTGGCCCCGGACCCGTCCAGAGAGTTCCAGGGGGGGTCTCGGGTGATCCTAGAACACCCCACAGCCCCCCCCCCCCCTGCTTTGGGGCTGGGGAATGTAGCGACCCTCATGCCGGTCCAAGTTACTGCCTCTGGTGGGCCCTGTCTGCTACTGCAGGTAGCCCATTTACAGTGCGACACAAACTCCATTCAGAAAGGCGCCCAAGTCGGGCACCAATCCCAGGCCCTTCTTTCTGTGAGGCACGAGTGTTACCACCAACACATTTCTTCCTAGTTTTTCTTTCGTGATAAATATTGGTGTCATTCGGGACCTTGGCAACCACACTAGCTTGCAAACACCCAGCGCTGTCCTATGACCTCAACCAGCTCTTAGCACTCATTTTCTGGAGTGCACCAAGCCTGAGACAGGCATGTGAGTGAGATTCCACCTCGAAGTGGCAGTGAATTGCAGCTGTTGTCATGCGTCTGCTGTTGTCATAATTTGCGTGCATATAGATTCACTCCTTGCTGCAGCTGGTGCAACAGGAACAATGCATATACAACGCGGTTTTCCACGAGGTCATCCGGCAGGTCAGCGTGCAGTGCACGGAGAGGGGACAGCTGCTGGCCAAACTGAGGTGTGTGTGTGAATGTGATTGTTTATTAGCATGGTAGGGAGCGGTAGTGTAGTGGTTAGCGCGCCATGCTACAAACCCGGCGATCGAGTTTTATTCCCGATCACGGCCAACACCAGTGACGATTATCTGAACCGGTCCTGGGCCTCCCCGAGGTCTACTCAGCCTCATGAGTACCTGGTGTGATGTGTAACATCGCCACACGGGAGACAAAGGCGGCTGGGCGTGGTGTTGGCCACCCACCCCCACATGTGCCATCCAGGCCTTCATAGGTGCTCACTAACAGGACTTGCCCCAACAGTCTGTTAAGGCTATACGGGGGATCTTTGTCCTTGTTCATTAGCATCATCAACCCCAACTCAAACCCCGAAAATGCATTCCAATGTCACGATTCTTTGTCACAATTTGATTCATGATTAATGTGTCATCTCCTTTGTTCTGTCTTGTCATATGTTCTGCTTTGCTCCTACTGTTTTGTCAATTCTGTTCGTCTATAGGTATAATTAATTTGTCTCTCTGCCCTTTTGTGTCCGTTTCATTTACCATCGTTCTCTGTGGTGTTCACTCTCTCTTGTCTCACTGTACACGGCGTTTCCGCACAGTCTGTAATAACCACTGTGTATAGTGGTTATCCATCCATTAGGCTTACCCAAGGCTCTGTTCTGCCGAGAAAGGGAGTTAAGTTACCTGCCGGTTCAATATAGTATCTTAGGACGCAGTTGTACGTAGATGCCGCATGCACCCACATTGTGCTGTGTTGGTGTTTGGGCAGGGAGCGATACTCGTCCCTTCTGAGCCGCGTGCCAGTGCTGGTTGCCGGGCTGCACGGGGATGTCCTGGCAACTAGAGCCCAGCACCGCCGCCTCATGGAGCAGCTCACAGCCTTCCAGACGTCTGTCAACCGGATGGCCAGGTCACATGGAGTCTCAACAATAAACAGTCTCACCACCACACGGCTTGAACACCACAGTGCTTACACAGCACAACCTCACCACTACACAGCCTCTACACCACACAGTTTCACCGCCATATGGGCTTGGCGCACACACCACACACCCCACACCCTCAACGCCACACGACCTGAACGTCACATGGCCTGAACGTCACAAGGTTTTAACACAACTCAGCGCGTACACCACATCGCCTCACCGCCACACAGCCTCACCACCACGCGGCCTCGATGCCACGCAGTGCATACACCACATATACACTAAAGACGTCACACCACATATACTCTAAACCCCATTTACCATGCACACCATAAACACCATTTACCAGATACACCCTTAAAAACCTTTCCATGCTTCTCTGCACACTTTAAATCTTTTGAAAACAGATGCATGCTTGGCTTTACACTGAGACACACAAACAGCAACACATGACTCAGAGAACATTTGCAAAATATAAACAATATTAACTGTTAAGAAACGTATGTGGGCTTGGGCAGGACACATCGCTCGGTACAAAGGACAATGGCCATTGGTCAGGACTAATGGCGGAGTGGCATCCAATCCTTCTTTCGTGTAGCTGATGCAGATGCAGAGCAACAACTACAATTTCACATTTAGGTCAAGCCAAATAACCGCGGCGTAAGTAGCCAACCGTGCTGATCAAGGACATTAAAGGAAACACAAAAATGTGAAAATGCCCACTGTGGAGATGGAGCATCAACTCGTGTGCAGGAGCTGATTGTTGCATCACAAGACTGGGCGATTGTGAAAGCTTGGGGGGAGGCCTTTATCCAGCAGTGGAAAGATAATGGCTGCTGATGATGATAGTGCCACAAATGAACCACAATACCTTGCTGATCTCGTCATGGAGCATAAACCATCACACAAACTCCGGTCACCCTCGCAGTGGCTTTTGGCTAACCATCGAACACAGATGGTCGCTGTATTGCATGCTTTCAGATGCGCTTCTGCGGCCATCTGGAACACTCTTCATTCCAATATTAGGAAGACACTGGAGTGATGCACTTTATAATCTAGATTGAAAACTAATTTTTGAAAACTGATTTTTGTGTTTAGTTTGTTGTCCGTCCCCCGCACCTATGTACAGTTGAAAAGAAGTTCAGTGTACATATTTACGTACGTGCAAGCCTGCTGGTGACACCCTGGCCAATAAGGTGCCACACTAACAACAGTAGCCTTGTGGTTCTGCTTGTGCTCAGATATAATTTCTTTGCTTCTGAGTGCAGCGAGCTGAGCTCTGTGCGAGAGCGGGACGGCCAGGTGAGCGCACAGGCCCAGAGGGAGAGAGAAGACCTCAAACGTGTGCTGGACGAAAGCAGACGGAATGCCAAGTGAGGCCGCAAACGTGCAAACACACGCACAGTCATACCCGTCCACACACTCACACACTCGCAATTACATGCATTGTACATGCAAAGACACATTTATGCACCTAAGCAGATGAACCAAATTGCTGAAATGTATCCAACCTCATTACATCTTGGAATCTAAGCAGGGCTGAGCCGGGCGGTGTTGGCTACATACAACTATGATCCAGCACTTTAGAGGCAGCGAGGGTTGTTGGGCGTCGAGGAGCCATACCCCTGGCTCGCCAGCAGAATGTTTCCATCTGTACGGGGATAGAATGTTGTCGCCTTGTGCACGCAGTTATTCTCCGAGTGCTCCGTTTTCCTTCCCCATCACTCGTCATTAATAGGCTGAAAATATATTAAAATAAAAATTCAATGCAGGCCCCTCCTGAAAAGAGTGCCTCAACTGCACGTGGCTCTCCTGGATAAATAAGTAATAATGTAAACGTTCATGGTGCTTGGGCTGTTTGATAGTGCCTGCATCCTCATCTAAACTCACTGCACTCCATACAATGTGTACGCCATGTACCGTGCGCGAGTGGTGCTTCGCATCACTGTGTCTCCATACAGCCTGCTGGAGGAGTACCACAGTGTGTATGGCCTGCACCGACACCGGCTGGAGAGCAGCATGGGTGTCTTGCAGCGAGAGAGGGATGGCTGGGCCTCCGCTGCGTTGGCTCTGGCATCCCAGGTGTGTGGGTGTGGATGTGTGCTCAAGCGTGGCTGTTGTGAGCAGGGATCAACCTAATGGCCATGGTTCAGCGGGAGTCATTAAAGTCAAGTTGTTCTTCACTGTACCTTCATCATCAACAGCCACTGCCTTTTCGCTGCCGGATTAAGGTCTCCCTGTGCTTGTCACCATTTAGTCGGTCCTGCGATGCCACATTCGCTGTCAAGTGTGAACTGATCTCATGGCTCGATGTTCATGGTGGGCATCCTCTTGCGCACATTTTCTTCTAAGCTGCCATTCCTTCACCAGTGTCATCCATCGGCCATCGTCCTTTCCGGCAATGCGTTCCACCCAAATCAACTTTCTCTCTTTACAGTCAATTACATCTCTGATGTGTTTGTTTGTTCACTGGTCTGTGTGCTCCTCTTTCTGTAACTAAAAGCAAAATACCAATGTGCCTAAATAAGAATGGTTTTGGTCACTGTCTGTCTGTTACTTGCCATGTCATTTAGATTTGGACACACTGACAAAAGAAATGTAATATGCTGAAGAGTGTACATACAACTGCACCTCCGATTAGCACAGTTGGCTATGTACGGTGCAAAAGAAGTTCAGCATACATTGAGAGGTGCACTCTTGGAATTACACAAAGAGGCAGAAGGAGGAACACATGGATTAGAAAACATACACATGTGGGCATGGGCAGGGAACGTTACCCAGTCGGGATGATGAACGGTGCACCGACAGCCAAAGGAGAAAACATGCCTGAAAGTACGTCTACCGTGGAGTTGGAGCGATGACATATCTTAGTGTGCAGGAGCTAGATGTATTGGTTCATTGCGAAACTCTGAGGGATGGTGACGGCTTGAGGGGCCCTTTGTACAGCAGTGGATAGATGTTACTTGGTGGTGATGATGAAACATTTTACTTAGTGGGTGGCAGAAGTTTACGGACTTCGCAAAAATATTTTACGAGACATTTTATGGCAGAGTGTGGAAATAATTCTTCACACCCTTCTGCTCACCCCCCCCACCCATCTCAACCCGTCAGCTGACGGAGGAGCGTTCCATCGTGAATGCGCGCCGCCTGCGTGGACATTCTCAAGCCTGGGCCAACGTTGCACAGCAGCACTTGCTGCTGCTCAGCAATCGGGTAGCTGCGTATATGGCAGCCGCTTCCCCATGTGGGTGCATGGTCACGAGGGGGGAGTAGTCGTGTACCGGTTAGCGCGCTGCGCTATGAACCTGGCGACCTGAGTTCGAGTCCTGCTCGCGGCCAACACCAGTAACGATTATCTAAACCGGTCCCGGGCCTCCCCTTGGCCGACTCAGCCTCAAATGATTACCTGGTACGGTGTGTAAATATCACCACTGGGGAGACAAAGGCAGCCGGGCATGATGCTGGCCACCCACCCCCTCGTGTGTCATGCTGGCCTTCATAGATGCTCACTAACATCACTTGCCCCAACAGTCTGTGAAGGCTATAAGGGGGATCATTGTCTTTGTCTTGCTCACATTCATCTTTGTGCATTTGTGCGTTCACCGTACCTATGCATGTGAGTGTGTGTGTTAATGCTTAATAAAAATCTAAATGTCATTGTGGCCACAGTCCTTAATGCCACCTGTGGTGGTTGGAGGCCCGAACTACACCAGATGTAGCCTCTCCTTCGTGTTTGTGGGTGCCGTTCACTCTTGAGAGGCTCATCTGCTTTTAATAATAAAAAAATACCCAGGGTCTAACTTTACAGATTACCCAGGATCTAACGCAGGGTTTAACATACACCTAACACATGGGTACATTTGCACCAGCTTGCATACAAACGTGCTCTACACTGGTAAACGTGTTTGGATCTCTTGAAAATGAATGGGCCGTATAAATTCACTTTTATTCACCAGTCAGGATCCTTGGAAAGCCAACATCGGTACATGGCAAGTTCCGTCTGCCTGACTGCTCCCTATCGGCTCAGCCTTTCCAAAGCTTGGCAGGAAAATTCATCCTCACCCCCAGCAAAACAATCGAGGCCTGCACCACACAATGCAATTCAAATTCAAACCACAATTCAATGCTGGCTTCTAGGTGTTTGCTATTTTTAGTAACTCTTAAGCTAAAATCCTATAATGGTGTTTTCATATATGTGCATATATTCATGAGGGTCTACGTCATGGGACCTCATTTGCCAGTACCAAAATATGATAATAGGTTTTCCCCTTTTTCCTGGCGTAAAAAAATGGAAAACCTATTATTCATGAGTGCTTAAACGTATTGCATTCATATAAGTACACCCGTATGCCCTCTTGGGTATGTGGTGTCATCATTTTCATCATATAATGTATTTAAATATGTAGCACCACTCACAAAGCTACGCAATCACTGTGTGTGTATGGAGCACATAAGCGTTTGTGTAGAATGCACGTGCGCTTGTGTTGGAGTGACGGTGTGTGACGGTGTGTGTGCAGGATGGCAGTGTGGTGGCGGAGGTAGGCTCGCTGGTGAGCAGCTGGGCTGAGAAGGCAGCTCGCTTGGACAGAGCCTGCCTTCAGGCTGAGGCCAGTACGGCGGCCAGACTTCAACAGGCTCATTTCGGCCTCCAACGCTGGGTCACGCGTACTACAATCATAACGTAACGCATGCCAATGCACATCGACTATCAACATGCTCACTCTCGTGGAGTTTGTGCGCTCGTTGACATTTTTCAAAATAGGTGACGACCACAAATATATTACCAATGAAGTCTTGAGTAGCGGATTTCATTATAATCAACGCAGGTCTGTATGTACCTATTTATGCTGAGGAGGCTTGCTGACAGATCACGGGCAGTCGCCCTCCACTATAACGGAGGCCAGAGGAGCGACGCTCACAACAACGAGCGAAGTTCTGGGCAGCTAAAATGCAGTAAGTTGGCACAGTAGGGGGTCACAGGTGGTACATCTGCCAGTCATCTCAGTCTACCCATGGCACCTGGGTCTGTCCCGTGACCTGTCAGCAAGCCTTCGACACTTCATGTGGCCTCAAAGTGCACCTGGCCTGGCACAGGCACCGTGGTGAAGTCACCGCCACTTAGTGGTGAATGGCGGGTGTTATGTATGTAGAACCTCTTTCACACTGTACGTATCCAACCATGCTCATCACAGGTGCGGATGGTCTGATCAGGGGAGTCCTTGCTTTGGGCTTCACCTTGCCCACCTGGCCTCCTTCCCCATCCTATGCGTATGTACATTGTCAGTAGACCCCCCATAAGCAATTGTACGCATTTGGGTTAATCCCCCCTCCCTCATCCATGAGTATGTACTAAATGGATGGCCCCCATTCACTTGCCATTGTTGTGGCAAGGATTACCACTCAATGATTGGCCTATTAAGTCATTATAGGTGCTGCAAAACCGACAGCTGACCTCGTAAGGCGCAAAAATATTTTTTCTCGAGACACACGGGCCTATTAATTGATTGACTGTCAAGTATAATTTGTTTGTCTCTCATTGGCCTTGCAGGCCATATCAGCCAAAAATGTTTGTTCGTGAACGACACTCGTCCAAACGGTCTATAAAGGCAATACCGGGGATCACTTCAATGAATGAAATTGCATTTGTGTAGTGTCATTGATGACGGCACTATAGTGTAGCGACAGTACCGTGTGAGTGGTATTGTATGGGCGGAGCCTCTCCCTGGCACCTGATGGGCATACCAGGGGAGAGGCTGAGTAAACACGAGGGGGCACGTGACCGGATGAGGTAGTAACGAGGACCAGGATGAGGGTGAGAGGAACACGTGATGTGGGTCCTGAACCCTCACGAAGGATCTGGAAAAGGGGCGTGGCCAAGGGCGGAGCCTGGCCACGCCGCAGGGATAAAAGCCGAGCCCCAGGGGGGACCGGGGTTGGTCCTGGCTGGGAAGAAACCTCCTTCATCGTGGTCTTTGGTCTCCGGGCGTCGCACACGTGGCCTAGGCAGCGTGTTGGCTGTCCTGGTCCGATTTAGTACTTGTCCCATCCAGAGTGCAAATAGCCATCTCCCCCCAAGTTAAGTATAGGAATGGTGGGTTACCACCCTATGTCGTTATCCCGTTAGCATTAAGAGTTTATGTGATGTTAGTTAATAAAACGTGTTGCCTCCAAGTGCTAGTGTGCACCTCGATTGAACCCATTACATTTATATTGGGCTTGTGTATCGCAAAACGAAACATCTCACGTTGCAGAGCCGCCTATCAGCAGTTGAACCCATGCGACACGTGGTGACTAAGTACCTGGCCTGGCGATGGGCATGAGTCTGAGAGTAGGGGGTCATGATTGCTATGTGAGTAATTTGTGGGTAATCTTTATAGCACTTTGTCTTTGTACGCATGTGTGTCTTCTGCAGACAAGATGGAGAAAATGGATTTGGTTTCCCAGAGATGAATTTGATGGAAGAGCTTCAGGCTGACTTACAACGCTGGGCTGAGGTGAGCACGCTGTGTCAACTACGCCTGCATATGTGTAATAAGACTCTTTGAGACGACTTCTGGAATCCGTATTTTATTCACTTTGGGTTACATCTACTTCACGCTGCTGATAGACAACGTGAAGGGACAGATAGACCGAGAGAGACGCACTGCCACGTGGCAACTCGGAGCCCCGCTCTCGCGTGGCTCCTTCCTCCGTTGGTTCCCGTTCTGACCACGTGTCGTTCCTCTCTACCCCTATTTAATCCCTGGGTCACGTGGTACGCTTCAGCCAATCCTCGTTAGCCTGCATCGAATCTTCCAGGCTCCCTTGTCAGCTCCCGGGACCACGCCCCTGACTCATCTCCCCATTGGCTGAGGCCAAAGCCAGCAGAACCAATCTCCATAGCTGTCACCCTTCCATCACGTCAGGGCCATGCCCCCAGGCTTCCCCCCATTGGCTGTAAACCAGAACCGGCAGAGCCAATCACCATGACAAGGTGTGATACGTCAGTGAGCCGGATATATTCTCATATTACATATGTATACAAGTACAAAGACACAAATCCCCCGTATAGCCTTAACAAACTGCTGGGCCAAGTGCTGTTAGGGAGCTCTTATGGAGGCTGGCACAGTACACGAGGGGGTGGGTGGCCAGCACCATGCCCGACCGCCTTTGTCTCTCCAGTGGTGATGTTTACACACCGCACCAGGTACTCATTTGATTCTGAGTCGACCTAGGGGAGGAGGTCCTGGACCGGTTGTGATAACTGTCACTGACGTTGTTTGCTGGGTTTGTAGTGTAGCGCACTAACCACTACACTATCGCTCCTCTATACCAATACCAATACCCGTCATTCACCACTAAGCGATGGTGACGTCATCACGGCACCTGTGCCAGGCCAGGTGCACTTTGAGGCCACGTGAAGTGTCGAAGGCTCTTTGACAAGAGGTCATGGGACAGACCCAGGTGCCATGGGTTGGCTGACTGAGATGACTGGTAGATGCACCAGCTGTACCCCCCAATTTGCTGTAATTTAGTTGCTCGGCACTCCGATCGTTGTTGTGTCGCCCCTCTGCCCTCAGTTGTTGTTGGAGGGCGACTGCCTCCAAACACTCAGTAGCGTATTTCACGAGCCTCCTCCATCGAGGCCAATCTAAGATACCACTGGTACCGGTCTTTGGCAAGTCCACTCAGCTCCACATCCTCCCGTACTGCATCAGTCCATCTTTTCTCCAAACCCATGTCGTGCCCGTTTAGCCCCCTCTATACGGCCAAACAGAAGCTGCTTGGGCATGCTTTGGCTGGGCATGCGGGGCTATATGACCCAGCCACACACAGAAATACACACAATAGGGATGGGACAAATTCAAATCCACATTCAGATTCTTCCCATTCCCACTATGAGTTATATGCACATATCTCGATGTTTCATGAAGTTGCTAACCCTTCTCTTCCCCCTCCTTTTACATTTGTATTACAAACAAATAACCGATAGTTACATTATTTGCTTTAGCTCCTTCCATAAACATTTGATGAGGTGATGCAGCGGTAGAGCAAGTGGCTCACAATTAGAAGGCTGCCATTTAAAATCCTCGCTTCAACTATCAGAATCAGAATCTTTATTTAGACTCCAGGAGGAATTCGATGAGCTATGAAGCTCTGTTTCACAGATATCCAGTTGGGGCGGGTCAGAAAGTTAACAACAACACAAAATACAAAAATCAAAAGTAGTGCAAATTGTAGGAAAGATAAGCCACTCACTAAAATTAAATCAAGGAAAATAAATAAAGTACATGAGTACATTTTAAAACGTATGCTTTCGTGACAAATATCATCCATATGTAATAAAGCTCGTTGAGGCGACTTCTGGAATCCGTCTTTTATTCAACTTGTATTACAGCTTTCCTTCACGCTGCTGACAGGCAGCGTAAGAGGGACAGATAGAGAGAGAGACACACTGCCACGTGGCAACCCGGAGCCCCACTCCCGCGTGGCCCCCTTCCTCTGTTCATTCCCGTTCTGACCATGTGTCGTTCGTCTCCACCCTTATTTAATACCCGGGTTACGTGGTACATTTCCACCAATCCTGGTTAGCCTCCATGGAATATTCCAGGCCCCCTCGTAAGCTGCCGGGACCACGCCCCTGACTCATCTCCCCATTGGCTGTGGCCAAAGCCAGCAGAACCAATCCCCTACTTACAGCTGTCACCTTTCCATTACGTCAGGGCCACGCCCCTAGGCTTCCCCCCATTAGCTATAAACCAGGACCGGCAGAGCCAACCATCATGACTAGTTGTGATACGTCATTGAGCCGGATATATCCTCACATTACACATATACAGAGGTTTTGGGCTAACGAATTGGCATGTTCTGTTTACGTGACAACCCTCACTAATTATGGGATCTAACCCTAAAAACCTGTATCATAGATACACGAGTACAAATTGCAAAAGTACATCGATTTCTGCCGATTTTTCAACACTAAGTGCAAGCTTGGGTAAGGCAGCAAAACAACAACAAAACCAGTCCCAGACCTCACTAAAACAACAAAAAGTAGCTCAATAAGATTGCACATTAAACTTGAACTATTGATACACAGGTAAAGATCAAAGTTATGGTACTCATCTTCTGCTTCAGGATATTTTGTGAAGGAAACAAGGCGTTACTGCTGCAATGGCAAAGGCTATCATTTGAGCAAGGGACTCACTTTGACTCCTTTCATAATAGAAGAGTTTATATTTTGAAATGTTTACTGTACAAAGTGAAGTTGCTCAGCCCCCATCACTGCCCTCCGGCGTGTGTGGACAGAGCCTGGCGGAAGATCTGGAGCGCTTTGGTGGAGTTGAAATGCTGGAGCTCACGAAGGAGCTCGCCTCTCTGGGTTCCATGTCAGCTCGGCTCACAGCGCTCTCTCAAACTCTCCATCACGAGCATTGCCATGGTCATGTTACTGCTCTTCAAATTGATTATAAGGGGGAAGAGCATCAGGCTGCAAACGAGGATCTGCAGAAAAGAGAAGTAAGCGATTTTAACGGTTGTCAGTGCCACACTGATGAGGAACAAAACATTGGTGATGGTGATGGCAGTGTAGTAGCGGAGGCTGGAGAGGGGTGGGAGCGTGTGGCTGGGAGGTTGGAGCGAAGCATGCGGTTCTTGCATGCCAGGGTGACCGGCGATAATGGTATGTGTCACTGTGAGTGTTTGGTATGCATCATACACATTCACGTGCTCCCTTCATCATTCAACGCCAGCCCATTGATTCTTACATCCATGTTGAGGACTTGGTCTACTATTCTGACTTGATTCATCTCATCCATACTTTGTTCAATTTCAACTCCCATACTGCCGGTTAAAACAACACACTCGACCACTCTTTCACTCACCCTGTTCTCCACCAACTCACCCATCCGCTCACCCACCCACTCACCCACTGCTCCTTCACTCACATTGCCCCCACTTTGAAACTCCCTGCCATTTTTTTCTCCAAGTTTTACAAATAATCTCGCTAAATTCAAGACGCGTGTTAACTTATCCATTTCAACTGAGATAGTGCTGTTTGTTGCTGTCCCCTTGATATTTTGGACCTTTGGGCCTGTTGTCAACAACTATGTAAAAAAAGAAATCTGATTGTGTTGTATGTAAATATGTATGCAATGACAATGACAACAATCCCCCGTATAGCACCCCAACACACACATTTGATGCCAACACCCACAAACACAAGTGTGTTGATTCCCTTTGCACTTTTGTCTCACTAGAGTGTGTGTGTGTGTTCCTAGGACTGGCAGACGCACTTAAGGATCTGTGCCGAGCATTTGAAACCTGGTCTGAAAAGCTGGTCCTGGCCTCCTCGTATGCACACGCCATGCCAGCTTCTGATTGGTTGCAGCTCGTTAAGTCCCTCTCAGATTGGTCAGTTGTTGTGATCAAGGCCCTGGTGTTGGTTGAGAACGTACCGTCTGAAGAGAAGAGCGAGAGGTGAATAGTGTTTTCAATACTCGGGTGCACATCTCCTGTTTACAGCCCTAGGCCAGTGGTGGAAATTCCACCTTTTTATGGCAGGGGCGAGTCTTCCCATAAGACAACCACGATTGACTTCCCAACATTTATCGGCCCCAGAGAGATGGTGGGTAGCATTAACCTCAACCAGGATTTCTAACTCGCAACATTCCGATTGCGAGCTGCTCACTACCACCGAGTCATCTTGCCAGTGTCTGCAATATTGGCAGTAATATTTAGTGGCTTTGAGCTACTGTTACGTGACCAGAGATTGGCACATATGATAGTCATAGTCAGGCCTGCCCAGAGGTGGGGGGCAGAAAGGACAATTTTTCCCCAGACCTCACATAAAAGAGGGCTCCACGGCGAGCCTGCGGATTGTGGGATAAGGGGACCCCACGTAGCATTCTGCCCTGGGACCTCCGGAACCTCCGAGTGGCCCCAACCATAGTCTTTGTGTGCAAGTGCCGGGCGGTGGTGGCGATGCACATGGCCTGTAATCCAGCACTGTGCAGGCAGCTAGGGTTGGTGGATCGCACACAAACGTTGTGAAACTCCCTTCCAGTGGGCATTCGAGGAGTTGCCATACCTTGGCTCGCCAGGCAAAGGTAGTACAGCAAGTGGACTAATCTCCATCTGTTTCCATTTCTACAGGGATATAGTGTTATAATTATTCAAATATGCTTTTTACCATCGTTACTGCGAAGTCTGTCCAGATAAATAACTATGTTTGCCTTCGATTGGCACAAGTGTATGTGTGTGAACATGCAGTATGAGAAGTGGAAGTGTAGCAGTTAGCAGCTGCACTGCGAACCTGCCGAACAAGTTTAAATTTCGCTTGCGACCAACATCAGTGACAATTATCTGAACCGACCCTGGGCCTCCCCTAGATCCACTCAGCCTCAAATTAGTACCCAGTGTGGTCTATAAACTTGGCCACTGGGGAGACAAAGGTGGCCGTCGTGGTGATGGCCACCCCCCTTGTGTGCCGTGCCGGCCTTAATAGGTGCTTGCTAACAGCACTTGCCCCAACAGTCTGTTAAGGCTACATGGGGGATCTTTGTGTTTTTTTGTATTTATAGTGGAGCGATGGATGCCGTGGTGGGTGCACTACAGGGCTGGGCGGGGCGTTTGTCGATGGCAGTGGATCGAGAAGCGTCCAGGCTGGCAGAGCAGGCGAGTGGCGTGCCCGTGTTAAACTCCACACATACCGGTCACACGCTATTGTGACGAACGACATCGGCGTGCCATCATGGCCAAAGTTGTTGACGCCACCTCACGTTTCTACCCTCCGCCAGGTCCCGCAGCTACTGCACAGTAGACACACAGCGACCTCCATCTGGCCCTAGGTTTCTCCCTTAGTCGCCTCGGTGGCATGCTGCGGTGGCGAGGTGTTAACTACCTCGCCTAGTATAGAGGTGGTCATGGATTCGATCCCGACCCTGACGCCTGTATATTTGGAGTTTACATGTCTCTCTCACAATGGTCACGTGGATTCTTCCCTGGGTCCTTTGGTTTTTCCCTCCACATTTAGAAACATGCGTTCAGAGTATTTGGCCATCTATAAAGGTCGATAAAATAAGCCACTTCGTTGCACTAAAATTTGTGGCCAGGTCACTACTGAAAAAGAGCTACATAGCTCAGTGGGTCTTACCTGGTAAAAAATTTAATAGTTTCATAGTTTAGCTGAGACCATTCAAATGTTGTCTCAGCAATCGACCCTCCCCCATCCCGCACACGTTCCACCCAGCATGGATAATGTTGCTGAATCGCATCTACAAACCTCACCTGTGGTGTTCTCCTGTGGACTTATCCTGTCTTGCCTCGAAATCCCTAGCATCCGTCTCTGACTCCTGTGCTCAAATGGCAACAAACCTCTTTTCGAGCTGCTTAGCATCCAGCTCTCTGGTCCAGACAGTAATACTGATAGCGCAGGCATCACTCCGTGGAACGCGGCCAGAGAATTCTACATATGTACGAAGAAGCCAAATTGCTTTTAACACATAGAGATGAAACGTTCAATCGCATCGTGTTTTACATATTGTATTTGTACATGCACAACCCCTTTTGCAATCTACTGATCGATGTACAGTACTTATATGCTCCATGCCTACACTTCCCAACTTTGCCAGCCCACACTGACCACCATGGTGAAGTACCGTCAAATAACCCCCATGACCCTCGCGGCGTGGGGAGGTCCTCATCCAGCAGTGGATTGACAGGGCTGTGCACACAAATAATGATGACAGCAGTGACAATGATCCGAGCGACACTCGCAACGATGATTGACGCTTTGTTCCGCAGTTGGGTATGGTGCGGGAGGGCATTTCGTCGTGGCTGGTGAGGGCTGTGCTCCACCTCGTCTCCCCATCATCACCATCACAACGAGGGGAAGGGGACGGCGAGGGTGAACGTGGCAAGGCCATGCTGAAGAAGGCGTCGTCTCTCGGCGGAACGATGTCGCACATCACTCGACACATTGCCAGGTGAGAGCGCACAGTCAATGCCTTTCACTCTCTTCATTATCATCACTTGTTCACCTTCATCATCGTTATCATCATCTTTACCTCGATGGAAATGATTGGAACTTCTAACTGTTGCAATTACCTCCCGCACCTCCGATTAGTATGGTTGGCTACGTACGGTGCGAAAGAAGTTAAACATACATATATTACGATCACCGGTGTAAACTTACGATGCTATTCAGAATTACCACAACATTCAATCTGGTTATGCTGTAGTAGAACACATTTTTTATTGTGTTGTTCGGTGGAGTCTTGGGCATGTGGCTGTATGTCTTTTCTATGTCCATCACACCGTGGTGTAGTGATGACCACATTTCATCCCCTGCCTTTATTCACAGAGCCTTGGAGAATTAATGTCAACGTGATTGCCGCTTCCTTTTTCACATTGAAGTTTTAATCTTCGCGTAGCCTAAACTGCTTGCTGTTGGTGTCATTTTCCACTCCAGGTTGTTTTGTCAATTCGTGCCATCACAACAAATGCTTAACAAAGGTGCCAACTGCAACACACGCTGGCACCCGTGATGTTGCACACTCAGTATCGTACGCAGCGTGGGTGCACGCATTGGAACTAATTGTGGCTTCAGCAGGCAGCTGATTTTATGCTTTAGGAGTATTTGGCAGCTGCTATAAATTTCCACATGAAAAGCCACTTCGTTGATCAATCATTTGTGGCCAGGTCGCTTCTGAAAAAGAAGCTAATAGCTCAGTGGACCTTACCTGGTAACATAAAAATACGTGACTTCTTTTTTTCGTGTGATTTGCTTACCTTTCCTTTACTTTTCACTCCTTTTGTGTTTTTGTATTTCTGACCCACCCCTTCTGGGCAGCTTTATAGCTCATCGGATTCCTCCAGTATAAATAAAGATTCTGATTTAGTTTTCTTTTAAAATGCATAAAGTGGCCATACTGGCTACTTGAGGCTTCTAAAGAACGATTATATCACTACCTTGCCCACTGCTTTGCCAAGCACATGTGATTTTAATGCAAATCAGAATGAGAATCTTTATTTATGGTGGAGGAATCCGATGAGCAATACAGTTATTGTTCACAGACTACCACTGGGATTGCCTTGGCACCACCACAGTGTTTTATGGTGAAACAGTGTATTTGTGCTTACCCATCATGCTAAACATATTCTCCACTGAGAGGGTTGACCACACATTGACTAAATAACCCATACAAAAAAATGTTTGTGGTATAATTGGGCATGTGAGATTACAAATTGCACACTTACATGTACACTGTACTGACATTTTGCAAACTGCCCATATTTTATTAACTAATAGTGCTTTTCAATAACATGTGGTGGTGGTTATATGTACTTTTTTTTTAAATCAACAAATTACTTCCTGACATGCAAATCACATAGAATACTCCCGACCTCATCACATCTCAGAAGCTAAGCAAGCAGGTTTGAGCCTCGACATTGCATGGATGGGTGACTACCAAGCACATCAGCTTGTCATAGGCAGCTGCGGGGCTGTGCTCTGTGGTGGGCAGCAGCGGTCAGTCCAGCAAAATCCCTTGTTGTACTGTAATTTCCATGTGCCCCATATCTATGTTCATTATCTTCACCAACCCACACTGACCGGCATTGTGACGTACGGTCAAATAATCCCCGTGACCTACTTTTAAGTTTATTTTAATTTCTTACACGGATGATCCCATTTTGCCAGTTATCCAGCTATCTTACACGGGAGATCCGTGGTGCTGTGTCATCATAGTGGCAACAAAACATGCAAAAATGTCAATATTGCAGAGCACGAGCACCAGGTCCTTACGGAATATTGCGCAACTAATAAACAAGGCATTTGATGGTCGTTAACGAGGTATTGCATGGCGTGGCGAGACCCTCATCCAGCAGTGGATAGACAACATGGCCATCGCGGGGTTGAGCGTAGTGGTTAACGCACTGCGCCGTGAACCTGGAAAACGGTATGCGGCAAGCACCAACAGCTGCGTGCGTGTCGAGGTTATGGAATTATCTGCAGTGTGACGCTCGCCGCTGTGGTTGTGCAGATGCTGTGAGGCTGTGGCGGCGTCAAGTGGAGGCAGCAGAGAGGGCATGGCGCTGCGAGACCTGGAGGTGGGGACATTGCCTCAGTGGTCATCAAGTGTTATTATTATGGTTGTTGAGTGGCTCGTGGAGATAATGGTCTGCCTGTATCAGTCTGGCAAGCACTGCTCAGATTGCGGGGTCAATCCCTGGGCCCCCAGTGCCACGGTGGCGAGATGTTAACGACCTCGCCTGGTATACAGGAGGTTGTGGGTTCGATCCCGACCCTGACGCCTGTATATTTGGAGTTTGTATGTTCTCCCCGTGGTCACGTGGATTTTTCTCCACCAGTTTTTCCCTCCACATTTAGAAACATGCGTTTAGAGTATTTGGCTATTATAAATTTTCACATGATAAGCCACATCGTTGAGCTATTATTTATGGCCAAGTCACTTCTAAAAAAGAGCTACATAGCTCAGTGGACCTTACATGGTAGAATAAAAATGAGTTTATAGTTTTTAAAGACCAGCATGTGTGTGTGTGTTTATATGCAGGTCGTTTGTCTTTCCCCCCCAATGTTTTATTCCGATTTTCTCCTCCTGTGATCCCTTCAAATGACCTGTAGCCCATACGGTAGGGGCAGCACTTTCTTACATGTCCTGCCACAAAGAGTGAGAATCAGAATCTTGATTTATCCTGGAGGAATCCGATGAGTATTGAAGCTCTTTTTCACAGATATCCAGCAGGAGTGAGTCAGAACGTTACAATAACAAACAATATAAACAACGATAGGAGTGCAAAGTATAGAAAAAGTTAAATCACTAAAAAAATTAAATGAAGTAAAAAGTTGCAATTGCATAAGTAAACCAATTCCAAAGCTTGGACAAGGCAGTAAAAACAACAGCAAAATCAGTCCCAGATCACACCAAGAAAAAATACATAGTCCATCAATAACAATGCACATTAATATTGAACTATCGATACTGCACGGGTAAGGATGAAAGCTACAAATTACCTTTGCAAATGCAATTGTAATGTTCGTCACAAGACAGTCAAGCAGATATTTTACAATTTTCTCGTTTTTTATACATCACTGTGAGCATACTTGCGTGCGAGTGTGCACGTGTTTTGCATTCACTGAATATTTTCGTGCGGTTTTTCACTTATTGCAGGTGGAATATTCTGAATGGATGGAAGTTAGTCAACTGTTGCTGCTTGAA
Source organism: Lampetra planeri (assembly GCF_965212315.1). NCBI lineage: Eukaryota > Metazoa > Chordata > Hyperoartia > Petromyzontiformes > Petromyzontidae > Lampetra > Lampetra planeri. Next base: position 551,712 of record NC_136134.1, read on the forward strand.
CTATCGTCTCATCAAATCCCTCCAGCGGACACTGCCGAGGTGACCGCTGTTTGTCTGCGGTTGCCCCGTCCACATTAAAAAGTCATCTTGTGTGCAAATCAGCCACGATATTTCTGGATTCACCTCACTCAGTCTGGATAATAGGACCGAGTGATCACTACACACGCTTCGTCACTGTAAATAATTCCACTTTATCTCTACTGCACAAATCACATTTTTCTGTGACTGACATCTTTTACATGATGGTGCGATTGGAAATGGTATTTTTGTGCTTGTCTCCGATCACGTGGGAGGCCCTCATCCACTCATCCAGCAGTGGATTTACAAAGGGCTGTACATGTTCAAGATAAATGTGGTATGTTATGTATACAATGTGAAATGTCAATCATAATAATCATCAGAAGGGCTTGTTATAACAATCCCAAGGGCATCCTCCAGTCTGCAATTATGTCTGATTAATGTTTCCTACAGAACCACAACAATGTTCACGGGCAACTCGGATATGGGTGATATCTGAATCGCAGCTTTGATCTGTGCCGCATCATCACGCGTCATGTGGGACATGAACAATGTATGTCAGCGTAGCGGCGCCACTGCTGGGCAATAGGGAGCACTTTCACTTGTCTATTTTCCACCATGGCAACCTGTGAGCAGATGCCACAAAGGAACCTCCATATCACCAACACGCAGCAGAGTGCTGTGCCCTCTGCGTGTGCGGCGAGAGATGCGATGCAGACGTCGCATTGTAACACGCACCACCCCCCCCACCAACCCATGTAGCTGCTTGCCTCCTTCTGTCCTTCATATCCGTGTAATGCTGACCTATGCGCACATGAACCATGGGGACAAATACAGCTCGATTAAGGATCTGTCATGCATTTGGTTTGAGAGTGATTAAAAACCAGTGTACGTATATATGTTGAACTTTTTTCGCGACGTACGTAGCCAACCGTGCTAATTGGAGGTGCGGGAGAAGGAGAATAAATTAAAGAAGTACATTTTCAATCTAGATTTAAAAGTGCATAGCTCCAGTGGCTTCCTAATATTGGAAGAAGTATATCTGAAAGCGTGGATTTCTTGGCGATGTTTGCAGACTGAAGACAAATGTTCGGACGCTACGGAGAAGAGTGGCCCCACCGTGCAGGTGATCGGACATGACGCCAACGTGGAGGCCAGATCCCTGAGCAAAGAGATGTCCGCACTCGCATTGGTATGGCTCCACAGCAAGCACAAGGCTTGCAGAGTTAGATCGTACGGTGGCATCTCGAACTAACATTCTTCAGGGTACTGGAAAAAATGAACATTAGATTGGATATTTCCTGCCATAAAAAGGCATGCATTTTATGCTGTCTGATTTTCATTCTCTGCTTCTCTTTCTCTTACTGCCTCTGATGCTGTACTGTTCTCTTACAATCTACTAATTCTACAGCCCTGTTTGTGCAGTCTCAGTGTTACATCTCTCTCTGCTTCTTTCTCAGTACAGCACCTTGCCTCTCCTCTCTGCTTACATCTCCATGTCGTGAGTTTCTGCTTCCAAAAAACGCCTTCGGTTTAGAGCCATGCAGCTCCTCACGCATTTTTTCTTCTTCACAAAACCCAATGTAAAATATTGTAAATATCACGTTGAGTTGTTGATACAGATGGCAGCTGAAACGAACGCTGCATTTTACAACATACATTTTACAACTGCAATGGTGATAGTTGCTGTCATGCTGATAAAGGCACATACGGGTGCTTATGATGAAGTGATCTCGATAGCAATTAACATTTTAGAAATTTTACTTGTTTAGGTTTCCCCTCATACGCTGGCTTCTGAGTCACCAATCAAACGCACGGTCGTGAGATGTGCAGAGCAACGCTGCAGCATCAGGGTATCCGTGTCCCAGAGCCTCCGCGTGAATCACGTAACGAGCTCTCAAGGTTAACTTGTCTACCTGCCAGCTTTGTAAGCCCAAGAAAGCCAGTGTAATCCATGCAAGGTATCGCGGCGTATTAATCACATCCTAACAAGAAGGCTGGTGGCAGAATGGTTAAACCCCTCTCTTTGATGTATTGTCCACACCCCAGAGATCTTTTATCCTCGGTGTAGACATGCATTTTACCTGGCAGCCAGTTGGCATCGGGGGCTATACATTATTTGTGGTCGGACCCTGAACATTATTTTGCATTCCTATGAGAAAAGTGAACCGCGTTTTGTTAAAACGTTAGTTAGCACGGCCAATTGCATTAAATTTCCTCGCTCAAGATAAGCGATGCTCCTGTAGCATACGTCATTCGCTATAAATTTGTTTACATCGATGTTTACGTTGTGAAAACCCAGTAAATCCTACATTGGACGTACTGCTGAAACACAACTCCTCATGTCCGCAATGTTAGTTGATCATTTGAGCTGTTTTTGCAGACACAAAGGAGGATTGTTATCGTGACGGGCACTTGCGTAGTTTTAAATACAAATTATTTTACCTGCTTGCCATCCTCTTTTGTAATGTTGTGTTTGCTTGTACACAGGGTCAACAACTTCAGACATATAATGCGATGACTACAATCAAGCAGCTACAAGCACAGATATTGTGAGTAGAAATAAACTGAGCACCCAACGTCTTCACTGTTGAATCTAATTTACAAATGCTATCAGTATTTTCTTTGTTGTGCAAACATCGTACCGGTGGTTTTAACATTATTCAGTCCATATCAGTACATGTCGAAGTCAATCATCAGCAGCCATTGTCTATCCACTGCTGAATGAAGGCCATAATCCATATTCCATGAAGTCTGGTATAGATGTGCAGGGTGATCCAATTGTAGAAGACCCCTGAGATATCAATAACCTCAGCTTACATCTTGTGGAATGCTGTGAGATGATCGCACCAGTCAAGTTGCACAAAGTTTATCCGGAGCAAGGCCACTCAGAGGTTTCGCAGATCCGGTGCCGAATTCAACGTGGGGCCCCCCTTTATCCCACCATCCACAGGATCGTTGCGGGGACCATCTTCTGTGTAAGGCCCAGCTCAAATTGCCCCTTCTGCCCCTCTCCTCTGGGCGGTCCTGATCAGGAAAGGGTTAAAAGATTGATTGAGTGATTGAGATTGATGGGAGACGCGTCGAGGCTTGGAAGTACAATTTAGCTTCCCTTTATTGTTTCCCTTTCTTTTCTTTTTACATTTCACCTGGATATTCCCTCGAGATGGCATATTATCGAGGGTGTCAAGTGACACATCGCAAGCACGTGATCACACGTACGATTTAAATCTATACCATCTACTGAATGCATTTATACAATGAACATCGTGGGATCTCACTCTGCACTAAGATAAAAACTAAAACTATTTATATTTTACCAGGTAAGGCCCACTAAGCTATATAGCTCTTTTTCAGAAGCAACCTGGCCACAAATTACAGCTCGGCGAAGTGGCTTATCATGTGGAAATCTATTGCAGCCAAATACTCTAAGCGCATGTTTCTAAATGTGGAGGGAAAAACCGGAGGACCCAGAGAAAAATCCACGTGACCACATTGGAGAGAGACAGGTAAAATACAAATATGCAGGTGTCAGGGACGGAATTGAAGCCACAGCTTCCTGTATACCAGGCGAGGTAGTTAACATCTTGCCACCGTAGTGTCCCACTTGCTCCAATTGTTCCTTTGTGTGGGCTCAGCCGCATTGCTTGCCTCTTAGCAGCCTGGGGGAAGCAGGCAGGCAAGGTTCCTGAGCATTGAGGTTCCTTGCAAGGAGCCGTGCTGCTGACCCCTACAGGAGCACGGAGGCGCGGGCGCAGAGCGCGGAGGAGTGCGTGGCTCAACTGCAAGAGCAGCTGCGCACAGCTGACGACAGGGGGGAGAGAGACGCGAGCAAGGACGGGCTGGGACAGAGCGAGGAGCAGGGAGAAGGTGGAGGAGGACGAGGGAGGGCGGTTTCTCATGTGGAGGAAGTCGCTTCCACCGGTACAGCTGCCGGCGGTGACGGTGAGACCACGGCACCGGCGCTCACTTGCGTCGCCCCACACCCGTGCAGCACACGATGCTCTAGGCGCTGTGGCCTTGGGGAGACTTTCCCAAAAATAAGTGGATGAGAGTGGTCAGAAAAGGGTCCCTGGTATCGTCGTCGTCGTCGTCATCAATTGGAAGTAAAAACAGATTTAGCAACGTAAAGTTTTTTCATTATAAGTACAAAAGCTCTCAGCCTGGTCCAGACCAGCAGCTCAATAGAGCAGAACTTGTGACCATTTAGTTGTTTAGATCGCCAATTCAAAGAGCTGAGATAATATTCTTTGGATCTTCGGGTAAAGTCACGTAGATAGGTTCAAAGAAAATAACAAAAAACTACGACGTCTCGATCACAACACAAGCGATCGTCATCAGGAGGAAAAAATTTACCCGTAAAAACAAAGTTTTTCACTATAAATCCTTTATATGCGTGGCATCGGTTTTATTTTATTATTCATTTCTGTTTTTCTTGAGTAAGAGTTTCATTTTTATCACATTGGTATTTTAAATTAAATATGAAAAAAAAATTTCCTAAAAAGTGGAACATTTTGGAAAAACATTTTCACGAAAATAAATTGTCACGCACAACGAGTCTGTGTGCAAAATGTCAGCTCGATTGGATCACGGGAATTGGGTTAAAAAACGACCGAAAGATTTGCACGGTCGTAAGCGCGCAAGCAAGCAAGCAAGTGAACTTAATATAAAGGATTTTAAAAAAAGAGGGGGAAAGCAGCTGAGGCAGACTGTTTTAAAGGTTTAAAATGGGTGTAGCCCAAGGGTCATAAACGAAGTGAGCAGGGCTAGTGATGTTAATGTGAGAAATTAGCATGTTAGTGTATGATCGGAGAGCGGTCTCCACGACGAAGGGTGCAGAGGTGGCTATGTTAATGTGAGGGATTAGCATGTTAATGGAAGATCGCAGAGCAGCAACGTCGAGCTCGGCGAGCGTCTGAGGACGCTGTCGCCTCGTCTGAAGACGCTGTCGCCTCGACAGACCTGGTTTTCACCTGAGGACGGCTGCTTGTGTTGTGGCCGAAACGTCGTGAGAATTATTTTATTATGTTTTATTTTTATTATTTTATTACTTCCCTTCTACGTGACTGTGAATGTAAATTCAGAGTCAAAAATAACTACTAACATCGGAAGGTAGGATGGAAACATCACAGCCAGTTGTGATTTAAACTGGTTAATAATGTCCTTCCAATCATTGGTCAGTTTGTACCCATCTTCTCGGTTGAAATTGTGTCCGTGTATTTATATCTGGATGATTTCATGAACGAATCTTTGTTGATAGCCAGTGGGTTGCAGAGTAGCTTCGTCTTGGAGAAATCAATTTCGTGTGAGCCCACCACATTAAAACAATGATCAGCCACAGCCGAGGTATTGGTCCCACCGTGTTTCAGATCTACCTTATGTTCACGAACACGGTCCGAGACATGTCGCTTAGTTTCCCCCAATGCACAGTGAGGGAAAAAAGTATTTGATTCCCTGCTGATTTTGTACGTTTGCCCACTGACAAAGAAATGATCAGTCTATAATTTTAATGGTAGGTTTATTTGAACAGTGAGAGACAGAATAACAACAACAAAATCCAGAAAAACGCATGTCAAAAATGTTACAAATTGATTTGCATTTTAATGAGGGAAATAAGTATTTGACCCCCTCTCAATCAGAAAGATGTCTGGCTCCCAGGTGTCTTTTATACAGGTAATGAGCTGAGATTAGGAGCACACTCTTAAAGGGAGTGCTCCTAATCTCAGCTTGTTACCTGTATAAAAGACACTTGTTCACAGAAGCAATCAATCAATCAGATTCCAAACTCTCCACCATGGCCAAGACCAAGGAGCTCTCCAAGGATGTCTGGGACAAGATTGTAGACCTACACAAGGCTGGAATGGGCTACAAGACCATCGCCAAGCAGCTTGGTGAGGTGACAACAGTTGGTGCGATTATTCGCAAATGTAAGAAACACAAACGAACTGTCCATCTTCCTCGGCCTGGGGCTCCATGCAAGATCTCACCTCGTGGAGTTGCAATTATCATGAGAACAGTGAGGAATCAGCCCAGAACTACACGGGAGGAGCTTGTCAATGATCTCAAGGAAGCTGGGACCATAGTCACCAATAAAACAGTTTGTTAAAACACTACGCCGTGAAGGACTGAAATCCTGCAGCGCCCGCAAGGTCCCCCTGCTCAAGAAAGCACATATACATGCCCATCTGAAGTTTGCCAATGAACATCTGAATGATTCAGACGACAACTGGGTGAAAGTGTTGTGGTCAGATGAGACCAAAATAGAGCTCTTTGGCATCAACTCAACTCGCCGTGTTTGGAGGAGGAGGAATGCTGCCTATGACCCCAAGAACACCATCCCCACCGTCAAACATGGAGGTGTAAACATTATGCTTTGGGGGTGTTTTTCTGCTAAGGGGACAGGACAACTTCACCGCATCAAAGGGACGATGGACGGGGCCATGTACCGTCAAATCTTGGGTGAGAACCTCCTTCCCTCAGCCAGGGCATTGAAAATGGGTCGTGGATGGGTATTCCAGCATGACAATGACCCAAAACACACGGCCAAGGCAACAAAGGAGTGGCTCAAGAAGAAGCACATTAAGGTCCTGGAGTGGCCTAGCCAGTCTCCAGACCTTAATCCCATAGAAAATCTGTGAAGGGAGCTGAAGGTTCGAGTTGCCAAACGTCAGCCTCGAAACCTTAATGACTTGGAGAAGATCTGCAAAGAGGAGTGGGACAAAATCCCTCCTGAGATGTGTGCAAACCTGGTGGCCATCTACAAGAAACGTCTAGCCTCTGTGATTGCCAACAAGGGTTTTGCCACCAAGTACTAAGTCATGTTTTGCAGAGGGGTCAAATACTTATTTCCCTCATTAAAATGCAAATCAATTTATAACATTTTTGAAATGCATTTTTCTGGATGTTTTTGTTGTTAATCTGTCTCTCACTGTTCAAATAAACCTACCATTAAAATTATAGACTGATCATTTCTTTGTCAGTGGGCAAACGTACAAAATCAGCAGGGGATCAAATACTTTTTTCCCTCACTGTAACTACTGCCGCAGACACCGGGGTATTGCATGTCAGGGATCACATCATTCACAGATGGGGTCAGATCACGAATTTTACGTGCTGTGTTGAATCGGACCTGGATCTTGTGTTTGCTCATGATTTTGGAGATCTTTTTGGTGACCCCTGCTATATATGGCAGGCAAGGTGATGGTTTTGATTGGCTCCTCAGATGTTCTATCCCAAAGGTTGAGGTGATAGCTTTACGGATTGTGTAGTCTGAATATCCATTCATCTTGAGAGCTTGGTGTACGTGTTCCAGTTCACTGGCTCGGTGGTGATGGTCGGAAATACATCGAGTTCTATGGTGTAGAGTTTTGATGAGGGAATTCTTCTGGGATGGATGGTTGTGGGAGTCAGGTATTAGATAGGCATCCGTATGGGTGGCTTTCCTGTAGACAGTGTCCCATTGAGCCATCTGGTTTCTTTTCAATTAAAACATCCAAGAATGGTAACTTACATTTACATGCAAATTTCTCACTTTAACATCACTAGCCCCGCCCACGTCGTTCATGGCCGTTGGGCTACACCCATTTTAAACCTTTAAAACAGCCTGCCTCAGCAGCTTTCCCCCTCTTTTTACTCCTGATGACGATTGCTTGTGTTGCGATCGAAACGTCGTTTTTTGTAAAAAAAAAAAATTGTTCTACGTGACTTTACCGAAAGACCCAAAGAATATGAATTCCTGCAGTCACGAAAGCATTAAGTTAGGATTTATCTCATCACTTTATCTCATCATTCTCATCGCTTTATATCTCATCCCTTTCTTTCTCTCTCTTGATGCAGTTGTGCAGAGTTCCAGATGCGATTCGCGGATAGCCAACATTATATATAGCAAGTTCGTTAAAGGAATACTGTATTTATTAATGTGCATAAAATATGGGGTTGTGAGAAAACAAGAGATGCATTGCAAAAGCAGAGCAGGTTTATGATAGAAAACACAAACAACATTTCCAATGTAATTGCATCTGCTGGAATGGACACGAGTCACTCGGTGGAGTTTGATTAAATGGTTAACCAGGCGTTTGAATGTTGTTGGACTGTCCCTTTAAATTTTAAGAAGCAACTTCACGTGAACTGCACGTAATAAACTCAGCAGTGCCACGAGGAGAGAACCCGGTCCCACGATGGTGCCGAGGAGGCGTAGCTTGCTTTGAGACCGTTTGCACTCTTTCTGTCTTCCTTTCCAGGAAAAACGTTGGGAATCCCTGAGCAAAGACACGGTCTCTCGGGAAAGCCACGCTCTGCCGAGAAGCTGAGTAGACCCAGCAAGTCCCCTCGCGGTGGCAAGAAACAATAAACTAAAAAACGTAATTTATATTTTACCAGGTTAAATCTCACTGAGCTGTTAGTTATTGCTCAGGTGACCTGGCTACACTTGATAGCTCATCGAAGTGGCTTGTCATATGTGGGAAGTTATAGTAGCAGCCAAAATAATCTGAATGCACTTTTCTAAATGTGGAGGGGAAAAAAACCGGAGGACCCAGAGAAAAATCCACACGGCCACTGGGGGAGAGAGAACAAACCAACTCCAAATATAAAACAGGCGTCGTCAGGGTCCGGAATCGAACCCACGTCCTCCTGAGCACCAGGTGAGGGATAAAATTAGCAGCCTTTATACGAAGGCGGCTATGCGCAAAACAGCAACGTGCTTAGTAGGGAAGTGAGTCCAGGAATTAATTAAATTTCTGAGAGGATGCAGAGTGGATGCCGCCACCACTCTCAGACGACAGCTGATCAGAAGCTTTCACATGTGCTACAGCAGTGGGTCGCCCCTCGTTAGGTTCTCCCATGCTGAGCGACACACGAGCCGATCTGTAATCTTCATCTTCGCTGGTAAAAGTCAAAAGTTAAAGTGATTTTATGCTCAAATGAGCACCGAGGCTTTGGTGTTTATGTCGTGTTTACAGCCCTGAGCCAGTGGTGGAAATTCATCATCCACGAAGTGGGAACAATTTTACTGACCCTGGAGGGATGATTGGCTGAGTCAACCCCCAAACCAGGATTTTAACTCGCAACCTTCTGATTGTGCGCGGTTCGCTCGACCGCTGACCCACCTGGCGAATGGTACGATTTTGGTGGTGTACCATTGCTGAGAAAGGGACTGTGTGGTGGATTAAAACTCATCAATACACATTCATAAATAACAGTACCCTATAGCGGAATATATCTCACACGTGAACGTTTGGGCAACGGTCCGTCTTCGTAGCAGGTGATCAAGGGCCATTGCCCCAAATGTCACCTATTGTTTTCCTCTTCAGGACCACATGTTGTGTTTTTGCTATTTGTGCTTGTGCACCACTGCCAGCGTGGTGAGCACATTTTCGTTGTTTAACGCTGGGATGGATCGAGCGGTGGTAGCTGGAACTGCGGGATGGCGAATGGAGATCCCTAGAGAAGCAAGTTGAACGTTACCTGTGTTGTATGCTGCCGTGACGATGCGTAATTAGCTGTGAAACGTATTACGTTAAGCGAATTAAAGTTTCCGTGTTGCTGTGGAGGCTTTTGGGCTGCAAGAGATGACCAGCACTTGACGGCTTCTGCAAGTCATTGACTCTTACAGCACTCCTATCCTTAACGGTGTGGCGTTCATCCTGTCGATACCTTGTAATTTTGATGCCCTTAATAACGCAATATTGGAACACAAATGTTACATGGCTTGGCTTTGGATCTTCTGTAAATGCCTTGGATATAAATACCCCGATTTACATCTCTCCATTTTATGTCAGTTTGTCGTTTCACAAATATGTCGTCACTTTATTAATACCACGACCTAATTTGTATCGCCTCATCCCACACTTATGTCGCTGACAGCGTCATCCATCCTTTCTCGTATCGTCACACCTTTGAGGAATCCATGCCCGACGTATTACGGTGTCACGGACATCATCCCGTAGGAAAGTAAATGGACGAGGGTGAGTTGCAGTAGCGCGGTCGCCGCTGTCCCGAGTCTCAAGAAGATACAGTGGGGAGATGTTCCACCACATATTGGTGGGTGGGCCATGTTTGCCAAGGCACCAAATCTCATTTTATGCAGTAAAAAGCTGAAAGTGATAAATTTCCTTTCCCGTTCAAATGAGCATTGAGGCATCATTGCTCATCTCCTGTTCACAGCCCTGCAGAGCCAGCGTTGTAAGTTCCACGTTCCATTTCACCGAGTAGCTAAGGGGTATTTGAAATTTATAACAAATTAAGGGATGACATGTCTACGAACAGAAAATGAAAACACTTTTTGCGGTGTAAAAAAATCATTGTACAGTAATTTTATGTGCAAGATTCATATATGCGTACAACGGTTCATAAGTAGGCTTTACAAACTGTGGTGGTTATTATATAAAGGGAATCATTTATCCACAGATGTGCACTAGAAATTAAAGTGTCGGCAAAGTATGCCTGTTAAAACACTTCCCAATGTCGGCATACAACATTAACTTCTGGGATACGTCATATTTCTGTTTCTTGAATGGCCTTTACAGCATAGCATCAACAATACTACTACGTCATTTTACCGAAAGAACCAAAGAGTAATTCCTGCAATCAAGAAAGCTTCGAATCTAGTTTGAACCACCTCAACGGGGAGGATTTGCCGTGTTTGTTTCACACTTAACTTCCAATTTAGCAATCTTTGGAAGAACGTAATCAACCAGGCTATGATTTAACTGCGTGTTAACCGACTCTCTGGGTTGCATTGCATGACACTTACTAATTTTAATAAACTTGCTTTCTCCGTACTTTTTTGTAAGTCTATTGTCTCTCCTCTGGCCGCTATGGGCTGGAATTCCACACAACTCTCTCATTGTTTTCTACCCCCACCCCTCTCGATTCAAGGCCTCGACACAGAGGTGTTGTCTTTCTGTGTGTCTATGTGTGTGTCCCTCTCTGTGTGTCTCTGTGTGTTCTCTCTCTACTTGTGTGTCTGGCTATGTGTCTCCGTGTCTGTGTTTTGTCTCTCTCTCAAATTTCACAATCTTTGGAAGAACGTTAATCAACCAGGTAGGATGTTGACTGTTGTTAGCCAACTCTCTGGGTTGTATTGCATTATATTTCTAAGTTTGCTATGTTTGTTTTCTCATTCATTCGTACCTGATGATGGTTGCTTGTGTTGCAATAGAAACGTCGTATTCTATTATTATTAAATTTATTTTCTTTGTACGTGACTTTACCGAAAGAACCAAAGAGTAATACTGCAAAGTTCCATCTTGATAAAATCACATTTGCAAGTCCCATGTGCTTTTACTGGAAGGACCGCATTGGTGACCTGTGTCAGCTAAATTAAAACCTGATCACAACTTTCAAGGTCCAGTGAATTTTCCTCCATATTTACATGCACTCCACAGCTTGTGATGCGTACTGCGCTACCATTATGGATTTTGTTTGTAGCCCTTCGCTGTGGAATACTCTACTCTTTTGCTATAGCATTGTTAATTCTGTCCATTTCCAGAGAATGAAGGAACTTCTTTAGAACATGTATTTGAGGGACATTTAAAAACAGTGATTTGTCGACTTGTGATGTGCTGCCAGTACAGTGCTTAAATTTAACTACATCGAGAAAGCTTGCATTGTATATTGCGCAGTGCTTTGAGACTTCAGAAAGTGAGATATAATTTGCGTGGAGCAAGATGTGTAGCTTCCACGTCATGTAATGTGGCGGCAGCTCCAGATACAATAACCTTGAGCAGAGTTCTTCAATTTACGGCTCGCAGAGACATAGAAATATCCAGATGAGTGAGATGGGAGATAAACAAGAGGGAGATGAGAGAGCTGGGTGACAAGATGTACACATTAGTGGTCATGTGCAGATCTTAAGACATCGGCTGACATATTTGAAGAATTCTAGATTTGAAGCTTTCGTGACTGCAAGGATTCATATTCTTAGGTTTTTCGGTAAAGTCACGTACGTAAAAAATCAAAATTAATAAAAGTAAAATAAAAATCACGACGTTTCGGAGGCAACACAAGCTTCCGTCTTCAGGTGGAACCGTCACAGCCCGACAGCTGTATCAAGTAAATGAGAGATTACAGGAGATACCACTCCGTATACATAATGGTTGAGGGAGGGGGGAAGGGGCAGGAATGGCCCACTTTTTATTATTATGGTAAGGTGCGGTTTGAGACTATGAATAGACTGCATAACAAAAGACTGAGCCTTTATTATGGAGAGGTTCGGTTTGTGACTACGCCTGGCCTGCATAACAAAAGTGTGAAAAAAGAAAGCTTAACCTGGTAGAAAGCTAAACATGGTAAAACAAAACTGGCTGTCTATCAGTAACCTGTAATAGTTTTCTGTCAAATAAGATGGTCCAAATAAGTGTAGTTAAATCTTTTTTGCATGGTTAATCACATCTTTCCAATGATTACTCAGTTTGTAACCATCATCACGGTTGAAATTATGTCTGTGTTTGTATATTTGTATGGCTTCGTGTACAAACCTTTGATGGTAGCCAGGAGGTTTGCAGAGCACCTTGGTCTCGGAAAAGACAATTTCATGAGAGCCCACAGAGTTGTAGCAATGATCGGCAACGGCCCATTTTCTATCAGATACTCTCTGCTTCCCTTCACAGGCAAGACCTCTTCGGCAGTACTCAACTCAACCCAATTAGTCTCTATGGTTAAGGACATGGTACTATCTCCTGATGACATCCTCGTCAGTTTTGATGTAGTATCTTTGTTTACCAAAGTCCCAGTACCGGACACCCTAACAATAATTGAGGACTTAGTCCAACATGGATTGAATTCTGACGTACCTGCGTTGGTTAGGCATTGCCTCACCAACACCTATTTCACCTGGAATGGCACCTTCTACAAACAGAATGAGGGTACCCCTATGGGCTCCTCCTTGTCACCAGTTATAGCCAACATGTTCATGGAAAAGTTTGAATCAGACGCCATCCAGACATCCACCCTGCGTCCTTCCCTGTGGAAGAGGTATGTGGATGACACTTTCGTCATCTGGCCACATGGCCTCCCAGCATTGAACCACTTCTTGGACCACATCAATTCTAGACACCCATCCATTAGATTCACCATGGAAGTGGAGAAAGATGGTAAACTACCATTCTTGGATATTCTGTTTGAGAGGAGACCTGACGGATCCTTGGGACATTCTGTCTACAGGAAAGCCACCCACACAGATTCCTACTTGAAACCGGATTCCCACCACCACCCATCTCAAAATAATTCTCTCATCAAAACGCTATACCACAGAGCCCATGGCATTTCTAACCAACACCACCTGGCCGGTGAATTAAGACATTTACATCGGGCCCTCAGGATGAACGGATACTCTGACCGCACCATCCGCCAAGCTGTTTCTCCCACCATACAGAAACAGCCACATGAAACTCCGACCAAAACTATCACGTTACCATACATAGCAGACGTGACCAAAAAGATCTCCAAAATTCTAAACAAACATATGATCCAAGTCCGATTCAGTACAGTGCATAAAATCCGTGATCTGATTCCATCTGTGAAGGATGTCGTTCCTGACTTACAGTATCCTGGAGTCTACAAATTGAGTTGCAGTTGTGGTGATTGCTACATTGGAGAAACGAAACCTCATGTTTCTGATCGTGTCCGCGAGCACAAGTCAGATCTGAAACACGGCAGAACTGATTCTTCGGCCGTTGCCGATCATTGCTACAACTCTGTGGGCTCTCATGAAATTGTCTTTTCCGAGACCAAGGTGCTCTGCAAACCTCCTGGCTACCATCAAATGTTTGTACACGAAGCCATACAAATATACAAACACAGACATAATTTCAACCGTGATGATGGTTACAAACTGAGTAATCATTGGAAAGATGTGATTAACCATGCAAAAAAGATTTAACTACACTTATTTGGACCATCTTATTTGACAGAAAACTATTACAGGTTACTGATAGACAGCCAGTTTTGTTTTACCATGTTTAGCTTTCTACCAGGTTAAGCTTTCTTTTTTCACACTTTTGTTATGCAGGCCAGGCGTAGTCACAAACCGAACCTCTCCATAATAAAGGCTCAGTCTTTTGTTATGCAGTCTATTCATAGTCTCAAGCCGCACCTTTAATCATTGGAAAGATGTGATTAACCATGCAAAAAAGATTTAACTACACTTATTTGGACCATCTTATTTGACAGAAAACTATTGCAGGTTACTGATGGACAGCCAGTTGTTTCACCAGGTTTAGCTTTCTACCAGGTTTAGCTTTCTTTTTTCACACTTTTATTATGTAGGCTAGGCGTAGTCACAAACCGAACCTCTCCATAATAAAGGCTCAGTCTTTTGTTATGCAGTCTATTCATAGTCTCAAATCGCACCTTACCATAATAATAAAAAGTGGGCCATTCCTGCCCCTTCCCCCCTCCCTCAACCATTATGTATACGGAGTGGTATCTCCTGTAATCTCTCATTTACTTGATACAGCTGTCGGGCTGACGGTTCCACCTGAAGACGGAAGCTTGTGTTGCCTCTGAAACGTCGTGATTTTTATTTAATTTTACTTTTATTAATTTAGATTTTTTATCTACGTGACTTTACCGAAAAACCTAAAAATATATTTGAAGAACCCTGGCCCACAGCATGTGAGCGAATGCAGCTACAGCATCGGCGAGTCTTGTGTCCCACCAGCGTTTGCTCTTCCCGCCTCCGCCCCCTCTTGCCTCGCCGCTTCACCGCTGCTGTGCGCAGTGGCCGTCGCGCTGGTTTGTTCGTCTGCCATTGCCGGCAGTTCCAAGCGCGGCAGGGCCAGGGTGAGCCCCAGGTGTGAGCCCCCCCTCGCCCCCCACAGGGCGTCCAGCGTCTGGAGGTAGCGCAGTGACAGGGCGCCTGGCACGGCGGCGAGGACACGCGCCGCTCCCGACAGCTCCAGCGCCGTCTGCTTCTCCGCCTGCGCCGCTATCAGCTGCACACGGAGAGATGAGCACGTGGGCTTAAAGAGAGGCACGCGGGGGGGGGGGGGGCTCTGCATTGGCATGCTAGATTTACATCGATGGGGCATACGTGACGGCCTGCTGTGCCGGGCGGACTGGTTGCCCTGCATGTGCTAGAGGAGGGGGCTGTCACGTGGCTCTGTGGCTACGTGGGCTGACGGCCACTCACATACAGTGAGGGAAAAAAGTATTTGATCCCCTGCTGATTTTGTACGTTTGCCCACTGACAAATAAATGATCAGTCTATAATTTTAATGGTAGGTTTATTTGAACAGTGAGAGACAGAATAACAACAAAATCCAGAAAAACGCATGTCAAAAATGTTATGAATTGATTTGCATTTTAATGAGGGAAATAAGTATTTGACCCCCTCTCAATCGGAAAGATTTCTGGCTCCCAGGTGTCTTTTATACAGGTAACGAGCGAGATTAGGAGCACACTCTTAAAGGGAGTGCTCCTAATCTCAGCTTGTTACCTGTATAAAAGACACCTGTTCACAGAATAAATCAATCAATCAGATTCCAAACTCTCCACCATGGCCAAGACCAAAGAGCTCTCCAAGGATGTCAGGGACAAGATTGTAGATCTACACAAGGCTGGAATGGGCTACAAGACCATCGCCCAGCAGCTTGGTGAGAAGGTGACAACAGTTGGTGCGATTATTCGCAAATGGAAGAAACACAAAAGAACTGTCAATCTCCCTTGGCCTGGGGCTCCATGCAAGATCTCACCTCGTGGAGTTGCAATGATCATTAGAACGGTGAGGAATCAGCCCAGAACTACACGGGAGGATCTTGTCAATGATCTCAAGGCAGCTGGGACCATAGTCACCAAGAAAACAGTTGGTAACACACTACGCCGTGAAGGACTGAAATCCTGCAGCGCCCGCAAGGTCCCCCTGCTCAAGAAAGCACATATACATACCCGTCTGAAGTTTGCCAATGAACATCTGAATGATTCAGACGACAACTGGGTGAAAGTGTTGTGGTCAGATGAGACCAATATGGAGCTCTTTGGCATCAACTCAACTCGCCGTGTTTGGAGGAGGAGGAATGCTGCCTATGACCCCAAGAACACCATCCCCACCGCCAAACATGGAGGTAGAAACATGCTTTGGGGGTGTTTTTCTGCTAAGGGGACAGGACAACTTCACCGCATCAAAGGGACGATGGACGGGGCCATGTACCGTCAAATCTTGGGTGAGAACCTCCTTCCCTCAGCCACGGCATTGAAAATGGGTCGTGGATGGGTATTCCAGCATGACAATGACCCAAAACACACGGCCAAGGCAACAAAGGAGTGGCTCAAGAAGAAGCACATTAAGGTCCTGGAGTGGCCTAGCCAGTCTCCAGACCTAATCCCATAGAAAATCTGTGGAGGGAGCTAAAGGTTCGAGTTGCCAAACGTCAGCCTCGAAACCTTGATGACTTGGAGAAGATCTGCAAAGAGGAGTGGGACAAAATCCCTCCTGAGATGTGTGCACACCTGGTGATCAACTACAAGAAACGTCTGACCTCTGTGATTGCCAACAAGGGTTTTGCCACCAAGTACTAAGTCATGTTTTGCAGAGGGGTAAAATACTTATTTCCCTCATTAAAATGCAAATCAATTAATAAAATTTTTGACATGAAATTTTCTGGATTTTTTGTTGTTATTCTGTCTCTCACTGTTCAAATAATCCTACCATTAAAATTATAGACTGATTTTTTTTTTGTCAGTGGGCAAACGTACAAAATCAGCAGGGGATCAAATACTTTTTTCCCTCACTGTAATACCATCAAAGTGCTACATATTTAATTAATAACATTTCTTGTGTATCTGGTGCTCTGTGTACAAGCATTTGCTAAATTTACTCCGGCACACACACCCATATAAAGCATGGACACAGCTTTGCAGCAGTGGCATGCCGGTCCGCGCACAGCGCTCCGAATCCAGGGGCCTGAGTTATATTCTCCCAGGGAGCGCAGGACCGGTTCAGATATCACTCGCCACTGATGTTAACCATGGCCAGGAATTAAACTCGGCACCACTACCGCATGTTTTTGATCCACGTGTCACAGTGGGTGACAGGCACACTGGAATTTAACTTTTCATGATCAACTTCGGTGTTACTAAAAAAACTCCATCCTGTTCTCGTCTGACTTTTTATCCCATAAATGAAAATGTAATCGCGTGGCCAAATGTGCTGCCAGTGCTCATCGTCTGTGCTGTACAGGCGGGAACTTTACCAAACTCGCATCCCTTCATTACACCGCGTGTGTTAGCCGCGCCGCACGTTCAGCCAGGCACAGCTGCGGATTTTCCATTTGGCCACTTCATGCTGCATCCTCACTTCCTGGCCCTTGTGCTGACTTCTCGGATTTTCCCGATGACGCATGACGCAGTCGCAAGCGAATCACCGTGCATAATCACTACGTTTGCTTTCTACGTTTGTTCTTGAACTCACCGGTGAGTGAGCCACGGCAATGATAATCGGCGTGTCTTTAAACACTTGCACACAAGGCGACACTTTAATTCGATTTGCCTGTGTTGGGTGGTGGAGGGGTCTTGCACCTGAAATTTAGCCGGATGACGAGTCGGAGTTGTTTGTGTGTATACAGGTTGTGTGTGTGTGCACGTGGATGGATGCAGGTGTGCGTGTGTGCCAGTGTGTGCCGCGTTCGCTACCCGTGCCCTCGCCGCCCTGTTTGCATCGGCCTCCACACACACGGACGTCTGCAGCTCCAGCGGAATCCGGACGTCATTTCTGTAACCACAGCACAAACATCACACCACAGCTACGCCACATCCACACCACACCTATATCACAGCTACACCACACATCACACTACAGCTACAACACACCTAGACTGCACATTACACCACAGCTACACATCAGATTTGCACTGTTAGCTACGTATGTGTAATAAGAGCCATGTATGGCTCACGTGGCGATCGGCTTGCCGGTCCCGCTTTGTAGCCAATAAAGGGAGAGCCAGGGAGCATGGCCTCGGCGTGATCACGGCATGTTAGCTAGGGCCATTGGCTTGGCCAATTTGGGCCTCAGCTAATGGGAAGCCGGATCAGAGGCGTGGTCCCGGGATTGACGGGGAATGATCTGGAACGGGCTGGGCTGACTACGGAGGATTGGCTTAGGGGTACCACGTGACCGAGGGATGAAGAGGGGGAGAGACGAGGGAGTCGGGAGCAGACCTGGGAACGAAGAGAGCAGGAGCCACGCGCGTACGGGGCTCTGGGTGCCACGTGCGCGAGTGACTTAGCTGGTTGTCTGCCCGCTTCCCGTTGCCTGTCAGCAACAGGGAGTATGTGTAACTGTGGAAGTGGAAAATAAAGAACTTATTCCAAGAGCCGTCTCGAGAAGGTTTATTACATTGGTGTCAGAAGTTCTTCTGGGACCGTTTGGACGATCTTTAAGATGTCCAAGCACCTCAGAAAGAAGAACCCGCCCGAGCCTCCATCGGAGGAAGAGGTCGAGACGGACGAAGATGATCTGCTGGGGGCTACAGCTCCTCTGCCGCCGGCTGCTGCTACTCCCCTCGACGCCTCTCAACGCCGACAGGGTGAGGATACGACCACCGCGGGGGCGAAGGACGGATGGCGGCTGATGGCGGAGCAGATCGAGTCATTACGCGCAATTCTGCTCAGTTTGGTGACTGCGGTGGCGTCCTCACCAGCCGTGGGTCGCTAGATAGCGGACCAGCTTAACGCCGCGGATAGAGATCCTGCCCAGGAATCGGCGTCCGCCATTGCTCCTGCCACGCGGGAAGAGACCGCCATCTTGGGCGGGGCGGCAGCACCGGAGCCCTTGGCCGCCATTTTGTGCGAGCCTACCACCACGCGGTCGCCGGACACCATTTTGCCTGCGACGGGTGGGGCGTGGGAAACGAAGTCGGAGACGCCCGCGGCGTATGCCTGCCACCGCGGACATCGCCTTCCCCAGATCAAGGAATTTATCGCCGGGGGCGATTGGAGTGCTTTTACGTGGCGCTTCGAGTCGGCCTTCAGATCCGTGCATTGGACGGAGGCGGAGGCGCTGGAAGCGCTACCTACACTGCTCGATGATGTTTCTTTGGGGGTCTTCCGCTCCATCACGGCATCCAAAAAGAAGACGCTGCGTGATGCGTTTGCAGAGATGGCGGAATTCTACGACTCGCCGACAGCGGCCACGAGAAAATTTATGTCGCGTCGCCGAGGACCGGAGGAGTCGCCTTTGGCTTATCGGGGGGCGTTGGTGGCGCTGGCCATGGCCGCGTACCCCAACGCGACAGCCGATCATCTGGATCCTCTCATCCTTTCCCGTATGCTGGAGCTGTCCCAGGAGCTCAACATCTCGCTGCCGGTATGCGGCCACGAACCGCTTACATCGCGATGGGTGGCGCGCTGCCTGGACGCTAAGTTTAACATCAAGCGCTGGGACCAGATGGCGGCGTTGGCGGGGAAACCCGAAATCGACGGGTCACCATTGGGGTGGTCTCCACGACGGGTCGTCCACTGCTCCGACGACTCCGGCGACGACGACATGCTGGCTGCTGCTGTTCCGCACGGGATTCCGGGACGGCGGCCGCGCGACCAGCGTGACCAGCGTGGTGGCTACGCGAGCCGTCCACGTGCGAGGGCCGAGTCGTCCGACCGCCGGCCGACGACGGCCACGTGTTTCAAGTGCGGCCGACGTGGCCATTTCGCCCGCGACTGCCGCTGCCGACCTCTGCCTTCGCCACTTCCGCCGAGGGGGCCTCCATCTCCTCCGCCGGGCGCGGAGCCGCAACACCAACGGGCGAGTCGGCACAAATCAGACACCCGGCAGGTCGTGTCACATCATTCATCCACTCGCACTCATTGTTGTACTCCTGATGATAATTGTCCCTCTTCTGCATCATTTCCACGCTCTGCTACACAATGGAAAAAAATGGCTCGTAGGGTTGTGGCTGCAGCATCGGGCTCATCGACGGTACGGGGTACCATCGAGGGCGTCGACGTCCGTATTTTGGTGGACACTGGTGTATCTGCCACCATCATTTCCGATGTAATCTTTCATCTTTTGTCCATTCCCACGTCACGGATACGTCGGGTTAATGATGCGTGCGTAGCTGCAAATGGGGGTAGCATGGGTATCTGCGGTCAAGTCGATGTGAGTATCGCTATCAGGAATATTACCGCTAAGGGGTCCGTGTTGATCTCGCACTCGCTAGCTGTCCCATGCTTGCTAGGTACAGACTTCTTGCGCCGAATGCCACTAACAATACGGGTCGACCAAGATTGTTTGGAAATGCCGGGGGGTCGTAGGATGTCGTTCCTGCCTTCCCTGCTGGGCAGTACGCCTCCGGGTAACGCTGTTACCGCCGTCGTCGCTGCTACGGTTGAGGTCCCATCAGGCGCACAAATGCTCATTCCGCTGCGTTACCGGAAACCCCTTCAAGTTAAAAAGGGTGCAATGGGCGTGCTTTTGTCCCCGTCAAATTCGGTAGCTAAATCTTTTTCCTTGGCGGCGGCCCAAACGATCGTACGGCCAGGTCAGGCACCGTTCATACAGGTGTTGAATGGGGGGCCTGACCGGGTTGTTGTCCCGGAGGGATCGGTGTTGTCTCATGCCACTACCGATTTCGCCACTTTTGACGAAAAGCCGCACGTCCAAATGCCCACTGGTGGACTTCCACGCGATCGTTCGCAGGAACGGTGGATCGCGGATTTGTGCGGGGAAAATTCTTCCTTGTCGAACGAGCAAAGGACTGCCCTGCAGTCATTATTGCTACGCTACGCTGACGTTTTCAGCAAGAATGACTTGGATCTCGGCCGCACGTCACTTTTGTCACACCATATTGACACCGGTGCGACACCTCCCATCTGTATGCATCCGCATCGCATGAGCCCGGCGGAAAGAGAATATGTGCGCGGCGCAGTGGACGAGTTGTTGGCGGCAGATATTATTTCGCTGTCCAACAGCCCTTGGGGTGCGCGTCCGTGGTTCTAGTTAAGAAAAAGGATGGTGGGACAAGGTTTTGCGTAGATTTCTGCCGGTTAAATAAGATTTCCGTGGCAGACGCGTACCCTTTGCCAAGGATGGATGACTCATTGGACGCTTTATCGGGTGCTAAATTCTTTTCCACCCTCGATTTGTCCTCGGGCTTTTGGCAGCTTCCCCTCGATGACGAGTCAAAATCCAAGACGGCGTTCCGCACGCCGCAAGGTCTCTTTGAATTTAATCGGTTGCCTATGGGCCTGAATGCGGCTCCGGCGAAGTTTCAACGACTCATGGAATTGGTACTGGCTGGATTACAGTGGGAAACGTGCCTCATATATTTAGACGATATCGTTTTTAGCCGCACGTTCAAGGAACACCTCCAATGCCTGGAGATGGTTTTTCAAAGGATGCGGTCGGCTGACTTAAAGTTTAAACCTAGGAAATGCCACCTTTTGCAACACTCCGTCCGTTATTTGGGTCATATCGTCAGTTCGGATGGCGTATCCACTGACCCTCAGAAAACACAATGTGTCCGAGAGTGGCCCACACCCACTTTGGTGGGCGATGTTCGGCGGTTTATTGGGTTCGCATCCTATTATCGCCGCTTCGTTAAGAAGTTTGCAACATTGGCTAAATCATTGCATGTTCTGACGGGAAAAAATCTAAGGTTTAAATGGGGTCCGGAGGAGGAAAGCTCTTTTCACTCGCTTCGGGATCACCTTGCCACGGCGTCTACGCTCGATTACCCGCACTTTTCCCAACTGTTCATCCTTGACACAGATGCTAGCGATATCGGCATTGGGGCCGTTTTATCACAACGTAAAGACGGGGTGGAGCGAGTGGTTGCGTACAGCAGCAGAGTTCTGTCCCCTGCAGAAACACGATATTGCGTGACAAGGCGGGAACTTTTGGCGATTGTGCATTTTGTCCGCCTGTACCGGCCGTACCTGTATGGAAGGAAGTTCCTCGTCCGCACTGATCACGTGGCTTTGCAATACTCCTTAAAACTGGACCAACCATCAGGCCAATTGGCTCGGTGGTTGGAATCATTACAGGAATTTTTCTTCGATATTACGTACCGAAAGGGGGTCCGCCACGCTAACGCGGACACGCTCTCCAGGCTGCCACCCGTTCCCCCGTGCACTTGTCTGACGGGTATGCACCGCTGTGCGGCGCCGCTCGCTTCGCCCTGTCCGGTTATGGGGGCGATGACGAACGAGGACGACCAGGAGGTGTCGGTGGACACTGATGATACCCTACAGCTGCTGCACTCGGTCTGGCTGCGCGAGCAGGAGGCTGATACCTCGCTGGCTCCGCTGCGGAAATTGATCGGGAAACAAAAATCTCAATTGGCGGGTTGGACGTGGCGGATGTTCCGGGGCAAGGCGGGACTATTAATGTGCTCCGACGGGTTACCTGACCGACCACGCTTGGTCGTGCCTACTTCCCTTTGCTATGACCTGCTTCGCGCCCTGCACGCTGACAAATTGATGCACCTCGGCGTGCAGAAGACTTTGGCCGCGACGCAGAAAGATTTCTTCTGGCCCGGCATGACGGCAGACGTTAATGACTTTGTCCGCTCATGCCATGATTGTGCGAAGAGGAAACCGCCTCGGAAACAGTATGTGCCGCCATTACGTTCCATTGAGGTGTCCCGCATAAACGAATTGGTTGCCCTGGACATTCTCGGCCCGTTCCCTCCATCGGCTAGGGGCAATAAATACCTTCTGGTCGGAGTGGAATATTTTTCTAGATGGCCGATGGCCTGGCCTCTGTCCGACCAGACGGCCGCGTCCATCACCGATGCTTTCTTGAATGGGTACGTCATGGATAAGGGGGCACCCGAGAGGTTGCTCACGGATCAGGGATGTAACTTCTCCTCCAAATTGCTTAAGGAAGTTTGCGGGGCGCTGGGAACAAAGAAGATCCGCACTTCCCCGTACCATCCTCAGACGGATGGCATGGTGGAACGATTCAACCGCACCCTCTCGGCTATGCTTTGTCACACGGTGAGTGAAAAGCAAACCGATTGGGACCTGCACATACCGGGCGTCTTAGCGGCATACCGCATGGTTCCACACGCGTCCACGGGATACTCATCATTTTTTCTGATGTATGGCCGTGAGAACGTACCACCCATTGATGTACAACTGGGTACTCCGAGTAAACAACCGTCCTGCTCCTTGCCTGATCACGTACGGGACTCGCTTGAATGGGTTACGGAGGCACGAGAGGCTGCCAGGTGTGCGACGGCCCGTGCACAGGCAAGGAACGAGAAGTATGCGCGTCGATCGCATACTCACATGTCCTGGTCAGTGGGCGACCTGGCATGGCTCCACTGCCCTCAAGTGCCGGTGGGCACATCCCCTAAACTGCACAGGCCGTGGCGGGGGCCTGTGACGTTGGTGGACATTCGGAACTTACAGAGTGTTCGCGTCCAGTTCGGAAAACGTCGGTGGTACGTCCATTCGTCGCGACTTAAACCCTATGTTAGTACGCGTGTTGATCCCTCATCCCCACTCACTGGCCTGCCGGGATCTGATGTGCCGGATGCGCCGCTTGCCTCGCCCGTTGATCCCCAGGGGGACTGTTGTGTGCCTCCTGCAGATGAACAGGTTCTGAGGGCTGAAGAAGCCCCCGCGCCCCCCCCTCCAACGGGACCTGCCCTGGACATGACCGAAAACGACCAATCTTCTTCTTCACGCCTACCCCCTCCTGTCAAACCGGCGACGAGGCGACCATACGCAGGAAGCGGAGAGGGTCCCGCGTCGCGTACGCGATCTAAATCTCTCCCGTTTCGTTAGCGTTTGATTGTCTCGCTATCCCTTCCCTGTCGTTACCGCGCTGCAGGGGCGCCCTAATGTATGTCGGGTTGTTCATGGGTGATTCTGTTTTAAGTGTTGTGCGGCGCAGGGACGCCGTTTCACCCTTCATTGTTAAATGCGCCTTGGTGCCCTAATAAGCTATTTTATGGAATCGGTTGATCGCCCTTTTCCCAGCCGAGTCGGCTGATTTTTTCACCGGGGGGGGGGGGGGTGATGTAATAAGAGCCATGTATGGCTCACGTGGCGATCGGCTTGCCGGTCCCGCTTTGTAGCCAATAAAGGGAGAGCCAGGGAGCATGGCCTCGGCGTGATCACGGCATGTTAGCTAGGGCCATTGGCTTGGCCAATTTGGGCCTCAGCTAATGGGAAGCCGGATCAGAGGCGTGGTCCCGGGATTGACGGGGAATGATCTGGAACGGGCTGGGCTGACTACGGAGGATTGGCTTAGGGGTACCACGTGACCGAGGGATGAAGAGGGGGAGAGACGAGGGAGTCGGGAGCAGACCTGGGAACGAAGAGAGCAGGAGCCACGCGCGTACGGGGCTCTGGGTGCCACGTGCGCGAGTGACTTAGCTGGTTGTCTGCCCGCTTCCTGTTGCCTGTCAGCAACGGGGAGTGTGTGTAACTGTGGAAGTGGAAAATAAAGAACTGATTCCAAGAGCCGTCTCGAGAAGGTTTATTACATATGGTACGGAAGAAGTTCAACATATATACATACCACACATCTCAGCTACACCACAGCTACACCACACATTACACCACACTAATACCACACACCACGTGCACCACACCTACATCACAGCCACCTCACACGTTACATCACACAACATATTTCACCCCACGTACACCACACACATTACGCAACAACTCATCAAACGTTGAGTTGCCTCCCAATTGGGATTGGAAGCCACAACCTCCAACCACGAGGCCAGTGGTTGGAGGTTGTGTAAATCTCATTTGTGTGTACCTCAAATGCGGATCTGAGCGGAGTGGGTGTGTGGATGGGAATGCGTCCGTGTTTATCCGGGATTCAAATCTAAGGGGACGGATATAAAGATAAAATGGGGGGCAGAGAGGAGGGGGGCTGCCAGAATGGAAATCTGAACAAAGTCGTTCTCATGAGAAGTAATGTCAACCCCTCGCTCTCTAAGGACAGTGGACATTCTGTGAGGGAGGGTAAGCAGCGGTCGTGTAGCGGTTAGCGCTACGCTGCGCTACGAACCTGGCGACCCGGGTTCGATTCCCGCTCACGGCAAACACACACTGACGATTATCTGAACCGGTCCTGGTTCAGCCTCAAGTGAGTACCTGGTGCAGTGTGTAAACATCGCCACTAGGGAGACAAAGGCGGCCGGGCGTGGTGCTGACCACCCACCCCCTCATGTGCCGTGCTGGCCTTCATAGGTGCTTGCTGACAGCACTTGCCCCAACAGTCTGCTACGGCTATACGGGGGATCTTTGTTGTTGTTGGTTGTGTGAGCGTGTGTGAGCGTGTGAGTGTGAAAAAGACGCTTTGCTTACATTTCAGCTCTTTCCACTTTTATCCCCCATGAGCCCACAACTGCATCCAAACATTCCTGATATAAGAAGAACACGCATGAACACAACATCACTTTACTTTGCATCGCTTTAGGTAAGCAAGTTATTACACTGAACACATTATTTTTACGATCCTTTGTCAATCCACTGCTGGATGAAAGCTTCCCCAAGCTGTTGGTCTTGACGCGTAACAAACCATATGGTACCTGCGTGCAGGTCCATAGCGGCGTCCTCTCAGCCACATTCCCTCATTTGTCTGCCACTCCGTCCGTAGTCTTGACCGCCGGCCATCGTCTCTTCTAGCGACGTCGTTCTGCCCAAGCCCACTGACATTTCTCAGCAGTCAAAGTGTCTCGAGCTTGTCCTCTGGTCGATGTGTTCCTCTGTCATTCTAAGTGTGCATCTCTGCTATCTTCTCTGTGCACCGATCAGCCTTTGTTCCCTTTTGTTCATACGCTCACACGCAGGTAGTCGCGCTTTCCACGTTACATTAAGTTAATCAGAAAACTGTGAATGTCCCAAAGCCATATGGTTTCATAACTTCCGCGAAGCAATTTACCACGGAAAGAGTACGTGCTCCAGTTACACGTGGGACATAAAAACACAGGGCAACTCTGCCATGGGTGTTAGCAGTCAGAATTGACTGCTCGGGGTTCCCCTCTTGACCTATGGCACTCACGGGGAGTGACCCATGCGAGTATGCATGAGTAGAGATCACACGTAAAACTAAAGAACTGCAAAGTCATACACCCTGCTGGCAAAGTGGGGACTCGATCCAAGGCATGAACTCACACTAGTGAATTAAATGGTCAAGGAGGGTCAATAATGCCCACGAGACCCCTATTATAATTTGCTGTGATGTACGGTTGCTACCTGAACATAACAGTAGTTGTAAGAGTAATTACGTATGGGTGACAGCCCCAGTGTATGTGTTTAAGCGTGGGTGTAGCCGTGCACTTTGATGGGGGATCGGTGGTGCAGCGTGCTAACTGCCGCACTACGAACCTGGCGAGCCGAGTTCGATTCCCACTCACATGAGATGATGAATATCTTAACTGGCACTGGACATCCTCTAAGCTCGACTCAGCCTTGAATGGTTACCTGGTGCGGTGTATAAACATCGACACCGTACCCTTCTTCATAACTGCTCGCCAACACCGCTTTTCCCAGCAGCCTGTGTGGAGCTCTATGACCGTGCATGATTTTACCTTTGTATGCTGAGCCAATTCTGGCCGATGCTGTAGGATGTAGCTCAGATCCTTCTTGGCCACCAAGGCTCGGACCTTAGCCTGCAGCACCAAGCCCAAGGCCTCGAGTGGCTGAGCGACGCTCACGGCCCAGATGCTGGCCCGCTCCACACGGTAGTGGCAGGCGACGCTCACCCGCACGCTTAGCGAGTCGCTCGTGATCACCTTGGGGGAGCAGGCACCGCAGCCACAAAGATCCTCACTCAACGGCTTGCTGCAATTGCTGGAGAAACTGCTGTTAGCAAGCACCATGCCCGGCCACCTTAGTCTCCCCAATGCTGATGTTAATTAAACTATTATTTATTATTATTTTATATTTTTTCTATCTACGTGACTTTA
Source organism: Lampetra planeri (assembly GCF_965212315.1). Taxonomy (NCBI): domain Eukaryota; kingdom Metazoa; phylum Chordata; class Hyperoartia; order Petromyzontiformes; family Petromyzontidae; genus Lampetra; species Lampetra planeri. The sequence goes on from NC_136134.1 coordinate 578,603, forward strand.
CCGAAAGACCAAAAGAGTATGAATTCCTGCAGTCACGAAAGATTTAAGTCAAGATTTAACCGCCTCTACGGGGAGGGTTTCCACACAACCATTAGATTTTTTAACAGACTCCGAGACAAGAAGGCTCATCTGCTCAGGTCACTCAATTTTCTGAAGAGATGTCGCGACACCAAGGTAACAGCGATCGCCTTTACACTCACATCTTCTGCTGTCACTTCTCCTAATGCTAAACGGATCTTGTTCAGGGCCGGCCTAGCTCTGATCTCAGAGAGAATAAGATTGCTCCGTTTTGAACTCGATAATTTAGACAAGACTCTCTTACAATCACACTTAGCATTGACAGAAAAAATGTCTACATCTGATTGGGACCATGTAGATAACATAACTGCCTCTTCAGCCGCCTCGATGTCAGCTAAATGCAAAGATAACCTGATTTCCAAGTTCAGCCTGTCTAAGAAGAATCCAGAGCCACACATTAAAAAAGTTAGACGTTGATAAGATTGTTATCAATCAGAGTAACAGCCCAATTTCCGACAGCCTAAAATCGGTACTAGCTCAAAGGTTGAATTTCGCAGTCACCCCTAAACACATCCCAGTTGATGATATCATTGCCCAGGTCGACGTAGCCCTTAAAGATTTGGGACACATTCCTGCAGACGTGGCGAGATCGTAAATCACTGCAATCCTAAAAAACGGTAAGAAACCCATTAGCAACATCAGCAAGGATGAGCGCTTTTGAGCTTGCTCAACTGAAAAAAGAGAGATGACATAGTCATCCTCTCAGCTGACAAGGGCAATGCCACTGTCATGGATAAAACCACATACAGTAACACAATTCAGGACCTACTTAATGATGACACCTATACCAAAATTAATCGAGATCCTACCAACCGCCTGGTCACGAAAACCAAAAATATCACCGATTCCACATCTTTAATCGAACCAACCAAGCGGCTCTCTAAAACCCTCTGCTGCTCGACCACCCAGATTTTACGGCTTACCAAAAATCCATAAAGAATGTACACCACTCCGTCCTATCGTCTCCACCATTGACTCACCCACCTACAAACTGGTCCGATTTCTGTCTGAGACCTTGCTGCCATTCACTGGCAAGACCACCTCATTACTTCACCTGGAATGGTACATTCTACAAACAGGTTGAAGGTATCCCAATGGGTTCTCCCTTATCTCCAGTGGTAGCCAATTTTTTCATGGAAAAATTTGAGACAGATGCCATCCAGACATCCCATCTTCGTCCTTGTGGAAGAGATATATAGATGACACGTTCGTCATCTGGCCACATGGCCTGCCAGCTCTGAACCAATTCTTCAACCACATCAATTCCATAAACCCAGCCATCAAATTCACCATGGAGGTGGAAAGGGATGGCAAGTTACCATTCTTGGATGTTTTAATCGAAAAGAGACCAGATGGCTCATTGGGACACTGTCTACAGAAAAGCCACCCACACAAATGCCTATCTACAACCCGACTCCCACCACCATCCATCCCAGAAGAATTCCCTCATCAAAACTCTACACCATAGGGCTCGTTGCATTTCCGACCATCACCACCTAGCCAATGAACTGGAGCACGTACACCAAGCCCTCAAGATGAATGGATATTCGGATTGCACAATCCGTAAAGCTGTCACCCAAACCGTTGGGAGAGAACCACCTGAAGACCCAATCAAAACCATCACCTTGCCATACATAACAGGGGTCACCAAAAAGATTTCCAAAATCATGAGCAAACACAAGATCCAGGTCCGATTCAACACAGTATATAACATTTATGATCTGATCCTATCTGTGAAGGATGTGATCCCTGACATGCAATACCCCGGTGTCTACAAACTAAGCTGTACCTGCAGCAGTAGTTACATTGGGGAAACTAAGAGACATGTCTCAGACCGTGTTCGCGAACACAAGGCGGATCTGAAACACGTTAGGACCAACACCTCTGCCATGGCTGATCATTGTTTTAATGCTGTGGGCACACATGAAATTGATTTCTCCAAGACGAAGGTACTATGCAAACCACTAGCTATCAACAAAGATTTGTTCATGAAGCCATCCAGATATATAAACACAGACACAATTTCAACCGAGAAGATGGGTACAAACTGAGCAATCATTGAAAGGACGTTATTAACTAGGTAAAGTCGTAACTGGATGTGATGCTTCCATCCTACCTGCCGTTGTTAGCAGTTATTTCCGACTCTCCGAGTTACATTACCTTGAAAATGCCTTTACATTAACAGGCTAAATGTCTCACTAACAGCTGCTGCTCCCCTTTCCTTGATGCGGCGGTGGCGCTTGTTGTTTAATAGGCTGAATGTCTCTCAATAACACAGCCGCTGCTGCGGGAGCCATCTCACATTGACATGCGAATCTCGAGCAATACAATGGCTTCTTCAGCACCATAGCCGTGAGCTTACATTAACAGATTGACATGCTAATCTCTAGCAACACAATAGCCGAGGTATACCTAGCTCTGCGATCATACATTTACTTGCAAATTCCATCTCTAGCCCCGCCCACTTACCCCTGGGGTTGTACCCATCTCAAACCTATATAACCTTTGGCTACAGGAGCTCTTTCGCTATATTTCTTCCTGCCTCAGCAGGCCGCCTGCTGTATTTTTTCACCTAAATACGATTGCTTGTGTTGCGATCGAAACGTCGTGATTTTTTATTTCATTTTTTTTATCTACGTGACTTTACCGAAAGACCCAAAGCGTATGGTCTGTTGAGGCTATATGGTGAATCTTTGTCTGTATTTGTGTGTGTCTCTGTGTCGGTGGTCACCCAATACAAGCACTATTTAGACTCAACCCTGCGTAACTTCCAAGGTGTGGTGGGATCGGGGCGCATCCCGGGCGGTTTGGCCTAGAGGCTCGACACTCATTCGCAACGCACACACCTCATGTAGTGGCACCTCCAGAGTCCGCATTCTCAGATCCACTTTCTGGTAGGTGTCCAGGCACGGGAGAATGAAAAATATCCCTGGGAATAGAGAGACAGCAACAGGGTGATGGTGCAACACCGACAAGGGCAGACCTGCAATTGCTCGTGTACACCACTGTGGCCTCAGCTAGATCGAATATTAGGGAACGTTAATATGTCAGTGCCTTAAAAGGCACTGGATGATAAAGTATGAACAGATTCGTACCGAACTCCAAACCAACACTTTCTGTAAACAATGAGAGGACCAATCAACAACTTCAGAATGGGTGGAAACGATTACATTTAATAATAATCACGTCAACTTGTAATGCGGCCATGCATGGTATTGGCTCGTTCTTGTGGAGAGATCGACTCAGAGGCGTCAGGAGGAGAAAACACAGATGAGCGAGAAGGCAGCAGCAGCCACGCGGTGAGAAGCTGGCGCCAACTGCCCAAGCTCTGCAGTCATCTATCTATGAAGGTGTTATTGTTTAATTAAATAGTGTTTACATGTGGGAGGAAACCAGAGCACCTGGAGAAAACCACACGTGCCAGGGGGTAACACTCTATCCCATACAGACGGAACAGGCGGAGTCCACATCTCGACGCCCACGGGAAGGGAGTGTCGCAACATTTGTGCTGCGATCCACCAACTCTCGCTGCTGCCTCCACAACGCTGGGTTACAGGCAGCCACGTGCAGCAGCGACAACAACCGCCATTCGCTGCTAAGTGGCGGTGATATAACCACGACACTTGTGCCAGGCTATGTGCACATTGAAACCACGTGAAGTGTCGAACGCCCACTGGCAGGAGGTCACGGGGCAGACCCAGGTGCCACGGGTCAACTGACTGATATGATTGGCCAATGCACCACCTGTGCCCCCTACTGTGCCAACTTTCTGTGCTTTAGCCACCCGGCGCTCCGCTCGTTGTTGTGAGCGTCGCTCCTCCACCCTCCATTGTTGTTGGAGGGCGACTGGTTCCAACTGCCCAGTAGCATCCTTCACGAGAATCCTCCACAGAGGCCGATCTTGACACCGCTGGTACCAGTCATTGGCAAGTCCACACAGCTACATATCCTCCTGTACCACATCACTCCATCTCTTCTCTAGCCCGTGCCGCGCCTGTTGAGCCCCCTCTATCTGGCCGAACAAAAGCTGTTTAGGCATGCGGGGGCTGGGTATGCGGGCTACATGACCCAGCCAATTCAGCCTTGCCTGCCGGAGGAGCTTACCAATGGGGCTTTGTCCAGATCTTTCAATGATTTGTGAGCTCCTCACACAATCGAGCCTGGTTAACCCAGGATGGATCGTAGACAGGCCAGCCTAAATGTTTCTAACCGGCGAAGATGTTCCATTAGGGGGGTCCACGTTTCGCAAGCGTAGAGAAGGGAGGGCATGACTATGACCTGAAGCTTCATGTGGAGCGACAGACCAGGTAGCTTCGACACAGCGTTACGCAACTGATGAAAATATAATGCCGCTCGACTGATTCGGAGCGAGACCTCTGTCAAACCAAAGCCGCTCATGAGCACACTGCCCAGGTATGGGAAGCTCTCCACTCTCTCCACTCTCTCCACAATTGCCCCATCACCTATTGGGAGTTGTGGGGGTGGAGTGTCCGATGGTACAAAATACCCAGGCAGGTGCTTAGTTTTGGTGGGGCTGATGGTAAGGCCCCACCCACCTCTTAGTGGCATGCTCCAGGTTCAGCAGCAGCGCCTCCAACTACTCCAGATCATCAGCATACATAACATTGTTGACCAATAGGCAGCAGCACAGCCACCACCACCACAGGTGTGCTGCTACTGCTGCTCACAAAAAGCACCAAGGCACAACTCCCACAATACCTTGCATATGTGTCACGTGACCCCTATATTGCATGTGCAATATCATTGAGGACTCTTGGACGCCGGGGTTGGAGGCACACGTATTTATTCCGCGTCAGTTGGCACAATCACGGACATACAACACTGGAGGGGGTATCGGCCCCCTCACCCGGCTAGCTGGGGATACACTTGCTAGCTATGCCTAACCTACCTCCTAGTCCTCCACTAACGGGCTAGGGGAGGCTATCTGGCCCGACACTGGTAAGTCGGGCTTACGGTACCCGGAGTCCCAGACCAGCTCTGATAATAGCACCGGCTCTGGCTCTCGGGACCACGCCGCTGGCTCGGTCCTGTGCGGCCCTGATAAGGGCGGCGATCCAGGGGAGTCCAGGGCCCTATCTGGACGATCTTCGGTCTTCACTGGTTTAGCTTAACATATCTCCCCGAGCCCTCCGGCTCATCCCCTTTTATACCAAACCCCCCGCTGAGGGGTGGGGCCCCGGGGGATCCCAGCTCCGAGTCAGCCCCCCAGGCTGCCCGATGCGGACGTCGCTGGGAGCACCTGTCCGTGCACCGACATAGCCACGCCCACTATATTTCTTTCCCATCTGATACCATTGTATACAGCCCCTCCGTAACACCCCTACATCACCCCCCCCTGTACAGCTCGCAGCCGTCCCGGCTGCAAAAAAAACAACAATAAAAGTGTATTTACCCCTTGAACCCGCGTGTGCCTCACAATTTTTTTCAACAATAACAAGAACACCAACAAGAACTGCAACAGCAAGAAGAGAATTAACCCGGCGCACCCCCCCCCCCCCGAATAAATACGAATACCGTAAGAGCACCCTATATCCAATATGTAGGAGAACACACCACACACACAACACACAATGAACACAACATATGTACAATCCAGTGTGCAGGAACCACACCACCCACACAACACACAATGAACACAACATATGTACATTTCTCCGGCCCTCACAAAAGTCTGCGCATTTTTGCGCGTGTTCTTGCAGCGGGCCCGTCACACGGGGCAACCCCGGATGGCGGACTGTCGGGTGGCAACTGTCCGTCTCCGAGTGAGTGTCTTTTTGATGCCGCGAGACCCTCGGCATCCCCAGGAGGGGTTGTCGGGCGTGAGTCCGTCACTCCTGGTGCATCTGGGGGCGGGACAGCCGGCAACACGTTAGGTGAGAGCAGCGGAGACGGACCCTGTGAGTCGGTCGACCCCCCACATGTTTGGCCACGCGTGTGTGAAGTGGGAATTCGTACCGCAACGAAGGGTTTTAATCTGGACGGGTGCACAAACCACCGCTGCTTCCCCCAATTGATGCGTACGCACTGAGGCCGCAAAACCTCAACCACCTCCACAGGGCCCCGCCACGGCCGCACCAGTTTAGAGGAGGTTGCAAGTGGTACCTGTGGACAGTGCAGCCATGCCTTGTCCCCCGGCTTCCACTGCAGCACGTGCGCCTGACCCAGCCTGAGTCTCTCATTAGCTTTCTGACGGAGGTCGGAATTTTGCATGGCAGCATCCCGTGCCTCTGTTAATTTAGCAAGATTAAATTTAACATGGTCGGCCAATTTAGTTTTACCCTGCGGCGCGGGGATCTGCAGCTGGGCCCGAACAGGCGGGTCAGGTTCGCGGCCATACATCAGGAAGAAAATCCCATTGCCGCATGGGGGGCCATTCTATATGCTGCCAAGACCCCTTGAATTTGCAGGTCCCAATCGGTCTGTGAGTCCGAAACCTGCTGTGACAACATCGACGTGATGGTTCGATGCAGACGCTCGACCATCCCGTCAGTTTGCGGGTGATACGGGGAGGTACGAATTTTTTTCGTGCCCAGGAGCTCACAGACTTGTTGGAGTAGTTTGCCGGAAAATTTTTTGCCCTGGTCGGTCAGCAGCCGCTCCGGAGCACCTTTGTCCAGGACGTATCCCTGGACAAAGGTCTCCACGATGGCTGCTGCCGACTGGTTGGCAAGGGGCCAGGCCATAGGCCAGCGCGTAAAGTACTCCACACCGGTCAACAAATATCTATTGCCCCTGGGGGTGGCGGGGAATGGGCCCAGAATATCCAGCGCGACAAGCTCGTTGACTCTGGAGACTTTGATAGATTGCAAAGGCGGGTTAGACTCCCGTGCTGGTGGTTTCCGTTGCGCACACCGAGGGCATGACCCCAACAGATCCGCGACATCCCTTGTCATGCCCGGCCAAAAAAAATCAAGCTGGAGCAAGGCGAGGGTCTTTTGGGTCCCCAGGTGGAGGAGGCGCTCATGAGCGGCCCACACCACCTTACCCCGCAACCCAGAAGGGACCACCAGCCGGTGTCGATGGGATCTCCCGTCCCAATGCATTACCATACCCTGGACCATTTCCCATGAGTCGGCATCACCCCTCCCCCGCCCAGCACCCCCGACGCGACGACGCAACGTGAGGAGGGAGGTATCCTCCATCTGGAGGCGCCCCCATTCAGTGACAGGCAACCACAACAGGGAATCTTTTCCCTGTTGTGCGATCGAATTCGTCATTGACGCTGCGTCGTCGGCGGCCGCCAAGACCGGAACGGATATCTGACCCGGAGGCCTGCAACGTCCCGACCCCAGGAGGCATGCGCATTCGGAGGTGGTTGGCATGCGCGACAGAGCGTCCGCATTGGTGTGGCGAACGCCCTTACGGTACGTAGTTTCCAAATCAAAGTCCTGGAGAATCTCCAACCATCGAGACAATTGTCCCGATGGTTGTTGAACTCGCAGGGCGTACTGTAGTGCCGCATGATCTGTACGGACGGTGAAACGCCGACCGTACAGATACGGGCGGTACTGTTGGATGAAATTGACAATTGCCAACAGTTCCCGATGGGTGACACAATATCTTTGCTCCGCTGGAGACAACACCCGACTACCGTACACGACTACCCGTTTTACGCCGTCAACCACCTGGGAAAACACGCCCCCAATACCCGTGTTGCTCGCATCGGTGTCGAGCAAAAAGGGTTTAGAAAAATCGGGGTAAACCAAGGGAGGAGCTTTTACCAGAGCGTCCCGAAGGGAGCGAAAAGCAGCCTCCTCTTCCTGTCCCCAATGAAACCGGACCCCCTTTGACGTCAAAGCGTGTAGGGGCTTCGCAATTGTCGCAAAATCCGCGACAAACCGTCGGTAATACGACGCGAATCCAACGAAACTCCTGACCTCTCCCACAGAGGTGGGAGTCGGCCAGGAGCTGACGCACTGCGTTTTGGCGGGATCGGTAGCAATACCTGAGCGTCCGACGATATGTCCCAAATAACGCACAGATTCGCGTAACAGATGACATTTTTGGGGTTTAAATTTCAAATTAGCAGCCCGCATTTTAAGGAAAACCGCCCGCAACCTCTGGAGATGTTCGTCAAATGTTTTGCTAAAGACGATAACGTCATCCAAATAAATCAAGCACGAGTCCCATTGCAATCCAGCCAAAACCAATTCCATCAATCGCTGGAAAGTTGCCGGCGCTGAGTGGAGTCCCATCGGCAACCGGTTGAATTGGAACAGGCTGTGCGGTGTACGGAATGCAGTTTTAGGCTTTGAATCATCGTCCAGAGGAAGCTGCCAGAATCCCGAAAGCAAATCCAATGTGGAGAAGAATCGCGCTCCCGCCAAGGCGTCAAGCGATTCGTCCATCTGTGGGAGCGGGTATGCGTCGGCAACAGAAATTTTGTTGAGGCGACGAAAATCGACGCAAAAACGCAACGAGCCGTCCTGTTTCTTAACCAGGACGATCGGCGCTCCCCAAGGGCTGGTAGAGGGAGAAATGATGTCGGCGGCTAACATGTCATCAACGGCCGATTTGACATGGTCCTTTTCGGCGGGACTTAACCGAAAAGGATTCTGGCGTATTGGCGCGCTGTCACCTGTATCAATATGGTGACGCAGCAGATGAGTACAGCCCAAATAGAATTTGTTCCGACTGAAAACGTCGGAAAATTCACGCAGCAGTGTTTTAAGCTTTTGACGCTCTAAATCCGACAGGTCCGTCGATCCCGCACAAAGCGCCTCGAGCCACCCTTCATCGCTGTCCGAATGTGGTCGCGGCAGAGGGACAGTGCTTACGTGATTCGCGACGGGTTCCTCACAGGGCACCGGCGTTGCGTGAGCAAGCACGGTCCCCTGTGGAACCACCACCGTCTGCGACCCCACATTGAGGACCGCGATGAAAGGATCCCCGTCCCCTTTAACGATGGTCTGGGCCGGAATTAAATGAGGTCTGCTAACCCCGGCCCTAGACGGCCCCAGCAGAACCCCCTGGTCCCCAATGCCTTTAGCGAAGGGCCGACGAAGTTTAAGAGGCACCAACATTTGTGCCCCCGGCGGTACGCGTACCGTTCTATCGACGAACGCCGGTACCGTCGCGAACGCCGTCCGACCCGCAGCGGGAGACGGCAGAAACGCCATGCGTCGGCCCGACGGGAGCTCAATGCAGCCCTGGTCGATCAAAATACGAATCGGCATTTTGCCCAGGAAGTCCGTCCCCAGCAGGCACGGAACCGCCAGCGAGGAGGAAACAAAAATCGGGCCAGATAATTTGATATCACCGATACAAATTTGCGCTCGAATTTGTCCAATGATGCCAAGTGAGCCCCCGTTAGCAGCATAGAATGGAACGTTAACGGGCAGCAAAGGACGGCTCTGGACAGGAAGAATATTGTAAATTAGTTCTGAAATGATGGTCGCCGATGCTCCCGTATCGACCAGGATGCGCACCTCAACCCCGTCAATGTGCCCCACAACGGCTGACGACCCCGACGATGGGGCCACAACGTGATGGGCCAACACGGACCACTGGCTGGGTTCGATATGAGTCCCCACAGTGGTGCGTGTTGGCGCGACGGTGTGCAATGTCGGCCCCCCGTTCGCTGCGGTGTGTGAGTGTGTGACGGGTGTGTGCGTGGGCCAAACATGAGGGGTGCCGCGACTCGCCGGGTTATGTTGATGGAGCTTGGGAGGAGGGCCGGCGTCCTGTCGAGGCGTCGTCCCGCGCTGCCGAGGAGAGCGGCACCCCGAGGCGACATGGCCCCGGATGCCGCAATTGTAACAGCGCGGGAGCGCTGGCGACGACGATGGATGGTCGAGGCGGCTCGACCCGTCCCGGCCCGCCCGTACTCCCGTTCTCTGCTGCAGTTGATGATCGACGGCGCAAATTTCCTCCGCTGGGAGTGTGGCTGCAGCCACAGCATGCCCGGTCACTGCCTTGCTGGCCTTCCGTCGCTGCGAGAGTAGGTTGGCGTGGAGGAGTCGTGCAGCCTGGAGGGAACACATTTCTGCGTCGTCCTGTGCCACGACGACGATGTCTAAGTCGTCCGCCAGCAGGAGGATCTTCTCGGTTACCATAGCGTCCACGCCTTCGTTGTCCATTCGTGGGAAGGCCGTCTTTGCTAGTGCCAGGAGACTCGTACGATACGCCAGGGGCGACTCCTTTGCACCTCGCTGGCGATCATAAAAGAGCTGCCTGCAGTCCGACGGTGGTCCGTAGACTGCAGCCAGCAGCTGCAGTGCCATCTGCAGCGTGGAGCGTTTGTCCTTCGATGCCGATGTAAGAGTGGCGAGGTCGTCGCTGTCGAGGAGCGCCGGCAGCGCGCGGAGAGCCTCGGCATCTGTCCACTGCGCCATTTCCTGGTGCGCGAGGAAGCGCCGCTGGAAGCCGCCCCAGTCGCCATCCTCGCCAACAAACTCCTTGAGTGGAGGTAGCCGTTGGTGCAACGCAGCGGCCGCCGTGGAAGGTCGCTCTCCGTTGTCACCGTCACTCTGCTCGGCTTCGGCGCGAACGACGGATGGCATCGCCGGTCGCACCAGTGGTGACGCTCTGTCCGCTGGTGATGACGCGGCAGCCACTGTACGTCCGACGTCGGACGCGAGGCTCAGGCCGGCCACGCCCTCAGCAGCTGCTGCGGCGATGGCGGAAGATTCGAAGTTGGGCTCCGTCGAAATGGCGGGAAGGCGCACTGGTCGTCGGCTGTCGTCGCCCCGTGGCAGTCCACCAGCCCCCAGCCGTGTGATCTGTTCCAGTGTGGCGGCAGCAGCGTACAGCAGCTCCGCCAGTTTTGCGTGAGCCTGCCTCAGTCCATCTGTCGACGGATCCCCCCCATCCCAATGCTGCGGTGTGGATGCATCTGGCCCCGGCTGCTCGATGCCTTCTTCAGCCGTCTCGTGCTCCACAACTGCATCGGTGTCCTCAGCCTCCGGTACCCTGGCTCGAGCTGTCCGGCGCGTGTCCATGTTCGTGGTTGTTCACTTCTGTCACCAGATGTAATATCGTTGAGGACTCTTGGACGCCGGGGTTGGAGGCACACGTATTTATTCCGCGTCAGTTGGCACAATCACGGACATACAACACTGGAGGGGGTATCGGCCCCCTCACCCGGCTAGCTGGGGATACACTTGCTAGCTATGCCTAACCTACCTCCTAGTCCTCCACTAACGGGCTAGGGGAGGCTATCTGGCCCGACACTGGTAAGTCGGGCTTACGGTACCCGGAGTCCCAGACCAGCTCTGATAAGAGCACCGGCTCTGGCTCTCGGGACCACGCCGCTGGCTCGGTCCTGTGCGGCCCTGATAAGGGCGGCGATCCAGGGGAGTCCAGGGCCCTATCTGGACGATCTTCGGTCTTCACTGGTTTAGCTTAACATATCTCCCCGAGCCCTCCGGCTCATCCCCTTTTATACCAAACCCCCCGCTGAGGGGTGGGGCCCCGGGGGATCCCAGCTCCGAGTCAGCCCCCCAGGCTGCCCGATGCGGACGTCGCTGGGAGCACCTGCCCGTGCACCGACATAGCCACGCCCACTGTGTTTCTTTCCCATCTGATCCCATTGTATACAGCCCCTCCGTAACACCCCTACACATGTAGAACACTCAGAGCCGGTCTATGCTTGTGTGGGTGGCCTAAACAACAACACAACCACACGTTCAGCTCCGTCGAGCTGGTTGGTCCGATCAAGGCTGAGTGCATGTGAGCCACATGCAGGCTCAAGCGGAGCTCAGAGGCGACCTTCACGCGGGGCCCCGTGACCCGCGCGTGTGACCGCGTGCGTTGCGTGTGGGGTACCTGGTCCATTGGCCCTCACCGACAAGAGGCGACCCAAACGGAAGATAACGGCTCTCTCATACTCGTAAACCACCTGCAGTCCGGCACAACAAGAACAAACAACACGAGGCAATGAGAGACGTAATGAAACGTGCCACGCGAAGCGATAACAACCACCTCCTCCGCGTTCGCCCTGCGTAGGCAGCGTACCAACAAACAGCGGCAGAGCCTCCACTAAAAGCATCGCGAGGTAACTCTTGCACGTCCACGGGACCAAGTCACAGGCACGCAGCTTACTGTGTGTGGCACGGTGGGAATCGGTCTTCACGAGACTGAGTGGCCATGCTGGGCGCTTCTGCAGCTGACATGGCCCATACGGCACGGCAGAGAACAAGGTGGCCCGGGACAGACGCCTGCATCCTAGCTCTGTTGTTGTCCTATAGAGCGGTGGTTCTCAAACAGGGGGGTACACGGACCCCCGGGGTGTACCTGGCAATGTCCCAGGGGGTACGTGAGGTGATTTATAAATATGTGAAATTATATCACACGTTAGTCATTGGTGAATAATCACGTATGAATATGGCAATATAAAATAACTACTATAATATATAAATCCATATGGTAACCTAGCACAATATATAAATACATTTCTAAACTCATTGATCGTAAACGATGTGGTTTCCAAGAGTAACCAGCGAGTGCAAACAAATTACATCACGCATGCAGAGCGTCTGTTGACATTTTTTTGTATTAGGTTGCAGTTACTAGCTCGTAAGGATACCTCACAAATGGACAATTGGTTAACATATCGATGTCCATTATTCATATATTTATTTCTCAGAACCATGTTGAGTCAGGCAAGGGTGGTATACTCGGTTGAAACAAAATTCAACAGGAAGCCACTAAAGGTTGAGAACCAATGCTCTAGATGAGGATGATGATGGCAATGATGTTGCTGATGATGAAAAACATGCTTTTCTTTGTCGATATAGTTTAATTGTGAAATGGGAGTCAAGGTCAAAAGACTAAGAGGGCCTTGGGGAATCTCCCCTTGAGCAGCTTGCCCCGGCGTAGCAGAGAGTGTGGCCCGTTGAAGTCTTGTGTCACAGGACTTCTGAAAAATCCGTGGTGGCCTTTAGTGCAGCCCCTAGACGTGCAGCCCCCGACAATACACAAATGGTGAAAACATCCCCCATCATCATCGTGCTGCTGTCAAACCCTCATGGGTTTCAAATGTGTGGCGGCCCTCACACTGAAAGTGGCTCCCCTCTGAAAATGAGTGAAGAACACTGCTCTATGCAGTCGTGCGTGCACTTTCCCATCGCAGAGATACGGATTTTTATTATTATTATCAGAGTTGGAATATATATAAATCAAACTAAAGAGTACATACTCATTGGTTCTTTCGGTAAAGTCACGTATGTAGAAATAAAATAAAAATAAATCACAACGTTTCGAACGCAACACAAGCGCTCGTCCTCAGGTGAAAATGGCATAAACCACACAGCGAGGGAACACACAGAGGGACATAACACACAGAGCACACAGAGAATGGCAAATTACACGGAGGCAAATATAGCAAGAAGATGGGCAACAAATCGGGGGAAACACATGGGAAAACGAAAACGGAGAAAGCACATGGGAAAAAAACCCACAAACACATTGACTTACGCACACACATATGGACTCACACACACATACCAAGAGACACACACATGGACTTACACACACACATGGACCCACGCACACACATCGACTTACACACACACACACACATATGGACTCACACACACATTGACCTACACACACATACACATATGGATTCACACACAGACATTGACTTACACACACACCGGCTGACACACACACATATGGACTCACAGACACATACACATCGATGTACACACACACATCGACTGACACACATAGACACACACACAGTGACTTACACACTCACATGGAGCCATGCACACACATCGACTAACACACACACATCGACCAACACACACACAGCGACTGACACACACACATGGACTGACACACACACCTGGACTTACACACACACACACACACATCGACGTACACACACACACACATCTGGCATTGCCCAGGCAAAAAAGACACACACACACACGGACCTAAATGTACACATATGTAGTGGTGATACGCGCTGGGTGTATACGTCGTGTGCCAGCGCGTATGTACGGGTGTGTGTGTGGTGACGCGCGCTGACGGGGAGGAGCAGGCGTCAGTGCGCGGGTGGGGGTAGTGCTGCTGATTGGCTGTGTGCCGGTGACGCGCTGAGAGGGAGTGATCGGGTGGCAGCGCGGTGTGATTGGTCGGGGAGTGGAAACACGCGCTGGGCGGAAACGGATCGTAGAGATAGCGCGTGGTGATTGGGTAACTGAGGAGCGGTGCCGACGTTGAGGTCCGCATCCGCTCCGTCTCCCGGGAAGAAGAGATATATAAGGTGATGCACAGAGGAGTAGGTGGGCGGAAGTGGAACCATCTAAGAATGAAGACGAAGGTGCAGAGATAGAGCCCGGAGAGGAGAGTAATGGAGAGGAGAGGAGAGTAATGGAGAGTAGAGGAGAGTAAGGTATAAGTGTGTAGCCAGAGAGAGAGAACGGTCTACACGAGCTGAGTAATGTATAGTGTGTAGCCAGAGAGAGAGAACGGTCTACACGAGCTGAGTAATGTATAGTGTGTAGCCAGAGAGAGAGAACGGTCTACACGAGCTGAGTAATGTATAGTGTGTAGCCAGAGAGAGAGAACGGTCTACACGAGCTGAGTAATGTATAGTGTGTAGCCAGAGAGAGAGAACGGTCTACACGAGCTGAGTAATGTATAGTGTGTAGCCAGAGAGAGAGAAAGGTCTACACGAGCCGAGTATGCATACGGTGTAGCCAGAGAGAGAGAAAGGTCTACACGAGCCGAGTATGCATACGGTGTAGCCAGAGAGAGATGCAAAGTCTACACGAGGTGAGTGGAGAGTGTAGCAGAGGCGCAGAGTCTACACGAGACGAGAGAAGAGTGTAGCCGAGGCGCGGAGTCTACACGAGGCACAGAGAGCCAGCAGCACAGAATCTAAGAGAGTCAAGAGAAGCGTAGGGCGGAGAGAAGAGGTCACGAGTTGTACCGTTGTATGGTGACCGCATTGTGAAGAAGAGAGGCCACGCGTTGTATCGTTACAAGTCAAGATTTAATAAAAGAAGTGTGTTCCCGTCAAGGAGTTTCCTGCCGTCATTTTCCAATACTTCATCTGGCGTCAGAAGTGAAACGGGCTTCCAAGCATGGAGACAAGGAAGACCCGTAGGACCCACGGGATTGACCGCGAGGAAAGCCTGGACGACTCGGGGCCGCTGGTGGCGGGGGGTGAGGAGGAGGACTTGCCCACGCTACAGGATCCGTCGACGGCGCCGGCCGAGCGACCGGGGACCGACGCCGGGCTTCGTGAGGCGCACTCCCGACTGGCGGAGCTGCTGCTCGCCGCCGCGTCCATCTTGGCGGAGATCAGCTCGTCGGGAGGAGCGGGGACGGTGGGGGACATTTTACAAGGTCGCCCCGCAGATTCCCGCCAAAACGAATGGGGAATTCCCGCCATTGCGCCTGGGCCTACTTTTGGCGGGAACGGCGAGCGCCACGTGGTGGTGGGTTCCCAAGCGCGCGCATCGACGTCATCAGCGCGCGAGGGGGTCCGCCATTTTACGTCTGCTGCTGGAGCCGCCATCTTACACACCGACGGAGAGGCGGAGAGGAACCACGAGGCGGATGACTTCATTTTTCAGCAGCGCCTGCCCACGTTGTCAGCCTTCAAGGCGGAAGGCGGAGACTGGGGCCAATTTCAGCGAAGGTTTTTGGCGCATCAAGAGATGTCAGCGTGGTCCGATGCTACGGCGCTGCGGGCGTTGCCCGCCATGCTGGACGATGATGCGCTCGCGGCCTTCAGGGCTGCACGGAAGTCGGACCGCTCCACGCTGAAGGATGCGCTGGGTTTGTTGGCCAGGGTCTACGGACCTCCCTCGGCGTGCCGCCATCATTTCTACGCAAGACGGAAAGCGGCCACGGAGACCGCGCTGGCCTATCGCACGGCGTTGCTGGCTCTTGCTGATGCTGCGTTCCCTCGGATGGACGAGGAGGGCCAAGACGCGATGGTTTTGGAGCAGCTGCTTAAGTTGGCGCAGGACCTGGGGGTCCCTATCAACACAGCTGACGAGATTGATATTTCTTCTTTGAGAGTCGCCACGAGTATTCAAGCGCACGAGGCCCTACAACGGAAACAAGGCGTTGGTTGCAACGCTGCTGTCGTCGCAGCCCCGGGTTCGGTGGTCACCGAACCCCAAGTCGTCAGCCCACGAGAGGAGGCGTTCGCCACGGGACGACCAGGGGACTGGAGGCCGGGGGCCCGGTCGCCTCTGCGATCGGGCCGAAAGTCGGAGCAACCAAGATCTACTCCGACCCTCGTCACGTGCTATAACTGCGGCCTCCGGGGCCACGTGGCGTCCGGGTGCCGCGCTCCGCGGCAGCGCGCCATGGGAGCTCGGCTGGACGACGACCGAGAGCCCAAGTCATCTCTACAATCCCCGGCAAGTCGCGGCACCTCACACGCTCGGCCTGTTTATTCGGCACACATGGGACGCCGCGTTGCGGCGGAGGAGGGCCGGTTAAGGTTCGGGGATTCGGTTCGGCGAGGGGGGTTCGGCCGGGACCAGGGAGACATTGAATGGGCGGAATTGGGGCATAGAATTGTGGCTGCTTCGGCGGGTTCGTCCGTTGTTACGGGATCTATTGATGGGGTTGAGATTAGGGTGTTAGTGGACACGGGGGCATCGGCAACTATTATATCGGACCTCATTTATAATATTCTTCCAGTCCAATGTCGTCCGCTGCTTCCAGTGGATGTGCCATTTTACGCCGCTAATGGGGGATCGTTGGGCATTATCGGTCAGGTTAGGGCGTCCATTTGCATTGGAGATATCAAATTGTCGGGACCCGTTTTCGTTTCGTCTTCTTTGGCAGTTCCGTGTCTTTTGGGCACTGATTTTTTGGCTAAAATGCCTATTAAAATTCTTATCGATCAACGATACATTGAACTGCCATCGGGTCGCCGGATTTCATTTTTGACGGGCCCTACTGACATTCGGACGGCGTGCGCTACGATACAAGCGGTGGCGACGCAGACCGTGCAAGTGCCCCCGGGTTCACAGATGTTGATTCCCCTCCGGTTGCGGAAACCATGGGTGAGGGAGGCTTCGGGACAAAGTATGCTTTTGGGTCCTTCTAACAAGGCTGTCGGGGGTCTTGATTTATCGGTGGCTCACACTTTGGTGCGGGCTGACAGGGATCCGTTTGTGATGGTTTTGAACGCGGGGTCGCGACCAGCTGTCATTCCGCAGGGCACCGTGCTGGCTCACGCGGCGCGGGTCCCTGTGGATGATGGGTTGGTTGCGCAGGTGGGCTCGAGCCCCGCGCGGAACGTTGAGCCAAGGGAAGACCTTGAGTGGGTCCATTCGCTATGCGCCGCCTCGGACGATTTGTCGGCGGCGCAGTTGGGTGCGCTGCGCGAGTTGCTCATTGAATTCTCTGATGTATTCAGTAAACATAAGTATGACATTGGGTGCACGGATTTGTTGCACCATCACATTGAAACGGGCGATGCGGCGCCGGTCAGGCTAAATCCCTTCCGACTGAGTCCCGTGGAGAAGGAACATGTTCAGTCGGCTGTTAACGAAATGCTAGAAGCCGATATTATTTCGCCCTCCTCTAGCCCGTGGGGAGCGCCTATTGTGCTGGTTAAGAAGCAGGACGGGTCCCTGCGATTCTGCGTTGATTTCCGTCGCCTGAATAAGATCTCTGTGGCTGACGCGTATCCGCTCCCCAGGATGGATGAGTCCCTCGATGCATTGTCTGGTGCGCGATATTTTTCGACTCTTGATTTGTTATCGGGGTTTTGGCAGTTGCCGCTCGACGAAGAGTCGAAACCTAAGACAGCATTTCGGACTCCAGGGGGGCTGTTCCAGTTTAACCGGTTACCCATGGGACTTCACTCCTCTCCAGCGACGTTTCAGCGACTTATGGAGCTGGTTTTGTCAGGCTTGCAGTGGGATACATGCTTGATTTATATGGACGATGTCATTGTTTTCAGTAAAACGTTTGAAGAACACCTCCAGCGATTGAGAGGGGTGTTCTTGCGAATGCGATCGGCTAAGTTGAAATTTAAACCGGCCAAATGTCACCTCCTTCGTAGGTCGGTTAGATACTTGGGTCACATTGTCGATTCTTCGGGGATCTCCACCGATCCCGCGAAGACGGATTGTGTCGGTTCGTGGCCGACACCTACGTCCGTTTCCGACGTGCGTAGTTTCATCGGGTTTGCTTCTTATTATCGGCGGTTCGTTGAGCACTTCGCCACTATTGCAAAACCCTTGCACGCTCTAACGGCGAAGGGAGTGAAGTTCAAATGGGGACCGGAGGAGGAGGCCGCGTTTCGCTCCCTCCGGGACGCCTTGGTGGGTGCCCCACCCTTGTGTTATCCCGATTTTGCCAGTCCCTTTTTGCTGGACACGGATGCTAGCAACACGGGCATTGGGGGGGTGCTATCCCAAGTCGTTGGGGGTGTCGAAAGAGTTGTCGCCTACGGTAGTAGGGTGTTGTCTCCGGCGGAGCAGCGCTACTGCGTCACCCGTCGCGAGCTGCTTGCCATTGTCTTTTTTGTGCAGCAGTTTAGGCCATATCTCTATGGTCGTCACTTTACGGTCCGAACGGACCACGCGGCGCTACAGTATTCATTGAGGGTCGCCCAGCCCTCGGGCCAGTTGTCGCGTTGGTTGGAAGTCCTCCAGGACTATCAGTTTACGACTACGTACCGTAAGGGGTTGCGACACACAAATGCCGATTGCTTGTCGCGGTTGTTGCCTTGTGATGAATGCGCGTGTTTGTCGGGATCGGCGTGCTGTAAACCGACGCTTGCGGGGGAGATGGGGGCACTGGCTGCGACAGCGGGCGCACCGATCGTGGATGATTCCACTGCCTCTCAGGGTCGGGACTCGCTGCTCTCGCTGTCGCTCAGCGAATGGGGCCGCCTCCAGATGGCGGACAGCTCGCTGCTAGCATTGCGCCGCAAGGTTGGGGGTCCCGAGGGGGACCAGGAGCGTACCGGCTCCTATGTACTTGAGCAGGGCATGTTATTGAGATGGGACAGTTTGTCCCGGCGGAACGCACTCGTGGTGCCTTCCGCTGTGAGGGGGAGGGTTGTCTTGGCGGCACACGAACGCCTCTTGCACTTGGGAGTTAACAAGACGCTTGCCCTGCTTCAGCGTGACTATTACTGGCCGGGAATGGGAAGTGATGTGGTAAATATTCTGAAGGGGTGCGTTGAGTGCGCCAGGCGTAAACCACCGCCCGTGGCAGCTAATCCACCGCTGCAATCTATTCAGGTCTCGCGTACCAACGAGCTCGTTGCACTCGATATTTTGGGGCCCTTCCCAGTCACGCCGAGAGGGAATAAATATTTGTTAGTGGGGGTCGAATACTTTACCCGATGGCCTATGGCGTGGCCTCTCGCTAACCAGTCGGCAGCGGCTGTGACGGATGCCTTCGTCCAGGGCTATGTCCTGGACAAGGGGGCTCCTGAACGCCTGCTGACCGACCAAGGTAAAAAATTTTCGAGTAAATTGTTGCAAGAGGTGTGCGATCTGTTGGGTACCAAGAAGGTGCGTACCTCCCCGTACCACCCGCAGACAGACGGGATGGTGGAGAGACTCCACAAAACTTTGACTTCCATGCTGTGCCAGCAGGTGTGCGAGGCACATGTAGATTGGGACCTGCAGGTCCCGGGAGTCCTTGCCGCGTATAGAATGGCCCCCCATGCAGCTACGGGGTTTTCCCCATTCTATTTGATGTACGGTCGGGAAGCTGACCCGCCAATGGAAACGCAACTTGGCCTGTCCGCTCCACGAACTAATTCTAATTTGGCAGAACATATTAAGTTTAATATTCACAAGCTGACAGAGGCGAGGGAGGCCGCACGGCTTAATTCGCGGGCTCGCCAAATTGCTAATGAACGGTTGCGGGCACGGAAGGTGTCCATGCACGAATGGAAACCAGGTGACAGGGCCTGGCTGCATTGCCCTCAGGCACCCTTGGCTACGTCGCCTAAATTGTTGAGACCGTGGAGGGGACCCGTGGAGGTCGTGCGCGTTGCACGGCCCCAGTGCGTTCAGATAAAGTGGGGAAAGCGCCGTTGGTACGTTCACCCCTCCCGACTGAAACCGTTCTCGCCTCCATATGGCCTCCCCTTGTGTCGTGATGGCCGGGCGTGTGACGTGACCGGCGACCCAGAGGGGGAAATGTCTCTGCCTGATCCACACGTATTTTCGCCTGATCTGCTCCCAGGTGTCTCGGAACTGACAGCTGCCGATCACCGGCGGCCGGATCTCCGCGGCGGGGCCGGCCCTTTCAGGCCCGTTCCGCGCCGTCTGGAGCAGCCGGAACCGCCGGACGGTCGTCAGTGTCCCGCCCCATACGACGGACCAGCCAGACGGACTCGCGCCAGGTCGTGCTACTTTGCATGACCTGCCTCGTGAGGAGTCGGGGCAGTTGGAGCGCCTCGTCACTGCGTGTAGTCGCAGGGACGTGGGGCGCGTTCGTTTTTTGGAATTTGCTTGTATCGTGTTATTGTTGACTTTTCGTGTTCATTGTCAATCTGTACATAGTTATTCTTGTTGTTGTTGTTGTTATGTTACGGGGCACACTGGGGGGGTTACGGGTTTTTTTTGTTGGTTGTCGTCTTATCGTTGCGGTTGGTTGTTGTTAGCAGCCGGGCCGGCTGCGAGCTATGTGGGAGGGGGTGATGTAGTGGTGATACGCGCTGGGTGTATACGTCGTGTGCCAGCGCGTATGTACGGGTGTGTGTGTGGTGACGCGCGCTGACGGGGAGGAGCAGGCGTCAGTGCGCGGGTGGGGGTAGTGCTGCTGATTGGCTGTGTGCCGGTGACGCGCTGAGAGGGAGTGATCGGGTGGCAGCGCGGTGTGATTGGTCGGGGAGTGGAAACACGCGCTGGGCGGAAACGGATCGTAGAGATAGCGCGTGGTGATTGGGTAACTGAGGAGCGGTGCCGACGTTGAGGTCCGCATCCGCTCCGTCTCCCGGGAAGAAGAGATATATAAGGTGATGCACAGAGGAGTAGGGGGGCGGAAGTGGAACCATCTAAGAATGAAGACGAAGGTGCAGAGATAGAGCCCGGAGAGGAGAGTAATGGAGAGGAGAGGAGAGTAATGGAGAGTAGAGGAGAGTAAGGTATAAGTGTGTAGCCAGAGAGAGAGAACGGTCTACACGAGCTGAGTAATGTATAGTGTGTAGCCAGAGAGAGAGAACGGTCTACACGAGCTGAGTAATGTATAGTGTGTAGCCAGAGAGAGAGAACGGTCTACACGAGCTGAGTAATGTATAGTGTGTAGCCAGAGAGAGAGAACGGTCTACACGAGCTGAGTAATGTATAGTGTGTAGCCAGAGAGAGAGAACGGTCTACACGAGCTGAGTAATGTATAGTGTGTAGCCAGAGAGAGAGAAAGGTCTACACGAGCCGAGTATGCATACGGTGTAGCCAGAGAGAGAGAAAGGTCTACACGAGCCGAGTATGCATATGGTGTAGCCAGAGAGAGATGCAAAGTCTACACGAGGCGAGTGGAGAGTGTAGCAGAGGCGCAGAGTCTACACGAGACGAGAGAAGAGTGTAGCCGAGGCGCGGAGTCTACACGAGGCACAGAGAGCCAGCAGCACAGAATCTAAGAGAGTCAAGAGAAGCGTAGGGCGGAGAGAAGAGGTCACGAGTTGTACCGTTGTATGGTGACCGCATTGTGAAGAAGAGAGGCCACGCGTCGTATCGTTACAAGTCAAGATTTAATAAAAGAAGTGTGTTCCCGTCAAGGAGTTTCCTGCCGTCATTTTCCAATACTTCACATATATGGACTCAAACACACACACATCGACTCACACACACATCGACTTACACAGCCATCCCCGATGATGCCACAGCTAGAGCAATTTTGTCTCTCTGACGAGCCTTAGCGAGGAGCAGTTTGAAAACAAAGGTCTTCCCAGTACTGGCAGGTGCATCAGGGAAAAAAATACTCGATGTGTAGTCTCAATGTCTTCCAAGATTTTCGTGTAGGCTTCTATTTGTGCATCCAACAGCTTTGGTTAATTTTCTTAAATACATTTAAGAAGCTCTTAAGCATAATAGCATATTTCACGTAGAATCTCTTGAGTAAGGGCATGCAGGTTGTCCCTGTAGAGTGTTGGTAGTCCCATAGACGTGAGGTATTTTCCACCAATGGAGTGCAGTTTGTCCTGAAGGAGAATGAGGGCCTGTTTGAAGATGACATCATAAAAGTTGACATCGAGGTTTGTATTTTCTCATTGAGCTCCGTGGAGGATGTCCTCACTCATGCCCTCTTTGTATTTTTGCCAGAGTCCCATGTGGTTAGATGGGCTGCAAACTTGAAGATTTATGCAGAAGAGCAATATCAGTTGACAAGGGGACTGACCAACAGAAGCTTCTGTCATAGCTTTATGAAGATGGTGATCATGCGCAAGAATTGCACGAAGATTATGTTTGACAGACAACTCCTTCCACTGTGTAGAGGTCTTGGAAAGATTTGTGCCCTTTGGCAACATGGAGAAGCATTGGGATAAAGTAGCACTGCTGATTGTTGGGATGAACTGTGTAGACTCGTCCTAAGGCATCAGATTCCCCGTCAGCAGCACGTCGCCTCCATCTTTTTTTTAGCAGTCCATGTATAGTAGGAGGGAACTTAATGGTAGATCAGGTTGGCAGCAAATGGGTCACTTGGGCACAAAACAAAGAACG
Organism: Lampetra planeri; assembly: GCF_965212315.1. Taxonomy (NCBI): domain Eukaryota; kingdom Metazoa; phylum Chordata; class Hyperoartia; order Petromyzontiformes; family Petromyzontidae; genus Lampetra; species Lampetra planeri. The sequence continues at coordinate 601,318 of NC_136134.1, forward strand.
CCATCAGGGTGGTATCTTGTGGGGCCAGGGCCTGTTGTTGGGTATTTCCTTTAGTGACGGAGATGCGTTGACCATTTTGGAGGTGAAGTGCCAAATGGACGACTGTGGGGGAACGGTCATGGATGGGGAAGCCAAGAATTCAGCAAATGGCCTCATTGTTGCTGATGTATGTTCCTTGGAAAAAAAGTTTGAGCTCATGCACACTTTGCCCTTCTGTGTTTTTGTAAGGCAAAGACAGCCATGTCAGTGCCTTTGTTGATGTAAACATATTAGATGGCTTTTTTTAGAATAGCAGAATTTTACATTAAAGTGGGCCTGGAAGATCTTGCACAGAAGAGGGCAGTAGGGAACGATCCACCGGTTGTGCACCTTAATTAGCGAGTTAGTGGCAGGTCTGAGCGTTGTTTGAAATCCACCATGCTCAGTATTTCTGTGACGATATAGAGGATAGCCATCATGGGCCGACTGAGTGTCTTTCAAGTAGTTCCATGGATACCTCTTGGTACACCTGTGGTCTTGCATACATGGCACATTTGGATATAACTGGCCACATGGGCCATGGACCATTTGGTTGCCGACCACATAGAAAAAGGGCAGGTTCTTGATGGGGGTGAGGTAGCTCAGCACTGCTAAATGTGTCAATGTGACTTGCATTAATTGTTTCCCTCATTCATAGCGAAATGTGAGGATGAGGAAGACGACGTTTTTGCCACCCAATGGTTGTGCAAGTTACTGCTTGTCTATGCAAAGACGCCGCCTTCATTGGTCGTAATAAGCATCATGAGGTCAAAAACTTTGAGTTTTAAGACCCTCGCTAAGATGTCAGGTCTGTCTGGTGGCTTTTGGTTTGGATAAAGGTAAACCTGGATCTCCTTTCATTTGGGAATGCAAGTGAAGGTGATGAAGAGATGGAGCGTGGCATATTAGCCGATGTACGTCATGGCATCCAGAGTCTTCTCATGCATATATCTTGGTGGAGTTGTGAAGGATGAAGGCAAAATAACTAATCAGCCCACATTGTGACCGTTTGCATCTCCTTCAGCATTTATGGCATCCCAGAGATTAACATACTTGTTCACACGCAGGCGGTTTTGATTCAGTTGAATGTAAAGAAGGTGCTCACTCTAATGTTGGCATACTTATCGACAACATATTGGTGAAAGAGGTTGGCACACCATAATATGCGGTTTCCTCCTCTGTCCATGATCACGAAGGAAGATAAGTTTTTTTTAGAGGAGACAGTTTTGTGAGGATGTCTTTGTCCTGTAGCTTTGTAATTGGAGGAATGTTGACGTGATACCCATCTTGGCCTTGCGACAGGAAAATGTGTTATTGTAGGGCATCGTATGCTCTGTTAGTGTCAGGAAATCGTGCGATGGTGTTTTCTTGGTATGGAAGAACAATGTCTCTCTCACAATGTCCCTCACCGACCGTAAGAAAGCAAGGTCAACAATATTTAGGGCATTGAACCTCCCTGCGTGCTCCCCGCTTTGGTGGAAAGTAAATGTGCGGTATGGCAAAATATAAATGGGTGATGTTTCCACGACTGTAACAAAACGATAGACGAAATGCAATGGGCTGTAGCTAAGAAAGTCCCAACATATTCAGCAGTATAACATATTAATCAGCTTAGCAATACTACGTATCAGTAAAAAGTGTGACGTGAGCAATCGAATAGAAATGCATTGAAGAAATAATCTGAAATAAGTCTATATTAAAGAACAGCAGTACGCAGCAGTGCATACCAACTGTGGTGGTACGTGGTTTCTCTACAGCAGTGCATACCGAATGTGGTTGTACCTGCTATCACTCCAGCAGTGCAAACCGACTGGTGGTACCTGGTTTCACTGCAGCAGTGCATACCGACTGTGGTGGTACCTGCTATGATTACAGCAGTGCATACTGTGTTGGTTCCTGCTATGATTACAGCAGTGCATACTAACTATGGTGGTACCTGCTATGATTACAGCAGTGCATACTGTGGTGGTACCTGTTATGATTACAGCCGTGCATACTGTGGTGGTACCTGCTTTCACTACAGCAGTGCATACCAACTGTGGTGCTACCTGCTTTCACCACAGCAGTAGATATGACTGTGGTGGTACCTGCTATGACTACAGCAGTGCATACTGTGGTGGTACCTGCTATGACTACAGCAGTGCATACCGACTGTGGTGGTACCTGCTATGACTACAGCAGTGCATATCGACTGTGGTGGTACCTGCTATGACTACAGCAGTGCATACTGTGGTGGTACCTGCTATGACTACAGCAGTGCATACCGACTGTGGTGGTACCTGCTATGACTACAGCAGTGCATACCGACTGTGGTGGTACCTGCTATGACTACAGCAGTGCATATCGACTGTGGTGGTACCTGGTATGACTACAGCAGTGCATACCGACTGGTGGAACCTGCTTTAACTACAGCATTGCATAACGACTATGTTGGTTCCTGCTGTGATACAGCAGTGCACACTGTGGTGGTACCTGCTTTCACTGCAGCAGTGCATACTGACTGTGGTGATACCTGCTATGATTACAGCAGTGCATACTGTGGTGGTACCTGCATTCCCTACAGCAGTGCATACCGAGTGGTGGTACATGCTTTCACTACAGCAGTGCATACCAACTGTGGTGGTTCCTGCTATCACTACAGCAGTGCATACTGACTTTGGTGGCACCTGCTTTCACTACACCAGTGCATACTGTGGTGGTACCTGCTATGATTACAGCAGTGCATACTGACTGTGGTACTTGCTATGATTAACAATAATATATGCCTAGAGTTTCCTGGCTGGCTGCTGCCTGGGCTCCTCTCTACCACAACAGTGACTCCATTGTTCGTGGCTGCTGTGGGGTCGTTGCCATCAAAAATAGCTGGGTAACTGGCTATATACGATTTTCCGTGTAACAAATAAACGTTAATTTGAGTTGAAACGCTAGAAGGAGTTCGGAAGACAGATGAAAGATAGCGACACCGCAGAGAGGGGAGTAATGGATACAGAAGACCGACTCAGTTATTTAATATCGCTCACACTTTTCAATTTGTTCTCCTGTTCTAATTATTTTGCCGAATATTCTTGAAATCCAAGAGAATATAACAAAAACTCAATAAATATTATCTTGGTATTTTATTATTATGATGTAAAAAAGCAGACTGCTTTTAGTACTCCGTGTACAGGAGGGTCGTGAGAAAACTGTGAACATGACAGCAGTTTCCTTTTATTTTTCATTGCAAAGCAACAACGGCTCCAGGTATTTATAATACATTTCGGCCGATCATAATAACCACTGCTCGTCAGTGCAGCACTTTCACGTATCACTCAGTGCTGACGTTAGCCACGGCTGGGATTCAAACTCATGCAGCTGGGTTCACTGTTGCGGTGCTTGCCGTGATATTTTTCGTGCTGAAAAGTGTGCAAAGGACCGCGGAGAGACGCACGCTCAGATTTACTCCGAGGGGACAGGAAGAGGAATGCGTGAGTTGGAGAACGCCACGCAGGTTGGAAAACGTCGGATTCACTTTTGAGGCAAAGTAACGGCTATGGGGGGCGATGGCCGAGATCAAGGATGGAGTGGCAGCCAGAAGAGCGTGGCGACTTGTGGAGGAGAGATGACGTGAGCTCGAGTGGCCGGTGCCAGATGCACGGGGAGATGATATGGTGGCTCGGGGAGGCGCTTATCTGGCAGTGGATCGTTCCGTGACCGATGCCGATGTCTCTTGAAGAGAAATACGGCCACTAACCCGTGCCAACACTCGTCATCATCATCAAAGGCCTCGCTTGCCCAGTTGCCGTCCGGCCGACGTGAAATCTCCCCCCCCCCCACCACGAGGGACACAGCAATAACGCTGCCGTTATTATTGCAGCGCCTCCAACTCGTGCGGGACAGCAGCAGCGAGCAGCTGCGGTTGCTCAACAAGTAGCTGAGCGCGCGTGGGAGGAGAGGAGGAGGCGGAGGTTCAATCTGTTTGGGAATCTGCAGTGACGAGATTGGAAGCGTAAATGTCATGCGCACGCCTCTGCATGAACGTGTGTGCGTGTCTGTGTGTCTGTGGGGAGCGGTAGTGTAGCGGTTAGCGTGCTGCGCTACGAACACGGCGACCAGAGTTCGATTCCCATTCACGGTCAACACCAGTGACGATTATATGAACCGGTCCTGGGCCTCCCCTAGGTCGACTTAGCCTCAAATGAGTACCTTGTGTGGTGTGTAAACATCGCCACTAGGGAGACAAAGGCGGCCGGGCGTGGTGCTGCGTGTGTCTGTGTGTGTGGGGAGTGGTAGTGTAGCGGTCTACTCAGCCTCAATTGAGTACTTGGTGCGGTCGTGTAGTAAACATCGCCACTGGGGAGACAAAGGCGGCCGGGCGGGCAGGCGGGTGTGGTGTTGGCCACCCACCCCCTCGTGTGCGGTGTTGGCCACCCACCCCCTCGTGTGCCGTACTGGCCTTCATAGGTGCTCGCTGACAGCACTTGGGGGCCGTCCATAAATGATGTCACGCGTTTTTGGACGATTTTTTACCCCACCCCCCTCGTCACACGGCGTCACAAAAAGTCAGACCCTCCTGACGTCACAAAGCTCTCCCCCCCCCTCCAAAACTATATTTCAATTTTGAAAATTAAACATGCTTCAAATCGCTTTAAACTATTGTCATTGTAGAGCGTATTTAATGTGGCGCTGCACTCTGATGTTGTAGGGGGAAACACGTATTAAAAAGGAGGCGTTGGAAAGCTTAAATTTAGCATAAAATTCACTTGAAAATATTCAACGTTTAACTAAAACTGCAGATGTTCTGAATATTATATTGAAATTATCTTATAATTATAATATTAAAAGTAATTATAACTATAAAAAAATACTTGAAACTTTGTAGTAGAACGAAGCAAAATGGAGAGTACAATTATAACAATCACATATTAATTCCACAGAATGAAAAGCCCTGGTAGAATCATTAGAATCAAAATGTTTAATAACAATCATTAAAAACAATTTTTAAATGTATGCTTCTCCATTATCCCATGGAGAAGCAAAATACTCCTTCATGGAATAAATAAAAGGTGACCTTAGCAAATTTAAATAATGAAATAGTTAATAATGAAAATTAATCAAAATTAGTGTTATTTAAAGTTGCTCATTTTGATGTGACGTCACTTCGTCACAAATGTCTGACCCCCCCCCCCCTAGGTGCGTGACGTCATTTATGGACGAACCCTTGCCCCAACAGTCTGTTAAGGCTACACAGATGATCTTTGTCTTTGTGTGAGTGTGTGTGGCACAGTAGGGGGCACAGGTGGTGCATCAGCCAATCATCTCGGTCATCTCAGTCAGTCGACGCGTGGCACCTGCTGGGTCTGCCCCGTGACCTCCTGCCAGCGGGCGTTCGACACTTCACGTGGCCTCAAGGTGCACCTAGCCTGGCACAAGCGTCGTGGTGACGTCACTGCCACTTAGTGGCGAATGGCGGTTGTTGTTGTGTCTTTGTTGATACTTCCCACCTTGACGCAGAAGAGGAGCGACACGGGGACCGTGAAGATGCAGAGCAGCACGGCGAGCGCAGTCAGCAGCCACTCGCAGGGGGCGACGCGCAGCGACTTTACAGCTACACACAAAGACAAATGCACAAAGACCCCCCCCGTAAAAGCCTTGACAGCCTGTTGGGGCAAGTGCTGGTGGCGAGCAGCACCGATGAAGGCTGGAACGGCACACAAAGGGGGTGGGGTGGCCAATACCACGCCCGGCCGTTTTTTCAGCTCCAGGCCCAGGACATATTCATATATTCGCCACAATTGTTGGTTTGTGAGCGGGAATCAAGCTCGGGTTGCGGGTTCATAGCGCAGTGCGCTAAGGGGACGTCCATAAATGACGTCACGTGATTTTGGACGATTTTTGACCCCCCCCCCTTCGTCACACGACGTCACAAATAGTCAGACCCCGCCTCAAATATGACGTCAAAAAGCTCTTCCCCCACCCCCCAAAAAAAATAAAACATGCTTCAAATCGCTTTAAAATATTGTCATTGTAGTGCGTATTTAATGTGGCGCTACACTCTGATGTTGTAGGAGAAAACATTTATTAAAAAGTCTATTTAATAAAGTAGAACGTGTTGTATATATTTATTTAAAGTTGCGCATTTTGATGTGACGTCACATTTCTCACCCCCCCCCCCCTCGTCACACATCGTCGCAAATGTCTGACCCCCCCCCCCCCCCCAGGTGCGTGCCGTCATTTATGGACGGCCTCTCACCGCAGCACCACCACCGCTGCTCAGTCACACGCAGACAAACATCCCCCGTATAGCCTCATCAGACTTTCGGGGCAAGTGCTGTGAGCGAGTAGCAGCACCTACACGGGGGCCACCCACCTCCTCGTGTGCCCTGCCGGCAGCCTTCTGACGGTACAGTGTAGTGACATCGCGGGGTGTCGCTGTGTAGTGCCGGCCCTAGAGGGGCACGGTGAGCGGTGTAGCGACATCGCGGACACCACGTGGTGTGGGTGTAGTACCAGCCCTAGAGGGGCTCGGTGAGCGCTGATTGATAGCGCTGGATGGCATCGCGCTTGGCGTGTTGTTCATCCTGAAGAAACCTTCGTCTACGCGGACCTGGACCCAAGCTGGGGTCCGGTCCGTAGTAGCTTGTTACGGTGTAATTAGTGCGGTTAGCCTGGTGGTCACCACCACAGGTTGTTATTCTGTAAAGGGGCAGTTCGCCCGTGTGTTGGTGTTAAATAAATGCGTTGTCTCCAAGAGTACGTCTGCCACTCAACTGAACCCATGTATCGTGGAATCAATCGATTAAACGATACATGTACAGTACACGCCCAACACCAGTGACGATGTTCATAACTGGTCCTGGGCCTGAGCCTCAGATGAGTGCAAACATCGTCACTGGGGAGACAAAGGCGGCCGGGCGTGGTGGTGGCCACCCACCCCCTCGTGTGCCGTCTTCATAGGTGCTACTCGCTAACAACACTTGCTCCAAAAGCATGTTCAGGCCACACGGGGGATCTTGGCCTTTGTGACGACACTCACTTTGTTCTATATTACCAGGTAAGGCCCACTGAGCAACATCGGCCTTTTTTAGAAGCGACCTGGCCACAAGTGATAACGAAGTGGCCCATCATGTGGAAAGTTATAGCAGCCGAAAACTCGAAACGCGTGTTGTTGATCCTAAACACGCAGGGAAAACCCGAAGCACCCAGAGAAAAATCAACGCGACCGCGGGGAGAACACGCAAACTCCAAAAATACAGCAGGCGTCAGGGTCGGGATCGAACCCACGCACCTCCCGTGTACCAGGCGAGGTAGTGAACATCTCCTAGTCACCGTGGCGCCCCTGCCAAGGCTACACGTGAGACACGTGTGTGACTGCACACACACGTGCGCTTACGCCGCCGCGCACCTTCATCCGTGCGCTCCGCCTCCAGGGCCGTGTCAGCCGCCCGCTGCTCCAGGGCCTGGTCGACGTCGATCACCAGGGACGAGCTCACGGGACCGCCTCCTCCTCCTAGCGCTGCGTCCACGCGCGTGCCGCGCACAGCGCCGCTCTGCGCATGCAAAGACAAAGGCACCCCCCCCCCCCGTGTAGCCTTTAATATACTTGTTGGGGCAATGGATGTATGTGTGTACCTCTTTGTTGAACTTCTTTCGCACCGTACATAGCCAACCGTGCTTAACAGGATGAAGGCCGGCACAGCGCGCGAGGAGGAGAGCCCCACATCTACATGACCCTCCGTATGAGCCATGGGGGTTATTTGACGATACTTTACCGCGCTAGTCAGCGCGGGTCAGCAAAGGGGGAGTCCAGGTCATGTTCCGAACCTCAGAGGTAATGTACCACTCATGTTAGCAGCAGGCAGGAATCAAATGCAGGTCGCCGTGGTTGGCAGTGTGCTAACCATTGCGCCACCGCTCGCCCCCACCACACTCACAAATGATACAATCACAGAGAGCATCTACCCCGGACAGCTCCTTGTCTCACCTCCGTTAGTTTCTTGCAGCTCCTCACGACACCCGTACGACAAGAGGCTACGTGCACCCAGCACCACCACCCCCACCCTCACCACTACCAACCACCACGCTTACCACCTCCACCCAGGACCAACTCCACCAAACCCGACTTCCACCCAGCCATCACCACCACCTGCATCCACCCAGCTCCACCTCCGGACGACTTCCTCACCCTGGAGCCGCTGCCGCTCCGGGAGGTCGCGCCGTTGCGCGCCTCCCGCTTGGAGCGCCTCTCCATCGCTCCTCGCGAGTCGCCTGGGTCAGAGCCGCCGAGAGGACTGACGGGGCCCCCTCCCTCGTTCCTGCTTCTCCTGATGAACGATGGAGACGCCGGGGAGCGAGCGAGTGAGCGAGCGCCGTGAACTCGGACCACGTCGACGGAGAAGCGCTTATAGGCGCGATGGGAGGACGAGGATGAGGAGGGGGAGGGTTGGTTATGCAGAGCGGTGTCGCAAAACCGGTTGCGTTAATGAGTTGGGGAGTGAAGTTGGGGAGTGAATTATTCCGCGCGCGTTCCGCAGATTAAACGCAAACACAGGCAGTGGTGACCCCTCTCCTCCGCAATTCAGCACCGCCATGCGAGCCGATAGTGACTCCTCGCCGCGCGTTGTCATCGATCCACACTGCTGGATGCAGGCCTACAATCACCTTGGCAGGCACGGGGGTTGATTGGCCATACTTCACCACCTGGTCAGTGCGAGTTGATGAGTGGGAGGGGGTGGAGAGTGTGCCAAGGACTGGCTCAGATATGACGCTCCACTGATGTTAGATCGTAGGTTCAAAGCGCAGTGCGCCAACTACGAGGCTACAGCTGCTGCTTAATGGTTGCTATTGTACATTCCCATGACATGACTGTATGTCCGTGTGTTGAACTTCCTTCGCAACATAGCCAATTGTTGCGCTAATCGGAGGTGTGGGGGGGGGAAGGAAAACAAACAGAACACAAAAGAAATTAGTTTCTCAATCTAGACATAAAAGTGCCTAATTCCAGTGGATTGCTAATGTAATGTAGTAACTCCACGGGAGACGACTTCACGGGTAACACACTCTTTATTTTATCAAACTTGGTTACAGGTGACTAACACCTACTTTGTATCTCGGGTGACAAACACCCACTTCGCTACTTGGCGACTAACGCCCACTGAGTTACTCGGATGACCAACATCCACTTAGTACTCGGGTGACAAACACCCACTTAGCTACTTGGCGACTAACGCCCACTGAGTTACTCGGATGACCAACATCCACTTAGTACTCGGGTGACAAACACCCACTTAGCTACTTGGCGACTAACGCCCACTGAGCTACTCGGATGACCAACATCCTCTTAGCTACTTGGCGACTAACGCCACTGAGCTACTCGGATGACCAACATCCACTTAGTACTCGGGTGACAAACACCCACTTAGCTACTTGGCGACTAACGCCCACTGAGCTACTCGGATGACCAACATCCACTTAGCTACTCGGCGACTAACGCCACTGAGCTACTCGGATGACCAACATCCACTTAGCTACTCGGCGACTAACGCCACTGAGCTACTCGGCTTCACTAGGTCTTCAGCTCCGTCTTCGGGTCTTCAACTGGGTAACTCTCCCCGAGTGCTCTCGCGCGTCCCCCTTTATACCCCACCTGCGGACGTCGCTGCGAGCACCCACTTATTCGACCAATCGCCGGGTGCTGGCTACGATCCTCTTTTCCCACATCTCATCGTGCCTCACCACTCACTCCGCGCCGCCTCGTCATCTGTCACTCCCGGCGCGCGCGTCCACACCACGCCCACAACGCGTGCCCAACCCCGCACCCCGCGCCGCCCCGTGATCCATCACTGTCACAGTCGGCGCACGTCAATACCACCACTACATCACCCCCTACCACATAGCTCGCAGCCGCCCCGGCTGCTACAAAAATTACAAACCCTCCCTGTGTGCCCCGTAACACAACACAACAACAAGAACAACAACTAAGCTAACAACACAACACGACGCGAACACCACCATCCGCAACCCTCAACCAATGCCACCGCGACAACAGAACAATATATACAAACCGGCGAGTGACAATAGCAATGTGTATACAAAAAAAATAAATGGAAATTTTTTTTTTTCTATCGACTCGTGCAGTGTCCCCTTTTCTTCCGAGCGTCCCTACAACGGGACATTATCCCGGCAGAGGGGAACACCGGGCGAGCTCGGTGTAGAGCACAAAAAAAACCCGTCCTCATGAAAATTGTTGAGACCTAGCCCGAGTCCGCCTTGCCGGTCCGTCGTACGGCACCAGACGCGGTTGAACGTCCGGTGGTGCCGGCGGTTCAGGAAGACATCGGCCAGGCATCGAGGACTCGTGCGTGCCCCGGGGTTCAGGCTCTCGATGGTCAGCAGCCGTCAAGCCCGAGGCACCTGGGGGTGGGTCAGGTGGAGACACGTGAGGATCAGCCTGCGACACCTCCCTCCCCGAGTCGACGGTCACATCACACGCCCGGTCGTCACGGCACAGAACGGGGTCACACGGTGCCGCATAGGGCTTCAGTCGGGAGGGGTGCACATACCAACGGCGTTTCCCCCATTTAATCTGTATACTCTGGGGCCGTGCAACCCGCACAATTTCCACCGGTCCCCTCCAAGGTCTCAACAACTTGGGGGACGTAGCCAACGGTGCATGTGGACAATGCAGCCAGGCCTTATCGCCTGGTTTCCAATCATGCGTATGCACCCTCCGCTCATGCAATTTCTCGTTTGCAATTTGCCGCGACCGCGAATTCAACCTTGCCCCCTCCCGCGCTTCAGTCAATTTGGCGATATTAAATTTGATGTGGTCTGCCAATTTAGATTTTGCACGTGGCTGGGAAATCCCCAGTTGGACGTCCATGGCCGGATCGGCCTCCCGCCCATACATAAGAAAAAATGGGGAAAACCCTGTCGCCGCATGAGGGGCCATTCGATAGGCCGCGAGTACCCCCGGCACCTGTAAGTCCCAATCAACCTGATCGTCGCAGACCTGTTGGCACAACATAGACGTAATCGTTCTGTTCAGACGCTCAACCATCCCGTCAGTCTGCGGGTGGTAGGGGGAAGTACGCACTTTCTTTGTACCCAACAGGTCGCACACCTCGCGCAACAAAACGCTCGAAAAATTCTTCCCTTGATCCGTCAGCAAGCGTTCGGGGGCGCCCTTGTCCAACACATAACCCTGGACAAAGGCGTCCGCCACCGCCGCAGCCGACTGGTTGGCGAGCGGCCATGCCATAGGCCATCGGGTGAAGTATTCCACGCCAACCAGCAGGAACCTATTTCCCCTTGGTGTAACCGGAAAGGGCCCCAAGATGTCCAACGCTACCAATTCGTTTATACGCGAAACCTGAATGGATTGCAGCGGTGGATTAGCCGCCAATGGTGGCGGTTTCCTTTTGGCGCACTCTACGCATCCCTTAAGAATATTCGCCACGTCGTTACCCATCCCCGGCCAATAATAGTCTCGCTGGATTAGGGCGAGCGTTTTGTGAAAACCCAGATGCATGAGCCGTTCATGAGCTGCCAGAACAATCCTACCCCGCATAGCAACAGGCACCACGAGCACGTGACGCCGGGACATGTTGTCCCACCTCATCAACAGGCCCTGTCTGCACACCCAGGAACCGACCCGCGCCTCCCCTTGTTCGGGAGCGCCAACTTTCCGACGCAGCGTAAGTAGGGAGCTGTCGGACATCTGGAGGCGGCCCCACTCAACGAGGGGCAACGACAACAGCGAATCCCTCCCCGTGGGGGCGTCCTCTCCCGGGGTGTCAGTGGCGGCGAGCGCAACTCCCGGGGCGCCGGCGACCGGGGGTTTGCACCGCGCTGATCCCAACAAACATGTGCAGTCCGTGCACGGCGGCAACCGCGACAAGGCGTCCGCGTTTGAGTGGCGCAACCCTTTTCGGTAAATCGTCGTGAATTGGTAGTCTTGAAGGACCTCCAACCATCGGGACAATTGGCCCGATGGCTGCGCCACGCGCATAGCGTATTGTAGAGCCGCATGGTCCGTCCGGACCGTAAAATGACGGCCGTAAAGATACGGCCTGAATTGCTGTGTAAAAAACACAATGGCTAACAATTCACGACGAGTTACGCAATAGCGTTGTTCTGCGGGGGAAAGAACCCTACTACCGTAGGCGACCACCCGTTCAACCCCCCCGACCAACTGTGAGAGCACCCCCCCGATACCCGTATTGCTGGCGTCCGTGTCAAGCAAAAACGGTTGTGTGAAATCGGGGTAACACAAGGGGGGAGCCTGCACCAAAGCGTCACGGAGGGAGCAGAACGCATCCTCCTCCTCTGCCCCCCAGTGAAACCTCACACCCTTAGCCGTCAAAGCGTGCAGGGGCTTGGCTATGGTGGCAAATTGCTTGACAAAACGACGGTAATAGGAGGCAAAACCAATGAAACTACGAACCTCCGTGACCGAGGTTGGCGTTGGCCATGAGCTGACGCAATGCGTCTTAGCAGGGTCCGTCGAGATCCCTGAACGACTCACGATATGGCCCAAATACCTGACAGATTCCCGAAGCAGAAAACATTTAGCCGGTTTAAATTTTAGCTTAGCGGAACGCATCCTGAGGAACACCGCTCTCAGTCGCTGGAGGTGCTCCTCGAAAGTCCGACTAAAGACGATAATATCGTCAAGATAAATCAAACAGGTATCCCATTGGAGGCCTGACAAAACCAATTCCATGAGTCTCTGGAACGTGGCGGGGGCGGAATGTAAGCCCATGGGCAAACGGTTGAATTCAAAAAGGCCCCCAGGTGTGCGGAAAGCAGTTTTAGGTTTAGACTCGTTATCGAGTGGCAATTGCCAAAATCCAGAAAGCAGATCGAGTGTGGAAAAAAACTGCGCTCCCGCCAAGGCATCCAGCGACTCATCCATCCTGGGGAGCGGATACGCATCCGCCATCGAGATTTTGTTTAAGCGGCGGAAATCGACACAAAACCGCAAGGACCCGTCCTGTTTCTTTACTAGGACAATAGGAGCACCCCACGGACTAGAAGAGGGCGAAATGATATCGGCCGCCAACATATCATTAACCGCCGATTGCACATGTTCCTTCTCGGCCGGGCTGAGCCGGAAAGGATTCTGACGAATAGGGGCCGCGTCCCCTGTAGCTATGTGGTGGCGCAACAGGTCAGTGCAGCCGATATCGTACTTATGTTTGCTGAACACGTCAGCAAACTCAATGAGCAAACCCCTCAATGCTCCCAATTGCACCCCGGACAAGTTAGCAGAACCCGCACACAGCGAGTCCAACCACTCAGTCCCCTCATCACTTTGAGGATGCGACTCGACAGTAAAATCTGCTTGAGCCACGAGCCGTTCCTCAACGGGCAGCGGCGCGGCGTGAGCCAGCACCGTTCCCTGCGCAATTACGGCCGGCCGCGACCCCGTATTCAGGACCATTACGAACGGCTCACTGTCCCCTCTCACCATGGTTTGAGCAACCGCTAAGTCGAGGCCCTTACTGGCTCTGTTTGACGGCCCTAACAGCACCCCCTGTGCCTCCGCACCCACCTCGAGTGGCTTCCTGAACCGAAGGGGTACTAACATTTGCGATCCCGGGGGTACCCGTACAGTGTGAGTCGCCAGCGCCTGCACCGTCGCACAAACCGTGCGCACTTTGATAGGGCTCGACAAGAAGGCAACCCGCCGACCTGACGGAAGCTCTATGCAGGCCTGATCAATAAGAATTTTGATGGGCATTTTTGACAAAAAGTCCGTACCTAGCAAACAGGGAACGGCCAGCGATGATGATACAAAAATAGGGCCCGCTAATTTAATGTCCCCAATGCAAATAGTCGCCCGAATCTGGCCGATGATCCCCAGGGATCCCCCATTCGCCGCATAAAATGGCACGTCTACCGGCAGAAGGGGTCTACTTTGGACGGGAAGGATGTTATAAATAAGGTCCGAGATGATGGTGGCCGACGCACCCGTGTCAACAAGCACCCGGACCTCAACCCCGTCAATGAACCCCGTTACCACGGACGACCCGGCTGACGCAGCCACGATCCTGTGGGCCAATTCGGACCACTCGACTGCTTGCGGGCCGCGTATGGACCCCCCCCGCCGAATTGAACCCCCGGCACCCAGCCGCGAACCCCCCACCGCGAAGCGGCGACCCGAATGTGCCGTGTTTGTGGACCGAACGTGTGAGGTGCCGCGACTTGCCGGGTTTTGTTGGGATGACTTGTGGCCCTGGTCGTCGTCCCGACGTGGTCCTGCGGTGCGCGGACGCGGGGCCCGGCACCCGGCTGCGACGTGACCCCGAAGGCCGCAGTTGTAGCAGACGACGGACGTCGTAGGTTTCGGTTGCTCCAGCTTGCGGGGCGAACGTGTGGGCGAACGACCTCCCGTTCTCCACTCCCCCGGACACGGTGCAGCGAAGGCCCGCTCCTGCACCGCAGCTGGCTGAGGTTCGGCGATCGTGGCGGCCAGTGCCGCATTCCCCGGCCATTTGCAGACGACCCCCGGCTTGCGTTTGAGGACCTCGTACGCGTGAATGCTCGTGGCGATCGCCAGGGAGCAGATCTCCATCTCGTCTGCCACGTTGATGGGGACCCCCAACTCGTGGGCCAACACCAGCAGCTGCTCCGTCACCATGGCGTCCTTCCCCTCCTTATCCATGCGGGGAAAAGCCGCGTCCGCCAAGGCGAGCAGTGCCGTGCGGTAGGCTAGCGTCGTTTCCCCAGCCACCTTCCGCCGATCGTAGAACTGGTGGCGGCACGTGGAGGGCGGCCCGAACACCTTCGCCATCAGGTGTAGTGCGGCCTGGAGCGTAGAGCGGGACGACCTTGCAGCAGATGTGAAGGCTGCAAGCGCGTCGTCGTCAAGCATCGCTGGCAACGCACGCAGGGCAGTGGTGTCGGACCACCCCGACATCTCCTGATGAGCGAGGAACCTTCGTTGGAAGGCTCCCCAGTCGCCCCCATCCGCCTTGAACGCCGACAGCGCGGGCAATCTTTGCTGGAGGACCCGATCGTCGTCGACGTCGGAGAGATTTTCCCGCGCTCCGCTGGAGTTGTGTAAAATGTCGGCTCGGTTGTCAGGCGCAAAATGGAGGGCTCCGGCGCGCGCCGATGACGTGGGCTGCGCTGCGCGGAGGTGTCCGGCCACGTGGCGTCCGTCTTTCCCGCCAATCGGCGGCGGCCCCCCAAAAACGGCGGCAACTTCCAGGCTTTTGGCGCGAAGCGCCCTTTGGCGGGAATCCTCCACCGTCGCTTCCTCAACGACCCCCGCAGCCGTTTTTCCGCTCGCTGGAACGGAGATGTCGGCCAAGACAGCGGCGGCGGCGAGTAGCAACTCCGCCAAGCGGGCGTGCGCGTCCTGGAGGCCGGTGTCGGAGGCCAGCGGAGCGTCGGCCATCACCGCGAAGTGCTGCATCGGCGGCAACTCCTCGTCCTCTACTCCCGAGGTCGGTGTCCCCGGTACGCAGTCGTCATCCCGACCTCGCTCGTGGGTACGGGTAGTCTTCCTTGTGTCCATACTTCTTGAAGACAGGTTTACTTCTGACGCCAGTTGTAATGTAGTAACTCCACGGGAGACGACTTCACGGGTAACACACTCTTTATTTTATCAAACTTGGTTACAGGTGACTAACACCTACTTTGTATCTCGGGTGACAAACACCCACTTCGCTACTTGGCGACTAACGCCCACTGAGTTACTCGGATGACCAACATCCACTTAGTACTCGGGTGACAAACACCCACTTAGCTACTTGGCGACTAACGCCCACTGAGTTACTCGGATGACCAACATCCACTTAGTACTCGGGTGACAAACACCCACTTAGCTACTTGGCGACTAACGCCCACTGAGCTACTCGGATGACCAACATCCTCTTAGCTACTTGGCGACTAACGCCACTGAGCTACTCGGATGACCAACATCCACTTAGTACTCGGGTGACAAACACCCACTTAGCTACTTGGCGACTAACGCCCACTGAGCTACTCGGATGACCAACATCCACTTAGCTACTCGGCGACTAACGCCACTGAGCTACTCGGATGACCAACATCCACTTAGCTACTCGGCGACTAACGCCACTGAGCTACTCGGCTTCACTAGGTCTTCAGCTCCGTCTTCGGGTCTTCAACTGGGTAACTCTCCCCGAGTGCTCTCGCGCGTCCCCCTTTATACCCCACCTGCGGACGTCGCTGCGAGCACCCACTTATTCGACCAATCGCCGGGTGCTGGCTACGATCCTCTTTTCCCACATCTCATCGTGCCTCACCACTCACTCCGCGCCGCCTCGTCATCTGTCACTCCCGGCGCGCGCGTCCACACCACGCCCACAACGCGTGCCCAACCCCGCACCCCGCGCCGCCCCGTGATCCATCACTGTCACAGTCGGCGCACGTCAATACCACCACTACACTAATATCGGAAGATATAGCGTTCCAGACGGCCGCAGAAACGCATCTGTAAAGCGAGCGATGTGGTGACGTTTCGACTTAAAGCTTTCGTGACTGCAGGGATTAATCTTCTTGGTTTTTTCGGTAAAGTCACGTAGAATGGAAATAATAAAATAATAAAAATAAAACATAATAAAATAATTCTCACGACGTTTCGGCCACAACGCAAGCAGCCGTCCTCAGGTGAAGAACAGGTCTGTCGAGAAGACAGTCTGAATGACAACCCCAGGCTTGGAGCGTCTTTTTTAAGCTGGGATGGAGGGGGGGAGAGCGCCTTGACAAAAGAATTTGCATATCAATAGGAATTTAGCATATTTATGGGAAATGCAGATATGCGATTAGTACTACTTGTGAAATGCGTAGGAGGTTTGGCGAGGGGTTTAAAGTCATTATGCTAGTGCATTATGCAGGATTAGCAGCATCAAAGGGAGGGTGTAGGGGTAACATTAATAAAGAGAAGGAATTCATCTTCTTTGTTCTTCCGGTAAAGTCACGTAGAAGGGAAGTAAAAAATTAATAAAAATAAAACATAATAAAATAATTCTCACGACGTTTCGGCTACAACGCAAGCAGCCGTCTTCAGGTGAAGAATGAGACACTGCCAAGCTTGGAGCTTATATATAAGCTGGGTTGGAGGTGGAAGAAGAGCGCCTTGACAAAAGAATTTGCATATCGAGAGGAATTTAGCATTTTCATGGGAAATGCGTAGGAGGTGGGCGGGGGGGTTTCAAAGTCATATTATGCCCATTATGCAGGATTAGCAGCATCAAAGGGAGGGGGTAGGGGGTAGCATTAACAAAGGGAGGGAATGTTAATAGTATGTAGAAGCAATGGAACATGTCAATGGGAGAGCGACGACAGGAGACCCGCAGCGGAGCAAATAATACAGTCAATTCCAGTGAGTGGACTGCGGTCTGAAAGTCACCGTAAACGTGAACAACAATCAGTTAAGATCCGAAATGGTTTATTACGTCCTTCCAATGATTGCTGAGCCAGAATCCATCTTCTCGGTTGAAATTGTCTCTGTGTTTGTATATGTGGATCGCCTCATGAACGAATCTCTCATGGTCGCCAGATGGCTTGCAGAGAACCTCTGTCTTGGAGAAGTCAATGTCACGTGAGCCCACTGAATTGTAACAGTGATCTGCCACGGCTGAGGTGTTTGTCCTACCGTGTTTCAGGTCTGCTTTATGTTCACGGATGCGGTCTGAGACATGTCATTTGGTTTCTCCAATGTAACTGCTACCACAGAGGCAACTTAGTTTGTAGACGCCAGGGTACTGTATGTCTGGAACCACGTCTTTTACAGACGGGACCAGATCACGGATTTTATGTACTGTGTTGAATCGGACCTGGATCTTGTGTTTAATCAGGATTTTGAAGATCTTTTTTGTGACCCCAGCAATGTAGGGTAAGGTGATGGTTTTGAAAGGCTCCTCATCAGCAAAGATGAGCGTTTTGAATTAGCTCAATTAAAAAAGAGGGATGACATTGTCATCCTCTCAGCTGACAAAGGCAATGCCACTGTCATCATGGACAAAATAGAATACAACAACAAAATTCAAGAACTACTCAACGATAGCAGCTATATAAAAATAACAAGTATAACCCGTAAAAACAAAGTTTTTCACTATAAATCCTTTATATGCGTGGCGGCTAGAGTCCTCTCGTCCTCTGACTTGAGATGGCTGCCACCTATGGGTCAGATGATTGCATGGCAGCATTAAGCAATTGGTAATTAAATATAATATTTTTGTCCTAAAAAGTGTAAGATTTTGGAAAAAAGATTTTCAAGAACATTTATTGTCACGCACAACGAGTCTCTGTGGAAAATGTCAGCTCAATTGGATCACGGGAAGTGGGTTAAAAAACGACCGAAAGATTTGCACGGTCCTAAGCAAGCAAGCAAGTGAACTTAATATAAAGGATTTTAAAAAGAGACCCCACCAACAGCCTCGTTACTAAAACCAACAAAATCATTTCTGATTCAACCGCATTAATTGATCAAACCAAACAGTTCTCGTTGAAACCTTCTGCAGCCAGGCCACCAAGATTATATGGCCTTCCAAAGATACATAAAGAAGATATGCCTCTTCGTCCCATTGTCTCTACTATCAACTCCCCCACATACAAACTGGCTCGTTTTTTGTCTGAAATCCTGTGGCCTTTCACTGGAAAAACCACCTCTGCGGTACTAAACTCCACTGACCTGGTATCGACAATCAAGGGAATTTCCCTGTCCCCAGACGACCTGCTTGTCAGTTTTGATGTGGTTTCCTTATTCACCAAAGTTCCTGTACCTGACACCATCGCAATCATTGAAGACTTGGTTCATCAAGGACTGAATACTGGGGTACCCCCCCTGGTGAGACACTGCTTAACCAATACATATTTCACCTGGAATGGAACTTTCTGCAAACAAACTGAGGGCACCCCAATGGGCTCCCCCCTATCTCCGGTTGTAGCCAACGTTTTCATGGAGAAATTTGAGACTGACGCCATCCAGACTGCCACTCTACGCCCGACCTTATGGGAGAGGTACGTAGATGACACTTTTGTCATCTGGCCACATGGCCGGCCTGCTCTAGACCAATTCCTCAACCACATCAATTCCATACACCCAGCCATCAGATTCACCATGGAATTCGAAAAAGATGGCAAGCTACCCTTTTTGGATGTCCTAATTAAAAAGAGACCTGATGGTTCAATGAGCCATTCTGTCTACAGGAAAGCCACTCATACGGATGCTTACCTAAAACCGGATTCCCACCACCATCCATCCATCCCAGAAGAACTCCCTCATCAAGACTCTATACCATAGAGCCCAATGCATCTCCGACCAGGAACACATTGCCAGTGAACTCAAACACGTACGCCAAGCTCTTAAGGCTAATGGTTACTCCGACTACACAATCCGTAAAGCCATCACTCCAACCATCAAGAAGGATCCTGTTGAGGAGCCTTTCAAAACCATCACCTTACCCTACATTGCTGGGGTCACAAAAAATATCTCCAAAATCATGATTAAACACAAGATCCAGGTCCGATTCAACGCAGTACATAAAATCCGTAATCTGGTCCCGTCTGTAAAACACATGGTTCCAGACATACAGTACCCTGGCGTCTACAAACTAAGTTGCCTCTGTGGTAGCAGTTACATTGGAGAAACCAAACGACATGTCTCGGACCGCATCCGTGAACATAAAGCAGACCTGAAACACGGTAGGACAAACACCTCAGCCGTGGCAGATCACTGTTACAATTCAATGGGCTCACATGACATTGACTTCTCCAAGACAGAGGTTCTCTGCAAGCCATCTGGCTACCATGAGAGATTCGTTCATGAGGCGATCCACATATACAAACACAGAGACAATTTCAACCGAGAAGATGGATTCTGGCTCAGCAATCATTGGAAGGACGTAATAAACCATTTCGGATCTTAACTGATTGTTGTTCACGTTTACGGTGACTTTCAGACCGCAGTCCACTTACTGGAATTGACTGTGTATTATTTGCTTCGCTGCGAGTCTCCCTCCACCGCTCTCCCATTGATATGTTTCATTGCTTCTACATACTATTAACATTCCCTCCCTTTGTTAATGCTACCCCCTACCACCTCCCTTTGATGCTGCTAATCCTGCATAATGCATGGGCATAATATGACTTTGAAAACCCCCCGCCCACCTCCTACGCATTTCCATGAATATGCTAAATTCCTCTCGATATGCAAATTATTTTGTCAAGGCGCTCTTCTTCCACCTCCAACCCAGCTTATATATAAGCTCCAAGCTTGGCAGTGTCTCATTCTTCACCTGAAGACGGCTGCTTGCGTTGTAGCCGAAACGTCGTGAGAATTATTTTATTATGTTTTATTTTTATTATTTTATTACTTCCCTTCTATGTGACTTTACCGAAAGAACCAAGAAGATGAATCCCTGCAGTCACGAAAGCTTTAAATCGAAATGTTAATAGTATGTATCTGCAGTAACTAAACCACCACGTAAACAACTAAAGTATAAACTACATAGTATCATCAGTATACTAAATATACTCTTCAATAAGCTGAGCTACTAACAGTAATACATTACAATTCTACGTCACAAAAAATATATGCTTCCAGCTAAACTTTATTCTCTTACATCACACGGGTATACCTCGTACTATATACTGCCATAGACAAACCCAACATTAAATTATATACTGTATTACGGTGACTTTCAGACCGCAGTCCACTCACTGGCATTGACTATATATCTTGTATTCTCCACAGGGAATGGATTCTTTTCTCTGCTGCAAGTTTCCTACCACCACTCTCCCATTGACATATTTCGTTGCTTCCTCTTAGTATCTTTCACGCGACGGTCAATGGTATAGTGTATAGCTGATTGTATAATAGTAAATAGTATGCAGTTGTAATGTTTTATACAATGTAAAAAGTAATATATAGTATCGTAATTGTATAGTGAATATACAGCAGTGCGATATACAGTAGGGTAAGTAGAATAATACAGTGTAATATTACAATGTATAAGGTATAGTGGTGTATTATAATAATACAGTATATAATTTAATGTTGGGTTTGTCTATGGCAGTATATAGTACGGGGTATACCAGTGTGATGTAAGAGAATAAAGTTTAGCTGGAAGCATATTATATTTTTTGCGACGTAGAATTGTAATGTATTACTGTTAGTAGCTCAGCTTATTGAAGAGTATATTTAGTATACTGATGATACTATGTAGTTTATACTTTAGTTGTTTACGTGGTGGTTTAGTTACTGCAGATACATACTATTACCATTCCTTCTCTTTATTAATGCTACCCCTACCCCCTCCCTTTGGTGCTGCTAATCCCGCATAATTCACGGGCATAATGACTTTAAACCCCTCGCCAAACCTCCTACGCATTTCACAAGTAGTACTAATCGCATATCTGAATTTCCCATAAATATGCTAAATTCCTCTTAATATGCAAATTATTTTGTCAAGGCGCTCTCCCCCCCTCTCCATCCCAGCTTAAAAAAGATGCTCCAAGCCTGGGGTTGTCATTCAGACTCGGTCTTCTCGACAGACCTGTTCTTCACCTGAGGACGGCTGCTTGCGTTGTGGCCGAAACGTCGTGAGAATTATTTTATTATGTTTTATTTTAATTATTTTATTATTTCCATTGTACGTGACTTTACCGAAAGAACCAAGAAGATGTGGTGACCGTCTTTGTTCAAGGGCTAGCCAGAAGCCGCTGATGCGAGGATGACCGGAGTTTGCGTGATGGTTTATGCTCTTTAACGAGATCAGCGAGGTACTGTCGTTAATTTATGGCAAGCGCTTTGTGTGTAAATGCGTGCCGTTCCATCCACAGGATGCCCACTGTTCGGGTACTTTACACCAACCGGGCAGCAACAACGGACCGCGAACACCAAGGGATGCCACAGAACCCCGCACAGAGAGACGCTCCGAGTGCTTGGTCCGGGGGCCGTATGAGCATGGTGGGGATGACCGGCAGTGCGTGAAGTTGAGGTGTGCTAGAGTCTGGGGTAACTGCTTTGTAAAAAATTATTGCAAAAAGCCCGCGACGCGATTATTACCCACAGATCTTCTCGGTTGACACTCGCATTCCAACATCTATTTAACTCTTTACGCGCAATCTGTTTGTAAATATATTATATATTCAGGGGTTGGTCTCTTTAGAGCGTATATGCTGTCAGTTTCCTGCCAAGTCAATTGCATTTTCATAAGTCGAGAACGGCCAGGCATAATTGTATTGGAATTAGTTTTTACAGTTTCCGATTGGCTGTTTGTATGTACGTGGATTGTAGAGAAACCTTTCCTAAACCGACTTGCTCATCTGTGCTTGGTTGGCCTCTAAATTTGCATCAATGAAACATACATATGCAAAGGGAAGATAAAAAAAAGTTTCGCCAACGTCATTCAGTGAAATTAACACGTGTTGTTGCAGAGACAGCAATGAATTTGGTGGCAGATCAGGAGCAATTATAAAGCAGTGGATGTTGTGTCAATATCAGTGGCCCCTCGCAAATAAAAAAACGAAATCCAGGACCTCCATTGTTTCTCCAGGAATTGATCAGAGATCCTCCAATCACAACTCAAAGCTTTACATAACATCATAAACAAGGATCTATTTGACAATGTAAACCAAGTATACGACTTGTAGGTGCAATGGCCTAAGGGCTTTGTGAATCAATGTTTTTTATAGCAGAAAACTTGACCAATTGAGATTTTTGGATTCTCAACTGCAGGATATGGCCCATAAAAGGTCGCTGGGCTACTCAATGTTAGGAGTCAGCGGCATTCTCAAGCGAACCCCGTGGTGATCGCGGTCAGTGCTCGCTGTATGTCCTCATCAAATGTTCTCACACACAAATCACCTTGCTACTCAATACATCACCAAGGTGGCAGGAGCAGCAGCACTTAACCCATATATTTACCAAGGTGAAACAAAAAATTGGAATGTAACTTTGTTTAAATGAAGCTGACACTTTATTATTCTATCTCGCACACCACGATCATCAAACAGCAGCAGCAGCCATCGTAAAGAGCATCATCACCATCATGAACAATGATCAGTCACCGTATTCACGTACAACTGTGGCCTCTTCCGTCACCGTCTGCACCAATTTGAGCAATGAGATTTTTTTTTTGCTCCAAAGTTTTTGATGGAAATGCCATTGCACCCCCACCCCCCACCTGACAGCGTGAACCACGACGGGACTGCACGGTAGAAATGCCTCAGAACCCACAGCACCGTTGCCCTCACCCCGGCCGCTCTGGGCCACCCTCAGACTGCGGGCATGAGTCGAGACAGTGGTCCGATGTTCAATTGCAAATGCGGCCGTCATTCCTGTTAAAAGTGGTGGAATGCTGGCTACAATCGAAAACCAAAAAGTATGGATCCTTGCAGTCACTAAAACTTCAAATCTAGAATCGAAGTGAATTGGACCTTTAAAACGTCTGAATCTTTTTAATGTAAAACAATTAAATTTTGGCATATGACATCATTCACGTGTCTACATTTCTATTGTACATACAAGGCCACGCATCTTGTTAAACGAACTATACAGACAAGATGCAAAAAGGTGTTCTCAAAACAGAATGCCGAATTGATATTCATCGCGTTGACAGGTAACAAAATATATTTAACATGTTAGAAAATTTACTTAATTTGTGCAGTGGAAGAAATCTGGGAAGCGAATCCCATGCAGAAAGATGCATTGCTAAATGATATATCGTGTTCTTTCATTGCTGTCATTCTGTCAATCTTAGGAAGCACCTGCTACATCAAATTAACGTGCTCGGTGGTTACACAAAACTAGTAAAACCCCACGTAAACTATTAAAAACAAACTACATTCGTGTCCATCACGCCAACTTTTGGTCAATGATGACCTGGACACAGGCCCACGCATGGTCCATAAAACTACGATTCAGTTAGACAAGAGAAGCACGTGCGGGACGCGGCCTACTCGGCATTCTGGGTAGCTGCGTGAATAAGTAAGTTGCGCATGTCTCGCGGCGGTCTCTCCGGCATTGCGAGCTCGGCTCGCGATGGTGTCGTCATGGAGATGAGTGGCATGTGAGGGTGTCACCGTGAGTGGTGCGTGAGGGTGTCACCGTGGAGGAGAGTGGTGAGTGAGGGTGTCACCATGGGGGGAGAGTGGTGAATGAGGGTGTCACCATGGGGGAGAGTGGTGAATGAGGGTGTCACCGTGGGGGAGAGTGGAGCGTGAGGGTGTCACCGTGAGTGGTGCGTGAGGGTGTCACCGTGAAGGAGGGTGGTGCGTGAGGGTGACACCGTGGAGGAGAGTGGTGAGTGAGGGTGTCACCGTGAGTGGTGCGTGAGGGTGTCACCGTGGAGGAGGGTGGTGCGTGAGGGTGTCACAGTGGAGGAGAGTGGTGAGTGAGGGTGTCACCGTGAGTGGTGCGTGAGGGTGTCACCGTGGAGGAGAGTGGTGAGTGAGGGTGTCACCGTGGAGGAGAGTGGTGAGTGAGGGTGTCACAGTGAGTGGTACGTGAGGGTGTCACCATGGAAGAGAGTGGTGCGTGAGGGTGTCACCGTGGAGGCGAGTGGTGAGGGTGTCACCGTGGAGGAGAGTGGTGAGTGAGGGTGTCACCGTGGAGGAGAGTGGGGTGACTGCGGGGGAGGAGACACCGAAAGAGCAGCCCGAGCCGAGAGAGCGTCCTCCTGGGGACCGCGAGCACTCAGCGATCGCTGCGCCGCAGGGGATGCGTCGTTCACGTTTTACTCTATTAGCCTGAATCGCAAAAGCCAAACACATTAGTCCGTACCACCATGGCCTTGAAATGAAAAATGTTAGCTTTAAATTGGCATGGGAACTAGTTACCTATTGGTAGATATTGGGTAACAGATAACCCCTTCAAAACGTATTAACACAAACTAATTTAAAAAAAGTGTAAAATGTTGCAGGCACGTGGAATCCTGGGCAACCACACTACCTTGTCCACAAGATAGTGTGTGTGTGTGTGTTGAGCTAGGGATTCTGTGTGTGTGTGTGTAGCAGGGGCGGAAGAGGCTCAGCTATGAGCCTGGAGTCCCCGTTCAAAGCCCGAGTGCTGGAGCCGGGACTGCTCAGCGTCGTTGCCGCCCCGGTCTGCGCTTCTTCTTGCGCACGGGGTCGAGCTCCTTGAAGGTCGCCTCCTCTGGCTCTCCTTCATCCTCATGCACCTTGTCTGATGAACATCACCAGGGCCCAGTCAACCACCGTAATTAGAAAACCACAGAGCCAGGCCCGCGAGCGTTTCGTCAACAACACAGGCTGCCCATCAACGCACGCCTAGTGCAGGCTCTGCCGTTCCAGGCTCTGCTCCTCCCCAGCCGCCTCCGCCATGCACTCAATCCAACACGGACGTTTTACAGGTGACCAAACATGAGACGGCAGAGTGAGGAATATGGACCCAATGGGTTGTATACAATCGCATATTGGCCATCTTTATACCCAAGAGCTACGAGTGAATGAGAAAGGCAGTTCCAAATCGGGCAAACCCCATACGACAAACCAGTGACGTAAGCTCATTTGGCTGTGACTCCAGTTGACATAAGAGAGTTGACTGCCGTGAGCTTGTCACTCCAACTGGATAAAAAATGACCTCAGGAATCAAGCAACAAACCTGCGTCAGCCACTTCGCGGACCACAATCGACTCCAGCTCCGTGGTGCATCTGTCCAAATGCTCCACCGTCGATCGCAGAATCTTACAGACTGCAAAGTGCATTCCGACATGCACACACGCAAATACCACGCGCGCACACACATGGGGATCATCAGGGATGGTGAGGTCAACTGCACGGTCATCGCGCAGTGGTCGACATGCTCGTGGAATCCTCCTCCACGGAGCCTGGAAGCCAACGCGGTTTCCCATTGCACAAACCACCAATGCACCAGAACGATAAATTATTTGGTGATGCTGCGCAAGCAGAACATAACAAGAAAACCACACGTTAGTCAATCACACCACGGCCTTAAACCTATCTAGAAGGCGACGTTTCGGGCAACGGCCCTCCTTCACAGCGCAGAGAGAGGCCAGAGAGTCTGCGTTTACAATTGCACGTCACCTGTGCACCGTGGCAACTAGCCGTGTGGCTCAGCGGCGGAGAGAGAAGGCTCGCGATTGCAAGGCTGCGAGTTAAAATCCTGGTTGATTCTAAATGTGGAGGGATTTCGGGGAGAACATGCAAACTCCAATTATAAAGGCGTCAGGGTCGGGATCTAATCCACGACCTCCTGTATACCGGGCGAGTAAGTTCACATCTCGCCACCGTGGCGCCCCATAACCTCCCTCACGAGGCACCGTGACTGTATCTGAGTGGCATCGCGGGTTTGGTATCGTCCAGATAAGGTACTGGATACCCGGCACCAAGGAGTCTGTGATCCGATGTGAAAATGCAGTGCACTCACTGTCTTCGGATTGACAACCACCAAGATTCACAACCACACAGATTAACTTGCTCTGTAAGGTTCCGTCTGCCAAAAGATGGACTGCAAATCACATTTAATTTAGGGAGTAAATAAAGTAAACGGTGTTCAAAGTAACCTCTTTAAAAGGAGTTCGGAGCCTTTACTCTATGACAGGATACAGTTTTGATTACAAAGCGGCACTTCTCCAAGATCCATCATCAGCAGATGCGAATCATTAAACCGCATCCGCACAAAGCGGGGCAGATGCAGATACCTGATGCACAAATGGAATATTAGAAAATCTCCGGTATGCGACTGTGGTCATCCAGAATAGACCCTATAACGTATAATGACGCAATATCGGTGTCGACTATCAGCCACCTTCGTCCCTCCTGGCCGTGACGACGCGTCCTGCCAAAGCCCCGCTCACTTCTCTTAGCAGCACTTTTGATGATGTAATTGATGTTGTTTTTGCTACTTTGCCCAAGCTTTGATAAAACGGACTTATATAAACATCTTGATTAGAGAGTTACATAAACATGTATACAACTTTTCACTTAATTATATGTAGTAGCTTGCCCTAACCATTTTCTCAATTTTGCACTCCTATCGTTTTTTTTATTGATTGCTGTTGTAACTGGCTGACCCACCCCCATACTGGACATCTGCAAAAAATAGCTTCATAGCTCATCGGATTCCTCCTTGCAGTCTAAATAAATATTTTGATTCTGATTAATCTTCGGACACAGAAAGCAAGAAACTTAAAAGGACATCATAACTAAATCAAGGCGAGCAGATATTTGACCCCGATAGCGGGCATGCAAGGAGGAGTGACCCTTACCATCCCACCGCAAGCTGGTGCGCTGCTCGCACTCCAGATGCTCCACGTGCTTCATCGCGTCCTTCAGCTCCTCCCGACGCATCTCCAACTGCGCGTCGGTGCGCTCCCACAGGTGCAGCTCTTCCGATTGCCGGAGCTGCGCCGTCGCCTTCCTCATCGCCGGATCCACCAAACGACGAAATTCGACAACGTAGTCGTGATACTGCGCCATCCTGGACACGTGGCCCTGGGACTCGTAGTGACCGCTCACGGAGATGCCGGACGCTCCATAGACAGCGGAGTCGACATTCAATCCGGGTTTGCTCGCCGAGCCGTACGCGTCCCACTCGGCGGCATCGACGTCCTCCTCCACCTTCACGAAGCTCACGCCGCACACGCCACAGTGCTCGTGGGTCAGCCGCGCGAGTTTGAGAACCGTTTGTCCTGTGGCTTCCTCCCTCAGTTTGGCGCTCAGGGCCATGGCAAACTGTAGGGCTCGCAGGGCCGCTCTCCACCTGCGCCGAGCCTTCTGATGCATCCGCTCCTCCATCTCCTGCCGCGTGGTCAAATGCTGCAGCAGCAGCTCGCTCCGCTCGGTGTCCTCGTACTCCTCCCCCTCCTCCCCCCTCTCCTCGCTGTCGCCGTTCAGGAACAGTTCCGGGTTCGAAGCGGAAATCCCCGACTCCTCCGGGTCATACTCAAATTGCTCGGGAAATCGGGAGGCCAACAACCTGTGGTAGAAGAAGCCACGCCTCTGCGAGCTCCACACGCAGTCGTAGAGACGCTCGTCATCCCTTTGTGTCAGAAGCACGTCCAGGATAACCGTCACGTCCCTGGGTCCTTTGGCCACGTCGGCCGCTTCCAAGCAGCGCAGGAGACGTGTCGGCAGCCTGTCCCGTCTCTCGGGCGAGAGGTGCTTGCTGGCGTTCCTGACGGCCGTGCGGATGCAGAACTGGAGGTGCTCCCTCCTCAGGATGTGGATGTTAACGAGCATGACCAGGTACAGCACGACCAGGCGCTCTGCTGCTCCCGACTCCACGCAGAGGTCATCATTGCAGGCTTTCAGCAGAAACTCATTGTGCTCGCCGCACGCCATGAGGGCCAAGAAGTTGACGTGCCTCACCATTCTGTTGTAGCCGGAAGGTTGGTGCTGGCCTCTGCTGAACTCATGAATAGCCTTGAAGATGTCACTGTGATGTTTTACCTGAAGGGGTGAACAATTAAACAATGTGAGAGTGAGTGCCGGAACATCACACCCACGTGTTTTCTCAGCGTGGGTTATGCTGCAACAATCGTACAATACAAATCGCAAAAATGCGCTACCAACTCGACGCGTACGTTGCCGCGGCCAATCTTTTCATTCATAATTGAGTTTTGGCTCGGAGACAGTTGCTGAATTTGGTTGTGTGGATTGTTCTTCAACTTACTGGTGAGCCGCAACTTTAAATGTTTGTGCACCACGTGGACATTAAATTTGTTTGGCCGTGTGCGGTGGTGTGGGGTTTCTAATGACACGCAGTTGGCCAGATAATTACGCGGCTTAATCCAACAATCTATTACGGTTCAATACACACCAAGACACCGTCCACGTATCTATTTGGAGCCAGATGTTATAGCCACATCCTGGGCGCTTAACCCTTTGATCAACGGGGACGTTTTTCTCACCATCAAATTCCGTTCCCAGAGCATGGCGCTGATTATGGCAGCCTCGGCCGGTTGGTGCACCCTGTTTTGTCTTGTTTTGTCTGTTAATTCAGCGTTCTGCCAAGTTTTTTGGAGTTCTCTAACAAGAGATGAACTTTTAAACATTAGGGAAGCAACCCCTGTGGATTTATTTCCCACTTTTCTGCTTCCAGCGGCAGAATTAGTGGGCATTCTAGTCAAAGCCGCGCTCGGCTTTGCTCAAGCAGTGAAACGCCGCCGAAGGGGTAAACGGGTGGGGGCTCTAGCACGGCTACGCAGACGCGGGATCCGAACAGTGCTTTCAAACTTTTTCCTCTCCAACGTACGTTCACTGTGCAACAAAATGGACGAACTTCAGCTACTGATAGTGAAAAACAGAGACTTTTTTCATCTTCTGTCTTGTGCTTCACGGAGACATGGCTGTGTGATTTGATCCCGGATACTGCATTACAACTGGCAGGCTTCCAACTCGTAAGATCGGATCGGGACATAGCACTCTCCGGCAAGACGACGGGCGGTGGTATTTGTTTTTACATTAACAGTGGCTGGTGTGTAGATGTAACAGCGATTCTGTAACATTGTTCTCCGGACCTGGAATCATTTTTTAAAAACTGTAAACATTTCTACTCGCCTCCCGAGTTCGCGTCGCTCATTTTGGTCGAAGTTTATTTGCCGCCGGGTCCTCAGGTTAAAGAGGCCCAACGCATGCTCGCCGACCAGATTCTGAGTGTGGAGCGAGAAAATCCGGATTCCCTGGTTATCGTACTCGGCGATTTTAACAAAGGTAATCTCAGCCTCGAACTCCCCATATACAAACAATTCATTAAATGCCCTACCAGAGAAGGGAACACTCTGGATCACTGCTACACTACAGTCAGTAGAGCCTACCACGCCATCCCCCGAGCAGCACTGGGACACTCTGACCATGCCATGGTCCACCTGATTCCTGCATACAGGCAGAGACTAAAGCTCTGTAAACCTGCTGTGAGGACATCTAAACAGTGAACCAGTGAGGCTATGGAGAATCTGCGGGCGTGCTCGGACCGTACTGACTGGGATATGTTCACGACTGCTACCAATAGCCTGGATGAACTCACAGAGGCTGTGACGTAGTACATCAGCTTCTGTGAGGACTGCTGTATTCCAACACGCATCAAGGTGAACTTCAACAACAAGCCCTGGTTTTCAGCAAAGCTCAGAAGATTGAGGTTGGAGAAAGAGGAAGCGTTTAGGAGTGGGGATAGAGACAGATTCAAAGAGTCGAAGAACAGGTTTAGCAAGGCGGTCAGAGAGGCTAAACGACTGTACTCCGAGAGACTAAAACATCAGTTCTCTGCTATCCACTCTGCTTCTGTCTGGAGAGGGCTCAGGCAGATCACCAACTACAAGCCCAGAGCCCCCCACACCACTAACAACTCCCGCCTGGCCAACGACCTGAACGAGTTCTACTGCAGATTTGAAAGAAAATTGGACTGTCCTGAACTACCGCTTCCCACCCAAGAGGCCTCCCCCCCCCTCCTCCCCACTACAGAGATGACTCTATCAATTCAGGAGGGAGAGGTTAATAGACTTTTCAAGAGGCAGAACCCCCGCAAAGCAGCTGGGCCAGCCTCTGTCTCTCCAGCGACCCTCAAGCACTGCGCTGACCAGCTGTCTCTCCGGTGTTCACCAACATCTTCAACACCTCACTGGAGACATGCCATGTACCAGCCTGTCTCAAGTCCTCCACCATCATCCCTGTGCCCAAAAAGCTAAGGCCAACAGGACCTAATGATTACAGACCCGTCGCCCTAACCTCTGTGGTAATGAAGTCTTTTGAGCACCTGGTGCTGGCACATCTCAAAGCTATCACAGACCCTCTCCTGGACCCCCTGCAGTTTGCCTACAGAGCCAACAGGTCTGTGGACGACGCAGTTAACATGGCCCTCCACTTCACCCTACAGCACCTGGACTCCCCAGCAACCTACGCCAGGATCCTGTTTGTGGACTTCAACTCTGCTTTCAACACCATCATCCCTGCCCTGCTTCAGGACAAGCTCTCCCAGCTGAACGTGCCCGACTCCACCTGCAGGTGGATCACAGACTTCCTGTCTGACAGGAAGCAGTGCGTTAGGCTGGGAACACGAGTCTCTGACTCCCGGTCCATCACACCGGATCTCCTCAGGGCTGCGTCCTTTCCCCTCTGCTCTTCTCCCTGTACACCAAAAGCTGCACCTCCAGTCATCACTCCGTCAAACTCTTTAAGTTTGCGGACGACACCACCATTCATTGGGCTCATCTCTGGTGGGGATGAGTGACTATAGGTGGGAAGCTGACAACCTGGTGACCTGGTGTAGCCATAACAACTTAGAGCTTAATGCTCTTAAGACAGTGGAGATGGTTGTGGACTTCAGGAAGAATACAGCCCCACTCACCCCCATCACCCTGTACGACTCCTCAGTCAACACTGTGGAGTCCTTCCGCTTCCTGGGCACTATCCTCTCCCAGGACCTCAAGTGAGAACTGAACATCAGCTCCCTCATAAAGAGAACACAACAGAGGATGTATTTCCTACGGCAGCTGAAGAAATTCGACCTGCCAAAGACAATGATGGTGCACTTCTACACAACCATCATTGAGTCCATCCTCACCTCCTCCATCACCATCTGGTACGCTCCTACCACTGCAAAGGACAAGAACTGCAGCGTATCATCCGCACTGCTTAGAAGGCGATTGGCTACAATCTGCCTACCCTCGAGGACCTGTACACCTCGAGGACCTTGAGGCGAGCGAGGTAGATTGTGGCCGACTCCTCCCACCCTGGACACTCTCTGTTCCAGCTACTCCCCTCCGGCAAAATGCTGTGGTCCATCAGGACCAAAACCTCACGCCACAAAAACAGTTTCTTCCCATCCGCTGCTGGCCTCTTCAACAAGGCCAGGGGCTCAAACTGACTTTAACGCTCAAACTGATTTTAACACAATATCTGTGTTAAATAGTTGTTGTGGTTGTAGACGGAGGTACTCGGAGACGGAGGTGAGTTAGGGGCTTCCGCCAGGGTTTATTAACAAGTATCACTATAAAGGGTTCCCTCTTCACCCCTTCCACTATCCCCGTTCCTCCAGTGACCCCGCTTACGTCACGGGGTCTCCCTTAAATACCCTCTGAGGCGAGACGTCACGTGCACTGCCCACCGCGTGCGACCCCACGTCCCGTGATGTCACCGCACCTGACAGCGCACGCGACGCCACCACTCTCCTCTACTCCTCTACATCTGCACAATGACACCCTGCTATATTTGCACTATGTTACCCTATTTGCATTTTTGTAATTTTATATTGTATATTATAGCTATTGTATATTTTAGATTTTATTTTATTCAATTTTTACATACTTTAGCTCTTTAGTATTAGTTAGACTTGTACGTTTAGTATAGTTAGACTTGTAAACCACTTATTTAAGATTTAAGATTCCTATATGTTGAATGTATGCACCTTCCGGCCAAAGTAAATTCCTTGTCTGTGCGAACTTTCATGGCGAATAAAACCCTTTCTGATTCATATTGGATCATTCTCAGCAGGAAAGCTACTGCAACCCCCATGTTACAGACAGACGGACGAACGGCCAGACAGAGTTAATGCAGGACTGCTTTCACTCTCCGTTGGAGGTAAATATCCAAGAGGAGCCCGTGCGGCCGAGTGCAGGAAGCTGCCATTAGGCTTGTCCGGCCGCGATGCGTCTGATCCATGCGTGGCACCCACCTGCGGGTTGGGCGGATGCATCCAGCTCCACAGGTTCAGCGTGGCGAGGTAGCCGTGCGGCAGGCAGACCGTGTTCACGTCGGGGCGCATGCTCGCGTGGACCGCGCAGACCAGCACCAACTGCAGCTCCGCCATCATCGCCGTGTTGGCGACGCTTGGCGCCAGGCTGCCGCTGCGACCCTGCCGCGTCTTGATCAGGTTGTGGAAGCGGTAAAAGGCGTGAGTCGAGCCCTGCACATCTCCCTGCGCAAATGCCTTCTCCACCGATTCCGTGAAGAGGTTGAAAAAGCTGGTGTAGCGTCCATTGCGCAGGACGACCATGCCGGCACTAACCGGCTCTGGCCTCTTCTGCTCGACGCGCCGGTAAAATGCTTCTTCTTCGGCACGCAGGAGCCTGCCGGGCTCCGTCGGAGAATTGACGGCGCGCGCCGCGCAGTACATTTTTAACCAAAGGTCGGTCGATTCCCTCCGGCTCTTCTCCCTGTGGGAGCCGACTTCTCGCGCCATGAGCTTGTGCATCACAAAGCTGACATGAGGGTTGCTCCGTATAGGCGCCAGAATGTCCCTGCAGGACGCCGGGTTTTCGGACAGCCCTCGCAGGTGGAAATGGCTGGGAAAAAGCAGGGCGAGGAGGTCCTCGCAGTCAGCCAACTCTGGCTTGGGAAGGAGCGCCTCTACAAACTTTGCCGCTTCGGGTCTCTGGGACTTTAGTTGCGGGACCACTTTCAGGAGAATTCCAGACAGCGTCACCAGGTGAACTTTGCTTGCCACCAACGTTTTCAATTCCGCCCTGCCGGCCGCACCGTGCATGTCGCGGCAATCTTGGAGCGGGCACGCTCTTCCCGTCAAGTGGCGCCTGCAGACGCTCGGCGTTTCACGTGCGCGGGACTCCGCCGCTCGGACGAGGCGCTCGCAGTGATCCAGCAGATGCTGCGCGAGGATATCGTCTGCCTTGGGCGTGGGTACGCACGGCTCACCGTCGCCGTGCCTCGAGCCGGCAGGGACGTCAAGGAACCTGGCGCCCTCGTGCCTCAACACTCTGCAGGTCTTCTCGCTCCGGCTCAGGCCGTAAAACTCGCAGCTCTTCGCCAGCCACTCCTCTTGATGAGCCGTGGCCTTCTCCGAGCTCGCGCCGCCGAGGAACCTCACCACGAGCTGCAGCAGAGGCTGCAGCACCTTGAGTATTTTGGGGATGACGTGGGGCGACCCCCCGCTCTCAACGTCCAGCAAAGCCACGGTCGCTTCGGCAGCACCTACAACCACGTCTGCCTTGAGGAAGAGCGTAATTGCTTCATGCAAGAGATTTTCGTCACTTTCCAACTTCCCAAGCATGTAGCACGCTTCAGCCTTCCCACTCACAAAGTTGTTATTTTCGCACGTTTCCCTCACGCTCTGGAGCTCTGCTTTTATTTCGCTCTGCTGCCCACGCAAAGCTTCCTCCTCTCCCTCCTCTCCCTCGTCTTGTCGGCTTGCGTGTGCCCACAACGCCTGCACCGCAGCACGAGCCTTCGCCAGGAGGCACTCGGCAGCAAATTGGCTCCCAGGCCTGGCGAGCTGCAACGCGTCGGTAATCATCCCATGTTTTCGAAGCATCTTCCCAGCCTCTTCCACTCTCCCCCTCTGCTTGAGGAGGGCGATGGTCTGGGCCAAAAAGTTGTTCATCTTGAGGAAGGCAAGTCGCTCCTCGAAGGGAACGCGGGACAGCGAGCGCATCATCGCGTCCTCGTCGCCCTGCTTCACGTGATGCCTGGCGGCCATGAAGCGGAGCTCGCGCCACTTCCACGGAAAGTCAGGGGCGAGGCCTCCGTCGGGGCTCTGCTCGGCCTCACACCTGGGCGCACACACCGTGGGGGGGGGGGGGAGGGGGGGTGGGGAGGCCCATGCCGTTCAACACTTTCAACGTAGGTCTGATATTGTTTTAATTCTCTACAGCACCTTCACCAAGGTGCCCAATGGCAATCATAAATAAAAGGTATTTTTTGGGTTAGGTCACGTAAATATAAATGTGTCGTTAAGCCAGCCACCACCCGACACAGCCAATTAGTAAGGTTTGCCACGTAAACAGAACATGCCAATTGGTTACTAGTACAACGATGTTTCACCAGGAATTACAACTAGCATCATCAGGCGACAGCCAAATTTGTGGAGAAATCCTCCTGTTTCACCTGATGATGCTGTACTAGTGTAGTGGTTTAACGTGTGCCAAGGGGGGTAATTGTAAACACGTGTGGGCTGGAAACAGTGGGGTCGTACCGGGACAGGCTGGTGTTGCTGGGGGACAACGGAGGAGACGGAGATGGCCCATTAGGCAAATATGGATGCAGGGCAGTGATTGGCCGGTTGTTGTTGTCAGGGACAGGGTGGCGCCTCTTAAGTCTGGGAATGGGGACAGGTGGCGGCGGGGGCCGCGGGTGCAGGGCGTCGGGGGGGGGGGGGGGGGGACGCTGGTTAATTAATTGGAAATTAATGAGGGGGATAAATAGGGGAGCGTCAGAGTAAGACGGGGAGTTGTGCTGGGAGCTGGACGGAGTCGGTCGGAGCAGAGGAAGAAGAAGCGTAGAGTAGCAGTGGAGTAGAAGAAGTGTAGGGTAGCAGTGGAGTAGAAGAAGAAGTATAGGGTAGCAGTAGAGACGGAGAATCTGAACGAGAGAGACAGTCGGAGTGAGACGGAGAAGCCGAGAGAAAGCGACGGCTGGAGTGGGACGGAGAAGCAGAGAGGGGAGTCGAGAGGGACGGAGAGAGAGGGAGGAACGGAGCGAGCGAGGCCGGCGGAGCGCGGCGAGCGAGCGGAGAACGCGTTGGAGAATGGTGGCAAAAATGTGCTGAGTTGGATAAAATAAAGTGACGACAGAAAAGGAAGAAGTTGTCAACGTAAAGTTTAGCACTACACTAGTAACGAATTGGCATGTTCTGTTTACGTGACAAACATTACTAATTGGCTGTGTCGGGTGGTGT
The DNA here is from genome assembly GCF_965212315.1 of Lampetra planeri. NCBI lineage: Eukaryota > Metazoa > Chordata > Hyperoartia > Petromyzontiformes > Petromyzontidae > Lampetra > Lampetra planeri. The sequence continues at coordinate 636,902 of NC_136134.1, forward strand.
CGGGTTTAACGACACATTTATATTTAAACGATCTAACCCAAAAAAAACCTGGATTATGGATGATATTGGTCGTGAAAGCCTGTGTTAAACTGGAAATCGAATGGTGCGATGAGATGAGTTGATGAGTAGTATGTGAATATGATGATGAGTGAAATAAAAGATGATGAAAGTGGCAATCTGTAGTTGATGAGTGAGTGTGATGAATGGGTAGGGAAGTTGGGAAGAAAGACTGTGTAAAAGATGGGGAATGGAGGGGGAAGGGGAGTTGGGGTAAGCAAGGGAATATTAGTGAGTTTTTAGGGAAGAGTGAAAAATAGTGATGCTGATTGTTTGACGATAATGCACAACCGTGGTTTCTCAATTATATAACCGTAAAAACGCCAAACAATCTTTTAGAAAATGAACGAACTGTATAACTATTAGAATAACTGACGTAGCGCCAAAATTGAAGCGTACAGATCACGTAACAATACAACATCTTCAACATGCGAAGAGGGCAACCGGGTTACGCAGACCAAAGTCGCACAATTGAAATGCAACCTGAGGCACGGGTGGAGTACATACCGTTCAATGAGCCTCGCAGCCTCGTCGTAGCACGAGCTCTTCATGTACCACCTGACTGCCTCTTGCACCTACTCGCACACGTGCAGCACGTGAGCACGAGGTCAACACGAGGCAGTCCCGATAGCGCGCGCTGCTGCTGCTGTCCTCGCATCATGTCAAATAGACAGCAGCAAAGACAACGCCACACGACTGCGGCTGACGACGAGGCTGTACAAACCTTCCTTTCTCTGGTCACGGCGATCGTACGCTGTAGAGTTTGTCTCACGTCCTCCACCTTTGTATCGCCAATCCACCTGTTGGCGTGGAGGGCCTCTACTTATTGATCCCTCCACGTGGCAGTGCGGGGCAGCTGATGCCAGTGATTTGTTGGCCCTCATTCTCTTTAACACGCCCAAGCCAGACGAGTTGACTGTCTTTTGCGTTCAAGTCTCCTGCTGGACCAGCTTTTTTGTCATCCTTTGGTCTTACAGAACGGCCGAGGAAGTAGATAACATAGAACTTCATCAAGTGGCCTACAGGTTACACACTGTCGGAGTCGCACTTTCCCTGTCTGCCCAGCCACCGAGAGTAATGTTGTCGTGTGACAGTCACACCGATATTTTGAATTCTCAGGAGCTGTCAACATTCCTGCAGAACCAAATATAACACGATGATGTTTGTTGTGCAGTCATTGGGCGACCGTGCCGAGACCATCGACTTTCTACACTTGAGAAGCTGCTTTATTCACAGGTGGCTGCTACCCGGATTCGAATTCAGTTCTTCTCAGCGGTGGCCATCAGAGCGTTCGGACCTCTGAGCCACCCGGCCACTTCGCCCTAACCCCGTATCATTAACGAGGCTTCAGCTCGTGCTAGACAGCTCGGGATAGGCAACACTCAGTTAGCACATGATAAAAAGCCACACGTCCTTCAGGCCGTGCCTCTTGCTTCGCTTTGCAATTGTTGTGATATCAATAACGGGGCAGATCCAATGTCGTAGCTTATAATACGGGCGACGTACTCAAGATGATGAATAACATTTACAGGCGTGTGATGAAAGATGGTAACGGAATGGGGGGGGGGGTAATGCCGGAGGCTCACCTTGCCGAGACGCTCGCACAGCCTGCCGCAGAGGGGGTAGCTCTTTGCGTTCTGCAGGCACTTGAGCACCATGTGGGGCAGGCCACACTCGAGGTACGTTTTGGCCAGGGTAAGGTAGTCCTGGGCCTTGCTGCTCGCAACACGCGCACAGCAGCAGCAGCAGCAGAGGGGGGGCGTCGTTGCATACCGAGAGCCGCCATTTGCCGAGAAGCGGCAACATTCTGTGATGCTCATGCCTGGCTAGGTACACCTTAAAGTAATGGGCAGTGACAAAGGCTTGCAAGTTAGACCACAGTGTAATGTGCGTCCCATTGTTTAAACAAAACAAAATATCATCACTGGCTACGTTCTATCAACTGTTAAATTAAGGCCTCCCCGAGCCGCCGCCATCCCTCATTGTCTAACAATGCAACAATTCAACAGCTCCTGCACAAAAGCCGGTAATCATGGCTCCATCTCCACGGTGGTCGTCCTTCCCGGCATTGCATTCTACCCGGGCCAACTTACTCTTTTCCGGTCAACATGACATCTCAGATTTTTGTCTATTCTCTGATCCATGCGTTTTCCTTTTCGTCTCTCAGTGTAATTCCCCCCATGCACCTCTGCACACTTCTTTGTGCCTTTCGCAAAAATATTCTTGGTGAGCGTCCACACTTCAAATCCACATCACTGCCGCCGGCGATGTGGATTGGGAAGCGTGGATTGGGAAGCGTGGACCGACTCACAGGTGGCACGGACCGGCTTCCCCAGGCACTCTTCCTCAGGTGCCGTCGATACTCGCTTCTCGCTATCGAGCGCCAACCCCCATCCTCCGCGCCAGTGCCGGCATGAGCAAGGCAGCCCGTGGCTGGCGCCGCGAGGGAGCAGCGCGGCGCAGGTGCGGCCGTACCGAGGGCTCCATCCGCTGCTCTGCATGCGTAGCACGGTATCGTGAGCCAGCGCGAGCTTCTCCTTTACCGCATCCCCACCCTTGTGGTAGCACTTGGCTGCCACCTGCACACAAAGACAAAGATCCCCCCCGTACAGCCTTAACAGACTGTTGGGCGAGTGCTGTTTGCGAGCACCTTTGAAGGCCTGTACGGCGCACGAGAGGCTGGTGCTATAATGCTGTTTCCTTGTCCTGGAGGAAACTTCCTGCGTGGATAAACCCATATACGTAAGTAAGATGTTTGTTTGCATGTGTTATCACACGTATTTGTGATTCCTTGTAACCTGGTGTCTATTTTGTGTTTTAAAATATTAACACCACCTGTATAATGCCAGAAAGGGTAAAACATTTTTTATCATCTGAAAACTGGCAAAAGGGTCCCATGGAAATGTGTTTATCTCTGCTATGTTCTGAGTGGGTCACCTCTGCCAAAGGCTTGAGGTTTGAGTTCCAAGATGTTAAAACCTCGCCTGGGATACAGGAGGTTGTGGGTTCAATCCTGACCCTGATGGAGTTTGCATGTCTCTCTCTCCTCGTGGTCGCATGGAATTTTCTCTGTGTACTCCGATTTTTCCCTCCACATTTATAAATACGCGTTAACAGTATTTTGCTGCTAGATTATCCACTGCATTGACCTTTGATTTGTGGCTAGGTTGCTTCTGAAAAAGAGCTCTATAACTCAGTGGGCCTTACCCTGGTAAAATAAAACAAGTTTAGTTTAGTTAAATAGGTAACCGTGCATTCAATAACAAACACTTGCAAGCGATGGCTCCACTGCCACACTCAGGCCCAGGTGTCCAGAGCGAGCTGTCTCGGCACTCACCTTCCAGCGACGATGCTTGAAGAAGTAATCTCCCTGAGCGTTCCACTCCTCCGGCGTGGAAGAGCGCACAAATATACCATCATCCAGGGCTGCAGGACAAAAGACAAAGGTCTCCCATATAGCCTTAACAGACTGTTGGGGAAAGTGCTGTTAAGCGAGCTAAATCTTAAAATGAGAGGAGAGAGGTAAGAGGTTGCGTGGAGGGAAGTGGGGTTAGATGAGAGGGGAGAGGCAGGAGAGTGCTTGGAGAGGAGTAAAGGGAGATGAGAGACAGGAGAGTGCTTGGAGGAGAGTGGAGTAAGATGAGAAGGGACAGGCAGGAGAGGACATGGAAGTGAGTAGGGTGAGATGAGAGGGGAGAGGCAGGAAAGTACATGGAGATGAGTAGGGTGAGATGAGAGGGAAGAGGTAGGCGAGTGCTTGGAGGGGTGTGAGATGAGAGGGGAGAGGCAGGAGAATGGGGAGGGGCGTGGAGTGACACGAGTGGTAGTCAGGGCTGAATCCATGGAGGCTCTTGGGAGAGGTAGGATAGTGCGTGCGCGAGTTGGATGAGTGATCGGCTCGAGAGCCGGCGGAGCGTTATGGCCGAAGCAGTGACGCGAGTCGCCACCCACCTTCTTCTTCGCCCGGGGTGGTACGGACAAGTGAGACGAGGTTCCTCCTGACGAGGTAGCGGAACATGGGCGTGCGCTTCTCTTTGTGGTCATCAAACACCCAGAGGTTGACCCGGGCGCGCGTCACCGCCGTGTACAGGTGCTTGAGCTCGCTGATCAGCACCTGGGGAAATACGGTGCGGTGAGCTGGGCGCCCGCGTCCGGGTCACCGCATGGCCTCGGCGAAGCCCCCTCGCAAGTGAAACCCTGCCGCTCGTTGTAGCCACCACCCTCTGCAGTGTGTGTGACAAACCGAGCCTGCGAAAGCCCAGTACACGTATGTATGTTGAACGTTTTTCACACTGTACGTAGCCAATCACCCTCATCGGAGGTGAATGGGAAGGACAACAAACTAAACACAAAAAGAAGTTCTAAATACATTTTTTTATAATTTAAATTGAAAGTGCATAGTTCAGTGGCTTCCTAACATCAGAAGGAAGAGCGTTTCAGACAGCTGCAAAGGCCGCTGTGAGGATGACCGGAGTTTGTGTGATGGTTTATGCTCATTGACGAGATCAGCAAGATTTTTATACAAACTATTCTAGTTTGTCAATTTTCATTAGGATAAAAAAATAAACCGCCAATTTTGATTCAGGGATTCTTCAAATGCCTTTAATCAAGTAATGTTGATCATGACAATGGTTTGCGTTTGACAGAGTGCCACCCTCCTGTATGCTGGGTCTTCCCAGAGCAGTTTAAATCTTACATCTCATCTCAACACATTCGAATTCGAAAGGGCACTCCCAGTGGCAGCTGTCCCCTGGGGGCACAAGGTGCCTCAGCACTTGACCTGCCAACAGACATGAGTCTGCCAGTCGGGGGCAATGATTATTGCCACGTGTAATCGCCACAGAGTAATCGCCTGGAATATGCTCAATCTCATCAGTTATAATAAGCTAAGCTGGTTTGGGCCTTGCTAGTGCTTCCATGTGTCACCGCCATGCATAACACTTGTTGGAGGCTGCGGAGCTCCGTTATGGGCAGCAGAGGGAGGTGTAGCATCTATTGCTATACTGATACTGCACTTCCATGCTCCCACGTCTACGCTCCCCGACTTCACCAACCCACATTCACCAGCGTGGTGAAGTATGGTCAAATCACCCCCACAGCTCGCCTGGCATGGGGAGGCCCTCATCCGGCAGCGGAGTGACAAAACAGCTGAACGTGTGCACGTGCGCAAGGGTTCAAGTGCAGTCCGAAGTCGACTCTGGTTTATGAATGTCAGGTTCCGTGGAGGAGGCCTGTGGGGGCGAACGCTTGGCACGGTTAGCGGTGTTGGTGGAGCCAGCTTGGTGGGGATAGACTGTGCAGCAGCAACGACATGAATAACCGGACGACATATCCCATTCACAGATCTGTGCCACCATATGGAAAATAAAATAACTTTTAAAAACTTCCTGTCTACCATAAGGCACTCTGGAATGCATGATCTGAGCAGCATTGCGTGACAAGGAATGTGAGAAGTACTTTCACGTGGAGGACAGATGTGTGGGTGCCACAGTGGCGAGATGTTAACTATCTCACCTGCTATACAGAAGGTCATGGGTTCCATCCCAACCCTGGTACCTGTATATTTGGAGTTTGCATGTTCTCCTCGTGGTCACGTGGATTTTTCTCCGGGTCCATATTTAGAAACATGCATTTAGAGTATTTGGCTGAGAAAAAAAAATCCACATCATAAGCTACTTCACTGAGCTATCATTTGTGGCCAGGCTGCTTCTGAAAAAGAGCGATATAGCTCAGTGGCCTTGCCTGGTAAAACCTATTTACATTTTTGTTTAAATGTTGATACTGCTCAACCTGAGCTATAAGTGCTCTGTTACTTGCATTGTCTTTGTACTGTTCGCCTTTAGACATTCTCTGGTCTAATACCGGTGGTGAGACAAGGCCATGAAGAAGGCGGTCTCTGGTGTCGGACAATCAGTTTCAAAGACAATGTGTTTATTATCAGAGGATTTTTGTTTTCGTGTTTTGCCACAAGTACGTGTGGTTAATGCAGACTTGATGCCTTGCAAAATGTATCTATTTGGTGTTTGAACATCTTAACACCTGTTTTATTTCCAGAAAGGGTAAAACCTTTTCTTATTTTTAATTATGTAAAAAAAATGTTTAAAGATTAATGAAGGAGAGGTATCGTCTGCTTGTTTGCATTGTGCAGCGGTAGCTGGCAGACAGCGAGCGACTGCGAGTGAGGAGCCGACCTTGTGGGCAATGGAGTCAAAGTTGAGAGGGCGAGAGCAGGGCAGCACTTCCTCCAGCAACACCTCCTGGAGCGGCTGCGGTGAGGGCACGGCGCTGGCATCGTTGCGGACAGGCGCCTCGTACGAGTTCACCACTCGCCACTCCTTGGTTGCCTGCACTCGCCAATCGCGGGCGTAAAGAACACGGCCGGGGTGAAGGTACAAGTCGTATTTGGTGGTGGGATGCATGCAAGTGAGACGCCGCGAGAGAATGAGATGAGCGGAGAGAGTTCAGCTGGTGTGACCACAAGGACGGTGAAGATGTGCCAGGACATAATGGCTGCAAGCTGGAATCACTGAGGAGTCCCTTGACAAGGACGGAAGGTGGCATATTGGGGACACATGCAACGTGGCTCGCAGCTCAAAATATGATGGAGATGATACAGCAGGAGAAGGGGGGGGGGCAAGAGAAAGGCAGAAAATGGTCGGTGGGACAATGCGAGACAGTCGGACTAGATTCTTCACTGAAGAGTGCAAGAGGTGGAAATAGACTGGACATCTGTGAAGAAGAGCTTCATAGCTCATCAGATTCCTCCTGCAGTCTACATAAAGATTCTGATTCTGATTAAAACCAGGATTTTCAATGTGACCCGGCCACCTGCTGTGGAGGTGGCCAGTCGTTACGGCAAATTGGTCGTCATGGCAAGCTGGTCGTCATTTGAGTAAATTGGTCGTTTTTGGTAAATTGTTCGTGATGACAAGTTGGTCGTTGTGGTATGTTTCTTGTAAGTTTGTCATTGTTGTAAGTGGGATGGTAAATAGGGAATTGCACCAAGCGGAGGCCATGGGGGAGCTTGCCTCTGAGTCGGAGAAAAAGTTGTAGAGGAGGACGTCGTCGAACTCCAGCCCCTTGGCCTCGTAGATGGTGAGCACCAGGCCCAGGCTCAGCTCCTCTGGGAGATGCTCCTTGGCTTTCTCATTACAAACCAGGATCACCTGTTACGCACAAAAGGCAAAGGTACCCTGTGTGGCGTACGCAGACTATTGGGGCAAGTGCTATTGGCGAGCACCTGCAAAGGGCCGGCACTGAGCACGAGGGGGGTGGTGGTTAGCACCACGCCCGGCTGCCTTTGTTTCCCCAGCGATGTTTACACACCGCACAAGATAGTCCTTGAAGGCTGAATCGACCTAGGGGAAGCCCACAACCAGTTAATGTATTCGTTAATTGATGTAGCTGCTATCCACTACGCCGTGCGTGTTTACCTGTGTAATTACTCACATGTAAGGGCATGCGTGCACTCACAAGCAGATAATACAATGCGCGACATGTAGACTAACCCTAACCTGCACGAAGCACTCCTTACACTCGAGTACGGGCTCGGTTTGGAACTGTGAGGCTAGATCTTAACACGAGTATGGTTGGCTACGTACAGTGCGAAAGAAGTTCAACATACATACACATAGAGGATACTCGTTAACAAATCGTTCGGCCCATTACTTAAATAAGGGTGCCTTGTGCTTCGTATGCGAGTATAAAGCTAAGACACGTACAAACCGGCATTGCTAACTGGTAACTAATCCGCTAACCGGTTTAAGCATCGATTACTGGTTATGAAAGTCTAGGAACCAGTAACCGATTCCAATGGAACTTTCAAGTCAGTCATGAATGCACCGATTGGCGCACACGTACAAATGGCACGGCGGCCTAGATCACCCCTTGGTTACATTTGTCCTAGTTACTGGGTTGAGAAAAGATAGAGGGGCAGCCCTGCAATTGCTTTATTGCTCATTACACTGCTGGCAGAAGGGCCTCCAATAGAGGGTATTTGGCATTGTCTCCTAAGCTAACGTCTTGGAAGAAGGAGGCGTACCCCCTCACTTTATCCCACCACGCGTAACCTGCTAACCGACTGCGGTGAGCCTGTGTATATTGCCGGGTGGATAGTGGGGGGGAGGAATTTTAAAAACCTGCTCAATTGTTACAGCTGCTGTGCCCAGAACCAACGACCGCTGGATTGCAAGTCCAGTATGCTGCCTATGACACCACTGTGGCAGATCCTAAGTTGAAAAGGTTCCGTTTACTGCTGCAGATTTCTACACGTGCGGAAAAACGGTTTATACCGGTTTTATGCGGATTACCGATGACTCAAACAAAGCCGACCTCCACCGCCCAATCCCAAACAAACCTGGTGCGCCCCGAACTCTATGGGCTGGGCGCGGCGCTGGTGGCCGCGCAGCAGGATGGCCAGGTCCTCGGAGCTGCACGAGTCGAGCAGGATGGGCCGCGGCCCCGTGAACAGCCCCTGGTCCCGTGGCAGCCAGTCTAGCGACTCTGGGAAGAAGTGCTGGAGCAGGTCCACAATGCTGGAGGCAAATTCCAGGATGCCTGCCGCGAGGACACAGGGACACGGAGAGGACGGAGCGGTGGTGGTTACAGAGGGGATCGTGTAGGCCACAGGTTAACAGACCAAGTGTTTTACTTGTGGTCCCACCTGAGAAGGCACGGCTTGACTTGTGCCAAGGTTGTTGCGTTTTTAATAGTATTACTATAACCTACAATACACAGGTGTGTTGTAACTAATTGGCACGTTTTGTTTACGTGACAAACCTTACCAATTTGCTGTCGGGTGGTGGTGGGTTTAATGACACATTTTCATATTTACGCAATCTAACCTAAAAAAGAAATGTATTTTGGATAATAATGGTTGCGAAAGCAACCCGACTAGTTTTGCTCCCAGCTGCATTCGCAGAAGGGCGGTGGTATATGGCAAAAAGGGGCCTTCCCCAAAAATATAGCGGATTAATTAGATACCGGTTCAGAGCCCGAGTCCAATCAGCTCACTCAAGCCGACTCTGCCCCATGGACCACGGAGAGTCTGCAGACCGGACCTCAATGGTAGCGACAGCGGCTCAGCATGCCTCCCACCTGGCCCCCCAGGCGCACATCTGCACGTGGTCGTGGGCGCTTACCCGAGTGCGAGCGGTAGTTCTGGCAGAGCTCGTAGAGACGCTTGGGCTTGCGCACGTCAATGCGCGAGTGATGCGTCGTGGCGCCGCCACCTGGCGGGAGGCTGGCGAAATGGAAGAGCGAGCGCAGCTCACTGAAGCGGAAGGCCACGCCGCGCATGATGCTCTGGGCCGTGTCCCCCGTGAGAAACATGGCATTGGGGTCGGCACAGCAGCGCATGAGCAACGCCAATTCGGCCTGCACACGGGACACGGGGGTGGTGGGGGGGGGGGGCGAAGGGGGGTGGCGGTCGCAGACGACGGCGCTCGTCAATCAGCACCACTTTGCCGTGGTCTCTCCACCATGAACGTCCTCCCGCTGTGGGGCAAACGCCTTCCGCTGGTGTCGGCCGCTCTTCACCTTCACTTCTACAAATCATGTTGTCTCCCGCTTTCTCCTTTGCCTTCTAATCCGCCGTTAGTCTCGCCTGTCTGTCCCCTGACATCCTAGCTAGATGTCCTGCTCAGGTCTTCATAATCAACGATTTTTGGGTTTAGATCGCGTTATTTATAAATGTGTCGTAACCCTCCACCACCCGACACGGCCAATCAGTAAAAAAAAAAGTGTCACGTTGACAAAAGACAAATAGTTCACTGCTTTAGCCCACCGGTGTGTTGAAGCGTGAAACCACAACATTTACAATTTGAGTACGACGTTTCGCTGGTAATTGCATCCAGCATCATCGGGCAATTTGTCTTTTGTCAACGTGACACTTTTTTTTTTACTGATTGGCCGTGTCGGGTGGTGGAGGGTTACGACACATTTATAAATAACGCGATCTAAACCCAAAAATCGTTGATTATGAACAATATTGGTCGCGAAAGCCTACGTGTTAAACTGCTCAGGTCTATTTCAGCGTTATTATTTTGTAGCAGACATTTGTCATGCACTTTTTGATTCTCAAGTGTTGATTCACACTTTGGTCCGTCGCTCCTGGTTATGTTCACCAATGGCGTGCTGTACCTCCCTACCTTGTTATTTAGTTATGGACCTGGTTGGTGCTGTGGGTCACTTTGGTGAAATACAACAATCCATACATGCACAATGCACATGCTCTAGAAATGTTTATTTTTCAGATTCAAGCATTTTGGATTCTTGCATTTTTATTACCATTTTGAACATTTAGGGGATTTTAGGATTTTCGGGCAATAAACATTAAGCAATAATTATTAAACGCGTCTTCGTGCGAACAAAAGTGACATCGCCCAATGCCACGCGAGGCTACTTTTGGTGAGAAAAAAATGAAGTGACATCATTTCCTGTAACGTCATACTTTTGGATCAATCCGAATTCAAACAAACAATTCTGATCGTCCGAATTTCTTATCTAGGTCCAATTTTCACATTTTTCAGATTTATCCGAAAATCAGGAACACATCCCCAATGTGCCCTGAGATCTGGACATCTGTAAAAAAGAGATTTATAGGTCATCGGATTCCTCCAGTGTAACTAAATGTTCTGATTCTGATCGACTTAACACATGCACCGACACGGTTGATTTTGCACCTGCGTAAAGTCCTGGATCTCGTCCCCGTAGAGCTCATGTATTGACCAAGGCATGACCTCGAGCTGGCAGAGGCGAGAGTAGATGTGGAACACGAGATCCTCCTCGTCAAAGAAGCACCTCTGGGACTTGACGTGCTGGTAGGCGCGGAACAGCTGATGCACCTCGCCACGGTCCCCGGTGAAGTTGGGCGCCCGCTTCTGGCCCAGCTCCTTATAGTGCTCCAAACCGAGGACCCCGTTGGGGCTCTTGAGGGCCTCCATGGAGCCCTTTATGAAAGACTTGATCTCCATCCACACCATGGCAGGGTTATACGGGCTCTTCCCCTTCACCATGGCTGGCCAGATGTCGCTTGTGAAGACTTCGTACGTCACAAACTTTCTGGGGTCCTCTTTTTTGGATTCGTGAAATTTACCAATATCCGCCTGGTGGTCTTCCTCGTTGTCAGGATCCTCTTCCATCGCGTCTTCTGCATTATTGAGGTCCAAAATATCGTCGTCCATGGACCACCCATGGACGGCTTTCTTTAAGCTTCCATCTTCGTTCCTGGCAAAGAACGGGTTGGCGAGCGACGCATCGAGCAGCAGAAGGAGTTGTCGCGAGTTCAAGAAGAGCGGAAAGTTATCATCTTTGACGTCCTGGAGCCTGCACACGCTGCTGATGTTAATGGGCGAGTAGTGCCGGGTGCCGGCAGTAGATTTGGATAGTTCCACAAAGTTCCTTTGCACCTCGTGAGACAGCACATGGTTCTTGGTGACGAACAGCTGATGAAGATGTTCATAAATTGGAGCAGCACCTTCCTCGAGTTGCTGACTTACAAGCTGTGTGGCACCAATCTCAGCGGCAGGTTCCAATAAATAATTTCCTCGGTCAATTTCGAAACGCTCTGAAGCATGGAGGCAAGCTTCCCGTTCCAGCTCACACGTCCCCTTTCGGCTGGAATCATCTACACAGCCGTTCTTCACAGGGCAGTCAAGGGCAACGTTCTCCCTGGCTCCCACGTCGTCCGGCAACGGAGGCGGCGGAAGCATGGCCTTCGGGATCCACGGCTCTCCCAAGAGTGTGGTCGTCTGCCAATACCTGTCGAACATGTTCCACAGCCGGTACATCAGGCACGTGGTCTTGCCGGTGCCCGAGCGGCCAATGAGGATGATGGCTTCCAAGGGCGTGGGGTTCAGGTTGATGACCGCGTGCTCCAGCTCTCCCACGCGGAATGGGTATTCGATCGTCTGCTCGGGGCAGCGCAGGACGTTGAGCGCCACGGTCGTGCTGAAGGTGTGGAACTTCATGATGTTGTACTCAGTCTCCATCGTGCTCGCTGGAGGAAAGTAATCTCGGGCTTCTGCTGTCACGGGCTGGGCACCATCAGAGCTGCCCGTCTTGACGAAGAGCAGCGGATACCTCTGCCGCACGTTCTGCTGCGAGGGGAACGATGCCCGCTCGATGCCCTTCAGCTTGTGGTGGAGCAAGCAGGATGTCCCGCGGTTGTAGGAGGAAATTATCCTCTTTATTCTGTGGTCGAGTTGCTTGTGCTCAAGGACAATGTCCCAAATGCGGATGATCTCGCTGTAGACTTCTCCAGTCTTTTCTCCCGAAGTAGACTCTTCAGAATCGATGATTTTCTCGGGCTCGGCACTGCAACGTGGCGAAAAGTCGATTGCCAATTCCCAAAGCAGCCTGGCAGCCTTGTCTAACCTGGCCTCAAACAGCCTGATCTCGCTGGACTCGGCGATGCCTTTCACTTGCTTGATGCGGTGAAGGTGCCAGTCACCGTTGCCAAGCGAGTAAATCACCCTTACGATCTTCCTCTTCGTGGTGTGCGGGAGGCTCTTATCGTTGAGAATTCTGAGGGCATCGCGGGTGCACTCGATCTCCCAGGTCAGCGAGTTGAAGTCAGGACCCGCCACGCCGTCGTCACCATCGTCATCGTCCCCTACACTGTTCTCATCACGTGCATTTTCACCGTCGGACAAACTGTACGTTTCATCAAGTGCATCCGGAAGCTCCTGCCTCGGTGGCGTATGCTGCGGAGGCTGCGGCGGGGCGCTTCCACCAGCTTGGCGTTCGGCGACACTCAAAGGCGACTCCGTGACTGTTGGCGCAGGAGACCTTGGCTCCGCAGATTTTGCCGTCTGCATCTTCACAGGATCGTATTCTTCAATGAGATCTTCAATTTCTCGGGCCAAAGCGTCTCTGGCCAAACTGACCACATCCTTCTTCAGAGCATCCACTTTTTCCACGTCGTCTCCAGCGTCATCATCATCCTCCTCGACTGTTTCATCCACAAAATCAGAGGACGCCTCGGGCCCGACCTCCGTCTTGGCGTGCGTGCCGTTGCGCTCCGGCGGGCGCTTGCGTCTCCTGCCGTCGCGTCCCTTTCTGCTGTTGCCTTTCTGCTTGCAGGCCATGCTATTCCACATCTGCATGCGGGGGTCTTTCTGCTTGATGCCCCAGAATGCGTGCCTCCCTTCCTTGTTTTGGCACGTGTGATCGATGCGGTACGAGGCGAGCGAGCGCAGTATCTCATTGTGGTGCTTTGAATGCGGCAAAGAGAAGACGAGGTGCAGCAGGGAGTTGCCATCCGCGTCCCTCACATTGACATTCGGGGCTTTCTCCAAAAGCAACTTCAGAATGTGCAGCCCCTCTTCGTCTGGAAAAAAAAACAGTGCAAAAAAATATAAAGCAGGTCCTGAAATGCGGCTCTACACTAATCGCCCAGAGTGCGCCCGATCTCGTCGGTTCTCGCAAGCTCAGTAGGACTGAGCCTGCAATGGGGCCAGGTTGCAAACAACATGCCGACCAGGTTGTCGTAGACGGCTGCGGGACTGCTACGTGGCGGTCAGCAGAAGGCAGTGTGGCAAATCCACTATTGTACTGTGTTCATCTTCTTGGTTCTTTCGGTAGTCACGTAGAAGGGAAGTAATACAATAATAAAAATAAAACAATGAAATCATTCTCACGACGTTTCGGCCACAACGCAAGCAGCCGTCCTCAGGTGAAGACCAGGTCTGTCGGGGAGACAGCGTCTGAATGAAACACCACCACACTTGGAGCGTATATTTAAGCTGGGTTGGAAGGGGGGAAGGGCGCCTTGACAAAATAATTTGCATATCAAGAGGAATTTAGCATATTTATGGGAAATGCAGGTATGTGATTAGTACTACTTGTGAAATGCGTAGGAGGTGGGCGGGGGGTTTCAAAGTCATATTATGCCCGTGCATTATGCAGGATTAGCAGCATCAAAGGGAGGGGATAGGGGTAGCATTAATAAAGGGAAGGAATGTTAATAGTATGTAGCTGCAGTAACTAAACCACGTAAAAAAAAAAACTAAAGTATAAACTACATAGTATTATCAGTATACTAAATATACTCTCCAATAAGCTGAGCTACTAACAGAAAGTAATACATTACAATTCTATGTCGCAAAAAATATAATATGCTTCCAGCTAAACTTTTTTCCCTTACATCACACGGGTCTACCCCGTACTATATGCTGCCATAGACAAAGCCAACATTAAATTATATATAATACATAGTGTAATATTACACTATGTATTATTCTATCCATCCTACTGTATATCACACTGCTGTATATTCACTATACAATTATGATACTATATATTGCCTTATACATTGTATTAAACATTACAATTTTATACTATTTATTATTATACAATCTGCTATACACTATACCATTGACCGTCAAGTGAAAGATATGCTAATTCTTTTGTCAAGGCACCCTTCCCCCCTTCCAACCCAGCTTAAATATACGCTCCAAGCATGGTGGTGTTTCATTCAGACACTGTCTCCCCGACAGACCTGGTCTTCACCTGAGGACGGCTGCTTGCGTTGTTGCCGAAACGTCGTGAGAATTATTTTCTTATGTTTTATTTTTATTATTTTATTACTTCCCTTCTACGTGACTTTACCGAAAGAACCAAGAAGATGAATTCCTGCAGTCACGAAAGCTTGAAATCGAAATTTATTGTACTGTGCTTCTATTCTCCCGCGTCTATGCTCCCCGCCGCCTTCACCAACCCACACTCGCCAGTGCCTTGAACACTGGGCGAATAAAAGTCACGGTTGATGTCAACTTCGGCCACACTCCCAACTGTGCTTTGGCAGCTGTGCTTTAATAACTGTGCATTTGCTCATGTAATTTACCCTTGAATTGTATAATTTGGATATTATTCTGTTTTGTTAAGAGTTTATGCACGATTGAGTTTATGCCAGATTGTGTTTACTTGTGGTCGAGTTTATGTGCAATTAATTTATCCAGATATGTAATTTCCTCCGAAATCTTCCTTCATTGCCGACCCCCCCCGGGCCTGGCCAGAACCATAGCTTTGTAGCTCATCGGGTCCTCCCAGCGAAAATACAGTTGTCAAGGTCCAAGGTCAAACAGCGCCCACGACCTGACACTGCATGGGAGAGGCCCTCATCTGGCAGTGGATTGTCAAAAGGGCCGCGCACAAAGTGCATAACATCATGACGATGCCAGCGGCGATGGTACGGTCATTAGAACGGTCGTGTTATGCAGGGAATATTCTCAGGCGGGGAAGCGAAGTCCAATTTGTACGTCTCACTTGGGGGCTACCACCCCCCCCTGACTCCCTGCCTTGTGTCCATGTCACCATCGAGCATGGCAGGCAGTGTCACCCTCTGCTGGGCGAGGGTGAAGGTGGATTTACCCTCGTCATCCCTTCCCGCCCGCTTGGTATCCAATTACAAATCTTCCAATTGCGCGGCATCTGGAGACAGCGGTCACGCAATTTAGTGCCTCGCGACTGCAAGCTGTTGTTGGATACGGTTGGGGTGGATGGGGTGTGGGGGGGGAGTAGGGTTGGGGCACCTCTCCTAGAGCAGGCGATGTTGAGGGCGGCATGCAGCGGCGTGTCCCCGTGCACAAGGGACAGCCAGGCCGGGTCGGCGCCGTGCTCCAGCAGCAGGCGCGCGATGGCGATCTCCCCGTGCAGCACGCACAGCGGCAGCTCCTTGCGCCCGTTCACCCGCACTGCAACATCAACAGCCGCACCTCCGATTGGCACGGTTGGCTACGCGCGGCGCAAAAGAAGTTCAACATTGTATGTACGATTTCACAGCCACCGCACGCTTCACCGACTCGCCATGGCCGCACCGTTGGTGGCAAGAAGTGAGGCTTCTTAGCCAGCAGCAAGAGGCAGGAGCAGATGAGTGAATGCAGCCAGAAACTCCCACGAGCCTTGTCTCTGGAACCCCATGTCGTTTTTAACTCACAGGGTAAAAATCTTTGGATTTTGTTGCCGTCGTATATCTCCAATTTTATGTAAACTGCATGATAGATAATGGCCCACAAAACAGATCACCGAGCTACAGTTGAGATCCCTTCAAGGGACTCCTGTTCCACACAATTGTGGGCAGCTCTTTTACACTCACTGAAACGGATACATATAGATGATGACAAGGCCGAGACCATAAAACATCTACACTTGAGAACTTGGTTTTTTATCACTTTGACCTCTATAAGCCACCGGGCCAGCTTTTCACCGGTGACACGCACGCTGCACCACACGTTTCAAAGCACCACAAGCATTCACCTACACAAACCCACACATCCATGCACAAGTCCCCAACGCCACACAGTATTGCAAGCTGTGCACACAACACACTACTAGCACCAGCCTCACCCACACTTCAGGTCTGGAAATATGATCTCTCCATGCTCTGTGACCAAATCACCCAGTGTATGTGTGTATCTTGCACTTATTTCGCATCATACATAGCAAACCGTGATAATCAGAGATGCGGGGAAAGGACAATAAAACTTAACACAAAAATCAGTTCTAAAGAAATTAGTTTTCAATCTAGATATAAAAGTGCATAGCTTTTCAGACTGGCCTGGCTTTGATGTTGATTGGCGTGGCTCTGCTGTCATTCACTTAGTGGGCCGAGTTTTCTGCGCAGGAGCAGTTATCACCGAGCACGTGCATCGGTTGGTCAATCGTTCGTATTCATTATAAATCGAAAGAATAACAATCAAAATCGTCAGTTGTGCTTCATTTAGAGGGATTTATCCGATCATTTATTTTGTGAGTTTAAATTTACGAAACTATTAGTGGTTTTGACATAGATCCGCGAAAAATTTATATTTTAGGATTATCCGTGATTTTGAATAATCCGTGACCGTCCTCCTCGTCATTAGCACAGATTACCAAGAGTCTACTGTAGAAGCAAAATTTATTTTGTGGGTTTCACGAAGGGTCTACAACCCCCTGCCTTGGCTGTGTCACCATCTCCTGTACAGGCCCTCTGCTGCACATGCCTTCTGCTGCACATGCCTTCTGCTGCACAGGTGCTCTGCTGCACAGTCCTTCTGCTGAACATGCCTTCTGCTGCACAGGCGAATGATTCTCAGGAGACTCACGTTTACCACTCGATACGTTTACCTTCAACAGAACGTGCTCGTGTTATGTCCCTGGGGTGCCCGTGTTAATCAGAGCAATTCACACGCACGTGTTGCTTGAGAGCAGCGTATGTACGTATGTATGCTTGAACTTCTTTCGCACCATACGTAGTCAACCATGCTAATTGGAGGAGCGGGGGAAGGACAACAAACTATCCCCCTGTACGCGGTGCCGGCAAGTAACACACCCCCACAGTGCAGCAGGGCCCGCAGCAGCAGCCCGGCGCTGTTGAAGCCGTGCGTGGGCAGGAGCCGGGGGAGCATGGTCTGCATGGAAAGCTCCGACAGGTCGGCCTGCGCGGCCAAGGAAGCCGCCCCACCTCGCAGCAGCATCAGGCTGTGCCTCCAGTCGCCTGCGTTCAGCAGCTCTTTCAACAGCTCGGTCCAAAGCTCGGGTCCCACCAGACCATGCGCCTCGCTAGGCACCTCTACAGCGGCACACGCGCACAGAGAGAGAGGGGCAGGGCGGCTTCGCCACATAGGCCTGGCACACCTTCTGCACGTACGAGAACTAACTGTGATCGCACACAAAGACGTTTAAAAAAAATAACAACAAAACTACGTTAGGGTAGAAGGCGGACGTGGATGGGTCAGGCAGGAGAAAGTGAAACTCGGGAGAGAAGGGAGAGTGCGACACCACAGCACAGCTCATGTTGAAATAACTGGGCCCAGCACAATGACAAAAACGAGCCTCGGGGACATCCGGGGCAGGAAGGGCTGCAAGGCATGGGATAAGGGTCTCACAGCCACAGCACAGCAACAGGGGCAAGGATTTGACAGATAGAGAAAGCGCTGCAGGCGTGCAGGCCTGGGTAAATGCGTACACGACGCTCAGTGCCGAGGCCCCACCTCGCAGTTCCTTGAGACACAGCAGCAGCTTCCTGGTGGCTGGGTGCTGCGCAAGGGAGCGACGTTTACTTGGGCGCTTCGCCAGTGCCGCGAGCTCCTCCAGCGCCTCGCGGAGGGAATCGTCCTCAGGAGTGGCGTTGCTCGCCGGCGAACGCCTCTTACTGTGCGCTGCGCAGAAACAATGTATGTACGTTGAACTTCTTTCGCACCGTACATAGACAAACGTGCTAATCAGAGATGTGGAGGATGGATAAAGATCCCTCGTGTAGCCCACGCAGCCAAGGGCTATTCCCAAGCACCGTTGAAGGCTGGCACATTGCACCTGTAAGGGGTGCCCCGCAGTGGCGAGATGTTAACTACCTCGCCAGGTATACAGGTGATGGGTTCAATCCCGACTCTGCCCCTGTATATTTGGAGTTTGCATGTCTCTCTCCCAGTTGTAGGGTGGAATTTTCCCTGGGTCCTCCGGTTTTTCCCTCTACATTTAGAAACATGCATTTACAGTATTTGGCTGAAAAAATTTCCGCACAATAAGCCACTTTGTTGAGCTTTCATTTGTGGCCAGGTCGCTTATGAAAAATAGCTATAGAGCTCAGTGGGCCTGAGCTGGTAAAATAAAAAAAGAGTTTAATTAGTTAATAGTTTTCCCCCTTCAGCTTCTCAAAAGCCTTGGCTTCCACGCGACCATGGGGAAACATGCAAACTCTAAATTTACAGGCATCATGACGTCCTGCATACTAGGCGAGGGAGTTAATATCTTGCCACCGCAACACCCATGCTATAGAGCCACTCTTAAGTGAACGCTTACATAATATTAGCATCCTCCGTGCATTGCTTTCTCTGCATTGCTCGGTCACCTTTACTTAACATTTATGTTGTACACAAGTGTGCTCCCAAATACTGGAAGTACCCATTGGTAGTCTGATTTTCCCTATGATACAATCTTTAGATTAAAGGCATTATCTGGTTGCCCGAGAGTAGTTTTGGTTTCCACGAATTATCTTGCTTAGTTTGCTGGCAATTAACGACTGCTGACAATACGTGCGTGGGAATCGGAGGAACTGCAGCGCAAAGCAAACCGATCCTGCCTTCCACAACTCGACCAACGCAACGCACTTGGGCCCTGGGCCTCCTACCTCCTCCCCATCAAGCGGGCCCACCACCCTCTTACCCACCACTTCCCTGTGCATCCTCACCCCTCGTGCTCTGCTCGTTCCTCCTGGTACTACGCAGCGAGCTCGCACGAGCTGGGTGTTGCTGTTCCCCACGATGATCCTGGGTTGGCGGAGCGGTGTGGTGAGTAGGGGGGTCCTGGGTTGGCCGAGTGGTGTGGCGAGCGCGTGGGTCCTGGGTGGGTGGAGCGGTGTGACGAAAGCGATGGTCCTGGGTTGGCGGAGTGGTGTGGCGAGAGTGGAGGTCCTGGGTTGCCTGAGCGGTGTGGTGAGTAGGGGGGTCCTGGGTTGGCCGAGCGGTATGGCGAGAGCGGGGGTCCAGAGCAGCTCGTGCCACAGTGTTCTCCGGTGGGATGCAGTCGTAGGGGAGGAAGCCGGAAATATCCCGAATGTGGATGCTCGCTCCCAGGAGCAGCAGCAGCTTGATCTGTTCCACTTGCACTGTGTGACACGCAGACATTCGCGCTAAGACCCAAGCGTACGCACACGCACGCCTAGTGGTGCGATCAATGATGCCGCTCAAGGTTTCCTTATTGAATGGCTGGCGCCCACAGTTGATTCGCCGTTTCCATGGCCACCATCATCACATCATCAAAATTACTAAATGTATCCACTCACAAGAGTGTTGTACTGGCCAAGGCATTGCGAGATAGTAATATATATTTATTACCAGGTAAGGCCCACTGAGCTATATAGCTCTGTTTCAGAAGTTACCTCAATTGATAGCTCAACAAAGTGGCTTATCATATGCAAATTTAAAGTAAGCAAATACTCTTAACTCCAAATATACAGGCGTTAGGGTTGATTGGAACCCACAACCTCCTGCATACTAGGCGAGGTATTTCACATCTTGCCACTGTGGTGCCCCTGGTTTACGTCGGGGATGCTTTCTTGAAAGGTGCGACGACAAATATGGAAACAACGTAAATAAAAGCGATTTATGGTGTTGGTGGAGGCTAAGGTCGAGGTTGACATAACGTCAGTAGGTAGAAAATAGATCACGACGTTTCGATCGCAACACAAGCGCCCATCATCAGGTGAGACAATCACAGCAGGGAAACTGCTGAAGCAGGCGAGAGAGCTGCCGTGACAAGAGGCTGTATAGGTAGGGTACGTGGGCGGGGCTAGAGATGGGAGAGAGAGGGGGGCAGGGCAGCAAGATCGGTGGCGGCCGGAGAGCTCACCAGGGTGAGAGAGGGGGGGTTGGGGGTGGGGCAGAGCAAGTCCGGCGGCGGGAGACACGGCAGAACCAATACCTCTGCCGTGGCGGATCAGTGTTTTAACGCGGTGGGCTCACACGACATTGTTTTATCCGAGACCATGGTACTCTGCAAACCTTCGGGCTACCTTCAAAAATTTGTCCATGAAGCCATCCAGCTATATAAACACAGACACAATTTCAACGGAGAAGAGAGATACAAACTGAGCAATCATTGGAAGGACGTTATTAACCGGTTTAAGTCATAACTGGTGGTGATGTCCCCTTCCTACCTGCCTATGTTAACAGCTATTCTCGACTCTCTGAGCCACATTCACTAACACAGCCTCTCTCTCTCCCCCGACCACCGATTATCTATGCCCCACCCCTCTCTCTCCCCACTTGCCTCCCCTCCCTTATCTCTGCCCACCCCCTCTCTCCCCCCTGCCGCCGATCGTGGCAGCTCTCTCTCCCCCCATATCCCACTCGAGCCCTGCCGCCGATCTTGCTCTGCCCCCCCTTCTCTCTCTCACCCTGGCGAGCTCTCCCGTCCACCGCAGATCTTGCTCTGCCCCACCCACAGCCCCCCCCCCTCCCCCCCTGGCGAGCTCTGGCCGCCACCGATCTTGCTGCCCAAGCCCCCCTCTCTCCCATCTCTAGCCCCGCCCACGTGCCCTACCTAGATAGCCTCTTGTCACGGCAGCTCTCTCGCCTGCTTCAGCAGTTTCCCTGCTGCGATTGTCTCACTCGATGACGGGCGCTTGTGTTGCGATCGAAACGTCGTGATCTATTATTTCCTACCTACGTGACTTTACCGAAAGAACCAAAGAGTAGAGATATCTTTTGCGTGAGAGATGGGTAAATGCAAATGATTAATAAAACGGGGGAAACAAAATGGAAATTCCACTAAACAACAATGCACCACAGTGATCAAAAGTGCAATTATGGAGAAAAACTAGAGCCAATCAGATCTGAATTACACGAATGGCCTCTGCGACCAACAGTAACATTTCACACTGTAAATCACTGTTAACGGTTCAAATCTGTAAGTCACGGGAACACACATCAGAGCCGAAACATCAATGCAGACTGGAAACAAATCGACTTAACAATACACAGTGTAGTATTGCACGTACAAAAATTCTCAGCCTCATCCAGACCAACCTGGTCAAAGGAACCGAACGTGCGGAAATATTTTCGTTTAGACCACCAACTCAAAAGGTTGAGTAAATGTGGCCGTCCCAGCCAAAGGAAGCAGTGAAACAAAGACACAACTGTAAATCGGTTTCGTCTTCATGACTAATCAAGAGTAAAGTAGTCAACGTCCACTACTTCTATAGACCCCTGGGAGCCCCGGATATGGATTAGCACGGTTGGCTACGCACGGTGCGAAAGAAGTTCAGACATATGTACAAATTTTGATTCCATTGAGACTCACACATTAGCACTCAATTTCTGAGCATTCAGTTCTTTTGAGCTGGTGGTCTGGTTCAGGCCCAAGAGCTGTAGTACACGTGTAGTAAGTTCGAGGAGACGAGGTTGGAGTTGAGGCACACTCTGTTTATTAACTCAGTGACAGGCACAATCGTTGAAGGGGTATCGGCCCCTTCACCCGTACTATGGGAAACCCACCCTAGTACTAAGCCCTCTGTCCTGTTCCCCAGTCCTCCTCTAGTGGGCTACGGGAGGCTGACTGATCTGGCCCTGGCAAGCACAGATCTCGGCACCAGCTAAGCCGGCCTTGCCCTGACAAGGGCAGAGGTCCGGGACCTCTTGGTCCGCGCCGCTGGCTTACCCAGCTCGGCCCTGACAAGGGCAGCGAGACAGGGGAGTCCCAGGGCCTAATCTCCGAGTCTTCGTTCTTCACTGGTCAGCTTCGTGTCGAACTCGCCTCGAGCTCTCTGGCTCCCCGCCTTTTATAGGGATCCCCTCATGGCCGGGGGCGTGGGGGATAACGGATGCGGACGTCGGTGTGACCACCCGTGTGTGTGAGTGCAGACACCCCTGTGTTTCTCGTCCGCCGTTTCTCCCGTAATAACCCCTACACACGCAATGCTGCTGCACACACGTCTCTTTGTCGTTAAATCTACGAGGTGCGCACACTCTAAGCTTTCCAACACACATGGCAACCCGGCTACAACTACCGATGCTAAAATCCCTTCTCCCCCTGGGCGCCTTCTCCTCTGGTTTTCCCCACACCCACCCACGCACGTTCGTAGAAGCCTTACGGTCTCTGGAGTACCGCGTCCTCGCCACCAGGTGCAGGACAGTCTGCCCCTGTGCATCCTGGTCATTGATGTCCATCCCATGTTTGCAAACCAGCTCGTTCACCAGCCAGAAATTACCTGCCACCCAGAGACAAGCGGCGTTGGGATGCGGTTACACACTGTCAGTCATGCTCACACATCGTCATCATCATCTTCATTAACACCACCGTGGAAACTTTGGACGTGTCATTTGAAACTCAGAAATGATCAAACTTCTCCATTGCTTCTCTCTAATGCGGCGTCATGCAAACGAGGTTGACAATGCTTCTCATCCACGTGCCTATCACTCCACATAAACAAAAGTATTTTTTGCGCATCTCGTTGTTTCAGCAGTATTTATTTAATACAAGCAACCTCTGGACTGGTTTTGATTTTCAGTGTGTCATCAGCAGTTCACGTATCGACAAACACTGGCATATGGCACACATGCAGAACACGTCTCATGTGTATGTGTATAGCCCAGGGGTCGGCAACCAAAATAACAAGAAGAGCCATTTCTTTCCAATTCGGTACAAAATTCAGTATTTCAAGAGCCGCAATGCATCTGAGTACATACTGTACATACGTACATATCGTCAAGAAGCAGCCCGTAAAGAGCCGCATGCGGCTCCGGAGCCGTAGGTTGCCGACCCCTGGTATAGCCAATAGTGAGCGAGCGAGTTTGTGATTTTCACAACAGCCTTACATACATTGTAAGGCTGTTCTAGTACGACTAGGTGACAATTTGTATTAACACGGGCGAAACTATGCTTGTGACTAGAAAAATACTCAAATGTTTTGTTTTTGGCCCCCTTATATTTGCGGGAATGTAGTTATTAAAATACTCTTATTTTGGCACATTGCAATGTGGATTGAAATTGCTGAATTACATTTTCCAGAAGCACTCAAATTTACTTAATTTCTCAATTTTTATCCCAAACAACCTTCAATAATTCCAGTGTGACAGAGAACACTAGAATTAACAATGAAGACGGTCACTGCATCGCGCGCTTCCGGTTGCGCTTCTGCGGCCGTCTGGAACACTCTTTCTTCCGACATTAGGAAGCCACTGGCACGATGCACTTTTAAATCATCTAGATCAGGGGTCCTCAAACTTTTTAAACAGGGGGCCAGTTCACTGTCCCTCAGACCGTTGGAGGGCCGAAATTTAGTTAAAAAAAACTATGAACAAATTCCTATGCACACTGCATATATCTTATTTTGAAGTGAAGAAACAAAACGGGAACAAATACAATATTTAAAATGAAGAACAAGTAAAGTTAAATCAACAAACTTGCCAGAATTTCAATGGGAACTATGGGCCTGCTTTTGGCTAATGAGATGGTCAATGTCCGGTTCCATATTTGTCACTGCTAGTCGTAACAAGTGATGCAAGTGTGCATCCGTTAGTCTAGATCTGGTTGGAGATTTCAAATGTTTCATTCTGGAAAAAGTCTGTTCACAGACATAAGTGCTGCCAAAGATGGTTGTCATTTTGAGTGCATGGTTCCTGAGATGAGGATATGTCTCAGAGGGGAGAGATGCATAGAAATTATGAAGGCTGCTTGACTTGAATGCGTCTTTCAGAGAGTCACAATTCTGCAGTTCAGCCAGTTCCATTTGGTAAATTGTATCCACATTTTCAATGTCAATAGAAAATGGGTTACGGAAAAGCTGTATGTCCTGTTCATGGAGATGAAGCTCTTTAAATCTAAATTGGAACTCCTTTTGCAATTTTTCCAGTGAATCCACACATGTTTTGTTTGGGAATTGCAACCAATGGTTTTTCCGCTAACAGATTTTGAGTTGTGGGGAGATGGCAGAAGTTTTCCTCATTAACTTGTTTGATGAGGAGGCTAATTTTACTTCAAATGCTTTGACATGTGATTGCATATCACAGAGGAGCTTCCCCTTTCCTTGAAGTTGCACATTGAAACTGTTGAGTAGCTCTGTTACATCTGTCAGAAAGGCAAGGTGCCATTTCCATTCTGCATCATTGAGCTCTGGTACTTCTTTGTTTTTTGAAAGCAGAAAAGCTGTAATTTGTGGAAGTAAGTCATAGAAACGTTTCAAAACTCTCCCTCGACTCAGCCAACGGACTTCTGTGTGGTACAGAACATCTTCATAGTCAACATTTAGTTCAGACAGAAATTCCTGAAATTGTCTGTGGTTTAGTGCATGAGCTCTAATGAAGTTAACACAAGATACCACAATTTTCATAACAGAGTCCCACTTCAGTGATTTACTACACAGCGCTTGTTGGTGGATGAGGCAGTGTATGGCTATTGGATGAGAATGGTTATGTTTGTCCATCTCTTGGTTAATGCGAGCAATTACTCCTTTCTTCGACCCCACCATGCTAGGAGCACCATCAGTTGTCACACTGGCTAGTTTAGCCCAATTCAGCTCCAAACTATTCAGTTTGGCAAACCTTTTCATAGATATCCTCTCCTGTAGTTGTTCCTTTGATGCTTTGCAGTGCAGCAAGCTCTTCTGTGACTTCGAAATAGTCATTCGTCCCACGAATAAAAGTTAGAAGTTGTGCAGAATCACGAACATCATTGCTTTCGTCGAGTGCCAAGGAAAAATAGGAAAGTTTTTTTGTGGAGTTTTGCAAATGCTGATGCAAATTGTCTCCCATTTCTTCAATCCTCCGTGTAATTGTAGGTCTTGAAAGACTCACTGTACTAAATAAATCGGCCTTCTCTGGACACATCTCTTTGGCAACAGAAAGAAGACATTCTTTAACAAATTCTCCCTCCACGAATGGTCTGCCAGTGCACGCTATTAGCTTGGCAACTTGAAAACTTGCTCGCAGTGATGAAATATTTAGCTGCTTCTGCTTCACAAAAGTATTTTGCTGAGTTGTTAATGTATTTTTCAGTTTTAATATTTTATCTTTTCTCACTTCTCCGACCAAACAATCATATTTATCTTCATGTTGAGTTTCATAGTGTCGACGTAAATTGTATTCTTTGAACACAGACACTATATTCTGGCATATCAGACACACAGCTCTTTCCTTGTACTGCATGAAAAAGTAATCATAAGTCCACTGTTCTTTGAATATCCTACACTCCGAGTCAATTTTTCTCTTTCTTGACATCATTGTTTCCTAGGGAGTCAAAATTGCTATTAGTAAAATACCAA
This sequence comes from Lampetra planeri, assembly GCF_965212315.1. NCBI lineage: Eukaryota > Metazoa > Chordata > Hyperoartia > Petromyzontiformes > Petromyzontidae > Lampetra > Lampetra planeri. Next base: position 662,697 of record NC_136134.1, read on the forward strand.
TATATATATACAGCGCCACAAAAACAATATACCAGCAATAACTTTGCCCACACAGAGACATACAGACTGCACTGCCCATCAATGCAGTCTGATTGGGGGAACTCCGCTTTTACCCCAGGCTCACACTGGTGCGGGTGCAATTAAAAAGTTAATTACACCTGCAGTTTTGTTCACAGATCGCAGTACATCCCCAGCACACAGGAATATCACTGGGAGTGGAGCCGAGGGGCAAGTGAGGGAGCTAAGGGAGGGAGAGCCAGTCAAGCGCAGCCAGGGGAGGGCTGGCAGCCTTAAGCCTGGGGGGCAAATCCAGTCAATTGGCCCATTGAACCATTCACCAGCGCAGCCCAATGAGTGCCCACCGCCGCAGCTCAATCAGTACTCACCAGCGCAGCCAAATCAGTGCTCGCCACCGCAGCCCAATCAGTGCCCACCACCGCAGCCCAATGAGTGCTCACCAGCGCAGCCCAATTAGTGCTCACCAGCGCAGCCCAATTAGTGCTCACAAGCGCAGCCCAATTAGTGACCATGGGCCGGATAAATGTCCTCGGCGGGCCGCATGTGGCCCGCGGGCCGTAGTTTGAGGACCCCTGATCTAGATTGAGAACGCATGTCTTTAGAAAATGCGAGGTTGTGTTAAGTTTGTCGTCCTTCTCCCGCACCTCCGGTTATCACGGTTGGCTACATACGGTGCAAAATATGTTCAACATACATACATACAATAGTAACCCTGGGTTAACACTCTTATGCGTTTCCCACTTGTGTACCTTGAATAATCACTCTGCGCACTTCTGTTACTTACAATAAATGCCCATGTAAAGGATGAGAATCATCACAGCGTGCAAGGGGTTGGCTCCGATGGAGGCGGGCTTGGCACCGTGGCTGATGAGCCACGTAACCAAAAAATAGATCCACTTCTCTTGACCCGGGGCCAGCAGCTGTGGGAACAAAGGGCACTCGTCAAAAAATACAGGGCCTCACACGCCAGTTTATCACAGCTCTCCTCCCTTGAAACTTGACAACCACTGCTGACATCCTCACAAAGTGGTGCTCATTTTATCAAACATTGAGGGGTGATGGGCTAAGTCAACTCCCAACCAGGATTTGAACTCACAGCCCTCTGACTGGGAGCCGTTTGATCTGCCACTGAGCCACTTGCCAGGTTGCTTAGATCATAATCACCAAATAAGACCCTGCCATGGCATGGACGAGAAACATGGAGGCCGACGGAAAACACTGAAATAAAAGCTGGAAATTACACAAAGAAGCACGGTGAGGCATACGTTGGAATGCACCGAGAGACAGGGAGATTAGAGAATAATCACAAGTTAGAGGCTGCTGTAGATTTGACCTTTCCAAAAGATAATTTAAAAATGTGATCTTGTCTGTTCCTTGTAGACATTTGTAGCAAAAGATCAATTAGCACAGTAGTTGGAAAACAAACAGGCATGATGGCTTGGGATGATAAGTTACATTAACCTGTGAAACTCCTTCCTTGAGCACAGGCATCACCAGAAAGGCCATAAATGGGCACCCTGCTGTTTTAACTACGCCCATGACAGGGAACCGGCCACACTCAGTATCTGAACTTTAATTTAGAATACATCCTGGTGTTTAGAGTCGAAACGTTCATAATGACAGCCACTGCATATGAATATTCTTGATCATGGTATTAAACTTTAACTTTGATGAGGACATACGACTACATGGCAATGCAGCTCAGGGTCAAAAGGTTTAATATTACTACTTTGCATGATCTTATGAACAATCCCCGACAGGGGAGTCGGCCGACAGTGTGAATGCACTAGTGGCCACGGGAGGTAATGACAGCAGGGGTATCAGTTGTGAGTGCAAAGGGACTGGTGGCTACGAGATGTAATGATGGGGGTATCAGTTGTGAGTGCAAAGGGACTGGTGGCTACGGGAGTGATCGAGAAGGGAGCGTGGTCAGGTGACGGAAGAGGACGGTAGAGTCTGCCGGTGAAGCGAGCGTCCAGTCAGCGATAAGGTTCGGGAAGGGGGGCGCGGCCTCGGTTGGTTATAAGGGAGATGCGCGGGAGACTCGGCGCTGTTGCAGTGGGGTCTCCGCCGATGTCAAGTGAACGTGTCTTCAATAAAGTGCCATCTGAAGAGAAATGTGTCAAGTCGTCATTACTTCCATGTATATTGTAGTTCTAATTTGATAAGTAATGTTGGATGTCAATGTAAGTTGATATTAAAGTTTCATAGATCAAGAAGGGTCTGAGTGCTACCTTCTTAACTCATGCATCATGCTTCTCAATTGCGAGAACGGTATCCTGCGGTGAGATCTGCATTTTGAGACCTGATATAATTGCCAATAATTAATAAAGCGAAAATCAGTAAATGTTGAAAGCAAGAATCATTGATATTATGATTGATAATAAATACCCCTAGACAATGTGAAAGCTAATAATTGTGATGAATACGATAATCTATTCATTAACGGTCTAATTTAATCAACTAAATGACCTTGAATTCATAATTCGGAATAACTATTCTTTATTCAAAATTGTCATTTATCATAAGCACACCAATTAATAATTGATTTTACAATTAATAACACGTAATAACTGCATTTAATTAAATAATAATACATTTTCACTAAATTTCGATTTAAAGCTTTTGTGACTGCAGGGATTCATCTTCTTGGTTCTTTCGGTAAAATCACGTAGAAGGGAAGTAATAAAATAATAAAAATAAAACAATAAAATAATTCACACGCCGTTTCGGCCACAACGCAAGCAGCCGTCCTCAGGTGAAGAACAGGTCTTTCCGACAGGTCTTTCCACAGCCCTGTTCTTCACCTGAGGACGGCTGCTTGCGTTGTGGCCGAAACGTTGTGAGAATTATTTTGTTTCATTTTTATTATTTTATTATTTCCCTTCTACGTGACTTTACCGAAAGAACCAAGAAGACATTTTCACTAATTACACACAACATTCATATTTTTTACAACCGATATATACAACAAGGCATCATATTGACCATTAAGGACACTAACTGGCCTTGGGCAGGAGAACGATGGCCGGTAGTTCAGATTGGTGCCATGGTGGTGAGATGTTAACTACCTCGCCTGGTATACAGGAGGTTGTGGGTTCAATCCTGACTCCAACGCGTGTATATTTGGAGTTTGCATGTTCTCTCTGGCGTGGATTTTCCCCCGAGTCCTCCGGGTTTTCCCTCCACATTTAGAAACATGCGTTGAGAACATTTGGCCGCTATACATTTCCACATAAGCCACATGGTCGGGTTATCATTTCTGGCCAGGTCGCTTAAGAAAAAGAGCTATACAGCTCAATGGGCCTTACCTGGTAAAATAAACATAGAGTGTATAGTATAGTTTAACGTGGAAATGGCAGCCGAAGGAGGAAATACAGCTGAGAGGACGTCCACCTGGGAGGCAGACCACTGGAAGCAACAGGTGTTTAGGAGTGAGATGGATTGCTGTTTCGCACAACGGTGGAAGATGGCTTGGTGAGCCATCATTTGGCAGTGGATAGATCGTGACTGACGATGTTTGCACATGTCATAGTTGCTTTGGTGTCTCTGATCACAGCACTTGATTTACAATTGGGAGGATGGCAGTTCAAATCCCGGCCATGGGGTCAACGCAACTCGTCATTCCAAAGTGGTTGATAATATGAACACGGCGTCAAAAGCTAATAATGGTCATCCTATGGTAAAACGCTTGAATTAGTTCAACTCTTCATGTCAAGAGAAGGCCCCAGGGAAGAATATAACACATAACTACCTCTGAGATTCCTTCAAGCGACCTCTATTCGACACAGTAGGGGGCAGCACTTTCCCTCCTGCTCTGCCATCGACAGTGATGTTCGTCACATGACAGTCAACCCGAGCTTGTTAAGCCAGATGTGGAATTTACTCAAATGCAGCAAAGAACCAAATTGATTGCGATGTTGTTTTGTGCAATCATTGGTAACTGGGAATATATCAACTCCCTACACTTGAGACCCAGTTAAATCACAGGCGGCTGCCTGGATTTAAACCCAGACCCTGAGTGGCGACGGCTCAGCACTCTGACCTCTAACTCACACGTCCACCTCTTTAGGGAAATCGCAAAAAAAATAATTCAAAACGAAATGACCTCCACAACACAAGTGACCAGAAAAATTCTACAGCCACATCATAAAATCATCGACCCACCTGAAAGAGGGAGTAGAGAGTGACGAATAATGCTGGCTCCGCTCCGACCACGGAATTTAGGGGTTGGAGGTCATCGGGCGTACACACCACGATGTACATCTCCTGTTATTTGCACACCGGACACAAATCAAAACCAACATCACCCACACTCCACGACAGAGGGCTATACCCCAAGCATTAATATCGGTCAGGTAAACCAGCACGAGTCGTTGGAAAACTCTGCTGTTAATTTGAATAGGGCATGATTACCTGGGAACTGCGCACGCGTTGAATGGATCGTACAATATTAAATACCGCTAATTAAGCGCGTGCGTCTACGAAGTGAACGCTGCATGTGTCAATATACGCGCTACGTTAACGGCAGAACGGAGTGCAGCAAACCCCATCATTGTCCCGTACTATGCTCCACAGTGCTGCATACGTTTCCTTGCTTTCAGAAAATATATGACAAGCGCTTGGTGGCAATCCCATAAGGCTGAGCAGGAGATGTCGCGCCCGTAGGCATCAGACACGATTGGCACGCATAACTTGCGGTTCGGCCACACGTGCCTTCCAGAGGCCCTGCTTTGCCATCTCGTGCAGCAGGTGGTGCCACACTTTCTCCGTGTGTAGCAGTGGTTGTTCTTGAAGCATCCGCAGAACCCCTACAAACAGGCTCTTGTTGTAGGTCTTGCCTGCGGCCAACACAGACAGAAAGGCCACCAAGTCAAGTGTGGGAGCATACATGAAGACAAAACATAGCATTATCACCATAGAGGTAAAACGAAGGGAAAAATTATATTAAGAAAACTGACATTGGTGTGTGTGTGTGTGCATGTGTGTGTGTGATCGGGTCTCCTCCAGAAAAAACAAAAAGCCACTATGGATGGCCATGTAGAATGTTCGAACGCTCACTGCAGAGGAGAGGTTGCCACTCCTCTGTCGGGAGCTGGATCGGTACTGCCTGGATATCTATGGCATTCAGGAGGTCCGGTGGACTGGCTCTGGCTCCTGCCACCATGAGGGGTAGACAGTCCTCTCCTCGGGGCAGGAGACTGCCAAACAACAGGGAGTGGCTCTTCTGAACAAAATAATGAAGGGGGTGTGGGAGCGTGGCGGTGAGGTGTGGGAAGCTGCAAGCCCCAGGCTACTTTGGGCTCGCCTTCCCGTCAACCGGAGGCGAGGAGTGGTGGTCGTGGTTACTTATGCCCCCACCGAAGACGAACATCCATGGAGGGATGCAGGCAAGGCCGATGAGTCAGATGCCTTCTATGACCTCCTGTCACAGGTGCTGGCTAAAGTGGCCCCTCGGGATAGAGTCATCTTGTTGGGTGACTTCAATGCCCGAGTTGGTCATGATGCTGGCACCTGGTCTGGAATGATTGGAAGGCATGGGCCAGATCAGCTCAATAACAACGGTAGGAGGCTGCTAGATTTTTGTGCAGCCCATGGGCTTGTAATTTTCAACACGCTGTTCCGGCATCGGCGCATCCACACATCATGGATGCATGCTGGGTCCAAGCAAGAACATCTGCTGGACTACATAGTGATGGACCAGCGGATGTGAGCCCATGTTCTTGACACCAGGACCTACCGTGGAGCTGATCTGCCCTCTGACTATTGACTTGTCATCTGTAAGATGCGCCTGCCATTCTTCCACTCTGGTGGTGGGTGTACACCCAGGACCCCATTCCAACCTAAGGTGGCCTGGTCTCAGCTACAGTGTTTGATCCCCTGCTGATTTTATACGTTTGCCCACTGACAAAGAAATGATCAGTCTATAATTTTAATGGTAGGTTTATTTGAACAGTGAGAGACAGAATAACAAAAAAATCCAGAAAAACGCATGTCAAAAATGTTATAAATTGATTTTCATTTTAATGAGGGAAATAAGTATTTGACCCCTCTGCAAAACATGACTTAGTACTTGGTGGCAAAACCCTTGTTGGCAATTACAGAGGTCAGACATTTCTTGTAGTTGGCCACCAGGTTTGCACACATCTCAGGAGGGATTTTGTACCACTCCTTTTTGCAAATCTTCTCCAAGTCATTAAGGTTTCGAGGCTGACGTTTGGCAACTCGAACCTTCAGCTCCCTCCACATATTTCCTATGGGATTAAGGTCTGGAGACGGGCTAGGCCACTCCAGGACCTTAATGTGCTTCTTCTTGAGCCACTCCTTTGTTGCCTTGGCCGTGTGTTTTGGGTCATTGTCATGCTGGAATACCCATCCACGACCCATTTTCAATGCCCTGGCTGAGGGAAGGAGGTTCTCACCCAAGATTTGATGGTACATGGTCCCGTCCATCGTCCCTTTGATGCGGTGAAGTTGTCCTGTCCCCTTAGCAGAAAAACACCCCCAAAGCATAATGTTTCCACCTCCATGTTTGACGGTGGGGATGGTGTTCTTGGGGTCATAGGCATCATTCCTCTTCCTCCAAACACGGCGAGTTGAGTTGATGCCAAAGAGCTCCACTTTCGTCTCATCTGACCACAACACTTTCACCCTGTTGTCCTCTGAATCATTCAGATGTTCATTGGCAAATTTCAGACGGGCATTTATATGTGCTTTCTTGAGCAGGGGGACCTTGCGGGCGCTGCAGGATTTCAGTCCTTCACGGCGTAGTGTGTTACCAACTGTTTTCTTGGTGACTATGGTCCCAGCTGCCTTGAGATCATTGACAAGATACTCCGGTGTAGTTCTGGGCTGATTCCTCACCGTTCTCATGATCATTGCAACTCCACGAGGTGAGATCTTGCATGGAGTCCCAGGCCGAGGGAAATTGACAGTTCTTTTGTGTTTCTTCCATTTGCGAATAATCGCATTAACTGTTGTCACCTTCTCACCAAGCTGCTTGGCGATGGTCTTGTAGCCCATTCCAGCCTTGTGTAGGTCTACAATATTGTCCCTGACATCCTTGGAGAGCTCTTTGGTCTTGGCCATGGTGGAGAGTTTGGAATCTGATTGATTGATTGCTTCTGTGAACAGGTATCTTTTATACAGGTAACAAGCTGAGATTAGGAGCACTCCCTTTAAGAGTGTGCTCCTAATCTCAGCTTGTTACCTGTATAAAAGACACCTGGGAGCCAGAAATCTTTCTGATTGAGAGGGGGTCAAATACTTATTTCCCTCATTAAAATACAAATCAATTTATAACATTTTTGACATGTGTTGCTCTGGATTGTTTTGTTGTTATTCTGTCTCTCACTGTTCAAATAAACCTACCATTAAAATTATAGACTGATCATTTCTTTGTCAGTGGGCAAACGTACAAAATCAGCAGGGGATCAAATACTTTTTTCCCTCACTGTAGCTGATGGAAGTTGCAAGCGAGAATTTCATCATCGCTTGCGGCTGGGGTTGGCATCGTCCCCCACTCCTCCTGATGTCGAGGGGAAATGGGCAAGGTTTAGGACTGTGACTCATGCAGCTGCAATGGCTACTTTGGGTACGCGGTCCAGACCTCCCCAGAGACCCTGGCTGACAGAGGTGGTGTTCAGGATGGTTGAGAAAAAGCAACAGGCCCACCATAGTCGTCTACAGCATCCCACATCAGAGAATGAGGAGGCTTACCACAGCCTCTACTCGGAGGTTCGGAGAGCCGTGAGGCGCTGCAAGGATGGGTGGTGGTCGTGGGTTGCTGAGGAGATGGAGGCTGCCTCAATGGCCCGTGATCACAAATCCCTATTTAACCCCATCAAAAAAGTAACCTGCAGTGCCACACCTATTACCGTCATTAAGGGAAAGAACGGTGATCCAATCTCCGACTCCCAGGAACAAGTTTGCAGATTTGCTGAGCATTTCTGTTAGGTCCTGGGGGAGGGGGAATCCCTCAGCCTGGAAAACATCATGGCACAAAGTGGGGATGACCCTGCTGAGGCTACGGTGCCTCAAATATTGGAGGAGGAAGTCACCCCCTGTGAGTGGCTGGCTGAGGTGCCAACCGTTGAGGAAGTACTGAAGGCGATCCAGAGTCTGAGACCAGGAAAGGCACCGGGCAGAGATGATCTCCCAAGCGAAATGCTGAGGGAGGGTGGCGTTTGTGCGCAGACTGCTCTACATGACATCATAACAACAGTCTGGGCCACTGGACGGGTTCTGCAGGATTGGAAGGATGCCCTGGTGGTCCCCCTCTTTAAGAAGGGGGACCGCACAGACTGTAACAACTACAGGGGCATCTCACTCCTCAGTGTGCCGGGAAAGGTCCTGGCAAGGATTATTTAACATCGCCTTGCGAGGCACGCTGAGGAGAGGCTTGCGGAGCCCCAATGCGGTTTCAAAAAAGGGCGGTCCTGCACAGATACCATATTTTCTGTCTGTCTGCTACAGCAGAGGTGTAGGGAGTCCCTGACCCTCTGCTCACGCTCATTAAGGACCTTCATGATGGTGAGCAGGCCCGGGTAAAACTACGTGGCCGGGAGTCAGAGCCATTCCCTGTACACCTTGGGGTGAAAGATCTGGACAAAGTCCCATCGGTGAGCACCTCCGGCAGGCAAGGCTGCGTTGGCTGGGCCATGTAGCCCGCATGCCCAATCACCGCATGCCCAAACAGCTTTTGTTCGGCCGGATCGAGGGGGCTAAACGGGCGCGGCACGGGCTAGAGAAGAGATGGAGTGATGTGATACAGGAGGATGTGGAGCTGAGTGGACTTGCCGATAACTATTACCAGCGGTGTCAAGATCGGCCTCTGTGGAGGAGGCTCGTGAAGGACACTACTGGGCAGTTGGAGGCAGTCGCCCTCCAAGAACAACAGAGGGCGGAGGAGCGACACTCACAACAACGAGCAGAGTGCCGGGTGGCTAAAGCACAGCAAGTTGGCACAGTAGGGGGCACAGGTGGTGCATCAGCCGGCCATCTCGGTCATCTCAGTCAGTCGACCCGTGGCACCTGGGTCTGCCCCGTGACCTCCTGCCAGCGGGCGTTCGACACTTCACGTGGCCTCAAGGTGCACATGGCCTGGCACAAGCGTCGTGGTGACGTCACCACCACTTAGTGGCGAATGGCGGTTGTTGTTGTTGTGATCGTGTGTCAGCTGCTGGTGAGGAAAGTGGCGTTCATGTGCGTGTACTCATACGTGTGAAGTGGGTTAAATTCAGGCGCACACCAGAGGTCGCAATCGGGTACCCGATACCCGTACCCTACCCAATACACGGCTACCCGTACCCGGCCGGGTACGGGTACCCGTTTGCGACCCTGGTGCGGCCAGGTATGGGTATGGGTAAGGAATCAAAACCCGTTTGCGACCTCTGGCGCACACTCGAACTTTGGAGGCAACACTACTCATAAGCTAAACACAACAGGTAACTCTTAACATTAACAGGATAACGACATAGGGTGGTAACCACCGTTCCTAACTTAGATAACACACCAGGATACTACATTCCTGGACCAGAGACCGAGGATCGTAGATGGTATCGCTTCATCCCAGAGTTGACCCAGCAGAACAGCCCAGCTCTCCGTCCACACCCGTGGCCGGCTCTGCCCCAGGCCACTCCCCCCTTACCGATCCTTCGGGAAGGCCCGAGCCCCCAACCACGTGACCTCCCTGGGGCCCCTGGCCCCCCTTTATCCGATCACGTGTCCTGTTGGGTTCACGCAGAGTGGCACGGCCTGACACGACCTCCATGACACCCGCCTACCGCCCCCATATCGAGCCAACACAGTAGTGTCGTTCTACTACACTACACGTGCATGTGTGTGTCAGCTGCTAGTGCGGAACATGGTGTTCATGTGTGTGCATTCCCTATGTCTCCAAAATAACTACGTGCACAGTCTCCGTACAGCGCCTTGAGATGAAAGCACATTTAGACACATGCTATACAGATCCACATTATCTAGTAAGTGACCTCTATGCGTAAATCCACACGTGCCTATGTTGCGGTGAGTGTGCGGCACACTGCGTGCCTCGAAGGCAGTTTCACTCGTCGCCGTTACCGTGGCGCTCCTCGCTTTGCCCACCACTGGATAACATCACACCTAATGCTCCGTGTCTACAGAGAGTAAAAAAAACAAAGGCATACTAACAGTTAATGGCCTTGAATATTTCCATGAGGAATTCAATGGTGTGGACGATGGTGTGGTCAGGGGAGACGAGCAGGACAGCCAGGCCCTGTTGTAGCACAGCGACCGCTTCCTTTGCCTCGCCCAGCCCAGCGAATGCCTCGCCCAGCCGATAGTAACCCTACACACAAAGACAAAAATCCCGTCTTATAGCTTGAACAGACTTTTGGGGCAAGCGCTGTTCGTAAACACCTATGAAGGCCAGCATGGCACACGAGGGGGTGGGTGGCCAGCACCATGCTCGGCTGCCCATGTCTCCCCAAGTTGCGATGTTTACACAATGCACCAGGTACTCATTTGAGGCTGAGTCGAACTCGGGGAAGCCCAGGAGCGGTTCAGATAATGGTCACTGGTGTTGGCCGTGAGCGGGACTCAAACTCGGGTCATCGGATTTGTAGTGCAGCGCGAAAAGCACGACAGTACTGCTCCCCACATACATCTCTCTCTGTGTGCCTGTGTTTCCCTCATCTCCCCGTCTGCGTAGCGTCCCACATTACTGTTGAGCGGGCTCTCTTCCTGGGGGCTGCCAAGAAATTTCGTGGGGCCACATGATGGCACAACTTTTAAATGCATTTGAAAAGACATTCACAATCCCACAGGATTATCCCAAATATGAATTACCGTAGCATCTGACTAGTGCACATATTTACAGACGATATTTGTGTTGTTGATTATGATTACTCGTGCGAAGGTATGGCTTTGCCGCCTGTAATGAATACCTTGTACCATTGCTGGTCAGCGTCGATGGACTTCCGCGACACGTTCACAGCATCTGCGTAACTCCCTAACTTGATGTAAGTCATGGCCATGTTGCAGAAGAGCTGGGAAACATCTCTGTCAGGAGTCACACGTGACCAGTCGCTTAATGCTACGACTTGGGGTTTGCTTAAATGAAATCCACTCGCACCGATTAATGAATCATGTAATAATTTACAGCGAAGGTCTTCTTATATTTTTTGTAAACACGTCATTACTGCCAATGCAACAGTTCATCCCATGAAAGTATAGCACCATGGATGGGCTGCACTTGCAGGCAACGACAAATAACCCAGAAGCGGTTGGGGGCTGTTGAGAGGTTCTGGGATCCCACGTGGCCCCTCCTAACAGTTGGGGGCTGTGGGGTGTTCTACGATCCCTCGCAAACACTCCCAACGGCTGGGGGGCTGCGGCTGCACTGGCCTGCAACGGCAGACAGCCCAGAAGCGGTTGGGGGCTGTGGGGGATTCTGGGATCCCCCGCATCCCCTCCCAACGGGTGGGGGCTGTGGGGGGTTCTACGATCCCTCAGAGCCCCGCCCCCCTCGGCTGAGAAACGTATATAAGGCGGACCACTGAAGAGGTTCGTGGCAGTTGAAGACCGAAGCCTGAAGACCTGCTAGTGTAAGACCCTGGACCCCTAGATTCGCCGTCCTTTTAAGGGCCGGAGCACTGTGAGGCCAGTGGTAGACCCTAGGGACTCCCTTACCCGCTGTCCTTATAAGGGTCAGGTCTGAGGAACCAGTGGTTGGACCTGTACCTTGGCTGGGTCAGACAGCCTCCGATAGGATATCATATCCGGAGGACCTGGAGCGTAGCCGGGGTAGGCACGCTACGTAGGCGGCGTATGATAGGCTGGGTGGAAGAAGTACACGAGATAGACTGTACGAGAAGTTGATGTACAGTAGTTAGGGTGTGTGTGTGTGTGTAATAAAGACGTGCCCCCTACATGCGTCTCCGGAGCACACTACAAAAGCACAAACACCTCCTGACATAGGCTGGCCTACAAGGGGAAGCATTATCACCTGTTATTACGTCTTGGACCCAGCTTATGCCTATCTCTATGTGGAGTGGTTGGCGGCACTGTGCTTTGAACCCAGTATCACGGGGTCGATTCCCGCTCACGACCAGCACCAGTGACGATTATCTGAACCGGTCCTGGGTCTCCCCTAGGTTGACTCAGCCTCAAATTAGTACCTGGGAGACACAGGCAGCCGGGCATGGTGCTAGCCGGCCACCCCCTCTTGTGCGGTGCCGGCCTTCGTAGGTGCTCACTAACAGCACTTGCCCCAACAGTCTGGTAAAGCTATATTGGGGGATCTTGTCTTTGTATTTTGTCTCGCTGTGTCTCTCCTGTATCTCTGCATTATTTTGTCTACTCTCGGTGCCTGTCTCTATTGCTAGTTTTCTTCATTTTAAGTACATGTCATGAGTTTAATTTCATGAGTTATTTACTGTAGGTACTTTATTTCATACAATTACACTTTGATTGTTTATGGTCTCAGCCAAGAATGATCGGAGAAGTCTAGGCCTAGCCTAATGCATGGTAAACAAACATTCAGAGGTGACTGCTTTCTGTTAACAATTACTATAAAAATGTTTCGTGGTATTCATAAACAATTAGATACAGTATGTTCCATTAGTTGAATTATGGGTAGTGTTAGGGTAGATATTGGATTAAATGAAAGAATCATAGAAGTGCAGAGCGTATGTACAGCCATACGATACAGGCAGCGATAGAAAACGCACGACAGCGCGACACGGTACTGAGCGAAAACGAACTAGTAATCAGGTAGGGGAGGCACAACTATTTCCGATTTTGGGGGAAAATTGTTCAGTTTGCGACAAATTTTAAGTGTATTTTCATGTGTTACGTGGATGACGCCATTTAACCAGCCGGCAACAAAAAACGTCGATATTGCAGAAAACGGGCACAGGGTCCTTAAGGAGTATTGCACGACGAACAAACTATATATTTAACGGTCATAAACGGAACACGAGAATCAACGAAACGGTTCAAATATAATACGACTCGGAATCGTTCCGCACAAGTACAGTTGGCCGTGGCTGCCTTTCTCGAGTGCCCGTTGCGTTGCTATCGCACAATGCACGCTCGCTCGTGACATTCCTTAATCCTGTAACAAGCCAAGTTATCTCCAGCTGATTTTTGCTACCTGCTTGTCAACGTCAGTCAATCCATTACAACGTACACGTGACCAGTTGAACTTGTCCATTAGATTTCACAAATGACTTTTATTTGTTATTTGCATTGTCTGTTGCATGTGTTTTTCCCCAAAAGCCTTAAAATAAATAGATGAAAATTTAATAAAGTTGTGTCTGCATTTTAGCATACCTGCCGAAAGAGTAGGAGTAGTTTAGGCGCACCTGCAGAGCTTTCTCGTACATTTGGAGGGCTTCAAGGTAGCGGCCCTCTTGAAAGGCATTATTCCCCATCCCCTTCAAGTAAATAGTGAGGGAGACCGGATCCATTTCTCCTGCAAATTCACCCAGCGCTATGTAAAAAAATCACCTGCACACATCACCCGACACGACATCAGCACATCACCTGCACGCAACACTACATCAGTACATCACCTGCAGACATAATCTAACACTACATCAGTACATCACCTGCACACATCACCCAACACTACGTCAGTGCATCACCTACACACTTGAACCAACACTACATCAGTACATCACCTGCAGACATAACCTAACACTACATCAGTACATCACCTGCCCACTTGAACACTACATCAGCACATCACCTGCACACATCACCCAACACTACATTAGTGCATCACCTACACACTTGAACCAACACTACATCAGCACATCACCTGCACACATCACCCAAAACTACTTCAGTACATCACCTGCACACATCACCCAACACTACATCAGCACACCACCTGCACACATCACCCAACACTACATCAGCACACCACCTGCACACATCACCCAACACTACATGAGCACATCAACGTCTGAATGATGTTCAACATCATCCCCCCTTCACTCTCTTATGCACGCAGCTGCCACCACGCGCCCCACAGCACAGTCGATTAGAAACTGTGCTTGCTCGCCCTCCTCGTGTTTAGAAGGATGTGCACCGTCCTATCTGGCTGATCAGTGCCTGCTGCCAGGTTCCGCCAATGCCCTTTTGTCATCAACTCCCGTGACCTGATCGTCCACGCAACGCAGCTCTGCGGTGTCCGGTCCATCCACTCACCACCGACTCGCCCACTCGCCCATCCACAAACCCACTGACCATTCTCCCACCCACCTGTCCACTCACTACCTCATCCATACACAAAGACAAAAGCGACGAAGATCCCCCACACACACAGCCTGTTGGAGCAAGCGCTGTTAGCGAGCATCGTGTGCCGTACAGCCCTTTGTAGGGGCTCACCCATACAACAAGACAAAGATCCCCCGCATAGCCTTAACAGACTGTTGGGGCAAGTGCTGTTAGCGAGCACCTATGAAGGCCGGCACGACACACGAGGGGTTGGGTGGTCAGCACCACGTCCGGCCGCCTTTGTCTCCCCAGTTGCGATGTTTACATACCGCATCAGCTACTCATGAGGCCGAGTCGAACTAGGGGAGGCCCATCAGGGCATGCACGAACCAACACGCCCGCTGCTCACTCATTCACTCGCACACGTCAGTGATGTCCGGCATGTGATGTCCACACGTCAGTGATGTCCCGCCCACCGACGTGGAACAACTCACTGCTGTCGGCCACTGTTCGGGAGTTGTCACTGCAGTCGTCGACTGAAGTCAAAACAAGTTCTGTAAGGCTCATGAAGCATCACCATTGCGTCTTCATGACAGCCTTCGCTCTGTAGGAATGGCGCACTTACCAAATGCACCTACGGAACTTGTATTTATGTTTTATCAGGAGCGGAAAAGGTTTCCATCCGCGACGACGACTGAAGGCTATAGAGTAGCAATGCAGGAGGGTCCGGTACAGTATTCACGTTCTCATACACCTGTCAACACGTGTCACGGCCCCCGCAGTCTAACCGGGGGCTGTGGTGGTCTCGATGTGATGGGGACCGGCACCCAGCGGTTCGCGAGTTCGCTGCGTGTTGCAAGCGGTTCACGATTGGATTCCAGCGGCCGCCCCGATTAATACTGCGGGTGTGTTAACTCGACGTGTGTACAAAGAAGACAAGGGAGCCGTCTGCTTCGTAGAGTGGACGCGAAAGATGTCGTGGGTTGTCATTCGCAAGAGTTAATGTCTAAAAAGTTGCCAAATTCTAAAATAACATCGACATTTACTCCATTGGGATCACGCAGCAGCGGCAACCATCGCCCGCTGCTCGCCGACTCATGCCCCAGGCCATGCTGGTCTCGAGTTCTCTCACCTGGGTTAAACTAAATAAACGTAGTTCTCTCACCTGGGTTAAACTAAATAAACTTAACGACTGCACGGCAACAACAAAGTAGAGGAGGGAGTGACGAGCGAGTGACAATCGTTACTCCCCGTGGTCGTGCGCCGCGCTGGATGAGGCCACTTGGAAGTGACCTCGATTCACCGAATATCCGCTTCCACGTACAGTAAAGGGCCATCCACTTAGTACGCATGGAGGGGAGGTGGGTGAAGCCTCGATAATAATGTCTACATTGGCCTTCAAATGAGTTAGATAGTCCGGCGGTGGTCTATTTTCTTAAACACGTTAATATTGTTAATCATTGATCGTCTCTGCGTGGATTAAATATCGGCCGTTCTATAGGATTCGGGGAGGGGGGTGCGTCAGGCGAACATACGCAGTGGGGGGGGGGGTATAAAGTCCGCGTGCGTACAGGGAGGGGTCAAGTTGACAGATTTGTTGCGTACCGACTCAATGGATGCCCCCCCCTAGTACCGTCCTCTTCACATGGACGCGACGCTTTGCTCTGCGAGAGTTCGCGAACGCAGCGGTCGTCTCACGACGCGGTGGTGAAAATTCCACACGGAGCCACGACTTGGGCAAGCTTTCATCCAGCAGCGGATCTATAACAAGCCCGCGGCATATTGGCGACGACGATGGTGGTAGTGTACACGATGGTGGAAGTAGTGTACAAGATGGTGGTGGTGGTGTACAAGGTGGTGGTGTACAAGAACAAACCTGGAGGCTGCTTGCCTTGCTTTCACGCCGCCACTGCTACGGCTGTTGATTCACTTCCATGCCTGCTGCTGCGGCCGCAGCCCGACACTGCTGCCACGTGGGGCGTGTGGAGTGGGCTGCTGTTGCTGTTGCTCGAGTCGCGGGCTGCTGTAGCTGCTGCTCGAGTCGCGGGCTGCTGTTGCTGCTGCTCGAGTCGCGGGCTGCTGTAGCTGCTGCTCGAGTCGCGGGCTGCTGTTGCTGCTGCTCGAGTCGCGGGCTGCTGTTGCTGCTGCTCGAGTCGCGGGCTGCTGTTGCTGCTGCTCGAGTCGCGGGCTGCTGTTGCTGCTGCTCGAGTCGCGGGCTGCTGTTGTTTGCTCGCTTTGTGTGATCTCGCTGCCACCACCGCCGCCGCTCTTGTTGTTATCCCACCCCAGGCCCGCCAGCCCACCCACAAACCTTTCCCGCCAGCAACTCCTCGCTTCCCGTAAGCACCCGCGACCCACGTGACCGCTCCGTCGCAGCAAATCGCGGCGCGCGTAGTCCACCACATGGTTTGCGGGGCACGCATAGAGACGAGGCGCGCGTCACTGGTGAGAATCCGCGTGGCTTCCCCACGCTCGGCCGCGTTCTCAGAGCAGGACAGAGGGGGCGACGTGTCACATTGCATCAATGTCGTCGTCGTGATGGGCGGCAGGAAAGTGGTAACACTTGGGACACATATCAAGATCGGTTCGCTTCTTGCGCATGGTTTCATCCTACAGTTCATACAACCCACACAAAAACTGCTTTTTGTTTTTCGTTTGTTGTCCTACCCCCGCGTCTCCGATTAGCTACGTAAGGTGCGAAAGAAGTTCAACATACACAATATCACTGGAATGGGCCAAACATCCCCAATACAGTACTGAAAAATTACTCCATTGGGATTCCACATCACAAATCTTAACCTGTGCGAAAACATGGCAGCACAATCTTGAAAGTCTTGAGATTCGGTGAGGCTTTCCTGGGTAAACAACATAAAATAGCAAATACAAATATTCTAACACTTCACTGCGCCACATCTTTAGGAGGTCGACTTTGTTATTGTTACACAGTACCGTAGTGCCGTCTTCAGTGGCTTGATTATATTCAGTGAATCCATCGATACATCCAACAACATCGTTATAAAACTACACTTTTTAATTTACCAGGTAAGGCCCACTTCGCTATATAGCTATTAAATTTCGATTTAAAGCTTTCGTGACTGCAGGGATTCATCGTCTTGGTTCTTTCGGTAAAGTCAAGTAGAAAGGAAATAATAAAATAAAACAATAAAATACAATTCTCACGACGTTTCGGCCACAACGCAAGCAGCCGTCCTCAGCGTCTTTCCGACAGAGCTGTTTCTTCACCTGAGAACGGCTGCTTGCGTTGTGGCCGAAACGTCGTGAGAATTGTATTTTATTGTTTTATTTTATTATTTCCCTTCTACGTGACTTCACCGAAAGAACCAAGAAGATATATTGCTATTTTTCAGAAGCGACCTGGCCACAGATGATAGCCCAATTAAGTGGCTTATGTGGACATTGATAGCGGCCAAATACTCTAAACCAAGGCTGTAACAATATATATTGGGGGGGACATCCCCCTCAATATTCAAATATGCTCAAAATGTCCCCCCCAATATATTGCTATTAAAAATTATTGCTATGCTATGTAAATAAAAACAACTTGCTAAATCTTGGCCACAATATCTGGACTTGTCTTCATATAAATCAATGCATAAATTTATGTTTATATGATTGTGGTTATGGTTGTACTTTATTAATCCCTAACCTCTGCCATTACATATAATGAAACAAGAAATGGTAAAAAAAAGTAAAAACAGCAATGTAATTCAATACACTATTAGACATTGTCAAAAATAAATAAAAAGTCTATCCCATATGTAATAAAGGTCGTGGAAGCGACTTCTGGAATCCGGTCTTTATTTGTCTTTCTTTACAACACTCCTTCACGCTGCTGACAGACAGCGTGAGAGGGGTAGAGAGAGAGAGACACGCGCGGCCACGTGGCAGCCTGGACCCCCGCTCCGGCGTGGTCTCTACCTCCGTTCGTTCCAGTTCTGACCACGTGTTGTTCGTCTCCACCCCTATTTAATACCCGGGTCACGTGGTACCTTTCCACCAATCCTGGTTAGCCTCTATGGAATCTTCTAGACTCCATCGTAGGCTCCCGGGAACACGCCCCTGACTCGTCTCCCCATTGGCTGTGGCTAAAGCCAGCAGAACCAATCCTCTACTTACAGATGTCACCTTCCCATTACGTCAGGGCCACGCCCCTAGGCTTCCCCCCATTGGCTATGGACCAGGACCGGCAGAGCCAATCATCGTGACGAGTTGTGATCAGTCAGCAACCCTGATATATCCTCACATTACACATGTGCTAGTAATTTTTTTTATATTTTAGGCAGGAAATTAGTTTTCAAATTTAGATAAACGCTTGTTTCTAAATGTGGAGGGAAAATCTGGAAGACCTGGATACAAAACTACGCGACCATGGGGAGAACATGCAAACTCCAAATATACAGCAGGCGTCAGGATTGGGATCGAATGCACGACCTCCTGTATACCAGGCGAGGGTAGTGAATATCTCGCCACCGTGGCGCCCCTTATCACGAGCCACATAACCTTCTCATGATTTGTCCCATCATCATCAGACCCATCATAATGTGTGAATTATTTACGTTCATGGCGGGAGTCGGATCAGATTTGAGCAGCTCATCGCGTGAGTTGCTCACTGCCCACCTCTGTGAAAGGAAATCAATGCTCAGCTGCGGCTCAACTTTAGCACAAGCACTCTGAGCCAGTGGTGGAAATTCGTCATTCCTATGTCGAGGCAAGTCTATTCATAGGACAACTGTATTAACCCAGGAGGGATGATTCTATTCTTGTGTGTGGCAATATGTCCAGGACCTACATTAAATGTCGATGTCTGCTCGCCACGAGAGGGCTTCAGAGAGGGTCTGTGTAGTTATTCATTTTCTTCCTCTTTTGAAGGAGTGCAGGCGACTTACTATATGGCTCATAGTTTGGGTTGCATGGCCAAAGTCGCACTGTGCCTTGTGTCTTTAACTTTCCATTCATGAAAGAGATGTGCGAATCAGCCTGTTGATGTTTTGATGCGGTTGATGATTTCACCAGTGGTGAGTGGGTGGGCGAGTGGGTTGGTGAGTAGGTGCGTGAATGATTAGGTGAGCGAGTTGATGGTTTCACCAGTGTATTCGAGGAGGAATGTCGAAGCCAGGAAGTGGGTGTGAAATGAGGCGTTTATTCTGGATGATCGACATTGTTCCGCTTTGTTTCGCCAGCATTCTTCTGGATCTGGGTAAGATTCCATGATGGTGACAGCAGCGCGATCCCAGAAGGGGGATCAGGGCTTGAGAAGTCGGCGGTAAGGAACATTGCTGAGGTCTTGAATGATGGGTAGGTGGTTATCGTTGGCAAGAACACGTGTCAACTCCCACGCAGTTTGCGTGTCTTTGCAGATATGTGGTGGCAGAAGGTACACCAGAACAGGAAACCAGGGGATTGATTGATGTCAGTTTCAGTGTTCCGGTTATGATATTGCAATTTTCAATTATGCATCTTGCAGTTTTGTGTATGAGGTCCTGGACTGGGCCACTGAGTAGATCAGTGAGAGTAAGGATGGGCTCAGTCAACACCCAACCACCTAGCCAATAATACAAACATAAATTAAACACATTGGCTTTTGCGATTAAAACTATCATGATTGATTTTGCGGACAGATCGCCGCTTGAGCAAAATGCCAATGTGTGTCATACACCCACCTCCACTAGACACAGCTACACAAAGTTGGGACGTGAACAAACGCGACAATGTTTAACGTCGTACCCAAATTGTAAGAACTTGTGATGGGATCGCTCTCCAACACACCGTTGCACTAAAACAATAGCAACCGACGCGTTTGTTAACGTGGCAACTTTGTTTATTTGGCTGTTGGATAGGGGAGGGCGTAGGACACACTTTGACATTTTGCTCACGCGGTGATCTGACCTTTAGAGTCAATAATGAATCGTATATACATGGACAGTACAATCAAAGTGAACAATGTAGGAGCGCGTCACGGAGCAGAGGGCTGAAGGAGTGGCGTGGTGGCTAGGAGATGTTAACTACCTCGCCTGGTGTGGAGGAGGTCGTGGGTTTGTTGTCCACCCTGACGCCTGCTGCTGCTGCTGCTGGATATTTGGAGTTTGCTTCTCTCTCTCTCCGTAGTCGCGTGGATTTTTCTCAGGGTCCTCTGGTTTTCCTCTACATTTAGAATCGACATCACCACGCGTTTAGAGTATTTGGCTGCTGCTGTACATTTCCACGCGATAATAAGCCACTTCGCTGAGCTACCATTTGTGTGATTGGCAGGTCGCTTCTAAAATAAGTAATATTTAAACAGCTTTAATTAAATGCACCCTACTAGTAATGGAAGAACTGCAAGACTCCAGGAAGTGGCCTCGAATCTTGCCATAACGTAAGGGACCGTGGACAATTAGACCCAAGCCGAAACATAACATGTACATTTAAAATATATATTTATGATAGAATATAGTATTGTCATCAGTATGACATAAGTATACCAAGTTTGCCGTCGATACCACATTGGGAAGTGGGTTAAAATTGAGTTACAAGATTTGAGAATACAACAACAGAGTGAGTTAAATAAAAGCGTGTAAAACAGCTACATCGTTCAATGGGCGTTCTTTACCGTGTAAAATAAAAGTGTTGTATTCATGGTTTAAATGACTGCACCGCATAAAAACGTCAGATTAAATGTGGGTGTGCACCTGACCACGTGGGCCTTAGCTGGTTAAAATAAACAATAGTTTAACGAGTTTGTTTAGTTCTAGATTTGAAGCTTTCGTGACTGCAAGGATTCATATTCTTAGGTTTTTTCGGTAAAGTCACGTAGGTAAAACATCAAAATTAATAAAAAATAAAATAAAAAATCACGACATTTTGGAGGCAACACAAGTCTCGTCATCAGGTGGGACCGTCACAGCCGGATTAGCTGCATCAAGTGAGGCAATGATTCAAGATGTAATCCCTTAAAAGCAAGTTGAGGGGGGGAGGAGAGGGGGGGCCTCATCAGAATGTGGTAGCCAATGAATGGAACGTATCAGGAGGGAGGGGGGCGGGGCTCAAAGACGGCACGGAGTGCCACGTACAACGCATCGGGAGGGGGAGGGGGGCGGGGCCAAAAGGATGGACGGCGGCTTGGACGCGGTTTCTGCTGCACACGCCAACGCATTGGCCAGAGAGGGGAGGCCTGATACATGATAGAAAAAGAACGAAAATGCCCATGTTTATACCAATGAAGAGAGTACTGTTAAACATTGGGGATGTTAACACTCGGTAAAGTAAAGTAAAATAGTGCCTGTCAGATAAGATGGTCCAAAAAAGTGTAATTAAGTATTTTTTGCGTGGTTGATAACATCTTTACAATGATTACTAAGTTTGTACCCATCATCACGGTTGAAATTATGTCTGTGTTTGTATATTTGTATGGCTTCGTGTACAAACCTTTGATGGTAGCCGGGAGGTTTGCAGAGAACCTTGGTCTCGGAAAAGACAATTTCATGAGAGCCCACCGAGTTGTAGCAATGATCGGCAGCGGCCGAAGAATCAGTTCTGCCGTGTTTCAGATCTGACTTGTGCTCGCGGACACGATCAGAAACATGACGTTTCGTTTCTCCAATGTAGCAGTCACCACAAATGCAACTCAATTTGTAGACTCCAGGATACTGTAAGTCAGAAACGACATCCTTCACAGATGGAATCAGATCACAGATTTTATGCACTGTACTGAATCGGACTTGGATCTTATGTTTGTTTAGAATTTTGGAGATCTTTTTGGTCACGCCAGCTATGTATGGTAACGTGATAGTTTTGGTCGGAGTTTCATGTGGCTGTTTCTGTGTGGTGGGAGAGACAGCTTGGTGGATAGTACGGTCAGAGTATCCGTTCATCCTGAGGGCCCGATGTACATGTCTTAATTCACCGGTCAGGTGGTGTTGGTCAGAAATGCCATGGGCTCTGTGGTATAGCGTTTTGATGAGAGAATTCTTTTGAGCTGGGTGGTGGTGGGAATCCGGTTTCAAGTAGGAATCTGTGTGGGTGGCTTTCCTGTAGACAGAATGTCCCAAGGATCCGTCAGGCCTCCTCTCAAACAGAATATCCAAGAATGGTAGTTTACCGTCTTTCTCCACTTCCATGGTGAATCTGATGGATGGGTGTCTAGAATTGATGTGGTCCAAGAAGTGGTTCAATGCTGGGAGGCCATGTGGCCAGATGACGAAAGTGTCATCCACATACCTCTTCCACAGGGAAGGACGCAAGGTGGATGTCTGGATGGCGTCTGATTCAAACTTTTCCATGAACATGTTGGCTATAACTGGTGACAAGGGGGAGCCCATAGGGGTACCCTCATTATGTTTGTTGAAGGTGCCATTCCAGGTAAAATAGGTGTTGGTGAGGCAATGCCTAACCAGCGCAGGTACATCAGAATTCAATCCATGTTGGACTAAGTCCTCAATTATTATTAGGGTGTCCGGTACTGGGACTTTGGTAAACAAAGATACTACATCAAAGCTGACGAGGATGTCATCAGGAGATAGTACCATGTCCTTAACCATAGAGACTAATTGGGTTGAGTTGAGTACTGCCAAAGAGGTCTTGCCTGTGAAGGGGAGCAGAGTATCTGATAGAAAACGGGCTAGTTTGTATGTAGGAGAGTTTATCGTCGACACGATGGGTCGTAGCGGTGTGCCTTCCTTATGGATTTTGGGAAGACCATAGAGTCTGGGAGGTCTTGCCGCCGATGGTTTTAGAGAGGGACGTTTGCTTGGTTCGATTAGGGAAGTCGAACTCGTGATGATACTGTTGGTTTTCGTCGTTAGGCTTTTAGTGGGATCGTTTTTAATTTTGGAGTAACTCCCATCATTAAGAAGGTCCAGGATTTTGTTGTTGTATGAATCGTTATCCATGATGACCGTGGCATTGCCCTTGTCTGCCGAGAGGATGACTATATCATCTCTCTTTTTTAGGTCCGCGAGTTCAGAGCGTTCGTTTTTGCTGATGTTACTAGTGGGTTTCTTAGCATTCTTAAGAATAGTAGCTATTTCAGCTCTTGCTACATCCGCATGGATGTGTCCTATGCCTCTGAGGGCTACATCAATCTGAGAAATCATATCATCTACTGGTATATATTTAGGGGTGATGGCGAAATTTAGTCCTTTGGCCAGTACCGTTTTTAGATTGTCAGAAATTGGGATGTTACTCTGATTAATCACGGTCTTGTTAACATCCAGCTTTGCGATGTGTGGCTCTGGTTTCTTCTTAGATAGGAGGTTGAATTTAGAAATCAGGTTAGCTTTGCATTTGGCTGACATTAAGTCAGCAGAAGCAGAAGTCATGTTATCAACGTGGTTCCAATCAGAAGGTGACATTTTTTGTGTTAACATTAAATGTGTTTGTAAGAGAGTCTTGTCTAAATTATCGAGTTCAGATCGGAGTAACCTTATTCTCTCCGAGATTAGTGATAGGCTAGCTTTAAATAAGATCTGTTTAGAGTTCGGTGAGGACACAGCAGCGAATGTGAGTGTGAAAGCGATGGGTATTACCTTGTTATCTCGGCATCTCTTGAGGAAGGCCAGCGTCTCGAGAAGCTGTGACTTCTTGTCTCGTTGTCTGTTAAAAACTCTAACAGATAGGTGGAATTCCTCCCCGTAGAGGGCATTAATTCTAGATTTGAAGCTTTCGTGACTGCAAGGATTCATATTCTTAGGTTTTTTCGGTAAAGTCACGTAGGTAAAACATCAAAATTAATAAAAATGAAATGAAATAAAAAAACACGATGTTTCGGAGGCAACACAAGTCTCTGTCATCAGGTGGGACCGTCACAGCCGGATTAGCTGCATCAAGTGAGGCAATGATTCAAGATGTAATCCCTTAAAAGCAAACATAAGATCCAAGTCCGATTCAGTACAGTGCATAAAATCCGTGATCTGATTCCATCTGTGAAGGATGTCGTTCCTGACTTACAGTATCCTGGAGTCTACAAATTGAGTTGCATTTGTGGTGATTGCTACATTGGTGAAACGAAACGTCATGTTTCTGATCGTGTCCGCGAGCACAAGTCAGATCTGAAACACGGCAGAACTGATTCTTCGGCCGTTGCCGATCATTGCAACAACTCGGTGGGCTCTCATGAAATTGTCTTTTCCGAGACCAAGGTTCTCTGCAAACCTCCCGGCTACCATCAAAGGTTTGTACACGAAGCCATACAAATATACAAACACAGACATAATTTCAACCGTGATGATGGGTACAAACTTAGTAATCATTGGAAAGATGTTATTAACCACGCAAAAAAGACTTAATTACACTTTTTTGGACCATCTTATCTGACAGGCACTATTTTACTTTACTTTACCGAGTGTTAACATCCCCAATGTTTAACAGTACTCTCTTCATTGGTATAAACATGGGCATTTTCGTTCTTTTTTCTATCATGTGTATCAGGCCTCCCCTCCTCCTCTCTGTCCAATGCGTTGGCGTGTGCAGCAGAAACCGCGTCCAAGCCGCCGTCCATCCTTTTGGCCCCGCCCCCCTCCCGATGCGTTGTACGTGGCACTCCGTGCCGTCTTTGAGCCCTGCCCCCCTCCCTCCCGATACGTTCCATTCATTGGCTACCACATTCTGATGAGCCCCCCCCCTCAACTTGCTTTTAAGGGCTTACATCTTGAATCATTGCCTCACTTGATGCAGCTAATCCGGCTGTGACGGTCCCACCTGATGACGGAGACTTGTGTTGCCTCCGAAACGTCGTGATTTTTTATTTTATTTCATTTTTTATTAATTTTGATGTTTTACCTACGTGACTTTACCGAAAAAACCTAAGAATATGAGTTTGTTTAGTTTTGATTTAAAGCTTTCGTGACTGCAGGGATTCATGTGTTTGGTTCTTTCGGTAAAGTCACGTAGAAGGGAGAATTGTTTTATTTTTATTATTTTATTATTTTCCTTCTACGTGACTTTACCGACCGAAAAAACGCAGAATATGAGTTAGTGAGTTTGTTTTGGTTTAACGTGGAGTCGTCGTCTCCATGGCGACCCCGCCCGCTGTGACGGCTGCGGGGGGGGGGGCGACCCGGAAGTGACGAGCCGCGAGGTCGCGACGCTTTGCCAGAGCGCGAAGGTCGCCATGGAGACGCGTGGCGCCGTCTCCATTGCAGCAGCAGCGGCAGCGCGGGGTGGTAACACGGCGCAGCGTGACACCACAACAGTGTGACACAACAACAACAACAACACAGTGTGACACAACAACACAGTGTGACACAACACAGTGTGACACAACAACAACACCACAACAACACAGTGACACAACACAGCGTGACACCACAACAACACAGGGACACAACACAGCGTGACACCACAGCGACACCACAACACAGCGTGACACCACACAGTGTGGTGACACAACAACAACACAGTGTGACACAACAACAACACAGTGTGACACAACAACAACACTGACACAACAACAGGAGGTTTGTTGAGCCTGTGGGTGGCGTCCCGTCGTCCCACGGGATCGTTCCGCTGGCGTAGCCACGAAAGCCTCACCGAGTCTCAAGACGCTTTTATTCAGAGGCGGGTCCTGTCGAATTTTCGCAGGAGGGCGGTGGGGCGATGTGGCCGTGTGGAATCCCAATCAAGTAATTGATTGGGATTCCACATTATTGCGGGTTGTTTAGTTTTGGGAGAAAACCGGAGCACCCGGAAGAAAACTCGTGCAGAACATGGGGAGAAAATACAAAACCACAAAAGCAGATCATTCTCTCTCACCTGATGATGGACGCTTGTGTAGCGACCGAAACGTCGTGTTCATTTTGTTATTTCTTCTACCTACGTGACTTGACCGAAATAACCAGAGAGAATGGATTCCTGCAGGCGCCCGGGTGAAGATCGAACCCAGAATTTCTTGCTGCGAGGCGCAAGTGTTACCACTGTGCACCACTATAGGAGTAGGTGACATAGGCGGGTGGGTGGCGCCACCGAAATTCAGTTCAGAAACTTCCTGCGGTGCCCCCGCTGCTTGAGGATGAGTTGAGTGCACATCGGTGTTGGTGTGTTGTTGTTGTGTCAAGCTCGAGGAGAGATGAAGGCGTATCTGAAGGGAACAAATGGGATGCTGCCTCTCTCGCAGAAGCCCATCAGAGTGGGCAGTGGTACTGACTGCCAGCTCCACATACAGGTACATACCCGAGCTCCGTACACGAATGCTCGACTTCGTTTCAAACTCATTTACCCAGGTATTCATCACGTATTGATCCCTGCAGCCATGTTGAGGACTCGCTCCACCTGGCTCATTCATCTCATCCGCATTGTGTTTAACCATCATACTCCAGGTCAACACTTTTCTTTAGTTTTTCCAAATTTTGAATTTCTTCCCATTGTCTTTTATTCCCAAGCTGTTATAAAATTCCTTAATTCAACTAATGTGTTAACTCCATGGTGGCGAGATGTTAACTTCCTCACCCAGTCTTCTTGGTTCTTTCGGTAAAGTCACGTAGAAGGGAAATAATAAAATAATAAAAATAAAACGTCTTTCCGACAGACCTGTTCTTCACCTGAGGACGGCTGCTTGTGTTGTGGCCGAAACGTCGTGAGAATTATTTTATTATGTTTTATTTTTATTATTTTATTAATTCCCTTCTACGTGACTTTACCGAAAGAACCAAGAAGATGAATCCCTGCAGTCACGAAAGCTTTAAATCGAAATTTTTACTCACCCAGTATTCAGGAGATCGTGGGTGCGATTCCGACCCTACCGCATGTATATTTGGAGTTTGCATGTCTCTGTCCCTATGGTTGCGTGGATTTTTCTCCGGGCCCTCCGGGTTTTCCCTCCACGTTTAGAAAATGCCTTTAGAGTATTTGGCTGCTATACATTTACACATGATTAGCCACTTCATTGAGCTATCATATGTGGCCAGGTCGCTTCTGAAAAATAGATATAAAGCTCAGTGGTCCTCACCGCAAGTGTTGTAGTTAATGCAAATATGATCCCTTGTATAAAGCTGTCAGTTTTGTTGCCAGTTAAAAGGGTGAGAACCTATTACTATATCTTGCTACTGGCAAAGGAGGTCTCATAATGGGCCTCACCTGGTAAAATAAAAGTAGTTTCGTAAAATAAAACTAGTATGTTAAAACTTTGATAGTGTTATTTTTAGACTTAAACTTTTGTGACTGCAGGAATTCATATTCCAAAAATGAAAATGTAATTAAAATAATAAGATACATTAGCGCGTTGCAACTCGTGTTGCTTGCACAGCTCTTTCCCCCGCCCACTCACTTTGGAACCCGTATAAGCAGCTACATTTGTCTCCTCTTTTCTCTCCGCCTGATGAAGACCGCTTGTGTTGCGATCGAAACGTCATGGGTTTTTTGCTTTTATTTTTAAAAATGTATTATTTTTAGTTTATCTTATTATTTTAATTTTATTTTTGGATTTTTTCTATTTACGTGATTTTACCAAAAGAACCAAGAATTTGATAGTGCTGTCCATTGCTGGCCGTTTGACGTTTCGGACCTCTGGGCCTGTGCTAAGCAACTGTGCAAAAACATGATCTATCAGTGCTAACTCCAATGCTCTGCCACCACGAACATGTCTTGCCCAGCTTTATTGGGTTATCTCTCCTCTTCTTGGTTCTTTCGGTAAAGTCATGTGGAAGGGAAGTAATAAAATAATAAAAATAAAACATAATAAAATAATTCTCACGACGTTTCGGTCACAACGCAAGCAGCCGTCCTCAGGTGAAGAACAGGTGTGTCGAGAAGACAGAGTCTGAATGACAACCCCAGGCTTGGAGCATCTCTGTCACTGAGCACGTGTGGATGAATGAATCTCTTAGTCGTAGCTGGACAGTTTGTTGGCGACCAGCTAGATTTGTGTGGATGGCTGTGGCCAGACAAAAGCGTTTCAAACATCAGGGGGCAGCTTAACAAGCGGCTGGTGGACATGAAGCCACGATGCCTGTCCAATGCGGCGAGTGGGGCGGGCGGCGTCTGTCTTTTGTGGCGCAGGGCTGCGGCGACACAGAGGATCGCCATGCTCTGCTGAGGTTCAGCACGGCAGACGGCTGCTTCGTTCTGCAAGACCTCAACTCCGCCAACGGGACGTACGTGAACGGCTGCCGTGTGCAGAACGCCACTGTGCGCCTGGCTCCCGGAGACACCATCCGCTTTGGGGGCTCCCCTCACTCCTACTCTCTGGAGGTCCCTGCAGAGCCACAGGTACCGCTCACTTTCACGTGCTCGTAGCAGACCGAGCCACGCATACGGATAACAGACTCTGAGCGCAAGGCACCACCGACGTGTCACAGGTATGAGTGACAAATAGCGGCGAAGCACGCTGTGTTCTACAGAATTATGCAATGCATACAGGAACACGACGTACGCAATTGTAAAATGTCCACGCCTATGACCAATGCTCACGATATTGTCATGTCTCAGAAGCTAAGCATGGTTGAGCCAAGATATTACTCAGATGGGTGACCACCATGCATAACAGCTATTATAGGATGTATGTATGTTGAACTTCTTCTGCACAGTACATAGCCAACCGTGATAATCAAAGGATGTGGGAGCTTACGTAGTGGGCATTGCGGCAAAATCCATTGTTGTACTGTTCTGTGCTATGAAATATATGCTGCCCACCTTCACCAACATAATCTAACCAGTATGGTGAAGTATAGTCATATAGCCCCATGACCTACACATCGTAGGGAGGTGCTATTCCAGCAGTGGATCAACCAAGGTCTATATATGTGCATATACTTAGATAGGTGTCCTTAAGCCATGCATGTATGCTTTACATGCAAAACTCACACAACCAACACAATCTCTTTCCGTGACACGATTAAAAAATCTACATTAAATCTGAGTGGTTAGTCTTTTAAAATCATTCTACATGCAGGTGGCTAAAGTCAAGGCTTAAATTAAGGAAGGGGTACCTGGAGGTGAGCTTTACTAGGATACCTGTTTGTAGGAGAAGGAATTGGTAAAGTTGGACAAGAGACCAGAGATGGTCACGTTATGGAGGCTGTGTCCTTCAGATGTCAAATGTTGAATGGCTCGGTTAATGAGGTTGGCAATGTTTGCTTTGCCTGTCTGCCAGTCGTCTCTGAGTCTCACCATGTACATGGCAGGGTGTTTTATATGTGAGATGCAACACACCTCATTGGGTGTGGAGGATATAATATAATTATGAGAATGATTAATGATAGAACAAATAAGAACTCTTCACAACGTATATTCTAGTAACTGATGGAATAATGAGTGACGTGTTGTGTGTGTGTTTATTTATTCTCATAAGTGGATGACTAATGTGTCAGGTGGATTCTTGTAAGTGAAGAATGTGCGATGTGCAGAGCTTACTGTCGCCAGGTGTAGTGATGAGTAATGCCGCACGTGTGCAGGTGTGTTGCCCTCCAGTGGGCCACAAGCAAGCCTGGTCTGGGCCCATTACTGTGCTGCAGGAGACTCCAAGTAGTCCTGTGACTCACCCTCCTCTACCAGTACTCGGCAGTCCTGCAGCTAGTATGCACCTACTACCAGCGTCTTAAGCATCGCACACGCACCACCACCTTCTAGGCAGAGTATTCAATCACGCCTTTACTATACTCATTGCTGGCCTGTGGAACACTGAAAAATAAATTGTTACCAGATGTACATTGTAAAATCTCAAAAACTTAACATTTACAGGAGATTAGCTGCTTTCACTTACTATCTTAATGACAATTGTATTGATGGAATTGGGCAGAAGCTGAGCAGAGCAATATGTAAGAGTAATAGTATGCACAATAGTTTTTTTCTAAAGCGCAAAAAGCACGATTATAGCCTTAGGATATTGGTGCTGCCATTATGCCTTGCATGTCACGTGGTATCACCATACTGCGTGTAGGATACACACAGCTATGTTTTAAAATGCACTCTTTTGAGTTGATACTCTCAAACAATGCTTTTTGCATTATATGTTCAGTATGATGATCTCACATGGCACGCTAGGCATGATGGGAAGACTGATGTTACAGTTACAGTTGCTCCTTTTGCTGTCTATAGATCACTTTTTGCATGTATAATTATTACTATCTGTTCCAACCTTGCATGCACTTTTTTGTCTGATAAGTTTGTCATCTTGACAGAGAGTGCTTGAAACGGTTTAAATATCTCTGTGGTTTGTAAACACGGATTCTTTCAGATAGTGCCGACACCAGAAGCAGCCCCTGGTCTCAGTGGAATCGTGGATCAGGAATTCCTCACCCACCACAGAAGCCTCGACCCCACAGTGCAGGCAGCCGGAGGCTAAGCTCCTCCATCCACAGCCCGACGGCTACTGCGCCAGAGGGTGAGTCACACGGAGCCACGGCTGCCAGGAGGATGAATGATAATAAAAGAGTCAGGTCTGGCACCTCATTGGTATGTTGGCAGAAAGCCACGATTTGTAACGTTTTGGTGGAGAAATGAAAAGTTTCAACGTTTCCAAACAACTGCACATCAAAATGGTTCCGTGAAGAAATTTTTTAAACTCACCTTTCCACTGCAGAAGCAGACAGGACAAGACTGAGGCTAGGCCTGGGTTCGTAAGGGTCCGAATTTCCTTTGGTTCATCAGCTGTGTATTTTTCTCTACATTCACATTCAGTCGTTTGCCTGTGCAGACAAGTTCCATGGAATTGGTACGGTCAATTTTGCCTGCTACACTGGGTTTTACATAATTAAGCGTATATATTAGATCCTGTTCTGATGTGTACAACGAAGCACGGAGACACTGTCTGACCCAAACATTGTCTTAACAATTATCTTATTGTTTGACTCATACAGGAATGGGTAAAGGTTGTAAGTTGGTACATTGGGAGTATTTGAAAGTAGATCCATGTTCTTGTAACAATGTCATGTTAACCCTTTCCCGTTCCACGACGTCTGCAAGGTGTAGGGTAGCGTAGCGCCGTTGTTTTTAAAGACATTGTACTCACCGCAGCGAACTTTCGCGACACGATCGCTGGTGTCAAACTGTGCCACACGCTCTCCCGCACGGCATTGTGGCAGCCTTAGTATGTCTTCCGACCTGAAGACGAACGGATAACGTTCTTTTATTTTAGTTTTAGAAATTAATTGAGCAAGCATTAAGATGCTGGCTGTAGCTGCAGTCGGAGTGCATTGCTGCGTATACTTGAGACTTACAGTTGTCTTCTTGGTTCTTTCGGTAAAGTCACGTAGAAGGGAAGTAATAAAATAATAAAAATAAAACATAATAAAACAATTCTCACGACGTTTCGGCCACAACGCAAGCAGCCGTCCTCAGGCGAAGAATGAGAACATTATCAAGCTAGGAGCTTATATAGGTGTAGCGAGGAGGAGCGCCTTAACAAAAGAATGTGCATATGAAGAGGAATTTAGCATACCAATGGACAATGCGTAGGGGGTGGGCGGAGGGGTTTCAAAGTCCCATTATGCCCATGCATTATGCAGGATCAACAGCACCACGGGGGGGCGCAAGGAACAGCGTTAATAAAGGACAGGAATGTTAGTGATATGTAGCTGCATTTACCAAACAACCACGTAGAAAACCGAAGTGAAAACTACATAAAAAAAAAAACTAAAATATAAACTGATACTTACTATACTCTACAATAAGCTGAGTTACTAACAACAAATAATAAAATTACAATTCTACGTCGTAAGAAGTATATAATATACTTCCATCTAAACTTTATTTTCTTAGCATATACAGTACTATATACTGCCATAGATAAACCCAACATTAAATTATATACTGTATTGCTGTAAACCACCCTATACTTTATACATTTTAATATAACACTATGTATTATTCAACTCACCCTAATGTGTATCGAAATGGTTTATTACGTCCTTCCAATGATTGCTAAGCCTGAATCCATCTTCTCGGTTAAAATTGTCTCTGTGTTTGTATATGTGGATCGCCTCATGAACGAATCTCTCATGATAGCCAGATGGCTTGCAGAGAACCTCCGTCTTGGAGAAGTCAATGTCATGTGAGCCCACTGAGTTGTAACAGTGGTCTGCCACGGCTGAGGTGTTTGTCCTACCGTGTTTTAGATCAGCTTTATGTTCACGAATGCGGTCTGAGACGTGTCGTTTGGTTTCCCCAATGTAACTGCTACCACAGAGGCAACTTAGTTTGTAGACGCCAGGGTACTGTATGTCTGGAATCACATCTTTTACAGATGGTACCAGATCACGGATTTTATGTACTGTGTTGAATCGGACCTGGATCTTGTGTTTAATCAGGATTTTGGAGATCTTTTTTGTGACCCCAGCAATGTAGGGTAAGGTGATGGTCTTGACGAAAGCTTTAAATCGAAACTTACAGTTGTGTTCCTACAACTATATTTGCAGACAACTGGAGCCACTGTGACGGATACAGCCGGGTAAACGGCGATCCCGTCGCCATCCAGTGCAGCTCGGAGGCACTTTTTCAACAGAAGGTTGGGGCCATATTTTTTACATTGCTTAATTAAGTATAAGTTTGGTTTACAAACACTGTATAGACAAATTGGATTTTGATTCATATTATGAACCACACCCAGCATACACTATGGATGTTTTCAATTCACCATGTCAGTGGCCACATAGTCCAAAAAAAAACACTCAAAAAAATGTGTATTGGCATCGGTGGATGTCACTGCATGTCGTGTGAAGCTGGCCTGTGTGAGGCACGACACACGCCGCTGACACCATCTACAGCACTGTAGTGGCAAGGCTGTACCGGCCCTAGTGGGGGGCCGGCTGGGATCGCCAATCGAGAATGGATGGCACTGCAGTGCCAGCCTCTGGAGGTTAGGGGGCGATAGTGCCAGGGACGGTGCAGGGGTTCACAGGGGGCCATGGCACTCCGTATGAACCCGGAGGCCTAGTGACCAGAGGTACCGGCTAAGGGGCCCCAAAAGAGGGGGCTGGGGGACCACGGGACCAGGACCAGGTCCCTCTCGAAGGCTCGAGAAGGGAGGCGCGGCTAGGGGCGGAGTAAGCCCTGGGGACTGGCAATAAAAGCCGGATCCCTGAACAGGTCCTGCTGCTGTTGTACACCTGAAGACCTGAAGCCATCACCCTGAAGAGAAGCCCCGAGTTGGGGTCCGGTCTCTGATAGCCTCCCCAGTTGTGTTAGGGCTCGTTAGCCCGGAGGGACTACCTCCTTAGGTTACCTGGTGGAAGGGGCAGATACCCCTTTGTGTTAGGGCTTTTGTTATTGTTATAATAAACGTGTTGCCTCCAGAGAAGTCTCACTACAAATGTAAACAAATCGAGTAAAGTGTGGGAGGATGTACCAAGACAGTACGTGGCTGCATCTACCCTCTGGCACCACAACCCCTTGGGTCCTTCTCGACAGTCGCAGTTGATGTGATACAGCCACGTGGCCACAAGGCAGTGGCCGCCCCCAACCTCCTTCCGCCACCCACGACGAGGTTTTCTAGTTTTCTAGTTCTGAGAGTGGGCAGGCTCAGCCAGGGGAAAGTGAGGAGCCACACGTTAAACCTGCTGTAGTAGGCGTTCCCATATAAACACATTAAATACTGTCAACACTTTAGATGAAATCAACTTTTTTTTAAAAATCCCATTCTTGTACTCTACTTCTATGAACCCACATCAGATAATCTCTAAGACGCACATGGCGTGTCACAGCGCTGATCCTGCAGCAGATTGACAGGGGCTGTACATGTTCGTGCTAGATTAAAAACTCATTTCTTTAAAACTGCTTTTTGTATTTAGTTTATTGTACTCCCCCCACACCTACGATTATCACGGCTGGCTACATACGGTGCGAAAGAAGTTCAACAACATACGTGCCCACTTATGCATCCACACATCATCTCGAGATAATGTGTTTTGTATATTTTCGTGTGTGTGTATAGACATGCCGTAAAACCAAATTGCAATGTCACATGTCCTCATGAGATGGCTGGCATACCTGCGCAGTAGCCTAACAGGGTCCTGGATGTGCCACCCTGCAGGAGCAGCAGCTGCTAAAGCTGGGAGATGAGGTGAAGCGCCTGCTTGTGTTTGAGGCTGAGTCGAAGCGTAAAGATTTGGTCATCTCGACCCTGAGGGATGAGACGGGGGCACTGAGGCAGCAGCTGACACAGCAAGAGTTGTGGGCAGCTGAAAGGGATGGCACGCGACCGGCCCTGGAGAGAGAGCTCCACAACAGGACGCAGGAGGTCAGAGTCCTGCGGGAGCAGGTAACTCGGATACATCTCCAGTGATGATACATATGGAACAAGAGATACATATATCGTTATGGTATGTTAACTAACGAATTAACTATTTTTTTATTTTACCAGGTAAGGCCTACTGAGCTATTTAGCTCTTTTTCAGAAGTGACGAAGTTAAATATTAGACAGCCCATTGAGTCTAAACGTGGAGGCAAAAACCCAGAGGACTTGGAGAAAAATCCACGCGACCACGGGGAGAACATGCAAACTCCAAATATACAGCAGGTGTTAGGGTCGGGATCGAATGGATCTTGTCACCGTATTATTGAGCACCAAAAGAGTGCAAGCCCCAGAACGTGTGCATGGCTGCAGTGTGTGTGCGGGTACCCCCAAGCATGACCACAAAGCCCGTGACCGAATCACTCCGAATGCGCCCAATCTCATCCGATCTCGGGAAAACCTTGAAATGTAAACATCGCAACAAGGCAACAATCTGTAGAACTGCTTGGATCCAGCAGAGTGACCCGAGGGTCATAATGTGAGAACATTGAGAAGATAATAAACATATCGATAGGCACATGGGATGTTCATGTGTACAGCCTTTGTGCGGGTCTTGCAGTTAATTGACCATAATTCACCATGCTGATCAGTGCGAGTTGGTGAAGGTAGGGAGCATAGATGTTGAAGCATACATTACAACAATGGAGTTTTCTGTACTGTCATCTGCTGCCCACCATGCAGCCTTGCAGCAGCCTATAAAAATCTGTTGTGCATTGTGTTTGGCCATCCAAGTACTATCCACGCTCAACTCTGCTAATCTGAGATTTGATGAGATCGGGTGGATTCTGGGTAAGTTAAGGATAGGTGTCTATGTTGTACAGTGGTCCCTCGGTTTACGATGCCATCGATTAACAATATTTCGATTAGCGATCCGCCTCCTATAGGATCCCCCCATTGTTTCTATTAACGATACATTTTCGATGAACAATATGTTTACGATATCACGCGGTTCCTGCCAATTTCGGCAAATCGGAGCGAAATAAAAAATAGTTAACAGCACTCCTAAGCGGACTCAGCAGACCTCAAACAATAAGCGACCCGCCATTTTATGAGCGTTTTGAGAGCAACTGGCTTCCATATTTTCAATGTTTGATGTGCGTTGCTTATGGAAACAGCTTTATTGAATACTTAGTGTATTTTTTACTTAAAAGTTAAATAAGATCAATAATAAATGGCCCCTAAATTGAATGTGGAGAAAGCCTAATGTAAGAATTTTATTTGATGCTCTTTTTATGCACCTTTTTATGCTCTTCTTATTCATTATTAACCCGTGCTTATAATTACGTTAATGCTTTAATATGTTATTATAACGTTTATTTATTAAAATTGCGTCGTTTAATATTATAAACTATGTTTTTAGGATGAAAAAGGTCAACTTCCGATCGTCTTTGAACAAATTGAGTCTTGAACATGTATTTCCTATATTCGATTAATGATCATTTCAATTAACGATGGTTTTTGTGGAACCACTATATATGAATGTGTTTTTCCTTTGTCCATACACGTTTGAACCTACAACAACGGTGATGTTGCAGCTGAACAGGCTTGAGGTGGGCTCTAGCGAGGTGCTGAATCACACGGCGAGAGAACGCGATGTGGACGTTGCTCATCTGAAGACTGAGCTGGACAAGGCTTGCAGAGACCTGGCACTGGCCAAAGGTGCGGGGGTGTGTGGGGAGTGGCAGGACGCTACTGGGCAGTTGGGAGATAGTCGCCCTCCAACAGCAGCGGAGGGCAGAGGAGTGACACTCACAACAATGAGCGGAGCGCCGAGCGACTAAACCACAGCAAGTTGGCACCATAGAGGGCACCGGTTGTGCATCTGCCAGTCAAATCAGTCAACCAATTGCACCTGGGTCTGTCCCGTTAACTTCTGCCAGCGAGCCTCTGGCACAGCACGTGGCCTCAAAGTGCACCTAGTCTGGCACAAGCGCCGTGGTGATGTCACCGACCACTTAGTGGCGAATGACGGTTGTTGTTTTTTGGGAACGGTAGTGTAGTGGTGAGCGCACTGTGCTATGAACTTGGCGACCCGAGTTCGATTTCTGCTCCTGACCAATAACAGTGATGAATATTTGAACCAGTCTTGGGCATCCCCTAAGTCGACTCAGCCTCAAAAATGGGTGCGATGTGTAAACACCATCACTGGAGAGACAAAGGCGGCCGGGCGTGGTGTTGGCTACCCACTCATGTGCTGTGCCGGCCTTGAAAGGTGCTTACTAACAGCACTTGCTCCAACAGTCTGTTAAGGCGATGCTGCATTTGTGCACGAGGGGAGTAGAGTGAGATGAGAGGGGAGAGGTAAACAGAGGCGAGTCTATGGAGTATCTTGAAGATGGTGACTGTGATCTTGAATTTAACCCAGGACTAGATTAGGAACTATTGGATGGAAGAGGTGCGATGTGGTCTCATTTACGGTTGCAAAATCTGGCAGCAGCATTTTGGATCATCTGGAATTTGAGAGATGGAGGGCCATGGGGAGGCCGTAGAGCAGAGGGTTGCAATAGCTGAGCCAAGATATGATGAAGGCACGGTTGTGGAGTGTCTGGAATTGTTGGAATACGCGCGCTGCACGTGACAGGGCTCGTGACGAGCCTGCAGCGCGAGGCGTCGCAGCGTGAAGAGCAGCTGAGGAGGCTGCACGCCGACCTGCTGAGCACGCAGAGGGAGCTCCGTGAGGGGGAGCAACAGCAGCAGCCACTGGCTTCCACATCTGGCAAGGTGCCTTACACACCCTCACTCCGGTGGGCTTCTCTGACATGTGAGAAGGTCTGCTTCCAGTTTTAGTGGTCAGGTTGTCACTTTAAATACGTGTACGTTATTCGCGTTTAGACCAACGGTACAAACTAGCAAGGCTCGTGGAAGAATACCGCTGTGGAGACGGAGCAATGAAATCACCGAATGTGCAGGTGCTAGTTGGATTGTTGCATTGCGATACTGTAAGAGATGGTGAAGGCTTGGCGCAGTATTCATCCAACAGTGGATAATACAACAATCAGGACATTTCTCCTGAATCAAACACCTGTCTCGTCACACTGCAGTTGGCTTGTTTTTGTAAATGGGTTCACGCATATTATCAAAGATCTCTCCTGCTAACACAATGTGTCTCTTAACATCCTTCTCACAATCCTCTGTGGTGCTGGACCAATTCACCTGGAATGTACCTGATCTTGTCAGATCTCGGAAGCTGAGCGATTTGTGCTTGGAGAGTTGCTTGGACGAGTAACCACCAATGCACAGTAGTAAAATCAATTGTTTTACTGCACTTGTATGCATTTTTTGTCTATGGTCCTCCCTTCATTTATCGACACTGACCAGCATGGTAAAGTATGGCAAAATAACCCCCACGACCTGCACGGCACAGGGAGGCCCTCATCCAGCAGTGGATTGACAATAGGGCTGTACCTTTACAAGTGCAATAAGTGTAGATACAGTATGTCAGTGAGATTTTACATTGGCAGAACATTCAATGTGATTGTTGCGTGTGCGTGCCGTTGTGTGTGGGTGTCCAGTCTCTCATACAGAAGGAAACGCAGAGACTGGAAGAAGCGCTCGCAGCCAGAGAGGAAGAGGTGGAGTCGCACAAACACGTAAGTGTCGGGAGGCTCTTGAGTGCACGTAGATGCTATTGAAATTAAAGTATTCTATATTCTTTGGTTCTTTCGGTAAAGTCACGTAGGTGAAAAAAAAAGAAAATCGCGACGTTTCGATTGCAACACAAGCAATCATCATCAGGTGTGACAACCACAGCAAGACATGTTTTACTGAAGTGGGAGAGATGCCAGGGTTAGGGCAGTTAAATAAGTCAGAGAGGGGAGGGTGGGGGGGAAAGGGAGGGGAGCGAATGGGGAGAGGAGGGCGAGCGCTGCAGGGATGCTGAGTGCAAAGAAGCAACATGATTGCTGCCAAGATAGATGATGGCGCCCAAAGCAAGATAGCCGCACTGCTAAACGCTGAGGATGCAATTAACTCGGTAAAATAGACTAGTACCCGGTAAATAAGATGGAACAACTATGAACAGTTAAATTTTACTTGGTTAATAACATCTTTCCAATGATTGCTCAATTTGTATCCATCATCTCGGTTGAAGTTATGTCAAGTATTCTATTGAAGTTCAAGTATTCTATTGTATTATGGCCACTGCATTATCCTCCAGGCCATCAGAAAAGTGGAGTTGCGGCTGAGGGACATGGAAGTGGAGGTTGAAAACCTCAAACGGGAGAAGGAGGACGTTGCCAAGTGTCTCTCGCAGGAGAAGCAGGTGCTCTGATGCTCTCCAAGCTGGTTGCTGTGGAACCTGTATTCAATGATTGCCACCGCCTCCTGCTTAACCTTTGTGTGCTGTGCTCTCATCCTAATCTGACCATCACCGCCGGGCGGTGGTGGCACACGCCTCTAATCCAGCACTGTGGAGGTGAGGGTTGGTTGATCGCACGAACGTTGTGAA
The DNA here is from genome assembly GCF_965212315.1 of Lampetra planeri. Taxonomy (NCBI): domain Eukaryota; kingdom Metazoa; phylum Chordata; class Hyperoartia; order Petromyzontiformes; family Petromyzontidae; genus Lampetra; species Lampetra planeri. The sequence goes on from NC_136134.1 coordinate 701,585, forward strand.
ACACCTTTCCCGATGGCATCCAGGTGCCTTACCCTGGCTCGCCAGGAGGAGGCGGCACAGCAAGTTGACTAATCAGCATTAGTTTCCATCTGTACGTGGATAGAGTGTTATTTGCCCTCTCGTGTGCATGGGTTTACTCCGGGTGCTCCGGTTTCCTTCCACATGTAAACAACTCATTAATCGGCTGAAAACAATAAGATGAAAACTCTTCTGAAAAATAGTCATATGGCTCAATGTAGCTTTTGTGGATAAATAAGTAATTATAATTATTACTTATGTATGTTGAAATTCTTTTGCACCCTATGTAGCCAACAGTGCTAATCGGAAGTGCAGGGAAAAATATATAATTATACAAAATTATTATACACCTCTGTTAATTTTGCTTTCTTTCTATCTTGTTTCTGTTTCCTAAAAATAGTTTTAAAGCATTTACACACATTTATTTAAACTGTTATCAAACATTCTCCACCATACACAGCATGATCAATTATGGCTATGGTGTATTTCGTGTGATCCACTGTAATTTGTATTCATAATGCGCTTATGCATGAGCCCATTGTTCTTGTGGAAAGGGGAAATCAGCTTCGCTCTCATACATGCTTAAGGATCGGAAGTAAAATGTGTGAAAAATGGGAAAATGGTTTAATCACAGTCGCCGCAGTGGACGCCATTGAAGAGACGTCTGCACCGTCTCCTGGCTTTGCATTACGTCAACTGTGATTGTGCATACAGGGACTCCTCTACTTACGAACGAGTTAGGTTTCAGAGGTCTGTTAGTAAGTCGATTTGTTCGTAAGTCCAACTTTACTCCTCTCGATTCCAAACATGTTGTACGGCATGTACACTAAACACAGGGAATGGCTTTCAAAGTTGTATAATCTCCTGTAGATGCCACAGTTCTTTATGTTCTGCAGATTCAGATGCCACCACCGCCATCTATTGCACGGCGGTAGAACTTAAACTCTCAATCCGAACAGGCAACTGCACATAAGCACAGGTTTGTTCGTATCTCTGAAAGGTCGTAAGTCGAATGTTCCTAAGTAGAGGAGTCCCTGTACTGACAATGTGTACACTCACTGACAGGTGACAGGCTAGCAAGGGTAATCCTTGTGCTTTGTCTGTTTGTGACCAGGCACTTGAACGTGTGCAGGAGGAGGGAGAGAGGCTGGGATTGCAAGCGCAGGAGGCCTCGCGGAGAGAGCGACTGGCTACCACCCGGCACCAGGAAGCTCAGCACACGGTACAGCATGGAGCTTAGTGCCAGTGCTGAGGCTCACTTGCTCACATCTCAAGGTTGCTCAGCTGAAGAGAGCAGCGCACTGTCTCCGGCTGACCATCTGCAAGTCCAATCCTAGCCCCTGTTCAAACTCAGGCTCAGGAAACTTTGCTCTTCTCCTCTGCCAGACTGTAATTTCTGTCGATTTTTTTTTATTTTATTACGAAATTAACCCCTTGATATGGACGTGCTATATAATCGCAGCTTTTGCATATCCACGATAATTTTATTGAGCAAATTTTTTTTATTTTACGTGGTTGTATTTTTTATTTTAAATATTTGCAAGAAGTTGTGCGGCGTGGGGATGGCACGGATTGTGAGAGCATGAAGGTTTCCCTCTACACGACGCCACTCTCCCTCTCAGCCGGCCTTTGTCTGCTGCACTGTTTACATGCGGGTGCTTTCCTTTACAAGTTTTTGGAATTACATACGGCACTGTAGACATTGGTTTATTTATACGTTGATATTTGCACTTTTTAAATATGTTTAAGGTCATCATTATTAAAGGTAAGTTAATTAACACAAACTATACAATATATGTATTTATTAATATATACATACGGTTTATATGTTTAAACATAATATATGTTTATGCCCCCTAACCCTAGTTTACTCATAAACTGTAAGTATTAATATTTACGGATTTAATATTCGCGCCACGTATCCCCCGCGAATATTAAGGTTTTACTGTATAGAACATATGCTTTTTGCCATGTCCCACTATTTGGTAGTGTCTTAAAACTAGGCTGCATTTTGATTTGTAAAAAATATAATTTAGTTGAATTCGAAATGTTGCTCAAATATTGTTGGCGAAAGGTTTCAATTTATTTTTCTACTTTGTATGTTGAAACTTGTTATGTCCTACAAGGGGGTGAGCCAAACGCAGCACTGCATGAGAGTGCTGCCATGTTTTGCAGCTGGCCGAGTTGCGTGCGGTGCTCGTGCGGCTTTTGCCCTCGGCTTCGGACGCAGAGCTCCCACCTGAGCCGGCCATCAACCAGGTGACACGAGCGCAGCCCAACACTTGCTCAGCCCAACACACATTGCAGCTGAACACACATTGCAGGCCAACACACATTGTAGCCCAACACATTACAACCCAACACACATGCATCCCAACACACATATAGCCCAACGCGTGCGCAGCCCAACACACGTGCGGCCCAACACATTGCAGCCCAACACACACGCAAATCAAAGTGTTCCCGCACGCAGCTTTTGTTGCATTATTCAAATGTTGCATGGCGTCCCACGTTAAACACTGCAACTTGGTTGCTTTTGTTATAGAAATGCGGATCCACACTTTGTGAGCCATTTAACTCATTCATGGCCCATATCCTCTGACAGGACCCCCAGTATGAAGAGGGTACTTCAGAACTCTGTGCTTGGCCCTATTTTGTTTTCTATGTATGTCAGAAATCTAGGAATCTCCAATCTGCACTCTTGACATTCACCTTTTTTGCTGATGATACAGCCCTAATGGCTTATGGAAGTTATATGGAGGAGTTACAATAGCATCTATAACAGGACTTTGCCCATGTAATTATCGGGCTGCCCCAAATCTGTCTTGCCACCTAAGCATATCGTGGCTCTGGACTCACACCCTATTGAGCAAGCTGACAACTTTAAATATCTAGGAATTGTCATGGCTCCCTCCCTTCACTCCCCCTCTTTACTTCCCTATTAAACCAAAACACAAAGCTTACGTGCACAATGTGTGTGTTGGGATGGACCTGTACCGAACCTTTTTATAATTCGATTGCACTATTTATGACTCGCATGTGTTTTTATTACGACCTTTAAATACCTCGTTTGTTAGTAGTGCAATATTCCTTAAGGACCCTGACCTCGCTGTCTGCAATATCAATGTTTTTGTCTTGGTGGTGTTGTTGCTGTGCTCACGCACCTCGAATCTCCCTTGTAAATTAGCCATTTAACAAATAAAATAAACTGGATACCTCTGTATAAGTAAGTGTGGGTCAACAGTCTGAGAAGGGAAAGTCAACATGTTAAAGAAGCACTGCAAATGAACAGTTACAATGATGCTAAAATCAGCAGGGCATTGAATGCAAAAACAAAATCAAATGACACGAGCATTGAAACTGCCCAAGTACCGTGCATTGCGGGAGTAACTGATAAACTAGCAAGATGTTTGGAAAAACAAAACATCCTAGTATGATTTGGCACGGTACATAAAATACAGAAATTAATATCTGGTACAAAAGATATATTACCGAAGCTATCAACAGAAGGTGTGTACAGGATTAACTGCACGTGTGGTAAATGTTATGTTGGGCAAACAGGACGAATGATCAGCACGAGACTAAAAGAACATCAGAGAAATATTAAATTCTCCCAAATACAACTGTCAGCAGTAGCAGAACAAACGTGCCAACAAGGACACTCAATTGATTTTGATCATGTTGAAGTTCTGTGCAAAACTAGCTACTACTGGCCAAGACTAATGAGAGAATCTATCGAAATTTAAAGAAATAAAAAATAATTTTAACCGTTCGGATAGCTACCGCCTTAGTGCTGCGTGGAAACGAATAATCAAATAATACATAGTTTAAATGCATGCCTATAAAGGGCAGCATACTTCAATAGGGATTACCGTTGGTAGGGATATTTTAATAAACACAATAGACAGGAAGGAAAATATCAAAGGGCTCGCATAATGCACATGCATAATGTACGTTGACTAAGTAATCCCCCCCACTTTACACAAGAGTGCAGAAATGTGGTCACCACATCTACACCTCTATATAAGGAATGCAACAGACTTCTCCACAAATTTGGCTGTCGTCTGATGAAGCTAGTAATAATTCCTGGCGAAACGTCGTACTCAGATTGTAAATGTTGTGGCTTGGTGTGCTGTACTAGTGACGAATTGGCATGTTATGTTTACGTGACAACCCTTACTATTTAGCTGTGTCGGGTAGTGGCGGGTTTTAACACCATATTTATATATTTACGCGATGTAACCCAAAAAAACCTGTATTATGGATATTCAGACAACACAGGTTTTCACAAAATTATACTTCATGAATCTAAATGAAAGTTCAGTATGTTTTGAGCAACCTTAATAGTCTGTTAGAATATTTGAGGATACACATATAGTATTAACGGGAGTCATAGTGCAGCAGAGAGCACACTGCGTTACGAACTTGGCAACTTGACTTCGATTCCCAGTCACAACTGACATCGGTGATGAGTGAAATCGATCTTGGGCCTCATCCCCTTCAAGCCAAACCAGTGTGGTGAAACACGGTCAAACAGTTTCCATTACCAACATGACATGGTGAGGCCTTCCAGCAGTGGATTGACACAGAGGCACTGTGTCGTATGTTTGTCAGGTGGAGCAGCAGCTTAGTCGGATCGTGGCGCGAGTGGCGGAGCTCGAGGCTGCGCGGGGTGGCGCAGCAGAGGAAGAAGAGATGTGGCGGGCCCACTGTGCCAGCCTGCAGCAGGCCCTCGTGTCTGTCCAGGTGCTCCGATAGCACATACCAATGGGAGACGGATGGGGGGGGGGGTAAAGGGTGCTGGCGAGGGATGGTATGAACAGCTTCAAGCTCTGATGACATCTTCAGCTTGATCTCTGCAAGAAGGAATCACTTTAGTGCAAATATTGTGAGAGTTATGTCATGAAAGTTATAAATTGCAAGAAATGTTTGTGTAAAACACGTGGTTATTGGATGTACGTAGCCAACTGTGCTCATCAGAGGTGTGGAGGAAGGACAACAAACTAAACATGAAAAGCAGTTCTAAAACAAATGTTCAATCTAGATTTTAAAGTGGATAGCTCCAGTGGCTTCCTAATATCAGAAAGAACAGCATTTCAGACGGCCACAGAAGTGAAAGTGTGAGGTATCACGTACCCTTATTGCGTGCACCCTGGCAGGCTGCAGCGGAAGGTGGCGCCGGCGCCGATAACAGCGATGGCCCCCTGGGCACGAGCGTGTGGGAGCTGCAGGCGCTGTGTGTGGAGGGGCCTGCCGCCTCGCTGCGGGATGCCCTGTGCACACTAGTGGGCGGCCTGGTGGCGTGGCAGGGGCACGTGCTCTCTGCCCTCACTGACGCCGGAGTTCGTGCTGAGGATTCACGCACGCCTGATGGTGATGACTGTGCACCGTTGTGTTCCTCTATATGACAACTAGCAGCGCAACCAGAGCTCGAAATAGCCATCATATTTATTTCATCATAATAATAATCAATGTGATGAGGAAGTGTCATTCGATGTGAACCGTCATAAACGGTTTGCCAGACGTGCTTCGCATCCCCTCATGTACCCCATGTGACTGTAGGCTTTGATAATTGTGTTTGTGACAAATACTGTCTCTCGATCTCACCACCTGTGCCGATCTTCCACCCTCCAGGAATAGCAGCTTGCATACGAACATTACACCAACAGTGCCAGGAGACTACAACTCATTGTAACACCATCCAGGTAAACACAGCCTGCATACACGGGGCTCGCTGTGAATGGTGTACGCACACACATGCAATGTTTCTGTTCATTGTGCATTTATGGTCAAAGCCATTTTTTTGCACCAAGATATTTTGTGTAATTAAATGCGTTTTGATGCTATTCATGAAATGTAAGGCATTTCGTCATCATTGTCCATTATCATGAGCCATTGGTTATCCACTGCTGGATGTAGTCCCTCGATGCCTAGATTCATTTCAGGCACGTGAACTGATCTCAGAATATGATCTCACCACTCCATCTAGGCAGTAATCATCCTCGGGAATGTTCCCTCTTTTGGCCGCCATTCCATTGCCAGTCTTGTCCATTTGCTTTCATCCCTTCGAGTGATTGGTCCTGTCCAAACACACTTTTTTTTTGCGTGCGGAAGCCTGACAAAATGTTAACTTCCTCACCTCGGTATGCAAAAGGTTGTAGGTTCGATCCCGACTCTGACACCTATATATTTGTAGTTTTAATATTTTCTCTTTCTGTGGTTGCGTGGATTTTTTTCGGATCCTCCGGTTTTTCCTTCCACATTTTGAAACATGCTTTTAGAGTATTTGGCTGATATACATTTGCATATGATAAGCCACTGTGTTGAGCTATCATTTGTGACCAGGTTGCTTTTGAAAAAGAGCTACATAGCCCAGTGTACCTTACCTGGTGAAATAAAAATAGTTGAAGTTTTTAGTTTTCGTTCAGCAATGTATAGATCATGGTTATTGATGACGATCATTAAACAGTGGTGTTTATTGAACAAAATGTGATATTATGTTGCTTCCTTAGCTTTGCTTTTCCCACCGGTGGTGTACATTCTGAACAGCTGGAACTGGCGGCACTGCAGGAGAAGCACGAGGAAGAGGCGCGGACTCGAGAAGAAGAGAAGGAGCAGAGCGAGCGAGAGCGGCAGGAGCTGGAGAGAGTGCACGAGCAAGAGCGGGAGGGACGGCTGCAGCGGGAGATTGAGCAGAGACTGCAGCATGACGTAGAGGGCATCAGGGACCAGGCTCGGCTTGAGATCCAGCAGGTGTCTTTCTTAGACATCTTCAAAGAACAATCCCCACTTTGATCTAGCTTGTATTGTGTCTCAGCTATGTCATGCGTGTCTTCGTGCAGAGAGAGGAGGCTGCGACTGCCTGCCAGAATCGCACCCAGGAGGCAGAGGCAGAGCTCACGCAGCTCCGGACGGTGAGCGCTTCTCTCATGCTCTGTGCTGTCTTTCCCCTTGCCCTGGATATAAACACAGATCTGGTGCAAGGTTATCGTGACCCCTGTCTCCACAATAGGCCCATTATTAACATCCCATTGGTACACAACATGTACTGACTGTTGTTTTCTTCTTCTTTTTTTATTAATATATTTTACGTAGAAAGTCCCTTGAGAAGGAATATCTTATTTGCAAGGGTGTCCAGGGTGTCAACTGCTGCTTGGGCTTGCATCAGCATATTGTAGAGGCGTGGCTGTGGCACGCTACGGAAGGCATGACGCAGTGCTGACATGACACTCACCTGACCCTCATCAGACAATCACCACTCACCTGACATCACTCTTAGTCATCAACTCACCTGATCCTCAATTAGGATGCAGCCCTCCTGTGCAAGCTGAGCCATTGTGAATGGTTTTTCGGTTAAGCCGCACCAGAGCAGACACATTATTTGGTAAAGTTTAATTTTTTAAAGTGTTTACCACATTCGCTTAAGCTACATGTCATAACCTTTCCAAAAGACACCTCTTTCATTTAACTTAGTGGAGTGATCCAAGAGGAGGCCCCTGGACAAAAAGATAAATATCCCCTCCTATTGCCTTAACAGACTGTTGGGGCAAGTGCTGTTAGTGAACACCTAAAGTGAGGGAAAAAAGTATTTGATTCCCTGCTGATTTTGTACGTTTGCCCACTGACAGAAATGATCAGTCTATAATTTTAATGGTAGGTTTATTTGAACAGTGAGAGACAGAATAACAACAACAAAATCCAGAAAAACGCATGTCAAAAATGTTATAAATTTATTTGTATTTTAATGAGGGAAATAAGTATTTGACCCCCTCTCAATCAGAAAGATTTCTGGCTCCCAGGTGTCTTTTTTACAGGTAACGAGCTGATATTAGGAGCACACTCTTAAAGGGAGTGCTCCTAATCTCGGCTTGTTACCTGTATAAAAGACACCTGTTCACAGAAGCAATCAATCAATCAGATTCCAAACTCTCCACCATGGCCAAGACCAAAGAGCTCTCCAAGGATGCCAGGGACAAGATTGTAGACCTACACAAGGCGGGAATGGGCTATAAGACCATCGCCAAGCAGCTTGGTGAGAAGGTGACAACAGTTGGTGCGATTATTCGCAAATGGAAGAAACACAAAATAACTGTCAATCTCCCTAAGCTTGGGGCTCCATGCAAGATCTCACCTCGTGGAGTTGCAATGATCATGAGAACGGTGAGGAATCAGCCCAGAACTACACGGGAGGATCTTGTCAATGATCTCAAGGCAGCTGGGACCATAGTCACTAAGAAAACAGTTGATAACACACTACGCCGTGAGGGACTGAAATTGTGCAGTGCCCGCAAGGTTCCCCTGTTCAAAAAAGCACACATACATGCCCGTCTGAAGTTTGTCAATGAACATCTGAATGATTCAGAGGACAACTGGGTGAAAGTGTTGTGGTCAGATGAGACCAAAATGGAGCTCTTTGGCATCAACTCAACTCGCCGTGTTTGGAGTAGGAGGAATGCTGCCTATGACCCCAAGAACACCATCCCCACTGTCAAACATGGAGGTGGAAACATGCTTTGGGGGTGTTTTTCTGCTAAGGGGACAGGGCAAATTCACCGCACCAAAGGGACGATGGACGGGGCCATGTACCGTCAAATCTTGGGTGAGAACCTCCTTGCCTCAGCCAGGGCATTGAAAATGGGTCGTGGATGGGTATTCCAGCATGACAATGACCCAAAACACACGGCCAAGGCAACAAAGGAGTGGCTCAAGATGAAGCACATTAAGGTCCTGGAGTGGCCTAGCCAGTCTCCAGACCTTAATCCCATAGAAAATCTGTGGAGGGAGCTGAAGGTTCGAGTTGCCAAACGTCAGCCTCGAAACCTTAATGACTTGGGAGAAGATCTGCAAAGAGGAGTGGGACAAAATCCCTCCTGAGATGTGTGCAAACCTGGTGGCCAACTACAAGAAACGTCTGACCTCTGTGATTGCCAACAAGGATTTTGCCACCAAGTAATAAGTCATGTTTTGCAGAGGGGTCAAATACTTATTTCCCTCATTAAAATGCAAATCAATTTATTACATTTTTGACATGTGTTGTTCTGGATTGTTTTGTTGTTATTCTGTCTCTCACTGTTCAAATAAACCTACCATTAAAATTATAGACTGATCATTTCTTCGTCAGTGAGCAAATGTACAAAATCAGCAGGGGATCAAATACTTTTTTCCCTCATTGTATGAAGGCAGGTATGGCGCACAAGGGGTGGGTGGCTAGCACTACGCCCGGCCGCCTTTGTCTCCCTAGTGGCAATGTTTACACACTCCACTAGGTACTCATTAAAGGCTGGGTCGACCTAGGGGAGGCCCAGGACCGGTTCAGATAATCGTCACTGGTGTTGGCCGTGGGCAGGAATCAACCTCGGGTCATTGGGTTTGTAGCGAAGCACGCTAGCCGCTATACTACCACTACATGTCATGTCGAGGTAGGACACCTCTTTCATTAAACTTAGTGGAGTGATCTACACATACAGATTAGCCCTGTATTGTATAGATCATTCGTTTATTTACAGTTATTCATTCCAACTCCTAAAAGTTGTCACATGATTGTGGCCTGCCAACCACCAGAGTGGCATAATTTGTACACACATCCCAAAGACATTGACACCCTCGATCTAGACTCAAGAGGTGATGATTGCAGCGTGCATCGTTACTATTTCACACTATATTAAGTCGCTAGTTGGAGTGGCGACTGCCTGTGCATGCATGAAGATCCTGTTTGAATGGGATGCTGAATATTGTGGTTTGAGCTTCTGCTGGTTGAGGGAGAACTATCAGATCTGAAGGTCAGTGACTACAGAAATAGCAGAGGAGAAATTGCCTTTAAATTAGCAGTAATAGGACAAGGACAGTGATGCAGTGAGACGGTCATAGTTATGTGTATTGTCTCGAGTATATATGTATGTGTGTTGAACTTCTTTCGCACTGTACGTAGTCAACCGTGATAATCAAAGGTGTAGCGAAAGGACAACAATGTTGTGTTATAATATCTAATGATTGAGGATAGGGATGAGTATGCAAATTCATCACAGGCAATATCTAAGGTTGTGAAGTAAGAGCTGATTTTTAATCCTAGATTATATCACACGCGTTTACAAGCGTACGTACCAGCAGCTGATGTTTGGAAGTGTGCACTTGTGGTTATTACTGTGATGCACAGGGCTCGTTGAATCGAGGGTTCTTTTGATCTGATTAGACATCAAAATGTTCCAGGCACTGCCGCTGCTGCTCGAGCACTGCCACATGAGTGTTGACTCGTTCAAAGTGGCGGCTTGCCGGCCGACGTTTCGTTTAAAAAAACAGCCGGTGGTAATACGTGACAGTTACAGTTGTGGTTATAGTAACGCAACATGTGGACATGTATAAGTGAGCTGGCTTGAACTTGTACTGTAGGTAAAAGGGGAATGGTTATGATGTGTATTCTTAGGTTTTTTCAGTAAAGTCACGTAGGTAAAACATTAAAATTAATAAAAGTAAAATAAAAATAAAAATCACGACATTTCGGAGGCAACACAAGCTTCCGTCTTCAGGTGGAACCGTCACAGCCACGACAGCTGTATCAAGTAAATGAGAGATTGCAAGAGCTACCACTCCGTATATATAATGGTTGGAGAGGGGGAAGGGCCAAGTACGGCACACTTTTTATTAATATGGTAAGGTGAGGCTTAAGAGGCTGAGCCTTTGTTATGGAGAGGTACGGTTTGTGACTAAGCCTGGCCTACATAACAATAGTGTGAAAAAAGAAACAAACTAAACATGGTAAAACAAGTCTGGCTGTCTATCAATAACCTGTAATAGTTGTCTGTCAAATAATATGGTCCAAATAAGTGTAGTTAAATCTTTTTTGCATGGTTAATCACATCTTTCCAATCATTACTCAGTTTGTAACCATCATCACGGTTGAAATTATGTCTGTGTTTGTATATTTGTATGGCTTCATGTACAAACCTTTGATGGTAGCCAGGAGGTTTGCAGAGCACCTTGGTCTCGGAAAAGACAATTTCATGACAGCCCACCGAGTTGTAGCAATGATCGGCAACGGCCGAAGAATCAGTTCTGCCGTGTTTCAGATCTGACTTGTGCTCGCGGACACGATCAGAAACATGACGTTTCGTTTCTCCAATGTAGCAATCACCACAACTGCAACTCAATTTGTAGACTCCAGGATATTGTAAGTCAAGAACGACATCCTTCACAGATGGAATCAGATCACGGATTTTATGCACTTTACTGAATCGGACTTGGATCTTATGTTTGTTTAGAATTTTGGAGATCTTTTTGGTCACGCCTGCTATGTATGGTAACGCCTGCTATGTATGGTAACGTGATAGTTTTGGTCGGAGTTTCATGTGGCTGTTTCTGTGTGGTGGGAGAAACAGCTTGGTGGATAGTGCGGTCACAGTATCCGTTCATCCTGAGGGCCCGATGTACATGTCTTAATTCACCGGCCAGGTGGTGTTGGTCAGAAATTCCATGGGCTCTGTGGTATAGCGTTTTGATGAGAGAATTATTTTGAGATGGGTGGTGGTGGGAATCCGGTTTCAAGTAGGAATCTGTGTGGGTGGCTTTCCTGTAGACAGAATGTCCCAAGGATCCGTCAGGCCTCCTCTCAAACAGAATATCCAAGAATGGTAGTTTACCATCTTTCTCCACTTCCATGGTGAATCTGATGGATGGGTGTCTGGAATTGATGTGGTCCAAGAAGTGGTTCAATGCTGGGAGGCCATGTGGCCAGATGACGAAAGTGTCATCCACATACCTCTTCCACAGGGAAGGACGCAGGGTGGATGTCTGGATGGCATCTGATTCAAACTTTTCCATGAACATGTTGGCTATAACTGGTGACAAGGGGCTATAACTGTCACCAGTTATAGCCAACATGTTCATGGAAAAGTTTGAATCGGACGCCATCCAGACATCCACCCTGCGTCCTTCCCTGTGGAAGAGGTATGTGGATGACACTTTCGTCATCTGGCCACATGGCCTCCCAGCATTGAACCACTTCTTGGACCACATCAATTCTAGACACCCATCCATCAGATTCACCATGGAAGTGGAGAAAGATGGTAAACTACCATTCTTGGATATTCTGTTTGAGAGGAGGCCTGACGGATCCTTGGGACATTCTGTCTACAGGAAAGCCACCCACACAGATTCCTACTTGAAACCGGATTCCCAACACCACCCATCTCAAAAGAATTCTCTCATCAAAACGCTATACCACAGAGCCCATGGCATTTCATAGCAGGCGTGACCGAAAAGATCTCCAAAATTCTAAACAAACATAAGATCTAAGTCCGATTCAGTACAGTGCATAAAATCCGTGATCTGATTCCATCTGTGAAGGATGTCGTTCCTGACTTACAGTATCCTGTAGTCTACAAATTGAGTTGCAGTTGTGGTGATTGCTACATTGGAGAAACGAAACGTCATGTTTCTGATCGTGTCCGTGAGCACAAGTCAGATCTGAAACACGGCAGAACTGATTCTTCGGCCGTTGCCGATCATTGCTACAACTCGGTGGGCTGTCATGAAATTGTCTTTTCCGAGACCAAAGTGCTCTGCAAACCTCCTGGCTACCATCAAAGGTTTGTACACGAAGCCATACAAATATACAAACACAGACATAATTTCAACCGTGATGATGGTTACAAACTGAGTAATGATTGGAAAGATGTGATTAACCATGCAAAAAAGATTTAACTACACTTATTTGGACCATCTTATTTGACAGACAACTATTACAGGTTATTGATAGACAGCCAGACTTGTTTAACCATGTTTAGTTTGTTTCTTTTTTCACACTATTGTTATGTAGGCCAGGCTTAGTCACAAACCGTACCTCTCCATAACAAAGGCTCAGCCTGTTAAGCCTCACCTTACCATATTAATAAAAAGCGTGCCGTACTTGGCCCTTCCCCCTCTCCAACCATTATATATACGGAGAGGTAGCTCTTGCAATCTCTCATTTACTTGATACAGCTGTCGTGGCTGTGACGGTTCCACCTGAAGACGGAAGCTTGTGTTGCCTCCGAAACGTCGTGATTTTTATTTTATTTTACTTTTATTAAATTTTAATGTTTTACCTACGTGACTTTACCTAAAAAACCTAAGAATATGAATCCTTGCAGTCACGAAAACTTCAAATCTAGAATTAAGGTTATGATGTGATCCACGGTTCCCCACTGTCGCATCATGGAACGGACTGCAGCTGTGTTCTGATGCCATTGCGCGCTCACATGCTCACAGACAATGTCAGCACAGAATTCACGTTGAAGCTTTAACCAATAAGTAAACTCCATACGTTCAGCACATCAGGTCATTATCGTTGCTCATGCCTGTGAATCACACAGTGTCACTTGTGTTGGTTGATACATACGTGGAACGATTCGTTTTTTGTAGTGGCGTGAGAACAGAAAACGCCATACAGACTGAGTGAGTGTGCACGGTGGTGTGCGGGGCAGGCGATGGAGGACAAGGAGCGTGCTGTGGCGGATCTGCAGGCCGCACTGGACCAGGCTGCACGGGATGCAGAGCAGCTCAAGGCCGATGCCGTGAGTTCTGCAACGTTGTGGCACGTTGCCGCACACACAGCTCCGTACCCTCCAGCGAGCGGACGCCTGCCATAAATGCCGTGTGAAGATTCCGCTGGCTGGCGCACGTTTACATGAGCGCTTCATTATCTCCTCATCTCTGCCATACAAGCCCAGTGCGTTGCCAGAGGGGTGGAATGCTCACTCATACATCACTCAGCCGCACGCAATCAGCCACCTGCATTACTGCAGTGTTGTTCTCATTATAATGCTGTGTGGACAGAGGCAATGGTGTACGAATGAACCTGGCCATGGATTTAAATTTAAACAATAATTCATACAAATTTGGACAATTACTTCGTATAGCGGTGTAGCCAAGTGTATGATTACTAGAGTTATTAATGATTAGTATTATTTTGGTGCTTGTTTACCCAGGAAAATCTCATGGAGGCTCACGACTCTTGCAGGAGGATGATGCTGTGTGTCATTCCAATTGAGTCATTGTCGGGTACATTTTCAAACTTGGCCCACGACACCGGCACACAACATCACGGGATCTTTCACGTCTGCTGTGAAGCGAACGGTGTACAGTAACATCACGGTTATTACACCCGCATCAACAATCAGGGCGGCCGATGGATTAAAACCACGGATCTTTGTAACAGGCGATGAGCACACACTAGCATTGGGCCACACCGCTTCTGCCAGCAATATCAGTGGAGCTTAATTTCGTGCCTTGTATTATTTTATTTCTTAATGTTAAAAAATTTGAAGGGAGATTATGTATGTGTAGTGACATTGGGGATACCTCTATATGGTGCCGGGCTGAGAGGGCCAGGGCACGCGATGCACGGTCATCGCATAAACCCTGTGGGCGGGTGTAGTACCAGCCCTAGCGGGGCTTGGTGAGTGCTGGATAGCGCGGGCACCACGCATAGCATGTGGTGAGGGCTCCCACGAGGGGGAGCGGGAGAGTGTGAGCCCAAGGGCAGGGTTGCCGCGGGCCATGGCACTTTGGTTGACCCTGCAGACACGTGATCTAGAGTGTCCATAGAGAGGCCCCCAGGTGGGGGGACTAGGGGGTGATCACGTGTCCAGGGAGAGCTCTCGAGAGGGAGCTAGAAGGATCCAGAAGGCGGGCGGGGTCAAGGGCGGAGCGGCCCCGACCGTAGGGGGACATAAGGTGGGTCCCTAAGAGGGACGGGGTTGCTGCATTCTACAAGCTGAAGCTCCATGTCCACCAGCTGAAGCCTCCATCTCAAGCTGGAAGCTCTACGTCTTCGAGGCAAACACGTGGTCGCGGACCCGGGTAGGGACCCGACCCTTCGTAGCAGTAACTCCTCTGTATAGTGTAGTTAGCTGGGTGGTCACCACACTAGGCTGTATCTGGTGAATTGGCAGTTACCCCTTGTGTTACGTGTTACAAATAAATGTGTTGCCTCTAAAAGGAACAACGTCTGCGACTCAGTTGGACTCACTACATATGTATGTTGAACTTCTTTTGCACTGGAGGTGCGGGGTTAAGGACAACTAACAAGAGTAGGTGCAGTTCGATGTCTAAGATTCAGACAAATGTGGTTTAATTGCAAGTCCACACATGCTCATTTGTTACGGTTTGAAGTGTAGGCATGTAACCAGGTATTAGTTCGCAGATTAAATCGATTGCATCTATTATTATTTGTTCTTGGTGAAACCCAGGTGACTCTTGCAAAAGAGGCAATTTTTCACATGTCTCAATGAGTTCATTTATCTCTAAACTATTAAAAACTAAACTATGTTTATTTTACCAGGTAAGGCCCACTGAGCTATATAGCGACCTGGCCACAAATGATAGCTCAACGATGTGTCTTATTGTCATGTGGAAATATATCACAGGCAAATACTTTAAACGCATGTTAATTCTAAATATAGAAGGAAAAACCGGAGGACCTGGAGAAAAATCCACGCAACCACGGGGGAGAACATGCAAACTCCAAATATACAGCAGGTATCAGGGTCTGGATTGATCCCACGACCTCCTGTATACCAGGCGAGGTAGTTAACATCTTGCCACCGTGGCACCCCCTGGTTAAATAACGGATACGCCGATGACGACAACAACAACAACATTTGTTATTCTGTGCGCGCGCACTGGGTCCGCCAGGAGCGGAGCCGCGAGGAGGAGGTGCAAATGGCGCGCGAGGACGAGCGGAGGTCGCGGGACACTGAGGTGGCGGGGTTCCGCGAGCAGGCGTCTCAGCACGCGCTCACCATCGTCTCCCTGGAGGGGAGGCTCTCCGCCCTGCTCGCCCAGAGCGCTCACGACTCCCGGAGCGCTCACGGCGCCCGGCGAGCCCCAGCCAGCGGGGGCAGGCGCCCATCAGGTCCGCCGCTCCCGCTGTTGTACATATTGTGATATTAACAATAAGGTCAAACAAAATGATAAAAATGATAAAAATGTGAACATTTATGTAAATATGTTAAAATATTAAGTGTGTAATGTAATGAAATGCGTATTTAAGTGTAATTAAGAATGTGTGTATTGTTGAGTGTAATGAATAATGATTGCGATTGTGTCTTAAGTATATGATTATTGTAAAAAATATTTTTGATTAATGAGAATAGGTTTTCCCCTTTTTTCTGGCAACAAAACAGGTGTTAAGATGTTAAAACAGCAAACTGAAACCTTATTACAAGGAATCATGTCTGCATTAACCACAATACTTGTGGTCAGAATGCAAACAAAAAACATATACAGTGATCCCTCGTTTATCGCGGTTAATGGGGACCGGAACCCCTCGCGATAGGTGAAAATCCGTGAAGTAGGATTGGCCCCCTAGGAATTTCCGTATATGTGTGTGTGGGTACCAGAATGTTTAAAATATGTATATTTATACTTTATATATATTTTTTACTTAAATCTATTTAATTATAAAACCTTAATATTATACATTCACTCTCTCTCTCTCATACGATACGTATTATGGTGTTCTACACTCACCAATGACAGTAGTATCTTGAGACTTGACTCCAGTAATGACGACGACGACGATGACAATGACGATGACAATGACGACGATGACAGACCTGTGCAGTTCGATGAATGTGATGATGAATGATGATGATGATGGTGTTACTGCACAGGTATAATGAGGCCTTTAAATCAGTTCGAAAAATCCGCGATGCACTGAGGCCGCGAAACTTGAACCGCAAAGTGGCGAGGGATTACTGTATATACAACACTGCGCCCATCGACTGCTGTCGCTTGTTTCGCTTGCTCTCGCCCTCGGTGCCAACGGATGGCAGGCGTTGGGGTGAAGGTATCCACTCTGGGTGTACGTCCCACACGTGGGCGCAGGGGGATTAGTTTGAAGGGCGTGCAGTTCCTTGCCATGTTGCGACCCATAGGGTGCCGTCCCGGATCCATGAGACCTGGCGTGATGTTGGTTTTTATCCGCGTTAGATGCTCTTGCATGAACCAATGCTAGACCGATACTTAGAGGGATCACTAAGTCAACTTTTGTGAGCAAATATACACGATTGCTTATCCAAAAGCTGACCATTTGAAGTATAGAGCGTTTCAGCGCTGCATCCTAGGTTTAAGCATACAGGTGTATGTACAGTGCTTTGTCAATCTACTGCTGGATGAGGACCTCTTCACACTGTGCAGGTTATGGGGGTAGTTTGACCATACTTTACTCCACTGTTCAGTGTGGGTTGGTGAGGGCAGTGAGGGTAGACGTGGGAGTAGACTATGGTGCTGTACAACAATGGATTTTTACACATTTCCCTCTGCTGCCTATAACATAACCCTATAGCCTATAACCGTTCTGTTGCATGGTGGTCGCCCATCAAAGCACAATCCAGCATTCTGGGTAATTTTATCATAAGCCAACCTGTCATCCAGCATTGTGGAGGCAAGGGTTGGTGGATCAGACAAATTACAAAATGTGAGACTCCTTTCCTTTGGGCATCGAGGTGCCACACCCTAGCTTGCCAGCAGAAGGCAGTACAGAAAGGTGTGGAATGACATGATCTGTCTCTTCTGCATGGAATAGAGTGTTGCCGCCTCGCATGCATGGGTTTTCTCCAGGTACTCTGGTTTCCTTCCACATGTATAACCACTCGCTAATTGGCTGAAAATATAATATACTGTACAGAGAACTGCAGAGCAGTTGATGGCGCCGGCTCACCACCTGGCAGCCCTCCAGCTCTCGTTGGGTTCCTCAGCGATTGTGAGATGCAGTTTGTATGAATGACGCTATTTAGAATAAATTGTAAGATCTTTTTTTTTAGTTATTGAGTGCAAGTATTTGTAGCCTCCTGTGGGAGATCTGGACAAATTCATAGATCCAAACTGGAAGTTTTGCCAAGGAATTCAGTTGACCACAAGGTGGGTCCAACACAGCTGGGTGAGTGGCAACACGTGTGTAGCAAGGGGCTTGATGATGGCTACCGCAGGTTTAATCAGCCTCTAGGGGTGGGATCAGTTCATATTGCCAATCAAGCAGCAGTGATGTACTAAATAGTTTTTATATATTTAGAACGAATTGAGATATTGGAGATGGTTGATTGTGTGAGGTGGCCGAGTGGCTTGAGAGGTCAGAATGCTGAGCTGACATTGCAGAGACCTGGATTTGAATCCAGGTAGCTGCCTCTGATTAAAACTGGGTTCTCAAGTGTCGATAGTTGATGGTCTCAGTCCGGCTACCAATGAATGCACACGAAAAAAAAACATTTGCTTAAGTTTGGTTTTGCACTTAAGTTGACTAAGTTCTAGCTTTGAGAGTTAAAATATCAATTGAACTGCCATGCCACGACAAATATTACTGTGGGTGGTAGGGCAGATGGGAAAGTGCTGCCCCCAACCGTGTGTAGACTCGAGGTAACATGACATTGCAGCAGTAGCATAATTGAGATAAAACCGTGAAAAATGGGTTAAATAAAACAGCGCCACAGGTATCGACAAATGACCATGCAGGCTATGCGTTGATATATTTAGTTATATTTAGTTGCCTCAAAATTCCATTGGAATCTTTGCACTTTAGGGATTTGTGCAAATCCTGAATGTGGCGAGATGTTAACTACCTCGCCTGGTATACAGCAGGTTGTGGGTTTGATCCCAACCCTGATGTCTGCTGTATATTTTGAGTTTGCATCTTCTCCTCGTGGTCACTTGGATTTTTCTCTGGGTCCTCCGGTTCTCCTCTCCACATTGAGAAACATGTGTTTAGAGTGTTTGGCCGCTATAAATTTCCATGTGATGATAAACCACTTCGTTGATAGCCAGGTCACTTCTGAAAAAGAGTCTATTTAGCAGCTTAGTGAGCCTTACCTGGTAAAAAATATTATTAAAATAAATAGTATGGTGCTCGTCGGGTGGTGTTCACGCAGGGCAAGGGGAGTCCCCGAAGTCCGGCAGGCCTGGAGTGGGGTTCACCGAGACGGACGGCGAGCCCACCGAGATGGTACCTGCAGCAGCATCGTGTGGCGGGCGCTCCTGCTCACAGCTCCGGTGGGAAGCCTGAACGTCAGCGAGTTAACGGAGATGTGCACTTTAATGTTTACTACAAGTGTATGGGGCAGTGTCGTAGCTGTGGGTTCAAGTGAATTATTCTTGATTTGCATGAGCTGTTGTATAGTGGTTTGCACAATGTGTCATGATTTCTGTCATTCATATTCAATTTCTGGTCTGCACACCACTGGACTAGGCTTCCCGTGGATAAAATTTCCCTGACATGAGTCCCTGATGAGCACGGTTGGCTACGTACGGTGTGAAAGAAGTTAATCATACATAAATATTAAAACTGAGGAGACAAAGGCAGCCCTGCATGCCATTGACAAAGGCTATCCCTTCATCTGCCAGACGAATCGTAACAGATATTTGCTAATGGAACTTTTCATTAACATCCAGTCTGAAAGAAATGTGGTATTTTGTCTGTGTATTTGTTCATATATTGTTTGTGTGTGTGTATGTTTTGAGTCGTGTGTGTGTGTGTGCGTGTGCGTGTCCTTGCGTTCGTCCATGTGTATACACATCAAGGTGTTGTGTGTGCTATTTATATTGTCCACATCAACAATAATGCTTATACTCTTTGGTTCTTTCGGTAAAGTCACGTAGATAGAAAAAAATAACTAATAAATCACGACGTTTCAATAGTAATACAAGCCACTGTCTTCAGGTGAAATAATACAGCAGGCGGACTTCTGAGGAGGAAATGTAGCGAGAGAGCTACTGCAACCAAAGGTGATATAGACGTTTGTGGTGGGTACAACCCAAGGGTAAGTGGGCGGGACTAGGGATGGATTTTGGAAGTAAATGTAATCGCAGAGAGGGTATGGGTGGGTGAGCTCGGGCTAATCCGAGGAGGGGGAGGGGGGCTGTCGCAACGGGCGAGAGGGTGGGCCGACGCGAAAGCTTCAAATCAAGATTGAACCACCTCTACGGGGAGGATTTCCACACAACTCAAGACATGACTTCAGCCGAGAAGATGGATGCAAAATTTAGCAATCTTTGAAAGGACGTTGATCAACCAGGTATAGTTGTTAACTGTTGTGTTGGGCGACTCTCTGAGTTGCATTACATTTCTAAGTTTGCAAAGTTTGATATCTTTTTCTTTTTTTCTCTCTATCACCTTTTTCCCTCTGTAAATTTCACCCCCACCCTCTCGTCCGTTGCGGCAGCCTCCCCTCCCCCGTCCTCGGATTATCCCGAGCTCACCCACACATACCCTCTCTGCGATTACATTCACTTGCAAATTTCATCCCTAGTCCCGCCCACTTACCCTTGGGTTGTACCCACCACAAACGTCTATATCACCTCTGGTTGCAGGAGCTCTCTCACTACATTTCCTCCTCAGCAGTCCGCCTGCTGTATTGTTTCACCTGAAGACGGTGGCTTGTGTTGCTATCGAAACGTCGTGATTTATTTTTCTATCTACGTGACTTTACCGAAAGAACCAAAGAGTATGAATTCCTGCAGACACGAAAGCTTCAAATCAAGATTGATAATGCTTATTTTGTTTTGTGTATTATAGAGTATTGCATTGAACTAGGACCCATATCTAACAATGAAGAACCTTACCTATAAACATCTGATAGTTCACCAGCTTCAAGTAAGCCTGATGAGACACTGTATGTCAAAACTGGTCCAGAGTTTGCTTGTATTGAACCAATTTTGCTTCGACTATGCACTCCCAGAAGGACGTGTGGCTGATGGGATGTGTAAAAAATACTTGTATTGTTTCATGTGGAAGGACAGAAATGGGAAAGAGGCATGTCGTCTCCATATTTTGTCGACTCACTCTCAAATGAGTACCTGGTGTGGTGCATAAACATCACCAGTCTGTTAAGGCTACACGGGGGATCTTTGTCTTTGTTTGCAGGCGTGATCTGACAGAGGTGCGCGCCTTGGCCCAATCGCACCATGACGAGGTGCAGTGCTTGAAGAGGAAGCTCGCCACTGCCCTCGGCCGCCTCTCAGACATTGCTGGTACCCACTGACTATATAAATTGACGTATTGGCGGTACACCGGTGCAGTATAACACACCAGTCCTCAGAAAACAGTCTGACGATGTCCCTGTTGCCCTTGAGTGCAGACTGTCCATCAGAAGTTGCCTTAGATTCAGCAGCTGCTTTCCCATTCGAACGTGTGACACTACAAGTCATATCATCTCTTGATGCCACCGTCCGCCAATAAATTATTCCGGAAACGAGTTGAGGAACTGTCCGACCAAGTATAGGACACGAGTCATATCTGCCTTTGGAACACAGAGCAGCCAATCGTCATCAGGCTGGGTGCTGATATATGGCAACAGACTGAAGCTTCGTGTTCAGCGGCTCATAACATTCATCTTCCATCTGCTTCGACATCACGATAACTGATTTTGATGCACCCCACAATATTTTCTGACCGGGGTTGTGAATTGCGGGAAAATAAATAATTATTGCCAATTTATTTTTATATCGCACACTGGTGTACCACCAATACATTCAAATACAATCATGATCAATCCCCTGCTGGATAAAGGTCTCCCCAAACCATCACCATCTCCCACAGCCCTGCGATGCAACGGCTCACCTTGCACCTATGCACGAGCTGGTAATATCACTCCCTCTCTGTGGTGGACTTTGGCTGCTACTGTTGTTATTCTTGACCAGCAGCTATGTGGCAATTAAAATCTGAACCGGTCCTGGACCTCCTGTAAGTCGACTTAGCCTTCATTATATGAGCACCTGGCACGATGGACGTGGTCCCGGACATACCGCCACCTCATGCGCCGTGCCGGCCTTGGTTCCCCACACCTCTGATTAGCACGGTTGGCTACGTATGGCTACGTACGACATACATTTATAGGTGCTTGCTAACAGCACTCGCATCTACAGTCCACGTGGGCTACACAGGGGCTCTTTGGGGCTGTATGTATGTTGAACTTCTTTCGCACCGTACGTAGCCAACCGCATGAATCGGAGGTGTGGGGAAATTACAACAAACTAAACGCAAAAATTAGTTTTAAAGAAATGAGTTATAATCTAGATTTAAAAGTGCATAGCTCCCAGTGACTTCCTAATATTGGAAGGAGGAGCATTTCAGACGGCCGCAGAAGTGCATCCGAAAGTGGACAATGCAGTGACCGTCTTTGTTCGATGGCCAGCCAAAAGCCACTGCTGTGAGGATGACAGCAGTTCGCGTGATGGTTTATGTTCCTTGACGAAGTATTGTGGTTTATTTGTGGCAAGCACTTTTTGTTACTGCGGTGTCTGCTGGTGCAGGTGAACTCAGCGAAGGGCAAAAGGTCGCGGTGGAGCACGGGCGCGCCCAGCTGCGGGAAGCACGCGTGGAACACGAGCGTCTGCAGTGCCACGTGACGCAGCTGTCCCGCCTAACGCACAAGCAGACCCGGCAGCTGCAGCAGGCCAACGAGCAGCTCCGGTACAACACTCACCTGTCAACACGTCACGGCGATTTCCTTTGTCTGCCACAAACGAACCACAATACCTCCGATTAGCACGGTTGGCTATGTACGGTGCAAAAGAAGTTTAACATACGTACATACATACATACAAGGAGCATAAACCGTCACGCAAACTCTGGTCATCCTCGCAGCAGCTTTTGGCTAACCAGCGAACAAAGACGGTCACTGCATCGCACGCTGTCAGATACACTTCTGCAGCCATCGAGAAAGCTCTTCCTTCCGATATTAGGAAGGCACTGGAGCTATGCAGTTAAATTTTGATTGAAAACTTTTTTCTTTACAACTGCTTTTTATGTTTAGTTTGTTGTCCTTCCCCCGCACCTCCGATTAGCAGGGTTGGCAATGTACGGTGCAAATTAAGTTCAACTTACATACGTCATGATGCTAACAAATAAAGCCACTGCTCTTGATGCGGGGCCAGCAGCTGCGGGAACACAGACACTTTCGCCACTTAGATCGTCAAAACAAGTCAAAGTGATTTCCTGCCCAAGTGAGCATTTGAGGTTACAATCTCTGAGCCAGTGGTGGAAATTTCGCATTCCTATGGCAGGGGCGAGTCTATCAACAGGACAACTGCTGTTGACTCTCTTAAAGAGTTGTACTCTTTTTCATGACCACGGAGGGATGATGGGCTGAGTCAACTTGCAGCCGTGATTTGAACTCGCAACCTTCCTATTGCAAGCCACTCGCTCTGGTCGTGGGAACAAGTATCCCAGGCCAGATGTGGCTGTGTGTGACTGGAGCCCAGTGCTCTGAAGGCAAGAGTCAGTGGCCCAAGCCCACTCCTGAGCTGCCAGGTGGTCATGAGATTGCAGTCCTCTTGCTTGTGTCCATCCTCCATGCCCTTTTCTGTTTGATGAGTTATAATCATTTACAAAAAGTGTTAGAATGGTTTTTAGTACTGTCAATTGGTTAATTTACGAAGAACATCCCTTAATCACAACACAGAATCAGGCCGTCATACATCTCAATGTTTGTGTGAAAAGGTCAGGACACGGAAGCAGTCATGAACACGACATGTTTCTTAATGCTTGAAGCACCAATGTGCCTCAGGCAATATGGAGACAGGTTTACGGAGCAACAGAGAGCGCTGAACGACAAGAGGGCGGAGTTGGAGAACTTGCAGGCCGAGATGTCCCAGATGAAGGCAAGCACGTCCACCCGGCTTGCCCTGCAGCGCCAGCAGGTGAGGAGACATGAGAGGAGGAGAGGATAGAGGAGGTGAGCACAGAGGAGGATCTTGCAAACAGGCGGAGCGCGTCCACCGTGGCCGTGTTAGATGGGGATGGAGAGGCGTCTGACAAACACTCGTGTGTGCAGGCGGGCGAGGAGAGCGATGCGGCGGAGCGGGCAGCTCGCTGCAAGGGTCACCGCCATGACGAGGTCATTCAGCGGCAGAAAGAGGCACTTGTGGAGCTGAGGGCCCGGCTCAAGGCCATGGAGAAACTGCGGCCTGAGTGTAAGATCCTCGCAGCACGTGCCTCCAACTTTGAAGGGAATGTGTGGTTGAGTGTGATCGTCTATGCACCCTGGCCCTGTATGGGAGTGGTAAGTGGAGCGGTTAGCGCTACGCTGCGCTGAGAACCCGGCAACCCGGGCTCGATTCTCGCTCACGGCCACCGCCAGTGACGATTATCTGAACCGGTCCTGGGCCTCCCCTAGGTTGATTCAGCCTCAAATGAGGACCTGGTGCGATGTGTAAACATCACCACTGGGGAGATGAAGGCAGTTGGGCATGATGCTGGCCACTCACCCCCTCATTCGCCGTGCCCACCTTCAGAGGTGCTACTCGCTAACAGCAATTGCCCCAACAGTCTGTTGAGTCTATACGGGAGAGCTTTGTCTTTTTGTATTTCATGCAACCTTATTCGGCGCTTCATTATAACGTTTGCCTGTCTGTGTGTGCACGTTTAGTGACCGTGAGCACCAGTAAGTCAGTGCTTCAGCAGGAGTTTGCCCAAGAAGTGAAGCGTCAAGAGGAGTTCCTCGCATTACTACCTGCAGGGGAAGCCGATGTAAATCTTGACCCATATTTCTTCATGGGATGGTTTTGCCGTAAGAATAGGTTTTCCCCTTTTTTCTGGCAACAAAACAGGTGTTAAGATGTTAAAGCACCAAACTGGAACCTTTTGCAAGGAATAATGTCTGCATTAACCACATATACTTGTGGTGAAAATACAAACAAAAAACATGCTCTGACAGTATATGCATTGTCTTTGAAACTGATTGGTACACACCAGACAGCTTTCTATAGAGCCTAGTCTCAAACAGTGTTAGACCAGGGGACGCCACAAGGCGAACAGCACAAAGACAATGCACTATCAAATTGATAGAAAGCTGTCTCTGGTGTGGACCAATCAGTTTAAAAGACAATGCATATATTGACCGAGCATGTTTTTTGTTTGTATTTTCACCACACGTATCTGTGGTTAATGCAGACTCCTTGCAAAAGGTTTCAGTTTCTTAACACATATTTTGTTGCCAGAAAAAAGGGGAACACCTATTCTTATATTTTGACACTGGCAAAGGAGGTCCAATGATGTATCTTTTTGCCAGTTTCAAATAGATGAAAAAAATATCAAGTATAATACTTGCATTGCCTTGCAAGTATAATATTCGCATTGCCTTGTACTATTTGCCTTTTGGCGTTCTCTGGTCTGACACTGGTGAGACAAGGCCATGAAGAAGGCTGTCTCTGGTGTTTGCAAATCAGTTTGTGTGTTTATTTTCTTGGTTCTTTCGGTAAAGTCACGTAGAAGGGAAATAATAGAATAATAAAAATAAAACATAATAAAATAAAATTCTCACGACGTTTCGGCCACAACGCAAGCAGCCATCCTCAGGTGAAGAACAGGTCTGTCGGAAAGACAGCGTCTGAATGAACACCACCAAGCTTGGCAGCGTATATTTAAGCTGGGTTAGAGGAGGAAGGGCGCCTTGACAAAGGAATTTGCATATCAACAGAGGAATTTAGCATATTTATGGAAAATGCAGATATGGGATTAGTCACTACTTGTGGAATGCGTAGGAGGTGGGGGGGGTCTCAAAGTCATATTATGCCCGTGCATTATGTAGGATTAGCAGCAACAAAGGGAGGAAGTAGGGTTAGCAGTAATAAAGGGAAGGAATTTTAATAGTAAGGATAGTAAGGAGTAAGGAGCTGTCTAACCCTTTCCCGTTTTCGAGACAGCAAGTTACAGGGTGGGTGCACTGTTCACTGCTGAATCTCGGAATGTGCAAATAGTTTTCCTTAATTCTATTTAAAGAGGTATAGCATTGTTGTTTTTAAAGACATTGTACTCACCGCAAAAAACCCTAGTGACACGACCGCACTCTATGATAGCTGGCACCAAACTGTGCCACACGCTCTCTTGCATGGTCTTGTTGGAGCCTCGGTACCGATAAAGTTATTTTATTTACACATCCTTCATTGGAACGGAATCGGAAGAAAAACTGATGATGCACATGTACGTCATCAGAATTGGAAAGGGTAACTGCACGGGGCGCTGTGTGGTTTTACAGGCAGAGAGTCATCTCTCGGCATTGATGGCAGAGGCTGCTATGGAGCGCATGGCTCGACTGGAGACCATCGAGAGCCTGGAGCTCAGCGAGAGAAGCGTACGAGCCGCGCACTGCACATGCACCCAGGGGCATCGTCAATGTGCACACAGCCTGGCACTTTGCACCGAGGCCAGCCAGGGTGCCAGTGTGCACAGAGGAAGGGCATTGCAACACAAACGTGTACGGCGCGAAGACAAAGCATTTAGTTTCTATCCGTGAATTTAGTTTCTGTCCACCTCCAGTGCACTGCGTACCTTTAACTTGTTTTTAACCCACGTACTTCAATACAGATTTCAATTCTGAATGTAACACCAAATGGACTGTAAGCAGTGCATTGGGGCCCAAATATGCCATGGCAGAGTGGTTGATTCACTATTGGAAGGTTGCTATTTCAGATCCTATTCAGGGGTCAATTTGGCCAATCATCTCTCCATTGACAAGAAGTACCACTTTGTGCAAAGTTAACAGCAGCAGTCCGATTGAGACTGGTCCCTGCTACATGATGCATAATTCCACCACTGGCTCAGGGCAACTAACCTAGAGAAGTGAGCAGGGGGACACTTGGACTTTGTGCTTGAGTAGAGTCCAATGCTAATTGGATGTATTTTACAACCTCTAAATAGGACCGCAACACGTGTTGAGATCTAACAAGTTCTGAGTGGTCTCGCCAACCCCATCGTTCATCTTCCCAGCTTCGAGCTGCTGCGCCCGTCAGGGGCCCTGCTCGACAGGTTCCGTACCGGCCGGGGCCCATGTGCGGCCAACCTCCAGACCTGAGACCAATGTGACACCAACCCACACTGTGACATCAACCTACGCTGTGGATGTGGTCAGCGGCAGACCGAGTCGCGCATTTTGGAACCAGAGTGGCGAGATGTTAACTACCTCACCTGGTATGGAGGAGGTTGTCGGTTTGATCCCGATCCTGATGCCTGTATATTTGGAGTTTGCATGTCTCTGTACCCCTGGTCACGTGGATTTTTCTCCGGGTTCTCCAGTTTTTCCCTCCACAATTTGAAACGTGCGTTTAGAGCATTTGACTGCTATCAATTTCCAAATGATGAGCCACATCGTTGAGCTATCATTCGCTTCTGGAAACAAGAGTTATATAGCTCAGTGGGCCTTACCTGGTAAAATTTAAATAGTTTAATGATGTAATGTGAGGTTATATCCGGGTCGTTGACGGATTACAACTCGTCACGACGATTGGCTCTGCCGGTCCTGGTTCATAGCCAATGGGGGGAAGCCTAGGGGCGTGGCCCTGACGTAATGGAAAGGTGACAGCTGGTTGTAGATGATTGGTTCTGCTGGCTTTAGCCACAGCCAATGGGGAGACGAGTCAGGGGCGTGGTCCCGGGAGCCTCTGGAATATTCCATAGAGGCTAACCAGGATTGGGGGAAACGTACCACGTGACCCGGGTATTAAATAGGGGTGGAGACGAACGACACGTGGTCAGAACGAGAACGAATGGAGGAAAGGGGCCACGCGTGAGCGGGGCTCCGGGTTGCCACGTGGCAGTGCGTCTCTCTCTATCTATCCCTCTCACGCTGCCTGTCAGCAGCGTGAAGGAAAGCTGTAATGCAAAGTTGAATAAAAGACCGGATTCCAGAAGTCACCTCAACGACCTTTATTACAATAGTTTAGTTTAAATAGAGTGGTCCCTGACCGGACTCAACGATGGTCTCAGGGACTTCGTTGCCGATGAATCGGCCATTGCCCAGCTCGGAAGGACGAGTGTACGAGAATAAAATCAGATGTTGCGTGCAAATTGACTGATCTAGTGCAGGCGACGGTGACACCTGCTGCACTTTGCTGCACTCTCTGTCCGTGACTGCAGTACCTGGATCTGGCCCAGGCCTTGGCCGAGCTGCTGCAGACGCCGGAGTTGCCTGGCTCCCGTCCCCTGGCGGTGACGCCGAGGGAGGGGAGGGCGGCGTTGAGCGAGAGGCGGCATGAGGATCGAGCGTCGCTGCTGTCGTCAGTGCGCGCGCTGCGCTCACAGCTGCAGCACAAGGAGACGCTGTTGCAGGGATACGAGGGAAACCTGAGGAAGCTGCGGTGAGGCTCCTGGGGAAGGATGCTCAGCGTAGTCTTTTGTGCGGAAGGTCTGCACGCTTAAGCAAAAATGATGAATGGATGAGAATCTGTCCCCGCAAAAATAAATGTTTAATCCATCAGCCTATGCACATTTTGGACAAATGTTTTGCAGCAGCGTTTGATGAAGCGGGAAAACTCTGGACAGGTTTTTGACTTTCTGAGTCTCGTCAGCAGAGGCAGGCCTGTTAAAGATATGCCATGACATTGTCAGATGCTATAAGGAAGAGCCAATCTTACACACTGCGGGGCCCATTCTGAGACCCAAGAGGTGAAACTGTTTCAGAGTTTTCCTGCTCAAATGAATGCTGCTGTAAAATATTTGTCCAGAAAACCAGTGTTGAATATGACGTTATTTTATACGTCCATTATGCGGAGTGACAGACTCTTGCCTGCTTATTTATTATGCTATGACCTGTGATCTAATTATTCAACCGTTTTAGGCTCTATCCTATACCAACCCAAACACTGTGCTCACAACGCCCTGGATATTAGACGAAATATTATGTGCAGCATCATTGGTGGAACACTTTGGTCCTGGACCAAATCCATGGCGTCCCTTGCTGGAAACCCCCCACAGCGAGTATGAGCAGACGGCCGCGGCGCGCGCGGAAAAGGTGTCGGATCTGGGTGAGGAGGTGGACAGGAGGAACGAGGAGATTTCACTGCTCAGGCAGGCACTGGAGCAGACGCGGGCGCAGCTGGAATCCGAGCAGCGCCTCGGCCGCAACCTTAAGCAACGCCGGGTGGGTGGCACTGCCCCTCGTGCCCTGCACCAGGGTTGAAAGACAAAGATCCCCCCGTGTAGCCTTAACAGACTGTTGGGGCGAGAGTTCTGTTACCGAGCAGCATCTATTGAAGGCCGGCACGGGGCACAAGGGGGATGGATGGCCAACACCACGCCCGACGGCCATTGTCTCCCGAGTGATGATGTTGTTTTTCACAGACCGCACGCACCAGGTACTTATTTAAAGCTGAGTTGACCTCAGGGATACCCAGGAGAAGTTAAATATTCACCACTGTTATTGTTCGTGAGCAGCAATCGAACTCGGTCACTGCTGGGTTCGTAGCGCAGGGCGCTTACCACTGCAACACCGCTCACTGCACCAACAGGATCCCCGCACACTGTGGTAAAGAGCTGCGATATGGCCCCTTACTTGAAAGGTAAAGATAAATCGGACAACGGGAAAAACCCTGCCACTGCTCGCTCGCGCCACTACTGGCACAAGAGCGCTCGAGGTCTCCTCTGCAGAGTGTATTTGGCCTACTCTTCTACACTGGCCAGAACACCACACACGAACTGCCGATCGACTAACTCTGGGCATAAAATGTATGCTGCTGTGGATGGACAGAGGCGGGGGGGGGTAAAGAAACGCACACCGTTGTTTCAGCTGCTGCATGAGGAGGTCGAACCGGCGACTTCCACATTGCACGCCCAATGTGATAACCCATTAAAGAAAGACTGCTGCCAAAAACGTCGCCTATGGAATATGTACGTTTTTCTTTTGAGACAGTGTTCTTTAAGAATGAGTTGCAGTTTTTTTGTTCAATGAGCTTCTGTGCCACCAATGCCGCAGCAACGCCAAATAATTGGTTCGACTTGATAGCCGTTACATCACGGCAGCAGCCCTTATTTCTTACAGATTGGATAGTCTTACATTTTGTGTGAAGTTCCTTCTCAACCAACATATTAATTGATCATTCAGTGTATAAATGCAAGGTAACAGACTAAAAAATTAACCCGTAAAAACAAAGTTTTTCACTATAAATCCTTTATATGCGTGGCATCGGTTTCATTTTATTATTCATTTCTGTTTTTCTTGAGTAAGCAAGCAAGCAAGCAAGTGAAGTTAGTATAAAGGATTTAAAAATGAAAGATCACCTCTTGACATGCCCCGTATATTCCCGAGGGCACTAGCGTTGACCCGTTTTACCACTTTCAAGAACCTGGCGGCTTTAATTTAACTGCTCTATAAATAGTCTCCATTGTACAGCGTGGGGGCAGGGATTTCATGCCATGTGGTTAGTCAACATTTGCGTCATCATGAAACGGGCGGCTAGAGTCCTCTCGTCCTCTGGCTTGAGATGGCTGCCACCTATGGGTCAGATGATTGTCTGTCACCATTAAGCAATTGGTAATTAAATATTTAAAAAAAAATTCCCTAAACTGTAAAATTTTGGAAAAAAAATTTCACGAAAATTAATTGTCACGCACAACGAGTCTGTGTGCAAAATGTCAGCTCGATTGGATCACGGGAAGTGGGTTAAAAAACGACCGAAAGATTTGCACGGTCGTAAGCAAGCAAGCAAGCAAGCACGCAAGCACGCAAGCAAGCAAGTGAACTTAATATAAAGGATTTAAAAATTCGACGTGCAGATACGAGTCACGTTCCTTGGCATTTTTGATGGGTGAGCAACACAGATGATGTTATTTAACAGTGCCGGGAGGTTCTCAGAATGATAATGTGCAAGTATACTCATATCCTGTTTACAGGGGTGTGCGTTGGGCTCTAGTTTACCAGTCACGGTAGATTCTGTTCAGGGTTCACGATCGTGCTCTGAAGCCTCCAATTACACTAAGATATTCCCACGTTCCTTCCCCTTATCCCACATGAGCAGGGGGTGGTGTTAACGCTGCAAGAGAAGCAACCTGCTGCCAGGTGCACACACAGCTGTGTACGCGAGGACATCCACGGCAAGGTGAGCTTCGCGCGGTCCCGCTCTCGTCGCACTGCAGAAGGTGTCGTGCAATGGCATCGTTGCACCACTGTGAACCAGAGCCACGCCCTTAACCCACACGGAGTGCCCATCGGCAGTGTTAACTCCACAATGAATCGTCAACGTTTGACCACCGTGAATTGCATCACCGATCTGCTTTGTTCCCTTGCCGACACTTAGGGGTTTGTATTGATTAGTCTAGACTGGCCATACACTGAATTGTGGCTTCTGCAATAATAAAAGTTTTTTAACTCGACAGTGTATGGGAATAACGCGACCCGTGCGTCACGCTGCGCATACCACGCGTCAATGCGACAAACGATTGGAAATATTTGTATGTGTAATGCCCCTGGGTTTATGGAAGGAAATATATGTTAATGCTGCGTTGGCGGTGGTGTGCAAGCATAAAAAACTAAAGAGCTCAACCCCTTTGTCAATAAGACTGCTGTAAAAGAAAAAATATTTCCTAGACAGCGTTTTTGGCAATGGCACTTTCTTCAGTTTTACGGCCTGTCAAGATGGGCCATTGCCCAAAGTAAAAGCCTCCTTGAGCACCTCACCACTGCTCCACGTGACTTTGGCCATGAAAACTGGTGCTCTTGCATTGATTGCTTGAGAACAACAACTGGTCGCTGCGCATATCTTTATGTACGCACGTTGAACTTCTTTTGCGCCGTACGTAGCCCACCGTGCTAATCGGAGGTGCAGCAGAAGGACAACAGACTAAGCGGGTCTTCTTCAAGTGGGAAATTAAAGATGACCCACAGCACAGCGACTGCAGCCACCCGAACCAAACAAATGTACCACATCTGTAAACAGCTGTGTTCTACTAGGCCTGCTCTCCAGTGGACTGGGCAGCGTTGGTCATGCCACTCCAGGAGCTAGCGTCACATCTCTCACACCTGGATGTATAATTTGGATGTATGATCAAACCTGGATGTATAGTTTATGCGTGCTTGCCATATGGTAGAGAAATAGGATTGCCCAGATTGGTCACCTGTTATATCAATTTCCTTTTAAGGTCACGGTGTTATTGACAAATGTGTTGAGCTTGTAGTTGTATGGAGTAAAGATGCTGTTTGCATTGCAATGGTTATTATTGTTTTGTCCCTAACGATAAAACCATAATTGGCAAACACTAGTCATAGTTTGTCTTGATCGTATAATTTTACTAACACGCAACTAAAGTACAAAACACCCCGAGTCACACGTTGTACCACTGTCTGTGCTGACTGCACATTGTACATTGCCACCATCAGTACATGGCTGTCATTCATTGCTCAAGCATCAGAGTTGCGTTTACATGGCGTTTCAATTCTCTTTCTTCAGCTTAACAGTGACGATATGGCCGAAGGAGCACCTCCCACTGTCGTAGGCCCTGAATCAGTAACTCATTCGCTTCGGATAATCCTCGTCTCTATTCTTCCAGATGTATGATCAAACCTGGATGTATAGTTTATGCGTGCTTGCCATATGGTAGAGAAATAGGATTGCCCAGATTGGTCACCTGTTATATTAATTTCCTTTTAAGGTCACGGTGTTATTGACAAATGTGTTGAGCTTGTAGTTGTATGGAGTAAAGATGCTGTTTGCATTGCAATGGTTATTATTGTTTTGTCCCTAACGATAAAACCATAATTGGCAAACACTAGTCATAGTTTGTCTTGATCGTATAATTTTACTAACACGCAACTAAATTACAAAACACCCCGAGTCACACATTGTACCACTGTCTGTGCTGACTGCACATTGTACATTGCCACCATCAGTACATGGCTGTCGTTCATTGCTCAAGCATCAGAGTTGCGTTTACATGGCGTTTCAATTCTCTTTCTTCAGCTTAACAGTGACGATATGGCCGAAGGAGCACCTCCCACTGTCTTAGGCCCTGAATCAGTAACTCATTCGCTTCGGATAATCCTCGTCTCTATTCTTCCAGATCTTTCTTTACTGCATCCGTCTGTCTGGTTCTCTGCTGCCCTGCTCTCTACGATCCCTCTGCATGCGTGTGGTGGTGCCAAATGTGGTCTTCCAGTTTAATTCTCATCTTGTGTCCACTCCATTGCCGCCTCACCTGTTTTCTCCATTAGAGTTGTTTTCTATCCTAATTCTTGTTTTTACGTTCCTGAATCTTTGGAACCTTGATATGCTCAGGTTCCTTTTCAGGATTCTTCTTCATATGTTGTATTATTTTTGTTGTTATTTCGCTTATGTACCCAGGAAAGCCTCGCTGAGCCTCACGACTCATTCTCAGGAGGATCCTGTCAAGTTTTGGCAGTGGTGGGGGGGGGTGATGTTGCTGCGTGGAATCCCAATTAAAGAATTTGTGGGTATTTTTTTTACCATTGAGATGTTTGGCCAATGCCAGTTACATTGTACGTTATTAGCTATGGGCCGACACTGGAGAACCAGGAGGAAACCCATGAAAAAAAGGGAGAACATACAAATTTTACGCGCATATTCCCGTGTTGGGAATCGAACCGAGGCATTTATTTCTGCGAATCACAAGCGTTACGACTTGCGCCACCCTGCGGCACTAATGCATAACAAGATTTTCACTGCCGTTCTTCAGGCTGAGAGCAAACAAAGGGCTCTGGTGGAGCGACTCCGCAAGAGAGAGTACGAGGTGAGCGTGCTGAAGGGACAGATCCGACATGGAGCGAGCGCCGCCTCCACACAGCATGCAGGTGAGCTCCCAGCAGCGGCGCCAGCACTTCAACGTTCACGCTGAAGGAAGCACGTCCCGTACTCAGTTGCATGACCAAGACGTGGCCCACCTACGACAGTAGCTCGTGGAGCGGCCAGAGGGCCCACGGACATGTGAGCTTACCCAGGATATTGGCTGGATTGACATTGTTCTGCTTCATTATACCAAGCGATCACAATTTTATTGGGTACTTGGTCATTAACTACATTAACATCATCGTCACCATGCCGGATGAAGCCCTCCTCAGGCCCTCATCATCACTGAGGACCTTGCAATCCACCTCACTCGTGCACATGGGGCGCCACGGTGGCAAGATGTTAACTACCTCGCCTGGTATTTAGGGGGTCGTGGGTTCGATCCCGACCCTTGACACCTGCTGTTTGGAGTTTGCATGTTCTCCCCGTGGTCGCGTGAATTTTTCTCCTGCTCTGGTTTTTGCCACCACATTTAGAAACGTGCGTTTAGAGTATTTGGCTGCTATACATTTCCACGTGATAAGCCACTTTTTTGAGCTTTCAATTGTGACCAGGTCGCTTCTGAAAAAAGAGCTATACAGTTCAGTGAGCCTTACCTGGCAAAAAACAATACAGTATTTTCCCATATAATGCCGTGTTTTCATAACACAAATTGTATATAACGCGGATAATGTATTAGGGAACACATTTTTTATAACACAGTTCAGTTAAAAGAACTATGTCGCTTGAGTAGGAATAAACAGTTGTACGGCTGCCTCGGCGTAGCATCGCACAAGGCGAGATGCTTCTCGATGCTACCCACGCATCTCAGTCTTTGTTCAGCCTGTTTACGCATCTCATGCGTTATCGCAATTTTTCCATAACGCAGTGTTCTTTGGGAAGGCAACTACCATGTTATAGGAGAACAGACAGTTTAAAATAGTTTAATAGAGAGATAAACACAAAGGAGGGGAAGGAGAGAGATCAGTGAGATAATAGATTCATAATAGATAGAGATACGAGTCCTGGAGATCAAGAGGTACAGCTTTGCTGTCACATACATACCTTAGGACATCTACTATGTCATAACATATGGTGTCTTGTGGGTACCAATACACACCAATTGTATTCTGTGACCCAGCAGAAAATAAAAGTTGAAGAACCCTGCATTGAGTAATATATGACAATTGTCACGTGTAAGCTTCTAAATACACTTGTCTCTTTCTGTACAGATGTGGAAACTTGAAGAAACACATTTAGACACGGCTTTCTAGTGCCAATAATATTAAATGTGAGATTTGTTTTCGTGGATAATTTATCACAGTATTGTAATATCAGATCTATATAACATTTGTGCTTTAAAGTGATACCGTGCAGCAATGCTTATTGAGTGCCTGAATAATACACGCGGACACATCCTCGGTCTGTGTACACTTCCATGAGGACGCGGTGCATACCGGAGCTCGTGTTTACGTGTGTAGTGGGCTCAAATTAGGGGCACACAACTTCTTGGGAGGCAACACTTTATTATTAACACAACAGGTAACTCTTAACGTTACACATAGGGTGGTGACCACCGACCTAGCCTCGCTAACACACACCGTTAGTGATGCTCGGACATAACTAGCGTGGCCCAGCTAGGAGGGCTACTGGATGGCCACACTGACTTGAGGCTTGACTCTTCTTCACGAGGCATCTTCATCCCGGACCCGAGCAGCCTCGAACCCGGTGCGGAGTGCGCTTATATGCGCCTCGGCGTGCCCGGGCCTCACCCCGGCCACGCCCGCCTTCGAGAACTCTCGAGAAGGCTCTCCTCCTGTCCACGTGACCCCAAGGTGCCCCCGGCCCCCACCTTGATCCGGTCACATGTCCAGCCGGGTTCACTCAGAGTGCCATGGCCTGACACAACCCCTGGGGCACTCATCCACGGCCTCCAGATCCCCTGAACAGTCCGTGACACCATTCCCTCATCCAGACGGGATGACGTCATGTGTATGTGTGTGGACCCGCCTGGTAGTGACGTTCCCCCGCATAGTGACGTCCCACGTGTGTATGTGTCCACCTGGTAGTGACGCTTCTAGTCACTATACATGTACGATTGTTGATTGCCAAAACAGGAATGTTCCATTATTCATAAATATTTTGTTGGATTAGATCGCGAAGATATAAATGCGTCATTAAACCCACTACGACCTCGACAGCCAATTAGTAAGGTTTGTCATGTAAGCAAAACATGCCAATTACTTACTAGTTCAGCAGAGTAAACCCACAACATTTACAATTCGAGTACGACGTTTCTCCAGTAATTAAAACCAGCCTCATCAGCCGATAGCCAGAATTGTCTTGTCTCACACCTCTCCTATCTCACACCTCTCTACCTGCCGTGAAGCCCAGTGCACCTATACAGTAACATTACATATACTATTTCAAAAGCTGTCACAACGTTTTTCAGACACTTTGAGCAAACTTGCGGGCATTGAGCCTTATTCAATCTGTATGTAATTACATTCAACCCAACAGTGCTGTATTTTGACAAAACGTTAGTAACAAAAGGTATCAAACTTGTTTAACACCGCTCGTTAAGCCTGTGTCCACGAAAGGTTGAGTGGAGTCTGACATAACAGCCCCGGTTACATAGCCAGGCATGCTCAGTAATCACATCTTGTTGAAATATAAGTATGAACTTGTGAGATCATTATAAATTTTAAAGTGGCAATGCCACTTAGTGTTTAGCCAGAAAGTCCCCGCACTGTGGTGGGGGTGATTTTATGCAGTGGTAGGAGACCTGTGGAAGCATTTCGCACCTTAGCAGCAAAAAATGAATGTAGAAAACGTCGCATTATTTACATCTCCTTTACCCACCACCGGCACAATAGGCTTCACTGTTTCAGTCACGTTGGCGATTACGTATGTGTAATAAA
The DNA here is from genome assembly GCF_965212315.1 of Lampetra planeri. Taxonomy (NCBI): domain Eukaryota; kingdom Metazoa; phylum Chordata; class Hyperoartia; order Petromyzontiformes; family Petromyzontidae; genus Lampetra; species Lampetra planeri. Next base: position 738,040 of record NC_136134.1, read on the forward strand.
AGACTTCCACGACGATGCTTGTCAGAGTGCTTCTCTTATTAACGGCAGTACGGCACAGCTCCGCTCCCTCCCCCTCCGGGTGATTTCCCTCTTCTCAACACCGTAGACGAGGCGTCCCTCTCCGAGCACCCCCGCGGCTCACTCCACTCTCCCAGCCTCGCCGCTAACTGACGGTGTGCCGGGAGGAGCGGTGAGCTCTGCTGGAGGATCTGCCGCGTGGCCCGTGGCGAGGAGGGGATGAGCAGCAACGCGGTCTGGAACCCAGGCTTCCCACACCGACCTCGAGTCCTCCTCTCCTTATATTCACCCCGGCGGAGCTAGGCTCCGCCTCTAGCCACGCCCCCTCGTGGAACCTTCCCGATGGTTCGAGAACTTCTCTATCCGACTCTGCCCGTCCTCCCTGGCCCAGATATTACCCCCTTCGGATTGGATGCTGATTACGTAATGGTGCCTGTCCCCTTTAGCCTCTGGCACCCCCCGGATGGCGCTCATTACATATGTATCACAACTCTGTAATGTGAGGGATGCACTAACAGTAACGCTTCCAACTTTTCTAAATCACTTTTCATCGCTTCCCTACAAAAGGCAACGCACAGTAATTTTTGAGATGGCGGAGAGATTGAAGTTCGTTTTGAGGGAATTGTGTCAAGGTGTTAGACGGCGAGAGTTCTATTTCCTACAGCGGAGCCCGCGCCGATGGTACGCATTGGGTGAACTGCGCTGCCCCATCCACTGTGCAACCCAGACCTGGAACCCACAGGTCTTCCGTCTGTTCGGGCCTTTAAAGGCTTGGCTGGCTGACCACGGACAACACTTTTACAAGTGACTGGTGCACGTGATGCCCCTCACGAATGGTTACACGATGCACACTGACGATTTCCCTTTGCCTGCATAGACATTGACCCCGGTTCCAGATTGGAAAAAACATTTTTGGCAAATGTTCATGACTTTGCAATAAATCAAGAATCGGGTTTAATGAAAATTTATTCTGGCAACATGGTGCGTTATAGTTAGGGTTTTTGCTCAGATGTTGATTAAAGAGATGTGTTAATGCTCTTGATCTGTTAGCATTACTCTGAATAACATAATTATCTTCATCATGATGGTTAACAGAACAATGTAAATGCTACTCTTACAGTTGGCACGTTGCTGCGACATCACGTTGGTAATGTGAATGCGAACTTTTGAGCACAGTCGTGTGCCGGCTGCGAGAGCTTTTGAATACCGGCAGAAGTCGCGTGTTGATATTGCTTGTCCATGCCCTTACGAATGGTAATAAACTTCCTTAGCATGTGTGTTATTGCATGCTCTATGTTTTAGTTATTTAATGCCCACAGTTCATTTCATACGGAACCGAGTTGTACTGAACGCCCGATCCCCAAATACGAAGGAGACGTCACAGCGAAACACTCCTCTGCTCTGGACGCAGTTGTCTGGCTTGACCACCTGATTGTGAAATTGTAGTTGTTGCTCTGCATCTACATCAGCCATACGAAAGAAGAAGACCGAATGGAACCACTTTAAAATGTACAGAGGGCAATATTTTAACTGCAACTGTCATTTTACCACCGAATGACTTAACCCGAGCCACTGTCCAAACCTACACCGCCAAGTGAACGTGCCGCTGGCATCAAAGCTCGTGTAGTAATTAAAGTGCCTTCAGATTATATGTAAGTTGAACTTCTTTCGCACCATACGTAGCCGACCGTGCTTATCGGAGGTGCCGATAAGTATACAGAGAGGGATAGCGGAGTGGTAGGAGCCGGGGCGCATGGTCTGCTGAGGCTATTTCCATGGGGCAGCTGAGAGGAACGTGATTTGAGGTTTGAGCAGATGGAGTATATTTTTTTTAGTACAGGTGTGGCACATTAGGAATGGATCACTTTTTTAATTATATCCTTGTGCAGCAAGGGAGTAAAGTGTGGTTCTGTGAAGGTCCTGATGTGCTGTGCAGTGCATCAATGCATGTGTGTACAGCAGCATGTGATGACTGAGTCCGGCCTGTAGGTGACTGGCAGGGTTAATGAATAACCGCACGTGTAAACCAGCCACATGGTTAATGGCGTCTCGGAAGAATTGCTGCGTGTAACACGCGCTGTTGCATTTTACAGGTAAAGGACCCAAAGGTTGTTTTTGATCGTTATATATATGTTCTAGACTTGTTCTAGACTTTAAGCTTGGCTTTGAATTGTTCGTTTGTGATATATGCAATTAGAGGCGTTTTAGCACTGTGCATTGTAAAGAGATGACGCACTGTAATTAGTTACTGTCATTGTAATTCTCTAACTCTAATACAGTTTAGTCTATAACCATGCCCATGTACCCAGAGTATGACTACTTGCAATGCTTTTGAGAATAGAACACATGTAAAGTAGTAAGCTGTACAATGGTGAGATACAGTACGTATACTGTACACATACAGTACATATAATGGGTGTAATATACCGATATAAGTGGATGGTATAGATAGACATACAGCTTAGGATTAAAGCAATAGTCGAATAGTGATGTGCAAATGTGATTGTCAAAGACAAGGATGGTTTATCAGTAGTAGAATTGGGTTTAAGAGAAAGGGTTAATGAATAACCGCACGTGTAAACCAGCCACATGGTTAATGGCGTCTCGGAAGAATTGCTGCGTGTAACTCGCGCTGTTGCATTTTACAGAGCGACGGTGCGGTTCTTCACAAGATTAATATTAACTACAAGAAATAAATGTGCTTGCCCTCGATTTGGAGCACCTGCCCACGTCCTTCATTTCGAGTGTGCAACATATTTTGGCGAGCCTGGCAGGAGAGTTTCCCTGAGTTCACTGACGGGGATCAACTCTTCCAATAAGACGGACCAAGCAATTGTAAAGGCAGAATATATAAAGATATTCGTACAAGGATCTGAACGGTCTTCACATCATGGCACTGGAACAGCTGCAGGACAAGGCCAGTACTGCTTTGGATCAGCTGCAGAAAGCCCAGCTATTGGAAACATGCAGATATTTGAAGTGTTTCAATTATGATGAGACTGGTGAAGATAAAAGCAGACGGGCTTTGATTCGTATGGCAGAAAGATTACTTGATGGAGTTGAAGACCAAGAAGAAGATGATGAGGCCTGTGCATATATTCAAAACCTGCTGTCTTTCATTGAAACAATACAGCAGAAAGAGAAAGACAGCAATGGAACAAGTCAAACATTGCCACCATCAAAACTTTCTGAAGATATGGATGGTGACATACAAGAGTCACAATAAGAATCCAGAAAAACCCTTGAGGAAAAGAAAATCTCAAGTGAAGGTGGAACAAAAACTACAGCAGCATTGAATCCCATACGAATGGCCAGACTAGGAAATGTGCCAGAAGTCACAATACGGAGAGAATTCAGGATCTGCAGGCAGATTGGTGAAAGAGGGCAGAAAGACAAGTTATCTTACACCAATCTGATGCACCAGATCGACACAGGAACCCGTAAGGGACATGCCGAGTCTGACATCATTGAGGCAGTAGTCAGAGCAATCAGTCCTGGTCTAAATTTGAGGGACATGCTAGAAATAAAAAGTGATTTGACTATTTACAAGTTAAAAACCATTTTGAAAGGATACTATAGAGAAGAAAGCACATATGATCTCTATCAGAAGTTGATGAACATCTCTCAGGAGCCAACATAAACTGCACAGAACTTTCTGTTCCGAGCTATCGAATTAAAGGACAGACTATTATTTGCATCTAAAGAAAAAGGAGCTGATGACCAGTACAATCCAGATTTGGTACGCAGGAAGTTCCTGAGATCGATTGGCACAGGATTGCTCAGTGACTCTATAAAATTCCAAATAAAGCCCCATCCTGATGACATCACTGTCACTGATGAGATGCTGATTGAAAAAGTCAATGAAGCAGCCAGCTTGGAATTTGAGGGACAAAACAAGCCCGAGGGGGTCAAAGGCAAGGGGTATCCTGAGGGCAGCAAGGCCCGCGGGGCCGAGGCGCAGCCCAAGGGCGGGGTGAGGGCCAAGGCGCAGAATGTCAGGAAGAAGGTGCTGCACAGGGTGTACGCGGTGCGCCACCGCAAGGTGCACACCTTCCCCACGTTCTGCAGGCCTCACATGCTGTGTCTGCAGCTGCAACCCAAGTCCCCGGTCAAGAGCACACATACGTGCAACAAGATGGGCCACTACGCCATCATCAAGTTCCTGCTGACGACAGAGCTGGCGGTGAAGAAGAAGCCCTACAACATGCGTGATCAAGACAAGATATAAGCTGTGGTCATATAGTTGTTAGTTGTTTAAGATGCTTTTGTTTGTTAGTGTTGTGTTAAGTATGTTAAGAAGGGGTCATTGCCTAAGAGGAGAAAAAATGGTGAGGAAAAGGTTTCAAGTATGTTGGTAGGCCGATAAGTAAGTACCTAAGAGGTAAATTCCACATGGCATTGACAAGCTGTAAAGGATTTTATCTTGACAGGTACTGGGAAAAGAATCCTAACCATTTCTGGTCAGTAAAATGTGAAGCATGGTTTAATAATACCAGATTGCCTGGTAATTCCAAAAGCATAATACAATGCTTGGGCTCCTATCTCTTCGTGCACAAAGAGTTGGAGCTCACACCAAAATAGAGAGCTTCTGGAGTGGCACTATCTTGGAAGGGATATGATCCCTAGAGAAATTGTGTTCACGATTTAATAAACTCCTTTCATGACCAGTTTAAGGAAAAAAACTACAAAATGTTTGCAAGGAGAAAGGTGGAGTGTCGAGACGACACTCATTCTGTGGGGGAGAGTGTGGCACATTAGGAATGGATCACTCTTTTAATTATATCCTTGTGCAGCAAGGGAGTAAAGTGTGGTTCTGTGAAGGTCCTGATGTGCTGTATAGTGCATCAATGCATGTGTGTACAGCAGCATGTGATGACTGAGTCGGGCCTGTAGGTGGCTGGCAGGGTTAATGAATAACCGCACGTGTAAACCAGCCACATGGTTAATGGCATCTCGGAAGAATTGCTGCGTGTAACACGTGCTGTTGCATTTTACAGGTAAAGGACCCAAAGGTTGTTTTTGATCGTTATATAAATGTTTTAGACTTGTTCTAGACTTGTTCTAGACTTTAAGCTTGGCTTTGAATTGTTCGTTTGTGATATATGCAATTAGAGGCGTTTTAGCACTGTGCATTGTAAAGGGATGACGCACTGTAATTAGTTACTGTCATTGTAATTCTCTAACTCTAATACAGTTTAGTCTATAACCATGCCCATGTACCCAGAGTATGACTACTTGCAATGCTTTTGAGAATAGAACACATGTAAAGTAGTAAGCTGTACAATGGTGAGATACAGTACGTATACTGTACACATACAGTACATATAATGGGTGTAATATACCGATATAAGTGGATGGTATAGATAGACATACAGCTTAGGATTAAAGTAATAGTCGAATAGTGATGTGCAAATGTGATTGTCAAAGACAAGGATGGTTTATCAGTAGTAGAATTGGGTTTAAGAGAAAGGGTTAATGAATAACCGCACGTGTAAACCAGCCACATGGTTAATGGCGTCTCGGAAGAATTGCTGCGTGTAACTCGCGCTGTTGCATTTTACAGAGTGACGGTGCGGTTCTTCACAAGATTAATATTAACTACAAGAAATAAATGTGCTTGCCCTCGATTTGGAGCACCTGCCCACGTCCTTCATTTCGAGTGTGCAACACAGGCCCAAAAATGCCTAGCAACAAACAGCACTATTGAAGGTGTAATAGAGAGTGACCTTTGCTGCACTGTCACGTGTTAAGTGAGCAGGCAAGCGGCTCCTGTGGAGGTCTCTGTGGTCACCTCTCCAATCGCTATCCAAGCCCAACCCTGCCACATGCTTCCCAGATCTGACTCGAGACCGTGCAGGCGTAATTAGGAGCGATTAAAGCTTTTGCCAGTGTACACACACACACACGTGGCCATTAATCATAGTACAGAAACATTGCTATAAAGAAGGCCATTGCCCAAAAGGTCACCGCAATCATCTTGTCTCTTGGTGGTGGCACCCTTTTTTATTCATCGATGGCATCTGAATTGGGCCAGCACGCCGCACACGTGCGTTAAACGTCAGGATTGTAAACGCACCAGTGAAGTGGTTTGTTTCACCCATTAATAGAGATCAGCAGTGTCGAGAGCCCAGTGTTTCTGGAATGCATGTTTGAGATTTTGGTGGAGCAAATGACGCAATGGCCGTCTCAATTGACTGCGAGGACGAAGTGAGCGGTCATCAGGCTGTGGCAGTGGCATCGTCGTCGTCGTCGTCGCTCGCGCGTGGCCGAGGGAAGGTGGCAGCGTCCCGAGGACCCTTGCTTGTGCTGAGTTGACGGGCGATTGCAGACTGCAGAGATCGGGGGGGGGGGGGGGGCTGATCCTCGACAACACCAAGGTCGGCTGCCAGTGAGTCCGCTCAGAGTTGTAAGTTGAACTTCTCACGCACTGCACGTAGCCAACCGTGCCGATTGGCGAGTTGGTAGGACGACCATACTACAAACTCCACACCAATCACAATTATGTGAGCACCTGATCGACCGAGTGAAGGCCGCGTTGTGCGGTAATCGCGGTAATCGGTGTCTGCGCCTGTTCGTTGCACAGCCTGCAGCACTATCCGGCTGGTGTGGTGTGCGCACCCTCTCTCTTGTGCATTTCACGACACGTCATGCGCTTTATTTGTTTGAACCGCAATTTATTTTGCAAGGTGAAACGCATGCAAAGTACCATGCATGCAAATATTACTACGTGACATCTCCCAAACTCCGCGTGAGAATGCATTTGTTTTATATTCTGCTTGTTTTACCCAGAGACGTCTCACCAAGTCTCAAGGCTCTTTTTCAAGAGGCACCTGCCGAGTTTTTTTTCGCAATAGGGAAGCGATGTTGCTGCTGTTTGCGTGATTCCAATTGAGTAATTTGGAGGTAATTTTTTGTAATTGGGGATGATTTGACCAAGACCATTAATTGCATATTGTACGTATTTTGTAGCTGTACGAGAAATCAAAGAACTCGGGGGAAAGCCAAGCAGAACTGGTTGCGAACGTACAAACTCTACACGGCACAAGTGTTATCACCGCGCCTCCCGTTGCGGACAAGAGAATGTCACGGTGGACATATTTACAAAGTCCCTTTTTTACAAACGGCTCGTGTCAATTCCATTGCTTGTTATCAAACAGGGCGCCACTGTCACCCGCAGGGGGGAGGAGGGTGGGGGCGACAAAATCCAGGTCTTATATTGCCTCTTTAATAGGATGAGGAGCTGCCGCTGCTGCCGGGTAATTTCTTGCGCTGCTGCTGCCTCCTTAATAAGCGTGCGCAGAGGAGTGTGTGGCCCTCCTCTCTACTCTCTACCTGGAAGTTCACCAGCACTGAGGGCCTACTGCTGCCACTGCTGACCATGCGTGACAATCGCCTGCGCGTGGGTCACCGTCACATCCGGTAATGGCGGTGTGCCATACCAAGAGACACCGAGCGTCTCCTTTTGAATGTTTCTCTAACGTTTGTATTTGTGCCCTATGAATTCAATAAAAAAAATATGAAAACTGCGGACTGAGCTTTCACTGAAACCTTTATCGTCCACTAAAAAACTGGGAGGCCAAATGCAAAGTTCACACAGGGCGCCAACTAAGGCCAGCCCTGCATTCTAATCGCCGCGTGGTCGGCGCCACAGCATGGGGAAGTGCCCCGCGGATCCGGAGGGGACGGCTTTCGCGTGGCGCCCGTGCGCGTGTCGTCGCACGGTGGCCCGCTCAATATATTTTTCGAGGTTGGCAGCGGTCAACGGCTCCAGCGGAGGTCAGGAGCCACTCCTCCACACCGACTTGGAACAGCTGAGATTTTGTCAAAGCAAGTGGCATTAACTGTAACATTGACTGCCGCTCCCACTGCTAGGTGAGGGTTTCCTCCCTGGGGAGTTCTTTGATCATACTTTGCCAAGCTGGTTATCGCAGGACAGTGAAGCGGAGGCCCAGGACTGGCTGGGCCCTTACTTGCCACCAATGTTAGTCATAGCCGAGGATGGGTTCACGGTGGAGGGCGCTCGCCACAGCACCACCGCTCCCTGCCCCGATCTACGTTGCTCACAGTTCCGTCTGCGTTACGGCAACCGAGTGACGTTTCTGTAAATATTTGTGTATTTAAAAAAAATCTATTCTGTTATTGCTCAAATTCCTATTTGCCTCATTGTACTTTATCTCCTATTGCTTTTGCCATTTGGGTGACCTATGGCCCTCTTGCAAACGAGACAAACCTCGAGTGATTGTGCACGTGCCGCGTGATTCCACAGGCGAAGATGGGTGAACATCATCAGCATTCCTACATGAAAACCGATGCCGTTGAGCGTAAACAAAGCTGCGTATGTATGTACGCTGAACTTCTTTCGCACTGTACGTAGCCAACCATGCTAATCGGAGGTGCGGGGGAAGGACAACAAACTAAACACAAAAAGCATTTCCAAAGAAATTAGTTTTCAACCTAGATAATTGAAAAGTGCATAGCTCCCAGTAGCTTCCTAATAGCGCACGGAAGAGCGTTTCTGACAGGCCGCAGAAGCGCATCTACTTAGCGACTATCCCGTGACATGCGGTGGGAATGCGCCTCCTAGCTCAGAACACCGTCTCGTCCTGACGACTCATGACGATGATCTTGGCCAGGTTCTGTCGGACGGTGTCCCAGCGACACACCACCATTTTAAGGTCGGAGTCCATCTCTTTGAAGGCATCCTCCCCCCAGTGGCTGGGCCCATCCTTGTTGTCCATGCCGCCGCCATTGTTCTTCCTGCGCCAGTTGGCCTCCTTGATCTCCTCGACCCTGCGGTAGAACGCTCGCCGCACGCGGCCCCTGACTCGTGACGCCTTCCTGACAGTCCTCACTCGCGGTATCCACTGCCATCTCAAAACGCAGCAGCAGGACCATCAGCGGGAGCAGCAGCAGATGCACCACAGCTAGAGCTAACGCCCAAAACATGCACGTTACATCCGTAACATGAACATTCATTCCAACCTCGTATCTATGGGACCGTTTTTTGCCAGTATCAAGATACTGAATGATAGAAAATGGTTTACTCTTTCTGACAAATATACGTGGTGTTTAGATGTTTAAATACCAAATAGACACACTATTATAAGGCATCGAGTCTGCATTAACCACAAATGCTTGTGGTAAAAAAATGCAGATATTCCTCGATGATGTATGCATCGTCCTTGAAACCCATCATCTCTCCAGCGGTTGGACAATGGAAAGCCTCGCCTCTTTCCTCCACTGGCTCAAACTGCAAGCGAGGAGATGAGCACCAATTCCTCGATGCCCATCAGAGCCGGAGGTGGCTCCGACTCTACTCACAGTGCCATGTGAACCACCAATTACATCCCGTGCTCGAAACTGTAAAAAACCTCAACGTGTGGAATTGCCAGGGGTGAGCTTAGCGGGGAGCTATGCTGCTTACCCGAGGTACCAGATGTTTTTGTTGTAGCCGAGCAAATTCCCGGGCACGCCGGAACGGTGGCGCAGGGACTTGGGTATGCGGCGTTCCAACAGCAGCGTGCTCGCAGCGATCTGACGTTGAAAATACAACCGCAGGATTCACTCTGTCATATTCTCAGGTTTTTTCGGTAAAGTCACGTAGGTAAAAACATTAAAATTAATGAAAGTAAAATAAAACAAAACAAAAATAAAATTCACGACGTTTCGGAGGCAACACAAGTCTCCGTCATCAGGTGGGACCGTCACAGCCGAATTAGCTGCATCAAGTGAAGCAATGATTCAAGATGTAATCCCTTATAAGCAAGTTGAAGGGATGTGGAGAGGGGGGGGAGAGCTTATCAGGCTGTGGTAGCCAATGAATGGAAACGTATCGGGAGGGAGGAGGAGCGGTGATCAAAGACTGCACGCAGTGCTCAACACAATGAATGGAGACGTGTCGGGACGGAGGGCGAGCGGCGATCAAAGACTGCACGCAGTGCTCAACACAATGAATGGAGACGCGCCGGGACGGAGGGCGAGCACTGCGTGCAGTCTTTGATCGCCGCTCGCCCTCCGTCCCGACACGTCTCCATTCATTGTGTTGAGCACTGCGTGCAGTCTTTGATCACCGCTCCTCCTCCCTCCCGATACGTTTCCATTCATTGGCTACCACAGCCTGATAAGCTCTCCCCCCCCTCTCCACATCCCTTCAACTTGCTTATAAGGGATTACATCTTGAATCATTGCTTCACTTGATGCAGCTAATTCGGCTGTGACGGTCCCACCTGATGACGGAGACTTGTGTTGCCTCCGAAACGTCGTGAATTTTATTTTTGTTTTGTTTTATTTTACTTTCATTAATTTTAATGTTTTTACCTACGTGACTTTACCGAAAAAACCTGAGAATATGAATCATTGCAGTCACGAAAGCTTCAAATCTAGAATTCACTCTGTCAATTTGCCAGTGTCCACGGTACAAGAGGGGGGGGGGGGCGAGGGAGGGAGAGAACGTGTGTGCTGCGTCGCTTATTGGGCGTCATCTGTCTGGTGGGCGACTACGTAGAGTGCACCGTCCGCTCGCGGTGCTGACACCTCGACGAATGAGGAGTGGTGAATAACAGAACCGGCGCGCACGTTGTGAGACACTGGTGAGCGCCGTTAATCTGTATCCCGGATGGGCGAGCGTGGGCGTGGGACGGGGTAGCATGGGGACAGGCGAGCATGAGGATGAGCGTGCGATCGATAGCTGCACCGGCATAAACTGATAAGGACAGAGTGCTCGCGTGCATCACCTGGATCTTCCAGGTCTCCATGCGCTCGTGAGCCACTCGCCAGAAGGTGTCGTCCATGGTGGCGATGAGGAGGTTCAACATGAGCAGGTATGCGAAGATCATGTAGACAATGAAGATGAGGTAGATGACGTAGGGCGTGTGCCGGTCGTAAGGCACAGGCAACTCGATGAGTCCCATCATGAGCTCGATGGCCGTGAAGAAGGTCACAGCGAAGTTCTGGAAATTGGGGTAGACCCTGGAGTCCAGCGTCTGGAAGACGACGTAGAAGCCTAGGAACGAGTCAATGGCATTTCAACGCGGCTCACCACTGCTTACTATGCTCACGGCAGTTCGTGGCAGCTCGCAGCAGCTCACTACAGCTCACCACAGCTCACAGCAGCTCACAGCAGCTTACCGCACTCACATCAGCTCAGAGAAGCTCACCACAACTCACCACGGCTCACCGCAGCTCATCGCACTCACTGATTAGCATGAGGCACTGTTCCGGCACAGTGCTCCCAAGGCCGGCCTGCCTCATGCTAAACAACAAACCCCCACGATGGCGGTTGGGATTTATGCTGAATATCTAAAACGATTACAGGCAAGGAAAGATGTTGTCGAGAAGATACTTCTACATCCGGAGTGAGTTCAACTGCGGACGTGCCTCATGATTGGCCATCGCAACGTCCGGAGGTGAAATCGACCACACTCAGAGTAGTAGCGTCTTTTTGGTGAGATCCTTCCTTGTGGGCGCTCGGCACGCAATTGCGAACGTGGGAGTTCACATCCCGGCCTAGGGTCAATTCGGCCCGCACCTCTGGGGGGGGGGGGTCGATAAAGTGAGTACCACTTTGCGGAATATGAGCGTCGATTGATTTTTGTTTTTTCCTTCCTGGCGGAGAGACGGGTTCCTGCTGGTAGAGAACGGAGCTCGTCCTGGGCGCCTCTGCGCCGTCGACGGCGACGAGCACCGGCCAAGTGAAGAATGGCGACCTGGGTGTTGGGTGACTCACGGAGGATGGTGGGTGGGGGGGCACTCACCGGCGGTGAAGCCGAACACGCAGATCACCAGCAGGCAGCACCAGCGCATGAGGTCGCCGAATATAATCTGGAGGAACACGCCCGTTGAGGGATGTCACGGTGGATAGGACATGTTAACTACCACTTCTGGTATGCAGGAGATCGTGTGTTCGATCGTGACCCTGACGCCTGCTGTGGGTTTTTCTCTGGGTCCTCCGGTTTTTCCCGCCACATTTAGAATCGACATCACGCGTGCAGAGTATTTGGCTCCTGATATAAATTTCCACACGATGAGCCATTCGTGATTGCCAGGTTGCTTACTGAAAAGTGCTACGTAGCTCAGTGGGGCCTTACCTGGTAAAATAAAAAAATGTTTATCATGTATAGAGACTGCGCTTCGCACGACGTGACACGTTAGCCCATGGCGAAGGTCAATGCCGTCGTGGCATGACACGGACGCCGCCGACGACCACCGATGACAGACCGAATGTATGAGAACAGAATCTGCCTGACAAGGCCGAACGAACAAGCGTCCCGGGGTAAAGTCACGACATCGCGCGTCGTGAACAACATCGAGAGAAGTAAGCGAAGCCCTGGTGGTGGTCGTGGTGGCGGTGGCACTGGTGACGGTGGTGGCGGTGGTGGCAGTGGTGGCGGCGGCGGTAGCGGCAGTGGTGGGGGTGGCGGCAGTGTTGACGGTGGTGGTGGTAGTGGTTGTGGTAACTGTGGTGGCAGTGGAGGCGGTGCTGGCGGCGGCGGTGGCAATGGCGGCGGCACCTTCTGGATCATGATAGAGAAGGGGCCCAGCAGCTCGAAGCCGCGGGCGAAGTACAGCGTGTTACACCAGCCGAGCACGAGCGCCAGGGACATGGCGATCGACTCCCCTTCGTGGCTCATCACCCGCAGCACCATGATGATGGCGATCAGGCACGAGTAGCAGACCCTGCGTGGACACGGGTGCCACGATGACATGCAGAGGACACGGAGCCGAATATTTGGAGTCGGCCAAACATCGCAATGTAAGACTGTAGAGATCTCAGGCAATCGTTGGTAGCACCGTATCTGACCGCATTCCCACTCATCTGTGGTGTCCTCTGCGTTACCAATCTACAGCGGTGTTTTGAGACACGGTTTGCATGAATGACGCCATGTAGATACAAACACAATTATAATAAATATTGTTAATATTAGTGCCAGTGACTTCTGCGTGGCCACCTCCACTCTTAATCCCTCCCCTCTCCCCGCCGACCCGTGAAAACAGACCCCGCTCCATGCAGTAGCGTCGAGGCCCTTGTGTAGCCTCTTCCTCCCGATCCTTATCTCTCTGGACCCATTGCTCCTATTTTTACATTCCTTTACCCTCCTTTTTCTCTTATTTCCCAGTCTTATTTCTGTTCATTATATCCTCAATTCTACTCCTCTTCATGTAGTGTCGCTATAGGTGCAGCAGTTGCTCGTTTCCCACAATAATTGTGTTCAAATTAATCACGGTGCCACAGTGGCTAGGAGATGTTCAGAGTGGAGAGGTGTTAACTACCTCGCCTGGCATGCAGGAGGGCGTGGGTTTAAACCCAACCCCTGACGCCTGCTGTATATTTGGAGTTTGCATGTTTATCTCCCAAGTGGTCACGTGGATTTTTCTCCGGGTCCTCGGTGTTTCCCTCCACCTTTAGAATCAACGTGCATTTAGAGTATTTAGCTACTGCTATACATTTACACATGATATGCCACTTGGTTGAGCAATCTTATGTGGCCAGGTCGTTTCTGAAAAAGAGCTACATAGCTCAGTGGGCCTTACCTGGTGAAATATAAATGAAATAAAATCAATAAATCACATTGTCGGAAAAGTGAACAGTGGGCGTTGTGTTGGTAGATTTGCCCCCATCATAAGAACACGGAATATCCACCACTGCTCATGGCAGCACAGCACTCGTGACGTTGAGTCGCCATGACGACCGACACAGTACGGACTGTGGGCTGAGAACAAAAACCTGGCACTCAGTACCGCTGACGCAAGCAGACCAGGAGTGGTGAGGAACAGCCAAACAACCCCCACAACCGACAGGACCTGAGGAGGCGTTCATTTCGCAGTGGGTTGACAAAGGGCAGTTAATTATATACTATTATTGTCATTATTATTTTAGCGATGTTAGATATGCACAATCGGGGGACATCTCATATGTATGTGTGTATATATGTTGAACTTCTTTCGCAATCATACGTAGCCAACCGTGCTAATAGGAGGTGCGGAGGAAGAGAATAACAAACTAAACACAAAAAGCAGTTCTAAAGAAACGAGTTCGTCAATCGAGATGATAAAAAAAATTAATAGTTCCAGTGGCTTCTTAATATCGGAAGGAAGAGCATTCAAGACGGCTGCAGAAGTTCATCTGAAAGTGCGCGATGCGGTGACCGACTTTGTCCGATGGTTAGCCAAAAAACGAATGCGAGGATGACCGGAGTTTGCGTCATGGTTTATGCTCAAAAGGAGCGGTGATCCGGTCGTGTTTCATCTGAGCAGCACGGCCGTGGGAAGCTCTGCATGGATGCTACACTTCATCTCACGTCATCTCGGAGCACTGCGCAGATCTTCAGATTCGCCAAGAACACACGCCGGTTCATCCTCTTCATGGAGTTTTGACTGACCAAATTCTCACAGTGCTGTTACCGCATCGGTTTTTCATTACACAAGCACTGTTGTTTTTGCATGTGGCAGCAACTCACATGAGCACTGGGAAGGGTCCTCCGATCACTGTGTTTTTGCAGTAATTCTTGGGCCCGATTTTAATGATGTACGGCACCTGAATTCGCAAGCAACATAAAATGACATCAGTCAGCGGGACAGCCTCACCCGTGGTCACAATTGCAGACAGGATATGTGGGATATTACGTTCGAATAACAATGCCCCCTCCCTTTATTCCAAGGCACTTTGAAGCGCATTCAAATGTTGTGTTAATTCAGACAGCGTGCGTCTGTAGCTTAGTCGACGCATCCGTCTTGCCCAGGAGCGTTTCCTTTGCTCTCATGGCTGCTGCTGCCGCTGCTGCCACTGCTGCTATCACTCCCTTCCTCAACATACTCACGCTCGGCCGCAAGCCTCCCTTTCATTGGAAAGGTCTCAGAACGAGTCCTCGTAATGAGCATGGGTCGTCTAGAGCAGGGGTCGGCAACCGAAATGACAAGAGACTTTTTTTTCGAGCTCGGTAACAAAAAACTCAATATTTCAAGAGCGGTAATGCACTGTGGTGAATACGAACGAGATGCTGATCCTTCATAAAAAAAAGTCACAAATCAGCCTTTAAAGAGCCACAGGTTGCCAACCCCCCGGTGTAGAGCAGCCGCTCGCAAACTTTTTCGAGCGTGCGGACTCCGTTGCAACCTCCAAACATTTCGATGGCACTGCCACGTGCCCAAGCTAGGTCTCAAACCTCCCTTTCCTTAAAATACCCAGGCTGTTTGAAATTGTACATTTTCCCTCGGTGAGTATATTATTATTTACATTTTCCGCACCCCACTGCAGTCGCCTCGCGGACCACTGGGGGTCTGCAGCCCACAGGATGGGCCTTACCTGGTAAACTACAAATATTAGTAGTAGCTGCTCGACACAAGTGCCGTTACTAGAGCAGTGCTCTTCAGAGGGGGGTACTTTCGCCTATAAAAAATAATTAGTGTGAGGGCCGCCACACATTTTAAACCATTGGGGTTTTGATGATGATGGGGGGTGTTTTCACATTGTGTGTATTGTCGGGAGGGCCACACGTCAGGGGCCGCACTAAAGGCCACTGGGGGCTTGCGCCAGTGGCCCGTGGTGGCATTGCAAATGTAGAACACTGCCCGAGAGGTTGTGAACTCGGACGAGGGGTTGCAGCTGTTGACCTCCAGGTAGAGGATGACGGCAGCCCCCATCACTGTTATGATCTCCCCGAGCAGGCGCACGAAGTCCTCCTTGGTGGAGTAGGCCTCCTGCACAGGGCCGCCACGCAACACATCACCGCCATCAGCAGCAGGACAGAGCCGCATAAGTCACTCCGCACCTCCGATGAGCACGGTTGGCTAAGTATGGTTCGAAAGAAGTTCAACACATACATACAGTACCAAAGACAAAGAGCCCCTGTGTATCCCACGCGGACCGTGGACACAAGTGCCGTTGGTGAGCACCTATGTATGTCAAACTTCTTTCGCACCATGCGTAGCCGTACGAAGCCAACCGTGCTAATCGTACACGCATACTTTCGCCCAGACTGTGCCGTACCGAACTGTGTTTGGTATGGCGTGCAGTTGACATTGGGGCGTCCACACACGGTGCGTTGTCGCTGCCACCGCTGGATGAAGGCCTCCGGACGTCACGTGGGCCATGGGGGCTGTGCAGTCATAATTCACAGACGCCGGAGTTCAGTGCCGTTTGGCATTGAAGACGAGCGCATTAATGGATTTAGCCATGCCGTCCTCTCTGGTAGCAAAACGAGGGAACACGCCAGGGAGCACATCGACTACGGAGATGGAGCGGCGATATCAACCAATGTTGGATCTTTCGTCCTTGAGACAGTGGGAGATGGCGCTGTAGCTTTGCCTTCATCCAGCGGTGGATCGTTCATGCCTGCTGAAGAAAAGTCAACATTGTTTTTGTTTAACGTGCACGTGGTAATTTCCTGCACAAATCTGCTGCTCAAAATAGAGCCTAGAAATAGTGGCCTGTAAATTAAAGGGCATAATGCGGGCTCCCTTGGGCGACTGGCTTGTCACGTTTGTTGTAGCATTTGCTTCACTAGAAAAAAATATACAATAGACTCTCGATTATCTACGTGCGGTTTATCCGATTTGCGGATTAACTGCACACCTGGATTTTCCCTTAAGATCAAATTAATCTAAAACAGTTATAGATTGTTATTCTTGGAAATGTTTATTACAGGTCACGTGCTGAAACCAACTAAATATGTTGCTCTGGTTAATCTGAAATCCATGTGAGATCGCCTCTACAGTACAGGAGTTGCATATCTTTGCAACAGTGCGGTGGAGTTTGATTGATGTTGATTGGTGTGGCTCTGCTATCATCCACTTCGTGGGCCGAGTCTCCTGCTGAGCAGCAGCAGGAAAGTGTTATTATCACCGAGCACGCGCATAGATCGGTCGATCATAAGTATTTGTTCTAAATCTAAAGAATAACAATCAAAATCGTCAGTTGCGCTTATTTTTTGCTTAATTTTGAGTGATTTATGCGATCATATATTTTATGAGTTTTAATTTATGAAACTGTGCAATGGCAGAGAAACTTAAACATAATTTACACCTATATGAGTGGCTTTTGGCATAGAAGTCCGAGGAAAATGGATATTTTGGGATTATCCACGATTTCGAATTATCCGCTGGCACCCTCACCGTCATTAGTGCGGATAAGCGAGTCTACTGTAGAAGCAAAGTTTGATTTGTGGGTTTCATGAAGGGTCTACAACTCCCTGCCTTGGCTGTGTCACCATCCTCTACACAGGCGCTCTTCTGCACAAGCAATTGATTCTCAGGAGACGCTCGTTTTCCCCCTCGATACGTTTACCTTCAGCGGCACGCGCTCGTGTTACATCGCCGGGGCGCCTGCGTTCTTCGTTCGTCTAAAGAGAGGGGCAAAGAATCGGCGGAGATGTCGGCGCAGGCTGTGCTCGCGGAGACTCACATGGATCTCCTTGAGGACCATGATGGTGATGTTGTCAGACAACTCTGGTGGGATGAGCTTCAAGGGTCGGTAGAGGCAGCAGATGGTGAACACCATGACATAGAAGACGTAGGAGAACATCCAGACGAGGAAGTAGTTGAAGCCAAAGGAGTTCCACTTGTGGTTGAGCAGGTCCTTCACGGGCCGCAGGTCGATCATACTCTGCACCTGCGACGAAGCGACGTTTTAAACAAAAGATGATTGCGCTTTTCACATCTCCGGCACTACAGAAGAAAGCATGCTGTATGTATGTATGTTGAACTTCTTTGGCACCGTATGAAGCCAACCGTGCCAACTTGACACAAAAAAATCTATTCTAAAGAAATGAGTTTTCAATCTAGATTTTAAAGTGCAAAAAACATGAACTACTGCGGCGACGTCAGTTCTCATCACAGAACGTAGCGTGACGCATCTCCTGGGTAGTAGAGGGGGTGGCTCTGGATGACCTCTCCTGGGTAGTGGAGGGGGTCTATAGATGACCTCTCCTGGGTAGTGGAGGGGGTATATGGATGACCTCTACTGGCTGTTTGCGAACCTTCTTCTTAGAGCTGGAGGTGATTATGTCGAGGACTGAGCGCTGGTCTCCCCATGTGTCGATCTCGCGCAGGTCGTACACGGTGTAGGAGATGGTACCCATGGTCCAGTACACCTTTTTCCTTCTCTCCACCAGGTAGCTGAACATCTGCGTCAGTCAAGCGTGCCGGTGAAGCACGCCGGTCGGACGCGGGAAAGTTCACAAGAATCGTGTCAACAAGAGTGGACGGAGAATGTGATGCTACAGAGTCAGAGTCAGTATTTATACAGCAGGAGAAATCCGATGAGCTATGAAGCTCTTTTTTCACAGATGTCTGGTAGGGGCACACAGTACAAAACACGATAGGAGTGCAAAGTATAGGAAAAGTAAGAAAAACACTAAAGTCAAGCAGCTTCCAACGCCCAATCACACCCGCAGGTCTGGCTCCCACTGTAATTCCTCTCCCTCCACCTCTCTCATAAAAACCTCCGCTTAATTCATGAGACGCGTGTACTGCCTTCTCGTACAACTCTGACCGTGCTGTTTGTTGCCGGCAGTTCGGCGTTCAGGCCCTCTGCTCAGCGACCGTCTTTTTATTTGGATTGTGCTGGCTGCTATAAATGAACCTTATGGCAGTACCCCAGGGTGCTATAGTACCCCGACTCTCGCATAATGGTTTGTGCATAAATGACGTCGCGATTTTGGCCGATTTGTGACCCCCCCTCCCCACCTCATCACACGGCGTCACAAAAAGTCAGATCCCCCTCAAATATGACGTCACAAAGCTCTGCCCCCCCCCCAAACCATATTTCCATTTTGAAAATAAAACATGCTTCAAATAACTTTTAACTATTGTCATTATAGTGCGTATTTAATGTGGCGCTGCACTCTGATGTTCAAGTTCATTTATTAGGTATAGCCCTGTGAGCCATTTAGCTCTTGAATCGGGTGCAACCGCAACAAACAAAAAACAAAAACATGAACAAAAAAACATCTTAAAGTGGATATATATTTAGCATAAAATTCACTTGAAAACTAAAACTGCAGATGTTCAGAATATTATATTGAAATTATCTTATAATTATCAAATATTAAAAGTAATAACTTTAAAAAAATACTTGAAACTTTGTAGTAGAACGAAGTTAAATGGAGAGTAAAATTATAACAATCACATTTTCATTCCACAGAATGAAAAGCCCTGGTAGAATCATTGGAATCAAAATGTTAAATAACAATCATTTAAAAAATGTACAAAATGTATGCTTCTCCATTCTCCCATGGAGAAGCAAAATGCTCCTTCATGGAATAAATAGGGAGATCATGAATCTCTTCATCCTGTGGAATGGATATTCCATTCAGATCAAGCTCTTCTTCGTCTATCCAATCTGCACTCTCTCCATTTTCTTCGTTCGCGATTACAACTGTAGGGGTGTTAGAGAGAGAGCCGTTATGCATGGCAGCTTATGGGAAACAAACACAGTGGGCGGGGCTACGTGAGTGCACGGGGGGGGGTGCTCTCAACGACGTCCGCACCAGGCAGCCCGGGGCCCCACCCCTCAGCGGGGGTGGAGTATAAAGGGGGATGTGTCAGAGGGCTCGGGGCAGAATGTTAAAGCTAAACCAGTGAAGACCGAAGATCGTCTAGCTAGAGCCCTGGACTCCCCTGGGACGCCGCCCTTGTCAGGGCCGCGCAGGACCGAGCCAGCGGCGTGGTCCCGAGAACCAGAGCTAGTGCTCTGGGACTCCGGGTACCGTAGCCCGACTTACCAGTGTCGGGCCAGACAGCCTCCCCTAGCCCGTTAGTGGAGGACTAGGAGGTAGGTCAGAGATAGCTAGCAGTGTATTCCCAGCTAGCCGGGTGAGGGGGCCGATACCCCCTCTAGTATTGTATGTCCACAGTTGTGACTACTTGTACGGAATAAATACGTGTGCCTCACCAACGGTGTCCAAGAGTCATCAACGGTACTTCATCTGGTGTCAGAACAACTACGAACATGGACACGCGCCGGACAGCTCGAGCCGGAGTACCGCAGGTGGAGGACACCGCTGAAATTGTCGAGCCCGAGACGGCTCAACAAGACATCGTGCAGCCGGGGCCAGACGCATTCTTACCGGGGCATCAGGATGAAGAGGAGCCGCCATCAGAAGGGCTGAGGCTGGCTCACGCGAGGCTGGCGGAGCTGCTTTACGCCGCTGCCGCCACACTCGAACACATCACGCGGCTGGGGGCTGGTGGACCACCACGGGGCGAGGAGAACCGACGTCCGATGCGCCTTCCCGCCATCTCAACGGATTCAAACTTTGAATCTCCCGCCATCGCCGCAGCAGCTGCTGAGGGCGTGGCCGGCCTGAACCTCGGGTCCAACATTGCTCTCGCTGGGGCTGCCGCGTCACCGCCAGCGGAGGGAGTGTCATCACGGCTGCGACAGGCGATACCATCTGCCGTTCACGCCGAAGCGCAGCCGAGTTACGGGGACAGCAGCCTGCGAGCTTCCATGGCGACCGCTGCGCTGCACCAACGGCTGCCTCCGCTCAAAGAGTTTGTTGGCGCGGAGGGCGACTGGGGCGGCTTCCAGCGACGCTTCCTCGCCCACCAAGAAATGGCACGGTGGTCGGATGCTCAGGCTCTCTGCGCGCTGCCGGCGCTCCTCGACAGCGACGCACTCGCCGCCCTTACATCGGCGCCGAGGGAGAAGCGCTCCACGCTACAGATGGCGCTGCAGTTGCTGGCCGGGGTCTACGGACCTTCAGCGGAATGCAGGCAGCAGTTTTACGATCGCCAGCGGGGTGCAAAGGAGTCGCCCCTGGCGTACAGGACGAGTCTCCTGGCACTGGCGAAGACGGCCTTCCCTCCAATGGACGACGACGGTGTGGACGCCATGGTCACAGAAAAAATCCTCCTGCTGGCAGACGACCTGGACATCGCCGTCGTTGCACAGGAGGACACGGAGATGAGTTCCCTCCAGGCTGCGCGGCTCCTCCACGCCAACCTGCTGTCACAGCGTCGGAAAGCCAGCAGGGCAGCGGCCGGGCGTGCGGTGGCTGCAGCCACCCTCCCGGCGGAGGAGGTTTACGCCGTCGACCGTCGACGGCAGCAGGGGACGGGAGCACGGTCGGGCCGGGATGGGTCGAGCCGCTTCGACCGTCCGTCATCGCCGCCGGCGCTCCCGCGTTGCTTCAACTGCGGCGTCCGGGGCCATGTCGCCTCGGGGTGCCGCTCTCCTCGGCAGCGCGGGACGACGCCTCGACAGGACGCCGGCCCTCCTCCTCCCAAGCTCCATCAACATAATCCGGCGAGTCGCGGCACCCCTCATGTTTGGCCCAAGCACACACTCGTCACACACTCGCACACCGCAACGAACGGGGGGCCGACATTGCGCTGCGACGGGCCAACACACACCACTATGGGGACTCAAATCGAACCCAGGCAGTGGTCCATGTTGGCCCATCGCGTTGTGGCCGCGTCGTCGGGGTCGTCGGCCGTGGTGGGACACATTGACGGGGTGGAGGTACGCATCCTGGTCGATACGGGGGCATCGGCGACCATCATTTCCGAACTCATTTACAATATTCTACCTGTCCAGAGCCGTCCTTTACTGCCGGTTAACGTCCCATTCTATGCTGCTAACGGGGGCTCTCTTGGCATCATTGGACAGATTCGAGCGCAAATTTGTATCGGGGATATCAAATTGTCGGGCCCGATTTTTGTTTCCTCCTCGCTGGCGGTTCCGTGCCTGCTGGGGATGGACTTCTTGGGCAAAATGCCGATTCGTATTTTAATAGACCAGGGATGCATTGAGCTCCCGTCGGGACGACGCATGGCGTTCCTGCCTTCCCCTACTGCGGCTCGGACGGCGTTCGTAACAGTACCAGCGTTCGTCGTTAAAACAGTTCGTGTGCCGCCGGGAGCTCAAATGTTGGTGCCTCTAAAACTTCGTCGGCCCTTCGCTGAGGGCATTGGGGACCAGGGAATTCTGCTGGGACCATCGAGGGCCGGGGTTAGTGGACCTCATTTGATTCCGGCCCAGACCGTCGTAAGAGGGGACGGGGACCCTTTCATCGCGGTCCTCAATGTGGGGTCGCAGACAGTGGTAGTTCCTCAAGGGACGGTGCTTGCTCACGCGACGCCGGTGCCCTGCGAGGAACCTGTTGCGAATCACGTCGGCACTGCTCCCCGGCCGCACCCACATTCGGACAGCGATGGAGGGTGGCTCGATGCGCTTTGTGCGGGATCGACGGACCTGTCAAATTCAGAGCGCCAACAGCTTAGAACGCTACTGCGGGAATTTTCCGACGTTTTCAGTCGGGACAAATACGATTTGGGTTGCACTCATCTGCTGCGTCACCATATTGACACGGGTGACAGCGCGCCAATACGCCAGAATCCGTTTCGGTTAAGTCCCGCCGAAAAGGACCATGTCAAATCGGCTATTGATGACATGTTAGCCGCCGACATCATTTCTCCTTCCACCAGCCCTTGGGGAGCGCCGATCGTCCTGGTTAAAAAGCAGGACGGCTCGTTGCGATTTTGCGTTGATTTTCGGCGCCTTAACAAAATTTCGGTTGCCGACGCATACCCGCTCCCACGGATGGACGAATCGCTGGACGCCTTGGCGGGAGCGCGATTCTTCTCCACACTGGATTTACTTTCGGGATTCTGGCAGCTTCCTCTGGACGATGATTCAAAGCCTAAAACTGCTTTCCGTACACCGCACGGCCTGTTCCAATTCAACCGGTTGCCGATGGGCTTACACTCAGCGCCGGCAACTTTCCAGCGTTTGATGGAATTGGTTTTGGCTGGATTGCAATGGGAATCGTGCCTGATTTATTTGGATGACGTTATCGTCTTTAGTAAAACTTTTGACGAACATCTCCAGAGGTTGCGGGCGGTTTTCCTAAAGATGCGGGCTGCTAATTTGAAATTCAAACCCCAAAAATGTCATTTGTTACGCGATTCGGTGCGTTATTTGGGGCACATCGTGGGGCGCTCAGGTATTGCTACCGATCCCACCAAAACGCAGTGTGTCAGCTCCTGGCCGACTCCCACCTCGGTGGGAGAGGTCAGGAGTTTCATTCGCTTCGCGTCGTATTACCGACGGTTCGTCGCTGATTTTGCGACGATTGCCAAACCCCTACACGCTTTAACATCAAAAGGGGTTCGGTTCCACTGGGGTCAGGAGGAGGAGGCTGCTTTCTGCTCCCTTCGGGACGCCCTGGTAAAAGCTCCTCCCATGATTTACCCCGATTTTTCAGAACCATTTTTGCTCGACACTGATGCGAGCAACACGGGTATTGGGGGCGTGCTTTCCCAGGTGGTTGACGGCGTGGAACGGGTGGTTGCGTACGGCAGTCGGGTGTTGTCTCCAGCGGAGCAAAGATATTGTGTCACCCGTAGGGAACTCTTGGCAATTGTCTATTTCATCCAACAGTATCGCCCATATCTGTACGGTCGGCATTTCACTGTCCGCACAGATCATGCGGCACTGCAGTACGCCCTGCGAGTTCAACAGCCATCGGGACAATTGTCCCGATGGTTGGAGATCCTCCAGGATTTTGATTTCGAAACCACCTACCGTAAGGGCGTTCGCCACACCAACGCGGACGCTCTGTCGCGCATGCCAACCACCTCCGAATGTGCATGCCTCCTGGGGTCGGGACGTTGCAAGCCAGCAGGGGACATGCCGGTTCCGGTCCTGGCGGCCGCCGCCGACGACGAAACATTGCTTCCAAATTCTATCGCACAACAGGGAAAAGATTCCCTGCTGGGTTTGCCTGTTAATTAATGGGGGCGCCTCCAGATGGAGGATACCTCCCTCCTCGCGTCGCGTCGTTGCGCCGGGGAGGCGGGGCGGGGGACGGGTGATGCCGACGCATGGGAAATGCACGCGGGGTTGCTGATGCATTGGGACGGGAAATCCCATCGACACCGGCTGGTGGTCCCTTCTGGGTTACGGGGTAGGGTGGTGTGGGCTGCTCATGAGCGCCTCCTCCACCTGGGTACCCAAAAGACCCTCGCCTTGCTCCAGCTTGATTTTTTTTGGCCAGGCATGACGAGGGATGTCGCAGATCTGTTGGCATCATGCCCTCGGTGTGCGCAGCGAAAACCACCAGCACGGGAGTCAAACCCAGGCCTTTGCAGTCTATCAGAGTCTCCAGAGTGAACGAACTTGTCGCGCTGGATATTCTGGGGCCATTTCCCGCCACCCCTAGGGGCAATAGATATTTGTTGACCGGGGTGGAATACTTTACGCGCTGGCCTATGGCCTGGCCCCTGGCCAACCAGTCGGCAGCAGCCATCGTGGAGGCCTTTGTCCAAGGTTACGTCATGGACAAAGGTGCTCCGGAGCGGCTGCTGACCGACCAGGGAAAATTTTTTTCCGGCAAACTCCTCCAAAAGGTCTGTGAGCTCCTGGGAACGAAAAAAATTCGTACCTCTCCCTATCACCCGCAAACTGACGGGATGGTCGAGCGTCTGCATCGAACCATCACGTCTATGTTGTCGCAGCAGGTTTCGGACTCACAGACCGATTGGGACTTGCAAATTCAAGGGGTCCTGGCAGCATACAGATTGGCCCCCCATGCTGCGACGGGATTTTCACCCTTCTTCCTCATGTATGGCCGCGAACCTGACCCACCTGTTCGGGCACAGCTGCAGATCTCCGCGCCGCTGGGAAAAACTAAATTGGCCGACCATGTTAAATTTAACCTTGCGAAATTGACTGAGGCACGGGATGCTGCCATGCTAAATTCCGACAGGCGTCAGAAAGCGAATGAGCGCCTCAGACTGGGTCGCGCGCACGTGCTACAGTGGAAGCCGGGGGACAGGGCATGGCTGCACTGTCCCCCAGGTACCACTCGCGACCTCCTCAAAACTGGTGCGGCCGTGGCGGGGCCCCGTCGAGGTGGTCGAGGTTTTGCGGCCTCAGTGCGTTCGCATCAAATGGGGGAAGCGCCGGTGGTTTGTGCACCCCTCTAGGCTGAAACCCTTCGTTGCGGTGCGAGGCCCCACTCCACACACTCGTGGCCAAACATGTGGGGGGTCGGCCGACTCAAAGGGTCCGTCTCTGCTGCTCTCGCCTGACGTGTTGCCGGCTGTCCCGCCCCCAGGTGCACCAGGAATGACGGGCTCCCGCCCAACAACCCCTACGGGGGATGCCGAGGGTCTCGCGACATCAAGCGCAGACTCACTTCGAAATGGACAGCTGCCACCGGATGGTCCGCCATCCGGGGTTGCCCCGTGTGACGGGCCTGCGGCAAGGACGCGCGCAAGAATGCGCAGACTCTTGTGATGCACAAAAAGAAGAATTATTTTTTATTTTTTATTTTCACGTGTATGGTTACTGTGCACTGCGTCGGTGGTGTGCTCCTGGCACATTGTGTTGTGTTGTGTGTGTGTTGGGGGTTTCTTGCGATTTGTATTTACGTTGCTTTTACGGAATTCGTATTTATTCGGGGGGGGTGCGTCGGGTTGTTTTCCCTTCGGGGTTTTCTGGTTCTTGTTGTTGTTCTCTTCGCGTTATGTTGAAAAATAGTGAGGCACACGCGCGGTCAGGGGGTAAATGCGCTTTTATTGTCGTTTTTTTTTGTATGTTGGCAGCCGGGACGGCTGCAAGCTATGCGGGGGGGGGGGGGGGGGTGATGTAGGGGTGTTAGAGAGAGAGCCGTTATGCATGGCAGCTTATGGGAAACAAACACAGTGGGCGGGGCTACGTGAGTGCACGGGGGGGGTGCTCTCAACGACGTCCGCACCAGGCAGCCCGGGGCCCCACCCCTCAGCGGGGGTGGAGTATAAAGGGGGATGTGTCAGAGGGCTCGGGGCAGAATGTTAAAGCTAAACCAGTGAAGACCGAAGATCGTCTAGCTAGAGCCCTGGACTCCCCTGGGACGCCGCCCTTGTCAGGGCCGCGCAGGACCGAGCCAGCGGCGTGGTCCCGAGAACCAGAGCTAGTGCTCTGGGACTCCGGGTACCATAGCCCGACTTACCAGTGTCAGGCCAGACAGCCTCCCCTAGCCCGTTAGTGGAGGACTAGGAGGTAGGTCAGAGATAGCTAGCAGTGTATTCCCAGCTAGCCGGGTGAGGGGGCCGATACCCCCTCTAGTATTGTATGTCCACAGTTGTGACTACTTGTACGGAATAAATACGTGTGCCTCACCAACGGTGTCCAAGAGTCATCAACGGTACTTCACAACCATTAGTTCACGTTGCCGACGTGCAGCGACTCTCTGTGGCCTGATGCGTTTGGGCAGAATAATAACTGATTCCTGCTTGTGTGTTACAGAGTGGTTGCGCAGCATGACGAACGACGCAATGTGTGCCATTTTTTGTAAATCCTATCGCTAAGCACGGATTGTATTGACGGACAGTACAAGTCATAAGGAATCGACCAATAAGGATTTGAAGAGCGAGGAAGGATCTCATCCTCTTTCAAACTTTGTGCTGCAAACAGAGATGGGAATCTATGAGATGCTCCGTCTGGTGTCCGTTCTGGAATTTTAAGACCTTTGCTTGTTTGAACAACTTTTAAAGGAGGAAGAAATATGTCTATTACCACACTAAAATAGGAGCTTCTTGGTTTCAAACAGCACTTGTTGTCAGTGTATTTTACAATCTGTGTCAAGTGTTGGCTTGTTCGTACGTGGACGTCGTATCATTTCTGATCTCTGGACAAGAGGTTTTGTTCCTGGAGCTCAGACTGTGTTGGCTCGATGTCTTCAGCCACTGTCGGAAAATGATCGACAATCAACTAAGACCAAATTTCGGCTAGAGTGTTTCCTGCAAACTTAAAATTCTTCTTCTCTAAATCAGCATCAGTAAGTTCCTTACTGAGTGGCACTATTTTTCCCTCGACCCTATTAAATGCGCTTCTTCCTGGAGCGTTGGTAGCGAGGAATATAGCGTCTAAATCGTGCTGAAGAAAGTGGTGGACTGTAACCTTCATCACTTTTTGGTATATCGGGTTCTCGTCCGGGCCACCATCAACTGTCGACACTAAAATTGGTTCGACCAATCGATCAATACCACTCCTTGAAATGACGTCAACCTCCTCGAGAATAAGCAATTCTTCGAAATCAAATCCATGGCTGAATGCTGTTGATGACGAGTGTTTTTCAAATCTGATTGCTATGTAGGTCGGTCCCCAATAACCAACAGCTTCTCGGTTTCCTGGGCCATTAGACTGAATTTGGATTCCAGCATAGACCGAAGGAATTAGCTTGTGTCCTGCGGCCACAACCCAGTCATGGCCAGGCAGACTGACTCTGTACTCGACGTGCATCCGCAATGAACTTTGCTTGTTAGCAGCAGTCAACCCTGTTGGAATACGAGCTTTGCTGTCTTGCCTCACAAAGCACACATCGTTCGGTCCTAGCATGGACGCCAACTCTTCCAATTGCCTAATTGTTGCTGTACAAAACAAACAGTCGATATATTTGGTACAGTGATCATTCTGTCTAATGAGTTTCACAGGGACCGTTGACACATGACGCTGCCCTTCAAGAGATGAACTGCGCTTCGGCAAAAGACGAAGGTAGAGCCCACTTCTACTGATTGTAAAGCAATCCATCTTCAACTGTTCAGTCAGCTGATCTAATGTCTTTATGCTTCTCTACACATCGCTCTGCCTTCTTTCCTGCGATGCCGATCCATGCATAGCAATATCCACCAGAGGTGTGGACTCGAGTCATGTGACTTGGACTCGAGTCAGACTCGAGTCATGAATTTGATGACTTGCGACTCGACTTGGACTTGCATAACAATGACTTTGTCCCACCTCTGATATCCACAACAACTTCCAGTAATGAAGGCTGATCTTCCTCAATTTTAGGCCTACCAGGCTTGGCCCTGACGCTCAGAGATGTGCGTAGGTCTGGATTATCTTAAAACAGAGCATTTAAATACACATCTAGTTAGAGCATTTCATTTTCTTTTCTTCTCATCTCTTGCCTTTCATGCTCTTTTTTGATTACCCTTTTTCTTCTTCAACTGGTTTTCCTATTCTCTGTCAATTCTACATACTGTTGCTGTGTAAGCATTCCACGTTTTTGGCGTTCGTACAAGCCGACCAGATCAGAATTCAGAATGTCAATCTGTGACTGCAAATGCAGCTGGGCTGTAGCAATTCTTGATGTTGCTGAATTGCTAGTACTTGGCGCTGAATCGTCAGCCTGAGCATCGGTCACTTGTCCATCAGACTGCGATACAGAATTCTGAGGTATTTTGACGGGAACATTTTATTTTTTATCGGCTATTGATGTTTGTTTAGCCCAAAACGTAAGAAGTGATCATTTTCTTGTGATGGAAACCGCCTTTAATTCTTGCAACCAATGATCAACTTTAACTTGCAAATCTGTACGATTTATTTTTAATCATTCCACTTTTGAACCAGTTCTTCTTGGCAAACCTTTCTGCTCTTTGTAGGATATGCCAGCACGTACGAATGAAAAAGACACTGGTACATTTTATTTTTATCCATTGTAGCGGTCAATTCGTTTAAAAAAATATTTGAGATTTTATTGGTGTAATATAAACTTTCATTATTCAATTCAATAAATGTTGTATATTTTAATTATGATATGAGTTGAAAGTAATGACCAGCCTGAATATTTTAAATAGATAGCATTAAATTAATGAATTCCTTGATTAGCTATTCTATGATAATTTGATTACTATGATTACTAAATTAACTCAAACTCAAACTGATACGAAGTAAATTTTGATTTAAAGCTTTCGTGACTGCAGGGATTCATATTCTTGGTTTTTAAATCCTTTATATTAAGTTCGCTTTCTTGCTTGCTTGCTGGCGTGCTTGCGTGCTTGCTTGCTTGCTTACGACCGTGCAAATCTTTCGGTCGTTTTTTAACCCACTTCCCGTGATCCAATCGAGCTGACATTTTCCACACAGACTCGTTGTGCGTGACAATTAATTTTCGTGAAAATTTTTTTCCAAAATTTTACACTGTTTAGGGAATTTTTTAAAAATATTTAATTACCAATTGCTTAATGCTGACAGACAATCATCTGACCCATAGGTGGCAGCCATCTCAAGCCAGAGGACGAGAGGACTCTAGCCGCCACGCATATAAAGGATTTAGAGTGAAAAACTTAGTTTTTACGGGTTAATTTTTTCTACGTGACTTTACCGAAAGAACCAAGAATATGATACAAAGTATTTAAAAAAATAAAATGAGCTAGTACGGAGCACCTTTATAGAAACATGTAAAAAACTAAATTTCAATTATGTTGTGGGTATAAATTTCGCGGAGACGTCTTCTGGAGGCAACGCATTTAATTCAATAAACGTAACAATAACTGTAACACGAAGGAGTACGGCTCCTTCACCCGCTACCCTAAGGGAGGTACAGCTTCCCTTCTAGCGTGCCCGATATACTCGGGACGATGCTCTGCGGGTCCTCCGCTAAGGATCCGAGGGGAGGCTGGGCTGACCCGACCTGGCCAGGGTGTACGGGTCTCACCATTGGTCCACTCCAACCCGGCTCTGACAAGAGCCTCGGTTGAGGGTCCAGGGTGCTAGGCTAGTCTTCAGATGTCTTTGGGTCTTGAGTGGACGAACACTGCCGGTCCCTTTGAGAGGACCAGCTTTTATACACAAGTTAGGGCTCACCCCGCCCTTAACCACTCCTCCCCTCTCGAACCTTCCAGAGGGTTCTGGGAGGGTCCGGAATGAACCGGTAGCCCCCCAGCCCCCACCCCATGGGGGTCTGGGGTCTCCACCTCCGGTCACGAGATACCCAGAGGGGTTACCTTAGGTTAACACCACCCGGCTGCCCCCTATCGGCCAATGAGTGTGGTGGCTAGTCACTACATAGAGCGCCCTGGCAACGGTGCTACACATACAGCGCCCTGGTAACGGCGCTACAATTTTTGGGCAATTTATTTTATTTGTGTGAATGATTAGTTTTTGTGCACAATTGATTATTTTTTGCGCGGAAAATACTAAATCGTGCACACGATATACTGAATCGTGAGCGGTTAAAAAAATGCATTTCCATAAGGGAACTCTGTAATGAAATCAAAGATCCTAAATGGTTAAATTCAGTCACTCATGGTTCATAGCAGGACAATGGCGAAAAGAAGCATTACGCTATTTTCTGGATACAAAAAACTAAAATTCCATGGAGGAATAATTAATCATGGATGACGCATTGGCTATTGTACGCTTGCCGAATGACGTATATTTAGTACGTGCTCTATGATAAATTATCCCTCCATGCTCAAAAATGGCTGTTTGATATCTTTGTACCCGAATTCGATTCCCGCTCACGGCCACCACCGGTGACGATTATTTGAACCGGTCCTGGGCCCCCCCTAGGTCGACTTAGCCTCAAACGAGTAACTGGTGTGGTGTGAACATCGCCACTTGGGAGACAAAGGGGGATGGGTGTCGTGAATCCAAGTCCCGGGCGAAGCCGGGTAGTAAATTTAGTATTTAATAAAAAATGTGTGATAAAAAATTCTGTCAAATGATATGACAGCAATAATAGTATTTACGTTTTTAAAATTCTTATTCGAAACTATCAAGCGTTTTGAACGAATGCATTAAAATTTTATTTGCACTTCCTCTTCCTGATGAGGTATTATCTTACCTATAAACATCATTCTTTGTCTGTCTGTCCGTCTGTCTGTGTGTATTCATGTGCTTGCGAGGGATTTGGCTCTCAAACGGTGGGTTTACGTAAAAAAAAATGTGCCAGGTACCACGCCATAAGACCCGCGGTTGGCAAGCGCTATTCCTTTTTCACGTCCGTCACGTTTCAACAGACCATAACCCCCAACGCAGTCGTGTTGTTGCGCCCTCAGATGTCCAAGGAATGAGCCCCCCACGGCCATCGTCAACGGCCGCTCCTATCGACATGGGCTCCGCCGCCGACCCGGATGTTGCCCAGGGGGCGCCGGCCTCTTCTCTTCCCCCTGCGAAACCCCCACTGCTGTACGACGGCCCTGCTAAACGGACCCGTTCAAGGGCCCCAAGATTTTCATAATCCTTCCCACGCTCTCACACGCACCACGACGGGCACCTACCTTCACACTTACCTTGTCTAGGCCGGGCTGCAACGGTTGGTGGTCCTTCTTGCCTGTGACTCGCGTTCGGTCGTTGTCATTGTTTTTGTTGTTAATGTTGTTATTCTTGGAGCGTGTCGTGGGTGGGCGATGCGACGGATTCGTGCGGATGCTTTCTTTGCACACGGTTGCCTGATTGTACATTTGTAAATAGTGTGATTTTTACCTTGTCTAGGCCGGGCTGCCACGGTTGGTGGTCCTTCTTGCCTGTGACTCGCGTTCGGTCGTTGTCATTGTTTTTGTTGTTAATGTTGTTATTCTTGGAGCGTGTCGTGGGTGGGCGATGCGACGGATTCGTGCGGATGCTTTCTTTGCACACGGTTGCCTGATTGTACATTTGTAAATAGTGTGATTTTTGTACAGGTGGGTTGGGGTATTTATGTTGGGTCATTCTTGTTGTGTTTTGTTGAGGCGCACGTAATTGTTCTGGGTTTCACGATTTTGGGGTGTTATTGCCAGCCAGGACGGCTGGGTGCTACGGAGGGGGGGGGGTAATGTAGTGGCATGGTTGGCCATGATCGCCACTACTCATAGCCGGCAGTACTAGCTCAGGCCAGTAGAGAGCAGAAGGGAGGCCGGACCTGCTCAAGAGTGATGATGGGCAATTGGCCCTAGGCAATCCTTAGGGGGAAGCATAGGGACCAACGGTTGGGACCCCAGGCCCCCGGGAGGAGGCTGTGGGATGAGGTCATTCTCCAGGGCCTTCACGAAGGTTCCGGAAGGGAGACGTGGCCAGGGGCGGAGTGAGCCGGGACCCTGTATATAAGCGAGGGTCCTGAATGGCTCAGCTCAGTATCGTCCGGCTGAAGACAGAAGACTGAAGACCGACCTGGAGCCCTGAAGAGAAGAGCCCTGTGGGCAAAGCTGAACCCCCTGGCTAGGATGAGGCTGGAGCTGTACCAGCGAAGCTCCAAGATTATAACCAGTGAAGACGTCAGAGAAGACTCCAGCTCCGGCAGGGTAGCTGTAGAGATAGCCAGAGAGGCAAGCTAGCCGGCTACAGAGAGTATCGGGTGAAAGGGGCCGTTACCCCTTGGTATTGTAACTTATGAGCTGTAATAAACGTGTGACCTCCAAGTCAAAGTTCCCTCCAGTTTATTACCCACTACACATCCATGAGCTTTGGTTAATTTTCCTAAATAAATTTAAGAAGATGTAAAGCATAATAGCATATTTAATGCAGGATCTCTTGAGCAAGGGCATGTAGGTTGTCCCTGTAGGGTGTTGGTAGTCCCATAGACGTGAGGTATTTTCCACCAATGGAGTGCAGTTTGTCTTGAAGGAGGATGAGGGCCTGTTTGAAGATGACATCAGAAAAGTTGACGTCGAGGTTTGTATTTTGTCATTAAACTCCGTGGAGGATGTCCTCACTCATGCCCTATTTGTATTTTTGCCAGAGTCCCATGTGGTTAGATGAGCTGCAAACTTGAAGATTTATGCAGAAGAGCAATGTCAGTTGGAAAGGGGACTGACCAACAGAAGCTTCTATCATAGCTTTATGAAAATGGTGATCATGCGCAAAAATTGCACGAAGATTGCAAGCTTCCCTGTATGTTTGACAGATAACTCCTTCCACTGTTTAAAGGTCTTGGAAAGATGTGTGCCCTTTGGCAACATGGAGAAGCATTGGGATAAAGTAGCACTGCTGATTGTTGGGATGAACTGTGTAGACTCGTCCTAAGGCATCTGATTCACTGTCAGCAGCACGTTGCTTCAATTTGTTGTAGCAGTCCATGTATAGAAGGAGGGAACTTAATGGTAGAGCAGGTTGGCAGCAAATGGGTCACTTGGGCACAAAACAAAGAACGCCATCAGGGTGGTATCTTGTGGAGCCACGGCCTGTTGTTGGGTATTTCCTTTGGTGACGTTCGATGCGTTGACCATTTTGGAGGTGAAGTGCCAAATGGACGACTGTAGGGGAACGGTCATGGATGGAGAAGCCAAGAATTCAGTAAATGGCCTCATTGTTGCTGATGTATGTTCCTTGGAAAAAAAGTTTGAGCTCATGCACATTTTGCCCCTCTATTTTGTAAGGCAAAGACATCCATGTCAGAGCCTTTGTTGATGTATTGGCAAACATATTTGATGGCTTTTTTTAGAATAGCAAAATTTTCCTATAAAGTGGGCCTGGAAGATCTTGCACAGGAGAGGGCAGTAGGGAACGATCCACCAGTTGTGAACCTTAATTAACGAATTAGTGGCAGGTCTGAGCATTGTTTGAAATCCACCATGCTCAGTATTTCTGTGACGATATAGAAGATAGCCATCATGGGCCGACTGAGTGTCTTTCAAGTAGTTCCATGGATACCTCTTGGTACACCTGTGGTCTTGCATACATAGCGCATTTGGATATAACTGGCCACATGGGCCATGGACCATTTGGTTGCCGACCAAATAGAAAAAGGGCAGGGTCTTGATGGGGGTGAGATAGCTCAGCACTAATAAATGTGTCAATGTGACTTACATGAATTGTTTAGAAATTGGTTAAATGCTGGCAGGCCATGTGGCCAAATGATGAAAGTGTCATCTAGGCACTGCCTTCCTAACACTTACTTCACCTGGAATGGTACTTTCTACTAACAAAATGAAGGTACCCCCATGGGGTTCCCCTTATCACCAGTGATAGCGAATGTTTCCATGGAGAAATTTGAAACAGATGCCATCCAGACATCCAACCTATGTCCTTCCTTGTGGAAGAGATACGTAGATGACACTTTCGTCTTTTGGCCACATGGCCTGCTAGCATTGAACCAATTTCTCAACCACATAAATTCCATACACCCATCCATCAAATTCACCATGGAATTGGAGAAGGATGGTAAGCTACCATTCCTGGATGTTTTGTTTGAGAAGAGACCTGACGGCTCATTGGGACTCTGTCTATAGGAAAGCCACCCACACAGATTCCAATCTGAAATCTGATTCCCACCACCATCCGGCCCAAAAGAATTCCCTCATCAAGACACTACACCATAGGGCCCACTGCATTTCCGACCAACACCACCTAGCCAGTGAACTGGAACACGTACACCAGGTCCCTTAAGATGAATGGGTACTCGGACCGCATTATTCGCAAAGTTGTTTCTCCAACCATGGAGAAACAATCCCCTGAGAAGCCAATCAAAACCATCACTTTACCATACATAGAAGGTGTTACCAAAAATATGTCCAAAATCTTAAACAAACACAAGATCCAGGTCCGATTCAATAGAGTACACAAAATCCATGATCTAATTCCATCTGTGAAGGAGGTCATTCCTGACATGCAATATCCTGGAGTCTACAAACTGAGTTGTACCTGCGGTAGCAGTTACATTGGGGAAACGTAAACGACATGTCTCGGACCGTGTTCGGGAACACAAGGCAGATCTGAAACCCGGCATAACCAATACCTCTGCCGTGGCTGACCATTGTTATAACGCTGTTGGCTCGCATGATATTGTTTTTTCCGAGACCAAGGTACTCTGCAAACCTTCGGGCAACTATCAAAGGTTTGTTCATGAAGCCATCCAGATATATAAACATAGACATAACGTCAACCGAGAAGATGGATACAAATTGAGCAATCATTGGAAGGATGTTATAACCAGGTAAAGCCTTAACTGGTTGTGGTTGTTTCTATCATACCCGCCGAGAACTAGTAGATTTTTCCGAGTTACTTTCCCCCCGTGTCCCACAACCAGCTTCCCACTTGTAGCCCCACCACGGCAGCTCTCTCGCCTACTTCAGCATTCTTCTTGCTGTGGTTGTTCCACCTGATGAAGATTGCTTGTGTTGCGATCGAAACATCGTGAGTTGTTTTATTTCTACCTACGTGACTTACCGAAAGAACCAAAGAGCAATTTTTAGCCTGTTGACGGTTGGTGACGCGGCAATCGACTCATCTCGACGAGCTGTACACGATGCAACACTATGGTGCATACGCGAGCGTTCAGGGTTTCAGCGCAATCGTCCGCGCTGCATTTCGACATCGCAGAGTCGCACCGATTTCGGATTTATTGGTACCCAAGTCGCGGAGTGAAGTCCACCCCTGGAAAAAAGTGTCCCAGAAATAAAAAATGTAATTGCCTCGGCCATTTTGTATTATTTGGTACCCCGTGGTGCCGCCATAAGAATCACATTCCCATGCATTGGGCCACGTCGTTGAGCTATTATCATTTGTGGTAGCCAGGTTGCTTCTGAAAAATACCACGTAAGGCCCGCTCTGAGGTATTAACTTATCAAATATATCGTTTATTTTTTATAGTGATTTGTTTACCTTTCCTATACTTTGCACGCCTGTTGTGTTTTAGTATTGTTGTTGTAACGTTCTGACCTGCCTCAACTGTACATCTGTGAAAAAAGACCTGTAAAGCTCATCGGATTCCACCTCCGGTATAAATTAATATTTTGATTCTGATTAAGAACCACGCTCGCAGGCATCACGCCGTGCTGCTACGTTCGAACGCCAGCCACGGACAGCGGAGAACTCGCCCGAGAGGTCGACCCATTGGGTGATGGGGCGACAAAATTGGATCAACGTTCAAATGCCAGAAGGATTGTCACCTGGCGGGGCCATGAGGGATGACAATGGCTTGGGGAGGCCTTCATCCAGCAGTGGGTAGAGCATGGATGATTATAGAGTATAGGATAAAATGTGATCTAATGCAGTATGCACGGTCCTGTGATGATGCTATGGAAGGGCGAGAGAGCTAACGTGTGGCACAAAAACGTCGAGTCTCTGCTAATGGCTGCATCGACTATGAGAGAACCAAGACAACGATCCCCGGTGTAGCCTTAACAGACTGTTTGGGGCAAGTGCTGTTAGCAAGCACCTACTTACTCACCAACTCACATGGTCACCTATCTGTCACCCACTCACCCTCTCACTCAACCACTCACTCCTCACCCACCCATCCTCTCACCAACTCACCCTCTCGCTCAATCGCCCACTCACCCACTCCCTCGCTCATTCCGGGGAAGGCTTGCAGATATTCCCAGCACAGCAGCCGCCTACAGCAGGAGACCGACGATCCTGGGACCCGCACCTCCCGATTCGCATGGTGGGCTACGTACGTCGCGAATGAAGTTCAACATTCATACGGTACATACATACAAATCCGAGACGGGCAGGTGCCCTGAGGCACGTAGCTGGGAGACGAGCAGGGGGAGAGAAGGGGAGGAGGAGGGGGGAGGGGTCATCACCGCGTCGTCGCCAAGCGCTACGGCGAGCTTGAGTGGCGTGTAGCCCTCGGAGTTGGCGAGGCTTTCGATCTGGCACCACTCGTCGGGCTGCACCAGCTCGGAGAGCAGGTCGTACATGGAGCGCACCATCTCGCCATTGGGGTGCTGCACCAGCACGTGCAGCACCGAGTTCCCTGCTCGCAACGCGGAACGCACCGCGCGCCCAGGGTTTCGTCTCGTGTGCCGTGCCCCTCATAGGCGCTGCTCGCTAACAGCATGTGCCCCAGAGAGTTTGTAAAGCCTATACGGGGGGGGGGGGGGGGGGATCATTGTCTTTGTAACGGCTCTATCTCAGTCCATGGGTGGGTGTGTGAGCATTTGGGCGGCAGGGTGGCGCTCAGGTGGTCATGCTGTACTTGTGCCTCACAGTAGGAAGGTTCCTGGGTTCGATTCCCGTCTCAGGCACCTTTTCAGTGTGGAGTTTGTATGCTCTCCCCTCGGGGCTGCATGGGTCTCATACCATAGCTACAGGTGTGCAATTAAAGCGGCATTGGCCAAAAATCCCAATGCTCAGAGCAATTCACTCAATTGGGATCACGCGCGGCAGCAACATCGCCACCTACTGTGAAAACCTGGCAGGACCCTCCTGAATAAAGAATCTTGAGACTCCAGGTGACGCTTTCCTCATTAAGTAAGCGTCGTAGCGATAATAATAATGATAACAAATAAAACAAATATTCTAGTCTATAGCATCTGTGTGATGTAGGATGACGGAAGCCGTATTCACGGGCGGTGCGCGGCGCTCACCCAGCGAGTCTTGCGCTTTTAAGGTGGCGCCGTTCTTGACGAGGAGTCTCACGATCTCCCCGTTGCCCGTGCACACGGCGAACGACAGCACGAACTCTCCTGTCGCCACGCACACCACGGGCGCCCGTTACCAGCGATCGCGTGTGGCGGACGCGGACCTCGCTTGACCTCGCTCGGGTTCACCGCACTCCTACGCTCGTATTTGTGGTGAGGGCCGTCCATGGGGGGAGGGTGCGGGGGGCGAAACCCACCGTATGTGTGTGCCCCCCTGTGCCTTCAAACTAAACCGGGAGTATTACATCTGCCACCATGACAGTTGGAACACAGGGGGCTCCCCCAAAGCGCAGGGCCCGGGGCCGTCGCCCCGATTCGCCGTGTAGCTTTGGGACGGCTCTGACCGTCGTCACGTCTATCCGCTGCTGGATGAACGCCTCCCCCAAAGCCGTCGCCGTATCTCACCCACGTCTGTCTAATTCGACATTTCCGCTGTCTCGGGATGCGATGAGCCGCCTGTCCTCCCAAGTGCGGGTTCTCCCCGGGATTGCTACAACTCCGAAATGCTTTCATGGAAAAAAAAACACTCGACACGGAAAGCCCAGCATGGGAAAAATCTGCACGTAGACGATGAAGGGCTGCGAAACCGTGGCCAGTTAAAGGCATGCAGCGCTCGTATGTGATCAGTCGGATCGCGTCCGCACGGCAATACATGGCTCTCCCTCTGGCATCGGCGCTTTCCCTGCCCCGGAGCGACGCTCGACAGAACGGCGAGCAAACATTGATGTGATATCTAGGGGACCTTTTTTTGGCAGTATCCAAAATGATGAAAAATAAGAATAGGTTTGACCTTTTATGCCAATAAAACAGGAGGTGTTAAGATGTTCAAACACCAAATAGATACATACTCTTTGTTTTTTTCGTGACTTACCGAAAGAACCAAAGAGTATGGATTCCTGCAGTCACGAAAGCTGCAAATCAACACCGAATAGATACCTTTTGAAAGGAATCACGTCTGCATTAACCACACTTGTGGCAAACAGCTCAAGAGAACTGAACACGTGGTCATTTCGAAACCGCAAACTCAAACGGTGGCCACACGAGCGGTTCTTATGAGCTCAGTGTGGTCTGGGTAAAGCTGAGATGAGATCTGTAAATGACCGAGGAAACCCAATCAATAACAGGAAAATTGAGCAGGCCTGGAAACAGCAAGTTTTTAAAACAAAATCCAGAAACGTGTACACAAAGCACTCGGTCTCGGTGCAATTATGCAACAACAAAAAACAATCAGTCGTTCCCGAAGGACTACATTATGATCCTGTTGTCTTAGGTCACAATACAAGAAAAATATAGCAAATGTGACCGCCTGACAACAGCAATGCGACAGAGCGGTTTCGTCCTCATAATGAGTCATGTTAATAACTGATGAGTCGTAATAATAATAATGGTGAAACCAGTCCATTGTCGTCTAATCTCTGTATCGGTGACCTAAGACAAGAAGACAACAAAGGCAGTTCTTCCGGAACAGCTGATGGTTTTTACATTAGTGCAAACAATACTGAGTGCCTTTTGTACGCGCAGTGCACATCTTTGTGCGTTGTCCAAACCCTCCCTTCCTTTGGCTGTCGCTCTGCCGCCAGCCTCGACTTCGTAGGCGCCGCGGACGCTCACCGTAGTAGCAGCTGCTGCCGTCAGCTGACGTGAAGCAGGAGCCCGTGGCTCGCGGGGAGTGGAGGTCGGCGCCGCAGGAGAGGAGCTCGCGCACCATCTGCACGTCCTGGTTCATCACGGCGATATGCAGCGCCGTCTGGCCTGCGCCGCCGCGGTCAGTCACGCGCAGGGCACGCACGATCAGTCACGTGCGATCAGCGGTCAGTCACGCGCAGGGCATGCACGATCAGTCACGCACGGTCAGTCACGCTCAGGGCACGCACGGTCAGTCACACACGGTCAGTCACGCGCAGGGCA
This sequence comes from Lampetra planeri, assembly GCF_965212315.1. NCBI lineage: Eukaryota > Metazoa > Chordata > Hyperoartia > Petromyzontiformes > Petromyzontidae > Lampetra > Lampetra planeri. The sequence continues at coordinate 777,019 of NC_136134.1, forward strand.
CGCACGATCAGTCACGCGTAGGGCACGCACGATCAGTCACGTGCGGTCAGTCACGCGCAGGGCACGCACGGTCAGTCACGCGCGGTTAGTCACGCGTGCACTGTCGCACCGCACGGCAATCTCGACTCTCACGGTCAGCCCAAGTGAGTTTTCGAGCATGGTGTCTGTTGCTATGTTTCACTCGCTCTCTCCTACTCGCTAACATTAGCTGCCCCATCCATCTCTAAACATTTATAAACAGCCTGCCTCAGCAGATTTCCCTCTTTTGCACCTGAAGACGATTGATTGTGTTGCGATCGAATCGTCGTGATTTTTGTTATTTTTTCTATCTACGTGGCTTTACCGAAAGACCCAAAGAAAATGGTTCTCACTGACATTGTATCTGCCTTTTAATGTTTAATGTTCTATCAAAGGAAACAAAGCGCAATCTTAAATTTTGAACGGTTTCTGAATGACGCGAACAAACATGTTTATGGGGCACGTAAAATCGAGATTTGGGGGCCTTAAAATTAAAAATCTCTGATCTTTACTGTTTGTGTCCTAAAAGCTACATGTCTACCAAATTTTAGCTTTCTACCTTGTCGGGAAGTGCACTAGATGTTTTTGGAGACATACAGATTAAGGTCTTTATTTTATTTAGAAGCTAATAGAAGTTTAAAAAAAATATATATGTTGTCGATTATTGACAAAAACAAATAAAACATTACAACAAATATGCCTTACTCCCCCAATTTTACTGCAAACGTGCAACCGACATCGTGTCATCATGAGTCGAGAGTCTGTTCGGAACCCTCGTAGAGTGGCCCGTGGAATTGGATATCACAGAGCTACCTCCCTAATCATAACTTTGTGATAATTGTGCCATGCGCCATTATTAAATGTCGGGCCTAGTTTCATTGAGCACTTGGTTAAGCCTAAGTCAGGCCTAGTTGAATCAAGCACGTGGTTAATCCTGAAACTGGCCTGGTAATGCATGATGTTGATGCCGTGAATTGTTAAACTGTTCATTACATTTAAATGCTTAGTAAATATAGCGATTGACTGATGGAATGGTAACCACCCGTGGGTTCTTGGCGAGGATCACTGCCAGAACAAGGAGACACAGTGAGCACGGGTTATGACCCCGGGTCCACACAACACGCTCGTCAATGACACTACGTGGCCTTAAAATGAAAACGAACATCGTGGTAAGTAACTTTTTCGGGCAATGGCCCTTTCTTCTACGCAAATAGAGAGGTCACAGTAGCAGAGTGGCTTCTCTGTGTTGAGGTTTTTGTTATTTGTTCTTGTGCACCACGGCCAATGCAGTATCACCAAACACTCTGATCCACACAACACGCGGGCAGAACTTCCGCGCCTGGCCTGCCACCCAGAGTAACGTTTGTCCCTTGACTTGAATGTGGCTTCGGTAATCCTACGGCGAAAATCAGTCAAACTCTTCACGTTCAGGGAATGGCCAACTGAAGCAGATAACGCAGAGCTACCTCTGAGATCCCTTTGAGTGACCTCTGCTGCACAGTGCAGGGGGCTGCACTGCCCCACCCGCTTCCCGCACATTTGCATGGAGTCGCCTCGTGGCATTCCCGGCTACGAGTCCCGACATCGTGTGTCCGCTGCAACCACGCTACCTTGGTACATATCAGAGGTGATGGGCTGGTTCAGCAGCGGTGGAATCCTGTGGATGAGCATCATCGCCGCATCCTGGCTGTTGCAGAGGAGCGCCATGTGCAGGGCGGTCTCTCCCAGCTCCCCTGAACGCGCACATGCACCGTCACAACTGCGACCCAAGTTCTACTGCTTCTCTCTTCCACGTCGTCCCGACCACCAGCAATTTGTTTTCCTGCCTTGGTGCAGCAGTCAGCGAAGTGCACTGGCAAAACCAAAGGTGGACGGTTATATTCTATCTCCAGGCACGGCAGTTAAATCCCCCCGCCCCTGTCCACCTGGCGATTGATTTCTGATCAGGTTCTACGCCCCTCCCGTCCCTTAACCGACCCGCACTGACCAGCGTGCCAAAGTAGCGGCACGGGCAGGCCTGTCATCCAGCAGTGGATCGGCATAGAGCTGCGAATGGTGTTGCCGTTTTAAAAACCGTTAAACTATTTTTTTTATTTTACGAGGTAAGGCGCACTGAGCTATATAGCTTTTTTTTCCAGCAGCGACCTGGCCACAAATGCAGTTTCTAAATGTGGAGGGAATAACCAGAGAATCTGGAGAAAAATCCACGCGACCACGGGGAGAGAAAACACATAAACTCAAAATACACAGCAGGCGTCATCAGGGTCGGGATCGAACCCACGACCTCCTGTATACCACGCGAGGTAGTTAACATCTCGCCACCGTGGCGTCACATTTTGCCTGCGTTGTGGACGTGGGTCGACCAGGCGATGTGGGGGTCCCTTCCTGTGGCACGGTGTTTGTGTTCCCGGCCACGCTGTTGTGCCCATCACAGCTGTGACCTCGGGGCCCTCGCAGAACGTACACGTATTTTTGCTGCTGTGTTATTGAACAAACACCGGCCTTGTTTATTGTTGCAACAAACTGCCCCAACCCCTCGGATCCTGGAGGCTGTACGTGTGTATGTAGAGTATGTTCAACTTCTTTGCTAATCGGTGTGGATGCTAAGCAGGTTTTGAGCCTGGATAGCGCTCTGGATGGGTCAAAACCCACGACAGAATGCCATTGGTAGCTGCAATGCTGTGCTGCATTAAGGGCAGCATAGCAACATCCATAGTTGTGCAGTACTTCCATGTCCGATATCTATGCTATTCCCCAACACGCACTGACCGGCGTGGTGAAGGAACGTAAAATAACCCCCACGGCTCACGCAGCGTGGGGAGGGCCCATCATCCAGCAGTGGATTGACAAGCGGATCGAAGTAGGCACGCGAAAGGAATGTGGCCCTGCACTTACCTCTGGCCAAGGGGTTCACCTTCTCGCTGATCAGCAGCCTCTCGATGGCTTTCACGTTGTTGTGCCGTGCTGCCTCCAGCAGCTCATTGTCCTTCTGTCTGCAAAGCGCATTCATGTTGGGTCTCCAACGGGAAGGGTTTTACAGAAAATCACACCTTCAGTCTTTTCCAACAAATTCATCCCAACTCGTGCTCTTGGCATCACGAGAGGAAGAATCCATTCGGATTGGCGACAGAGCGACGAGACCCTCCATGAGCTAGGGAGTGGCCCACGGAAGCGGACATCACGGAGCTGCCTCCGAGATCCCTTCAGCGTTGATCTCTAATCCACACACAAAGTTGCAGCACTTTGTCACCTACATTCTCGGAGGTGGAATATAGCTGAATGAGGTACAGATCCGAATTTAATGTGGGTGGTTTTTTTTCACTGGTGGCTTTGACCTGGATTCGAACTCAGGGGTCTCCGCAGTGCCGGCCACCCGGCCACCTCCCAAAAATGCCACTTTCAAAAGAAACGGAAACCTCTAGAGGGAGCATGACCATTCCTCATCGCTTATGCTGGTGGTATATGATGAGTTGTTGCTGTATTAAACTGGGTTCTGAAGATTAGTAAATTGACGATTGCGCAGAAAATTTGGTTCTGCACTAAACGTGGCTTAATGCCCAGCCATCACGCGAGAAGCATTGCTCTCACGTGGCAAGCTGAGCGGCAAAGTGCCACCCCCTGATATGTGGACCATTTTAAGGGATCTCAGAAGGAGTTCTAGAAACTAAAATTCTTTGGGGCACTCTGACACGAAGGCTTGCATTGCCTTCGCGCTACGGTGGCGAGATATTAACTACCTCGCCTGGTATAAGGAGGTCGTGGGTTCTGATCCCGACCCTGACGATGCCTGTATATATGGAGTCTGAATGTTCTCGTGTTCGCGTAGGATTTTCTCCGAGTCCTCTAGTTTTCCCCTGCAGATTTAGAAACACGTGAGTATTTGGCCGCTAAACATTTCCACAATAAGCCACTTTGTTGAGCTATCATTTGTGATAGCCGGGTCGCTTCTGAAAAATACCTTTATAGCTCAGTGGGCCTTACCTGGTAAAATAAAAAATAGTTTCGTTTAACAGTTTAGTTCAGCTCTGCAAGGGATCCCAATGGACACCTCTCATGACACTGACAGCACAATTTGGTTAAGCTTCATGTTGCAGTATATCATCCGACGGTATGTACGTATGTTGAACTTATTTTGCACCGTACGTAGCCAACTGTGTTAATTGGAGGTGGCTGTGCTGCACGCGGCTGCCTGTATTCAGCACTGTGTTAGAGGCGACGGTTGGCGGTTCACGCACACTTGTGAGGCTCCCTCCCTACCCGTGGGCATCTCCTGGCTTGCCAAGATACGAAAACAGTACAGGAGGTGGATGAATTTACAATTTGCACGGGGATGCTGCATTCATTGGTTCCTCTCATGTGTATGTATATATATATGCTCGTTAATTGCATCGGCCAAACATGACAATATAGAACCACATAGCTTGGCCAATTGTTGGCACTGGTCCTGACAGCCTTCTTACCAACTAACAATAGCTATCTATTGTAATATTTTGACTACATTAACCCCCCTCTGGTCTTCGCACCTGATAGGCTCACAGTGATAACGACATCACCTTTACCCCCCTCTGTTTGGGACCAAGAGAGGAGGAATTCTCCAAAATCTGTCTGTCGCCTGATGATGCTGGTTGTTATAATTACCGGCGAAACATCACGGTACTCGAATTGTAAATTTTGTGGGTTTACTCTCCAACACACCAATGTGCTGTACTCGTGTAGAGGAGTGAAGTACGCAGTGCGCACAGTTAACCGAGGGCAACTGAGGGCAAACAGGTGCGCGTGTGCAACATGAGGTTTGCACGGACAAACCGCCAGTTGTTAAGGGGCGAAGCAGGTGCAAACGGGGTCGACCGGTTGTGCACGTTGAGAACGGAGGTGTTGCCAGGGAGACGGGAGATAAGGGTTGATTGATGGGCCAACAGGCGCCAACCTGGCGAGAGCTTAAAGAGACACACGAGAGGTCTCAGATAATTAGCAGATTGATATAAGGGTGAGTGCGTGAGTGGAGAGGGAGTTGTTGCTGAGGACGAAGAGTGAAGACATCTCGCCGCTGCCGCTCCAGCCATCAATGGGACCTCAACCCTCACGCCGTCACCGGGCGGGTGTTGGCTGATCCCCCCGCCCGGGACAGATGGGTGAGCGGGTCTGAGGGAGCATAGGTGAATGCAGCAGTGTAGATGTAGAGTTGCTGTGTACAAAAACGCTGTGTGCAGAGACGTTGTGTGCTAGGATGCTGTGTGCGGAGACGCTGAGAGCAGAGCTGCTGAGTGCAGGATAAGTGAGGTGAAAGGTAGATAAGAGTGGGGAGAAGTTAAACATAAGTGACCGTAAAGAGAGTTATAGCAGTGCCTACAACTGGTGCAAGAATAGGTGAATAAATTGTAAGCAGGTGACTTGTTACAACGTGTTGGTGTGAGTAATTTTTGAAGACACTACACTAGTAACGAATTGGCACGTTTTGTTAACACGACAAACCTTATTAATTGGCCGTATCGGGTGGTGGTGGGTTGAACGACATATTTATATCTTGCTCTCTTTGTCTCCTGTCTGCGAGTGAACGGGAACTGTGCAGCGCGTTACACGCTCTGAATGCTCGTCACGTCCCCTGATGGTGGCCTCTGTGGGCCTCGTGGCCTTACCGTGATGTCATGTTGATGACGCTGTCCGTGCGGCCGCGCATTGGGATCATTGAGTAGCACCACGCTCGATTGTGGTAAATGTTTGCTGCTTGCCGACGCGCATCCCCTACGCAGAACGTCTGGAACGCTGCGAAGCGGAGGGGAAGGGGAAGCTGCAAATAGTCAAACTCCACAGTCGCCCTTGCAATCGTCACCTGCCCTTTCGCCTCCCGTCGTCTTCGTAGATCACCGTGTGGCCCTTCACACGGGCGCGTAGCAGCCGGGATTTCGAGAACCTGTGGTCCGTTACGCATCCGGACACAGGTGGCTTAGCGGCGCAGAGCGAGCGGCTTGCAGTAGCAAGGTCTGAGAGTTCAAATTCTGCTTGAGGGAGGGTTGACTCAACCCATCGTCCCTTTGTGTGGAAGTCAGATGCGCTTCTGCAGCCGTCTGGAACGCTCTTCCTTCCGATATTAGGAACCCACTTCAGCTGTGCATTTTAAAATTGTCTATATTGAAAACTCGTTTCTTTAGAACAGTTTTTTGTCTTTAGTTTGTTGTCTTTCCCCCACACCTCCGATTAGCATGGTTGGCTACGTACAGTGCGAAAGAAGTTCACCATACATACATTACCATAACGTCCATATTACCACAATGACAACATGCATGCATAGAACAATGGTTGTCTTATGGTTAGACTCGCCGCCAGCATAAGAATGTAATATTTCCGCCACTGACTCAGGGCTGTAATCAGGAGGTACGCACCACCTCGGTGGTTATTTGAGCAGGAAATCAGTCTGACTTTACAGTCGTAGATTCTCCGAGTCGTGACTTTAAGCTGCTAGCAAAATATATATTTTTGGAAAAGTTAACAGAGTGTTAAATACAAAAACAGTTCCATTATCATGAGCCGTGGTCTATCCACGAGGCGCCATGGTGGCGAGATGTTAACTACGTCGACTGGTTTTCCAAAAAAGCTGCAGTATGTACACAACTGAGCCACCCGAGTCTAGAACATTACTCCTGTCTTATCATCCCTGCTGACATCAAAAATCAACATCTCATACGGGACCCTACCGTCAAACCTCCCGGTTTCAACCATCCACGACGCCGATGGTCGACCATCGACCGAATCAGGACCGGTCCGTGTGGCCGATGCGGGCCACCCGATGCCACAAATGACGCCATCAAAGATTTGGCGGCATGCGAGTGGAGTGGCCACGAATCCCAAACCGTCGACCGCATCGTGAACACTCCGCTGCTGCTACTGCTGTTTTCGCTCCTTTAAAAGGAATGAATGGACGAGATCCACTCTTGCTTCTAAACAGACAATTGGGTGGATAACAAAATCTAAAATTGTATCTTTATTCTGCTGCTATTAATCCATACGAAAAAATAAGAGGATCGTTCCTGCACTGGCTCCCAGTGGAATTCAGGATGCCATTTTAGGTCCTGCTACTAACCTACAAGGCTGTGAATGGTCTGGCACCTGCCTACCTCAACACCATGAATATATCCCTACATCCTTTCCCACAAGTTGTGCTCCATAGAAGGTGGATTATACTGTGTAACAATATGTTTTTGGTTCTTGGGGAGTAAGTGTTATTTCCTAATTACTTATGCCTCAAAAGTACAGAAAATGGCTATTATTCCCCACAAACTTTGCTTTTGTGACCAAGACAGTGATAGTTTGAAATGTACCTATTTTCCAGAACATTCCAGATAGATTCAGTGCTGAGTAAACTTGGAGTAACTTCAATGACATTCTAGAACTTTCCAGTTTAGTTCCAGTTGTCTAAGTGGATACATATTTGCATTTTTCTGAGATGGCATCAAGAGGCTGCAAGCATCCGGCACACACATTTTGCTATGTCTGCGGCCAATTTATCAAGACAAGTGCGAAAAAGTACTCTGTGGAAGCATCTGCTAAGATGTGTGAGGCCTACAAGGCATATTTCGGCATGCCTGTCGGGGATCAAGACAAACCCTGGGCACCTCATTTCACCTGCGAGCAATTAAAACAAACTCTGGAAGGTAAGATGGAATTTTACTTTATAAAATTTGTTTTAAAAAATGTAATTGTAAAAGTTTTAACTTTTAAATGTTTTACAATTGTTAATGTTATTTAAAAAATATATAATCAAAAATGTTGCGAGAATCTCTTACACATTAGTCATGGGTGAAATAAATGTATTTTTGTAGGATGGTACAGAGGGGAAAAGAGAGCCATGAAGTTCGCTATCCCAAGAATTTGGCGGGAACCCACTGACCACTCAAGCAACTGCTACTTCTGCATGGTGGACCCTTCCAAACGTCGGACTGGCAAGAATGCACCTGCTATCACGTATCCGGACCTTCCTTCATCCATCGCCCGGTGCCACACTGCCATGAGCTCCCCATACCCACTCCTCCAGAGAGAGAGCAGCATTCTTTAGAAGAGAGCAGCAATTCAGAGAGCGAGGAAGACGTTGTAGATCCAGATGACAATTTCATAGGTGTAGCTGAGGAGAGAAACCCATACTACCCCAACCAAAAAGACCTCAACGACTTGATCAGAGATCTTGGTCTCACTAAGTCCAATGCCGTGCTTTTGACATGTAGGCTCAAGCAGTGGAACTTGTTGGATGAAAGAGTGCAAGTCACAGATCAGAGGAAGCGTCACCAACCTTTTTGCAGCTTCTTCGCCCATCAAGATGGGCTCTGCTTCTGCAACAATGTGACCAGTCTGTTCGAGGCAATCGGAATTGCCTGTAACCAAAATGAGTGACGCCTCTTCATTGACAGCTCATCCAAGAGCCTCAAAGCTGTGCTGCTTTATAATGGTAACAAGTACCGTCTCTTCTCCTGGCTCACTCGGTGCACCTCCAAAGAGGATTACAACAGCATCAAGACCTTGCTGGATGCCTTGAAGTATGATGAGTACGGCTGGGAGGTCATCGGAGACTTCAAAATGGTGGCATTCCTGATGGGTCTCCAAGGCGGTTTTACCAAGTTTCCCTGCTATCTTTGCCTTTGGAACAGCAGGGACACCAAGGCGCGCTACCACAGGCGGGACTGGACACAGCAGACTGAGTTCTCTGTGGGGAGGAACAACGTCGAGTGGTAGCCACTGGTGGACCCCCGGAAGGTGCTGATGCCATCACTGCACGTAAAATTGGGCCTTATGAAACAATTTGTCAGAGCTGTAGACAAGGAGTCGGCAGCCTTCAAGTACCTTCAAGACTTCCTAAGCTGTCTGAGGCAAAGGTCAAAGCTGGTGTCTTCGTCGGGCCACAGATAAAGAAGATCCTGGAGTGCAATTAATTATAGATTTGAAGTTTTCGTGACTGCAAGGATCCATACTCTTTGGTTTTTTCGATAAAGTCACGTAGGTTAAAAAAGGAAAACAAATAAATTAAATCACGACGTTTTGGAGGCAACACAAGCTTCCGTCTTCAGGTGGAACCGTCACAGCAAAATTACTGTATCAAGTAATTTTGTATCAAGTGTAATTTTGCTGTGACGGTTTCACCTGAAGATGGAAGCTTGTGTTGCCTCCGAAATGTTGTGATTTTATTTATTTGTTTTCTTTTTAAACCTACGTGACTTTACCGAAAAAACCAAAGAGTATGCAATTAATTCCCCAAGAAGCTCATTAGTAAGGAGAAAGCGGTTTGGAGCAGCTGTGTCGCAGTGGTTCGTGGCTTCTTGGGCAATCACAAGGTCGAAAACTATGTGGAGCTGGTTGAGACTCTAGTGAAGAACTGCGGCACAATGGGCTGTAGGATGTCCCTCAAAGTCCATATCTTTGCTCATCTTGATAAAAACAAGTAGAACATGGGAGCGTACTCGGAGGGACAAGGCGAGCGCTTCCACCAGGATATACTGGACTTTGAACGCCGCTACCAAGGATAGTATAACGAGAACATGATGGTAGACTACATTTGGGGGCTGATTCGTGAAAGTGATTTACTGTATAATCGTAAATCTCGAAAAACTACTTATAAATCTCTTGTAGTTATTTTTGTATTACTTTAGGATAAATACACGTTAATTTTGATTCATATGTTGTTTTTTCTGACTTTATTTGAACTAAAAGATAGACATTCGCACGTTTACTCATTGAAAATAGGTACATTTCAAAATATCACTGTCCTGGTCACAAAAGCAAAGTTTGTGGGGAATAATAGCCATTTTCTCTACTCTTTAGGCATAACCAATTACGAAATAACACATACTACCCAGGAACAAAAATTGTGTTACATCGTGTTACTTGCCATCCCAATTTCCGTGGTGCTTTGTGATGTTACGCACCAAGGCTGTGGAATGCTCTTTCCATCCACATCAGAAACTATAACTCCGTCGATTGTTTGAAATAAATAAAATGCTTTTTATTCCATGGCTTTTGTTTGTGATTGATTCGATTTCATGTATATCGTGAAAATGTAACCAGTTTTTATAGCAGTAGCTTACCTGCTGTGGCCCTCTGCGCTGAAAGGCGGCGATGCGGGGTTGACAGCAGCCTCGCCCTGGCCGTTGAGCCCGGATCTCCTTGCAGCTCGGGGCAGTGGTGGTGTGGCGGCGGTGGTGGTGCGCGCGGTGTTACGACTGCAGCTGGCTGCTTGTGACGGCGGGCGCCGGTTTTGTCCACAAACCGCGTGATGCGGTTTGTGGATGAAGACAACAAGATCAGGTGTTTCCATAAACACTGAGCAGATTGAAACCATCAACAGTGCCGACCACCACGGCGATCTCCAGTTGACGAGACTTCGATACAGCCCCTTTATTTGACCATAATTCACCACGCTGGGCAGCATGGTTCATTTTAACACGTAGGCTTTCGCGACCAATATTATTCATAATATAGTCTTTTGGGTCAGATCGCGTTATTTATAAATGTGTCGTAACCCTCCACCACCCGACACGGCCAAACAGTAAAAATGTGTCACGTTTTTCAAAGGACAAAATAATTCGTGCACATAGACTCCACTCCTTCTAGTCAAGGTTTAGTGAAGCAAAGCCCCGCAGCCGCCTATGACAACGTGGTATGCACGATGGGCGCCCATCAAAGCACCACTGTCCAGGCTTAAGGGTCGCAATTGTCCACTGCATACCAAACCCGGAATTTGTTTCTGAGTGAGCACCAGGTTCTATTATCAACGCCGTGCCATTTACTGCTATAAAGTGCGACACAACACCGCTACCAGATCTCAGTACAAATCCATTCCTGCCACACGAATACCCAGATGCCAATTCCCCGATTTTTCAGGATCAAACCCGGCAGTAGCAACGCGCATGTAGGCTCCAACTATCCTAGCGTAGCTTCTAACGTCTGGTGAAATTGGGCACATTGGTCATAGGCCAGGCGACGATGATGATGACGACAACAGGGCAACACCATCATAATCGTTGAATGAGAAATATTCCTGAAATACATTTTCCACATCGTCATCAACCGTGGTCTATCCACTGCTGGATGAAGGCGTCCCCATGTGATCACATGCCCCGTAACGCTATGATGCCAGAATTCCTCTTTCTCGTGCACATAGACTCCACTCCTTCTAGTCAGGGAATCAACCCACACTCATCTCAATGTTGTCTAAAGAAAAACAAATCCCTCGCTTGCTCTGGTTAGGGGCCGTCCATAAATTACGTCACGCGATTTTGGCCGATTTTTGACCCCTCCTCCCCTCGTAACACGGCGTCACAAAAAGTCAGAGCCCCCCTCAAATATGACGTCACAAAGCTCTGTCCCCCCAAACCATATTTCCATTTTGAAAATAAAACATGCTTCAAATCACTTTAAACTATTGTCATTGTAGTGCGTATTTAATGTGGTGCTGCACTCTGATGTTGTAGGAGAAAACACGTGTAATATGAGAATATATCCGGCTAACTGACGTATCACACCTTGTCATGGTGATTGGCTCTGCCGGTCCTGGTTTACAGCCAATGGGGGGAAGCCTGGGGGCATGGGCCTGACGTGATGGAAGGGTGACAGCTATGGAGATTGGTTCTGCTGGCTTTGGCCTCAGCCAATGGGGAGATGAGTCAGGGGCGTGGTCCCGGGAGCTGACGAGGGAGCCTGGAAGATTCGATGCAGGCTAACGAGGATTGGCTGAAGCGTACCACGTGACCCGGGGATTAAATAGGGGTAGAGAGGAACGACACGGGGTCAGAACGGGAACCAACGGAGGAAGGATCCACGCGAGAGCAGGGCTCCGAGTTGCCACGTGGCAGTGCGTCTCTCTCGGTCTATCTGTCTCTTCACGTTGTCTATCAGCAGCGTGAAGTAGATGTAACCCAAAGTGAATAAAAGACGGTTTCCAGAAGTCGTCTCAAAGAGACGTATTACACACGCATTAAAAAGGAGCCGTTGGAAAGCTGAAATTGAGCATAAAAAATTCACTTGAAAATATTCAATGTCTAACTAAAACTGCAGATGTTCAGACTCAAAGCGACATGAACATCTGGCCATCTCATCAGATATCCCACCCGTTGAACACCCGGAACATCACATGGAAAGAGGTGGAAAACACAGTTCGACGGGCAAGAACAGCATCAGACCCGGGGCCAAATGGAGTCCCGTACAAAGTGTATAAGAACGCACCAGACGTCCTGAGGTTCCTCTGGAGGCTTATGAGAACAGCTTGGCAAAAGAAGATAATACCCAAAGTGTGGCGTAGGGCAGGCTGGGTCCTGATCCCTAAGGAGAAGGATGCAGTGAACATCAGCCAATTCCGCCCAATCTCTTAACTGAATGTCGAGGGTAATATCTTATTTAGGGTCATTGCCCAGAGGATGGCCGAGTACCTGCAAAGGAATGCGTACGTCGATACATCTGTACAGAAGGCAGGAATATCAGGGTTCTCTGGCTGCTTGGAACATTCCAGCATGATCTGGCACCAGATCCAAATGGCCAAGGTGGAGAAAAGGGACCTCCATTTAGTCTTCCTCGACCTCGCCAATGCATTTGGCTCTGTGCCCCATGAACTCCTGTGGTCTGCCTTCAGATTTTTCCACATACCAGACACCATCACAACCCTGGTGAAGTCGTACTTTCAGGATCTGCAGTTCTGCTTCACAACCTCAGAGTTCACCAACTCATGGCAGTGCCTGAATGTAGGTATAATGGCGGGATGTACCATTTCTCCGTTGGCATTCATAATGGCAATGGAGGTTATCATCAGATCCTCAAAATGGATTGCTGGTGGACAGCGAATCGACTCTGGTTTCCGCCTCCCTCCACTCAAAGCCTACATGGACGACATTACAACATTGACCACCACTGTCCCATGCACCAGGAGACTGTTCAGAAAACTCGAGGAGAACATCAGCTGGGCCCGTATGAAGATTAAACCATCCAAGTCACGCAGCATCTCGATTGTGAAGGGAGTACTCTCTGACCTGAAATTCTTCATCGGAGATGACCAAATCCCAACAGTGTCTGAGCAGCCGGTAAAAAGCCTTGGAAGGTGGTATGATGCAAGCCTGAAGGACAAAGACCAGGTGCAACAGCTGCGCAAAGACATCAGTAGTAGCCTACAGTCCATCGACAATACCCAGCTACATGTAAAGTTAAAGGCCTGGTGTCTGCAGTTTGGTCTCCTACCCCGGGTGTTGTGGCCCCTAGCAGTGTATGAGGTTCCAATCTCAACAGTGGAGAAGATGGAAAGAGGAGTCACAGGCTACTTAAAGAAGTGGCTCGGAGTTCCAAGATGCCTTACCACCATAGGCCTCTATGGAGATGGTGTCCTCAAGCTGCCCCTCACCAGTCTAACAGAGGAATTCAAGTGTGCAAAAACCAGGCTCCAGATGACACTGAATGAATCTCGAGACCCAGTGGTGAGCAACAACGCGCCGACCTTGGCAACTGGGCACAAATGGAGGCCAGGAAAAGCAGTCCAGGAGGCAACAGTAGCCCTCAGACATGCTGACATTGTGGGTGATGTTCAGCAAGGGAGAGGAGGCCTTGGGCTAACTACCCGTGCTGCTTGTAGTAAGGCCACTACACCCGAGCGGCGGAAGATGGTAGTGCAGGAAGTACGCCATCAGGAGGAGGCTGCAAGGTGGGCCAAGGCAGTCTCTCTTGCCAAATAGGGACAGTGGACTCGATGGGACAGTGTGGAGAAGAGGAAGATCAGCTGGAAGGATCTGTGGGCCATGGAAGCGAGGCGGTTGAGCTTTTCCATTAGAGCAACATATGACGTCCTTCCAACACCAGTTAATCTTCACCAATGGTATGGGGAAGATCCGGACTGTGCCCTCTGTTCCATGCCAGCCAACCTCAGGCACATTCTCACAGGATGTAAAACAAGCCTCATCCAAGGACGCTACACTTGGCGTCACAACCAAGTCCTTAAAAACCTTGCATCCGCCATAGAGGACAAGCGAGCTGCCACCAATTCCCTACCACCCCCAGCAGCATCACACCCCTTACGGACGACCTTTGTCCGCGAAGGGGCTAAACCACCGAAGAGCGGCTCTACACCATTAGAACGAGACCAGCTGCGCTTGGCCCGCGACTGGAAAATGCTAGCTGACATTGGCCGGCAACTTGTGTTTTCTCCGGAGATCGCAACCACCCCCCTAAGACCTGACATGGTGCTCTGGTCCCGTTCGCTCAAAAAGGTCTTCATCATTGAGCTCACAGTACCCTGGGAGGACTCAGTAGATGAGGCTTATGAGCGAAAACATCTGCGCTATGCCGATCTAGCTGCCGAAGCACGGCATCATGGCTGGAACACAGAAGTCAGACCAGTGGAGTTGGGCTGCAGAGGTTTTGTGGCAACATCTACAACCAGACTGCTTAGAGACCTGGGAATTAAGCGCCAGAGCCAGCGTTCGGCAATCAGAGCTGTATCGGAGGCGGCAGAAGACAGCAGTCAGTGGCTCTGGATGAAGAGGAAAGACCCCAGCTGGGCCCCAAAGTGAGAGGGCCAGGAGGTATGCGGTCAACAATGCTTGACTCAGGGAGGAGGACGCCCCTGCCATGCATAATCCCATGGGATGTTGGCTATCAACAACAAGGCAACTCTTATGACTAATTGGGAATGGGACGCAAGCGTAGGATTGATCACCCTGTCACTGGCCGCCTTTGGGGAGGGTGTATAGTGCGAAAGGCCGAAACACCCTAGGAACCAAAGGTACACTACTGACAATGCGCTCCCCAAATTTCACCAGGCTCACTGTTCATGAATTCTTGGAAGTGCTTGCACAAAGGATAGTAACATCTCATCCTGTGTTCTTGGAATCTATTGAAATTCTCTTATAATTAGAAAATATTAAAAGCAATAATAACTATACATTAAAATTAAAATGTTTAATAACAATCATTCAAAACATTTACAACATTTATGCTTCTCCATTCTCCCATGGAGAAGGAAAATGCTCCTTCATGGAATACATGAAAGGTGACCTTAGTAAATATAAATAATCAAATAGTTATAAATGAAAGTTATTCAAAATTTGTGTTGTTTTCACAATTCTATTGTTTATATTTATTTAAGGTTGCGCATTTTGATGTAACGTCACATTTTTCAAACCCCCCTCCCCCTCTCGTCACACATCGTCAAAAATGTCTGACCCCCTCCCCCCCTGGGTATGTGATGTAATTTATGGACGGCCCCTTAATGCTGACACAAGCACATCCGCAAGACTGGGAAACTGCATAGAGCCCATGCACACTTCTAAACATAAAATAAATAAAAGTCTAGTAATTAATTTGTATAGTATCGTTCATGTAAATTGCATCTCACAATAGCTGGGGTACACAAGTTGAAAGGCTGCCAGGCGATGAGCCGGAGCTAACAATTGCTCTGCAGTTCTCTATTTATTAAGATGTTTTCAGCGAATTAGCGAGTGGCTATACATGTGGGAGGAAACTGGAGCACCTGGAAAAAAACCCACGCATGCAAGGGGGCAACACTCTATCCCCGTACAGAAGTGACAAATGATATCAGTCCACACTTTGCTGTACTGCATTCTGCTGGCAATCCAGGGTATTGCACCTCAATGCCCGTGGGAAGGAAATACATTTTGTGATTTGTGAGGCGGCCACGGTGGCGGGATGTTAACTACCTCGCCTGGTATAGAGGAAGTCGTGGGTTCGATTCGGACCCTGACGCCTGTATATTTGGAGTTTGTATCTTCTCCCCTTAGTTCCTTCCACATTTAAAATCAACATGCGCTTAGAGTATTTGGCTCCTATAAATTTCCACACGATGATAAGCCACTTCGTTGAGCTATCATCTGTGTCCAGGTCGCTTTTGAAAAATAGCTGTATAGCTCAGTGGGCCTTACCTGTTAAAATTTAAATTATTCAATAATTAAATAGTTTTGAATTTGTCCGATCCACCAACCGTCGCCTCCACGGTGCTGGATTATAGGCCACGTGCAGAGCCACCACCGCAGGTGTGCTCGACCGTGAGAGAACTTGGGTTGCCAGATCCAAAACGTAAGAGACAACATCTGCTGACGTGCATGTTGGGGTTCTGCTGCATCTCCTGTGGTGGTTAAGTGTTCCCACATTGAGGGGGTGAGTTGCCTCCGCCGGTAAGGGGCAACACTGAGCCTGGCACTGGCAGTCCCAGCAGGCTCTGCAGTGTGGGGTTGCAGAGATGCGATCCGTGTTTTTATTAGCAACATTTAATTAACCCAGCCACACGATTTAATGTTGGCCGATTGAAATGTAACACGAAACAAGCTCATTACTATCCACACAATGGAACACGCGGCTGTGCTACTACACATCTTTCAGAATGCCGGCTCCACAGTCGTTTAGAAGCTGCGCACCCAAACACATCACACCAAAACTAACTGCCCTGAGACCCATTTACACCGTCTCATTCGGGAACTTTCGTCGTGCCCACCTTGCGAATAGCAGTGGCTGAATCCGACATCTGTGAATAAGCTTTACTTGTCCCTATACGCAATGGGTGGCACAGCGGTGACGTGCCTCGTAGCGAGAAGGACCTGGGTTCGTATTCCCAACTCGGGCTCCTACCAGTGCGTATTGTGTCTTCCCCCTGTTCTACGTGGATTCTTTTGAGTTCCACGGCTAATGCCCAGGCATGCAAATGTAGCTGGCATAAGCCAAACATCCCAATTCTTGATGATTACCTGCAGATTAATCACACAGCAAACATCGCCCTCGACCGCGAAAACTTTGCTGGACCCTTCTGAAACAGTCTCAAGACTCGGCGAGTTTTTCTGCGGTAAATAAGCATACCGTATTCGTAAAAATGTTTTTTATCGCATTCCCCAGAATTCGGAACGATTGAAATGCCAATGTAAGAGCTCATTAGCCGCATATATGTTATCTGATTTTTTGGGTTTCATTGGTTCCCCCAACTTCCTATCTTCTTTCCCTTTCTCCCCCCCCCCTTCCTCTCTTCCCTTTGTCTTCCCATGTTGGTTATACCCCCACCACCCCTCCCCATTTTTTAGGTCCTCACTTGGGTTGGGGTAGCGGGGCCCCATCACTCCCCTCCTTGCCTCTCCCTTTCGTGTGTTTCCCGCAGCGCCGGGACAGCAGGTTGTGGATTTTCTATACCCTGCCGTTGAAACTTCTCGGCGTGTTGCATTGAGGCTCGTGTTTTGGTTGTCATAAAAAAAAACATTTAATAAAAAAAATCGCATTCCCCTACCCGAAAACGTATGGGGTGTATAATATACGTGTTGCTTTAGCATACCTCTGCATACGATTTCCACACTCGTCTTTTGATTCTGTCTCTGGGCTTGGGCAGGAAGGATGCTTTGTGCCAAATCACGATTCCGTTCTTTCTCGCTTCTGGCCCCCTTTAAACTGGAATAAGTTGCCCCTACACGTCAAACAATAATCCTCACGGTCTATTGATCGTTCTTCCCTTAAAACACACTCACTGATTTCCCTGGCTTACTCAAACTCCCTCACGCCCCTTCCCCATCGCTAACTCCATCCCTCTTGCCAATCTCCCCACCCATTCATCATCCTCACTCATCATTAACTGCTCATTGTCACTTTCATCTTAGTTCGTTTCACTCATGCACTACTGTCCTCATCAACTCATCTCATCACACTTCTGCTGTACAAATAGTTAATTATTTTCTCAGCGCCTTAGTCAAGGGCGCATTGTGAATTAAGATGATGTCAGATGGACGACGGCGATGATGGACTTGAAGCCAAAAGAGGGCGTACGTCCAAAGAAGTAGGCTCACCGAGCTACATAGCTATTTTTCAGAAGCGACCTGACCACAGTTGCGAGCTCAGTGAAGTGGCTTATTGCATAGATATGTACCGCAGCCAAATACTCTATACGCATGTTGACTCTAAATGCATGATTCTAAATGTGGAGGGAAAAACCGGAGGACCCGGAGAAAAATCCACGCGACCACGGGTAGAACATGCAAACTCTAAATATACAGCAGGCATCAGGGTCGGGATCGAACACACGACCTCCTGCATACCAGGCGAGGTAGTTAACATCTAGCCACCGTGGCGCCCCACGTGCATGAGTGAGGTGGATTACAAGGATGAGGGCCTGGAGAGGGCTTCATTCGACACGGTGACGATAATGGTGATGTAATTAATAATCAAGTAGCTAATAGAATTGTGATGTCGCTTGTATTAATGAAGCAGAACAATGTCAGTCCAGCCAATTCCCTGGGTAAGCTGAAAGTCATTTTAGGAAAGTAATTTTAGTATGTTTTACTCTCGTCCCATGATAGGTAGAACTAAATTTGAGAGAGAGACAAAACACAGACACGGAGATACACAGACAGACACACAAGCAGAAAGAGAGACAACAGAGAGACACACAACATAGACACACAGAGCTGAACACTGTCTAAAGAACACCTACTTCTTGTGGCAAGGTGACTTCTATGAACAAAAGGAGAAGAAATGGGCTCTCCTTTGTCTCCTGTGATAGCGCATTTGTACATGAAAGATTTTGAAACAAAAGCAATATCTTCAAGCACGCTAAAACCATCTGCTTGGTTTCGATATGTGGATGACACATTGGTGGTCTGGCTACTCAGCAAAGATACATTGAACGCATTTCTAAATCATCTCAACTTGCAAAACCCATCCATCCAGTTCACCATGGAAGTGGAAGCTGACAAAACTCTGCCATTTCTGGATATTCTGCTCAGACGGGGTAGAAATGGTAAAATACCGAAAGAAAACGCATACGGACGCCTATCTGAATGGAGAATCACACCATCACCCCGCACAGAAATCTGCTCTTATCAAGACGCTCATTCATCGAGCTAAGAAAGTGTTAGATGGTGACAGTCTGAGAAGGGAAATTCAACATGTTAAAGAAGCGCTGCAAATGAATGGTTACAATGATGCACAAATCAACAGGGCATTGAATACCAAAACCAAATCAAATAACAAAGGCATTGAAACTGCCCAGGTAATAAAAATGATCAAAATACCGTACATTGTGGGAGTAACTGATAAACTAGCCAGATGTTTGGAAAAACAAAACATCCTAGTCAGATTTCGCACGGTACTAAAAATACAGAATTTAATATCTGGTACAAAAGATGTATGACCGAAGCCATCAACAGAAGGTGTCCACAGGATTAAATATTATGTTGGGCAAACAGGACGAATGATCAGCACGAGACTAAAAGAACATCAGAGAAATATTAAATTCTCCCAAATGCAACTGTCAGCAGTAGCAAAACACGCGTGCCAACATGGACACTCAATTGATTTTGATAATGTTGAAGTTTTGTGCAAATCTAGCTACGACTGATCAAGACTAATTAGAGAATCTATCAAAATTTAAAGTAATCAAAATAACTTTAACCGTTCGGATAGCTACCGTCTTAGTGCTGCATGGAAGCGAATCATCAAATGATACATTATTTAAATGCATGCCTACAAAGGGCAGCGTACTTCAATAGGGATTACCGTTGGTGGGGCTATTTTAATACACAATAGACAGGAAGGACAAGTTCAAAGGGCTGCATAATGCACATACATAGTGTAATATACGTTGCCTCAAAAATCCAACCCCCATTGCGCAAAAGCGCAGAAGGGTGGTCAACACATCTACGCCTCTATATAAGGAACGAAACAGTTAGACTCCTCCATAAATCTGGCTGTCGCCTGATGAAGCTAGTTGTAATTACTGGCGAAACGTCGTACTCAGTTTGTAAATGGTGTGGCGTGGCTCTCCAACGCACCGGGGTGCTTTACCAGTGACCAATTGGCATGTTCTGTTTACGTGACAACCCTTACTAGTTGGCTGTGTCGG
Source organism: Lampetra planeri (assembly GCF_965212315.1). Classification (NCBI taxonomy): domain Eukaryota; kingdom Metazoa; phylum Chordata; class Hyperoartia; order Petromyzontiformes; family Petromyzontidae; genus Lampetra; species Lampetra planeri. Next base: position 796,883 of record NC_136134.1, read on the forward strand.
GTGGTGGCGGGTTTTAACGACACATTTATATATTTACGCGATCTAACCTAAAAACCTCTATTATGGATGATATTGGTCGCGAAGGCCTACGTGTTAAACTGACCTTTAAAACAGTCTGCCTGAGCAGCTTTACTCTTTTCTCCTCCTGATGACGATCGCTTGTGTTGTGATCGAAACGTGGTAGTTTTTTGTTATTTTCTTTCAACCTATCTACGTGACATCACAGAAAGACCCAAAGAATATTAATTCCTGCGGTCGCGCTAGCTTTAATTCAACATTTAAACACCTTTGTGTGTTGTTAAATCAGTTTTTTGCCCTCCACGCGTGTTTCTGTTGTGACGGGCCTTTCTCGTCATTTGTGTAGTGACAGAGAAAGGTCACTACTGTGTCGGCCCGTACGAAGGCTGGGGGCCCCAAGGGGGTGCCTGGGGGGTCACGTGGTGGAGGGATCCGGACCCTCCCAGAGGTGGGGGAAGTGAGGCGTGTCCTGGGAAGGGAGGCGTGGCCTGAAGAGAGCCAGCCACGCCGGGGCGGAGCCAGCCACGCCAAACCAAATATAAGCGTGGTGTGAACGCAGAGCGAGGCTGCTGTTGTACTGTACTCCAAAGTGAAGACATCATCGGTCGTCAAGTCCCGAGTCGTCGTCCTGGGCCAGGCAGGCCGTTGCCTGCCTGGTCCAGTCTGTGTCGTGTTCCAGAGTGTTAGTGAGTTGAGGAAGGTGGTTACCACCTTATGTACAGTGTTATATTACTTACCGTTTAATAAATAGTGTTGCCTCCAAGCTGCGTGTGTGTGCACCTAATTCGGTACTACTACATTTGGTGTAGAAGTGGTCATCGAACTTTCGCTGATTAATTTGAAGAAGCTGTACCCTTCGCTGCCATGGTGTAAAAGCTGGCAGTGGAGTGCAAGACCCAACCGGAGGTGCGGATGGACGGTGTGGGTTGCACCTGGCCTCTCCCTGCGACGACCACGGAGTCTGGGGCCCCGGTGATGTGCCCCGGGGGATGGGCGACTGCAGCCTGCATGGGAGGAGGCTGCGAGCCCGGGCTGGTCGCCATCGACGGCGAGTTGGAGCGACGTCGCTCGTCAACTCGACCAGCTGCTGGTGGCAAGGGAGTGGCCGGGTGTTGGTGAGTGATGGCGAAATTGCAAGATGACGGAGCTGTGGCGTTCGCGCCATTTCGGCGGTGCCGGCGTTCCTGCCATTTCACTGCGGCGGCGTTCTCGCCAGTTTCACAGCGCCGGCGTTCCCGCCATTTGCACCATGCCGGCGGTTCCCGCCATTTCAACGTGTTGGCGTTCCCGCCTTTTGCGCCTTGTGTGCTGCGCCGGCCTGGCGGCGCGCCGCTGCAGCCCTGTGATTACGGGCCTCCCTCCCCACATTGAAGTAAGAAGAGCGGGGGAGGGCATCGGTGGTGAGAGCGAGAGGGGCCCGTGATTGAAGAGAGGGTTTCGACGTTGGAGACACTGCTGGGAGGGACTTTTTCAGTTTGACTCTCCGGTTTTGTGTTCCTCGCGGACGGTTAAATACGGCGTCGAGATCGGTATCTTCTGGGTGTAGTTAATGATTAATTCGTTGTTAGTGTCCCGAGCTCCGTTGATATCCTGTATGTTGCCGTGATAATGACTCGTGTTGTTACATCGTTTTGTTGCGAAATCGCCATTGTTATTGTGTATACTGTATGGAGTTTCGCTCGTGATTGTCACGTGTAACTGTAGGAAACTTTGATCGTCATTGTTGCCAAGGTACAGACCGTATGGAGCTTTGCTTGGAATTGTTAACAGTGTAGGGACTGTTGGGTACTTGCTTGTGATTATTTACTATGTACGGATTGTCTGGAGTATTGATTGTGTGTGTTGCCATGTGGGGACTGGATGGAGCATTGCGCCAAACGATTTACTGTACGAACTTCGTATACTGCATATACTGTATTAATCAATTCGGCGATTCTTGGGGTTTGTGTATAGTTTTTTGCTCTCAAAATTCGAATGCCCTGAGTCCCATGGTTAATGTTGAAGGGGATTTTGAAATGACAGGTTCGGTTTGTTTCAAACTCACTGGTTGGTTCCTGTCCGTTGTTGCACAGATGATGTCTTTTGTGCGGGAATGCTCCTTGTGTTCTATATGGATCGGGGGTGCGTTTCCGTTAATTGCCGTCAAATTGCGTTGCTCTCTCCACTCGGTTGGTACAGCTGCAGGCTGCAATGCGAGTCTCGGAGATGATGTGTACGGATACGGGATGTGAGGTGTATTGTTGTGACCATTGAATATTCGGGATCGTCACAAATTGTGCGTACCTGTTCGGCATTGGATCAGTTCTGTGGGGGATCATAATTCAAATTGTATGTGTTGTGATGGTGTTAAATTGCGATGGTGACATGCTGCCAGGGATTTGGAATTGTGCTGCTGGCTGTCACCTATCTTGGGGCGCAGGTCCTGACCAGGATGGCCCAGTGAGTGTTGCGTGTCTAACATGAACGTTGTGGTCCCGTCATGCAATGGCTGACGGCTTGACCTGACAGCCCGGAGATTGAAACACTCCGTGGCATGTCTAGCCTAGTGGGCTGTGCGCTCACATGGCTTTGAGAGTGTGGTCCCGTCATGCAATGGCTGACGGCTTGACCTGACAGCCCGGAGATTGAAACACTCCGTGGTATGTCTAGCCTAGTGGGCTGTGCGCTCACAGGGCTCGGAGAGTGTGGTCCCGTCATGCTGTGTCTGACGGCTTGACCTGACAGCCCGGAGATTGAAACACTCCGTGGTATGTCTAGCCTAGTGGGCTGTGCGCTCACATGGCTCGGAGAGTGTGGTCCCGTCATGCAATGGCTGACGGCTTGACCTGACAGCCCGGAGATCGAGACACTCCGTGGCTTGTCTAGCCTAGTGGGCTGTGCGCTCACATGGCCCGGAGAGTGTGGTCCCGTCATGCTGTGTCTGACGGCTTGACCTGACAGCCCGGAGATCGAGACACTCTGTGGCTTGTCTAGCCTTGTGGGCTGTGCGCTCACATGGCTCGGGGAGTGTGGTCCTGTCATGCTATGGCTGACAGCTTGACCTGACAGCTCGGAGGTTGAGACCCTCCGAGGCACGTTGAAACAGTGGGCTGGAGATTCGTAAGGTTCAGGTGGAGTTGTCCTGTTACGTTGAGACTGTATCCCTCAGTTGTTAGGGTGCATGTTGTGCAATGAGTGAACGATGGGTCGTCTCAGCTCGGTCGGTACAGTTATATGCTGCGATGCGAGTCTTGGAGAGAGACTGGGTCGTCTCAGCTCGGTCGGTACAGCTATATGCTGCGATGCGAGTCTTGGAGAGAGACTGGGTCGTCTCAGCTCGGTCGGTACAGCTATATGCTGCGATGCGAGTCTTGGAGAGAGACTGGGTTAAAATCCCCCCGATATGGCCGACGCGTGCTACTGGTTGTGACGCCGCGTCGGAAAGGCGGTGGGGTGGTAACATGGAAATTCCCCCCCCGATATGGCCGACGCGTGCTACTGGTTGTGACGCCGCGTCGGAAAGGCGGTGGGGTGGTAACATGGAAATCCCCCCCGATATGGCCGACGCGTGCTACTGGTTGTGACGCCACGTCGGAAAGGCGGGGGGGGTGCTAACGGGGTGACTGTCATTGCATGCGTGATTCTAACGGGGGGGGGGGGTCTGTGCTGGAGCGTAAGTGGGTTAGCCAGTGTTCATGTATATTTGTTGTTAATTCCCCGTTTTCTATGCGGTTCCCTCTTACCCTCGTCGATTCTGTATATATTACGTGATTGTATTTCTTATCGGTCGCCGGTCATTTATTGATGTTGTTGGTTCGGAGGCACACCTTTTCGATGTTTCACAGTTGTGTTACAGCCGGGGACGGTTGTGTGTTTATACAGGGGGGGGTGATGTAGTGACAGAGAAAGGTCACTACTGTGTCGGCCCGTACGAAGGCTGGGGGCCCCAAGGGGGTGCCTGGGGGGTCACGTGGTGGAGGGATCCGGACCCTCCCAGAGGTGGGGGAAGTGAGGCGTGTCCTGGGAAGGGAGGCGTGGCCTGAAGAGAGCCAGCCACGCCGGGGCGGAGCCAGCCACGCCAAACCAAATATAAGCGTGGTGTGAACGCAGAGCGAGGCTGCTGTTGTACTGTACTCCAAAGTGAAGACATCATCGGTCGTCAAGTCCCGAGTCGTCGTCCTGGGCCAGGCAGGCCGTTGCCTGCCTGGTCCAGTCTGTGTCGTGTTCCAGAGTGTTAGTGAGTTGAGGAAGGTGGTTACCACCTTATGTACAGTGTTATATTACTTACCGTTTAATAAATAGTGTTGCCTCCAAGCTGCGTGTGTGTGCACCTAATTCGGTACTACTACATTTGAATGATTGCATCACACTGCCCTCCGCTCCCTCCTGCGAGTGTTTTCATGCGGCATGAGGAGTCGTGGTGAGTGGCGTCTGCAGACAGGGGGCTCAGTTGTCACAGGGGATGTGGTGTGCGTGCCGTGGTTGGGCCCGGGTACTCTTGGTGTCATTTCAGAAATCTAAAATCACGACCAAAATCATCTGCAATGCCACACGACTCTTTGTGCTGTTCATTGTTTAAATCGCCTTCGAATGAGAGTCGCCAGGTCAAAAGACAACCCTGACCATGCAGCATCTCTCGGCGTGTCAGCTCCTGCAGGAGCCGTACACGCAGACGACCTCGCCAGGGCTAGAGACTGGGCCACGGCATCATCATGAGCCGTGGCCTATCCACGGGGCGCCACGGTGGCGAGATGTTAACTACCTCGCCTGGTATACAGGAGGGCGTGTGTTCGCTCCTGACCCTGACGCCTGTTGTATATGTAATGCAAGCAAGGATTGAGGGGGGCGGAGTCTGGGTCACGTGAGGAGAGGGAGGAGTTAGGGTCACGTGGGGGAGAGGATTTAGGGAGAGAACCGGAAGGGATCGGGGAGTTAAGACGGAGTGAAACGGGAGGAGGCCACGTTGGGCAGTACTGGGAGGGTGGCGCGATCGCCATGTGTTAGGAGACCTCGGCACCGTCGGCCATCGGTGTCCGGGCGCAGGGGGGCTAGCGGGCTGTGGAAGGCTGGCCGTGAGCGAGGAGGAGCGGAGCAGCAGTGTGGCTGCAGAGCGGAGCAGCAGTGTGGCTGCAGAGCGGAGCAGCAGGGTGGCTGCAGAGCGGAGCAGCAGTGTGGCTGCAGAGCGGAGCAGCAGGGTGGCTGCAGAGCGGAGCAGCAGTGTGGCTGCAGAGCGGAGCAGCAGTGTGGCTGCAGAGCGGAGCAGCAGGGTGGCTGCAGGGCGGAGCAGCAGTGTGTCTGCCAGGTGCTCAACGGAGGAGACGCGGGCCTGAACAAGGACGCCGTGGGAGCGAGATTTACACGAACCCAAATAAAGGACAACGGAGATCGACACTGTGGAAGAGTCCTTTATTACACTGGTGTCAGAAGTGACACGGCATGTCAAAACAGCTCAGAAGAAAGAACGTCCTTGCACCATCTTCTGAAGACGACCTCCTTCCAGCGGTGGCGCTACCGACGATGGAGGGGGGAAGCGACGCAGGGACGAGCGACGGTCCGGGGGTGCAGGACGTTGCCGCTTCGGTGGGTCCATCCGCGCAAGTGGACGCCGACGAAGGATTGCGACAGGTGGCGGCCCAACTGGAGGCACTGAAGGCGGTGTTGACGCAGTTGTGCGACCTCGTGACGCCGGCGACGACTTCGGGGAGGCCCAGCGGGGAACAGCGGGCCGGGGCCTTGCCGACGCCGTCAGCCCTCTCCACCATGCGGCACGAAGCCGCCATCTTGGGCGTGATCTTCTTGGTTCTTTCGGTAAAGTCACGTAGAAGGGAAGTAATAAAATAATAAAAATAAAACATTATAAAATAATTCTCACGACGTTTCGGCCACAACACAAGCAGTCGTCCTCAGGTGAAGAACAGGTCTGTCGAGAAGACAGTCTGAATGACAACCCCAGGCTTGGAGCGTCTTTTTAAGCTGGGTTGGAGGGGGGGAAGAGCGCCTTGACAAAATAATTTGCATATCAAGAGGCATTTAGCATATATATAAGCTGGGTTGGAGGTGGAAAAAGAGCGCCTTGACAAAATAATCTGCATATCAAGAGGAATTTAGCATATTTATGGGAAATGCGTAGGAGGTGGGCTGGGGGGTTTCAAAGTCATATTATGCCCATGCATTATGCAGGATTAGCAGCATCAAAGGGAGGGGGTAGGGGGTAGCATTAACAAAGGGAGGGAATGTTAATAGTATGTAGAAGCAGGAGACCCGCAGCGGAGCAAATAATGCATTTCCTGTGGAGAACACAAGATACACAGTCAATGCCAGTGAGTGGACTGCGGTCTGAAAGTCACCGTAAACGTGAACAACAATCAGTTAAGATCCGAAATGGTTTATTACGTCCTTCCAATGATTGCGAGAAATTTGAGACTGACGCCATCCAGACTGCCACTCTACGCCCGACCTTATGGAATAGGTACGTAGATGACACTTTTGTCATCTGGCCACATGGCCGGCCTGCTCTAGACCAATTCCTCGACCACATCAATTCCATCCACCCAGCCATCAGATTCACCATGGGAGTCGAAAAAGATGGCAAGCTACCCTTTTTGGATGTCCTAATTAAAAGGAGACCTGATGGTTCAATGAGCCATTCTGTCTACAGGAAAGCCACCCAGACGGATGCTTACCTAAAACCGGATTCCCACCACCATCCATCCCAGAAGAACTCCCTCACCAAGACTCTATACCATAGAGCCCAATGCATCTCCGATCAGGAAAACATTGCCAGTGAACTCAAACACGTACGCCAAGCTCTTAAGGCTAATGGTTACCCCGACTACACAATCCGCAAGGCCATCACTCCAACCATCAAGAAGGATCCTGTTGAGGAGCCTATCAAAACCATCTCCTTACCCTACATTGCTGGGGTCACAAAAAAGATCTCCAAAATCCTGATTAAACACAAGATCCAGGTCCGATTCAACACAGTACATAAAATCCATGATCTGGTCCCGTCTGTAAAAGACGTGGTTTCAGACATACAGTACCCTGGCGTCTACAAACTAAGTTGCCTCTGTGGTAGCAGTTACATTGTAGAAACCAAACGACATGTCTCGGACCGCATCCGTGAACATAAAGCAGACCTGAAACACGGTAGGACAAACACCTCAGCAGTGGCAGATCACTGTTGCAATTCAGTGGGCTCACATGACATTGACTTCTCCAAGACGGAGGTTCTCTGCAAGCCATCTGGCTACCATGAGAGATTCGTTCATGAGGCGATCCACATATACAAACACAGAGACAATTTCAACCGAGAAGATGGATTCTGGCTCAGCAATCATTGGAAGGACGTAATAAACCATTTCGGATCTTAACTGATTGTTGTTCACGTTTACGGTGACTTTCAGACCGCAGTCCACTCACTGGCATTGACTGTGTATCTTGTGTTCTCCACAGGAAATGCATTATTTGCTCCGCTGCGGGTCTCCTGCTTCTACATACTATTAACATTCCCTCCCTTTGTTAATGCTACCCCCTACCCCCTACCCCCTCCCTTTGATGCTGCTAATCCTGCATAATGCATGGGCATAATATGACTTTGAAACCCCCCAGCCCACCTCCTACGCATTTCCCATAAATATGCTAAGTTCCTCGTAATATGCAAATTATTTTGTCAAGGCGCTCTTCTTCCACCTCCAACCCAGCTTATATATATGCTAAATGCCTCTTGATATGCAAATTATTTTGTCAAGGCGCTCTTCTCCCCCTCCAACCCAGCTTAAAAAGACGCTCCAAGCCTGGGATTGTCATTCAGACTGTCTTCTCGACAGACCTGTTCTTCACCTGAGGACGGCTGCTTGTGTTGTGGCCGAAACGTCGTGAGAATTATTTTATAATGTTTTATTTTTATTATTTGATTACTTCCCTTCTACGTGACTTTACCGAACGAACCAAGAAGATGAATCCCTGCAGTCACGAAAGCTTTAAATCGAAATCTTGGGCCTGGCTGAGGAGGAACGGCGGGAAGCCGCCATTTTACGCCCTCCACCGCGGGGAGCCGCCATCTTGAACACGTTGCGGAGTGACGCCATCTTGTCGCTGCCACACGAGTCACCATCGACGGAGGACGGCCGAGCAAGGACCCGCAGCTGTCATCTAACAACTGTTAAAGAGTTCTCCATCGGCGGAGATTGGAGCGCGTTCGCCTGCCGTTTTCAAGCGGCTGTACGATCCGCCAAATGGACGGACGCGGAGGCCCTGGAAGTCCTGCCTGACGGACTCGACGACGAGTCCGTCAGGTTCTTCCGCTCCATCAAGGCCGAAAAGAAGAGGACGTTACAGGGGGTCTTTGAGGAAATGGCGGACGGGTATGAGCCTCCGGACGATGCTCATCGCAGATTCGTACAGCGGCAACGGGCGCCGGAAGAATCGCCGGTGGCATTCCGAGGCGCCGTTCTGGAACTAGCTATGGCTGCGTATCCTGAAACGGAGCCTGATTTGTTGGAACCCTACATATTGGGCAAGATGCTGGAGTTATCTAGGGACTTGGGGATTCCCATGCCGGTGTGCGGCCATGAGAAGTTGACGTCCCATGTTGCGGCTAGGTGCTTGGATGCCCAATTTAACCTTCGACGGTGGAAACAGGTGTCGGCTTGGACGGGGGGCCCCATCGTCGAAGGCGGTGCTACAGTGTGGGACCCCAAGAAGGCTGTCTACGTTCCTGACGACAGGGGTCCGCAGGAGTTGACGGCCGCATCCGCCCAGTGGCCTGCTCGAGGGGGAGCGGGGGTGCGCTCCGGGCCGCCGACGCGGGAGCGTCGGGACAGAGGGGGTTGCTGCGCGCCGAAACGACTTGGAGTGTTTCCGCTGCGGCCATAAGGGCCACTCCGCCAGGGATTGTTGGGCTCGCATCCCGGGGCCGCCTCAGCAGGAGGCCTCTGCCACGGACGTGACGCGAAAGGACCATCCAGGACAGGCAAGTCGGTGCGCATCAGACACCCGGCAAGGCCTGTCACCTCATGCATCACCATCGCCGCGGGGTCCGTGTGTCATTAACAACGGGGGGCCGCTGATTGACCCGTGTCGCTCGCTGACGCAGTGGTGGAAATTGGCACGGAGGGTGGTTGCGGCCGCTACTGGGGCGTCCACTGTGCCTGGTTCTATTCAGGGGGTCGAGGTGCGCATTTTGGTGGACTCAGGTGTGTCCGCGACCATTATCTCAGACGTCATTTTTCATCTCTTAGGCATTCCGCCGGGAAGGGTGCGACTGGTTTATGACTCTTGCATAGCGGCGAACGGGGGAAGTATGGGCATTGTGGGCCAGGTGGACGCCAACATTTCGATCGGGGGGGTGTCGGCTTCAGGGACCGTGTTGATTTGCAGGTCCCTCGCGGTGGCCTGTTTGTTGGGGACCGATTTCCTGGCAAAAATGCCCATTCAAATAAGGGTGAATCAAAATTGCATTGAATTGCCGGGGGGTCAGAAAATGTCGTTCTTGCCGTCGCCCTGGGGCCAGTCTGCCCCTGTCTGCCAGGTGCAGGCGCTGTCCAAGGTATTTGTTGATTTTCCACCTGGTTCGCAGATGCTTATTCTGTTGAGGTATCGGAAACCAGTGCCTGGCGTTGAGGGAGCGGCGGGTGTTTTGTTATCGCCGTCCACGGCTATAACGGCCGGCTCGGCGCTAGTCGGGGCACAGATGATTGTCTGGCCGGGTCAGCCTCCGTTTTTACAAGTGCTGAATGGGAGTGCAGATAATGTTAGCGTACCGGCCGGAACGGTTTTGGCTCACGCCACAACTGTTTTCACGGCCCATGACGACCGGGGCCGCCGGGACCTGGTAGGGGGGGTTTCGGGCCCCACGGGGCAGGATGATCGCTGGGTTGCCGAGTTATGCGGGGAAAATTCATCCCTGACTGGGGAACAACGGTCTGTTGCTAAGCTATTCCGACGTTTTCAGCTCGGATGATTTTGACTTGGGACGCACCTCCTTGCTTTCCCACCACATTGATACGGGGGATGCCGCTCCGATTCGGATGAACCCGCATCGGTTGAGCCCGATGGAGCGGAATCATGTTCGTGGCGCAGTGGAGGACATGCTGGCTGCTAACATAATTTCCCTGTCTAACAGTCCGTGGGGTGCACCGGTGGTCCTTGTGAAGAAAAAGGATGGGAAATTGCGGTTTTGTGTCGATTTTCGCAAATTAAATAAAGTGTCCGTGGCAGATGCGTACCCCCTGCCACGTATGGATGATTCCCTCGATGCCTTGTCCGGGGCGAAATTTTTTTTCTACGCTTGATCTCTCCTCGGGATTCTGGCAGCTTCCCCTGGATGAGTCCTCAAGGGAAAAGACGGCTTTCCGTATGCCGCAGGGCTTATTTCAGTTTAATTGTCTTCCTATGGGCTTGAATGCTGCCCCCGCCACTTTTCAGCGGTTGATGGAGCTGGTGTTAACTGGTCTGCAGTGGGAGACATGTTTGATATATTTAGACGATGTTATCGTCTTTAGCCGCACGTTTGATGAACATCTACTGAGATTGGAAGCGGTGTTTGCTAGGATGCGCTCCGCCAATTTGAAATTTAAACCCAAAAAGTGTCACCTACTGCAACGATCCGTGCGCTATTTTGGACACATAGTCAGTGCGGACGGGGTGGCCATGGACCCAGAGAAGACGGCGTGCGTTCGCAACTGGCCAACCCCGGCCTCAGTAGGGGACGTACGTTGCTTTTTTGGGTTCGCTTCATATTATCGCAGGTTCGTTCCGAACTTTGCTACGATCGCTAGGCCCCTGAACCTCCTTACGGGGAAGGGCTGGAGGTTCAGTTGGGGCCCGCCGGAGGAAGCGGCATTTGAAGGCCTATGCGATCGTTTGGCGACGGCGCCGACATTGGCTATCCGGATTTTAATTGCCCATTTATTCTGGATACGGACGCTAATGATACTGGGATCGGGGCCGTTCTGTCACAGTCCAAGGGCGGCGTGGAACGCGTGGTAGCCTCAGGTAGCCGTGTGCTGTCTCCGGCAGAGACCCGCTACTGCGTTACTCGCCGCGAACTACTGGCTATTGTCTACGGACCATGTGGCTTTGCAATATGCCCTGAGAGTTGACCAACCATCTGGCCAACTGGCACGATGGTTGGAAACCCTGCAGGAATTTTCCTTCGAAATTCAGTATCGGAAGGGGTCACGTCACGTGAACGCCGACGCGCTCTCCAGATTGCCGCGGGGGTCCCCTTGCGCTTGCGCTTTGGGTACGAATAGGTATACGCCGGTTCTGCAACCCCCTCGGCCTGTCGTGTCAGCTGTCGAGGGGCCCGAGGCTCCCGTGTGCCCAGGACCGGCCGATGGGGTTCTGAACCTGCCGCGCTCGGTATGGATTCGCGAGCAATTGCTTGATGACTCGCTGGGGGCTTTGCGGAGTCGGGCTGTGAAGGGTACGGGGGGACTGCTGTCCGGTGGGACGCCGGGAGCTGCTCTCCGGGATGGGTTGCTGATGTGGAGGGAGGGGTTGCACGATCGCTGGCGTCTGGTTGTACCATCGTCGTTACGGTACGAATTGGTTCGGACTCTGCACTCCGACACTCTATTACATCTCGGGGTGCAGAAGACCTTGTTGACGTTGCAGCAAGACTACTTCTGGCACGGCATGACGACGGATGTCGTCGGACACATTCGGGCGTGTCCCGAGTGTGCCCAGCGGAAGCCGCCTAAACACCCATATGTGATTGCAACACAAGCAATCATCATCAGGTATAAAAGAAATAGAAACACAAATCTAGTATACTTAGAAATGTAATGTAATACAACAGAGAGTCGGATAACATAACAGTCAACACCCTACCTGGTTGATTACGTTCTTCCTGAGAATGCTAAATTTGAGAGAGAGATAAAACACAGAACCAGAGACATATAGACAGACATATAAGCAGACAGATATCACAGAGATACATAGAGAGATAACAAACATAGGCACACAGAGAAACCACGCCTCTGTGTCGAGGCCTTAAATAGAGAGGGGGCGGGGGCGTGACCAGTAAGTCACGATGTTAGATTTACAGTGAACCACGCGGGCTTCGGCCATCTTAATCATAATTCAAGATGGCGGCGCGCGTCGCATCTCAGTGAGACCACAGCCGCACTTGTCCATTGTGGGAGCTTAAGAAGCATTGTCTGTAAGTTGTTTATATTCATATAATATTGGCAATGTTGTTGTAATGTTGGAATGACCGTTATAGTGATGTAAATGCCTTTATGGTGCCGTTAAGTTGTTGTAGTAAATACGAGGCCTAGTTAGTAACGAAGCCTGCGACTTTCCTCATTGTGGATGTTACTTGTGATTTAGTAGGTCGAGTCAGACTTGTGCCTATGTTGCAATCCTGAGAGTAAAGATGACGAAGTATCTCATCCACAATTTAGTGTTATGTGTAATGCTGTACATTTGAGGTGCAGTGGGATGAATATACGATGTTGTGGGGGTCGCTAGCCCCCGAGATCCCTCCCTCGGTACCCCTAACGGCCGGGTTAACCTCATTACTCGCCCCCTCGCTGCTAGGCGAACCGCTGCTGCGTTCTTCACCCATGGGGTGAGAGCCGTCGCTCCAGGATTCTCCTCCCCCGCGGGTCCGCGTAGTAGGCATGTTTAATTACGTACGCGCACACCCACACACAGCTCTGCGCGGCACTCACTCAACCCTGACCACTCACGCTAGGATCGCGCACCTGTATTATACACGTCGTGAACGTGCGCGCACACACGCCTACAGCTCCACACGCGATACCCACTCTTGCGCCGCTCTGCGCCGCGCTCGCCGCTCACGTTATGATCGCGCACCTGGAGTACGCTGATTACGCACGCCGCGAGCTTACGCATACACAGTACCACACGCGTTCACACTTATAACACGAGATCACACGAGGCCACGATCAGCTATTAATGATTTATTATCCGCTACCTGGAACTAGATGTTAAATCAGTGAGTCGACGAGGCTGGCCTACGCTGATACCTCTATACCTATTCCCGATTTATCTGCTATGATTCTAATTCACCTTCTTACTCACTGTTAAGTGTCCACGGCGGTCCGCTGATCCTTGTGCTAACAGCGTACCTCGGTGCGTCGCACGGACGTCCGGGTCGCTGGCTGGAGCTGTGTCTCGTCGCCTTGCGCTGGAGTAAGAGCGCTATTTCCCCTTTTTGCCCCACTATTTATCCTCCCTACATCAAAGGGAGGCTGCGCTGAACAATGGGCTCGTGCACCTCGAGCCCGCGCACGGCGGTTCCGGCGCTTTTGATATGCTAATCAGTGAGCGGCGTTGGCGGCGTACATCCTAATTACTCCCTTACCCTTCCTAACAATGGGGCCTGTGCGCTCAAGCATAATGTTCCCAACCCTCCATGACTATGCGCAAGAGTCCATGCGGTCCCGCTATTCATGCTGTCCCCTCCCTCCTCCGCCTGTCTCGTCGACCCGTGGGGGTGTGTGTGGGGGGAAAATGCGCCTCCACCGCGGTGGCCGAATGCCCCATGCCGCGACCCCACCATATTAAGGCTGGTCGCAGCGCCGCGGCGCCACGTAGCACGGGGGAGGTCGTCCAATTCCCTGATCGCCGGAAACCGTGAAAGTTTAATCCCGATAAGGGCTTCTCGGATAAAAACCGGTCGGCCAGGTGACCTCCCCACGAGCTCTATGGGGGGGGGGGAATGCGTGCGGGTGTGTTCGTGCGAGGTGAGGTGAGGGGGACGCGGGGTCGGCTCCGTCGCTTGGTGGTGGCGAGGTCTTAGATGGGGCGCCTGCTGAACGGCTTCGTGGCGGCGGCATGACATAGCCCCCCGAGGTGCTGGTCCCCGTCCCGGGTTGACTGGAGCACCTTGCTTGAGCCGCGCCCACGAGGAAACGCTGCGGGATCCGGGGGGTCCGTCCGGCCCTCGTGGCTGGTCTCGGGGTGGGTGGCTCCGTCCTCTGCAGCTCCTGCGGCGGCCTCCTCCTCCACTCCAGCGGCTCTCCCTGTACCTCGGTACCTGCGGGCTGGGGTACAAACTCAGAAGCGGAGGGGTTTAGGGGCCGTCGTCCGCGCCGTCCCCTGGCGGGGTCGGGGCGTCTCGGGGGCCCGGCGGGGCCCATGTAGGGTGCGAGGCCCCCCAACACGAGGGGTGCGGGTACTCCGGGATTACGGGGCCTTCGAGTGACGGGGTTCTCTCTCGCCGGGGCCGCTTTCCACGGTTTTAAGCGGCGGACGTTGACCACCGTCTCTCGATCCCTCTCCCCGCCATAAATTAGTACCGTCCAGGGGGAGATCTGTCGCACCACGGTCCAGGGTCCCCGCCAGTAGGTCGTCAGTTTCCCCACCTGCCCGGCCCCGACGCGAGGGGTGTGTAGCCACACCTTAGCGCCTGTCAGGAATAAGGGGGGTTCCATGCGGGGTCGGGTGCCCTGTTCCTGCCGCCGATGCGCGGCTTCCCCTTGCGGGTATGCTCGACCTCGGGCTTCTCGCAGGGTCTCCAACAGGTGTTCCACGGGGCGGCTTCCCTCCTCCGGCTGGGGGGAAGGGACGCCGAATAGCAGATCTGCGGGTAAACGAGACTCACGGCCGAACATCATTAAAAACGGGGTTTGTCCCGTCGACGTGTGTACGGTGGTGGCGTAGGCGAAAAGGGCGTAGGGGAGGTGTTCGTCCCAATCCCGTTGATTTGCGGCCGCCATACGTTTGAGTTTCCCCGCTAGGGTCTGATTCATGCGCTCCACCATACCGTTCGCTTGGGGGTGGTACGCTGTGGTTCGGTCCTTCTGGATTCCGAACTCTCGGCACAGTGCCTGGAACAACTCGGCCTCGAACTCGCTACCCTGGTCGGTGAGGACTCGTTCTGGGATCCCGTGCTTAAGTACGTAGTGTTCCACGAATGCCCGGGCCACCACCAAGGCCGTTTTATCAGGGATGGCCACTGCCACGGGGTAGCGGGTGAAATACTCTACTGCGACTAGGATATATCGGTTGCCTCGATGGGATCGCGGGAATGGCCCCTGTAGGTCAATCCCGACCAGCTGATTCGTGCGGCTGACGCGGAACGGCCTTAGGGGTACCTGGTATCGTGCCGGTTTCGGCCCGCACTGCTGACAGGCGCGGCAGCCCTGTACCCAGGCCGCCACGTCTTGTGCCAATTTGGGCCAGAGATACTGGCGACGCAGGGTCTCTCGAGTGCGTCGTTCCCCATCGTGGCCCCCGAGTGGGTGGTCATGCACCAGCCGAAGCAGCTGGGGTCGCACCTGGGCAGGAACACAGATGCACCCCGGCTGGCCGGCCTCGGTTAACTCCCGTACCACTCCGTTCTGCACACACAACCGGGCATACAAACCGCTCCAGGGTCCTGGCAGGGCGCTCTTTTCCTCCCGCAGTGCCGCCTCCACTGCCGCCAGATCGGGATCTCGCTGCTGGGTCTGTCTCAGCTGCTCGTCGTTCAGGCCCGGGAAGGCGCAGCCGACGTCCTCCTGGATCCGTCCGATCGGGTCCCGAGCCGCGGGTCCCGCGCTTGCCGTGCGGTCGACGGGATCCTCGGTGCCACCTGTGAGGGCCTCTGTGGCGCACACTGCACTCTCTCTCGCTGGGGGGGGGTCAGTGGCCGCGGCCGCTCGGGGGTCCGTTGCCTGCCGGCAGCGTCCCCCCGTGAAGCACGGGCAGGCCTCCTCCGCCCTTGTCTCAGCGTCCACCGTGGGTCGCCTCGACAAGGCGTCCGCGTTTGCATGCGTCCGGCCAGCCCGATACTCGATTTGCAGGTTGTACTCCTGCAACTGCGCCAACCACCGGGCCATCTGCCCCCGCGGCTCCTTGAATGTGAGAAGGAACTGCAGAGCATAATGGTCAGTGCGTACGCGACATTTCCTGCCGTACAAATACGGCCGGAACTGCTTACATGCGAAAATCACGGCGTACAACTCTTGGCGGGTCACGCAATAGTTCAGCTCGGCCCCACTCAAGGTCCGGCTGGCGTACGCGATGACTCGTTCCGTCCCATCCTGTACCTGTGACAACACCGCGCCCAGCCCGCTGCTGCAGGCGTCGGTGTCCAAAATAAAATCGGTGGTAAAATCGGGGAAAGCGAGGGTGGGGGCGTGGGTGAGGTGGTCTTTGAGAGTGGTGAAGGCCGTCTGGCAGGCCCCCGTCCACTGGTAGGGGTGCTTAGGGGAGGTGAGTTGGGTGAGGGGGCGTGCAATCTCGCTGAATCCCTTTACAAATCGACGATAATAGGTGGCGAGCCCCAAAAATGATCTGATCTCCGTCAGATTCCTTGGCCGTGGCCACTCCACTACGGCGCGTACCTTCTCCGGATCAGTGTGCACGCCTGCCTCGCTGACGCGATGCCCGAGGTACCCCACCTCGCGTTGTGCGATGTAACACTTACGTGGCTTGAGCTTGAGATGAGCCGCTCGCAATCGCTGGAACACCTCTCGTAGCCTGGACCAATGCTCAGACAAAGATCTACTGAACACTATCACATCGTCCAAGTAAATCAGGCACTGTTCCCATTGCAAGCCCCGCATCACCAACTCCATCAGCCGCTGGAACGTCGCAGGCGCATTGGTGAGTCCGAACGGGAGTACTCGAAACTCGAATAGTCCCATCGGGGTGGTGAATGCGGTTTTCGGCCGATCCTCCTCCGCCATCTCCACCTGCCAGTACCCGGACGCGAGATCGAGGGTGGAAAAATATCGCGCTCCGGCGAGGCTGTCGAAGGTGTCATCGATGCGGGGTATGGGGAAGGCATCGCCGAGCGTGACTGCATTTAGTTTACGGTAATCGACGCAGAACCGGGTTGACCCATCCTTTTTCGTAACTAGTACCACTGGGGCTGACCAGGGGCTCGCCGAGGGCTGAATTATGTTATCGCGAAGCATGTCCCCAACTGCCTCTTTGATTTGGGCGCGTTCGGGTGCGCCCACTCGGTACGAAGGGAGTTTGATGGGTCGGGCTGCACCGGTGTCAATTTGGTGCTTAACAAGATCGGTCCGACCCACGTCCGAGTCGTGCTCACTGAATACGTCGGCATACTCCCGCAGTAACTCGCGCAGCCGATCGGCCTCTCCCTTAGGTAAATCCGCCCATGGTACATGTAACGCGTCGAGCAGGGGAATGACCTCGGCTCGGGGAGTCGGGCCGACTCGCCAGGCCAGGTCCTGGTCACCCTCAGGACGACCGGGGTCTTCAGCCCAGAGTGCGAACACCGAGTCGTTAGAGTGGCGTGCGTGCAGGGGGTGTACAGTGGCTATCGGGGTGCGCCGCCGCAGTATCGCTGGGGTACTGTGGGGGTTAAACATCCGCATAAACAATCGGCCCCCATCTGCGTTTACCAACGTGGCGGATCCCACAACCCCATACCGTTTTGCCAACTCCGGGTGAGGAGTTAGCATTACCTCCCCTGATGGTCGGAGCGCGGGGTCGGTGGGGGATGTTGCCACCGGCACCAGCATCTCGGTGAGCGGGCCGATGGTGACTGCCGTCGCCAGGATAGCGGCCACAGGTGCGAAGCGGGGGCGCGTCGGTTCTCGTCCCAGGAACGGTATCCGCTCGCCGTTGCTCTCCATGGTGGCGCATCGCTGGCGGGGTTGCACGTTGAGTCCCAACCGTTCTAGGAGGTCGGTACCTGCGATACACTCGTGACACAACGCACTCGACACGTAGAACTCCTGGGTGCACACCTGGCTGCCTATGCGGACCTCTAGGGTGGCTCTCCCTAGCAACCCCATTCCGGCTCCGCTCGCCGTGTGCAGCGCGCGGTCCGGGGCCTGCAGGTGACGCACGTCGACCCCGATCGCGCTGCAGTGCGCTGCGCTCACGAGCGAGGCCACCGCCCCCGTGTCCAGCAGAATTCGGGTACGCACTCCGTTTACCTCCCCTTCCACCAGCGACGTGGCCCCCATGATCCCCGCCACCAGCTCCCGCAGCCAGTCGTCAGGAGTCACCGTTTCCGTTGGCATTGTTGCTGGAACCTGTGTGGAGATCACTCGCTCGCCATTATTCTCACAGCTTGTTTGTGTCGGGGCTACGTCGATTTGACCCCCCGGTGGTCCCCTCTCTAGGGGGGCCTTAGTGTTTGACCTTAGCTCTTGTCTAGCTCGGGCGACCTGCGGATAGTCCCTCCTGAGATGCCCTCGCCGATCGCACACATAACACGCCCGGGGAGGGGTGGCGGCTCCGTAGTGGGCTCTCTGCCCACTCCCTCCTCCCCCAGTGCGCTGCTGCTCATACTCTGCTTCTAGTCGGGCTATCCTTCCAGTTAGCCCTCCTACCGTGGAGTCTAGGTCCCCCATTTCGGATCGGATGGTCTCAACGGAGGATTGCAGTTTGGTCATATTCTCACCTACGTGGGTTACCCTCTCACCTACATGGGTTATCTTACCATCCATTTGGTCTACCCGGCCAGCAATATCTCCCATGCCGGTCTGTAACCCCGCCACCCACCCCGGGGTTTTCTCGCTGGGTCTCTGGGGCTCCCTTGCCCGTCCCCTTACTGCGATGGCGAGCTCTTCCTCCTCGTCGGAGAGTAGGCTCGCCACGGCGCACTCTCGTCCCCTCCCTCGAGGCTGCGCGCGCTCACCTGAGAGTTTCTCGCATTTTCGCGCGCGCTCGACGAGGGTGTTAAAGGAGAGGCGTGCACCGTCTACATTTGGTTGCCACCACGGGGTGCGTGCCAAATATCGTTGGATTTTACCGGCGGCGAGGCCCTCAATTATTTTGGCCTCGTACTCTGGGTACGCGAGCTGGGTCAACATGCGTACATCCTCGGCGTAATCTCGCAGATCCTCGCCGGGTTGACGACGGCGTGCCTCTAAGGCCGCCTGCGCATCCTCCTCGTCATAGGCGCCGAAGCGCCGTTCGAGTTCGCACATTAATTTTTCCCACTGATTTTGTGCGCTTGCGGGCAAAGCTTCCACAAAGTCAGCTGCCCGCCCATCTAAATGTAACTCTAACTGCTGCAACGCCTCCTCATCTGACCACCCATTAACTTTTTTAGCCCCTCTGATGCTGCGGGCAAACGATTTCCATGATGGAATTCCTTTGCCCGTAAATGTGCATTTGATTTTAATCTGGGTTGGGGGGCCTCTTTCGCTTGGGGGTGCGGGGGATCGTCCCGTTTCTGACACCAATATGTGGGGGTCGCTAGCCCCCGAGATCCCTCCCTCGGTACCCCTAACGGCCGGGTTAACCTCATTACTCGCCCCCTCGCTGCTAGGCGAACCGCTGCTGCGTTCTTCACCCATGGGGTGAGAGCCGTCGCTCCAGGATTCTCCTCCCCCGCGGGTCCGCGTAGTAGGCATGTTTAATTACGTACGCGCACACCCACACACAGCTCTGCGCGGCACTCACTCAACCCTGACCACTCACGCTAGGATCGCGCACCTGTATTATACACGTCGTGAACGTGCGCGCACACACGCCTACAGCTCCACACGCGATACCCACTCTTGCGCCGCTCTGCGCCGCGCTCGCCGCTCACGTTATGATCGCGCACCTGGAGTACGCTGATTACGCACGCCGCGAGCTTACGCATACACAGTACCACACGCGTTCACACTTATAACACGAGATCACACGAGGCCACGATCAGCTATTAATGATTTATTATCCGCTACCTGGAACTAGATGTTAAATCAGTGAGTCGACGAGGCTGGCCTACGCTGATACCTCTATACCTATTCCCGATTTATCTGCTATGATTCTAATTCACCTTCTTACTCACTGTTAAGTGTCCACGGCGGTCCGCTGATCCTTGTGCTAACAGCGTACCTCGGTGCGTCGCACGGACGTCCGGGTCGCTGGCTGGAGCTGTGTCTCGTCGCCTTGCGCTGGAGTAAGAGCGCTATTTCCCCTTTTTGCCCCACTATTTATCCTCCCTACATCAAAGGGAGGCTGCGCTGAACAATGGGCTCGTGCACCTCGAGCCCGCGCACGGCGGTTCCGGCGCTTTTGATATGCTAATCAGTGAGCGGCGTTGGCGGCGTACATCCTAATTACTCCCTTACCCTTCCTAACAATGGGGCCTGTGCGCTCAAGCATAATGTTCCCAACCCTCCATGACTATGCGCAAGAGTCCATGCGGTCCCGCTATTCATGCTGTCCCCTCCCTCCTCCGCCTGTCTCGTCGACCCGTGGGGGTGTGTGTGGGGGGAAAATGCGCCTCCACCGCGGTGGCCGAATGCCCCATGCCGCGACCCCACCATATTAAGGCTGGTCGCAGCGCCGCGGCGCCACGTAGCACGGGGGAGGTCGTCCAATTCCCTGATCGCCGGAAACCGTGAAAGTTTAATCCCGATAAGGGCTTCTCGGATAAAAACCGGTCGGCCAGGTGACCTCCCCACGAGCTCTATGGGGGGGGGGGAATGCGTGCGGGTGTGTTCGTGCGAGGTGAGGTGAGGGGGACGCGGGGTCGGCTCCGTCGCTTGGTGGTGGCGAGGTCTTAGATGGGGCGCCTGCTGAACGGCTTCGTGGCGGCGGCATGACAATGTGCCTGTATGCAACGCACCGGCTTGTGCTTTTGTCTAGTTGTTCAGTGGTAATGTAGGGGCCTGGTCGGTCCAGGATCTATTGTTATCTAAGACAATGTTCTGATGCTGTGGTGTTCATTGTGTTGGTGTTTCCGGATTATATCTGTGTTTTCTCACCAGTGTTACCTTGTTACAATCAATAAATGACGATTGGAGTTGGACGTTCATCCTGGCTCCGAGGGTTTATTGAACGCAAGGTTATTTACTGGACTAGCGGTGCAACGCAGCGCACAGCGAGGCCGAGATAGTAAAAAGACAGTCTTCTTGAAGCTCCCAACCGGTGCTGCAGCCAGCCTTGCAGCGAGTAAAAAGACAGTCTTCTTGAAGCTCCCAACCGGTGCTGCAGCAAGCAAGGAGCTCTCAAGCAGTCAGCCTGCAGCAAACAACCAGCTCTCAAGCAGTCAGCCTGCAGCAAGCAACCAGCTCTCACACAGTCAGCCTGCAGCAAGCAAAGGAGCTATCAAGCAGTCAGCCTGCAGCAAGCAACCAGCTCTCAAGCAGTCAGCCTGCAGCAAGCAAAGGTGCTCTCAAGCAGTCAGCCTGCAGCAAGCAAAGGCGCTCTCAAGCAGTCAGCCTGCAGCAAGCAAAGACACTCTCAAGCAGTCAGCCTGCAGCAAGCAACCAGCTCGGCAAAGAGTCTACATTAAAATCGTGCTGCAACCACGCAGCATGGAAAGCCACAGTTCAGCGGGGAGAGATGCTGAAAGTGAACCAAGCAATCCAGGACCTCCCATCCTGCCTCAAGAGGACCAAGGAAGTTCAAGGCCCCAGAGGGAGGTCAGGTTGACACAAAGGGCCTTGGAAAGCTATGATGCTGAGAAACAGGACCTTGATGCAAGGATACAACGGGCATGGGACCGGGTTGAAGCAGATTTATCTGAAGCTTCAAACGCCTCAGACACAGTGGCCTCAATTCAGCGGGCCATCCAGTGAGTGAAGGTGAGCAGCTCAAGCTACAAGCTCCTGGCAAATAAATACATCTCCCTCCCGATGAAGGTGAAAACAGATGAGGGCATTGAGGGAGTGCGCAGACAAGAGCACTTCCTCGAACTGCTCGATGATAATGTGCAGGCAGTGATACAAGATGCAATGGACTGTGTGGAGGGCTTAAGAGAGACACGATCTCAGCACTCTGTCTCATCCAGGTCCACCACAAGATCTAAAGCCTCAGCACACTCACATATATCATCTACTAGTATTATAGCAGCTCAGGCACGCGCCGCAGCAGAAGCAGCAAACGCCCGTATCGCCTACATGGCTAAAGAGGAAGCCATGCTAATTGAAAAGGCTCGCATACAAAAAGAAGCAACCATAGCAACTGCTGCCGCACGGAGGAAAGCAGAGCTTGAAGAGCAAGCGAGTACATTAGCGGCTACTGCCGCACGGAGGAAAGCAGAGCTTGACGAGCAAGCGAGTACATTAGCGGCTACTGCCGCACGGAGGAAAGCAGAGCTTGAAGAGCAAGAGAGTATATTAGTGGCTACCGCCACGCGGAAGAAAATTGAGCTGAATGCTAAGTTAAGCACCCTACAACTCAAAAGGGAAGCAGCTGCTGCAATGGCCCAGGCAGAGGTGCTCGAGGCAGCAGCCAACCTGGATAAGGAAGAGAATTGGAGTGAGTTTGGCACTTAGATACCTGTCAAGGACCGTGATCAACTCACCAGAAAAAATATTTTGGACTGGTCTGAACAATGCCTCAATGCTCCTCCACCAAACGATACTGAACAAAGGGTGGACGTTCAGGCATCGTCATCTCCACACCGAATGAACATGAATGCTGTCTACAGGAATGGTGGAAATGCATATCCTGCCCTGGCAGTTAGTCGCCAACTCAGCGTCGCGCACGTGGGGTCAGACGTGGATGCACCAAGTCAGACCCACATTCCAGACAGTCACATAAGGGGATCCAGCCAACGTGATCGAAACCCTTTGGGCCCACAGTCCAACGCCATCGCAAATGACGGCATGCTAGGCAATACAGCCAATAATGCCACCTCACAAGCGCCAGTATGGACACACCCTGGATCAGCAGGACTAGGGAACTTTGCTAGGTACCTGGCTCACCGCGAACTAATCAACACAGGACTCGTTAAGTTTGATGACCACTCTGAGAACTATCGAGCCTGGAGATCTACCTTCAGGAATGCAATCCGAAATGCAGACATCTCTGCAAGTGAAGAACTCGCCCTTTTGGTGAAATGGTTAGGAAATGAATCTGCAGAGTACGCAAAGAGGATCCGGTCAGCAAACATTGACGACCCCACCTCAAGCCTGCATGTGGTGTGGGAGAGGCTCGAGGAGTGCTATGGTAGCCCAGAAACTATTGAGAAGGCTCTCTTCAAGAAGTTGCAGAACCTTCCAAAAATCTCTGGTAGGGACAATAAAAGGTTACGAGAGCTTGGAGATCTTTTGATGGAGCTTTAATCAGCCCAGGCTGATCCCTACTTACCAGGTCTCATTTTCTTGAATACCTACCATGGCGTGAACCCCATCGTAGAGAAATTGCCATTTGACGTGCAGGAAAAATGGAGAACAGCGGGTTCAAGATACAAGTCAGAGCATCAGGTTGCATTCCCCCCATTCTCTTTTTTCTCAAAGTTTATTCGCAACCTGGCTAAGACTAGAAATGACCCGAGTTTCATGTTTGGCACCACGGGGATTTCCAGTCCAGATCTCCCAAAAATGGAAAGAGCAATGGCGAAACGAGGAACAGCGAGAGTGCCAATTTCCGTACACAAGACTGAGGTCTCTCCTGCGACATTCGCAAACTCCGTCCAGGCAACCACAAGAAAGAAAAAGATAAAGGATCCAGAGAAGCAATGCCCATTGCATGATAAACCTCACTCCCTCCAGAAATGCCGTGAGTTCAGGAGGAAGCCATTGGAAGAGCGGAAGAACATGCTGAAAGAATTTGGAGTGTGCTTCAAATGCTGTGCTTCTACAAACCACCTTGCAAGGAATTGCAAGGCAGATATCAAGTGCGAGGAATGTGGCAGCGACAAACACGCAACTGCTCTGCACACATTTTACTCGAAACCCAGTGGCACTAAGGCTTCCGATCCCGAAGCAGAGCACGGCGGGGAGCAAGGCGAGACCGCCGCACTCACTTCGTCAATCACAACCAAATGCACAGAAGTCTGTGGAGAAGGCTTCAAAGGAAGATCTTGCTCAAAGATATGCCTCGTCCGAGTCTATCCCAAAGGACATCCTGAAAGGGCAGTAAGGATGTACGCCATAATGGACCACCAGAGCAACAGGTCTTTGGCAAGGTCAGAGTTCTTTGATCAGCTAAGTGTAGGTGGGAATTCCTTTCCATACACGCTCAGAACATGCTCAGGACTGATGGAAACAGCGGGAAGAAGAGCGAGCGGCCTCATGGTGGAAACCATAGATAGCACCATGAAGCTAGCCCTTCCTACGGTGACAGAGTGCAACGAGATACCGGACGACAGGAGTGAGATTCCCACGCCCGAAGTTGCATGTCACCACCCATACCTGAAACCCATAGCAGAGTTCATCCCGCCATTGGATCACGCGGCACAGATTTTACTTCTGCTCGGCAGGGACATGCTGAGAGTCCACAAGGTTCGCGACCAACGCAACGGACCTCACGACGCTCCCTACGCCCAGAGACTCGATCTAGGATGGGTCATCCTGGGTGACGTGTGTCTCGATGGAACACACAAACCAGACCACATTAGCACATTCAGAACGAGTGTGCTCCTAAATGGACGCACGTCGCTCTTCAAACCGTGCCCCAACCACTTCACGCTGAAAGAGAAACTCGGCAAGAAAAGTCAAGGCTGTACCGTGCAGACTTACGAAGACACCACCACGACTTCGCTTGTACATCCACCGTCGTCGCTGGAGTTTGTTCCTCCACGTTTCTCCAAGCCAGTCCTGACTGACGGGAAGAAGACTAAGACGAAGCCGCTGCTCGTCGCTCTGCTGGTGGTCGTGGCAGTGGTCGCTGTGACCGTGGCCTCTCCGTTCCTTGACTCGGAGCTGTCGTCCGAGTGGGAATCCTGGAAGGAGTTCCAAGGCAAGGCCCCACAACCGGAACATAGCATCTCAAGGCTCGAGCTGTGTGGAGCCGTTCTTGCTACAGAGGTGGCGGAACTGATCTTAGACGAATTGGACGTCAAACTGGACGTGGTCAAGTTCTACACGGACAGTAAGGTCGTACTAGGCTACATAAACAACTAAACCAAAAGGTTCTACACCTACATCAGCAACCGGGTGGAACGCATCAGGAGATCGACGCAGCCGGAGCAATGGAATTACGTTCCAACTGACCAGAATCCAGCATATCTCGCAACTAGGTCCGTCCCCGCATCTCTGCTGAATCAAACCATCTGGCTGACGGGTCCAGCGTTCCTGTTATGACGTGACGGTGGCCCATGTACTACCAAGGAGACCTTTGGACTCATAGAGCCCGAGTCCGACAAGGAGATTCGTCCTCAAGTGACAACTTTCGTGACAAATGTGCGACCAAGAAGTCCACTGAGTCCACACCATTTTGAACATTTCTCGAAATGGACGACGCTCGTGCAAGCGATAGCACATTTAACGCATATCGCAGACTGCTTCCATCGCCCGATGAGAGGCACCACTGGTAGCTGCAATGGACGGCATCACTGCACAGTGCCACGCACTGAAGACGAGCTTTCCAGAGCAAGGAAATCAATCTTCCGCTGTATGCAACAGGCAGCTTATGCAAGTGAGATCAAGGTCATCAACAAGGGAGAAGACCTTCCTAGGGTCAGCACCCTCAGGAAGCTAAACCCCAGGATGGACAAAGACGACTTGCTCAGGATCGGTGGTCGGCTAGGGAATGCAAAATTAGATGAGAATGAACGAAACCCCCTCATAATCCCAAGCCAGAGCCACATCGCAATCTTACTTGTGCGCCACTACCATGAGAAGGTCAAGCACCAAGGTCGGCACTTCACAGAAGGAGCAATCCGATCTGCAGGGCTGTGGATCGTTGGAGCAAAGAGGTGCATCGCCAGCACAATCCACAAGTGTATCCGGTGTCACAAGCTACGTGGAAAACAGGAAGAACAGAAAATGGCAGACCTCCCAGCCGATCGACTCAGTGTGGAACCTCCCTTCACCTCTGTAGGGATCGACGTGTTCGGACCATGGACAGTCATCTCCCGCCGCACCAGAGGAGGGCTCGCGAACAGCAAACATTGGGCAGTGCTGTTCACCTGTATGAGTACACGAGCAGTGCACATCGAAGTCATCGAGTCCATGGACTCTTCGAGCTTTATAAATGCACTCCGAAGATTCTTCGCCATCAGAGGGCCAGCCAAGCAACTCCGTTCTGATTGTGGAACCAATTTCATAGGAGCATGTAAAGAGCTTAAGATCAATACGGAGAATGTCGAAGATGATTCTGTCAGGAAATACCTTAGTGACCAAGGCTGCACATGGTTCTTCAATCCTCCCCACTCTTCGCATATGGGTGGAGCTTGGGAACGCATGATCGGGATTGCTCGACGCATTCTCGACTCCATGCTATGTGATGTCGGGTCCACACGGCTCGCTCACGAGGTCTTAACCACTCTCATGGCCGAGGTCTCAGCCATAATTAACTCAAGACCCCTGATCCCCGTCTCAACCGACCCGGAGTCACCATTCATCTTGACTCCTGCTACAATTCTTACCCAGAAGACAGATGTGCTCACAGCACCTACCGAGGAGGCCAGCACTGCAGACCTTTACAGACGTCAATGGAGACAAGTGCAGAGCTTCGTGAACACGTTCTGGCGTCGCTGGAAAAACGAGTACCTTACGACACTCCAAGTGCGCAATAAGTGGCATTCTAACAGACCAGACATCCAAGAAGGTGATCTCGTCCTACTGAAGGACAACCAAGCCAAACGAAATGAGTGGCCAATGGGCCGCATCCTCAAGTCGATTCCAAGTGCCGATGGAAAAGTTTGAAAGGTCGAGGTTATGATTGCGAAACAAGGTGTCACAAGAACTTTCATCAGGCCCATAGTCGAGATAGTACTACTTCTCTCTCGCAAAGATATGGACAAATAAGTTGACCCGTTGAAGTTGTTATACACTTGTTTATGAGATAGGAAATAAATGGTGGTATCTCCTAGATACCAGACGGGGAGTGTCTTGCCTCACGGCAGATGTGGAGCGTACGCTCACAGGAAGTTCCTGTTTTTTATGCTAATTTTGGTCATGTGACCAGGAAGTCACGATGTTAGATTTACAGTGAACCACGCGGGCTTCGGCCATCTTACTCATAATTCAAGATGGCGGCACGCATCGCATCTCAGTGAGACCACAGCCGCACTTGTCCATTGTGGGAGTCTGTAAGTTGTTTATATTCCTATAATATTGGCAATGTTGTTGTAATGTTGGAATGACCGTTATAGTGATGTAAATGTCTTTATGGTGCCGTTAAGTTGTTGTAGTAAATACGAGGCCTAGTTAGTAACGAAGCCTGCGACTTTCCTTATTGTGGATGTTACTTGTGATTTAGTAGGTCGAGTCAGACTTGTGCCTATGTTGCAATCCTGAGAGTAAAGATGACGAAGTATCTCATCCACAGTTTAGTGTTATGTGTAATGCTGTACATTTGGGGTGCAGTGGGATGAATACACTATGTGCCTGTATGCAACGCACCGGCTTGTGCTTTTGTCTAGTTGTTCAGTGGTAATGTAGGGGCCTGGTCCGTCCAGGATCTATTGTTATCTAAGACAATGTTCTGATGCTGTGGTGTTCATTGTGTTGGTGTTTCCGGATTATAACAGATGCTGTATCTGTGTTTTCTCACCGGTGTTACATTGTTACAATCAATAAATGACGATTGGAGTTGGACATTCATCCTGGCTCCGAGGGTTTATTGAACGTAAGGTTATCTACTCGACTAGCGGTGCAACGCAGCGCACAGCGAGGCCGAGATAATGTCCATGAGTGGCACGGTGAGTGGTAAGGTGCAAAAGCTTGAGAAAGGGGGCGGGGACGGAGAGAGAGGGAGGGGTTAGATAAATTAGCATGTCAATGAGTAGCACAGTGAGTGGTATGGTGCGAAAGCTTGAAAAAATTAGGAGACAGGGAGAGAGACACACTAAATTTCATTTATACCTGATGATGACTGCTTGTGTTGCAATCGAAACGTCGTATGCTAGTATTTAATTTATTATTTTATCTTTATACGTCACTTTACCGAAAGAACCAAATAATAATTCCTGCAGTCACGATAGCTCCAAATTAAGTTTATGCGTTTAGAGTATTTGGCTGTAATACATTTCGATGTGATAAGCTACTTCGTTGAGCTATCATTTGTGGCCAGGTCGCTTCTGAAAAAGAGCTACATAGTGCCTTACCTGCTAAAGTAAAAATGTTTACATAGTTTTTAGTTTTTACCCACTGCTGGCCACATCACCATGTGCCAGATGCCGTATAAACATACGACTGTGGTGACAGCAGCAGTGCATGCGACGATGGAGGTTTGTGCTCTGCGGTGAACAAATATTATCTGCGACTAATCACAATCGCCTCTGCGGGCTCGGTTAAGTGACTCGACATGAGTGAAATGTGGTCTGCTATGGGAGCTGGGGATGGCGTTTAGGGCTGAGATTTGACCGCGGAAATTTGTAGAGCAGCCGTGAACATCAACCGAGCCTGGTGACCCCAGGCTGATGGTAAATGCCATCGCAGCAGCAGCAGAAGCAGCAGCACGGTAGTCCTCGCGTGCTGCTCGGCGAGAGCTGCAAGCAATGAAGTCGCAAAGACTCCTTCAGGTTGCACGCGGCCTGCAAGGGGAAGCGTTTCGGGGAACGCTGCCGACGGGGATTGCAGCCATAAGCCGGTGGCGACGGCCCACCTGCCGTGCGGCAAGAAGACGGCCACGCGAGTTTATCTGTGCGCCATGCTACTGCTGTAGCTGGACAGCAAGTGCTGGTCGCGAGTAGCACCTATCAAGGCCGGTACGGCACACGAGGGGGTGGGTGGCCAACGCCACGCCCGGCCACCTTTGTCTACCTAGTGGCAATGTTTTACACACCTCATTTGTGGCCGAGTCGACCTAGGGGAAGCCTGTTCAGATAATCGTCACTCTTTTTGGCCGTGATCGGGAATCGAACTGGGTTCGCTCGGTTCGTAGTGCAGCGCACTCCCTGCTACGCGACCGCTATCACGCACATACACAACCGCAAAGGTAAAAAGCCTCGTTTGGGTAAACGTTTCTTCCCAGCATGTCCATTGTTTATTGCGTAAAAACCACGTGTAACATTCATTTTCATGCATGCAAAGAGTTAACAAAAGTGGCAAACGTAGCATTTCCGGTCGTCACGACAGCACGTGATCCAGAGCTATTGCTTATTTAATTGAGTATTTTTCTGAGTACAGTGGGGATACTCGGTTAACGATATTGGTTCCACGAAAATCATCCTTAAGTGAAATTATCGTGAATCGAGAGCATTTTCGTGATTTTCAATAATTTCCTGATTAATTTGCACACTAATTGTTTTCTTCACTTTCTTGTCATTTCAGTAAAAAAACACTCAGTATTTAAGAGAGCTGTTTCCATAAGCAACGCACGTAAAATATTGAAAAGCTAGCAGCCAGTTGCTATCAAAACGCTCATAAAAGGGCAGGTCGCTGATTGGCTGAGGTCTGCTGCTTATTCCACTTAGGAGCGTTCCGATTGGCCGAAACTGGAAGGAACCGCGTGATATCGTAAACATATCGTTAATGGAAAATGTATCGTTAATAGAAACAATGGGGGCACCCTATGGGAGGCGGATCAATAATCAAAACATCGTTAATCAATGGCATCGTAACCTGAGGGACCACCCCGCTTGTTTTCCCAGGAAACTCTTGCCGAGTCTCAAGGCTCTTGCATCTGTCGGGGTCCTGCCAAGGTTCCGCAGCAGGCCAGCGACGTTGCTGTTACTCCAATCGAGCCATTTGCCGGTAATATTTCAGCCTTAGAATGTTTGGCCAATACCGGTGACAAATTGTGTGTACTTTTTTATATTTTTTTGCTATGGGAGGAAACTGGAAAACTCGGCGGAGGAAACCCACGCAGAGCAGGGGGAGAGACAGAAACGCCACGCAGAGAGGCGATGAGTGTTCACCACTGCGACACCCTGCCTGCCTGCCGCCCTGGTTACTCGTTGGGAACCCAGCGCAGCGGAATACGCAACAACGAGACGATTCCCTTGAGGACCGTGCGTTGTGTTTTTGAATTGTATTAGCCTTGCTGGGGTGCAGCAGTCGTGGTGGTTTAGGGCGCCGTGCGATGAACCCAGAAACTCGAGTCTGAATTCTGCCTCGTGCTAACATCAGTGGCGAGTTCATCTGCTGCCTGTGTGAGTTCCATGATGGACAGTAAACGTTTTGCTCAGTAAGTACCTTAAGCGCAAGAGCAGTGAGGTTGGACGTCTGAAAAAAGTGCTTCACAGCTCATCGAATTCCTCGAGTATGAATAAATATTCTAATTCTGTTGTCTTGATGTTGCTATCCGATTTCCTATGTGAAAAATTATGACTTCATAATTTGTGATTTTACTTCTAATATATTGCATTTAAATATTGCATTATTTCATTAAAACCTTAAATTACAAAAAAAGTTAGAAATAGTAAGCTTATCACAACCACATATTTAAAGTGTCTGTCAACAACAAAACATTGCAAGCATTTTTCATATAAAGGTATTACAAGTGTAACTTGGGATCTGGTTTAAATAATATCAGAACCATGCAGCGGGGAGCAGTTCACTGCACTACGAACCCAGGAAATCCAAGTTCTACTCCAGGTCACGACTGACCTCCACGGCGAGTGATACCTGATCTGGTCTTTTAACGCCCCCACCCCCACCAGTTTACCAACCCGCACTGACCGGCATGGTGAAGTATGGTCAAAAACCCCCATGACTGACACTGCATGGGAAGTTCGGCCTTCCAGCAGTGGATTGACAAAGGGCTGTAAATTGGAATTCCTTTGGAGGCACCACGATAAGTTTTGTGACAAAGTCAAAAGTAGTTTCACTCTTCAAGGAGCATTGGGGTGGCATTCGTCTCCATTTGTAGCTCTGAACCACTGGTGGGAATTCCACATTCCCGTGGTTGAAGACTGGTCTATCCAGAGAACAACCACTGTAGACTTCCAACAGAGTCATAATAAATCGTCTACGGTGTGATGATGGACTAAACATTTATAGAATATGCAACTTAATGCAAAATGGTAAAAAAAATGTTACTTAACACAAAACAGGATTGCAAACGGGTGGAAAGTGAAGCGCAGCCGAGAGGTAACGAGCGATACGTTAGCACCCGAGACGCAGTTTTGAAGCGAAATGCTGCCGCCTGTCCCCCTGCCAAGCCAGACGTGTAACCCAGGGAAACTGCAGTAAGTCCTCGCGTTATGCGTGGCGGTGTTCATACTATCATGCGTTTTCGCGATGACGCGGTTCCTTTCATCGGGAACACTTCGCGGAATGGAAAACGCACACCGTCGTTATAACAGGGAAGGCTCCTGTCATTATAATGGGGACCGGTCCTGTTGTAATGGGGAACGCTCCCATCGTTATAACGGAGGACGCGCCTGTCATTATAACGGGGAATGTGCCTGTCGTTATAATGTGGAACATATCCGTCGTTATAATGGGGAACACACCATTGTAATAACGGGGAACATACACCATTGTAATAACGGGGAACGCACACCGTCGTTATAGCGGGGAACGCACACCGTCGTTATAACTCGGTTTCTGAGCGGTTGATGATGAACTACTTTCTTGAGCTGCGCCACTGAGCGGTGGCAATACAGTACGCGGAGTGATACCCAACAGGGGGCAGGGGGGGTGCGGCTGCTGGGGACCTGCATCCCGGCCGATCTAGTCCATGCTCCCACTGTACTTGGCCACAGCCGGCTGGTTTTGCATTTTGTGAAGCTGGCTGAACTTGTTGGCGAAGTTCTTGTGCACGATGTTCCAGTTCTTGGTCGTCGACGACATCCTGCGCTTGGCCGGAGACTCGTCTCTCCTGTCGTCGTTCCGCGCGAAATGCCTCTTGGGCGACATTTCGTTCCTCTCCTCAATTCTGCAACGGAGAGATCACCCGGCCGTCAGTCCGCACGTCGCGACATCAAGCGATCGTTCCCATTGCACCACATCGCAGTGGGTGATATGATGTTCAGGCCCTTAACCCATATATTTAATTCGCCTGTCAAGAAGCCACCATACCAGTTCAATGGAAAACTGCTTTGGTTCGCCCCCTCGGCCGATATCACCACCGATTAAACTATTTGAAAAATCATTAAATACCCAAATAAGTACATACATTTCAGAAAAAAAGCTGTTGCATCCCAAACAATCAGACTTCTGTAAAAAAAAACCCAGCACAATTACTGCTGTCAGACTCCTTAGACTTTGTTTTCAATAATCTAGAGAGCAAACAATACCGTGCCTGTCTACTCCTGGATTGATCTAAAGCATCTGACAACATAGACCACAGCATCTTA
This sequence comes from Lampetra planeri, assembly GCF_965212315.1. Lineage (NCBI taxonomy): Eukaryota > Metazoa > Chordata > Hyperoartia > Petromyzontiformes > Petromyzontidae > Lampetra > Lampetra planeri. The sequence continues at coordinate 828,906 of NC_136134.1, forward strand.
CTAAATAGACTTAGAAGCGTGTGCGATTCACCAAGCACCTCACTTCAAAAAATCAGATAGCATCCACTGGTAACCTGGTGTCAAACACAATGGGAATCACTCAGGGTCTACCTCAAGGTTCCATTCTTAGATCTATCTTGTTCTCCATTTATCTGAACGACTTGGGTACACAATTGGAACATTCTACTATTAACACCTTTGCGGATGACACCATTTGATGGTTGTTGCCCACTCCCCTGAAGATGTGTACAGGAAATTTCAAAGCGAGTTTAATAAAATTAATCATCAACAAATCGCACTAAAGCTGGTTCTGAATGTCAATAAATCAAAAGTTATATATTTCTCTCTAGGAAAAATAAAACCAGCATTTTTCCCCAAAACTATGCACACTGGACAACAAACAAATTGATAGACACTAAACTCACTTTCCAGGAACACATTGAACACACTGGGAGGAATTAAAATTTTAAAACTACTTTCTTTACAGACATAAACGTTGCTTACCAGCTAAGATTCGGTTGAGTTGGTAAGGCCTACCTTACTACCATTATTTCGTTACTGTGATGTGTACCAATCTGCCTTCAATACCACAATGAATACGCTCATTCCCACTTATCATTCTGCTCTAAGATTTGCTCTGGATGCCGCTTACAATATCCATCATTGCGACTTGTGCGAAAAAACTAAATTAACATCACTCCACGATCGCAGACCGATTCACCAGGCTTTGTTTATCAATAATATCCTTAGCGGTAATTCGGCAGAATATTTGTTGGATCAATTGGCACGACTCGAGGGCAGACCTCTTAACCTTCGGAGTTCAACATTACAACATTACTTCTGTTGAACGTTCCCTGATATAAATCAAGTTTTGGTGAACGAGCGTTTTCGGTGGCTGCCCCCTGGACTGCGGAACATTGCCACAAAACTTGGTCTGCAGTGACTGCCGCCCATCGCTCACTTCAAATCACTAATTTCAAGTGAATTTCGTCCTCGCCGCAAATATACAAAGAGTTAGACAACATACAAATATTAATTGCTTGTAAGCTACCACTGTATGTGCGTTGCTTGCACTACGTTTGTTAGATGGATGCTGTGCTTTTATTCCACATTAGGCCGTATCAGCATTACAATTAATATGGCCGATTTAAATTAGTATTTTTTTTTATAGATAAGTGTGCTATTTGATAACAACCAATATTTAATATATATTTTTAAAGACGATAATTTTTATATTGCGTTGATGATTTGCTATCTATTTTTTATTTCCCTTATCTGCTATTGTTTATTATCGATGTATTTTTACTGTGACCTTGTTGCATTTGTCGGAAAAGTGGCAGTGTTGTTCTTTGCTGATGAAACCGGTTTACGGGCTTCTTGGCTCGCAGGGTAATTCAAAATAAGCTACTACGACTGTCTGTGCCACGTCGGCTCAAAGGGCGTGGGGGTCATTTGTGTTTTCGTTTGTTTGTCCATCCCCCCCGCACCTCCGATTAAGCACGGTTGGCTACGTACGGTGCGGAAGAAGTTAAATAACATACAACATACATACAGCCAAAATTGTGAAACGTCTGTGGAGGGAGGCAGAACTATTTAGCTCTTCTTCTTGGTTCTTTCGGTAAAGTCACGTAGAAGGGAAGTAATAAAATAATAAAAATAAAACATAATAAAATAATTCTCACGACGTTTCGGCCACAACGCAAGCAGCCGTCCTCAGGTGAAGAAACAGGTCTGTCGAGAAGACGCTGTCTTCTCGACAGACCTGACTTTACCGAAAGAACCAAGAAGATGAATCCCTGCAGTCACGAAAGCTTTAAATCGAAACTATTTAACTATTAAACTATTCTCTTTTTCAGAAGCGACCTGGCAATCACAAATGATTGCTCAACGATGTGGGTTATCACGTGGATATTTATAGCAGCCAAATATTCCCAACGCATGTTGATTCTAAATGTGGAGGGAAAAACCGGAAGACCCAGAGACAACTTCACGAGACCACGGGGAGAGAAAGAGAGAGACATGCAACCTTAAAATACACAGCAGCAGGCGTCAGGGTCGGGATCGAACCCACGGCCTCCTGTATACCAGGCTAGGTAGTTAACATCTCCTAGACGCCGAAATAAACTTCCCTGCGCCATGAACCCGCTGACACAAGTTCGATTCCTGGCCATGGCTAACGTCGGTGGTGAGTGATATCTGAACCGGTCTTGGCCCCTTAACTGGGGCTTCACCGATCTGCAATGACGAGGGCGGTGATGTGTGGGCCAAAGCACACCCCACAGCCCACACAGCATGGTGAAGCCTTCGTTAGCAATTAGTTATTTTATGTTTTAAACAACGATAAGACTAAAAAGGGCAAGACAAAATTATCGGGAGGCAGCCCACCTAGATCACAGCAACACCGACATCGCAGGTCAGGAGTGCCGATAGCTAACAATGGTTGCTGAATCTTAGGGTAATGATTCACAATTGTAGTCATACTTAACAATTAATTTATCTGCCTTCCTGTGTGTTTTTAATTTCTTCACACTCCCTTAAGGAGAGGGATCTCACCGGATGTACCACCGATCCCCGTCCAGACCCAGCTCCCGGCCCGGTATCCCCGATCGCATCCACAGCCACCGTGGCACCCGAGACTCCAGCAGCACGGTCGTAGCAGCGATCTAAGTCACAACAGAGGATCCGTTCGTTTCGCATCGATCAACGCCGACTCAGATTGATGAACGACTGTGGGCACAGGCCCGCGTGCGCTCGGTAGTGGTGCCTTTAATCGGGTAAGTTATGATTCCCTCCGACGAGATTGCACGTGTGTTACGAGCTGGCAACACTTGACGATTCTGGAAACCTTCACTCGGCAAACCACCAGCAGCGTAGTAGATCAGAGGAGGGCAACCTACAGCCCGTGGGCCCGTGGCCTACACCACGTTTAAGTGGTCCTTAATAACGACATTTATCTCTCACTGCGAGCATTCTATCGTATACCAGATGTCAACGTCTGCGACCTGGCGGCACTGCGTTCCTCACGCTCGCTCATTCGCTCACTTGAGCCACTGCCAGGGCCCTCTTCCCCCCCCCCGCTCCTCCACTACAGCCGGCGACATTGGACGACTCTTAAGGGCTGCGCAGTTGAGTAGTTAAACTCTCGCGTGCTTTGGCCAGCACACCACGACTGCTGCTGCTGTAGGCACCTTCATGAGTTTCGTGGTGGCTTAAGGCTCCTCTGTGATTGTGTGACTATGTTGCTGTGTGACCCAGGACGCGCTCTTGTTTGGCCCTCTGTTGGTTGGGGGAAAGACAAAATGTTCTACATCCTCCCACCCCCCCCCCCCGTGCCGCGAGACATGGCCCCCTCATAACAGTCCCCCCCCACCTCACAGGAGCCCCCCGCGGATGAACGTGCGAGTGACCTGTGCCTTCCACAGCTCCACGCGCTCATTGGCGACGCGGAAGTGCGTGTCGCCCATCATGGCGATGAGCAGGTTGAGCAGCAGCAGGTACGCGAACACCATGTAGGCCAGGTAGAGCACGATGATGATGGCGGGGAGGTTCATGTTGTTGGGGATTGGCAGGTCCTTGAGGCCCATCATGAGCTGGCTGAGCGTGAAGAGCGTCGTCGGGTAGTTGCGAAAGTAGATGAAGATGTTTGAGTCGAGGGAGTCAAAGGCCACATGGAACGCTGCCGAGGGGCGACAAGCGGGAGGGAAGAGAGGCGCGCCAGCCACGAACGCCGCCATCCAAAGGGGGGGCTTTCGACTCGGCCGGGCATCGGAGCCGGCGCTTATCCCCTTGAGCCAGCGGTGGAAGATCCGTTTAACACATAGTAGGAGTAGGCTTTCGCGACCAATATTATCCATAATAGAGGTTTTTTGTGTTGCATCTTGTAAATATAAATGTGTCGTTAAACCCACCACCACTCGACACAGCCAATTAGTAAGGTTTGTCACGTAAACAAAACATGCTAATTAGTTACTAGTTCAGCACATTGGAGAGTTGGAGAGTAAACCCACAACAATTTCAATATTTACGCAATCTAACCCCCCCACCCTCCGCACGGAGGGTGGGGGGGGTGAGTTTATCCATAGAACACCTGCTGCCAACTTCGCCACAAAGTGGTCCTTATTTTATCGACCCCCAGAAGGGGGATAGGTTGAGCTTACCCCTAACCAGGATTTGAAATCGCAACCTTTCGATTGCGAGCCTCTCGCTCTGCCGCTGAGCCGCATGGCCGCGTGTTACGTGGAGCTCTATTATGACCGGTGCAAACTCCTCTAGGTGTTACGGACATAATGCACAATACTCGCAATAGGGCTTGCATGCAGTCACGCTTGATATCTTATACAGGACACATTCCTGTGTGCCGAGAAAAACAAGCCCTCGGTAAGGGCTTTGTTTATATTTTTGAAACAACGTTTGAAATGGCCCAGCATTACCCCGGAGCTAAGCATGGTTGAGTCTCGACAGTGCTTGGATGAGCGACCACCACATACAACACGCATCACGGGCTGTGGTCCTACACTACGGGCAGAAAACAAATACATCGCACTGTCCCTATGCTACAATGCCTACACTCCCCGCCAACCCACACTGGCTTATGGCTGGCCATCGAACAAAGACAGTCGCCGCATCGCGTGCATTCTATTGCGCTTCTGTGGCCGTCTGGAACGCTCTTCCTTCCAATATTGGGAAGCCACTGGAGCTATGCACTTTTTAATCTAGATTGAAAAGTCATTTCTTTAGAACTGTTTTTTGTATTTAGTTTTTTGTCCTTGCCCCGTACCTGCAATTAGCGCAGTTTGCAACGTACGGTGCGAAATAAATTCAACATACGGTACATACATACAACCCGTGGTGAAGTACGCTCAAATAACCCCTCAGAGCCGCACGGCATGGGGAGGCCGCTCATCCAGCACTGGAGTGATGAACACCTGCACGTGTGTCCACGTGCGAGCCACATTCCCATATCCGCGTGCAACCTTTGGTTTTGGTGTTCAAGCGGCGGGTGGAACACGACTCACAAGAGCCTTGTGCACGGGAAGGAAACCGATGCCGTCTGGCAGAGGTACCGGGTGCTCGAACAAACGCCGCCTCGCAACAGAAATCACGCCACCTACCGGCGGAGAATCCAAGCAGGACGATGATGAGGAACATGATGAAGCGAAGGAGATCGCCGAAGAGCATCTGTCGTGGTGAAGCACAGCAAGGTTTGGGGTTCAACAAACACGCATCACGGTGAAGCACGGTGGGGATTTATGTAGTGCCTACGTGAGGTCGCAACCTCAAGGTGCTGCGTCTGAATGTATGTAGAACTTATTTCACACCGTACGTAGCCAACTATGCTAATCGGAGGAATGGGGGAAGGACAAGATGTAGTTATAGACAGAGAGGCTGTCAATCACAGGCCGAGGAGGAGATGGCGAATGTCTCGAGCCTGGACTTGACAGGGGCAGGCTGCTGACAGCAAGACGGGATTATGGACCGGGCCAGTGGGACCAGTGCATCCGGGGCCTCGGACTGCCAGGGGGCCTCCAAGCCTTAGGCCGCACACGGTGCGCGGCCCAAGACTTCCGAAGGAAGTTGAACGCCAGTTTGCAAGTGAACTATTTGTCTTTTGTCAACGTGACACATTTTTTACTGATTGGCCGTGTCGGGTGGTGGAGGGTTGCGACACGTTTATAAATAACGCGATCTAACCCAAAAAACTGTAATATCAATAATACTGGTCGCGAAAGCCTACGTGTTAAAGTGATGTCATAGTGGAAAAGGTAAATGCACTCTCCGCTGCATATCCATCAGACTGGGACATGAACTTTGCCAACGAACTCATCCAATTCAAGTCTTTTATGTATAACTCTGAGGGTGCCCAACTAAATTGCTTGAGACTTTTCAGGCACTTAATCTGCAGTCAGTGTTCCCCAATGTTTTCGTGGCACTTCGGATTTTTCTAACTTTGCCAGGGTGAGCGGACATTTTCCCTTTTAGGCAGAAAAAAAAATTAACTGCGGTGTAGCATGTTGCCAAACATGTCTCAGCTCATTGTCACTTTTGTCAATAATCAGGCCTTGTCAGACAGCTAGAGTTTGACGATCGAGTGGATGATTTTGCGAGGAGGAAGGCAAGAAAGACACCAATATAGGAAAGTGGGGGGGGGGGGGCCTCCAAAAGACATGTGCCCAGGGGCCTCACGGGACCATGATCCGGCCCTGGCCAACAGCACGGGTGGCTGGGGGGAGTTCCAGAACACGGTGGGGGGGAGGGGAGCAGCATAAGACAATGAGTGACCTTCCCCTGAGTGAAGATCGCCTCAATACAGGGAGGTGCGAGGAGGGGTAAAGCCTATATGGAGGGAGGTTTTGATGGCCTACTCATGCATACAGAGGTCAACTCTCCTGGTAATAGCTTATCAGAGTTGTGTCTGTGCTAACATGCTAATGTGTAGGGGAGTGAAGCGGTTAGCCCGCTGTGTTACAAACCCGGTGACCCGAGTTTGATTCCCGCTCATGGCCTACACCAGTAACGAATATGTGAACTTGTCCTGGGGCTCCCCTTGGTCGACTCGGTCTCAAATGACGATCTGATACAGAGTGTAAACATTGCCACTAGGGAGACAAAGGCGCCCCGGCGTGGTGTTGACCACCCACCCCTCGTGTGCCGTGCTAGCCTTCATAAGTGCTACTCACTAACAGTACTTGCCCCATCATTCTGTTAAGGCTATACAGGGGATCTTTGTTTTGTTTTAGTTTGAACCAAATTAACATAGCAACTAGACTAGAAGAGTGTGGTCTTTGGGACAAGGCAATGTTCCCCTCTGCCGATCCGAAAGCTACCTAGAATGCACCGTATCATGCCAGACCTCACAAACTAAGCAGGTATCGAGCCTGGCTAGTGCTTGGATGGGCGCCCCACCGCGCGTAGCTAGCGCCATACGTTAAAGACCACAGGGCTGAGTGGTGGACAGTGGGAACTTGTGAAACAAAAGCCATTGTTGCACTGCAATAGGTTTTACCCTTTCAAACAATAAAACAGGAGGTTTTAAGATGTTCAAACAACAATTAAGGAATCAAGTCTGCATTAACCACACGTACTTGTGGTGAACATGCAAACAAACATGCTCCGATAATATATGCATTGTCTTTGAAACTGATTGGCCTACACCTTTTTTTGGCCTTGTCTCACCACCAGTGTTAGACCAGAGAACGCCAAAAGGTGAACAGTACAATGGTAACACTCTGGCAATAGGTTTTGCCACAAGTACGTGTGGTTAATGCAGACATGTGCCCAGGGGCCTCACGGGACCATGATCCGGCCCTGGCCAACAGCACGGGTGGCTGGGGGGAGTTCCAGAACACGGTGGGGGGGAGGGGAGCAGCATAAGACAATGAGTGACCTTCCCCTGAGTGAAGATCGCCTCAATACAGGGAGGTGCGAGGAGGGGTAAAGCCTATATGGAGGGAGGTTTTGATGGCCTACTCATGCATACAGAGGTCAACTCTCCTGGTAATAGCTTATCAGAGTTGTGTCTGTGCTAACATGCTAATGTGTAGGGGAGTGAAGCGGTTAGCCCGCTGTGTTACAAACCCGGTGACCCGAGTTTGATTCCCGCTCATGGCCTACACCAGTAACGAATATGTGAACTTGTCCTGGGGCTCCCCTTGGTCGACTCGGTCTCAAATGACGATCTGATACAGAGTGTAAACATTGCCACTAGGGAGACAAAGGCGCCCCGGCGTGGTGTTGACCACCCACCCCTCGTGTGCCGTGCTAGCCTTCATAAGTGCTACTCACTAACAGTACTTGCCCCATCATTCTGTTAAGGCTATACAGGGGATCTTTGTTTTGTTTTAGTTTGAACCAAATTAACATAGCAACTAGACTAGAAGAGTGTGGTCTTTGGGACAAGGCAATGTTCCCCTCTGCCGATCCGAAAGCTACCTAGAATGCACCGTATCATGCCAGACCTCACAAACTAAGCAGGTATCGAGCCTGGCTAGTGCTTGGATGGGCGCCCCACCGCGCGTAGCTAGCGCCATACGTTAAAGACCACAGGGCTGAGTGGTGGACAGTGGGAACTTGTGAAACAAAAGCCATTGTTGCACTGCAATAGGTTTTACCCTTTCAAACAATAAAACAGGAGGTTTTAAGATGTTCAAACAACAATTAAGGAATCAAGTCTGCATTAACCACACGTACTTGTGGTGAACATGCAAACAAACATGCTCCGATAATATATGCATTGTCTTTGAAACTGATTGGCCTACACCTTTTTTTGGCCTTGTCTCACCACCAGTGTTAGACCAGAGAACGCCAAAAGGTGAACAGTACAATGGTAACACTCTGGCAATAGGTTTTGCCACAAGTACGTGTGGTTAATGCAGACTTAATGACTTGCAGAAGGTATCTATTTGGTGTTTCAAAATCTTAACACCTGTTTTTTTGCCAGAAAGGGAAAAATCTATTCTTATTTTTCATACTTTGTTACTGCCAAGAAGGTCCCATGATAGAGGACCTCTGACACAACACTCGCCTCCTGTTTGGTGACCGAGCGAATGGGAAGCAACGTTCCACCGACCTTCTGGATCATGATGGTGAAGGGGCCCAGCATGGAGAAGCCGCGGGCAAAGTACATGATGTTGCACCAGCCCAGAATGAGCGCAATCGACATGAAGATCACCTCCACGTCGTTGGTTAGCACCCGCAGCACCACGATCACCAGCACCAGGACGCTGTAGCACATCCTGCTCACAGCGAGGAGTAGAAACTCTCCAGTAGCAGTGTGTGACTGCGGTCATCCAGAACAGACCATACAACGTATAACGACGCAATGCCCCAATCCACAAAATATGAAGGAGATATCACGGCGATAATACACTCCACTGCTCCTGATGCGGTTGTTTGGCTTGACCACCTGAATGTGAAATTGTAGGATCCGGAGAAATATCCACGTGACCATGGGGAGAGACACACAAACTACAAATATACAGGAGGCGTCAGGGTCGGGATCAAACCCACGACCTCCTGCATAACAGGCGAGGCAATTAACATCTCGCTACCGCAGCACCCTAAATTGGCTCGCGTGCAGGAGCCAGGCGCGTTGCTCCATCGTGGGATGGTGCAGCGAACAGCTGGCAGAGGCCTCTATCCTGCAGTGTTTCTTGTCACGATTTACTAAGCACAGGGCTAAAGACTCAAAGTGCCTAGTGGCCAGCAAACAAACAGCACCACCACGGAATGTTTTGTTCACAGCTAACGCTGACGCTAACACATTTGCGCGTGTGTGCCAGCTACAGAGTGATTAACTCTGCCACGGGGGTCCGCGATCTGGTGGATATCTGAGCCAGTCCGGATATAAAGGAGGAGGGTTTGAGCAAAATGGTGCTTATACTTCGGCCGTGAATAAAATAAGATTAACGTAATCAAATGCACATGACGACGTAAGAGATTGGTGCCGGAGAGATGTGGCACTTCTACTTGAGCATATTGGCACTACGAGACAGAGAAGAAAGTGGAAACAAATGACGAAATGTGCAGTGGACACACTACGGGGCTATCTGCCCATGGATGGTGATAATGAAAGAGCGATTAAGTTAGACATCTTTAATTTGCTAGAGACGCTGGGAGAGATATTTACGGAAATTTCCTGGAAATTAAAGTAGTTGTTTTGTGCCACAGACTACTTTACCCAACATCACAGTCCTAAGCCACAAGGATACAGGGCCTCGCCGAACGTGCAACATAAGGGACGAGATCGAGGACGTGGCATATGTTGGACCGAGGCTTGGGGGCGTCTGTCATGGTGGGGGGTTGGCCATACTTCACCACGCTAGTCAGTGCGGGCTGTACGTATGTATGCACGTTGAACTTCTTTCGCACCGTGCGTAGCCAATCACACTTATCAGAGGTGCGGGGGAAGGACAGCAGACTAAACACAAAAACAGCAGCTTTTAAAGAAATGCGTTTTCAATCGATATGATTTAAAAGTGCATAGGTCCCAGTGGCTTCCTGATGTGGGCGAGTAGATTTACTATCACAGGTGGCGGGGGCCCTGTGTGTGTCTGTAAACAGCCGGGGCCAATTCAGAACGTTCTGCAGCAGCTGATCACATTGCTTTCACGGAGAGTGCCGCTGTCGAGAGGGACAAAGTGGATTTTACACCAACAAATCAGATGACAACGAATCCAAAACTGTCAGTGACGTTAAAAACCCTCATCACAGCACAGAAGCTGGAGTAATTTTTGAGCCGGTCCAAGCCTGAGCAAAGAGAACCAAACAGAAATCCCAGCAAAGACAACCGCATTGCAGATTAAATGAGAAATATTCCATGAGTATGCTGTATAATCTTTTAAATTAATCAGCTGCAACGAAAATGTCGGTTTGGACAAATTCCGTTTTAAAAACTTTATGGTAATTCACATTCTTGGTTCTTTCGGTAAAGTCACGTAGAAGGGAAATAATAAAATAATACACATAAAACAATAAAATTATCCGGACGTTTCCATTGCAACACAAGCAATCATCATCAGGTGTGAAAACGATAGCTTTCTTGCTGTGGTTTGTGAGAATTTATAGTTACATTTTTATTATTTTATTATTTCCCTTCTACGTAACTTTACCGAAAGAACCAAGAATATGAATCCCTGCAGTCACGAAAGCTTTACATCTAAACTTGATGGTAAGTTTAAGGTTGGGATGGCTACATTTTCTGTTTGAGTTGGTGGACTCAAAGGCAACGTGGCCACGCATTCAGTTTTTTTTAGCAGCTGGTCTGGACAAGGCTGTGAGTCTTTGTACATGCCAATGCCGCACACCTCCGTGTGTTGTTACAATCGATCTGGTGGAAGTGAATTGGGCTCGTTCAAGCGAATCTCGCACAGCTAAAGTACGTATGTCAAGGTTACTATGACAGATTTGAGACCCGAGTAAAAAGTCCACTTTTATGTGTGATCAGTCGACCAGTATGGAATCATATACACGACTGATACAGGACAGAGGCGCTGCTCACACACACTGACGTTACGTGATGCAGAGTAGCTGCTGTGCGTCAAGTCCGCGAGCATGTTTTGTGTGGAGATGGGGCCCTGGTGCGCAGGCCTACACCACGCAAAAACCAAAGCACTCACATGATTGCGTGGAAGGGCCCTCCTGTCACTGTATTCCCAAAGTATTTTTTCGGGCCGTTTTTCATCAGGTAAAGGATCTGGAATATACAAAGCAACAAGCGTACCAAAAACATCACGTTCATGCACATCGATGTGTAGTGTAATAGCGCTAGCTGGTGGACGGCAGTGGCAACTGTGGTGGACAGACAGTGCACACGCCGGTGAGGGTGTGCACGGTGTGTTAGCAGAGTGGAGAAACTAGGGCACGGGTCACAGAGGACCCCATCTGGAGGCCCCTGTAACCGGCCAGTAGGTTCGAGAAGGGAGGTGTGGCCAGGACGGAGCCAGGCCATGCTGGTAGCATAAAAGGAGCCGAGAGAGGGAGCTCGAGGCGGCCGGTTCTGGGAGTGGACTCGTCTCGTCGTTGCTGTCATTGCTGTCGTCTCGTCGCCGTCGCCGCTCACGTCTTTTATTGCGCTACGAAGGATAGTAGTTGGCTATCTCAGTCAGCGCCGTCAGATTTAGACGACCTAGTGTTGTGTACAGGCTAGGCTAAGCTACTGTGCAGAGTTCGTGGACGAGACCATGGAAGTGGCTAATAAAGAAGGTGCCTCCTATAAACTCTGTCTCTGAATCGTTGACACTACAGATGCATATATACACAGGTATTTGATATTTTAGCGGATAGACAACTTATGAGCACAAATAGCATATTTCCACATCTTATGCCAGATTATTAATGAATTAATTCACACTTTTGTCCTGAATGTGCTAATGATTTGTCACGTGACCTCTGACGCGCACAGTAAGGGGCAGCACTCTCTCACCCGCCCACCCTACTACAGTGAGTGATGCTCGTCACCCCACAGCTTAGAGCTGCCATTGATTGGCACACATTACAATCATTTTGGCCATAGGTCATTTACGACCGAGTTGAGAACATCACCTCGCGGCACCTGAGAACCTGGTCTAAGAATCGCAGGCTGCTAAAACTGCCCGGATTTCAACCCCACCGGGATGTCAGCGATGCTGCCTCAGCGCTCTTGACTTTTGAGCCGCTCGGCCACCTCGTTTTGCATGAATATTTATGTTGAGAGTGGACATCGCACTTTCGCCGATTTTCACCGTACAATTGGAGCAGTCTAATTCTGTTATCGTGTGCTCACTCAATGTTAAAATGGAATTGAAAAAAAATAATGTAATCTACCCGTGTGTTCATCATTTCTCCAGACTGAAGGAACTAATGAAAATAGTTTATCCAAGTTTTTCCTCAGTGTGTGTCTCTCTCTCTTGGAGGTGCAGAGGAAAGACAACAAACTAAACACACAGCAGTTCAAACAAATGAGCTCTTAATCTAGATTTAAACATCTGGAATTGCATGCAAACCTTGGGATGGAAAGTGGAACACGTGGATTTTTTTACGTACGCAGGTAAATACATCATCAAAACTGCTCCGGAACGTATGTGGGCTTGGTCAAGACGTGCCATCACTGCTAGAGAGGGGCAGTGGCTGATGGCCGAGACTAATAATGGAGCGGCAGCCCATGGACGGAACGCGTCTGAAAGAGGACGTCCACCGTGGAGATGGATGGATGTCGTATTTGCAGGATGATGAGAGGCGGTGGCATGTTGGGGAGGTTTTCATCCAGCAGTGGATTATTCATGGCTGATGATGATGAAGATAACATGAGGCAGGAGGATGCAGTACGTTGCAGAGTGGAGGGGAAGAGGTGGAGCGGCCGTGCTCGTGTAAGCGATGACAGCAACAAGGTGGAAGAAGCAGTGATTGTTAAACCAACCTCCATGATGAAGATACCAACCTCCGTAATGAAGATGGCGATGGCTCCCAGCACCGTGATGATCTCCCCCATGAGACGAACGTAGTCCCATTCGCTCTCGTAGGAATCCTGAGAGGCAGACCAGATGGCAAACACGGTCGAGCGAGTGAGTGCTGTGAACACCTGCGAACAATGTTACGATAGCCCTGCTGATGAGCAAAGGTCACTTGAGGTTTATGGAACTCTCAATAACTCTATATATCTCTATATAACTCTATGGTTCTCTATGCAATTCTATGGATCTCTATGTAAGTCTATTAATTTCTACATAACTCTATGTAACTCTATGGATCTCTATGTAACTCTATGGATCTCTATGTAACTCTATGGATCTCTAAGTAACTCTATGGATCTCTAAGTAACTCTGTGGATCTCTAAGTAACTCTATTGATCTGTATATAACTTTAGGGATCTCTACGTAACTCTATAGATATCCATGTAACTATGGATATCTACCCAATTCTATGGCTCTGTATGTAACTCTATGGATCTTTATCTAACTCTATGTAAATGTCACCAGTGCCAACGCTCTGGGCTATGGTTCTCCCTATAACAGAGCCGTTTAGTCCACTGGGGGCCTTTCCAGTCTGAGTCTAAGCTGTCTTCATCATTAGCTATGAGCTATCCACTGCCGGATGAAGGCCTCCCTATTCCGTCGACATCCCTCATGGTCATGTGATGCATTCTTAAACGTTAGCTGTATGTATGTTGAACCTCTTTCGCACCGTACATATCCAACTGTGCAATTCCGGGATGTGTGGAAAGGGCAACAAACTAAACACAAAAGCAGTTGTAAAGATATGAGTTTTCAATCTAGATTTAAAAGTGTATAGCGCCAGTAGCTTTCTAATCTCAGAAGGAAGCACATTCCAAACGGCCGCAGAAGTGCATCTGAAAGTGTGCGTTGCAGTGACCATCTTTATTTAATGGCTAGCCAAAAGCCACTGCGAAGATGACTGGATTTTGCGTAATGGTTCATGTTCCTTGACGAGATCACCAATGGTAGTGTTTCATTTGTGGCAAGCACTTTGTGTGTAGAGATCTTAAAATGCATTCGTTCGGCAACCGGAAGCCAATGCAGCTTGGCGAGCACTGTACAGACGCAGTCGGATCTTGCAGTTCCCATCACAGCACGTTCCACAATAGTTATTTGTACAACGCTGCAGCTTGCAGTTTGAGCTGATGTCATCGCTTCAAACTCGACGTCTTGCTGAGCACGTTCCCATCTCGTGCTGCCGCTCCGTCGTTCGTCTCGACCACCGGCTATCGTCCAGGCCTGGATACGACGCGTCCTGCCCAAGGTCCACTCACTGAGGCTGACGTTCAATGCGGCATCCCTGAGCCGCCCGTCTTCCCCATTCCACGTATTGGGAGACTCGGGCGGCACCGGGGGCAGCATCATAACCTGGAGCAAAAGCCCCTGGATGGGGATTAAGTAGGGAACTCAAATACGCTTGGCCAGTTAATCACAATGTGAGACTAAGCCCTGGACAATGAGTGACTGGCAAGCAATGTGGACCGGGGGTATGAGAGCAGAGAGCAAAGAGAGGAGGAGGGAGTTGTGGATGCAGTGCTGAAGCGTGGCATGTTATCTGCCATATGACTGGGGACGTTACCTTGTGAGGTTGTCTAATATAGACACCTCGCTGAACATGGCGTGGGCTCGATTCCTTTCACGTGCATTCCTTTCTGCGTCTCTGAATGCAATTACACGCACGCACTTCCCCGTGCTTCTCTGCGCACTTTTGAGCTTTTGTTCGATTTTCTTGGTGAACCATTCATATTTGGGTGCCACGGTGACAAGATGTTAACTACCTATGTCCGGTATACAGGAGGTTGTGGGTTCGATCTAGACCCTGACGCCTGCTGTATATTTGGAGTTTGCAAGTCTCTCTCTTCCCGTGGTCATGCGGATTTTTCTCAGGGTCCTCCGGGTTTTCCCTCCAAGTTTAGAATCAACGTCACGTGTTTAGAGTATTTGACTGCTATAAATTTCCACGTGATAAGCCACTTCGTTGAGCTATCATTTGTGGCCAGGTCACATCGGAAAAAGAGCTACATAGCTCAGTGGGGAACTTACCTGGTAAAATAAAAACCGTAATAAGAAATAGTTCAATATTAGCCGTGCTTGTAATAAACATAAACAACGGCTTCACCGTGCGCCTTATAACCGTGTTATTTCTAACATTGACTCTCTGACGTGAATGCCGTCGGCGTGTGATTTAATTAGGGTGAGATTAAAATACACAGGTGAAATTTGACTGAGGCACTCTTGTGACCTTGCGGCTTGTTGGAGCAGTTTGTGGTTAAGACCCCAGTGGGCCGCGCCCTGATTAATCCTGCGCACGTGTTGCTGACGAACACTGAACGCCGTCTGCATGGAAGTGGACTCCAAAGGGTCCCCGTGTCGTTATTCGGAGCACAGCGTGGGCATCATGGTACCAATTCCCAAACGCTACTTTTGAGTTGCCAAAGCATTTGAAAGCACCCTATGGGATGTGAATCCTCACATGCGGCGACGTACCCTTATTTGCTTGGAACCCATTATGGTGGCGTTGTCGAGCCTGTTCACGTGCTGCAGAGGACGCATGATGCAGCAGACGGTGAAGATGAGGATGTAGAAGATGTAGAGAACGGTCCAGATGAGGAAGTACTTGAAACCGTACACTTTCCACTTGTGGTGGAGGAGCTCTTTGATGGGCGTCATCCCGATCAGGTTGCGGGCCTTGTGTGCAGGCAGTGAGACACGGGCAGAGCGAGCAGTGAGACAAGGGGTGAGATACAGTGCGAGCAGTGAGACACGGGCGCGTTTGACCGTGGGGTTCTGCAGAACAGCCTCCATTTACAGAGGCACAATTGTGCTTCGGATTGACGTGAAGTTGCTCTGGTTCCATAAAAACAAAAAAAGTACTCAATATTAAATTCCTCTAGGGAAATAGACACATGTTTGCAAAAGGCGAGGCACTCAGCCTTGCAGCAAAATGCTGAAAAAGGTTTTTGAACTGTTACTGCAAATCACTCTTCCTCTTTTTTGACGTCACTCAAACGGATCCGAGTGTGTGGGTAGTCCCCGTGGCTGGGCGATATGTGGGGGGCATCTCTCCGGGGCTCAGCTCGTGACGTCGCGACAGTGGCCGTGGGTGGCACGTGGCGTGGGCCTGATAGACGAAACGAGCCCGGACCGCTTTATCGTCGTCGTCGTTCGTGCAAATTTTACATCTCTCACGCTAGCCGAGGAACCACAGGATGAGCTGGCAGGCAGCAGCAGCCACGTGGTGAGCTGGCGTTACTAGCAATTGTCCGAACTTTGAGTTCCTCTACATGTTAAGTGGTTTTCTGCCAATTAATGAGTGTTTTTTTATGCATGTACGTTGAATTTCTTTCACACCACCATACGTAGCCAACCGTGGTAATCGGAGGTGTAGGGCGGGGGAGGTGCGTTCATATGTATGGGAGAAAACCCCCGCGCACGAGGGGGCAACGCTCTATCCCCGTACAGAAGGGACAGATGACATCGGTCTGCACTTTGTTGTACTGCCTTCTCCTGGCGAGCCAGGGTATGGCTCCTTCTGGACGCCTATGGGAAAGGGGATTTCACAACATCTGTGCGGTGATCGACCAAACCCCGCTGCTGCTGCCTCCATAGCGCTGGACTGCAGGACATAGTGCTGGACTTCAGGCCACAGTGCTGGCTTTCAGGCCACAGCGCTGGACTACAGACCATAACGCTGGCTTGCAGGCCACAGTGCTAGACCACAGACCACAGCGCTGGACTGCAGGCCACAGCTCTGGACTGCAGGCCACAGTGCTGGCCTGCAGGCCACGCTCAGTGCAGCTGCGGCATGGCCACGAGAGCTTGCAGGTTCAAACTCACTCCCAGTGAATCAATTCACGCACGCGTCTGTAGTAATGTGCATTTTTAAACCTGAGCAATTATCTCATTTATATAGTAATGAAATAACTATGAGCGCAGTTATTATGTCACAAGCCACACGAGACTGTTGCGGCAAGTGCTGTTAGTGATCACCTATGAAGGCCGGCATGGTACACGAGGGGGTGGGTGACCAACATCATGCTCCGCCGCCTTTGTTTCCCAAGTGGCGATGTTTAAACACACCACACCAGGTACTCAATTGAGCCTGAGTCGACCTAGGGGAGGCCCAGTTCAGATAAATTATCACTGGTGTTGGCCATGAGCTGGAATAGAACTGGGCTGTCGAGTTTGCAGTGCAGTGTGTTAACCGCTACTCTTCCGTTTCCCCTCTACCCGACCGCTCGTGCTTACACACACGCATACACTCACGTGTTTGATGTTGGGCATGCCGCATGGCCCAGCGGAGTGACCGTCATGTGCCATGGATCCACCGCATACGTCGGTAGTTTGTTCATTTGGATGAAATGGGATCGCCAGGAAATCAAAACGAGGAGTGAAATACTTGTATGCAAGTCTAGTAGAGCGCCACATGGATCTCGAGGAGCCCATGCCTCCAGCTTGGCCGGTGGCGGATTAGCTTCCTTGATTAGCTTCACCTATCAGTGTATCGAAGCATGGAGGCTCATGCTGTTGTATATATAGTCCTTTTTCCAAAAATATATATTAATCATAATTCTGCCAATATTTTTAAAAATAATAATCGATCGAGGGTTGGAGGACTGGAAGGACGCACTTGGGGGCAATTTGGAGCATCTGCTTCCATTGATGGCGGGTGGCTTGAGGAAGGGGACAAGAACCAGGCCTTGATGAGACTTTTATTACTAAAATAAAATTAGAACACATACACCGGACAAACAGCTGTTCCCACAGGCTGAGAGCAAAATCAAAGGAATTTCGGTCCTTTGTGAGAAGGCGAGCCGAGGGGAAAGAATTTCAGATATAAGCAGGGACACAACACACACAATTTAGTCTTGCAAGGGGCAGGCTCCGGGGCATGGCCTCGAGATCAACCATGGGTGTCGTGTCTCGCAGAGAGAATGGACGGTGTATTGTGAAGAGCTGAGTTCGCCATGGACCGACAGAGTATCACTGAAAGTTTTATTCTACATTCAACCTTATGTTTTGAGTCGCTTGCAGAATCGAGGATTGCGATAAGTTGTATTGTACTAAGCTATCAGAGTTGTGTAAGAGGTGTGCTAATACAATTTACAAGTTTTGAGAGTGAGTGATCCAGCCAGTGACGAGCAGCTCACAGCAAGAACCCTCTTGGAAGAAGGGCGGAGAGCACGAAAGTTGAGCAACGACAAGGCGAAGCCCTGAAGTAAGAGAGGGAGAGGCACCAGCGGGTGCCCGAGTGAAGCTGGCAGCTGCACGCCAAGGGCGAAAGCAAGGAAAGAGCAAGGGGAGAGAACGGTGCAGTGGAAAGAGCCTGAGCCAGCGCAGCCCTGAAGTAAGGGTGGGAGAGGCACCACCGGGTGCCCGTGTGAAGCTGGCAGCTGCACGATAAAGGAGAGAGCACGGAGCAGGGGAAAGAGCCTGACCAGCCGCCCGTGAGGAAGAGTGTCAGCGCCGGCAAGAGCGCCGTGGGTTCGACCCACACATACACCGACAAGCACCAGCTGGGTACCAAGACAAGAGTGAGGAACGGCGACCAGTGGACGAGCTGCGAGCGCTATCTGACGACGGAATCATCGCGCCAACTCAACCAACCAGCAGTGGAGAGAGCTGGCAACGCCAAGAGGAAGAGTGTTGGCGCATGCAAGAGTGCCGTCTGTTCAATACACACACAAACACACCGTCCCAGCGGCCCTGCTGGGAACCCGAGGTATTTTCAGCACAAGGAACGCCGTATCGCGTAAGCCGCCAAGTCAACAAGTGGCAAAGAAGACACACACACACACAACACGCATATCGGGGCTAATAGATTGTTCCAAAAAGTTATCTTTGTGTTTCAAGAAGGGTTGCCATTCCAAGGTGGTGCGTTAAATATCAGCTGATCGTGAAAAGCATTGCTGCCCGTCGAGTTACATGAATACGATTGTTTAGAAGTATTTTAGTCATTCGTTTTCGTGAATTGCATAATCTAACCAATGAATTAATTGAGGTCTACTTTTGCTTTCGGGACATGTTTCTTTATTACTGTTCGTATGAATATTGTCACATTAATTTTTAAGGACTTTTTCCCATCGCCGTGTATGCTCGCTTTACTCTGAGGAATTAACCAATTGTTCTGTTACCCAGTTAACAAACGTAACCATTGAGGGTTATCAATGACATTCCTAGCATAAGAGTTCGCATATTAGAGTGTTATGTTTTTGTTTAGAGATTAAAGTTGCTTAACACAGAAGAGTCTGAGTGGTGCCTTCCTAAGTTCATGCATAATAATCTTAATTATAAGAACGGTATCCTGCAGTGAGATCTAAATTTTGAGACCTGACATAAAAACACTAAAACACAATCAGTAAAAGTTAAAGCGATAATCATTGTATTATCCTGATTGATAAGACAACCCTAGACAACGAAGCCGAGTTTAATCAGCATACTTACATCACACTTGCTTAACTTAATACAATTACACCTTCTTTTATTGTATTATCCCGATTGATAATACAACCCTAGACAACGAGGCAGAACCTAATTACCATAATTGCAAACATTAGCATACTAGCATCACTTGCATAACTTCATACAATTACACTTTCCTAAGTAGCATATGATAATTTGCATAATTACATAAGTAGCATAATTTAGGATAATTACACATTTTTTTATTTTCATTTAATTTGTCTTATTTTGATAAATTTTCAAGACCCAATATATACAACAATGCCCTATTGTATAGTACATGTTGCCAATCTGCCCTTGAGGAAAATGTCCGTCATAAACTTATATTAACTACATCATGGGACCTCATTTGCCAGCACCAAAATATGATCATCGGTTTTCCCCTTTTTTCTGGCAACAAAATAGGTGTTAAGATGTTAAAACACCAAACTGAAACCTTTTACAAGGAATCATGTCCGCATTAACCACAATACTTGTGGTCAGAATGCAAACAAAAAACATACTCTGATAATATATGCATTGCAGTCCCTTCATCCTGATCACGACTGCAATGGCTTCATCTGCTATGTGTCGTGGTGCGGTGGTGCCAGTGGACAGCTTCCATCCCGGCTAGCAGGCGGTCAGACTGTGTGTGATGACCGACTGGGGTGTCGTCGTGGTGTCTCCGGCCCAACCTCTACATGGCACTTTCCCAATATTCTGCACAGGCCACCACCACTTGTGTGGCGTTGGCATGGCCAAATCTGGAGGTAGTGCATTGTGGATGCTGCAGGGCATCTCAGGAGATGATCCACGGTTTTTCTTTTTCTGACAATCACACTTGGTCGCTTGTTGTGTGGGAGCCCCCCCCCCCCCCAGGATTTCATGAGAGAGTTGCAGCATCTGTAGAGACTCACTCTCTTCAGTCTGTATAGGCTCCGCCACGTGGGTTATTTGGAATCGGGAGCCAGATGCGAACTCCTCACTGGGGGGTAATTCCTCGCCTGTGCCCCACCACCCACTGGAGTGGTGGGTAAGCTCTGAAAAAGCTCATCGGATTTCCTGGGTTCGTAGAGCAGTGCCACTGCTCCCCTCCGCATGGTTCCAATATTTTTGAAAACAGATCCCAAGTTAAATTTGTAAGGACGTTCTATGAAAAATGCTACGCACAGATGCCTGTGCCCCAGGCGTCTGTGGAGGTAAAATAATAACAGTCTGACGGTGATTTAGCGCCGTGTCTAAACTGGGCACTCACCTCTTTGTTTTTGCTGGAGGTGATAATTTCCAAGATCGAGTTTTTGTCTCCCCACGTGTCGATGTCCGTGAGGTCGTAAATGGCTGATCTGACGGGGCCGCAGTTCCAGTAGATGTTTTTCCTCTTCTGCATGAGGTGGTTGAACATCTGAGGGAAACGCAGAAACCGTCTCCTCTCAGCGCCATTGGGGGAAGGGGTGGGGAGGCATCGTCGAGGCTCAATCCGAGCACAGGAGCTGCAGCGGCCACAGCTGGCACCACGAGACCGCGGGCCGCGGCCTGTGCGCGGACAAATGCGCGACCACCACCCCACCCCGCACGTAACCAGCGGGGGGATATGTAAAAGCATTTTTTTGGAAGACAACAAACGGTGGATGAGCAGCCACCCCCTCGATTCGATCTGACCCGCATGCCCGGCGGCCAACGTCGCGAGCAAGAAAGGCGTTGACGTCGCACCTCGCGCAACATTGACTGGTGCCGCGTGTTGCCGGCCCCTCATGACGATTTGGGCCTTTGGGCTGGTAGCACTCAGGAAAGTTGTAAAAAAAAACAGAAAGTCCCGCTTAAAAAAATCAGAATCAGAATATATATATTTGTTCTGGAGGAATCCGATGAGCTATAAAGCTGTTTTTCCCGTCTTTATAGAACCTGGGTTACCTGGGTTCGTAGTGCAGTGCCACTGCTCCCCTCCGCATTGCTCCAATATTTCTTAAAGTAGATGTTAAACTTGTAATGCCTTTATATTAAAAATTCTTGCAAAAAATGTAGTTGACAAACACTTTAAATATGTGGTTCTGATAAGTTTAATATACATAATAGTTTTTTTGGTAATTTAAGGTGTTAATGAAAAGTATGAAGTCATATAAAAGTATGAAGTCATACTTTTGTATGAAGTCATACTTTTCAGTAATTAATTTCAAGTTCTTCCAGCACATAGGCAATCTGAGAGCAATATCAAGACAACATCATCATAATATTTATTCATACTGGAGGAATCCGATTAGCTGGGAAGCTATTTTTTATCACAAACGTCAAACCTCACTGCTCATGCGCTGAAGGTATTTACTTAAGAAAACGTTTACTCTCCATCATGGAACTCAAACAGGCAGCATAATAATTCGCCACTGATGTTAGCAGCAGGCAGAATTTGGACTCACGGGCCTCAGAACGTTACAGCAGCTTCCAATGCAAAACACACAAACAGGAGTGCAAAGCTTTGTAAAGGTAAGAAAATCACGGCAACAAAAAATACACAAAATTTGAAATAAAACGAAAAACTCACAGCCAGATTCCCCTCGGCGGCCGCGAGCTTGAGCGGAGAGAACCCTTGGGCGTTCTGGATGGCCTCGAGCGAGCGCCGCTGGCCCTCGTGCACCAGCGAGATGAGGAAGTCGTACATGTGCACGGCGAGCACCCGGTCGGGGTGCAGCACCAGCACGTGCAGCACCGTGTTGCCTGCATGCGGGAAACAGGGTGCCAGCATCATAGGGGCGGTGGGCGAGGGTGGCGTGTGCGACAACAAGCTTCAAGTCTTGTTTTGTGTGACCAGGTGAGCACATCATTAACCAGCTGAACTATTTGTGTTTTACCTGGTAAGAAGGCCCACTGGGCTACATATTTCGTTTTCAGAAGCGACCTGGCCATCACAAATGATAGCTCAACGAAGTGGCTTATCGCGTGGAAATTTATAGCAGCAGCCAAATACTCGAAACGCGTGATGTTGATTCAATATGTGGAGGGAAAAAAAACGAAGGACCCGGAGAAAAATACACGCTACCACGGGGAGAGCAAGAGAAGCGCAAACTTCAAATATTCTGGTGTCAGAGTCGAGATTGAACTCATGACCTCCTGCATACGAGGCGATGTAGTTAACATCTCGCCACCGTGGAGCCCTCATGAACCAGGATACTCGTCTTATCTATTAAAACTGACTTGGGTCACCACAATTACAAAAGAAATATTGTTCGAAAAACAAGTGCAGTAATGAAGCAAATAGAAATCAGCGCAAAAATAACCAAATAAGAAATTGCAGCAAGGATCAAACTAACAATCAGAGCAACGACAAAATAGAAATTGGAGCAAAGAAAAGTCGGTAAACTTATACCCCAAAACGTTGCGCATCGTGGGGATTAAGTTCTTAAAAGTTCTTAAAAATTGGCACAATCGGAAAATGTGCAATCCGAAAACTGGAATCGGAAGCGTCGGGTTTGGTTCATGGTTCGTAATACGACACCACTCTACATCAACCCAAAACATGAAACAGGAAGTATGTTTGATGTAAAATATTTCTACGGTGTTAAATATAACTTGTACAGTCAATGCCTCACTGAACGCTGGCAAAACGTGACCTCTTCTTGGTTCTTTCGGTAAAGTCACGTAGAAGGGAAATAATAAAATAATACAAATAAAACATAATAAAATAATTCTCACGACGTTTCGGCCACAACGCAAGCAGCCGTCCTCAGGTGAAGAACAGGTCTGTCGGAAAGACAGCGTCTGAATGAAACACCACCAGGCTAAGAACCAAATATGAATCCCTGCAGTCACGAAAGCTTTAAATCGAAATTTAACACGTGACCTGTGATCAACGATAGGCTGTGTGGGAGACAGAATGGATAAATGACGGAGACAGGATGGATCGAGATGGAGACAGGTTAGAGACGAGATGGAGTCGAGATGGAGACAGGATGGAGACAGGACGGCGTGCATGTTCTTCCAAAGCAGCATCATTGTGAGCAGTACAGTTAGAGTAAAGTGCTTCTCTACGATGCGTACAGGAATCCCGCGAGTGGTCGAACCACAGGGGACACGATTGGTGAACTATGCCTCAATACATTTGGCACGTACTGCATAGTCAAATCCGTGATGTAAAATCCCGCAATAGGCAAGGTTTTTTGGGCTGCCAAGGGGGCCAGATGTTAACTACCTCGCCTGGTATACAGGAGGTCATGGGTTCGATCCCGACCCTGATGCCTGTATTTTTGGAGTTTGCATGTCTCTCTCCCTGTGGCCACATAGATGTTTCTCCGGGTCCTCCGGATTTTCCCTCCACATTTAGAAACACACGTTTCGATTATTTGGCTGCTACTATACATTTCCATATTATATGGTTCTTTCGGTAAAGTCACATACATAGAAACAAAAGTGATAAAAAAATATCACGACGTTTCGATCGCAACACAAGTGATCGTCATCAGGAACAGGGAGGTTCGCCTCTGAAGGCAAGCTGTTTATAAAGGTTTAGAGATGAGCAGGGCAGCTAATGTTAATGTAGGAGAAAGCCCAGACACCAGCAGTAGGTCTACACCAATAAAAGCATTGCACCTCGCTCCACACACCCACACAGATGACGGTGGAGGTTGACAAGAAAACACAAATCAAGTAATGACCCAAAGTGGTTGATGACATCTTGTATAACCATCATCTCGGTTGAAATTGTGTCTGTAAATAGGGATGGCTTCATGAACGAATCTTTGTTGATAGCCAGTAGGCTTGAAAAGTACCATCGTCTTAGAGAAATCACATTCGTGTGAGCCAGCTGTATTAAAATAATGATCCGCCACGGCAGAAGTATTGGTCCTACCGTGTTTCAAATCTGCCTTATGCTCACGAACACAGACCGAGACATGTTGCTTAGTTTCCCCAATGCAACTACTGCCGCAGATACAGCTTAGTTTGTAGATGCCGGGATATTGCATGTCAGGAATCTTGTCCTTTACAGATGGGATCAGATCACACATTTTATGCACTGTGTTAAATCGGACTTGGATCTTGTGTTTGTTCATGATTTAGGAAATGTTTTTGGTTACCTATGCTAGGTATGGCAATGTGATGGTTTTGATTGGATCCTCAGATGTCTCCTTTCTCACGGTTGGGGTGATGGCTTTGTGGATTGTGTAGTCAGAGTATCCATTCGCCTTGAGTGCTTGGTGTACGTGGATGAGTTCACTGGTTAGGTGTTCATGGTCAGAGATACATTGAGGTCTATGGTGTAGAGTTTTCATGAGGGAATTCTTCTGGGATGGGTGGTGGTGGGAATCAGGTTTTAGGTAGGTGTCCGTATGGGTTACTTTCCTGTAGACAGAATGGCTCAATGAGCCATCAGGTCTCTTTTTGATTAGGGCATCCAAGAAAGGTAGCATGCCATCCTTTTCTACCTCCATGGTGAATTTGATGGCTGGGTGTATGGAATTGATGTGATTGAAAAATTGGTTCAGAGCCGGTCGGCCATGTGGCCAGATGACAAATGTATCATCCACGTACCTCTTCCACAAGGACGGGCGTAGAGTGGATGCCTGGATGGTATCCGTCTCAAATTTGTCAATGAAAATATTGGCTACAAGTGGAGATAAGGGAGAAGCCATTAGGGTGCCTTCAGTTTGTTTGTAGAATGTTTTATTCCAAGTGAAGTATGTATTGGTGAGGCAGTGTCTCATCAGGGCCGGTACATCAGCATGCAATCCTTGTTGGACCAATTCGTCAATGATCGCAATGGTATCGTGCACAGGAACTTTGGTGAACAAAGAAACTACATGGAAACTAACGAGCAAATCACCTGGGGACAGTGAAATGTCTTTCATAGACGATACCAGGTGAGCTGAGTTAAGTACAGAAGAGGTGGTCTTACCAGTGAATGGCTGCAAGGTCACAGACAGATATCGGGCCAATGGTGGAGACGATGGGACGGTATTTGAAAAATTAAGTTTCCAGAAACTTCAAAATAGATTCAGGACGATAATTGCTTGCGTGTGGAAACAGCCGAGGAAAGACGCCAAACAACAACTGCAAAAGCAATGATGATCCACTACATTTCTCGGTCATTGTCAATGCCTTCTGTTTGCTTTCTAACCTTTCCCTCTCTCACCAATTTCACCGCACTATCCTAGTTAATGCATGAGGCTCAGCATCATCATCGTCATCATCGGCTGTGATGTGCCCACTGCTGGATGAAGTCCTCCACAAGACGTTGACATTTCTTCTTGTTTCGCCATCTATCCCAGCTCGTTTAATTTCTCCATCTCCACGGTGGACGTCCTCTCAGATGTGTTCCCTCCTCTTTGTCATGAGTCTGGACCAGGGGCCATCATTCGCTTCCAGCGAGCGACGTGTCTTGCCCTAGCCCACGCACACAGTCTGTTGTTCTCCTATAGCACAGTGGTAGTTGCGTTCCTGAAGAACACCGCGTTATCGAAAAATTTAGTTTTATAAATCATATAATATAGGGTTAAGCACAGTCCACGATAACACGATAGATGCGTACACAGGCTGAACGAAGACTAAAGCCGCGTGGGTAGTATCTAGAAGCATCCAGCAGCATCCCAATGCCTTACGTGATGCTACGCCGAGGCAGCTGTAAAACCGCTTATTCTTACTCGCGCGACGTAGTTCTGTTCACTAAATCGCGTTATATCCAATTCGCGTGATCAAAACACGCAGTGTTATAGGAGAACGGACTGTACTTGAGATTATCTGACCATGAACCCAGCAACAGCCAGCGGTCAGCGCGTGTCGGTGCATGCGGAAAGCTTAGACGCAGGCACAGGAAAAGAACCACGCCGCGACAATTTGATTTTGCAGTTTGCTGCCGTCTGCTGCCCGCTAAGCGGCACTAACAGTGGGGCGCTACGGTGGTGCCAATAGCGACGGGGTGGAGCGCCAAGGGAGGGGCGCTGACCGAGGGAGTCCTGCGTGATGAGGGAGGCTCCGTGGTCCATGAGCAGCTTGACGATCATCTCGTTCCCTGTGCAGGCCGCGAATGACAGCGTGTACTCGCCTGTCAGCACAGTCACACGCACGGCCAGCGATCACTCTCGGGTGACAACGGTGGTTATGGTAATGATGACGGTGGTTATGATGATGATGGTGGTTATGGTGATGATGACGGTGGTTATGGTGATGATGGTGGTTATGGTGATGATGACGGTGGTTATGGTGATGCTTATTATGATGACAGTGGTTATGATGATGATTGTGGTTATGGTAGTGGTGATAATGATGATAGCGATTCTGATGGTGGTGACGACAATGGCGATGATGATGATAATGATGGTGGTGATGATGATAGTGATGATGATAATGATGGTGGTGGTGGAGATGATGATGATAGTGATGATGGTGAGTGATGGTGGTCGTGGAGATGATGATTGTGATTGTGATGCCACTCACTAAGTAATCGTCACCCACGGCCAGCATCTTCCTAACCTAACGAGACGAGTCCTGCCCAGGCCCAGCCTGCTCTTAACCTGGTTTGAGTGAAGTAATTGCCCTGCGTGTCTTCCCTTTTGAGAGATGGAATGATTACCCTGCGTGTGTTCCCTACTGTGCGAGACTTCATCTCTCACGCTGCATATTTTCCAGAACGTTGCGAGGCTGTCCTTGCAGTTTGGCACTCCCATCAGAGTGCAAGGTACCCCTACAGTGAGGGAAAAAAGTATTTGATCCCCTGCTGATTTTGTACGTTTGCCCACTGACAAAGAAATGATCAGTCTATAATTTTAATGGTAGGTTAATTTGAACAGTGAGAGACAGAATAGCAACAACAAAATACAGAAAAACGCATGTCAAAAATGTTATGAATTGATTTGCATTTTAATGAGGGAAATAAGTATTTGACCCCTCTGCAAAACATGACTTAGTACATGATGGAAAAACCCTTGTTGGCAATCACAGAGGTCAGACGTTTCTTGTAGTTGACCACCAGGTTTGCACACATCTCAGGAGGGATTTTGTCCCACTCCTTTTTTGCAGATCTTCTCCAAATCATTAAAGTTTCGAGGCTGACGTTTGACAACTCGAACCTTCAGCTCCCTCCACAGATTTTCTATAGGATTAAGGTCTGGAGACTGGCTAGGCCACTCCAGGACCTTAATGTGCTTCTTCTTGAGCCACTCCTTTGTTGCCTTGGCCGTGTGTTTTGGGTCATTGTCATTTTGGAATACCCATCCACGACCCATTTTCAATGCCCTGGCTGAGGGAAGGAGATTCTCAGCCAAGATTTGACGGTACATGGCCCCGTCCATCGTCCCTTTTATGCGGTGAAGTTGTCCTGTCCCCTTAGCAGAAAAACACGCCCAAAGTATAATGTTTCCACCTCCATGTTTGACGGTGGGGATGGTGTTCTTGGGGTCATAGGCAGCATTCCTCCTCCGCCAAACACGGCGAGTTGAGTTGATGCCAAAGAGCTCCATTTTGTTCTCATCTGACCACAACACTTTCACCCAGTTGTCCTCTGAATCATTCAGATGTTCATTGGCAAACTTTAAACGGGCATGTATATGTGCTTTCTTGAGCAGGTGGACCTTGCGGGCACTGCACAATTTCAGTCCCTCACGGCGTAGTGTGTTACCAACTGTTTTCTTGGTGACTATGGTCCCAGCTGCCTTGAGATCATTGACAAGATCCTCCCGTTTAGTTATGGGCTGATTCCTCACCGTTCTCATGATCATTGCAACTCCACGAGGTGAGATCTTACATGGAGCCCCAGGCCGAGGGAGATTGACAGTTATTTTGTGTTTCTTCCATTTGCGAATAATCGCACCAACTGTTGTCACCTTCTCACCAAGCTGCTTGGCGATGGTCTTGTAGCCCATTCCAGCCTTGTGCAGGTCTACAATCTTGTCCCTGACATCCTTGGAGAGCTCTTTGGTCTTGGCCATGGTGGAGAGTTTGGAATCTGATTGATTGATTGCTTCTGTGAAAAGGTGTCTATTATACAGATAACAAGCTGTGATTAGGAGCACTCCGTTTAAGAGTGTGCTCCTAATCTCAGCTCGTTACCTGTATAAAAGACACCTGGGAGCCAGAAATCTTTCTGATTGAGAGGGGGTCAAATACTTATTTCCCTCATTAAAATACAAATCAATTTATAACATTTTTGACATGCGTTTTTCTGGATCTGTTGTTGTTATTCTGTCTCTCACTGTTCAAATAAACCTACCATTAAAATTATAGACTGATCATTTCTTTGTCAGTGGGCAAACGTACAAAATCAGCAGGGGATCAAATACTTTTTTTCCTCACTGTATCTATAATAATGCTATACTATTGTACCTTGTATGAGTTGAAGTACCTGGTCACGACGGTTACCCCCCCCCCACCATTCCCATCTCCGCAATCCCCTCCCTCGTACGTGACAACCCCCAGATTTGCCCTTGCCATACGAACGTGTAATGCCCACCAATGACTCAGGTTTGTAATTAGGATAAGGGTGCTACGGTGGCGAGATGTTAATTACCTCGCCTGGTATACAGGAGGTTGTGGGTTCAAGCCTGACCCTGGCGCCTGCTGCTGTATATTTGGAGTTTGCGTGTCTCTCCTCCCGTGGTCGCGTGGATTTTTCTCGAGGCCCTCTGGTGTTTCCCTCCATATTTACAATAAAAACACGCGCTTTGAGTATTTTCTCCTTTAAACACTCCGAGAGAATCGACTCCTGGACAATGGCATACATCCGCGGATCGACTCGTCCACGTGAGTCCACGCCTCATCGCCAACACGTGGCTCGTTACAACAGTGACGACAAAAAAGGCGCGTCATGGATGCCAACATATTTATAATTTACGTTGTAAACTGTATCGCACTAATTGCAAAAAGGAAAGCTCTTGCGAAGATCTCATTCCTAGGATGGATCTTTTCAATACTTCATCGCTGATCTCTTACATCTCTAGAATGCATCTCACTGTTCAGCTCTTAGATTCAACAATGTGCGAAGGTGTCCTCACAAACTAAACCTTTTTATTTCACCAGGCAAGGCCCACTGAGCGATGCCCCCCCTCTTCCCCTCGCCCCCTCCCCGGCTCACCGTAGTAGCACTGGCAGCGCTTGCCGGGCAGGAAGAAGGAACCGCAGGCCCGCGCGGTGATGTCGGCTCCGCGGTGCAGCAGCTCCTTCACCATCACCACGTTCTCGTTGGCGATGGCGATGTGGATGGCCGTTTCCCCTGCGTGTGTGTGAGCGAGAGAGAGAGATGGGAGCGGCGCGTGTGGGCACGGTCAGAGACAGGCACCGGACACGCGCGCTCTCGACTTCCCGGGAGAAGGAGGAGGAGGCGCCGTGACCACCACCGCCAGGGGCTGTGGTAGCCTGAGTCGGCAGTTGGTGAGAAAATATTCCACGAGAGTTGAATCCCTGACCGGCAATCATCGTCTGTTGTCTTCTGCCTGCTGCTCTCTATCACTTGTGTCCAGGTCGTTTCTGAAAGAGAGCGATATAGCTCAGTGGGCCTTGCCTGGTGATTTTTTTTAAAGTTTAGTTTACGGGCACACCTTTGCACGTTGTTGAATCTCGGAGAGAGCTGATAAGAGAGATGCATTCAAGAGATGTAAGAGATCAGGGATGAAGTATCCAAAAGATCCATCTTCTCACAAGAACTTTACTTTTTGTAATGAGTGGAATACATTTTACAACGTAAATTATAAATATTTTGGCGTTGATTTACGGACAAGTGATACATTTGAGCCAAATGGTCGTCGAATGAATTAATGATCATGATTTGTGTTTTATAGAGCCACCATCATGCCAGTAGCGTCACAGTGCTTTACACGTAATCAGCAACTGGCATATTACATTTCACGTGTGTAGTTGTCCTTCTCCGCACCTCTGATTAGCATGGTTGGCTACATATGGTGCAAAAGAAGTTCAACATACATACAATACATTGGGAATTGACACCCCCTGTGGTAGCTGGCTGTGTGCGACACAATGATGACTCATCCCCTGGCCTGCAAGTGGGCATTAGTCTGCCAGTAGGGGGAGTGAAGGTTGCTGCCGTGTGGTCTAGCTGAGGGCACCCCGGTGGCATCCGTCTCTGTGCGGCACGAGGGGACAGCACCCGGCCTGCAAGTGGGGATCGTCTAACACGTAGGAGGCTTTCACGACCAATATCCATAATAGAGGTTTTTGGGTTAGATCGCGTAAATATATAAATGTGTCGTTAAAACACACCACCACCCAACACAGCCAACTAGTAAGGGTCGTCACGTAAACTAGTCAGGGTTGTCACGTAAGAGTTGTAACGGATAGCTATTGCCTTAGTGCTGCGTGGAAGCGAATCATCAAATAATACATTATTTAAATGCATGCCTACATAGGGCAGCGTACTTCAATAGGGATTACCGTTGGTAGGGCTATTTTAATACACAATAGACAGGGCTCGCATAATGCACATGCATAATGTACGTTGCCTCAGTAATCACCCCCCACCCCCCACATTGTGCAGGAGCGCAGAAGCATGGTCAACACATCTACGCCTCTATATAAGGAACGAAACAGTAAGACCTCTCCACATATCTGGCTGTCGCCTGATGAAGCTAGTTGTAATTTCTGGCGAAACGTCGTGCACAGATTGTAAATATTGTGGCTTGGCTCTCCAACACACCGGTGTGCTGTACTTGTGACGAATTGGCATGTTCTGTTTACGTGACAACCCTTACTAGTTGGATGTGTCGGGTGGTGGCGGGTTTTAACGACACATTTATATATTTACGCTACCCAAAAAGCTCTATTATGGAAGTGGGAATCGGCCTGTGTGTAATCCCAATGAAGATTGGCGACATTGTAGTAAACACCACGGGTGGCTGCTCACCGCGGTAAAGCTCGCAGGTCATGGGAATGTTGATGATGGCCGGAACGGCGTCCAGCAGCCTCAGAGCAAGCGTGCGGTGGCGGAACAGCAGCGCCACGTGCAGCAGCGTCTCGCCGTCAGGGCCTGCGGCGGCATCGTCAGCGCGGACACAAGAG
Source organism: Lampetra planeri (assembly GCF_965212315.1). Taxonomy (NCBI): domain Eukaryota; kingdom Metazoa; phylum Chordata; class Hyperoartia; order Petromyzontiformes; family Petromyzontidae; genus Lampetra; species Lampetra planeri. Next base: position 860,303 of record NC_136134.1, read on the forward strand.
ACGCACGGCCGCAGATGCACGTGGCGTGTTATTGCTGCCTCGGCGGTGGTGGCGGGGTTGTTGCTGTGACGCTTTATTTACCCGGGAAATTCTCGCCGAGTCTCGATAATCGCGGCAAGTCCTCGCTTATAGCGGGAAGGAGACGGCAACCTTCACGTGATCTTCCTGTTAAAGCAATTTTTTCCCAATTGGAAAACCTGGCAAACTGACGCTGTTAAGAAGGCGATCGAACCCCCGGCGCCTCCTGGCTCCTGGTCAAAGCAGTAAATACCCACTGGGCGACGGAATGAACACATCAGGGACAACAAAGCTGAGAAATAGGACGAGCGACGACACTCATAGTTGAATGCCTGTCCTGGGGCAAAACGCGAGCTACTCAGAGATGTGGACGTAGTCACCCTGCAAGAAACTCGCCTCGCGGACCGCGCCAGCCGTCGAGTCCACATCCACGGGTACCAACTCAATGCAAGCAGGAATAACAAAGACATACCGGCCTAGCCACCTACATCAAGGAAAACCTCGCCAAAGACACAGAAAGACGTACAAGAATACGACCCTTACTCCATAAATGTCAGTTTAACACGTAGCTTGCATTCATTCACACCTGATGACGGTTGCTTGTGTTGCAATCGAAACGTCATATTCTATTATATATTTTCTTTTCTTTCGACGCGACTTTACCGAAAGAACCAAAAAGTCATTACAAATTTCTAAAAGCCACCAAATGACCTCTGGCCCAACATTGCAATGCAGCCTTCAGCGCACCCAACCATCTACACCGGGGACTTTAATAGCCGCCAGCACGTGTGGGGATATTCCAGCAACAACAACAACACTGGGGGAAAACAACTGTCAGATTGGTCCTCCATGCACCACCTAAAACTTGTGCCTGATGCAAAGCTGCCAGGCATACAGTGAGGGAAAAAAGTATTCGATCCCCTGCTGATTTTGTACGTTTACCCACTGACAAAGAAATGATCAGTCTATAATTTTAATGGTAGGTTTATTTGAACAGTGAGAGACAGAATAACAACAAAAAAAATCCGGAAAAACGCATGTCAAAAATGTTATGAATTGATTTGCATTTTAATGAGGGAAATAAGTATTTGACCCCTCTGCAAAACATCACTTAGTACTTGGTGGCAAAACCCTTGTTGGCAATCACAGAGGTCAGACGTTTCTTGTAGTTGGCCACCAGGTTTGCACACATCTCAGGAGGGATTTGGTCCCACTCCTCTTTGCAGATCTTCTCCAAGTCATTAAGGTTTCGAGGCTGACGTTTGGCAACTCGAACCTTCAGCTCCCTCCACATATTTTCTACGGGATTAAGGTCTGGAGACTGGCTAGGCCACTCCAGGACCTAAATGTGCTTCTTCTTGAGCCACTCCTTTGTTGCCTTGGCCATGTGTTTTGGGTCATTGTCATGCTGGAATACCCATCCACGACCCATTTTCAATGCCCTGGCTGAGGGAAGGAGGTTCTCACCCAAGATTTGATGGTACATGGCCCCGTCCATCGTCCCTTTGATGCGGTGAAGTTGTCCTGTCCCCTTAGCAGAAAAACACCCCCAAAGCATAATGTTTCCACCTCCATGTTTGATGGTGGGGATGGTGTTCTTGGGGTCATAGGCAGCATTCCTCCTCCAAACATGGCGAGTTGAGTTGATGACAAAGAGCTCCATTTTGGTCTCATCTGACCATAACACTTTCACCCAGTTGTCCTCTGAATCATTCAGATGTTCATTGGCAAACTTCAGACGTGCTTTCTTGAGCAGGGGGACCTTGCGGGCGCTGCAGCATTTCAGTCCTTCACGGCCTAGTGTGTTACCAACTGTTTTCTTGGTGACTATGGTCCCAGCTGCCTTGAGATCATTGACAAGATCCTCCCGTGTAGTTTTGGGCTGATTCCTCACCGTTCTCATGATCATTGCAACTCCACGAGGTGAGATCTTGCATGGAGCCCCAGGCCGAGGGAGATTGACAGTTATTTTGTGTTTCTTCCATTTGCGAATAATCGCACCAACTGTTGTCACCTTCTCACCAAGCTGCTTGGCGATGGTCTTGTCGCCGATTCCAGCCTTGTGTAGGTCTACAATCTTGTCCCTGACATCCTTGGAGAGCTCTTTGGTCTTGGCCATGGTGGAGAGTTTGGAATCTGATTGATTGATTGCTTCTGTGAACAGGTGTCTTTTATACAGGTAACAAGCTGAGATTAGGAGCACACCCTTTAAGAGTGTGCTCCTAATCTCAGCTCGTTACCTGTATAAAAGACACCTGGGAGCCAGAAATCTTTCTGATTGAGAGGGGGTCAAATACTTATTTCCCTCATTAAAATGAAAATCAATTTATAACATTTTTGACATGCGTTTTTCTGGATTTGTTGTTGTTATTCTGTCTCTCACTGTTCAAATAAACCTACCATTAAAATGATAGACTGATCATTTCTTTGTCAGTGGGCAAACGTACAAAATCAGCAGGGGATCAAATACTTTTTTTCTCTCACTGTATTCCAGACTGCTCGACTCATCTTTGTTTCACGACCCACTTTGGGGTCTTCATTTTCTCCGGTCTACATTGCAGCAGCAGCAGCAGTAGCTTTTGGCTAGCCATTGACCAAAGATGGTCACTACACTGTGTGTTTTCATATGCCCTTCTACGGCCGTCTGGAACGCTCTTCTTTCCAACATTAGGAAGGCACTAATTTCGTCAAAGCTGCTCTTTTTGTTTTGTTTCTTTTCCTTCCCCCGCACCTCTGGTTAGCACAGTTGGCTACGTATGGTGCGAAATAAGTTCAACATACGTACATACAACAGCAGTGGCCAACTGTTTATGTGCTCCCGACAAGTGCTGACCACCTTCCCCCACTCCCAGCACCGCCTAAGTCTCATTCACAATGGCTTCCAATTACTATCAAACAAACTGTAAGCCAAAACCACGCTGGAACCTGCTGAATGGCAACTGGGATGCCTACAGTAGATACATAGAAACCATCATTAACCAGATCCCACCCATCCCCCCAAAAATACAATCGTTTGACCCGACTTCTGAAACTGGCAGCCACCAAGTTTGTACCCCGGGGCTTCAGAAAAAAAAAATCTTCTTCCATTGCTGAACTTCGGAAAGTGACCGGGCTCCTGAGAGAATACAGAAAAAATGAAGCCCCCCCCCCCCCCCACAAAGTGGCTACAGACCTCGACTCCCTTGATGAAGGACGCCTGTCCACTTCTACAGAAGAGGATGTGGACAGCGCCCTGATCCAAACCAAGTCAGGGAAAGCCGCAGGAGCCGATGGGATTTATCCAGAATTCGTGAGTAACATTGTGACCACGGGGAAGGAAGAAGTGGTCAGCAAAGCTGTTTACTAACATCCACTGCACAGCCTCCGTTCCAAACGTCTGGCGCCAATCCAAGATAGTGGGGCATCATCAAGCCAGGGAAACCACTTGACAACCCATGCCACTACCGCCCCATCGCTCTGCTCTCAACAACATGTCAACTAATTAAAACTATACTTTTTTTTATTCGACCAGTTAACACCCACTGAGTTATGCAGCTCTTTTTTCAGAATTGATCTGACCACAAACGACAGCTCAATGACGTGGATTTTCACGTGGAAATTTATAACAGACAAATACTCTTAAGCACGTGTTTCCGGAGAAAAGGCCACACGACCACAGGGATAAAATGCAAACTCCAAATATACAGCAGGCATCAGGTTTGGGATCAAACCCATGATCTCCTGTATACAAGGCAAGGTAGTTAACATCTCGTTACCATGGCGCCCCGAAGGTCATGGAACGCCTCCTGCTAAACAGACCGAGCTCTACCCGAGAAGCAGCAATGCCCCCTCAGCAGGCAGGTTTCCCCATAGGCCGCAAATGCGCTGGGCAGGTTCATGACACTGACCTATCACATCGAGGCCGGATTCCAGGAAGGCCTGACGTCGAGAGCTGCCTTTGTGGACCTCTCCTGTGCCAATGACACAGTGTGGCTCAAAGGGCATGCTGCTAATACTCTCCAAAATCATCCGTTGCGCAAAAACCATGCAGCTAATAAGCTCTATGTCCAGCCAATGACATTTCCGTGTGTACCATGGAGAACAAATCAGTCGCCTAGACACAATCAAAAATGGGCTCCCACGGGGATCAGTCCTCGCACCGGCCCTCTGCAACATGTACACCAGTGACCTCCCTCCCACAAAGCCACTGGCTATTGGTATATGCTGAAGATATGGCCCTGTATTGCCAGGTTAAAGAACTCCGGGACTTTACCGAAAGAACCAAGAAGATGAACTCCGGGACGTTGAGAGGACACTCACTGCAGAGCGAAATAGATTTTGCCAAGACGAAGGTACTCTTCAAACCCACTGGCTATCAGCAAAGATTCGTTCATGAAGCCATCCAGATATATAAACACAGACACAAATTCAACCGAGAAGATGGGTACAAACTCAGCAATCATTGGATGGACGTTATTAACCACTTTAAGTCATAATAGGCTGTGATGTTCCCAACACCTTCCGATGTTAGTTGTTATTTTCGGCTCTCTGATTTTTTACATTAACAGATTAAAATTTCTCACTAACACAGCTACCTCGCGTGCCATCCTTGAGGCTGCTGCTTCACGATCTCCCATTAACATGCTAATCTCTCACATTAACATAGACACCTTGGTGCACTCGCCGTGTAGAAGTCTCGGCAATCTTGCATTGACATGCTATTTTTGCCTGGCAGCCCTCTGATTGGTGGAGAGCCTACCACCGCCATGGTCGCTGCCCACCACTTGCATTGGCATTGGCTGCTGACATTTGGGCTACGCCCATTTCAAACCCTTATTAAGCAGTTTGTCTTTATAAGCAAACCCCCCTTTTCCTGATGACGACCGCTTGTATTGTGATCGAAACGTCATGATATTGTTGTTATTTTTTCTTTCTATCTATCTACGTGGCTTTGCTGAAAAGACCCAAAGAATATGAATTCCTGTAGTCACGAAAGCTTTAAGTCAAGATTTTAGGTCCAAATTGGTCTGTATTACGGTAGGCACCGATAAGGGGTTGACAGGTATGCAACACAGTGGCTTCCTGCACTAGCCCACAATTGAACTTACAGACGCGTGCAGTGAAAACATTCTCCGAGAAGAACACCACCGGCTGTCAGCCAACGAAGCACTCCCACTTACAAAGGCCCTCAACCCCCCCCCACTCACGCGCGTCTGAGCTCCCGCAGCCCCTGCTGGAATCCACTCCAACCCCTACACACCGACGACAGCCCTGCCTCTCGATGGCACAACTCCTGGTTGACTGCAAACGTCACCAATGACTAATCCACTGCTCGATGAAGGCCTGCCCAAGCTGCTGGGAATTTCAAGAAACGTCGGACATCGTGCCGAGCGACACGCAGCACGATCAGACAGCACTACAGAGTCGCACAACTCACCACACTGCTCACCCACACTGCTCACCACACCACACTGCTCACCACACTGCTCACCACACAGCTCACCACACTGCTCACCACACTGCTCACCCACACAGCTCACCACACTGCTCACCACACAGCTCACCACACTGCTCACCCACACTGCTCACCAAACTGCTCACCCACACTGCTCACCACACTGCTCACCACACTGCTCACCCACACAGCTCACCACACTGCTCACCACACAGCTCACTCACACAGCTCACCACACTGCTCACTCACACAGCTCACCACACTGCTCACCACACTGCTCACCCACACAACTCAACACACAGCTCACCAAACTGCTCACCCACACTGCTCACCACACTGCTCACCACACTGCTCACCACACTGCTCACCCACACAGCTCACCACACTGCTCACCACACTGCTCACCCACACAGCTCACCACACTGCTCACCACACTGCTCACCACACTGCTCACCACACAGCTCACCACACTGCTCACCACACTGCTCACCACACTGCTCACCCACACAGCTCACCACACTGCTCACCACACAGCTCACTCACATAGCTCACCACACTGCTCACCACACAGCTCACTCACACAGCTCACCACACTGCTCACCACACTGCTCACCCACACAACTCAACACACAGCTCACCAAACTGCTCACCCACACTGCTCACCACACTGCTCACCACGGAGCTCACCACACAGCTCATTCACACTGCTCACCACCCTGCTCACCACACTGCTCACCCACACAGCTCACCACACTGCTCACCACACTGCTCACCACACAGCTCACCCACACTGCTCACCACACAGCTCACCACACTGCTCACCACGGAGCTCACCACACAGCTCACTCACACTGCTCACCACACTGCTCACCACACTGCTCACCCACACAGCTCACCACACTGCTCACCACACTGCTCACCCACACAGCTCACCACACTGCTCACCACACTGCTCACCACACAGCTCACCACACTGCTCACCACACTGCTCAACACACTGCTCACCCACACTGCTCACCACACTGCTCACTACACTGCTCACCCACACAACTCACCACACAGCTCACCACACTGCTCACCACACTGCTCACCACACAGCTCAATACACTGCTCACCACACTGCTCACCCACACGGCTCACCCACACTGCTCAACACACTGCTCACCACACAGCTCACCACACTGCTCACCACTGCTCACCACACTGCTCACTCACACTGCTCACCCACACTGCTCACCACACTGCTCACCACACTGCTCACCCACACAGCTCACCACACTGCTCACCACACTGCTCACCCACTTCTCACCTCACAGCTCCCCCACACTGCTCACCACACAGCTCACCCACACAGCTCACTCACACAGCTCACTCAAACAGTTCACCCACACTGCTCACCACACTGCTCACCCATTCTGCTCACCACACTGCTCACCCACACTGCTCACCACACTGCTCACCACACTGCTCACCACACAGCTCACCACACTGCTCACCACACTGCTCACCCACACAGCTCACCACACTGCTCACCACACTGCTCACCACACTGCTCACCACACAGCTCACCAAACTGCTCACCACACTGCTCACCACACAGCTCACCACACTGCTCACCACACTGCTCACCACACTGCTCACCCACACTGCTCACCCACACTGCTCACCACACTGCTCACCACACAGCTCACCACACTGCTCACCACTGCTCACCACACTGCTCACTCACACTGCTCACCCACACTGCTCACCACACTGCTCACCACACTGCTCACCCACACAGCTAACCACACTGCTCACCACACAGCTCACTCACACAGCTCACTCACACAGCTCACCCACACTGCTCACCACACTGCTCACCCACTTCTCACCACACAGCTCACCCACACTGCTCACCACACAGCTCACCCACACAGCTCACTCACACAGCTCACTCACACAGCTCACCCACACTGCTCACCACACTGCTCACCCACACTGCTCACCACACAGCTCACCCACACTGCTCACCCACACAACTCACCACACAGCTCACCACACTGCTCACCACACTGCTCACCACACTGCTCACCCACACAGCTCACCACACTGCTCACCACACTGCTCACCACACTGCTCACCACACAGCTCACCAAACTGCTCACCACACTGCTCACCACACAGCTCACCACACTGCTCATCACACTGCTCACCACACTGCTCACCACACTGCTCACCACACAGCTCACCCACACTGCTCACCCACACTGCTCACCACACTGCTCACCACACTGCTCACCACTGCTCACCACACTGCTCACTCACACTGCTCACCCACACTGCTCACCACACTGCTCACCACACTGCTCACCCACACAGCTCACCACACTGCTCACCACACAGCTCACTCACACAGCTCACTCACACAGCTCACCCACACTGCTCACCACACTGCTCACCCACTTCTCATCACACAGCTCACCCACACTGCTCATCACACAGCTCACCCACACAGCTCACTCACACAGCTCACTCACACAGTTCACCCACACTGCTCACCACACTGCTCATCCACACTGCTCTCCACACTGCTCACCAACATTGCTCACCACACTGCTCACCACACTGCTCACCACAGCTCACCACACTGCTCACCACACTGCTCACCCACACCACACTGCTCACCACACTGGTCACCCACACAGCTCACCACAGTGCTCACCACACTGCTGACCCACACTGCTCACCACACTGCTCACCACACCACACTGCTCACCACACTGCTCACCCACACTGCTCACCACACTGCTCACCACACAGCTCACCCACACTGCTCACCCACACTGCTCACCACACTGCTCACCACACAGCTCACCACACTGCTCACCACTGCTCACCACACTGCTCACTCACACTGCTCACCCACACTGCTCACCACACTGCTCACCACACTGCTCACCCACACAGCTCACCACACTGCTCACCACACAGCTCACTCACACAGCTCACTCACACAGCTCACCCACACTGCTCACCACACTGCTCACCCACTTCTCACCACACAGCTCACCCACACTGCTCACCACACAGCTCACCCACACAGCTCACTCACACAGCTCACTCACACAGCTCACCCACACTGCTCACCACACTGCTCACCCACTCTGCTCACCACACTGCTCATCCACACTGCTCTCCACACTGTTCACCCACATTGCTCACCACACTGCTCACCACACTGCTCACCACACTGCTCACCACACAGCTCACCACACTGCTCACCACACTGCTCACCCACACCACACTGCTCACCACACTGGTCACCCACACAGCTCACCACAGTGCTCACCACACTGCTCACCCACACTGCTCACCACACTGCTCACCACACCACACTGCTCAGCACACTGCTCACCCACACAACTCACCACACTGCTCACCACACTGCTCACCACACAGCTCACCACACTGCTCACCACTGCTCACCACACTGCTCACTCACACTGCTCACCCACACTGCTCACCACACTGCTCACCACACTGCTCACCCACACTGCTCACCACACTGCTCACCCACTTCTCACCACACAGCTCACCCACACTGCTCACCACACAGCTCACCCACACAGCTCACTCACACAGCTCACTCACACAGCTCACCCACACTGCTCACCACACTGCTCACCCACACTGCTCACCACACAGCTCACCCACACTGCTCACCCACACAACTCACCACACAGCTCACCACACTGCTCACCACACTGCTCACCACACTGCTCACCCACACAGCTCACCACACTGCTCACCACACTGCTCACCACACTGCTCACCACACAGCTCACCAAACTGCTCACCACACTGCTCACCACACAGCTCACCACACTGCTCATCACACTGCTCACCACACTGCTCACCACACTGCTCACCACACAGCTCACCCACACTGCTCACCCACACTGCTCACCACACTGCTCACCACACTGCTCACCACTGCTCACCACACTGCTCACTCACACTGCTCACCCACACTGCTCACCACACTGCTCACCACACTGCTCACCCACACAGCTCACCACACTGCTCACCACACAGCTCACTCACACAGCTCACTCACACAGCTCACCCACACTGCTCACCACACTGCTCACCCACTTCTCATCACACAGCTCACCCACACTGCTCATCACACAGCTCACCCACACAGCTCACTCACACAGCTCACTCACACAGTTCACCCACACTGCTCACCACACTGCTCATCCACACTGCTCTCCACACTGCTCACCAACATTGCTCACCACACTGCTCACCACACTGCTCACCACAGCTCACCACACTGCTCACCACACTGCTCACCCACACCACACTGCTCACCACACTGGTCACCCACACAGCTCACCACAGTGCTCACCACACTGCTGACCCACACTGCTCACCACACTGCTCACCACACCACACTGCTCACCACACTGCTCACCCACACTGCTCACCACACTGCTCACCACACAGCTCACCCACACTGCTCACCCACACTGCTCACCACACTGCTCACCACACAGCTCACCACACTGCTCACCACTGCTCACCACACTGCTCACTCACACTGCTCACCCACACTGCTCACCACACTGCTCACCACACTGCTCACCCACACAGCTCACCACACTGCTCACCACACAGCTCACTCACACAGCTCACTCACACAGCTCACCCACACTGCTCACCACACTGCTCACCCACTTCTCACCACACAGCTCACCCACACTGCTCACCACACAGCTCACCCACACAGCTCACTCACACAGCTCACTCACACAGCTCACCCACACTGCTCACCACACTGCTCACCCACTCTGCTCACCACACTGCTCATCCACACTGCTCTCCACACTGTTCACCCACATTGCTCACCACACTGCTCACCACACTGCTCACCACACTGCTCACCACACAGCTCACCACACTGCTCACCACACTGCTCACCCACACCACACTGCTCACCACACTGGTCACCCACACAGCTCACCACAGTGCTCACCACACTGCTCACCCACACTGCTCACCACACTGCTCACCACACCACACTGCTCAGCACACTGCTCACCCACACAACTCACCACACTGCTCACCACACTGCTCACCACACTGTTCACCCACACTGCTCACCACACAGCTCACCACACTGCTCACCCACACTGTTCACCACACCACACTGCTCACCACACTGCTCACCCACACAGCTCACCACACTGCTCACCACACTGCTCACCACACTGCTCACCACACCACACTGCTCACCACACTGCTCACCCACACAACTCACCACACTGCTCACCACACTGCTCACCACACTGTTCACCCACACTGCTCACCACGCAGCTCACCACACTGCTCACCCACACTGCTCACCACACAACTCACCCACACTGCTCACCACACTGCTCACCACACAGCTCACCACACTGTACCATGGAAGCCGCCTCGGGAGGGTGAGGAATGCGCTCTTTGTTGATGGGTGGGTTGCTGTCACCTGTGATGAGTGGATCAAGATCTTTGGCAGCGAGCAGCACCTCCAGCATCTCCATGTCGTTCTGCTTAACGGCCTTGAACAAACGGTTCTCCTTGGCGCTGCACGCACCCACGAGGAGACAGACCGAGAGCCCCTGTAGCCTTACGAGCCAACATCACCCTCTCTGAGATCCGCCATGGACTCGCTGCCATACATTTCCACGTGGTGATGATGATGACGAGCCACTTCGTTGAGCTGTCATTTGTGGCCAGGTCCCTTCTGAAAAGAAGCGAATAGCTCAGTGGGCCTTGCCTGGTACAATAAAAATAGTCAAACATTTTTAGTGATTTGTTTACTTATACTTTGCACGCCTATCGTGTTTTTGTACTGTTGTAATTTTCTGACCCACCCCTTCTGGACATTTGTGCAAAAGAGCTTTGTAGCTAATTGGATTCCTCCAGTAAAAATTAAGAATCTGGTTATGTCTACCTCTCCCCTCTCATTGCACTCGATTCCCCTCGTGCACAAATGCAGTTATCCCACAATTACCTCTGCACCAACAACAAAGATCCCCCGTATAGCCTCACCATACTGTTGGGGCAAGTGCTGTTCGCAAGCGACGATGCAGGCCAAGACGTCACACGAGGGGTGTGGTATGGCTAGCACCACGCCCAGCCGCATTTGTCGCCCAAGTAGTGATGTTTACACACCGCACAAGGTACTCATTTGAGGCTGAGTCGACCAAGAGGGAGGCCTAGGACCCGTTAACATGATTGCCGCTAATGAGCGGAAATCGAATTCTGGTTGTTGGGTTCAGAAACAGAACATTTATTTTCCTGGAGGAATCCTATGAGCTATACAGATGTTTTCACAGATGTCCAGTCGGGGTGGGTAAGAATATTACAGCAACAAACAGTACAAAAACACGAGAGTATCATGCAACTTACAAGAAAGTTAAACAAATCACCCAAACACAAAAAATAAAACTAGACCATCCCCCATCCTACCAGGCAAAGCCTATTGAGGTATTAATTTATTTTTTACAGAAGTGACCTGGCCACAAATGATGCCTCAACAAAGTGGCCCATTATTTGAACATTTGTAGCACCAAAATAATAAAAATGAATCTATATAACCTCAATGCCCTAACCACCACACTACCGCTGCCCACACATAGGCCTGCAAACGTATGTATATATGTTGACCTTCTTTCGCACCGTACATAGCCAACCGTGCTAATCGGAGGTGCACACAGCAACAGCATGCAGTCTTCTTGCACAGCGACAGCAACTTACCACTGCTGCTATTGCGTTGCACTCAGCAATGCCGACCTTGCCATGCTCTTGGAGGTTGACAAAAACTTGGCTGATCTGGCCTGAGTTCCGGTCAGAAACACTGACTTTACGAGCTCTAAAGGAAATGGCTGGAACATTCGGTGCGGTTGGCTTTAGAAGATGTTACATTCTTTTTTCTTCTCTCCGGTTGTGAGCTCAGCCCGCCAAGGTTGCAAGTGATCTCGCATGACGTCACTCCCTCTCCCTGTACCCAATCCCGTGCTGAGTCCTTCTCCCTCCTTGCATCCCTCCACTGGAGTCAATTGCCCCTGTACATTGAGCAGCACTGCCCATTTATTCAACACTGCACCATAGACTCAACACTGCACCATAGACTCAATATTCCCCATAGACTCAATACTGCCCATAGACTCAACACTGCACATAGACTCAACACTGCACATAGACTCAACACTGCCCATAGAATCGACACTGCCCATAGACACAACGCTGCACATAGACTCAACACTGCACATAGACTCAACACTTCCCATAGACTCAACACTGCCCATAGACTCAACACTGCCCATAGACTCAACACTGCACATAGACTCAACACTGCCCATAGACACAACACTCCCCATAGACTCAACACTGCACCATAGACTCAACACTGCCCATAGACTCAACACTGCACAATACTCAACACTGCACCATAGACTCAACACTGCCCAGAGACTCAACACTGCCCATAGACTCAACACTGCCCATAGACTCAACGCTGCCCATAGACTCAACGCTGCCCATAGAATCAACGCTGCCCATAGACTCAACACAGCCCATAGACTCAACGCTACCTATAGACTCAACGCGGTCCATAGACTCAACGCGGTCCATAGACTCAACACTGACCATAGACTCAACGCGGCCCATAGACTCAACACTGACCATCGACTCAACACTGCACATAGACTCAACACTGCACATCGACTCAACGCGACCCATAGACTCAACGCTGCCCATAGACTCAACGCTGCCCATAGAATCAACGCTGCCCATAGACTCAACACAGCCCATAGACTCAACGCTACCCATAGACTCAACGCGGCCCATAGACTCAACACTGACCATAGACTCAACACTACACATATTCTCAACACTGCCCATAGACTCAACGTGGCCCATAGACTCAACACTGACCACAGACTCAACACTGCACATAGACTCAACACTGCACATCGACTCAACGCGACCCATAGACTCAACACTGCCCATAGACTCAACACTGCACATTGACTCAACACTGCACCATAAATTCAACACTGCACATAGACTCAACGCTGCCCATAGACTCAACGCTGCCCATAGACTCAACGCTGCCCATAGACTCAAGACAGCCCATAGACTCAACGCTGCCCATAGACTCAACGCGGCCCATAGACTCAACACTGCCCCTAGACTCAACACTGCATATAAACTCAACACTGCCAATAGACTCAACACTGCACATAGACTCAACGCTGCACATAGACTCAACACTGCCGATAGACTCAACACTGCACATAGACTCAACACTGCACATAGACTCAACACTGCACATAGACTCAACACTGCCCATAGACTCAACACTGCACATCGACTAAACGCGACCCATAGACTCAACACTGCCCATAGACTCAACACTGCATATAGACTCAACACTGCACCATAAATTCAACACTGCATAAATACTCATCGCTGCCCATAGACTCAATGCGGCCCATAGACTCAATGCTGCCCATAGACTCAACACTGCACATAGACTCAACACTGCACATAGACTCAACACTGCCCATAGACGCAACACTGCACATAGACTCAACACTGCACATAGACTCAACACTTCCCATAGACTCAACACTGCCCATAGACTCAACACTGCCCATAGACTCAACACTGCACATAGACTCAACACTGCCCATAGACACAACACTCCCCATAGACTCAACACTGCACCATAGACTCAACACTGCCCATAGACTCAACACTGCACAATACTCAACACTGCACCATAGACTCAACACTGCCCAGAGACTCAACACTGCCCATAGACTCAACACTGCCCATAGACTCAACGCTGCCCATAGACTCAACGCTGCCCATAGAATCAACGCTGCCCATAGACTCAACACAGCCCATAGACTCAACGCGGCCCATAGACTCAACACTGACCATCGACTCAACACTGCACATAGACTCAACACTGCACATCGACTCAACGCGACCCATAGACTCAACACTGCCCATAGACTCAACACTGCACCATAGACTCAACACTGCCCAGAGACTCAACACTGCCCATAGACTCAACACTTCCCATAGACTCAACGCTGCCCATAGACTCAACGCTGCCCATAGAATCAACGCTGCCCATAGACTCAACACAGCCCATAGACTCAACGCTACCCATAGACTCAACGCGGCCCATAGACTCAACACTGACCATAGACTCAACACTACACATATTCTCAACACTGCCCATAGACTCAACGTGGCCCATAGACTCAACACTGACCATAGACTCAACACTGCACATAGACTCAACACTGCACATCGACTCAACGCGACCCATAGACTCAACGCTGCCCATAGAATCAACGCTGCCCATAGACTCAACACAGCCCATAGACTCAACGCTACCTATAGACTCAACGCGGCCCATAGACTCAACACTGACCATAGACTCAACGCGGCCCATAGACTCAACACTGACCATCGACTCAACACTGCACATAGACTCAACACTGCACATCGACTCAACGCGACCCATAGACTCAACACTGCCCATAGACTCAACACTGCACCATAGACTCAACACTGCCCAGAGACTCAACACTGCCCATAGACTCAACACTTCCCATAGACTCAACGCTGCCCATAGACTCAACGCTGCCCATAGAATCAACGCTGCCCATAGACTCAACACAGCCCATAGACTCAACGCTACCCATAGACTCAACGCGGCCCATAGACTCAACACTGACCATAGACTCAACACTACACATATTCTCAACACTGCCCATAGACTCAACGTGGCCCATAGACTCAACACTGACCATAGACTCAACACTGCACATAGACTCAACACTGCACATCGACTCAACGCGACCCATAGACTCAACACTGCCCATAGACTCAACACTGCACATTGACTCAACACTGCACCATAAATTCAACACTGCACATAGACTCAACGCTGACCATAGACTCAACGCGGCCCATAGACTCAACACTGACCATCGACTCAACACTGCACATAGACTCAACACTGCACATCGACTCAACGCGACCCATAGACTCAACGCTGCCCATAGACTCAACGCTGCCCATAGAATCAACGCTGCCCATAGACTCAACACAGCCCATAGACTCAACGCTACCCATAGACTCAACGCGGCCCATAGACTCAACACTGACCATAGACTCAACACTACACATATTCTCAACACTGCCCATAGACTCAACGTGGCCCATAGACTCAACACTGACCACAGACTCAACACTGCACATAGACTCAACACTGCACATCGACTCAACGCGACCCATAGACTCAACACTGCCCATAGACTCAACACTGCACATTGACTCAACACTGCACCATAAATTCAACACTGCACATAGACTCAACGCTGCCCATAGACTCAACGCTGCCCATAGACTCAACGCTGCCCATAGACTCAAGACAGCCCATAGACTCAACGCTGCCCATAGACTCAACGCGGCCCATAGACTCAACACTGCCCCTAGACTCAACACTGCATATAAACTCAACACTGCCAATAGACTCAACACTGCACATAGACTCAACGCTGCACATAGACTCAACACTGCCGATAGACTCAACACTGCACATAGACTCAACACTGCACATAGACTCAACACTGCACATAGACTCAACACTGCCCATAGACTCAACACTGCACATCGACTAAACGCGACCCATAGACTCAACACTGCCCATAGACTCAACGCGGCCCATAGACTCAACACTGCCCCTAGACTCAACACTGCATATAAACTCAACACTGCCAATAGACTCAACACTGCACATCGACTCAACGCGACCCATAGACTCAACACTGCCCAGAGACTCAACACTGCCCATAGACTCAACACTTCCCATAGACTCAACGCTGCCCATAGACTCAACGCTGCCCATAGAATCAACGCTGCCCATAGACTCAACACAGCCCATAGACTCAACGCTACCCATAGACTCAACGCGGCCCATAGACTCAACACTGACCATAGACTCAACACTACACATATTCTCAACACTGCCCATAGACTCAACGTGGCCCATAGACTCAACACTGACCATAGACTCAACACTGCACATAGACTCAACACTGCACATCGACTCAACGCGACCCATAGACTCAACGCTGCCCATAGAATCAACGCTGCCCATAGACTCAACACAGCCCATAGACTCAACGCTACCTATAGACTCAACGCGGCCCATAGACTCAACACTGACCATAGACTCAACGCGGCCCATAGACTCAACACTGACCATCGACTCAACACTGCACATAGACTCAACACTGCACATCGACTCAACGCGACCCATAGACTCAACACTGCCCATAGACTCAACACTGCACCATAGACTCAACACTGCCCAGAGACTCAACACTGCCCATAGACTCAACACTTCCCATAGACTCAACGCTGCCCATAGACTCAACGCTGCCCATAGAATCAACGCTGCCCATAGACTCAACACAGCCCATAGACTCAACGCTACCCATAGACTCAACGCGGCCCATAGACTCAACACTGACCATAGACTCAACACTACACATATTCTCAACACTGCCCATAGACTCAACGTGGCCCATAGACTCAACACTGACCATAGACTCAACACTGCACATAGACTCAACACTGCACATCGACTCAACGCGACCCATAGACTCAACACTGCCCATAGACTCAACACTGCACATTGACTCAACACTGCACCATAAATTCAACACTGCACATAGACTCAACGCTGACCATAGACTCAACGCGGCCCATAGACTCAACACTGACCATCGACTCAACACTGCACATAGACTCAACACTGCACATCGACTCAACGCGACCCATAGACTCAACGCTGCCCATAGACTCAACGCTGCCCATAGAATCAACGCTGCCCATAGACTCAACACAGCCCATAGACTCAACGCTACCCATAGACTCAACGCGGCCCATAGACTCAACACTGACCATAGACTCAACACTACACATATTCTCAACACTGCCCATAGACTCAACGTGGCCCATAGACTCAACACTGACCACAGACTCAACACTGCACATAGACTCAACACTGCACATCGACTCAACGCGACCCATAGACTCAACACTGCCCATAGACTCAACACTGCACATTGACTCAACACTGCACCATAAATTCAACACTGCACATAGACTCAACGCTGCCCATAGACTCAACGCTGCCCATAGACTCAACGCTGCCCATAGACTCAAGACAGCCCATAGACTCAACGCTGCCCATAGACTCAACGCGGCCCATAGACTCAACACTGCCCCTAGACTCAACACTGCATATAAACTCAACACTGCCAATAGACTCAACACTGCACATAGACTCAACGCTGCACATAGACTCAACACTGCCGATAGACTCAACACTGCACATAGACTCAACACTGCACATAGACTCAACACTGCACATAGACTCAACACTGCCCATAGACTCAACACTGCACATCGACTAAACGCGACCCATAGACTCAACACTGCCCATAGACTCAACACTGCATATAGACTCAACACTGCACCATAAATTCAACACTGCATAAATACTCATCGCTGCCCATAGACTCAATGCGGCCCATAGACTCAATGCTGCCCATAGACTCAACACTGCACATAGACTCAACACTGCACATAGACTCAACACTGCCCATAGACGCAACACTGCACATAGACTCAACACTGCACATAGACTCAACACTTCCCATAGACTCAACACTGCCCATAGACTCAACACTGCCCATAGACTCAACACTGCACATAGACTCAACACTGCCCATAGACACAACACTCCCCATAGACTCAACACTGCACCATAGACTCAACACTGCCCATAGACTCAACACTGCACAATACTCAACACTGCACCATAGACTCAACACTGCCCAGAGACTCAACACTGCCCATAGACTCAACACTGCCCATAGACTCAACGCTGCCCATAGACTCAACGCTGCCCATAGAATCAACGCTGCCCATAGACTCAACACAGCCCATAGACTCAACGCGGCCCATAGACTCAACACTGACCATCGACTCAACACTGCACATAGACTCAACACTGCACATCGACTCAACGCGACCCATAGACTCAACACTGCCCATAGACTCAACACTGCACCATAGACTCAACACTGCCCAGAGACTCAACACTGCCCATAGACTCAACACTTCCCATAGACTCAACGCTGCCCATAGACTCAACGCTGCCCATAGAATCAACGCTGCCCATAGACTCAACACAGCCCATAGACTCAACGCTACCCATAGACTCAACGCGGCCCATAGACTCAACACTGACCATAGACTCAACACTACACATATTCTCAACACTGCCCATAGACTCAACGTGGCCCATAGACTCAACACTGACCATAGACTCAACACTGCACATAGACTCAACACTGCACATCGACTCAACGCGACCCATAGACTCAACGCTGCCCATAGAATCAACGCTGCCCATAGACTCAACACAGCCCATAGACTCAACGCTACCTATAGACTCAACGCGGCCCATAGACTCAACACTGACCATAGACTCAACGCGGCCCATAGACTCAACACTGACCATCGACTCAACACTGCACATAGACTCAACACTGCACATCGACTCAACGCGACCCATAGACTCAACACTGCCCATAGACTCAACACTGCACCATAGACTCAACACTGCCCAGAGACTCAACACTGCCCATAGACTCAACACTTCCCATAGACTCAACGCTGCCCATAGACTCAACGCTGCCCATAGAATCAACGCTGCCCATAGACTCAACACAGCCCATAGACTCAACGCTACCCATAGACTCAACGCGGCCCATAGACTCAACACTGACCATAGACTCAACACTACACATATTCTCAACACTGCCCATAGACTCAACGTGGCCCATAGACTCAACACTGACCATAGACTCAACACTGCACATAGACTCAACACTGCACATCGACTCAACGCGACCCATAGACTCAACACTGCCCATAGACTCAACACTGCACATTGACTCAACACTGCACCATAAATTCAACACTGCACATAGACTCAACGCTGCCCATAGACTCAACGCTGCCCATAGACTAAACGCTGCCCATAGACTCAACACAGCCCATAGACTCAACGCTGCCCATAGACTCAACGCGGCCCATAGACTCAACACTGCCCCTAGACTCAACACTGCATATAAACTCAACACTGCCAATAGACTCAACACTGCACATAGACTCAACGCTGCACATAGACTCAACACTGCCGATAGACTCAACACTGCACATAGACTCAACACTGCACATAGACTCAACACTGCACATAGACTCAACACTGCCCATAGACTCAACACTGCACATCGACTAAACGCGACCCATAGACTCAACACTGCCCATAGACTCCACACTGCACCATAGACTCAACACTGCCCAGAGACTCAACACTGCCCATAGACTCAACACTTCCCATAGACTCAACGCTGCCCATAGACTCAACGCTGCCCATAGAATCAACGCTGCCCATAGACTCAACACAGCCCATAGACTCAACGCTACCCATAGACTCAACGCGGCCCATAGACTCAACACTGACCATAGACTCAACACTACACATATTCTCAACACTGCCCATAGACTCAACGTGGCCCATAGACTCAACACTGACCATAGACTCAACACTGCACATAGACTCAACACTGCACATCGACTCAACGCGACCCATAGACTCAACGCTGCCCATAGAATCAACGCTGCCCATAGACTCAACACAGCCCATAGACTCAACGCTACCTATAGACTCAACGCGGCCCATAGACTCAACACTGACCATAGACTCAACGCGGCCCATAGACTCAACACTGACCATCGACTCAACACTGCACATAGACTCAACACTGCACATCGACTCAACGCGACCCATAGACTCAACACTGCCCATAGACTCAACACTGCACCATAGACTCAACACTGCCCAGAGACTCAACACTGCCCATAGACTCAACACTTCCCATAGACTCAACGCTGCCCATAGACTCAACGCTGCCCATAGAATCAACGCTGCCCATAGACTCAACACAGCCCATAGACTCAACGCTACCCATAGACTCAACGCGGCCCATAGACTCAACACTGACCATAGACTCAACACTACACATATTCTCAACACTGCCCATAGACTCAACGTGGCCCATAGACTCAACACTGACCATAGACTCAACACTGCACATAGACTCAACACTGCACATCGACTCAACGCGACCCATAGACTCAACACTGCCCATAGACTCAACACTGCACATTGACTCAACACTGCACCATAAATTCAACACTGCACATAGACTCAACGCTGCCCATAGACTCAACGCTGCCCATAGACTAAACGCTGCCCATAGACTCAACACAGCCCATAGACTCAACGCTGCCCATAGACTCAACGCGGCCCATAGACTCAACACTGCCCCTAGACTCAACACTGCATATAAACTCAACACTGCCAATAGACTCAACACTGCACATAGACTCAACGCTGCACATAGACTCAACACTGCCGATAGACTCAACACTGCACATAGACTCAACACTGCACATAGACTCAACACTGCACATAGACTCAACACTGCCCATAGACTCAACACTGCACATCGACTAAACGCGACCCATAGACTCAACACTGCCCATTGACTCAACACTGCATATAGACTCAACACTGCACCATAAATTCAACACTGCATAAATACTCATCGCTGCCCATAGACTCAATGCTGCCCATAGACTCAATGCTGCCCATAGACTCAACACTGCACATAGACTCAACACTGCACATAGACTCAACACTGCCCATAGACGCAACACTGCACATAGACTCAACACTGCACATAGACTCAACACTTCCCATAGACTCAACACTGCCCATAGACTCAACACTGCCCATAGACTCAACACTGCACATAGACTCAACACTGCCCATAGACACAACACTCCCCATAGACTCAACACTGCACCATAGACTCAACACTGCCCATAGACTCAACACTGCACAATACTCAACACTGCACCATAGACTCAACACTGCCCAGAGACTCAACACTGCCCATAGACTCAACACTGCCCATAGACTCAACGCTGCCCATAGACTCAACGCTGCCCATAGAATCAACGCTGCCCATAGACTCAACACAGCCCATAGACTCAACGCTACCTATAGACTCAACGCGGCCCATAGACTCAACACTGACCATAGACTCAACGCGGCCCATAGACTCAACACTGACCATCGACTCAACACTGCACATAGACTCAACACTGCACATCGACTCAACGCGACCCATAGACTCAACACTGCCCATAGACTCAACACTGCACCATAGACTCAACACTGCCCAGAGACTCAACACTGCCCATAGACTCAACACTGCCCATAGACTCAACGCTGCCCATAGATTCAACGCTGCCCATAGAATCAACGCTACCCATAGACTCAACACAGCCCATAGACTCAACGCTAACCCATAGACTCAACGCGGCCCATAGACTCAACACTGACCATAGACTCAACACTACACATATTCTCAACACTGCCCATAGACTCAACGTGGCCCATAGACTCAACACTGCACATTGACTCAACACTGCACCATAAATTCAGGAGGATTACCACCCGAGGGAGACGGAACGGTGAACTCAGATCGTGTGCAGGCTGCTGGGTAGATTTTATGGAATCGCACAATTGAGAGAGTGGGGGCGGCAGCTTGGGGGGGAGCTTAATTCAGCAGTGGATTGACCATGGCTGATGAAAATACAGCAACCAGGAATACCTCGATTTACGAGGTAGATGCGTTCCTGGAGCTTCGTTCGTATATCGAAACGTCGTATATTAAACAACTTATCACATAGGACTATGCGGGTGCGTTCTCAGCCTTCGTAATTTCATTTCATACTATAAATACTTCGTAAGTTACTATTCATATATTTCAATAGCTAATTTATACTTAGAATAATATATGTTATACTGTACAGTATTAAAATAAACAAAACTGATATAAAAAAATAAACAATTGTATTCTTAATTGTATAGTATGTACTGTAGATTGACGAATTTCTTTATTATTCATGTAAGTATTATTTATTATTACATTTATTTTTGGCTTTCTATGTAAGATAACGGTTTAAAAATCAAAAGTTCGTTCTACCGAAACTTCGTTGATCGAATATACCTTGCGCATATCGAATATATTGTACGCATATTGAATATACTGTACACATATCGAGGTGTTTATGGCTGTATACGAAAATAAGTCACCGCGTTCATGGCTTAGTCGCTTGCCACGGTTCCCTTCCATGTGACGACTGCTGCTGCTACTGCTACAGCTGCTGCTTCTGCTCCTGCTGCATCTGCTGCTCCTGCTGCAGCAGCAGCTACTTCTGCTGCTACTGCCACGCGCAGCACGCTGCAGACCCTGGTGCGTCTGCACCTCGGGGTCGGCGACCTGCGGCTCCAGAGACGTATGCGGTGGCTCTCTAAGGACTGTAGTGGCAGCTCTTGAAATTCCCCAACAAATGTCTCTTCTTGTCATTTTGGTTGCCGTTGACCCCTGACCATGGAAATCCAGTTTACCACGGGAGTCCAGTTTATCACGGAAGTCCACTTCACTATGGAAGTGCAGTTCCCCATGGAAGTCCAGTTTACCATGGGAGTCCAGTTTACCATGGAAGTGCAGGCGAGGCACAGCGGCACTTTTGTGGTTCTCCTTCGCGGCAGGCGTTTCCACAGCGATGCAAGATCGCGCAGCCGAGTCTCAGAATCAGAATGTTTAATTTAGACCGCGGGAAGGAGGAATCTGATGAGCCGTGAAGCTCTTTCTTTCCACAGATGACCAGTAGGGGCATGGGGTCAGCAAGTTCTGCCTAGACCCGCGTGGGGTGTCCAGCGGCAGGATCTTCGTGTGGCGGCACACATTTGTATTGGTGTCAAATCGACGAGTGCGTGTGCTCGAGTGTTTGTGATTAAACAGAGGCTGGATTTGCCGCACGACTCCGCGGCTCACGGCATAACACGGCGCTGTCACGTTTCGCGTATAGGTACGCGAAGCGACGATGTGGGTACGTACGTTGAACTTCTTTCACACCACCGGGCATAGCCAACCGTTGGTAATCGGAGGTGTGTGGGAAGGACGAAAAACTAAGATAAGAGTATTAGATTTTAAAGTGCATAGCTTCAGCGGCTGTTTAGCCAACATCATTCCGGGGCAATGCGCTTCTGCTGCTGCCGTGTTCACACATACACACTCATGGCTGCGTGGGGTTTATCTTCAAGATGCTCACCACGAAACATGTTTAGACTTATTCTTTGGGTCTTTCGGTAAAGTCACGTAGATAGAGTAAGAGAAGATAAAAATGAAAACGACGACGTTTTGATTACAACACAAGCGATCGTCATCAGGAGGCAAAAAAAGAGGGGGGAAACAGCTGAGGCAGACTGTTTTAAAGGTTTAAAATGTGTGTAGCCCAAGGGTCATCAACGAAGTGGGAGGGGCTAGTGATGTTAATGTGAAAAATTAGCATGTTAATGTGAGAGATTAGCGTGTTAATGTGAGAGATTAGCGTGTTAATGTGAGAGATTAGCATGTTAATGTGAAAGATTAGCGTGTTAATGTGAGAGATTAGCGTGTTAATGTGAGAGATTAGCATGTTAATGTGAGAGATGAGCGTGTTAATGTGAGAAATTAGCGTGTTAATGTGAGAGATTAGCATGTTAATGTGAGAGATGAGCGTGTTAATGTGAGAGATTAGCGTGTTAATGTGAGAGATTAGCGTGTTAATGTGAGAGATTAGCGTGTTAATGTGAAAAATTATCATGTTAATGTGAGAGATTAGCGTGTTAATGTGAGAGATTAGCGTGTTAATGTGAGAGATTAGCATGTTAATGTGAGAGATGAGCATGTTAATGTGAGAGATTAGCATGTTAATGTGAGAGATGAGCGTGCTAATGTGAGAGATGAGCGTGTTAATGTGAGAGATTAGCGTGTTAATGTGAGAGATTAGCGTGTTAATGTGAGAGGTTAACATGTTAATGTGAGAGATGAGCGTGTTAATGTGAGAGGTTAGCATGTTAATGTGAGAGATTAGCGTGTTAATGTGAGAGATGAGCATGTTAATGTGAGAGATTAGCATGTTAACATGAGAGATTAGCGTGTTCATGTGAGAGATTAGCGTGTTAATGTGAGAGATTAGCGGTTCATGTGAGATATTAGCGTGTTAATGTGAGAGATTAGCGTGTTAATGTGAGAGATTAGCGTGTTAATGTGAGAGATTAGCATGTTAATGTGAGAGATGAGCGTGTTATTGTGAGAGATGAGCGTGTTATTGTGAGAAATTAGCGTGTTAATGTGAGAGATTAGCGTGTTAATGTGAGAGATGAGCGTGTTAATGTGAGAGATTAGCGTGTTAATGTGAGAGATTAGCATGTTAATGTTAGAGATTAGCAGGTTAATGTGAGAGATGAGCGTGTTAATGTGAGAGATTAGCATGTTAATGTGAGAGATTAGCATGTTAATGTGAGAAATTAGCATGCTAATGTGAGAGATTAGCATGTTAATGTGAGAGATTAGCATGTTAATGTGAGAGATTAGCATGTTAATGTGAGAGATTAGCGTGTTAATGTGAGAGATTAGCGTGTTAATGTGAGAGATTAGCGTGTTAATGTGAGAGGTTAGCGTGTTAATGTGAGAGGTTAGCATGTTAATGTGAGAGATTAGCGTGTTAATTTGAGAGATTAGCGTGTTAATGTGAGAGATTAGCATGTTAATGTGAGAGATTAGCGTGTTAATGTGAGAGATTAGCGTGTTAATGTGAGAGATTAGCGGTTCATGTGAGATATTAGTGTGTTAATGTGAGAGATTAGCGTGTTAATGTGAGAGATTAGCGTGTTAATGTGAGAGATTAGCATGTTAATGTGAGAGATGAGCGTGTTAATGTGAGAGATTAGCGTGTTAATGTGAGAGATTAGCGTGTTAATGTGAGAGATTAGCGTGTTAATGTGAGAGATTAGCGTGTTAATGTGAGAGATTAGCATGTTAATGTGAGAGATTAGCGTGTTAATGTGAGAGATTAGCGTGTTAATGTGAGAGATTAGCCATTCATGTGAGATATTAGCGTGTTAATGTGAGAGATTAGCGTGTTAATGTGAGAGATTCGCGTGTTAATGTGAGAGATTAGCGTGTTAATGTGAGAGATTAGCATGTTAATGTGAGAGATGAGCGTGTTAATGTGAGAGATTAGCATGTTAATGTGAGAGATGAGCGTGTTAATGTGAGAAATTAGCGTGTTAATGTGAGAGATTAGCATGTTAATGTGAGAGATGAGCGTGTTAATGTGAGAGATTAGCGTGTTAATGTGAGAGATTAGCATGTTAATGTGAGAGATGAGCGTGTTAATGTGAGAGATTAGCATGTTAATGTGAGAGATTAGCATGTTAATGTGAGAAATTAGCATGCTAATGTGAGAGATTAGCGTGTTAATGTGAGAGATTAGCGTGTTAATGTGAGAGATTAGCCATTCATGTGAGATATTAGCGTGTTAATTTGAGAGATTAGCGTGTTAATGTGAGAGATTAGCGTGTTAATGTGAGAGATTAGCGTGTTAATGTGAGAGATTAGCATGTTAATGTGAGAGATGAGCGTGTTAATGTGCGAGATTAGCATGTTAATGTGAGAGATTATCGTGTTAATGTGAGAGATTAGCGTGTTAATGTGAGAGATTAGCGTGTTAATGTGAGAGATTAGCGTGTTAATGTGAGAGGTTAGCGTGTTAATGTGAGAGGTTAGCATGTTAATGTGAGAGATTAGTGTGTTAATGTGAGAGATTAGCGTGTTAATGTGAGAGATTAGCATGTTAATGTGAGAGATTAGCGTGTTAATGTGAGAGATTAGCGGTTCATGTGAGATATTAGCGTGTTAATGTGAGAGATTAGCGTGTTAATGTGAGAGATTAGCGTGTTAATGTGAGAGATTAGCGTGTTAATGCGAGAGATTGGCGTGTTAATGTGAGAGATTAGCGTGTTAATGTGAGAGATTAGCATGTTAATGTGAGAGATTAGCGTGTTAATGTGAGAGATTAGCGTGTTGATGTGAGAGATTAGCAGTTCATGTGAGATATTAGCGTGTTAATGTGAGAGATTAGCGTGTTAATGTGAGAGATTAGCGTGTTAATGTGAGAGATTAGCGTGTTAATGTGAGAGATTAGCATGTTAATGTGAGAGATGAGCGTGTTAATGTGAGAGATTAGCATGTTAATGTGAGAGATGAGCGTGTTAATGTGAGAGATTAGCGTGTTAATGTGAGATTAGCGTGTTAATGTGAGAGATTAGCGTGTTAATGTGAGAGGTTAGCGTGTTAATGTGAGAGATGCGCGTGTTAATGTGAGAGGTTAGCATGTTAATGTGAGAGATTAGCATGTTAATGTGAGAGATTCGCGTGTTAATGCGAGAGATTAGCATGTTAATGTGAGAGATTAGCGTGTTAATGTGAGAGATTAGCGTGTTAATGTGAGAGATTAGCATGTTAATGTGAGAGATTAGCGTGTTAATGTGAGAGGTTAGCATGTTAATGTGAGAGATGAGCGTGTTAATGTGAGAGATTAGCGTGTTAATGTGAGAGATTAGTGTATTAATGTGAGAGATGAGCGTGTTAATGTGAGAGATTAGCGTGTTAATTTGAGAGATGAGCGTGTTAATGTGAGAGATTAGCGTGTTAATGTGAGAGATTAGCGTGTTAATGTGAGAAGTTAGCATGTTAATGTGAGAGATTAGCGTGTTAATGTGAGAGATTAGCGTGTTAATGTGAGAGATGAGCGTGTTAATGTGAGAGATTAGAATGTTAATGTGAGAGATTAGCGTGTTAATGTGAGAAATTAGCATGTTAATGTGAGAGATGAGCGTGTTAATGTGAGAGATGAGCGTTTTACTGTGAGAGATTAGCGTGTTAATGTGAGAGATGAGCGTGTTAATGTGAAAGATGAGCGTGTTAATGGGAGATCGCAGAGCAGCAACGTCGAGCTCGGCGAGCGAGGTGCTGTGTTAGTGTGGGAAAAGTAACCCGTGAATGTAAAATCAAAGACCATAGAGACTTGGAGAGAGATAGAGACACGGAGAGAGGTGGGGGAGAGGTAGCGACACAGAGAGAGACACCGAGACAAAAGTGGAGACACGGAGACCTGGCTAGAGATTGAACACAAAGAGATCATCATCATCATCACCATCAGCCGTCGCCACCTATCACACGACTCACGGCGACTCCGGTGACGAGGGCGGCCTCAGACAGCGACGTCGTCTTCAGACTCCGCCCGTGGTTACATTGAGCTCCAGATACATCGACGTCGATTCGTTGTGACTGTGCTTGGGTGCTGCGCATGCTGTGTGTGATGTGCGTGCTGTGTGTGTGCTGTGGGTGCTGTGTGTGTGCTGTGTGTGCTGCGTGTGCTGCGTGTGATGCGTGTGATGTGTGCACTTCGTGTGCTGCGCATGCTGCGTGTGATGTGCGTGCTGTGTGTGCTGTGTGTGTGCTGCGTGTGTGCTGTGTGTGTGCTGCGCATGCTGCGTGTGCTGCGTGTGTGCTGTGTGTCTGCTGCGCATGCTGCGTGTGCTGCGTGTGTGCTGCGTGTGATGTGCGTGCTGCACGTGCTGCACGTGCTCTGTGTACTGTGTGTATGCTGTGTGTGATGTGTGCTGTGTGTGATATGTGTGTGCTGTGTGTCATGTGTGTGCTGTGTGTGATGTGTGTGTGCTGTGTGTGCTGCGTGTGTGCTGCGTGTGTGCTGCGTGTGCGCTGTGTGTTGTGTGTGCTGTGTGTGTGCTGTGTGTGCTGTGTGTGTATTGCGTGTGTGCTGCGTGTGTGCTGCGTGTGCGCTGCGTGTGCTGCGTGTGTGCTGTGTGTGCTATGTGCTGTATGTGTGCTGTGTGTGTGCTGTGTGTGTGCTGTGTGTGTGCTGTGTGCTGCGTGTGTGCTGCGTGTGTGCTGTGTGTGCTGTGTGCGGTGTGTGTGCTGTGTTGTGCGGTGTGTGTGCTGTGTGTGTGCTGCGTGTGTGCTGCGTGTGCTGTGCGTGCTGTACGTTGCTGCTCCGAGCCGTACGCGCTGCGTCACTCACCAGCTCTCTTCGGATTGCTTCATGCTGACCGCGTACTCCACGCTGCGATGGCGCAGGCGGTGAAATAAGCTCTGGAGGTTGTTGCTGCCCATAGCCAGCAGTGTGCTCATCTGGAACCTCGCCGTGCTGCCGCGGTTTGTCGCTCCTCACGCGGACGGAGCAGGACCCGTCCGAGGTGTGTTTCAGTAAATAATAATAATAAAACGACGATCGCCCGCAACACGTGTGACACCGATGGGTCAGCGGAACCGAGGGACCCGCCACGAAGTCAACTCTCAGGCGGGTCGAGTGTTGCGTCTCTTTAAAACACACACAGGAACACCCCTCTCAGCGGAACGGTTAAAAGTCTCGGGAGAACTCAGCACGAGGCGCGTCCCGCTGGTTCTGCGATGCCGCGGTGTCCAAGCGACACCGCCGAACGCGAATTCTCTCGTCGCTGCGCACGGGGCCGAGAAGTGCGTCTCGCCTATACACTCGGCTCGGGTAGGAGGGCGCTCCGGTGCAAGGTGCACGAGAGGAGCGCGAAGCCGAGTCGGTCGCTCCAGGTCACGAGCATCGGTAGCCCGCAGGAGAAGAACCCAAAAAAACCAAAAAATTAGAGCGGTGACGGAGCGGCCGCAGCCGACGGACGGAGCGGCAGGCGGAGTTGTGTGGGGCGGGTTACTGGGCCGCGAGGGCAGTAGAGGCGGCACTGTCCCACGTGGGTGTGTGTCACTGTGGGTGTCGCTGTGGGTGTCACTGTGTGTGTCGCTGTGGGTGTCACTGTGGGTGTTGCTGTGGGTGTCGCTGTGGGTGTCATTGTGGGTGGGTGTCGCTGTGTGTGTCACTGTGGGTGTCGCTGTGGGTGTCACTGTTGGTGGGTGTCGCTGTGTGTGTCATTGTGGGTGTCACTGTGAGTGTCACTGTGGGTGGGTGTCACTGTGTGTCTCACTGTGGGTGTCGCTGTTGGTGTCTCTGTGTGTCACTGTGTCACTGTGTGTGTGTGTCACTGTGTGTGTCACTGTGAGTGTCACTGTGGGTGGGTGTCACTGTGGGTGGGTGTCACTGTGGGTGTCTCTGTGTGTGTCACTGTGAGTGTCACTGTGGGTGTCGCTGTGGGTGTCGCTGTGGGTGTCACTGTGTGTGTGTCACTGTGAGTGTCACTGTGGGTGTCGCTGTGGGTGTCACTGTGGGTGTCACTGTGGGTGGGTGTCGCTGTGGGTGTCACTGTGGGTGTCACTGTGAGTGGGTGTCACTGTGGGTGTCACTGTGGGTGTCACTGTGAGTGGGTGTGACTGTGGGTGGGTGTCGCTGTGGGTGTCACTGTGAGTGTCACCGTGGGTGGGTGTCACTGTGGGTGTCGCTGTGGGTGTCGCTGTGGGTGTCATTGTGGGTGGGTGTCGCTGTGTGTGTCACTGTGGGTGTCGCTGTGGGTGTCACTGTGGGTGGGTGTCGCTGTTAACTCCATCAAAAAAGTAACCTGCAGCGCCACACCTATTACCATCATTAGGGGAAAAAACGGTGATCCAATCTCCGACCCCCAGGAACAGGTTTGCAGATTTGCTGAGCATTTCTGTGAGGTCCTGGGGGAGGGAAAATCTCTCAGCCAGGAAAACATCATGGCACAAAGTGGAGATAACCCTGCTGAGGATGCCGTGCCTCAAATATTGGAAGAGGTCACCCCCTGTGAGTGGCTGGCTGAGGTGCCATCTGTTGAGGAAGTACTTAAGGCGATCCGGAGTCTGAGACCAGGAAAGGCACCGGGCAGAGATGATCTCCCAAGCGAAATGCTGAGGGAGGGTGGCGTTTGTGCACAGACTGCCCTATATGACATCATAACAACAGTCTGGACCGCTGGACGGGTACCGCAGGATTGGAAGGATGCCCTGGTGGTCCCCCTCTTTAAGAAGGGGGACCGCACAGACTGTAACAACTACAGGGGCATCTCACTCCTCAGTGTGCCGGGAAAGGTCCTGGCAAGGATTATTCAACATCGCCTTGCTAGGCACGCTGAGGAGAGACTTGCGGAACCCCAATGCGGTTTCAGGAAAGGGCGGTCCTGCACAGATGCCATATTTTCTGTCCGTCTGCTACAGCAGAGGTGTAGGGAATTCCAACAAGACCTACATCTCTGCTTTATTGACCTGGTCAAGGCCTATGATACCATCAAGAGGCCTGGGCTCTGGGTTGTTCTTCGTGCTTTCGGAGTCCCTGACCCTCTGCTCACGATCATTAAGGACCTTCATGATGGTGAGCGGGCCCGGGTAGAACTACGTGGCCGGGAGTCGGAGCCTTTCTCCATACACCTTGGGGTGCGACAGGGATGTCCTCTGGTTCCCGCATTAATTAACATCTATTTCGACTGCGTAGTTTGTGAAGCCTTCAATTGCTGTACCGGGGGAATTTCCATTTGGTACAGATATAATGGGAGGCTGATCGACGCCCGGGTGCGATCAAGGGATGGCTCCCTATTGGTCAACAACGTTATGTATGCCGATGATTTGGTAATAGCTGCTCATTCAGAAGAGGAGTTGGAGACGCTGCTGCTGAGACTGGAGCGTGCCACTAAGAGATGGGGCCTTACCATCAGCCCCACCAAAACTAAGCACCTGCCTGGGTATTTTGTACCATCGGACACTCCACCCCCACAACTCCCAATCGGTGATGGGGAAGTTGTGGAGAGAGTGGAGAGTTTCCCATACCTGGGCAGTGTGCTTATGACCGGCTCCAGTTTATCAGCAGAGGTCTCACTCCGAATCAGTCGAGCGGCAATATCTTTTCATCGGTTGCGTAACGCTGTGTGGAAGCTACCTGGTCTGTCGCTCCGCACGAAGCTTCAGGTCTTCTCGGCCACGGTCATTCCCTCCCTTCTCTACGCTTGCGAAACGTGGACCCCCCTAGTGGAGCATCTTCGCCGGTTGGAAACATTTAGGCTGGCCTGCCTACGATCCATCCTGGGTTTAACCAGGCTGGATTGTGTGAGGAGCTCACAAGTCCTTGAAAGATCTGGGCAAAGTCCCATCAGTGAGCTCCTCCGGCAGGCAAGGCTGCGTTGGCTGGGTCATGTAGCCCGCATGCCCAGCCACCGCATGCCTAAACAGCTTTTGTTCGGCCGGATCGAGGGGGCTAAACGGGCGCGGCACGGGCTAGAGAAGAGATGGAGTGATGTGGTACAGGAGGACGTGGAGCTGAGTGGACTTGCCGATGACTGGTACCAGCGGTGTCAAGATCGGCCTCAGTGGAGGAGGCTCGTGAAGGACGCTACTGGGCAGTTGGAGGCAGTCGCCCTCCAACAACAACGGAGGGCGGAGGAGCGACGCTCACAACAACGAGCGGAGCGCCGGGTGGCTAAAGCACAGCAAGTTGGCACAGTATGGGGCACAGGTGGTGCATCAGCCAGTCATCTCGGTCATCTCGGTCAGTCGACCCGTGGCACCTGGGTCTGCCCCGTGACCTCCTGCCAGCGGGCGTTCGACACTTCACGTGGCCTCAGGGTGCACATGGCCTGGCACAAGCGTCGTGGTGACGTCACCGCCACTTAGTGGCGAATGGCGGTTGTTGTTGTTGTTGCTGTTGTCACTGTGTGTGTGTGTCACTGTGTGTGTGTGT
The DNA here is from genome assembly GCF_965212315.1 of Lampetra planeri. Lineage (NCBI taxonomy): Eukaryota > Metazoa > Chordata > Hyperoartia > Petromyzontiformes > Petromyzontidae > Lampetra > Lampetra planeri. Next base: position 892,551 of record NC_136134.1, read on the forward strand.
CACTGTGTGTGGGTGTTACTGTGTGTGGGTGTTACTGTGTGTGTGTGTCACTGTGTGTGGGTGTTACTGTGTGTGGGTGTTACTGTGTGTGTGTGTCACTGTGGCTACTCACGTGCGGTCCCCGTGGGAGTCGCGAGGATTCGGAAGGCGCCCTGACGTAGAGCGCAAACACCCAACCGTGGCCACTGCGCAAACGCCTTCGTTAGAGAGAGAGAGAGGCGCCTTTGGTTACAGCACATGTGGAGATAAAACTACAAAGTTGGCACACACACACAAGGGTAGAGCACGCTCGTGAAATAATATAAAGTTGACAAAGAGAAAGGGGGGCGACATATAAAATAATAATGTGATGTCAGAATATAAATCAGAAAGCTAAATGATAAAAAAATAGGTATATCGGCCTTAATTTTAAGGCAGGGGTTGTCACCTCTGAGATCAGTAAGAAAAAACCCTGGACGTGTCGTGAGAAGAATAAATAGAATATCAAACAATAGCAGACGATGAGAGAACTGCATGGACATCTGTGAAAAAAGCTTGATAGCTCATCGGATTCCCCCCGTATAAGCAAATATTCTGACTCTGACATGGGTGTAATGGATTGTCATGAGTGGTTGACTTCAGATGTCCCAAGAATACTTCCTCTACATGATCCCAGGGCAGTAGCGGCCTGCTCAGCAAGAGGACGATCCTGGGAAGCGAGGACAGGTGGCAACCCTCACCCACCAGGGAAGTTCCAAAACATTGTGACGAACCAGTTGGGAAAAACCTCTCCACACCAACCATTCCTCCATTTCATCATCCATGACCCCTTTTGGCCTGTGTGCTGTGCAGAAGGGACATTTCCCGAAACGTCGCCTACGAAACGTTGATTTAATTATTTCCCAAGGCCACGGTGTCATTGACGAATCCGTTTGCTTCATTGCCAGACTGCGCACTCCGGGACTTGTGCGCCCCACTCCCTCTCGCGCGGCAATGAGTTTAAATGTCACAGTCTGTACTCAAGATTGTAAATGTTGGGGATTTTCTCTCCAACACGCCGGCGTGCCGTACTAGTAACGAAATCGACGTGTTCCGTTTACGTGACAAACCTTGCTAATTGGCTGTGACGGGTGGTGGCGGGTTTAATGACACGTTAATATTTACAACAAACCGATATTATGGGTCACGGTCTGGTCGCTATGAAATGAGTCGCCGCTTGGCTGATGTTAAAACGAAGTCGCCATTCACGATGAGCATCATGAGTCACGATCATGGAGTCGGAAACCGAAGTAACAAGAAGAGCCATTTCTCTCTTTTTTTTAATTCGGTACAAAATGCAATATTTCAAGAGCCCCAATGAATGTCAATACGTAACACACGTGGACATTACGTAACGAAGCTGTTCGAAAAGAGCCGAATGAGGATCCTGAGCCGCAGATTACCTAGCCCTGGTCACGACCAATCCACTGCTGGATGAAATACTCACTTCCTTACACAAAGACAAAAATCCCCTTATCGCCTGAACAGACAATTGGGGCAAGTGCCGTATGTGAGCACCTACGAAGGCCGGCACGGCACACGAGGGGGTGGGTGGCCAGCACCACGCCCGACCGCCTTTGTCTCCCCAGTTGCGATGTTTACCGCACCAGGTACTCATTTGAGGCTGAGTCGACCTAGGGGAGGCCCAAGACCGGTTCAAATATTCGTCACTGGCGTTGGCCGCGAGCGAGAGTTGACGGGTTCGTAGCGCTAGCCGCTACACTACTGCTCCCCATGCATAATACAGACACACACCACCCCGAACCTTCGGTGGTCATCAGCGCAACAACAATCGGTGCCCACTGACCAGATGATGGCCTTGTCGAGGACAGGGTTAAACGTTCGGTTACAGATCACAAGGACGCCGTGACGAGTCCACCGCGTGCGTCTTTTGACACGGGTCATCGTATCACTTGGTGGCAACATTTTTTGGAAAAAGAATTACAGCTGAAGGCTGACATTGTAACCAGTGAATGAGTCACACAAACACGCAGTCGCCACCGGAGACGGAGTTACATTTCAAACAGCGGCATCCGTTGTTGATGTCGTCCTGTCCTCGCGGCCCAGGGGTAACCGTGCGAGCGATGTTTTGGGTTGACACATCCTGCGCCGTGGAGTCAAAGCCGTCTCACTTTGCCAGTTTTATTTTCTGTCAAAATATCGCGAGCCCCCGCGAGTTTGCCCTTGACCCTTTGAAACCGCAGCGACACCGCGAGGCACCTATCTGCATGCCGATATAAGACAAAGACCCCCCGTGTAGCCTTAACAGACTGTTGAGGCAAGTGTTGTTAGTGAGCGCGGCACACAGAGGGCGTGGGTGGCCACCAGCCCCACGCCCGGCCGCCTTTGTCTCCCCAGTGGCGATGTTGTTTTACACATCGCACCAGGTGCTCATTTGTGGCCGAGTCGACCTAGGGTAGGACCGGGACCGGTTCAGATAATCGTCACCGGTATTGGTGTCCGTGAGCGGGAATCGAACTCGGGTCTCTGCCGTGTTCGGGGTACGGCTGTGGCGCGCTCGCCGCTCCACCAGCCGCTCCCCGCTGAATGCCGATGTCTGGATCCTGCGCGCCTGCACGTGTTTACCCGCAGCAGTCTTACCATGAAGAATCAGAAGCAGAGGAAGACGAAGCGCGGATGCGAGAACGGATTTGGCTGCGAACTTCTGCGGACACCACGCTGGGGTCCTCGACTCACGTCCTTACCAAAGAAACCAAATCCGGACCCGTCATTCTTTTAATAACTATCGGCCTTTATCAAGACTAAAAGCAAACTCGTTGAAGAAAAAAAAATACATCCTGCTGTGCGGCTAAAGGAGCATTTGTCGTCAGGCAGACTTCTTCACTAAAAAATTAACCCGTAAAAACAAAGTTTTTCACTCTAAATCCTTTATATGCGTGGCGGCTAGAGTCCTCTCGTCCTCTGGCTTGAGATGGCTGCCACCTATGGGTCAGATGATTGTCTGCCAGCATTAAGCAATTGGTAATGAAATATTTAAAAAAATTTCCCTAAACAGTGTAAAATTTTGGAAAAAATTTTTTCACGAAAAGTAATTGTCACGCACAACGAGTCTGTGTGGAAAATGTCAGCTCGATTGGATCACGGGAAGTGGGTTAAAAAACGACCGAAAGATTTGCACGGTCGTAAGCAAGCAAGCACGCAAGCACGCAAGCAAGCAAGCAAGCGAACTTAATATAAAGGATTTAAAAAAATTACCCGTAAAAACAAAGTTTTTCACTATAAATCCTTTATATGCGTGGCAGCGAACTTAATATAAAGGATTTAAAAATATATTCGCCTGTGGAGGATGCGGGGATCGATCCCGCGACCTTTGGCATGGGAAGCGTGGGCGCTACTAACTGCGCTACTCCGCCACGGCCTGTGGAGGGGTTACGCTCTGGGCTCTTACACTGTGACGTTCAGCCAAAGCCATGAATGAGTTCTATTTGAATATATGTAAAATATATATTTTTTGCCTAAAAAGTGTAAAATTTTGGGAATTTTTTTTCACGAACATTAATTGTCTCGCACAACGAGTCTGTGTGGAAAATGTCAGCTCGATTGGATCACGGGAAGTGGGTTAAAAAACGACCGAAAGATTTGCACGGTCGTAAGCAAGCAAGCACGCAAGCAAGCAAGCAAGCGAACTTAATATAAAGGATTTAAAAATGTAACTTTTATATTTTACCAAGTAAGACTGACTGAGCTGTGTAGCTCTTTTTAAATCCTTTATATTAAGTTCACTTGCTTGCTTGCTTGCACGCTTACGACCGTGCAAATCTTTCGGTCGTTTTTTAACCCACTTCCCGTGATCCAATCAAGCTGACATTTTGCACACAGACTCGTTGTGCATGACAATTTATTTTCGTAAAAATTTTTTTTAAAAAATTTTACACTTTTTAGGAAAAAATAAATTATATTTAATTACCAATTGCTTAATGGTGGCAGGCAATCATCTGACCCATAGGTGGCAGCCATCTCAAGCCAGAGGACGAGAGGACTCTAGCCGCCACGTATATAAAGGATTTATAGTGAAAAACTTTGTTTTTACGGGTTAATTTTTTCAGAAGCCACCTGGCTACCATCAATGCTAGCTCAACGAAGTGGCTTATCATCACGTGGGAATTTCTCGTAGCAGCCAAATACTCTAAACGCACGCTTCTAAATGTGGAGGGAAAGGACCCAGAGAAACATCCACGGGACCACGGGGAGAGAGACACGCAAACTACAAACATACAGGCGTGAGGCTCGGGATCGAACCCACGACCTCCTGTGTACAAGGCGAGGTAGTTAACATCTATACACTGCAGCGCCCAGATTGCGACATCAACCGGTCTAGGGTTTCGATCCTTTCAGAGCACTGCTAGACAAAAGTAGGATCGGCTATGTCAGTCCTGGTAGACCTCTCAGCGGCGTTTGGCCCAATAGACCCCACTCTATTTGATTGCAGAGGGTAGATCAGAACAATGGGTTCTCGCTCACATTCACCCCAGCCAGTCCCGTGCGGAGTCCCACAGGCGTCGATATTATCACCCCTACTGTTCAACATTTACATCAAGCCACTGGTAGATCTGATCGGAGCGCATTGCCGTTTACACTCAGATATACCTTGAGATCTGGGACAAGCAGGACTTTACTACCCTGTCCACTTGTATGTCGGACATCAACAGATGGATGCCTGCCACCTGGCTGAAATTCAATCGGGACAAAACAGAATAGTTGCTGGGTGACTCGGAGTGTCAACTCGTTGACCTGAAGCTCAATGGCAGCGGTCTTAAATGTCAATGGAATGGCGCCCCGACTAGTAAATAGCACTAAGAGTCTTGGCGTGACATTGACTTCTCCAAGACAGAGGTTCTCTGCAAGCCATCTGGCTACCATGAGAGATTCGTTCATGAGGCGATCCACATATACAAACACAGAGACAATTTCAACCGAGAAGATGGATTCTGGCTCAGCAATCATTGGAAGGACGTAATAAACCATTTCGGATCTTAACTGATTGTTGTTCACGTTTACGGTGACTTTCAGACCGCAGCCCACTCACTGGCATTAACTGTGTATCTTGTGTTCTCCACAGGGAATGCATTATTTGCTCCGCTGCGAGTCTCCTGCCACCGTTCTCCCGCCACCGTTCTCCCATTGACATGTTTCATTGCTTCTACATACTATTAACATTCCCTCCCTTTGTTAATGCTACCCCCCTGCCCCCTCCCTTTGGTGCTGCTGATCCTGCATAATGCATGGACATAATATGACTTTGAAACCCCCCCGCCCACCTCCTACGCATTTCCCATGAATATGCTAAATTCCTCTTGATATGCACATTCTTTTGTTAAGGCGCTCTTCTTCCACCTCCAACCCAGCTTATATATAAGCTCCAAGCTTGGCAGTGTCTCATTCTTCACCTGAAGACGGCTGCTTGCGTTGTAGCCGAAACGTCGTGAGAATTATTTTATTATGTTTTATTTTTATTATTTTATTACTTCCCTTCTACGTGACTTTACCGAAAGAACCAAGAAGATGAGTCTTGGCGTGGTTTTGGATAATTCATTGTCGTTTCTGCCCCAGATAAAACAAGTAGTAAAAACGTTTGTGTTCCACCTACGCACAATCAAGAAGATCAAAGCATGCTGAATGGATGCCACGGTGGCGAGATGTTAACTACCTCGCTTCGTATGCAGGAGATCGTGGATTCGATCCCGACTCTGACACCTGCTGCATATTTGGAGTTTGCGTATCTCTCTCTCTCGTCATCCGGGTTTTCCCTCCACATTTATACACGGTGCGTTTCGAGTATTTGGCTGCTATACATTTCCAGGTGATGATAAGCCACTTCTTTGAGCAATCAGTTGTCAAGGCCAGGTCGCTTCTGAAACACGAGCTACGTAGCTCAGTGGGAGCCTTACTTGGTAAATTCCCTTGTAACATCTCGTTTCGACTCTGGCAATGCCCTTGTGCGTGGTTCTACCACGGTGTCGAGTTGGACCACTACAGGGCATCCAAAACGCCTCTGGTGCGGTTTTTGACTGATGAATTCTCGTGCGGGATGCAATCTCCCAAACTTTTTCGGGACCTACAACTGGCTTTAAAATCGAGGTTTGTGCACGATTTAAATCACCGCGCTTAGTTAACGAAGCACTCTCTGGACAATTGCCTCAACAATTGATGCAATAAAATGCGATACGTTACATTCCTTTGGGCAGTTTGAGGCACGATTTTGGGCAAAACGTTCGGCGCTCGCGATTTATTTTTGGTCCTCGGCCCTCAGATTTGGAATGTTCTGCTTATGAAGAACTGCGCCCGACTGCTTGAGATTCTCCCATTCAGAATCACTCCCACTATTGAGCCCCACCGAAGGATCACAACCTTATCGTAGTGGTGGGGTTTGTGTGTTCCAATGACCCTCAGAGCTATGTCGCCTGGAGTCTTGTACTCATGGTAGGGTCTCCCTTAGCAAACAGGTCTGGGGGCAGGTTCCAGACAACTAATGGTCCAAACAAAAGCCCCTCGTGAATGGACTTGAAATATAAAAATCAGAGAACCTCGCTTGAACAAGTCGATCTACGTTCCCACCCTCACCTATGGTCATTGGCTTTGGGTAATCACCGAAAAGATGAAATCACGGGTACAAGAGGCCGAAATGAGGTTTCTCTGCAGCATTGCTGGGCTCACTCTCCGTGATTGGGTGAGGATCTTGGTAGTCTGGGAGAGCCTCAGAGTCGAGCCGCTGCTCCTCCAGATCTAGAGGAGCCCGAACTCCCTCTGGAACTCTACCAGCTATGTCCCACAGGGCGAAGACCCTGGGGCCGGCCCAGGCCATGCTGGCAGGACCATGTCGCTCAGCTGGCCTGAGAACGCTTGAAAATTTCCCAGGAATAACTAGAGTCCGTTGCCAGGGAAATGGAGGTCTGGACCGCCCTACTCAACATGCTGCTGACGTGACTTCCCCCAGGACAAGTGGATTGAGAAACGAACGAATAAACGAATTATCGAGGCCATCACTCACTACCACTATTGAGGCCACCACTACCACTTTTGAGACCATCATTAGGGACCGTCCATAAATGACGTCACGCAATTTTGGACGATTTTTGCTCCCCCCCCCCCCCATCGTCACACGGCGTCACAAAAAGTCAGACATCCCCCCTCAAATATGACGTCACAAAGCTCTGCCCCCCCCCCCCCCAAAATAAAATATGCTTCAAATCACTTTAAACAATTGTCATTGTAGTGCATATTTAATGTGGCGCTGCACTCTGATGTTGTAGGTGAAAACATGTATTAAAAAGTCCGTTTAATTAAGTAGAACGTGTTGTCTATATTTATTTAAAGTTATGAATTTTGATGTGACGTCACATTTTTCACCCCTCCCCCCCCCCGTCACATCGTCACAATTGTCTGACCCACCCCCCCTAGGTGCGTGACGTCATTTATGGAGGGCCCCTTACCACTATTCAGACCATTACTACCACCATCTTAAATATTAGGTCCACCGCTCATACCATTGGAACAACTACCAGGACCATGGTGACGACCCACTGTTGCAACCATCGCTGAGGCCACCGGGACTGCTTTGGCGCAATTCTCTCGCTTCCTGCGCCACAAACACCATGACCCCAGTTCGATTCCCAGGACGGGCCCCTTCAACCCATGGCTGGACGAAGGCCTCCCCCGAACCGTTGCGATCTATCCAGCAATCCATCACAATCCATCACATCATCGTCTACTACAGCTGCATGGCAATGACCTTGAGTGGGAGCCACTTGTGTTGTCAATATTTGGGCGGGGGCGCGACGCGCCGAGACCACCCGTCCGTGGAAGCGCGCGTCCTCGCCGAATGTGAACATCTGCAGCAGCAGCAACAGCTGTGTTGCCAATGTTCCCCGTCGCGTGTTTGTGGACGGCCGCACGCGTGCCGACAGCGAGACTTGTTGACTGTAAACCAACCTAAATAAACACTGAGTTGCAGGAGACACCGCAAGCAGACAGCGGTGACTGTATGTTTCGTGAAGAACGCTCTCGTGTTCGCTATCACGGCCGCTCGATCCATCGCCACTTGAGGTGCCGCCACCCCACGCGCGTACTGGTGGACATTGCGCTCTCGTTTGTGTGTATCGGCGTCGCTGTTATATTCACAGGTTAGGGTCCCATCGAGTTGCAAGTACAAGAAGCCTTGGTGGCTGCTGATGCCACCACACCTCGCCAAGGCAGACGATACTGCTCCTGCTGTGGTGGGCAGCAGAGGTCTGTACCGTACTTCATCATCGCTAGACTCCCTCCTGCCGTCACCAACCCGCGATGACCAGTGTGGCGAAGTATGGTCAAATATCCCTCCAATCCCCCCCCCCATCATCCCCTCCACCCCGAGTTGTACGCCAGATGCATTGCCTGTTGGCACACAGGGGATGTTGGGGCACAGGGGATGTTGGGGCACAGGGGATGTTGGGGCACAGGGGATGTTGGGGCACAGGGGATGTTGGCACACAGGGGATGTTGGGGCACAGGGGATGTTGGGGCACAGGGGATGTTGGCACACAGGGGATGTTGGGGCACAGGGGATGTTGGGGCACAGGGGATGTTGGGGCACAGGGGATGTTGGCGCACAGGGGATGTTGGGGCACAGGGGATGTTGGCACACAGGGGATGTTGGGGCACAGGGGATGTTGGGGCACAGGGGATGTTGGCACACAGGGGATGTTGGCACACAGGGGATGTTGGGGCACAGGGGATGTTGGGGCACAGGGGAAGTTGGAACACAGGGGATGTTGGCGCACAGGGGATGTTGGGGCACAGGGGATGTTGGGGCACAGGGGATGTTGGGGCACAGGGGATGTTGGGGCACAGGGGATGCTGGGGCACAGGGGATGTTGGGGCACAGGGGATGTTGGGGCACAGGGGATGTTGGCGCACAGGGGATGTTGGGGCACAGGGGATGTTGGCACACAGGGGATGTTGGGGCACAGGGGATGTTGGGGCACAGGGGATGTTGGGGCACAGGGGATGTTGGCGCACAGGGGATGTTGGGGCACAGGGGATGTTGGGGCACAGGGGATGTTGGGGCACAGGGGATGTTGGGGCACAGGGGATGCTGGGGCACAGGGGATGTTGGGGCACAGGGGATGTTGGGGCACAGGGGATGTTGGCGCACAGGGGATGTTGGGGCACAGGGGATGTTGAGCACAGGGGATGTTGGGGCACAGGGGGTGTTGGGGCACAGGGGATGTTGGGGCACAGGGGATGTTGGGGCACAGGGGTTGTTGGGGCACAGGGGCTGTTGGGGCACAGGGGATGTTGGGGCACAGGGGATGTTGGGGCACAGGGGTTGTTGGGGCACAGGGGCTGTACTGGGGCACAGGGGATGCTGGGGCACAGGGGATGTTGGGGCACAGGGGATGTTGGTGCACAGGGGATGTTGGGGCACAGGGGCTGTACTGGGGCACAGGGGATGCTGGGGCACAGGGGATGTTGGGGCACAGGGGCTGTACTGGGGCACAGGGGATGCTGGGGCACAGGGGATGCTGGGGCACAGGGGCTGTTGGGGCACAGGGGATGTTGGGGCACAGGGGATGTTGGGGCACAGGGGATGTTGGCGCACAGGGGATGCTGGGGCACAGGGGATGTTGGGGCACAGGGGATGTTGGGGCACAGGGGATGTTGGGGCACAGGGGCTGTTGGGGCACAGGGGATGTTGGGGCACAGGGGATGTTGGGGCACAGGGGCTGTTGGGGCACAGGGGATGTTGGGGCACAGGGGATGTTGGGGCACAGGGGATGTTGGGGCACAGGGGATGTTGGGGCACAGGGGATGTTGGCACACAAGGGATGTTGGGGCACAGGGGATGTTGGGGCACAGGGGATGTTGGGGCACAGGGGATGTTGGGGCACAGGGGCTGTTGGGGCACAGGGGATGTTGGGGCACAGGGGATGTTGGGGCACAGGGGATGTTGGGGCACAGGGGCTGTTGGGGCACAGGGGATGTTGGGGCACAGGGGATGTTGGGGCACAGGGGATGTTGGGGCACAGGGGATGTTGGGGCACAGGGGATGTTGAGCACAGGGGATGTTGGGGCACAGGGGATGTTGGGGCACAGGGGCTGTTGGGGCACAGGGGATGTTGGGGCACAGGGGATGTTGGGGCACAGGGGATGTTGGGGCACAGGGGATGTTGGGGCACAGGGGATGTTGGGGCACAGGGGATGTTGGGGCACAGGGGATGTTGGGGCACAAGGGATGTTGGGGCACAGGGGATGTTGGGGCACAGGGGATGTTGGGGCACAGGGGCTGTTGGGGCACAGGGGATGTTGGGGCACAGGGGATGTTGGGGCACAGGGGATGTTGGGGCACAGGGGATGCTGGAGCACAGGGGATGTTGGGGCACAGGGGATGTTGGGGCACAGGGGATGTTGGGGCACAGGGGATGTTGGCGCACAGGGGATGTTGGGGCACAGGGGATGTTGGGGCACAGGGGATGTTGAGCACAGGGGATGTTGGGGCACAGGGGGTGTTGGGGCACAGCGGATGTTGGGGCACAGGGGCTGTTGGGGCACGGGGGATGTTGGGGCACAGGGGATGTTGGGGCAGAGGGGATGTTGGGGCACAGGGGATGTTGGCGGACAGGGGATGTTGGGGCACAGGGGCTGTTGGGGCACGGGGGATGTTGGGGCACAGGGGATGTTGGGGCACAGGGGATGTTGGGGCACAGGGGATGTTGGCGCACAGGGGATGTTGGGGCACAGGGGCTGTTGGGGCACGGGGGATGTTGGGGCACAGGGGATGTTGGGGCACAGGGGATGTTGGGGAACAGGGGATGTTGGGGCACAGGGGATGTTGGGGCACAGGGGATGTTGGGGCACAGGGGATGTTGGGGCACAGGGGATGTCGGGGCACAGGGGATGTTGGGGCACAGGGGATGTTGGGGCACAGGGGCTGTTTCCCTGGTAGACTCAATGCGCGCCTCCCTCTAGAGCGGTGGTTCTTAACCTTTACAATTGTATAAAAAAGGATGTAATGTTAATAAATACGTATGGATTGATGAATCAAGGTAGTTGCAGTTATGTGCCCGTGCTTAATTTGTGTTTTGATAATTTACCTTCGAACAAAAAATCTGGCCATGTGTCGCACCCCCAGAAAGGGCATCTCGCACCCCCAGCGGGTGGGTGCAACCAGGTTAAGAACACTGCTCTGGAGCTCTGGAGCAGTGTTCTTTACTAATTTTCAGAGGGGGGGCACTTTCGCCGATAGGACATTATCAGTGTGAGAGCCGCTACACATTTGAAACCATTGGGGGTTTGACAGCAGCACAATGGTGATGATGATGGGGGTGGTGGGGAGTGTCACCATTTGTGTATTGTCAGGGGCCGCACTAAAGTCCACCAGGGGCTGCCAGTGGCCTGCGGGCCTTGCAATGAAGAACACTGCTCTTGAGTCACCGCACAGAGTTGACTCTCCATCCTGGCGCGTCGCGAGCGATTCACACTCCAAACAGCTCTGATCGCCTTGCTCTAAATTACCTTTGCTGCCCGATGAGTCTCAGTCATCTGAAAGCCGTGGAGTTCTTTCCCTCCTCAACAGACGCCTGGCCCAGTTGCGTCGACCTCCCCACGGTCTCCCGCCATGCCATTGCTGTGGTTACCTGGTGCCGATTACGCTCGCACAGCAAAGCATCACGGCTCGTTTTCGGCAGGGTCCTGCCAAGCGTCCGCAGTTGGCGGGGAGCGGGGGTGGGGGTGATGATTGATGCTGTGCAGAATTTTTATAATTTGGTCAAATTGGACCGTGGACTCTGACACACGACGATGGCCTTCTTCTTGTCAATCTGTCATAATATATATTGGGGGGGACACATCCCCCCCCAATATTCAAATATGCTCAAAATGTCCCTCCCAATATATTGCTATAAAATATTTTTTTTTTATAATTGCCATGCTATGTAAATAAAAATAACTATTTGCTAAACCTTGGCCATAATATCTGGACTTGTCTTCATATAACAATGCATAGATTTCTGTTCATATGATTGTGGTTATGGTTGCACTTTATGAATCCCTAATCTCTGCCATTACATACAATGAAACAAGAAAAGGTAAAAATAAATAAAAACAGCAATGTAATACAATACACTATTAGACATTATTGTAAAAAAGAAAAATCCATCCCATGTGTTAGTGTTTTTTTTTATATTTTAGGTAGGACATGGCAGGAAATTAGTTTTCAAATTTAGTTCTTTTTCTGGGGGGGGGGACCCCAGACCTCCTGGAAGATTTTGTCCCTCCCAATGTTGACTCCATGGCTACGGCCTTGCGTCACGGGATCTCTTCGCGTTCGCTGGGTAGCTTTTTGTGTCATTAATGCAGCCGCTGTGTTAATGATGGCGGCCGCTGGGCTCGCACCTTGGACCGCTGCAACAAGCCGTGTCACCGCTATAAACACATCCTCATGTACGTGTGTTGAACTTCTTTCGCACTGTACGTAGCCAACCGTGCTAATCGGGCGTGCGGGTGAAATACAACAAACTAAACACAAAAGGCAGTTCTAAAGACATGAGTTTTCGATCTAGATTATTTAAAAGTGCGTTGCTCAAGTGGCTTCCTAATATCAGAAGAAAGAGCATTCCAGACGGCCGCAGAAGCGCATCTGAAAGTGCGCGATGCAGTGACCTGGCCGCAAATAATAGATCAGCGAAGTGGATGTGTATTGAACTTCTTTCGCATCGTACGTAGCCAACCGTGCTAATCGGAGGTGCAGGGGAAGGACAACAATCTAAACACAAAACGCAGTTTTGAAGAAATTAGTTGTCGATTTAGGTGTAAAAGTGCATCGCTCCATTGGCTTCCTAATATCGGAAGGAAGAGCGTTCCAGACGATCTTCCTCTTGGCGCAAAGTGAGATCAACTTGTTCCTCCCTCCGTTCATGAGCACCGCAACACTTTTTCCGCAGCTGTCTGTGCTGATAAACCAACACTGAGCCCCAGCCCGAGCAGAGAAATTGATCGATCGCGACTACTCGTGAAGTATGGTGAACACGGAAAGCTGCCATCGTACGACTTGGGCAAGATATATTAATTATCCAATCAATCAAAGTTCACGGGCAGAAAGCCCGTAGGTGTCCACTACAATTTTTGTCACTTTTTTCCACTTCCCTCTACCCTGTGCCACCATGCTGAGGCCATGCCACATCTCTCTGGCACCAATCTCTTATGCCATCCAGCCATTCTCTACACGCTCGTCCTCTTCTTCCAGTTCCTTCCATTATTTCCATCATTAGTTTTGATTTTCCTGTTGTTCTCCATCCTGCATGTTTGTGGCCCAAATAAGCTCAGTTTCTTTCTCATGGCCACTTCTGTTACCTTCAGCGTTTTTTCTTACTTCTACATTTGTCACTCTCTGTGTCCAACTAAGATGCAGTGTCCTCCGACAGCAGTACATTTCAAATGCCAGTATGTTGTCCTGTCAGTCTCTTTTAGTGTCCAAGTTTCGCAGACATACACAGCCTTGCTAAAAACGCATGTTTTAAGATGCTCAGCGTATTATTCTAATACACATTGCAAAATCTATTTAGACGTGCCAATACAGTACAACGCTAAAAATGTGTCTCTGCAAAGATTCCAACGATTGTGTGCGCTCCGCGTCATCAGATTTGTATCAGTGGCGGAGCAGCGGCACCCACAGTGTGTCTGAGAGAGTGGCCCATAGAAGCGGATATCAGAGAACTACTTTTGAGATCCTCTAAAGTGACCTCGAATCCATGCGGTAGTAGGAGACAACACATCTCCACCTGTTCTGCTACAATCATGAGAGGCAATCCGATATTTTAAAAAATTCTCAGAGATGGAATTATTCACATTAAGTGCAGAATCAAACATTAATGTAACAGTGTTTGTGTAGTAATCAGTGACCGGGCTACAAACCATCGAACAAAACGTGAAGACTCAGACTAAACCCAGGATCTCAACGAAACCGCCTCAGCGCTCTGACCTCTGACCTACCCAGCCGCGTGGTTCACATGGCTGAGTGAGTGATATGACGGCGCCGCACGCAACAGATGAATGGCTCGCTGGGATATGAATAACTGGAGACTGCACTACAATGTGTACGTGTCGATTATTGTATCAGTGGAATTTTGCAAACAGTGTTTAAAACCTTCAAATAATTAAGTTGATGACAGTGTTCAAAATATGAATCGCTTGGCCGTGTTTCTTACAGAGGTCACCTGAGCTCCAATCTCAAGCGAAGATTGTTTATTGCTCTGAACCAGTGGTGGAAATTACACATTCCCATGGACGAGAGCAGTCTCTCTCCGGAGCACAATGGCCGTTGACTTCCTGCAAGCTAGTCCTTGGTTTTACCAACCATGTCGCAATTGTGGCGTCAGCTAAACTCGGACCCCGCAATTTACCGCCAAACATCGGCACGAGCAGCACTTGGCCAAACGCATACGGAGTGAAACCGGGCAGCAGCTCCGCTCCTCCTCGCCGATGAACCACGGCGTCTGGGGATCGTGCGTTGTCCCTGCAGTGATGCATCACCGCCACCTATAGTCCACTCCGTCCATGTGCGTGAGATGCCATTTGCCACTGCCATCATCTTCATCATCACCATCATCATTCATCGCCGTCCTAATTTAATCATCACTTTTATGTCATCATCATCTAATGCTACAATTTACTATTATAGCATCATCATCAATACCACCATCATCTTCATCATCATCATTCATCACCACTATAATGTCATCATCATCTAATGCTATAAATTACGATGACAGTATCATCATCATCAGTACCACCATCTTCTACTACCATCGTTATCCATCAACCGAGACCTCAACAATGCATATGGCTGCCGACTCGGTCCGTCGGTTGGGATCTCGCTGGTGTCACCATCCTACACTCTCACTCGGACACGGAAGAACGCTGGCGAACAGAGCGGAACAACGTAGATAAAGACCTCATTCGAGACCCAAGCATCGCACCTCCTGGCTTTGACATTCCTCCTCGAAGACACTGGTGGAGCCATTCACCCACGCACTCACCCACCCACTCACCACTGGTGTAACCATCAACTCACTCACCCACTCATTTACGCACCCACTCATTCACACATCCACTCATTCACCCACCCACTCACCACCGGCGGATTCATCAACCGCATCAGAACATCAAGAGGCCGATGCGCATATCTCCTTCATCAATGTAAAATTTTATACTGTGGCCATCCAACCCAAACTATGGCCCTTATTGTACAGCACTGTAGTCTGCGCACATTCAGTAGTGGAGGGAAATTAATAACTGCACGAACTCTCCCCTGAAGCCCTCTCATGGCTAGCAGCAGCCTTCGACAGGTTAATTTAGGTCCAGCACACAGTGCAACACACAAGAATATCATCATTCAACAATATCACCATCATAATTTACCATGACAGTACCATTGTCACGAGTGCCATCAGTATCTTTTATCATGAACATCATCATCTGACTTAAAGCTTTCGTGACTGCAGGAATTCATATTCTTGGGTTTTTCGGTAAAGTCACGTAGATAGGGTCAAAGAAAATAACAAAAAATAACAAAAAAATACTACGACGTTTCTTTCGCAACACAAGCGGTCGTCTTCAGGAAAAGGGGGGTTAGCTCCCAAGGCAAACTGTTTATAAGGGTTTGAAATGGGCGTAGCCCAAATGTCACCAGCCAATGAAAATGTAAGTGGTGGGCAGCCAACCCGATGGTGGTTGGTTTTCCACCAATCAAAGGGCTGCCAGGTGAAAATTAGCATGTTAAAGATAGATTAGCATATTAATGGCAGATCGCAGAACTGCAACCGAGGGGTCGGCGTGCAAAGTGGCTATGCTAGTGTGAATCCAGTGAAAGCGCAAGTTTGAAATGGGCGTAAAGCACAACTAACATCGGAAGGTGGTAGGATGGGAACATCATAGCCAATTATGACTTAAACTGGTTGATAACGTCCTTCCAATGAGTGCTCAGTTTGTACCCATCTTCTCAGTTGAAATTGTGACTGTGTCTAAATATATGGATGGCTTCATTAACGAAACTAATATTTGTTGATAGCCAGTGGGCTTAAAAAGTACCTTCGTCTTAGAGAAATCAATTTCGTGTGAGCCCATCGCATTAAAACAATGGTCCTACCGTGTTTCAGATCTGCCTTATGTTCACGAACACGGTCCGAGACATGTCCTTTAGTTTCCCCAATGTAACTACTGCCGCAGACACAGCTTCGTTTGTAAATGCTGGGGTATTGCATGTCAGGGATCACTTCCTTCACAGAAGTGATCAGATCACGAATTTTATGCACTGTGCTAAATCGAACGTGGATCATGATTTTGGAAATGCCTTGGAAGCTAACCCCCCATTTTCCGGAAGACGACCGATTGTGTTGCAATCGAAACGTCGTAATTTTTGTTTGTTTGTTAGTTTTTGCTATTTTATTTGAACCTATCTACGTGACTTTACCGAAAGACCCAAGAATATGAATTCCTGTAGTCACGAAAGCTTTAAGTCAAGATTTAACCGCCTTTACGGGGAGGGTTTCCACACAACTATTAGATCTTTTAACAAACTTCGAGACAAGAAGGCTCATCTGATCGAGTCGCTCACATTTCTGAAGCGATGCCGTGACACCAAGGAAATACCGATCGCCTTTACACTGACATCTGCTGCTGTCACTTCTCCCAATGCTAAACGGATCTTGTTCAGGGCTGGCCTAGCCCTGATCTCAGAGAGAATAAGATTGCTCCGATTTGAACTAGACAATTTAGACAAGACTCTCTTACAATCACACTTAGCATTGACAGAACAAATGTCTACATCCGATTGGGAACATGTAGATAACATGACAGCCTCTTTAGCCGCCTCAATGTCAGCTAAAGTTCAACCTCCTTTCCAAGAAGAAGCCAGATCCACACGTCAAAAAGTAAGACGTTGACAAGATTGTTATTAATCAGAGTAACAGTACAATTTCAGACAGCCTAAAATCGGTTCTAGTCAAAGGGTTGAATTTCGGAATCACCCCTAAACACATCCCAGTTGATGATAGCATTGCCCAGGTGGACGTAGCCCTTAAGGGTTTGGGGCACATTACTGCAGACGTGGCAAGATCGGAAATCCCTGCAATTCTCAAAAACGCTAAGACACCTATTAACTACATCAGTAAAGATGAGCGCTTTGAGCTTTCTCAATTTAAAAAAAGAGGTGACATCGTCATCCTCTCAGCCGACAAGGGCAATGCCACAGTCATCATGGACAAAACCACATACAATAACACTTAATGATGGCAGCTATACCAAAATTAAAAGAGATCCCACCAACTGCCTCGTTACGAAAACCAACAATATCATCACTTATTCGACATCTTTGATCGAACCAACCAAGCGGGTTTCCTTAAAACCCTCTGCTGCTAGACCACCCAGATTGTATGGCTCACCAAAAATCCATAAAGAAGGGACGCCCCTTCGTCCTATCGTCTCCACCATTGACTCACCTACCAACAAACTGGCCCAATTTCTGTCTGAGACCTTACAACCATTCACTTGTAAGACCACATCAGCTGTACTCAACTCAGCTCACTTGGTATCGTTATCTAATTAAGGACATCTCACTATCTCCAGGTGATTTGCTTGTTAGTTTCGATGCAGTCTCTTTGTTTACCAAAGTTCCTGTACTTGACACCATTGCAATTGTAGTGAGTCCAACTGAGTCGCAGACATTGTTCTTTAGAGGCAACACTTTTATTATAACATCAACCGGCTAACACAAAGGGGTAACCGCCCCTTCACCAGATACAGCCTAAGGTGGTGACCACCCAGCTAACTACCCTATACAGAGGAGTTACAGCTACAAAGGGTCTGACCCTCACTCGGGTCCCGGCCACGTGTTGATGCCTGCTTGTAGGACATAGAGCTTCCAGCTTGTAGAATGCAGCGACCCCGGTCCCTCTCAGGGACCCACCTTATATCCTCCTGGGCCGGGGCCACTCTGCCCTTGAGCGTTCTAGCTCCTTCTCGATCCCTCTCGAGGGCTCTCCCCAGACACGTGATCACCCCCTAGCCCCCCCCCCCCCCCCCCACTTGGGGCCCTCTCTGTGGACACTCCGGATCACGTGTCTACGGGGTCAACCAGAGTGCCATGGCCTGGGGCAACCCTGCCCCTGGGCTGACACTCTCCCACTTCCCCTGGTGGGAGCCTGCACTACACGCTAAGCGTGGTGCCCGCGCTACCCCAGTGCTCACCAAGCCCCGCTAGGGCTGGTACTACACCCACCTACGGGGTGTACGCCGTGCTGTGCTAGAGCCGGCCTCACACAGCAACCCACCCGGTGCTGTCCGCGATGTAGGGACATCACACGCCACGGCCCTCTCGGGCCGGCACCATACAGTGACATCCCCAATGTCACTACACAATCATTGAAGATTTGATCCAACAAGGACTGAATGCTGATGTACCGGCCCTGGTGAGACACTGCCTCACCAACACTTACTTCACCTGGAATGGAACATTCTACAAACAAGTTTAAATACGATAATTGGTTCTTTACCCTTCTATCTGGCAACAAAACTGACACCTTTTTACAAGGAGTCATGTTTGCATAGACCGCAATACCTGCAGTCATAATACAAACAAAAGAACATAACTCTGATAATGTGCACTGTCCCCAATGGGTTCTCCCTTATCTCCACTTGTAGCCAATGTTTTCATGGACAAATTTGAGACAGATGCCATCCAGGCATCCACTCTACGTCGATCCTTGTGGAAGAGGTACGTAGATGACACGTTCGTCATCTGGCTACATGGTTGATCAGCTCTGAACCAATTCCTCAACCAAATCAATTCCATACACCCAGCCATCAAATTCACCATGGAGGTGGAAAAGGATGGCAAGTTACCATTCTTGGATGTTTTAATCGAAAAAATACCAGATGGCTCAATGGGACACTGTCTACAGGAAAGCCACCCATATGGATGCCTACCTAAAACCTGACTCCCACCACAATCCATCCCGGAAGAATTCCCTCATCAAAACTCTACACCATAGAGCTCGAATTATTTCCGACCGTCATCACCTAGCCAGTGAACTGGAACACCTACACCAAGCTCTCAAGCTGAATGGATATTCAGACTACACAATCCGTAAAGCTATCACCCTAACCATTGGGAAAGAACCATCTGAGGACCCAATCAAAATCATCACCTTGCCATACACTAAAAATATTTCCAAAATAATGAGTAAACACAAGATCCAGGTTCGATTTAACACAGTACATAAAATTCGTGATCTGATCCCATATGTGAAAAATGTGATCCTTGACATGCAATACCCCGGCGTCTACAAACTAAGCTGTGTCTGCGGCAGTAGTTTCATTGGGGAAACTAAGCGACATGTCTCGGACCGTGTTCGTGAAAATAAAGCAGATCTGAAACACGGTAGGACCTGTAGTGGTGATACGCGCTGGCAGGAGGGATCGTGACGCAGCGGGTGGTGATTGGTTACATCGAGTGGGTGCTCACATCGCGGTCCGCATAGGCTCCGTCCCCTCGGGAGCGGAGGGCTATGTATGGCGATGCGCGCGGGCACTCGGGGAGTTGGTAACCGGTGAAGACAGAAGACGGAGGAAGAGATAGGCCCTGGGACCCCTAGTCCCGCTGCCCTTGTAAGGGCCGGGGTTCTGAGAGGCTCAGAGGCAAGGCCTTGGGATTCACGGTCCGACGCCCTTGTAAGGGCTTGGGCTGTGTAGCCCAGTGGTCGAGACCCGTAGTCTGACAAGAGGGGTCTGATAGCTCCCCGTGGGGAGAGCGTAGCCGGAGAGCCTGAGTCAAGGCAGAGATAGGCACGCGTACCCTACAGGAGAGACGGAGTGCGGCCCGATCCGAGTGCACGTAGGGGTCTGATAGCTCCCCGTGGGGATAGCATAGCCGGAGAGCCTGAGTCAAGGCAGAGTTAGGTGCGCGTACCCCACGGGGAAGACGGAGTGCGTGGCCGAGTCAGGCACGTGTGACATAGGTGTTATCTCGGTTGGGACTGTTACGTGTGCAACCGTTGTGAATAAAGAGTGCTGCCCCGTCAACTCGTCTCCCGCCATTATTGAAGATATTACAACTGGCGTTAGAAGTGAACCTGTCTTCAAGTCATGGATACAAGAAAGACTCATCGGACTCACGAGCGTGACCGGGAGGACGACCACGACGATTCGGGACAGCGAGCATCGGGAGGAGAGGAGGAGGAGATGCCGATGCCGCAGGACCCTTCACGGGCGCCCGACGATCCGCTGGGGTCCGACACCGGACTCCGCGACGCACACTCTCGTCTAGCGGAACTGCTACTTGCTGCGGCGTCCATCCTGGCGGAGATCACCGCGTCAGGAGGAGGGAGGACGTCGACGGACGTCGAGAGGGGTCGCGTGGGAGATTCCCGCCAAAATGTGCTGCGCGCCAAGGACTTTGAAAATGGCGCCATTTTTACCGAGCGGTCGTCATTTGGCGGTAATCGCGAGCAACACGTGACCGGGGACCTCCACTCTCTGCCGCTCACGTCATCAGCGTGCGCTGCGGGCGGCCATCAACCGCCCGTGATAGGGGCCGCCATTTCCCTTACCGACGGCGTGGCGCGGGAAAATCACCTGTCGGAAGACGACATGGTTTTTCAGCAGCGACTTCCCGCGCTGACGGCCTTCAAAGCCGAAGGGAGTGACTGGGGCGCCTTCCAGCGGAGATTCCTCGCCCATCAGGAAATGTCGGGGTGGTCCGACGCTACAGCGCTACGGGCACTGCCTGCGATGCTGGACGACAACGCGCTCGCGGCCTTCAAGTCCGCTCCGAGGTCGGCCCGCTCCACGCTCAAGGACGCGCTGGGCCTCATGGCCAAGGTGTATGGTCCACCCTCCGCCTGCCGCCACCAATTCTACGGGCGACTGAAGGGGGACACGGAGACAGCGCTCGCATACCGCACAGCGCTGCTGGCTCTTGCGGATGCCGCCTTCCCTCACATGGACGAGGAGGGGCAGGACGCCATGGTATTGGAACAGCTGCTGACGCTGGCTGAGGACCTGGGGGTCCCCATCAACACGGCGGACGAGGTGGACATTTGTTTGTTGCGAGTTGCAACGAGCATCCAGGCGCATGAGGTCCTAAAACGGAAACAGCTGGTCGTCTGCGCTTCTGCCGCGGTCTCAGCTCCTGCCCCGGTGGACACCGAACCTCAAGTCAGCCGCCCACGGGAGAAGGCATTCGCTACAGCGCGACCGGGGGATTGGAGGTCGGGGGGTCGTTCGCCTCTGCGATCGACCCGCAACCTGGAGCAACCGAGACCTGCGACGTCCCTCGTCACGTGCTACAACTGCGGCCTTCGCGGCCACGTGGCGTCCGGGTGCCGCGCTCCACGTCAGCGCACCGCGGGACCTCGACTGGACGACGACCAAGGCCCCAAGTCGTCCTAACTACCCCCGGCAAGTCGCGGCACTACACATGCTCAGTCCGCATACACGTCACACGTAGGCCGCCGCTTCGCAGCTGAGGAGGTGCGCATGGGGGCCGGGGGTTCGGTTCGGAAAGGGGGGTTCGTACGCGGGCCGGGAGAAATTGAATGGTCCGAGTTGGGCCACAGGATGGTGGCCGCGTCGGCCGGGGCGTCTGTGGTTACGGGTTTTATAGATGGTATCGAAGTCAGGGTGTTGGTGGACACGGGCGCGTCAGCAACTATCATCTCTGACCTTATTTACAACATTCTCCCCGTCCAATGTCGGCCTCTGCTCCCGGTAGACGTGCCATGTTACGCGGCGAATGGGGGCTCGTTGGGCATTGTCGGCCAGATTCGGGCGAGCATTTGCATAGGGGATATTAAATTATCGGGAACTGTTTTGGTCTCTTCTTCCCTAGCAGTTCCATGTCTGTTAGGTACGGACTTTTTGGCTAAGATGCCCATTAAAATTCTTGTGGATCAGGGTTGTATCGAGCTGCCATCGGGTCGCCGTATTTCATTTTTGTCTAACCCTACTAAATTGCGGACAGCTTGTGCGACGGTCCAAGCGCTAGCAACCCATACGGTGCACGTACCCCCGGGTTCGCAGATGTTGGTACCCCTCCGGTTGCGGAAGCCGTTGGGTGGGGAGACTGCGGGGCAGGGCGTGCTTTTGGGTCCGTCGAACAGAGCTGTGGGGGGGTCTGGACTTGGCGGTGGCTCAGACGTTGGTACGGGCTGACGGGGACCCGTTTGTCATGGTTTTGAACGCGGGTTCGCGGCCGGCCGTTATTCCGCAGGGCACCGTGCTTGCTCACGCGGCACCGCTCCCTACGGAAGAGCAGCTTATTGCGCACGTTGATCCCGTCCCGGTGCAGAAACTTCAATCAGGGGATGACCTGCAGTGCTTAGACTCGCTGTGTGCGGGCTCCAGTCATTTGTCGAGTGTGCAATTGGGTGCACTGCGCGCTCTGCTGATCGAATTCTCAGATGTGTTCAGCAGGCACAAATATGATATTGGGTGCACGGACCTGTTACGCCACCACATTGAAACGGGTAACGCGGCATCAGTTCGGCAGAATCCGTTCCGGTTGAGCCCTACTGAGAAGGAACACGTTCAATCGGCCGTCAATGACATGCTAACCGCCGACATCATTTCGCCCTCATCCAGTCCGTGGGGAGCACCCATCGTTCTGGTTAAAAAACAAGACGGGTCCTTGCGGCTTTGAATTGATTTCCATCGCCTTAATAAGAGCTCCGTGGCTGATGCGTATCCGCTCCCCAGAATGGATGAGTCTCTGGATGCGTTAGCTGGGGCGCGGTATTTTTCGACGCTAGACTTACTGATAATTGTTTTTTTACCCTTCTATCTGGCAACAAAACTGACACCTTTTTACAAGGGGTCATGTTTGCATAGACCGCAATACCTGCAGTCATAATACAAACAAAAGACATAACTCTGATAATGTGCACTGTCCTTGAAGTTGATTGGTCCACACCCAAGACAGCTTTCCTTAGAGCCTAGTCTCACATGGGTTGGACCAGATGACGCCAAAAGGCGCACAACTCAAAGACAATGCACCATCAGAGTATGAGAGCTCGGGGCAAGCATCTACACTATGGGAACCTCATTTGCCAGTAAAAATATGATAATTGGTTTTTTACCCTTCTATCTGGCAACAAAACTGACACCTTTTTACAAGGAGTCATGTTTGCATAGACCGCAATACCTGCAGTCATAATACAAACAAAAGACTTAACTCTGTATTATGACTGCAGGTATTGCGGTCTATGCAAACATGACTCCTTGTAAAAAGGTGTCAGTTTTGTTGCCAGATAGAAGGGTAAAAAACCAATTATCATATTTTTACTGGCAAATGAGGTTCCCATAGTGTAGATGCTTGCCCCAAGCTCTCATACTCTGATGGTGCATTGTCTTTGAGTTGCGCGCCTTTTGGCGTCATTTGGTCCAACCCATGTGAGACTAGGCTCTAAGGAAAGCTGTCTTGGGTGTGGACCAATCAACTTCAAGGACAGTGCACATTATCAGAGTTATGTCTTTTGTTTGTATTATGACTGCAGGTATTGCGGTCTATGCAAACATGACCCCTTGTAAAAAGGTGTCAGTTTTGTTGCCAGATAGAAGGGTAAAAAACCAATTATCATATTTTTACTGGCAAATGAGGTTCCCATAGTTAGACTTACTGTCGGGATTCTGGCAATTACCACTTGACGATGAGTCAAAACCTAAGACCGCATTCCGGACTCCTGTGGGCCTGTTCCAGTTTAACCGGTTGCCCATGGGACTCCATTCTGCTCCCGCGACGTTTCAGCGCCTTATGGAATTGGTTCTGTCAGGCCTGCAATGGGATACCTGCTTAATTTACCTTGACGACGTCATCATTTTCAGTAGGACTTTCGAGGAACACCTCCAACGATTAAGGGGGGTGTTTCTGAGGATGCGGTCGGCTAAGTTAAAGTTTAAACCGGCTAAATGCCACCTGCTTCGGGAATCCGTACGGTACTTAGGCCACATTGTCGACTCTTCGGGGATCTCCACCGATCCCACAAAGACGAACTGCGTCGGTTCATGGCCGACGCCCACGTCGGTTACCGAGGTCCACAGTTTCATTGGGTTAGCTTCCTACTACCGTCGATTCGCTGAGCATTTTGCCACCATAGCCAAACCCTTGCATGCTCTGACGGCCAAAGGGGTCAGGTTTCGCTGGGGGCCAGAGGAGGAGGCCGCGTTCTGCTCCCTTCGGGACGCCTTGGTGGGTGCCCCGCCCTTGTGTTACCCTGATTTTACGAGACCCTTCCTGCTGGATATGGATGCCAGTAACACAGGCATTGGGGGGGTGCTCTCACAGGTGGTCAGGGGAGTTGAACGGGTGGTCGCCTACGGTAGCAGGGTTTTATCGCCAGCCGAACATCGCTACTGTGTGACCTGTCGCGAGTTGCTGGCTATTGTTTTTTTTGTACAGCAATTTAGACCGTATCTCTACGGCCGTCATTTTACGGTCTGTACTGACCATGCGGCACTTCAGTACGCATTGCAGGTCGCCCAACCCTCGGGCCAATTGTCACGGTGGTTGGAGGTCCTCCAGGACTATCAATTTACGACCACTTACCGTAAGGGGTTGCGCCACACCAACGTGGATGCCCTGTCGCGATTGTCGCCTCGTTACGAATGTGCATGTTTTATGGGGTCGGCGCGCTGTAAACCGCATGTCGCTGTCCCCGAGGGGGAGTTGGTCGCGGCCGCGAATGCACCGCTGGTCGATGTTCCCGCTACTCTTGCGGGCGGGGACTCGCTACTTTCACTGTCTCTCGTTGAGTGGGGCCGACTCCAGATGGCTGACAGCTCCCTACTTGCGTTGCGTCGTAGGGTGGGGGGTCCCGAGGAAGGTCAGAAGAGAGCCGGCTCCTGGCTGCTTAAACAGGGCCTGCTAATGAGATGGGACAATATGTCCCGGCGGCACGCACTCGTCGTGCCCTCCGCTATGCGGGGCAAAGTTGTTCTGGCCGCACACGAACGCCTCTTGCATCTGGG
Organism: Lampetra planeri; assembly: GCF_965212315.1. Classification (NCBI taxonomy): domain Eukaryota; kingdom Metazoa; phylum Chordata; class Hyperoartia; order Petromyzontiformes; family Petromyzontidae; genus Lampetra; species Lampetra planeri. The sequence goes on from NC_136134.1 coordinate 917,583, forward strand.
GGTAAACAAAACGCTCGCTCTGCTCAAGCGAGATTATTATTGGCCGGGGATGGGGAGCGATGTGGTCAACATACTGAAGGGGTGTGTGGGCTGCGCTCAACGGAAACCACCGCCCGTTGCGCATTATTCGCCGCTACAGTCCATTCAGGTCTCGCGCACGAACGAGCTCGTTGCGCTGGATATCTTGGGGCCTTTTCCGGTGACGCCTAGGGGTAACAAGTACCTGCTGGTTGGGGTGGAATACTTCACTCGATGGCCTATGGCATGGCCACTTGCCAACCAGTCGGCGGCGGCCGTGGCGGACGCCTTTGTCCAGGGCTACGTCTTGGACAAGGGTGCTCCCGAATGCTTGCTGACCGACCAGGGGAAGAATTTTTCGAGCAAATTGCTGCATGAGGTGTGCGACCTTTTGGGTACAAAAAAGGTGCGTACCTCCCCGTACCACCCACAGACTGATGGGATGGTGGAGCGACTCCACAGAACTATAACTTCCATGTTGTGCCAGCAGGTGTGCGAGGCACAGGCTGACTGGGACTTGCAGGTCCCGGGTGTCCTCGCCGCGTACAGGATGGCCCCCCATGCAGCTACGGGATTTTCCCCATTTTATCTGATGTACGGTCGGGAGGCCGATCCGCCCATGGAGACCCAGCTGGGGCTTTCCGTGCCGCGGCCTAATTCCAAGTTGGCCGACTATATTAAATTTAACATTGCGAAACTGGCCGAGTCATGGGAGGCTGCACGGCTGAATTCGAGGTCTCGCCAAATCGCTAACGAGCGCTTGCGGGCACGGAAGGTGTACGTGCACGATTGGAAACCGGGCGATAGGGCCTGGCTGCACTGCCCTCATGCGCCGTTGGCTACGTCTCCTAAATTGCTGAGGCTGTGGCGGGGACCCGTGGAGGTCGTGCGGGTTGCACGACCCCAGTGTGTTCAGATAAAATGGGGGAAAGCGACGTTGGTACGTTCACCCCTCCCGGCTGAAACCATTCTCGCCACCATATGGCCTTCCTTTATGTCATAAGGACCGAGTATGTGATGTGACCGGCGACTTGGGGAGGGAAATGTCTCCGTCTGATCCTCACATGTCTTCGCCTGATCCGCTCCCAGGTGTCTCGGAACTGACGGCTGTCGACCGGCGGCAACCGGATCCCCAAGTCACGGGCGGCTCTTCCAGGCCTGCTCCATGCTTCCCGGGGCTGCCGGAGCCACCGGACGATCGACAACGTCCCATCCCGTACGACGGACCGGCCAGGCGGACTCGCGCTAGGTCGCGCCACTTTTCATGACTGAATAAATGAGGGGGGGTGAGGGACGGTTCGGCCGGATCGTCCCGTCACAGCGTTCCCCGTCCGTCCAACCGCCCTATTGTTCCGTTCAAGGAGCGAGCGGGGGGGGGGGGGGGGGGGGGGGAGGACCAGGGGGTCAAGGAGACTCTGGACACATCGGTTTTATAAAAACATTTTTATTGAGTTACTCGTCGGTTTGTACATAGGTTCCTTGTTATTACTGATTAATGTTCGCGGTAATTGTGTTGTGTTGTGTTACGTTGTGTTCATGTTACGGGGCGCACATGTGGAGTGGGGTTTTTTTTGTCAGCCGGGCCGGCTGCGAGCTATGTGGGAGTGGGTGATGTAGTGGTGATACGCGCTGGCAGGAGGGATCGTGAGGCAGCGCGTGGTGATTGGTTACATCGAGTGGGTGCTCACATCGCGGTCCGCATAGGCTCCGCCCCCTCGGGAGCGGAGGGCTATGTAAGGCGATGCGCGCGGGCACTCGGGGAGTTCGTAACCGGTGAAGACAGAACACGGAGGAAGAGATAGGCCCTGGGACCCCTAGCCCCGCTGCCCTTGTAAGGGCCGGGGTTCTGAAAGGCTCAGAGGCGAGGCCTTGGGATTCACGGTCCGACGCCCTTGTAAGGGCTCGGGCTGTGTAGCCTAGTGGTTGAGACCCGTAGTCTGACAAGAGGGGTCTGATAGCTCCCGTGGGGAGAGCGTAGCCGGAGAGCCTGAGTCAAGGCAGAGTTAGGTGCGCGTACCCCACGGGGAAGACGGAGTGCGTGGCCGAGTCAGGCACGTGTGACATAGGTGTTATCTCGGTTGGGACTGTTACGTGTGCAACCGTTGTGAATAAAGAGTGCTGCCCCGTCAACTCGTCTCCCGCCATTATTGAAGATATTACAGACCAATACCTTGCCCGTGGCTGATCATTGTTTTAATGCGGTGGGCTCACACGAAATTGATTTCTCGAAGACAAAGATACTTTGCATCCCACTGGCTATTCGTTCATGAAGCCATCCATATATATAGACACAGACACAATTTCAACCGAGAAGATGGGTACAAACTGAGCACTCATTGGAAGGACGTTATCAACCAGTTTAAGTCATAATTGGCGATGATGTTCCCATCCAACCACCTTCCGATGTTAGTTGTGATTTAAACCCATTTCAAACTTGCGTTTTCACAGGGTTCACACTATCACAGTCACTTTGCGCACCCACCCCTTGGTTGTGGCTCTGCGATCTCCCATTAACATGCTAATCTCTTTAACATGCTAATTTCCACCTGGCAGCTCTTTGATTGGTGGAAAACCAACCACCGTCGGGTTCGCTGCCAAACACTTATATTATCATTGGCTGCTGACATTTGGGCTACGCCCATTTCAAACCCTTATAAACAGTTTGCCTTGGGAGCTAACCCCCCTTTTCCTGAAGACGACTGCTTGTGTTGCGATAGAAACGTCGTAGTTTTTTTATTTTTTGTTATTTTCTTTGAACCTATCTACGTGACTTTACCGAAAGACCCAAGAATAATACATCATCATGTGACATTTAAAACCACTAAAATGAAATTGCTAATGTAATTTTACAAAATAATTGCATACAAAAATCTGTCAATGTGGAATGCTTTGATGTTGTCGCGGTTGTATATAGCTTGTTAGCTCAATGGGCCTCACTCGGAAAATACATTTCTGATTCTGATCTATTATCATGATCATTATCATATATCATCATCGTCGTGACGAGCGTATCGATGCGATCTCTGAGTTCGTACGTAGCGCACTCAGCACGTGAACGAGACTGGCGATAAGGGGAAAAAAACTCTGCGGAGAACGACCGCCGCGAATGTGGAGAGCGATGATTATCAATTGAACGCGCAGGAGCGATGGGGTTTCTGGCATCGCTAGGGACCCTACGGGGTGACAAAGGCATGGGAGGAAGGGGGGTCGTGGCATTTATGCAGCAGTGGGCCTGAGCAGCGTGGCTGATGATCGTCAGAATGAGTGAACCGACTTGAACTCAGTGGCACGGCGTGGTGCGGCATGAGTGGCGCGAGGCTGCTGTTGCCCCTCTGCGTGCGTGCGGAGTCACGTGACGCAGATCTGAAACACGGGAGAAGAAGAAAAAACCTCCAACAAATTAAATAATAATAAGCAAGGTTTGTTTTTAGGTCTGGTGGGATACATTCAATTGTAGCTGTAAACCGTAAATATTTAATTTGTTATCCATAACATAGTTTTTTTTAAAATTTAGATTGCGTAATTATAAATGTGTCGTTCACCCGCCACCACAACCAAATTAGTAAGGATTGTCACGTGAACAAACGTGCCAGAATAAACGCCTCGCTCGAGACCCAAACGTCGTACAGTCCTGGTGCCACTCACATTCCTCCTCCTCCTTCCTCGAAGACACCACCACCGTTATTGTGAACCACCACCAACTGCATCGGGACGTCAACAGGCCGGTGCGCGCGTCTCCTTCGTCGTGGGCAAATGACAGTGCGGCCGTGGCCACGCAACCCAAGGATGGAGCCGTCTACATATTGGACACTATTATATAGAGATACATAGAGACCCACAGAGATACATATCGACCCACAGAGACACATAGGGACCCACAGAGACACATAGAGACCCACAGAGACACGTATAGACCCACAGAGACACAGAGACCCACATAGATACATATAGACCTACAGAGATACACAGAGACCCACAGATATACATAGAAACCCACAGAGATACATAGAGACCCAAAGAGATACATTGAATACAATCCACAGTCGTAGCCATTCAACGCAAACTATGGACCATATCGTAAACCTACTTTGGTCTGCGCTTCTTCAAAGGAGGAGGAATAACAACACGACACGAGCTCTCTCTCTCTTTGCTGAAGGTCTCTCGTCGTGGCGAGCAGCAGACTCCGATATTGGCATTCATCTGCACAACACACGTGCTGCCACCGTACCCAATAAAACAATAGAATAGTCATCAATAGCCATGGCCCCATTATCCCATCGGGCGTGCCGGTAAGCCGTCTAACCGGCTGCAATGGGAAAAGCGTGAGGGAGCAGCCAATGGGAGTTTAATGAGCCGCTGAACAGAGGACGCACGTGCGGGGAGGCGAGGTCGCATAAGAGCGGGAGCTTCTCATCTGGCTCCTTGTCTCTCCCTTGTTGCTTGCGCACACACAACGGCAGCGATGGAGGCTCGCGTCTGGTTGTGGCTCGCGGCCCTCCTGCTGCTCCTCCTGCTCCACCTGCAGGGCGCTCCGCGTTCCTGCGGCGCCGTGCGCTACCACGGCGGGGCACTGCGCTGGGAGGTGGCGCCGAGTTCCGACCCCGAGGCCGTCACGGTGAGCGATGTCCAAAGGCGTAGCTAGGATATTTTGCGCCCGGGGACGAACTGGTCAATCACGTAATCAAAATCAGTTTTTTCCAATGTTTCTCTTTCAACGCTAAGAAGAGCAAGATCTCTGACGACGATCTTGTCCCATTTGAAGCACGCAAATACGACAAAATTGGTTTCAATTTGCTGAACGACTGCTCACAGCTTGCAATTGAAACTGCTATTGTTAATAAAATTTGCAGGGAAATTCGGAAATATGTCGTCCCCATAAAACACAATAAAACTAAGAAGATCCAAAGGAGTTTCTGGTAACTTCATTCCGGTAACTGCAATCTTGCAATCTCCAATTTCTGTGAAAAGTTCGTGGCTGTTGATGTCGGTGTCATAGAAATTTCCCAAATCTGTGCAATTTCGACGAATTGCATCGACATCTGTGTCGGATAGAGTTTTGACGTCCAGCAGAAATCCAAATTTTGTGTTCAGGTCTTTTAGTCGTAAAAACCGTGTTGACATCTCCTGTTGAAGTCGATAAAATACACTTCATAACGCGCACAATTTCTTCTTCTGCTGAAAGTCCTGCATCTCTTGCCAGTTCTCCTGGCATCTTCCGACGTCGCCTAATTATTCTGTCCACATCTATCCCCCAGGCTGTGCATCTTGTTTTTGCGTTTTCTACAGCAACTTGGCTCAAATCATCACGAAGCATGACAAATTCATGCTCCAAAGATTCAAGATCGGTTGCTGCTTCCTTGAAATTCATAGTAGGATCCTGTAAGCGCTTCTGAACACGATAAAATTTTCCAAGAATGACATTCCAGAAATGTAATAACTATGAAGTTAAAATTTAATACGCATGCCTGTAACTGTTCTGCATCACTTTTGGTTTCAGGCATCATAGTTACGTCCTCCGATAATTTGTCTAGCAGCCCTACTAGTTCATCCAGTCCTTCATAGATAGCTTTAACAGCTTCTGATCGTGCACTCTAGTGTGTTTTCAGACTCCCGCTTTACTGTGATGGGCACAGCTTTTTTTTTTAACTCTTCCCAACGAATTGTTGAACGAGAGAAAAACAAATATATACTTTCAACTGTTCCAAAAATGTGACAAGTGGATCCTGTTTAGCGGAGTGTACTCCTGTTAAGTTTAAGCTGTGGTTGTCACAGTTGACAAACTATGCTGTGATTTTTGTCACATTCGTTGTTGAAGGCCGGATATATATGCCCAGTCATCGCAGCAGCATTGCCATAACATTGTACCCGACAGTCGGCTAGAGGTATGTTGTCAGATTTCAGTCTCTCGACGATGACTCTTTCTAGGCTTGCTGCATCTTTTGCATGTATCTCGATATAACCTAAAAATGATTCTTTGATAGTTACTTTTTAGTTTGAAGATCCACATCCACAAATCTTATGACCTGAGAAAGCTGTTCCCGATGTCCTAGATCAGGAGTTGAGTCAAGTAAGATACTGTAGTACTTGTTTTTCCTGATGTCACTCAACAATTGGTTCTTTACCGTCGACGCAAGTATGTGGATAAATTCATTCTGGATTTCCGGTGACAAATAAGAAACTGATTCCGGATTTTCTCCTGCGTGCTGTACGTGTTTTGCTAACAATGGGTCATACTGAGCAACGAGTTTGATCAGCGCGAGAAAGTTTCCAACATTTTTATCCGCATTCAAATTTTCCTCATGGCCACGTAGTGCCAAATTTTGTGAAACCAGAAACTTAATACAGGTGAGTATTCATTGCACTATATCTCGCCAACGTTTCTCCAAATGAATCTGAGCTTGAACCACTGCGTCAATTCCAGTACCATCAATTATCCTTCGTTCGGCTTCCTTCCATGTAGAAAAAGCTGTGCGGTGGTTAGGATTGTTTTCATGAGAATTTAGTTTTTCTGGCTTTCTCCACTTGTTGAAACCGTTTGTTAACTCAAACGAAGCTCGTGAGTTTGAACTCGATGTAAATAATAGACAACAGAAACAGTAAGCAGCTTTATTGATTGGTGAATATAATAGCCACGAACGATTCACTTCCTCTCTGTTCGCTAGTCGGCGTTTAAACCATGCTGATGTAATTGAACGTTCTCTGGATACTGATGATAGATTGTCTCTGTGCTGAAAAGGCAGGGATCCGAGAGTAATCATTTAATTGCGAAGAGGCTGTGGTATTTTCGATAGCTTTGTCGTTTTATCAAATTCTAAGTAGCCAACATCGTGAAACCTTAGTACAGCAGGAACAGCATCATAATGAGTATTTTCAGCTTCTCTATCAGAAGATTCTTCTATCTCATCTTCCCCGTTACTGTCAACAAGTTTATCATCATGTTGAACCTGTTCAACGACGACGCCCTGGTCTTCAGTGTTTTCGGAGTCTTCCTCAGCATAGACAGTAACATCTGTCTGAACCATGTTTTTCTCCGAGTCCTCGATGTCTTCAACCTTCTCGTTTACATGCTCTGAAATGGGTGGTTGATAGCCGCCATCTTCTGATTCTGAAGCGTTGGAGTTTGCATCTTCTTTCTTCTTGGCTTTCTTTAAAAAGCTAGCCAGTAATGTACTTGACTTTTTTGATACCATTTCAGCTTCTTTTTTTCTTTTACGACATTGAGTGCCGCTTCGTTTTCTTCCTGACATGGCTGACAAAAATTATAAATATATTATTATATCACTGAGTACACTGAAGTGAAAAAAATGTGTAGCCCTAGACACTAACATAGTGGCACTGGCATAGTACTACTACAATAAATTATTATTATAATAATTAGGCTATACATGCAGATTAAAAGTACATAATTTATACGCTTAAAGGCAGATTATGCTGCAGATATTTAAAAATATCGATATAATACATTTTATTTTATATTGAAATTTTTATTTATTAATTTATCAAAAAATATCATTAAACATACCTTGTTGTTCAAGTAACCAAAATAGGTCGCCGCTTTGGACGCCACCGCCTATAAGCTTGTACTGTCGGTCATACGCGGCCATGTAACGGCATAGACTTTCCTGCCGAGGTTGACGCTCGTCCGGTGGCTTGTAGTCGTGGCACGGTGGTCTAGCTAACACGGTAACACTCTCATTTAGTGTCCGCCAGCGAGCATGGCTCGGCTCTTAGGTCCGTTCAAATATAAGGTACGAGCGACGTACACGTATAAGTGAGCCTTGTAGTAAATGCTGCTAAATGAAGGCCACGCTATGTTGACGTGCGTGGGCTGCTCCGGCTGCTGCAGTCGCCTGGAGCGTGGTGTCACTAATAAGAACTACAAATAGGCCATCGTAGTTTCCGCCACCAAAAAACAGGCCAGTGACGAAGGCTGAAAGACTGCGCCTGTCTGTTTGGGACGTTCTTCCATGTAAGTTCTTAATAGGCGCGCGTACCAAAATGTAATTGCATGACATGTAGGCTGTGTGTGGCGGGATATATAAGCTTTTAGGTTGGTGTAGATTTGTGCAGTAGTTTCAGGCTGCCGCGCCCGCCGCAATAAGTTATAATGTAACGTTGTAAGCCTCATTTTGGCGCCCCTTTACCTTGGCGCCCGGGGACATATGTACCCCCCTGCCCCCCCCCCTAGCTACGCCTCTGGCGATGGCCTGGGGAATTTTTGAAAAGAGCTAACCTACAACACCTCCTGTGGACCTTATCTGGTAACGTGGAAGGGGAGGGAAGTAGTTGGGTTGGTCATATTTGAACTCCTCCACACAGTCGCCAGCGTTTGCAGTCTGCGCGGTGGTGATGGTGCTTGTGGAGGGAGCGGTGGCGCAGCGGTTAGCACCGTGCTGCCATGGCTACCCCCAAAGGTCGGTTCCTGCTCACGACCAATAACAAATGTTCGAACCGATCTGAGGCCACCGCCTCGGTCAACAAGGCCTCCCCAAATGAAGTAGCTGGTGCGGTGTGTAAACATGTCTCTCGGGAGGCAAAGGCCGGGCATGGTGTTGGCCAACCCACCCTCGTGTGGCATGCTGGCCTTTTTTTTCAATAGGTACTCGCTAGCAGCACTGTCCCCTGCATTATGTAAATGCTGTACGGGCTGGTATGGATCCGTCTGTTGGTGCTTGTACCTGGGGTCTCTTTCACACCTCCCCCGCTCTAGGTGAACTTCGTCTCGTCGGTGTCTCTGAACGGCTCTCGATGCGACTTGACCCAGACGTGGAGCTGCTCCAACGGATGCCCCAATACGCACTTCGCGGTGGCGTTCTCGTGCGGCAGCGGGACTCCCTCCTCCTCCTGGGGCACGCTCGCCATTCTGGAAGCCGCGTTCTCCCTGCAGATTCAGAGGGACTCCGTGACCGATGTGAGGTGAGCCGCGGCGGAGGAGTTCCTTTCACCTGGGAATGGACCGCGACTCTGCCAGTGGTGGGGTTGGAGGCGACATGTGAAGTGTAGCCCAGGGGTCTGCATCCCACCGGCTTTGTAATGAATTCTTGGTGACGACATTTAGCAAGGACTCTCGTATTCGCATACATTGCAGCTCCTTGCAATGTCGATTTTTTTTCTACTGAACTTGTGAACCAGTTTAAGTCAAATGTTTTGGTTACCGACTCATGGTGTAGCATTGGCAACTGCATTCCTGACCCATGGACCGCAGCAGGGGCCCAGGTGCCGGGATACAAAGACGGCTGGGGGCGGGAGGGCTCCCTAATTTCTTGCACCAGGACCCACGTTGGCCAACGGTGACCCTCGCAGTGGGTTGCGTGATCCACTATGCGTAGTAGGAGGCACAGGTGGTGCGTCGGTCAGTCGACGCATGGCACCTGCTGGGTCTGCCCCGTGACCTCCTGCCGGTGGGCGTTCGACACTTCACGTGGCCTCCGTGCACCTAGCCTGGCACAAGCGCCATGATGTCGCCACCACCTTGGTGGAGGTTGTCGGAACCCCTATCGCTTTGTTGTGAGGATTCTCGGCCAGACATCCGCTGCTTGCAAGGGTATGCAGAGGGACGACGTCCCACGATTAACTCTTTTAAGGTGTGGCGGAGTTTGTTTTTGGTTGGAGGGAGGGGGCAATTGGAGAGGACATAGAAGATTCACTCTCCTACGTTGGAGGCGAAAAAAAGCGCCGCTTGGCTCCAACGGTGACTCGGCATCGAAGCGCAATTCGCGTTTGTAGATGCACGCCGCTCCATGGCTGGATGAGGTAGTCCATACGCCGTGCGTACCGTGGGGGGGGGGGGTGGTTACGTCACCATTCTGCCCCATGTTGGCCTGTGCCGGGGGAGGGGGGCGGAGGAGGATCGCCGTTGAGTGGTAGATGGCAATGCAGTGTTCTGCACAGCGCTCTGCTGCCTGCCATGTAGCCTTGCAGCCTATAACATCTATTATGCATTGCGTTTAATCATCCAAGCACTGGCCAGTGCTCTTTCTGATTGGCTTAACTTTTTGGTGTTCATGATTCAGCAAAGCTACATGCAATGTCGGCTTTTTCTTTTCAGGAGCATCCTGCATTTGAATCGTGACCTTTTAAAGCCTTCGTGACTGCAGTAATTCATATTCTTTGGGTCTTTCGGTAAGTCACGTAGATAGGTTCAAAGAAGATGACACGAACACTACGCCGTTTCGATCGCAACACAATGACCGCGTGTTGCGATCGACGTGTCGTAGTTTTGTTTTAACCTATCTACGTGACTTTACCGACAACTCGAAGAATATCCTGCGTTTGGTTTCAAATTGAGATTTTTGCAGCAATTTTTTGCGTTATTATACACGGCGGAGAACTGGAGCACACGGCCAAAGGCCATGTGTGCAAGGTGAGGGAACAAAACTCTCTCCCCGTACATATGGCGATTACAGCACTTCCATGTGCTGTTTTGCCCTGCCGCAGTACCCTGGCTCGTCACCTCGATAGCTGGGGCTAGGGAGATTCACGATGTGATCCACATACCCATGCTGCATTTCGGATGTTAACAGCCACCACTGCGTATGGTTGGCTGCGTACCATGCGAAAATAAGCTAAACATGCATACATTGATAAAATGTGATCGCACAATTGGTCTGTAATAGAAGTTTTTGCAAACCAAATACTCTTTTGAATATTTGAAGGTGCTTCGAACAGCCACTGAGCAACTATATCCATGGCCCGCTGCACTCCACCCGTCTGAACGCCCAACTGTTTGCCTTCGTCTCCAGGCAGAGGTCTTGCTGTTGGAACAGCGAATACTTCGAGTCTGGCTTTGTGACCGTGCAGAGAAGTGTCGACTTTGTCTTGTCTACCTTTGTGGACCTAAGAACCAGAAGCGACACGGGCCAGCCCAACAGCTCACCGAGGGCCAGCATCGCGCACCTCGTCAGGTACTGTGGATGGGTTCATACCGTCCTCGCCCCTTGGTCGCGTGGATTTTTTCTGGGTAATCCAATTCACGCGTTTTAATTTAGCTGCTATAAATTCCACATGGGGTAATGTGCCACATTGGAACTATCATTTGTGGCTAGGTTGCTTCTGAACCTATATAGCTCTAAGCCTTGCCTGGTAAAGTAAAATGGTTTTAATTTCGTTTTTAATTTAAATGGCACTCGTGCTTGACAGTGGCTTAAACTGACTGGACTCTCCCACTTTCCGAGGTCTCTCGATGTCTCAAAAAAACCTGGATTTTTGTCTAGTCCCCTGGGCCTCGTGTTCCTCTGGTGGGTGGGGCTAACCAACGGGCCACGCCCTATGGGCGGGGCTGTCGGCACACCGCGTTCCCTGGGCCGAGCCCTCTGTTGCAACTTGATCCATATTTGAAGGTTGTGTGACCATCTCAAGTGTCGCATCATTGGCCGAGGCAGATGTTTGAACCCGAGGTGCGTCTGCTTGTCACGCAGAGTGAGTAACCAGTGCCAGACGAACGTCAAGATCCAAGTTTCGGACCCCGACGGAGACACTGTGAGGTGCCGTTATGCCAGAGGACCCGAGTGTCATGGTGGCATCTGTGGCACGTTCCCCAACGCCCGCCTCTTGGAGGTACGTTGTGGTTATCCCCTTGCTACAACCTGTAGTGTAAGTGCGTCTTCCAGCGTGGGATTTCTAGCCTTTTTGGGCCAAGCATTGATTAGTCTGGGAGTGGACTTTTGACAGACTCTCTCAAACTTATGATGAATAGTAGCAGTCTGCCAATTGTCCCAAATATCATCGTTGTGCCTAATGGCACCAAATTATGCATTAATTGGTGATGAGCTTAAACATTTTTAAAGTGGTATTTTCCTGTGGCACTGGCAGGGGTATACAATGTTTGTTTTTAATCGCAGCTTGGCCAGAATTTTGATGCTGACAAAGTGTTCTCCTCGTGCACGTTTTTCATAACGTGTATTGGATGTAACGGTGGTTATATATATTTTACTTCAATGCTGAATGCTGCGCTCCTTTTTTTTTTGCTTTCCCAGGACCGCTGCGAGTTTGAGTTTGTTGGACAGGTGACTGACCAACTCCCAAAGCAGTTTGGCGTCATGGTGGTGGTAGAGGACTTCCCGACTGCGGTTATTGAGACAAAGGGCACCTACAGGACGCCAGTGGACTGCTTGTCGTCGGTGATGCTGCAGTTCTCCGTCTTGGGTGAGGATGCATAATTTGAGCTCTAGTGGGTAGCAGGGACATGGTAACAATGTGGTGCGTGTACCCAATCCAATGCTGCTTTTGTCCTGGTCCCATGACCAAAATGTGCAGCGTCCATAATGCAATTTAATCCTTATCATGACCGCTTTCTAATAGGTCACTCCCCAGTGGCTATAATCAGGCAAGGCTCTCTGAGCTATAACTCTTTAAGAAGCAACCTAACTATCGCAAATCCCCATGGTGCATGCGACCACGGAGAACCTGCGCACCAAATTTACAGGCGTTAGTTGGATCGAACCCACGACCTGTATACCAGGAGATGGTTAAGATCTTTCCAACATAGCACCTTTGCATGTTGCACTGCCAATGAAAAAGTTATACTGAAGCCCAGGCCTGTTTCACAGTGTCCATTCTCACTTGGGTGTGACGGTTTGATCCTGGGAGACGGTGTTGTGGCAGGTTTTTTAGCTCTAATCATTCTGTCACCGCCGCTTCAGTTGCAGCATCCGAGGCCTGTGTCAGCCTCGTGTTTGTCGGCCCAACGCCGAGCCAGGGTGCCGTGGTGAATGCCTGCGTCGGAGTTCGCCTTCAAATTCCCATTGCCGTGAAGGCCAGAGCTTCAAGCGACCTCGAAACGTGAGCAGTTCGTGCAGTCTCTACTCTGTTGCCGCGTGCCATGCCTCGCACTCTGTAAATCTGCGCCGTTTCTTTTTTTAAACCTGTAAACGCATTTTAACAACGGAGCCATCAATGCAGGCTGGAGAATGTGGCTAAAACGCCTCTAAAGGTGTACAGTGCTGAAGCTCGAACTGCGTGGTCATTTTACATTCTCAAATTTTCAGTTGGCCAATGACCATGTTACATTCTTTTCAGCCAGAGGTGTTGTGCAAGGCTGAAACTTATTTTCGTGCAATACTGCACTTTTTTTATTTCTGAAACCCTCTAATTTTCAGAAATCTTAGCATCCTTGCAGCATACTGCTATTAAGAGGCTGGTGCTACTCTGATCATGTCCTGGTTTCTAACGCCTCTGCTGGCTTCCATTTTTTTCCAGGGTGATCTCGTTGGAGATCGTGGTGCTGTCTGGCAAGGGCGTCCCTGTCGGTGTTTTGGAGAGGGCGCCAGAGGACGCGCACATCCACCGGACCTTGCTGCTCTGGACTCCGTCTGCCGCCGACGCGGGGGCTCACTGGACGTGCTTCTATGCGCTGACCTTGGACGGGTGACTGCCCCTGCGAAAACATGGCTTTTTTTTATTGGTGGTTTGACTCCCTCCTGGGCTCTGTACCACCTCCACCCTGAATGATTTGGTTGGCAGTATTAATCGTTTGACATTCTGATGCACATCCATGTATTTCCAGATGGCAGGGTGAGCTGCGCTGCATCACCATCGTTGTGCCAAGTGGCCCTGTAGGTGTGTAGCTGCATCACTGCCTTCCGGATTAGATTGAACCTGCGAGTTCTGGTCTTGCTGACTGCAAAGTTACCACCTAAGGGTAACTAATGTCTGAATTGGTGGAGTGTAAAGTGCCAAATCTATGGTAGGGGTTGGTACGACCCACCAGCTTGCTGAGTTTGGAGGGGGGGGGGGGTTGCTATTTTGTGAAATTTCCACCCAGGGGGAGGGAAACGAGTGTGGGGGGGGGGAATGAGAACTCCTCTAAAGAGGGAGATCTACCAATGTACTTTAATATGTGTGATTTAACAAAGTTTACCACATTTACTTAACTTGGTTTTTGTAAAGCATATATGTGGCAAGCAGACCTTGTACATTTGCTTTTTGTAATGGATGTAGAGTTCTGTGGTTTGAAACGTCCCTTGATTTTATGTGGGGGTTTAAGTCTGACTACTAGCCAGCTAGTGCTGTGCCCTCCAATGCTTAAATCTAACATGACTCGTCGTTACCCGCAGGTGTCCCCGATCCTCTGCAGAGGCTGCGAGCCGCCATTATTAAAGTTACCCCAGCTCCGACGACACTTATGGCCCTGCGCTTCAGCGTTAACGTTCAGAAGAGTGGGGCAATGGACTTCACCATTTTCTTCAATCAGCAGGTGGTACTGGTTCCTGCTGTGCTGTTAATGCAACCGAAGTTTCAATTGAGAGCAATAATGTATAATCCATGTGTCCATCAGCTTGTCAATTGTCCACTCGCAGGCCAGATGGCCCATAATAGATGAAATCTTCTTGGTTCTTTCGGTAAAGTCACATAGAAGGGAAGTAATAAAATAATAAAAATAAAACATAATAAAATAATTCTCACGACGTTTCGGCTACACAACGCAAGCAGCCGTCTTAAGGTGAAGAATGAGACACTGCCAAGCTAGGAGCTTATATATAAGCTGAGGTGGAAGAAGAAGAGAGCCTTAACAAAAGAATGTGCATATCAAGAGGAATTTAGCATATTCATGGGAAATGCGTAAGAGGTGGGCGGGGGGGGTTTTAAAGTCGTATTATGCAGGATCAGCAGCACCAAAGGGAGGGGGGGGGTAGCATTAACAAAGGGAGGGCATGTTAATAGTATGTAGAAGCAATGAAACATGTGAATGGAAAAACGGTGGCAGGAGGTCCGCAGCGGAGCAAATAATGCATTCCCTGTGGAGAACACAAGATACACAGTTAATGCCAGTGAGTGGACTGCGGTCTGAAAGTCACCATAAACGTGAACACCAATCAGTTAAGATCCGAAGTGGTTTATTACGTCCTTCCAATGATTGCTGAGCCAGAATCCATCTTCTCGGTTGAAATTGTCTCTGTGTTTGTATATGTGGATCGCCTCATGAACGAATCTCTCATGGTAGCCAGATGGCTTGCAGAGAACCTCTGTCTTGGAGAAGTCAATGTCATGTAAACCCACTGAATTGTAACAGTGATCTGCCACGGCTGAGGTGTTTGTCCTACTGTGTTTTCAGGTCAGCTTTATGTTCACGGATGCGGTCCGAGACACGTCATTTGGTTTCTCCAATGTAACTGCTACCACAGAGGCAACTTAGTTTGTAGATGCCAGGGTACTGTCTGGAACCACGTCTTTTACAGACGGATCCAGATCACGGATTTTATGTACTGTGAATCGTACCTGAATCTTGTGTTTAATCAGGATTTTGGAGATCTTTTTTGTGACCCCAGCAATGTAGGGTAAGGTGATGGTTTTGAAAGGCTCCTCAGCAGGATCCTTCTTGATGGTTGGAGTGATGGCCTTGCGGATTGTGTAGTCGGAGTAACCATTAGCCTTAAGAGCTTGGCGTACGTGTTTGAGTTCACTGGAAATGTGTTCCTGGTCGGAGATGCATTGGGCTCTATGGTATAGTCTTGATGAGAGTTCTTCTGGGATGGATGGTGGTGGGAATCCGGTTTTAGGTAGGCATCCGTATGGGGTGGCTTTCCTGTAGACATAATGGCTCATTGAACCATCAGGTCTCATTTTAATTAGGACATCCAAAAAGGGGTAGCTTGCCATCTTTTTCGACTTCCATGGTGAATCTGATGGCTGGGTGTATGGAACTGATGTGGTCGAGAAATTGGTCTAGAGCAGGCCGGCCATGTGGCCAGATGACAAGTGTCATCTACGTACCTCTTCCATAAGGTCGGGTCAAGAAGGATCCTGCTGAGGAGCCTTTCAAAACCATCACCTTACCCTACATTGCTGGGGTCACAAAAAAGATCTCCAAAATCCTGATTAAACACAAGATTCAGGTACCATTCAACACGGTACATAAAATCCGTGATCTGGTTCCGTCTGTAAAAGACGTGGTTCCAGACATACAGTACCCTGGCGTCTACAAACTAAGTTGCCTCTGTGGTAGCAGTTACATTGGAGAAACCAAACGACATGTCTCAGACCGCATCCGTGAACAGAAAGCTGACCTGAAACACGGTAGGACAAACACCTCAGCCGTGGCAGATCACTGTTACAATTCAATGGGCTCACATGACATTGACTTCTCCAAGACAGAGGTTCTCTGCAAGCCATCTGGCTACCATGAGAGATTCGTTCATGAGGCGATCCACATATACAAACACAGACAATTTCAACCGAGAAGATGGATTCTGGCTCGGCAATCATTGGAAGGACGTAATTAACCACTTCGGATCTTAACTGATTGTTGTTCACGTTTATGGTGACTTTCAGACCGCAGTCCACTCACTGGCATTAGCTGTGTATCTTGTGTTCTCCACAGGGAATGCATTATTTGCTCCGCTGCGGATCTCCTGCCACCGTTTTCCCATTCACATGTTTCATTGCTTCTACATACTATTAACATGCCCTCCCTTTGTTAATGCTACCCCCCCCTCCCTTTGGTGCTGCTGATCCTGCATAATGCATGGGCATAATATGACTTTGAAACCCCCCCCGCCCACCTCCTACGCATTTCCCATGAATATGCTAAATTCCTCTTGATATGCACATTCTTTTGTTAAGGCTCTCTTCTTCTTCCACCTCCAACTCGGCTTATATATATATATATATATATATAAGCTCCTAGCTTGGCAGTGTCTCATTCTTCACCTAAAGACGGCTGCTTGCGTTGTAGCCGAAACGTCGTGAATTATTTTATTATGTTTTATTTTTATTTATTACTTCCCTTCTACGTGACTTTACCGAAAGAACCAAGAATATGAATCCCTGCAGTCACGAAAGCTTTAAATCGAAATAGATGAAATGCTTATGTTACCAGGTAAGGCCCCCACTAAGTTTATAAACCTCTTTCAGAAGCTATCTGGCCACGAATGAGTGCAACGAAGTGGCTTGATTTAATAGTAGCCAAATATTTAAAACGCATTTTGATTCCAAATATGAAGGGAAAAACCAGGAAATACATGGGAAGGGAGATGTGGAAATGCCAAATATACAAGCTTTACGGTTAGTTAAACCCACCTGTACCAGGCGACGAGTTAACATCTCACCACTACAGCACCCCCAGATAACGATTATTTATTAATGATGAGATGAACAGGATTGGTCACGGCACCACTGTAGATGGAATTTAATTTGTCAACTGTCCAGTACTTGAACCCAGTTTTTTTTTAATTGTCTGGATGAGAATCCAGGATGTTGGCCGTGCCACGTCTACCTAGTACTCTGC
The DNA here is from genome assembly GCF_965212315.1 of Lampetra planeri. Taxonomy (NCBI): domain Eukaryota; kingdom Metazoa; phylum Chordata; class Hyperoartia; order Petromyzontiformes; family Petromyzontidae; genus Lampetra; species Lampetra planeri. The sequence continues at coordinate 934,825 of NC_136134.1, forward strand.
TCCTCTTGGTCAGAATGCGTTTAATATTAAACTGTTGCACTGTACAATACCATCTGTGCCAACTCGGATTCCCACAGTGCGTGTGATCGTTCTTCCCTAATGTCACACTTTTTCCATTTGCCATTTCCAGTTTGTCCCGGCCCTGCCCACGGCATACATTCGCTTCCACCTGGTCGAGGGCGGTGCTCTGGTTTATAAGATCGATGCTGCCGACCAGAAGCTGGTGAAAAAGGGCCCCGGGGACGTGATGACGTTTGACATTCCTGCGGGTGCCCTGGGTGCACGCTGCTGCCTGCAGCTGGACCCGGGCGTGGCGCAGGACGTGTTCACTACTCCCGGCCGACGGCTCAACTCTGCTGCGCACGACGCTTGCGACTGGATCCTGCCGGTCCCCACCGTGGTGGGAGATGGTGGGAGGGGATTCCTAGGTGTGCTGTGCAGGGTGGTCCAGATGTCTTGTGGGCCCAGAGCAGTTGTACCACCTGCGTGCTCGATGGCTATGCCACCCTTGCAACATGCTGGCCGCATATGGGAGACCTGGTCCTGCTGAACACAATCAAGCCTCTTGCCGGCTCTAGAAATCACATTTTGCATAAAATGTCAATACCACTTTTTGCAGTCCTTGCACTTGGCTGGCCACCAGAGTTTTGCATCTTACTGTAAGTTTTTCAGGCTGGGAACATTCTCAGTGTTGGCAAAATAGTCTCCACCATGTAAGTTTGTAGTGCTTGGCCTGCAACTCCCAAGACTTTTGCTTTGATCATGCCAGTCCACTTGTGCTGCACGCGTGGCTTGTGATGCTGCTCATCGACTAGCTTAGTTGAACTTTCTCGTCTTGGTTTTTGTCTCATGCAGATGCCTTCAACGTGAGCTGCGTGAACGAGCACATGATCGTCAAGATCCCTAAAGGAGCCATTTTTGGCTACAACGCGTCCTCTTTCAGGCTCAACACGCAGGCCACAGGCTGTAACCTGACGGACGAGCAGCAGTTCGTCACCTTTAACATCTCCTTCGGTGACTGTGGCACAATTTTTGAGGTTGGCAAACGACTGTCACCTTTTTTGGGTCTTTGAAACCCCCGACCTAGCTCTGCATAATGGCCAATGATGGATGGGCTTCACTGCACTCTAGGGTCTCCAAAGTCTGATGCCCCTCCATACTCATGCCCTGTGGCAGTTGTGCAAGTCTGGTCACCTGCATGCACACAGGATTTGTAGAAAATTCGCAACTTCCGATTTTAAGTCCTCGTGGTGTAGCCACGCTCCACTCGAGGAGACGATGAACTCGAATTACGCCAGATTCGAAGCTTTCGTGACTGCAGGAATTACTCTTTGGTTCTTTCGGTTAGTCCTGTAGAAAGAAACAAATTAGTTAATAATAGAATACGACGTTTCAATTGCAACCGGTCGGGTACAAATTACACTTCATATTCTATTTTTCTTTCTACACGACTTTACCAAAAGAATGAAATTACCTTTATGTTAATGCTTCCATTTGCCGACGCTTCTAGTCTCGTCCATGCTCGTCTGCCCTTGGTGTTGTCTGACCTTGGATCCCCAGTTCGTGGCTTCTCGGGTTTGTCCTGAGCGAGTCTCCCGCACTCAACTGTGCTGTGAAGGTGATAAATGTTTGCTCTGCCGGGCTTCGTCAGCAGAGGGCAGTAAAATCCATAAATATGCCCTATACCTGATACCAGCACACCTTCAACCTTGAGTTTCAGGGACCGTTGTGGTGAAATGCAATCCTTGTACTCCCCCCCCCCCCCCCCCCATTTTGTGTAGCGTAGGGAGGCCCTCATCCAGCACATTGACCAAAAGTGCTGCACGTGTTCAAAAATGCACCCTTCGCTATCACACTAACACTTTCTCTGCAAAACATGGGCCGAGTGCAGTGCATGTAACAATGTCTAGTTGGATACTTGGCAGTTTTGTTAATTGTGTCCGTGTGGCCTCTGTCCCTGCAGGAGACGGACACTGACTTGGTGTTCACACAGATGGTGTCTCTGGCCAGCAGCACGAGCTACATCGTGACCTACGACTACCAGTATGTCCTCGTCAACTGCACGTACGTTGGAGATGTTTGTCCAGTGCTGCACAAGACCTTTTTCTTAAATTAACAGCTTTTAAAACTTTCACACAGATAAGGGGCCACCCTGAGGTGTTGCTCTTTCACAAATGACCGGTGGGGGGGAATGTTGTCATTGGTCTTGTATGAAAGTTAGAATTGTGGCCTGAAATTTTTGTTTTGAACACCCGGTAGACACAGCTGCAATCTGGCAACTTTTTTTTATGAAACTCTTCCCCCCCCCCCCCCCCCCCCCAATTATAAATGTGGAACTTGCAGCGGAGTTGTGCACCAATGCTCGTTTCAGTAGGAACTCTATGACCCCTTCCCCTTGACGTTGTAAAGACTTACTGCAGACTATCTGCAACTGCACCTCCCCCTTTTACAAACATTCCAGCCCCTTGATTTGTTTCCCTCCGATTCTCTTATAGCTGCAAGGTTTCACGGACGAAGCTGCTGAGTCGGGGGCCTCTCGAGCCCACCGCACTATCCCTAGTGCTCAACCAGACCGTGTTCTCGCTCCTGGATTTGCGCATGGAGTTTTTCACGGATTCTGGGTTTGGGACTCCCTTCCTGCCAAGCCAGTACCCACTGCTTGTGACCCCGGGAGCCGCGATGCACCTGCAGGTGTCTGTGAGGAGTACCTTGAACGTCACCATCTTCGCATTGGACTGCTACGCCACCCCTGACAGCAGCCCCCAGCACCCCAACAAATACTACCTCATCCGGGAGGGGTATGGTACCCTACCACCACACCCCCTCCATGCAATCAAGACGATTGGGGACCCCCAGTCGACCTGCTGTCCTGTGGGGGTTGCTTCACTTTCTGCTGCTACACCAGGGGGGGGTGGAACCCCCTAGTTTAGTGCTGTGATGGGGGTGACAAATGGTGTGGTTGTTTTGGCAGGTGTCTCTTAGCGGACATGACGAACCTCACCTCTGTGGACGCGAAGCTCCGCTTCCGCTTCAGGATGTTTGCCTTCACCGCGACCGCTCGTGCCAACGTGAGCTGTGCTCCCTTCGCTCACCTCGCCGGAACTGATCGCTCACCGTCGTGGTATCATTGCTGTCCTCATGAGCTTCACTCGAGTCTTCTGCCCGGTGTGGTGTTGACCTCCTACAAGACTACCTGTTTTTGGTCTCGGTGCTAATCAACTGCCACTTTTGGACTTTTTTTTAGGCATGTGCTCGACAACTGCATTTTTAAGAGATGGGAGCAGCACAACTGTGCTGCCGGCTTGTGTATTGCTTGGTGTAGTTGTCGGTAACGCTTCCGTACCAAGACAACCTCATGGCACTTTAACCCAATCTGGGGTGGCAGCTAAACCGTGGAGCGTTGGTTTGTAGACTGTCACTGATCCTGCCATGGCACCTGTTGGAGGGCCCTAACGATTGAAGTTAGGTCCTGTTACCCAATAGCTATAGGGCAGCAGTGCTGGTGAGAGGGCTGGACTTTGCTGCTAGTGGCCCTCCTGCTTGGCAGTTTCTTCTGCATCGAGTTTACGAACACGACGCCACCTACGTCGCACGCTATTTTGAAGTTATGTAGCCAACTGTGTGCAAACTTGGAGGTGCAGGAGAAAGACTAGCCAAACCCAAAGTGGTTCAAAACAACCTTTATTTCCAAATATAGCTTTAGGGCAGCTCCACGGAGCTTTCTAAATATTGTAAGGAAAACCCAGATGGCCGAGCTACTTCTCGGAAAATGTTTTTCCATGCCTCACCCCGTGCTCCAAACTTCCTTCTAAGCATTGTGAGCTCTGTTCTGCTCCCAGGTGTACATCCACTGTGCCGTCATGGCCTGCAAGAGGTCCGAAGCTGGCTCCAGGTGCTACCAGGGATGTTTGCTTCCCAGAACCAAGCGCAGCCCCCTGATATTAGTGGAAACGCCGATCTACATCGTCAGCCGTGGCCCTCTCCACTTTGACGCCGAGACCTCTGGCCGTGAGTTTTACTTGGTTTTAAAGTCACAAGAAACTGACGCTGTGGCTTAGGTGGCCGATTCCGTCTTAACATTTCTGATCCTTTTTTTGTAACGCCCAGTTTCTTAATTGTTCTCCAGAACTGGCTCCATGATGGAAGCTAAGTGGTGACACTTCCACAATTTTTTGAGCTAAAGTCGTGCAGTGTCTCTGAATGCCCAACCCCTGCTGTGGCCATCCTTCCACAGGTGGCGAGGATGTTCGCTACCTTGCCTTATTACGGAAGGCCGTGGGTCCGATCCCGACCATGACATGTAACTTGAAGTACACGTCTGGTTGCGTGGCCTTTTTCTCCATCCTCCGGTTTTTTCCCTCCATTTTTATGACGTGTTTTTAGAGTTTACCTGCTATATATGACCACATGATTATTGTAACCCACTTCATTGAACTATCATTTGTGGCCGGGTTAATTCTGAAAAAGTGTTTTGGCTCCATAAGCCTCACCTTTTTCATCCTAAACCGGCCTCTACCTGCCAATTGACAACCCACCGCCACCATTTAGTAATTGGACAAACCGAACTGTACATGCTTTTTTAGGTCTGAAGATTAATTGGCAATTTGGGTGGATGACCACTATGTATAACAGGGGTTATAGGCTAACTACATTGTGAACAGCAGAGGGCACAAATTGCACTGCATGTACCACACCCTCGATGTCTATTCCACACAGACTCGCACTGACTTGTGGTGATGCCGTCAATGGCCGTCTCATCTCCTGTGTGCAGGGGCCACCGTGGACGGCCGGGTGCTGTGGGGTGCCGCTCTGGCTGCCCTCGTCCTCCTGGTCCTGGGCCTCGTGCTCAAGTTCACAGCCTGCTTCCAGTGCCTCCGTAACCCCTCCAAAGCGTAAAACCTAGACGATTTGTGAAATAAAGTTTTTTGACTGCTGCTTTACCGAATGGGGCCTTTTCATGATGACTATTTTCGATGGAAACCTGTGTCTCATGCTATAGACCCAATGAACGTGCAATGTTGGAATGCTTCCTGGGAAGTGTGCGTTGGGGGGGGGGGGGGGGGGGGGGGGGGGGGCTTAGAGGGAGTGCAGTTTTCTAGATGGTGCTGCAGAAGGAGCACGAAATTTGCCCGGGCACAATTGATCAATTCCTTGTACCAGATCCCATGCCAACTGCTGTGCCACTACATGCCCACCTGGTCAATGACTGTCAGACTTTTTGAGTATTTTCACCCAAATAGTGTTTCTAAAATGTCTTTCAACTGCCTGGAGAACTCTACCGTTAGAAGGCATGATGACAGAATATTGGGGGGGTGTGGTTGGGCAATTTTAAGGTTTATAGCTGCAAGTTTTTTGGTAAGGGGGAGAACAACTACTCTGCAGTGACGATGGGGGGGGGGGGGGTGATATTTCTCACCCGTGGCCAGGGTGGGTTGCATAAAACAATCTACTGCATCCAACTGACCACACCCAAGCCAGGTCCGGCGATCTGACATTCTGCAGCCCTAGTTACCCATAGCTCCTGCACGCATCTATCGTCGCGTTCTCTCTGCACTGGTTGTTTCCTGCTCGAATGCAAGGATCTGGCGGCCACACCCAACGTTGTCGACTTTGGGTCGTATACCGGTACATCATTAGCTTTGTTTGTAGGGGGAGGGGGGGATGTAGGGGTTACGCAGGGGACGCGGGACCTCCACCCAAGGGAATTTTTAAAGTAAGGTACCGATGAAGGATGTGGAACTCGAAAGATTTCGTGGGAAGGATGGGGGGGGTGTTTTATAGGGAGGTTTTCTAAATCGGATCCTTCGTCCTACAAGCGACCTGGGGAGTGAACCAAGTGTTCGTGGTGATGCTGACCTGAACAAGGTTCCCATGCCAGGACGGTACGTGTGGCCGGCTGCCCTTTAATTATTACTTATGCTTGTGCTCGCAGGAAAACCTCGCATAGTTGACTTCAGGAAGGTGTCCTGCCACGTTTTGCAACGGGGGTAGCGATGTTGCAGCGTAATCCCGGCTCGGCAGAAATTATGCGATTTTTTTTTTCCAACGGTTTTGCTTAACTTGAAAGCTGTCGTGCTCAAATCTTGTAATAAAAATTGTCTACTTCCTGTTGTCCAATCCATTCCAAATTTTGCACACGAACTCTGATCCGGTGACAATGCATGCCTCTATTAAAATTGCATAATTTCCTCCTTTCAAGCAATTACATTTTCCATGGACGGCATATTAATTATATATTTTTGTGTCGACCGCAGCGTTTTCACCTAACTGGAATTGGCTCGCACAAAAAGCAAGCGCCGCGTTTCTCGTAATCCAGAGGTCGTCCACTTCCCCTTGTCCAATCGCGTTACTTTACTTTTTAGTGCACTTTAAAATAAAACCGTTTTTTAAAAGTTTATTTTGGTTCGCATCGGGATTTTTGGACTTTTTAATTCGTTGTTACACAATTGACGCTGCTGCTTTGGCAGCGGTGGGCAACGAAGTAGGCCAGAGCGGCCGAGTGCTCCACCCCCTTTGACCTGTTGTGTGTCGTGAGGGATCATTGCCCAAGAGCGCTTCATTTAAGCACAAACTTTCTATTTTACCAGGTAACTCTTTTTCAGAAGCGACTTGGCCACATGATGGCGCAACGGTACTGGCTTGTGTGGAAATGTGTTAAGCAGCGGCCACATACTCTACACGCATGTTTCTAAATGTGGAGAGGACCAAGAAAAAAATTCCACACGGCCACGGAGAGACCGACTCCAAATATACAGGCGCCAGGGTCGGGATCGAACCCACGACCTTCTGTATACAAGGCGATAAGCTACAAAGCAGCTCGCAAATGTCCAGTGATCACCCTCACGATGTTTTTCCCAGTCGCGTTGTAACACGAACGGTGTGGGTATGGTCACCAGAGGGCGCTGTAGTCTCGGCTTAATTCGTAGCATAAAGTTCGTAAGTACTGATTGTTAAACTTATTTCGCACCGTAGGTTAGCCGACCGTGCTAATCGGAAGTGGGGGGGGGGGTGCGGAAGGACAAACTAAACACAAGTTGTAAGTAAATTAGTTTTCAATATACATGTGAAAGTGCACGGCTCCCGTGCAGATGCGGTGATGGCTAGTAAAGCCATAGTTCTATCGCAAGAGTCCGCTGTGCAGATGGAGTTGCCAGCCCGGCGCGTGTTGTACCTCGGCTCCGCTTTTACAGACGGCGTGCAGAGGCAGTCGCTCGCCCCGCGGAGATTGTAATACACACCGCCAATCCAGGGGTCACTCCACTGTTGTGAGAGGGGGGAGAGGTCGCCATACTTCACCACCACCGCTGGTCAGTACGGGCTGGTTGGATAATACACTCGACTGTGGAGTAGTGCAATGGTTGGTTGCTGCACTGGCCCCTGCAGACCACATGGAAGGCCGCACGTTGCCTCTGCGACCCGAGTCGCGAACTCTTTTCTTTCTCTTACCAGGTAAGGCCACATTGAGCAATGTAGCTCTTTTTCAGAAGTGACCTGGCCACAAATGATGGCTCAACGAGGTGGGTTTATCGTCGTGTGGAAATTTATGGCACCCAAATACACTCAACGCATGTTCCTAAACGTGGAGGGGGGGAAACCGGAGGACCCGTAGAAAAATCCGCTCGACCACGGGGATAACTTGCAAACTCCAAATATACCGGCGTCAGGGTTGGGATCGAACCCATGTCTAGCAGGCATGGAAGTTAACATCGCGTCACCGTGGCGCCCCCCCCCCTCCTCCGTGAGCTGTGCCGTTGAGTTTGAGTTTGGATCTCGCGTTGTGGATCCATCCCCCGTGGTGTGCTCCTTTAGCCCTTACACGCCATGGGAGCGATCGCGCCTTGCAGAAAGAAGCACATGGGTTCCAATCTCGACTGGTTTCTTTTTTTAAATGTGTATTGTGCATGTTGGCCCCCTTGTTTTCTCTGGTTTGCTCCCATAGCTTAAAAACAAAAGCTCGTTCAACCTTACTGGCAGTGCCCAAAAACCTCTCCAATAACGAAATAATCCCTGCAAATTCATTGAAATTTACTCACGTCCGTATGAACTCGGCAGAGGACTCTCGTGACTCGGTGAGGCTTTCCTGGTGACCAGGCTTAGTAATAACGGAACCGATACCAATCCCCTGGCTCCATTGTTCTGGCGAACATTGTGCCACCAAATATCCGCAGAGGCGCGCAATCTGCACGAGAATTGACACGTGCTCTCTGACCAACGACAACCGCCTATCCATCAATCAAGACATCCACAGTCCCTCACCACCGACTACTCAAGTGTCGATCCCATCCCTTCTGGGGTCGCGCTGCTGTCACCATCCAAGACTCTCACCCGGCTCCAGAAGGTCGCTGACGAAACGGTAGAACAACGCGGGCGTTCAGAATAAAACGCCTCCATTGGAAACTCAAACGTCGCACCTCCTGGCTTTGACCTCCCCCCTCGAAGACACTGGTGGAACCATCTCGCTCTCCAATTCATCACACACCCATTCACCCACCCACTCACCACAGGTGTAACCATCAATTCACTCACTCCCTTATTCACCCACCCACTTACTCCCTCATTCACGCGCTCGCCCACCCACACCGCTGGTGTAACTATCAACCGCATTAGAAAATCGACAGGTCGATGTGGACATCTTTCAGAATGGAAAATTCAAGACGCAAGCCACAGTCGTGCGATTGTGACAATGCGACCCAAACTATTGACCGTATCGTAGTATGCGCTCCTTCAAGGGAGGAGGAACAGCACAACTACACGAACTCTCTCTGCTAAAGCTCTCTCGTCGTGGCTAACGGCAGACATTGGCATCTAACTCCTGAACATGTTGCTCCTGCCATCATGCCAGAGAGAGAGAGAGCAGCAGTTGATCACTGCTCGCTCGTGGCATCTCGCGCCACTCGCACTGCGCGCAACCCGAGATCACATCTCGGCAGCGCCGTGCTGGAATATCAACGGGAGCAGCTGGGTAAACAGGCAGAGGAGCAGTGCTGCAATGTCTTGGTTGACCACCCTGTGATCCAACCGCATTGCGATCTGACTAACCACTTCATCTGTGTAACCAACCACGCGGTGATCTGGCGAACCACTTCGTCATCTGGCTAGCCGCGTTGTGAGTTGACTAACCATTTCGTCAGCTGGCTACCCACGCTGTGATCCGGCTAACCACGCTGTGATCCGGCTAACCATTTCGTCAGCTGGCTAACCACATTGTGGTATGACTTACCATTTTGTGCAATATTCCAATGGACGTTTTGTAGCTGTGCTCACGGCACCACGGATATTCCGTGTAAAGTAGCGGGGCAACTGGCTACATGGATCATCCTGCGTAGTAAATCTAAATAAATAAGTCAAAACCACGCTGTGATCTGGTTAATCTGTGGCCAGGTCGCTTCTGAAAAAGAGAGCTATATAGCTCCGTGGGCCTTACCTGGTCAACAACCAAACATTGTCTACTGTATCGCTGAATCCCGTTGTGATCTGGCTGACTGCGCTGTGTGAGCGCCCCAGGAGACTTCTCCCCGTGGTGGTGGTGGTGAAGGCGGAGGCGGCGTCACGGCAGTGCATCGCGGCTGGGAGGGAGACCGCGAGCGAGGGGAGGGAGAGAGCGAGGGGGGCGAGGGGAGGGAGAGGGGGGCGAGGGGGGCGAGGGGAGAGAGAGCGAGGAGAGGGAGAGAGCGAGGGGGGCGAGGGGAGGGAGAGGGGGGCGAGGGGGGCGAGGGGAGAGAGAGCGAGGGGAGGGAGGGGGCGAGGGGGGAAGGGGCAAGGGGAGGGGGCGAGGGGGGCAAGGGGAGGGGGCGAGGGGATGGGGAGAGACCCGAGGGGAGCTCTCTGGCGGATGGGGGAGTGGCCGGACGTGGCTGCCTGTGCGAGTGGTGTGGGTGGCGGGGAGAGGCGGCGTCTTTGTGAGCCGAGGCAAGTCCAGAGCAGACGGCACACGGCATCAATAAATCAGTGCGGAGAGAGAGGAGAGTGGGGCGAGTCGTAGCAGAGTGGAGTAGGCGACAGAGGTGCAGTGGGTAGAGTTCGGGGTGAAGTCGGATAGCGAGGACGAGAGTGATCGTGAGCGCTAAGAGTGAGGAATAGATTGGGATATCGAGTAGGAGGCTGAGAGGAAGAGCAGTAGGAGGACCGTAGGAGCTGCAGGCAGCTGGGAGGTTTGGGCAGCAGCTGTGAGAGCAGGGGCTGGGGCGAGGCGTTTCCTGCTGTACCCCCAAGTGCAGCTGCTGCTGTGTGGGAGCGGATCCCGTCCCTCGAGTTACAGAGCGGACGGCTCCGTGGAAGCGAGGAGACCACGAACACAGCCCAGGTGAGCACGGACACGGAGACACAGATACACGGGTAGACACAGAGACACGGGGAGACACAGAGACATGGGGAGACACGGAGAGACATGGGGAGACACGGAGAGACACGGGGAGACACGGGGAGACACAGAGACACGGGGAGACACAGAGACACGGGGAAACACAGAGACACGGGGAGACGCGGGGAGACACGGGGAGACACAGAGACACGAGGAGACACAGAGGCACGGGGAGACACAGAGACACGGGGATACACAGAGACACGGAGAGACACAGAGACACGGGGAGACACAGAGACACGGGGAGACACAGAGACACGGGGAGACGCGGGGAGACACGGGGAGACGCGGGGAGACACGGGGGGACACGGGGATACACAGAGACACGGGGAGACACGGGGAGACGCGGGGAGACAGGGAGACACGGGGAGACACAGGGAGACAGAGACACGGGGAGACACGGGGAGACACAGAGACACGGGGAGACACAGAGACACGGGGAGACACAGAGGCACCAAGAGTGACGGGGATGAAAAACGCGAGACGGGGTCGGAAGGGCGCGCACAGGGACGACGGGGACCCTGCCACGCGCTCCGTGTGCCAGGCCACCTGTGTGATAGGAGTTGTCACGTGCACTGTGTGTGTGTCACGTAGGCTGTGTGTGTGTCACGTAATCTGTGTGTGTCACGTAAACTGTGTGCTTACGTCACGGAATCTGGCATTGAATTTGAAGGTGTGCCGTCGCCGCCACCGTGTTTGTGGGAGTTGCCCGGTTCTCTTGAGGGGCAGATCTCTGTGAGTCTCTTGAGGGTGGATCTCTGTGGGTCTCTTGAGGGTGGATCTCTGTGGGTCTCTTGAGGGTGGATCTCTGTGGGTCTCTTGAGGGTGGATCTGTGAGTCTCTTGAGGGTGGATCTCTGTGGGTCTCTTGAGGGTGGATCTCTGTGGGTCTCTTGAGGGTGGATCTCTGTGGGTCTCTTGAGGGTGGATCTCTGTGAGTCTCTTCAGGGTGGATCTCTGTGAGTCTCTTCAGGGTGGATCTCTGTGGGTCTCTTGAGGGTGGATCTCTGTGGGTCTCTTGAGGGTGGATCTCTGTGGGTCTCTTGAGGGTGGATCTCTGTGAGTCTCTTCAGGGTGGATCTCTGTGAGTCTCTTGAGGGTGGATCTCTGTGGGTCTATTGAGGGTGGATCTCTGTGGGTCTCTTGAGGGTGGATCTCTGTGGGTCTCTTGAGGGTGGATCTCTGTGGGTCTCTTGAGGGTGGATCTCTGTGGGTCTCTTCAGGGTGGATCTCTGTGAGTCTCTTGAGGGTGGATCTCTGTGGGTCTATTGAGGGTGGATCTCTGTGGGTCTCTTGAGGGTGGATCTGTGAGTCTCTTGAGGGTGGATCTCTGTGGGTCTCTTGAGGGTGGATCTCTGTGGGTCTCTTGAGGGTGGATCTCTGTGGGTCTCTTGAGGGTGGATCTCTGTGAGTCTCTTCAGGGTGGATCTCTGTGAGTCTCTTGAGGGTGGATCTCTGTGGGTCTCTTGAGGGTGGATCTCTGTGGGTCTCTTGAGGGTGGATCTCTGTGGGTCTCTTGAGGGTGGATCTCTGTGAGTCTCTTCAGGGTGGATCTCTGTGAGTCTCTTGAGGGTGGATCTCTGTGGGTCTATTGAGGGTGGATCTCTGTGGGTCTCTTGAGGGTGGATCTCTGTGGGTCTCTTGAGGGTGGATCTCTGTGGGTCTCTTGATGGTGGATCTCTGTGGGTCTCTTGAGGGTGGATCTCTGTGGGTCTCTTGAGGGTGGATCTCTGTGGGTCTCTTGAGGGTGGATCTCTGTGGGTCTCTTGATGGTGGATCTCTGTGGGTCTCTTGAGGGTGGATCTCTGTGAATCTCTTGAGGGTGGATCTCTGTGGGTCTCTTGAGTGTGGATCTCTGTGGGTCTCTTGAGGGTGGATCGCTGTGGGTCTCTTGAGGGTGGATCTGTGAGTCTCTTGAGGGTGGATCTCTGTGGGTCTCTTGAGGGTGGATCTCTGTGGGTCTCTTGAAGGTGGATCTCTGTGAGTCTCTTCAGGGTGGATCTCTGTGAGTCTCTTGAGGGTGGATCTCTGTGGGTCTCTTGAGGGTGGATCTCTGTGGGTCTCTTGAGGGTGGATCTCTGTGGGTCTCTTGAGGGTGGATCTCTGTGAGTCTCTTGAGGGTGGATCTTTGTGAGTCTCTTGAGGGTGGATCTTTGTGAGTCTCTTGAGGGTGGATCTCTGTGAGTCTCTTGAGGGTAGATCTCTGTGGGTCTCTTGAGGGTGGATCTCTGTGAGTCTCTTGAGGGTGGATCTCTGTGAGTCTCTTGAGGGTGGATCTCTGTGAGTCTCTTGAGGGTGGATCTCTGTGGGTCTCTTGAGGGTGGATCTCTGTGGGTCTCTTGAGGGTGGATCTCTGTGAGTCTCTTGAGGGTGGATCTCTGTGGGTCTCTTGAGGGTGGATCTCTGTGGGTCTCTTGAGGGTGGATCTCTGTGAGTCTCTTGAGGGTGGATCTTTGAGTCTCTTGAGGGTGGATATCTGTGGGTTTCTTGAGGGTGGATCTCTGTGAGTCTCTTGAGGGTGGATCTCTGTGAGTCTCTTGAGGGTGGATCTGTGAGTCTCTTGAGGGTGGATCTCTGTGGGTCTCTTGAGGGTGGATCTCTGTGAGTCTCTTGAGGGTGGATCTCTGTGAGTCTCTTGAGGGTGGATCTATGTGGGTCTCTTCAGGGTGGATCTCTGTGAGTCTCTTGAGGGTGGATCTCTGTGGGTCTCTTGAGGGTGGATCTCTGTGGGTCTCTTGAGGGTGGATCTCTGTGAGTCTCTTGAGGGTGGATATCTGTGGGTCTCTTCAGGGTGGATCTCTGTGGGTCTCTTGGGGGTGGATCTCTGTGGGTCTCTTGAGGGTGGATCTCTGTGGGTCTCTTGAGGGTGGATCTCTGTGGGTCTCTTGAGGGTGGATCTCTGTGAGTCTCTTGAGGGTGGATCTCTGTGAGTCTCTTCAGGGTGGATATCTGTGGGTCTCTTGAGGGTGGATCTCTGTGAGTCTCTTGAGGGTGGATCTCTGTGGGTCTCTTGAGGGTGGATCTCTGTGGGTCTCTTCAGGGTGGATATCTGTGGATCTCTTGAGGGTGGATCTCTGTGGGTCTCTTGAGGGTGGATCTCTGTGGGTCTCTTGAGGGTGGATCTATGTGGGTCTCTTGAGGGTGGATCTCTGTGGATCTCTTGAGGGTGGATCTCTGTGGGTCTCTTGAGGGTGGATCTCTGTGGGTCTCTTCAGGGTTGATATCTGTGGGTCTATTGAAGGTGGATCTCTGTGAGTCTCTTGAGGGTGGATCTCTGTGGGTCTCTTGAGGGTGGATCTCTGTGGGTCTCTTGAGGGTGGATCTCTGTGAGTCTCTTGAGGGTGGATCTCTGTGAGTCTCTTGAGGGTGGATCTATGTGGGTCTCTTCAGGGTGGATCTCTGTGAGTCTCTTGAGGGTGGATCTCTGTGGGTCTCTTGAGGGTGGATCTCTGTGGGTCTCTTGAGGGTGGATCTCTGTGGGTCTCTTGAGGGTGGATCTCTGTGGGTCTCTTGAGGGTGGATCTCTGTGGGTCTCTTCAGGGTGATTCTCTGTAGGTCTCTTTAGGGTGGATCTCTGTGGGTCTCTTCAGGGTGGATCTCTATGAGTCTCTTGAGGGTGGATCTCTGTGAGTCTCTTGAGGGTGGATCTCTGTGGGTCTTTTGAGGGTGGATCTCTGTGGGTCTCTTGAGGGTGGATCTCTGTGGGTCTCTTGAGGGTGGATCTCTGTGAGTCTCTTGAGGGTGGATATCTGTGGGTCTCTTGAGGGTGGATCTCTGTGGATCTCTTGAGGGTGGATCTCTGTGGGTCTCTTGAGGGTGGATCTCTGTGGGTCTCTTCAGGGTGGATATATGTGGGTCTCTTGAAGGTGGATCTCTGCGAGTCTCTTGAGGGTGGATCTCTGTGGGTCTCTTGAGGGTGGATCTCTGTGGATCTCTTGAGGGTGGATCTCTGTGGGTCTCTTGAGGGTGGATCTGTGAGTCTCTTGAGGGTGGATCTCTGTGGGTCTCTTGAGGGTGGATCTCTGTGAGTCTCTTCAGGGTGGATCTCTGTGGGTCTCTTGAGGGTGGATCTCTGTGGGTCTCTTGAGGGTGGATCTCTGTGGGTCTCTTGAGGGTGGATCTCTGTGGGTCTCTTGAGGGTGGATCTCTGTGGGTCTCTTCAGGGTGGATCTCTGTAGGTCTCTTCAGGGTGCATCTCTGTGGGTCTCTTCAGGGTGGATCTCTGTGAGTCTCTTGAGGGTGGATCTCTGTGGGTCTCTTGAGGGTGGATCTATGTGGGTCTTTTGAGGGTGGATCTCTGTGGGTCTCTTGAGGGTGGATCTCTGTGAGTCTCTTGAGGGTGGATCTCTGTGAGTCTCTTGAGGGTGGATCTCTGTGGGTCTTTTGAGGATGGATCTCTGTGGGTCTCTTGAGGGTGGATCTCTGTGGGTCTCTTGAGGGTGGATCTCTGTGAGTCTCTTGAGGGTGGATATCTGTGGGTCTCTTGAGGGTGGATCTCTGTGGATCTCTTGAGGGTGGATCTCTGTGGGTCTCTTGAGGGTGGATCTCTGTGGGTCTCTTCAGGGTGGATATCTGTGGGTCTCTTGAAGGTGGATCTCTGCGAGTCTCTTGAGGGTGGATCTCTGTGGGTCTCTTGAGGGTAGATCTCTGTGGATCTCTTGAGGGTGGATCTCTGTGGGTCTCTTGAGGGTGGATCTCTGTGGGTCTCTTCAGGGTGGATCTCTATGAGTCTCTTGAGGTTGGATCTCTGTGAGTCTCTTGAGGGTGGATCTCTGTGGGTCTTTTGAGGGTGGATCTCTGTGGGTCTCTTGAGGGTGGATCTCTGTGGGTCTCTTGAGGGTGGATTTCTGTGAGTCTCTTCTGGGTGGATATCTGTGGGTCTCTTGAGGGTGGATCTCTGTGGATCTCTTGAGGGTGGATCTCTGTGGGTCTCTTGAGGGTGGATCTCTGTGGGTCTCTTCAGGGTGGATATCTGTGGGTCTCTTGAAGGTGGATCTCTGCGAGTCTCTTGAGGGTGGATCTCTGTGGGTCTCTTGAGGGTGGATCTCTGTGGATCTCTTGAGGGTGGATATCTGTGGGTCTCTTGAGGGTGGATCTGTGAGTCTCTTGAGGGTGGATCTCTGTGGGTCTCTTGAGGGTGGATCTCTGTGAGTCTCTTCAGGGTGGATCTCTGTGGGTCTCTTGAGGGTGGATCTCTGTGGGTCTCTTGAGGGTGGATCTCTGTGGGTCTCTTGAGGGTGGATCTCTGTGGGTCTCTTGAGGGTGGATCTCTGTGGGTCTCTTCAGGGTGGATCTCTGTAGGTCTCTTCAGGGTGCATCTCTGTGGGTCTCTTCAGGGTGGATCTCTGTGAGTCTCTTGAGGGTGGATCTCTGTGGGTCTCTTGAGGGTGGATCTATGTGGGTCTTTTGAGGGTGGATCTCTGTGGGTCTCTTGAGGGTGGATCTCTGTGAGTCTCTTGAGGGTGGATCTCTGTGAGTCTCTTGAGGGTGGATCTCTGTGGGTCTTTTGAGGATGGATCTCTGTGGGTCTCTTGAGGGTGGATCTCTGTGGGTCTCTTGAGGGTGGATCTCTGTGAGTCTCTTGAGGGTGGATATCTGTGGGTCTCTTGAGGGTGGATCTCTGTGGATCTCTTGAGGGTGGATCTCTGTGGGTCTCTTGAGGGTGGATCTCTGTGGGTCTCTTCAGGGTGGATATCTGTGGGTCTCTTGAAGGTGGATCTCTGCGAGTCTCTTGAGGGTGGATCTCTGTGGGTCTCTTGAGGGTAGATCTCTGTGGATCTCTTGAGGGTGGATCTCTGTGGGTCTCTTGAGGGTGGATCTCTGTGGGTCTCTTCAGGGTAGATCTCTGTGGATCTCTTGAGGTTGGATCTCTGTGAGTCTCTTGAGGGTGGATCTCTGTGGGTCTTTTGAGGGTGGATCTCTGTGGGTCTCTTGAGGGTGGATTTCTGTGAGTCTCTTCTGGGTGGATATCTGTGGGTCTCTTGAGGGTGGATCTCTGTGGATCTCTTGAGGGTGGATCTCTGTGGGTCTCTTGAGGGTGGATCTCTGTGGGTCTCTTCAGGGTGGATATCTGTGGGTCTCTTGAAGGTGGATCTCTGCGAGTCTCTTGAGGGTGGATCTCTGTGGGTCTCTTGAGGGTGGATCTCTGTGGGTCTCTTGAGGGTGGATTTCTGTGAGTCTCTTCTGGGTGGATATCTGTGGGTCTCTTGAGGGTGGATCTCTGTGGATCTCTTGAGGGTGGATCTCTGTGGGTCTCTTGAGGGTGGATCTCTGTGGGTCTCTTCAGGGTGGATATCTGTGGGTCTCTTGAAGGTGGATCTCTGCGAGTCTCTTGAGGGTGGATCTCTGTGGGTCTCTTGAGGGTGGATCTCTGTGGATCTCTTGAGGGTGGATCTCTGTGGGTCTCTTGAGGGTGGATCTGTGAGTCTCTTGAGGGTGGATCTCTGTGGGTCTCTTGAGGGTGGATCTCTGTGAGTCTCTTCAGGGTGGATCTCTGTGGGTCTCTTGAGGGTGGATCTCTGTGGGTCTCTTGAGGGTGGATCTCTGTGGGTCTCTTGAGGGTGGATCTCTGTGGGTCTCTTGAGGGTGGATCTCTGTGGGTCTCTTCAGGGTGGATCTCTGTAGGTCTCTTCAGGGTGGATCTCTGTGGGTCTCTTCAGGGTGGATCTCTGTGAGTCTCTTGAGGGTGGATCTCTGTGGGTCTCTTGAGGGTGGATCTATGTGGGTCTTTTGAGGGTGGATCTCTGTGGGTCTCTTGAGGGTGGATCTCTGTGAGTCTCTTGAGGGTGGATCTCTGTGAGTCTCTTGAGGGTGGATCTCTGTGGGTCTTTTGAGGATGGATCTCTGTGGGTCTCTTGAGGGTGGATCTCTGTGGGTCTCTTGAGGGTGGATCTCTGTGAGTCTCTTGAGGGTGGATATCTGTGGGTCTCTTGAGGGTGGATCTCTGTGGATCTCTTGAGGGTGGATCTCTGTGGGTCTCTTGAGGGTGGATCTCTGTGGGTCTCTTCAGGGTGGATATCTGTGGGTCTCTTGAAGGTGGATCTCTGCGAGTCTCTTGAGGGTGGATCTCTGTGGGTCTCTTGAGGGTAGATCTCTGTGGATCTCTTGAGGGTGGATCTCTGTGGGTCTCTTGAGGGTGGATCTCTGTGGGTCTCTTCAGGGTGGATCTCTGTAGGTCTCTTCAGGGTGGATCTCTGTGGGTCTCTTGAGGGTGGATCTCTGTGGGTCTCTTCAGGGTGGATCTCTGTAGGTCTCTTCAGGGTGGATCTCTGTGGGTCTCTTCAGGGTGGATCTCTGTGAGTCTCTTGAGGGTGGATCTCTGTGGGTCTCTTGAGGGTGGATCTATGTGGGTCTTTTGAGGGTGGATCTCTGTGGGTCTCTTGAGGGTGGATCTCTGTGAGTCTCTTGAGTGTGGATCTCTGTGAGTCTCTTGAGGGTGGATCTCTGTGGGTCTTTTGAGGATGGATCTCTGTGGGTCTCTTGAGGGTGGATCTCTGTGGGTCTCTTGAGGGTGGATCTCTGTGAGTCTCTTGAGGGTGGATATCTGTGGGTCTCTTGAGGGTGGATCTCTGTGGATCTCTTGAGGGTGGATCTCTGTGGGTCTCTTCAGGGTGGATCTCTGTGGGTCTCTTCAGGGTGGATATCTGTGGGTCTCTTGAAGGTGGATCTCTGCGAGTCTCTTGAGGGTGGATCTCTGTGGGTCTCTTGAGGGTAGATCTCTGTGGATCTCTTGAGGGTGGATCTCTGTGGGTCTCTTGAGGGTGGATCTCTGTGGGTCTCTTCAGGGTGGATCTCTGTAGGTCTCTTCAGGGTGGATCTCTGTGGGTCTCTTCAGGGTGGATCTCTGTGGGTCTCTTGAGGGTGGATCTCTGTGGGTCTCTTGAGGGTGGATCTATGTGGGTCTTTTGAGGGTGGATCTCTGTGGGTCTCTTGAGGGTGGATCTCTGTGGGTCTCTTGAGGGTGGATCTCTGTGGGTCTCTTCAGGGTGGATATCTGTGGGTCTCTTGAAGGTGGATCTCTGCGAGTCTCTTGAGGGTGGATCTCTGTGGGTCTCTTGAGGGTAGATCTCTGTGGATCTCTTGAGGGTGGATCTATGTGGGTCTCTTCAGGGTGGATCTCTGTGAGTCTCTTGAGGGTGGATCTCTGTGGGTCTCTTGAGGGTGGATCTCTGTGGGTCTCTTGAGGGTGGATCTCTGTGAGTCTCTTGAGGGTGGATATCTGTGGGTCTCTTCAGGGTGGATCTCTGTGGGTCTCTTGGGGGTGGATCTCTGTGGGTCTCTTGAGGGTGGATCTCTGTGGGTCTCTTGAGGGTGGATCTCTGTGGGTCTCTTGAGGGTGGATCTCTGTGGGTCTCTTGAGGGTGGATCTCTGTGAGTCTCTTGAGGGTGGATCTCTGTGAGTCTCTTCAGGGTGGATCTCTGGGTCTCTTGAGGGTGGATCTCTGTGGGTCTCTTGAGGGTGGATCTCTGTGGATCTCTTGAGGGTGGATCTCTGTGGGTCTCTTGAGGGTGGATCTCTGTGGGTCTCTTCAGGGTTGATATCTGTGGGTCTCTTGAAGGTGGATCTCTGTGAGTCTCTTGAGGGTGGATCTCTGTGGGTCTCTTGAGGGTGGATCTCTGTGGGTCTCTTGAGGGTGGATCTCTGTGAGTCTCTTGAGGGTGGATCTCTGTGAGTCTCTTGAGGGTGGATCTATGTGGATCTCTTCAGGGTGGATCTCTGTGAGTCTCTTGAGGGTGGATCTCTGTGGGTCTCTTGAGGGTGGATCTCTGTGGGTCTCTTGAGGGTGGATCTCTGTGGGTCTCTTGAGGGTGGATCTCTGTGGGTCTCTTGAGGGTGGATCTCTGTGGGTCTCTTGAGGGTGGATCTCTGTGGGTCTCTTCAGGGTGGATATCTGTGCGTCTCTTGAAGGTGGATCTCTGCGAGTCTCTTGAGGGTGGATCTCTGTGGGTCTCTTGAGGGTAGATCTCTGTGGATCACTTGAGGGTGGATCTCTGTGGGTCTCTTCAGGGTGGATCTCTGTGGGTCTCTTGAGGGTGGATCTCTGTGGGTCTCTTGAGGGTGGATCTCTGTGGGTCTCTTCAGGGTGGATATCTGTGCGTCTCTTGAAGGTGGATCTCTGCGAGTCTCTTGAGGGTGGATCTCTGTGAGTCTCTTCAGGGTGGATCTCTGTGGGTCTCTCGAGGGTGGATATCTGTGGGTCTCTTCAGGGTGGATCTCTGTGGGTCTCTTGGGGGTGGATCTCTGTGGGTCTCTTGAGGGTGGATCTCTGTGGGTCTCTTGAGGGTGGATCTCTGTGGGTCTCTTGAGGGTGGATCTCTGTGGGTCTCTTGAGGGTGGATCTCTGTGAGTCTCTTGAGGGTGGATCTCTGTGAGTCTCTTCAGGGTGGATCTCTGTGGGTCTCTTGAGGGTGGATCTCCGTGAGTCTCTTGAGGGTGGATCTCTGTGGGTCTCTTGAGGGTGGATCTCTGTGGGTCTCTTCAGGGTGGATATCTGTGGATCTCTTGAGGGTGGATCTCTGTGGGTCTCTTGAGGGTGCATCTCTGTGGGTCTCTTGAGGGTGGATCTCTGTGGGTCTCTTGAGGGTGGATCTCTGTGGATCTTTTGAGGGTGGATCTCTGTGGGTCTCTTGAGGGTGGATCTCTGTGGGTCTCTTCAGGGTGGATCTCTGTGGGTCTCTTGAGGGTGGATCTCTGTGGGTCTCTTGAGGGTGGATCTCTGTGGGTCTCTTGAGGGTGGATCTCTGTGGGTCTCTTCAGGGTGGATATCTGTGGGTCTCTTGAAGGTGGATCTCTGCGAGTCTCTTGAGGTTGGATCTCTGTGGGTCTCTTGCGGGTAGATCTCTGTGGATCTCTTGAGGGTGGATCTCTGTGGGTCTCTTGAGGGTGGATCTCTGTGAGTCTCTTGAGGGTGGATCTCTGTGAGTCTCTTGAGGGTGGATCTATGTGGGTCTCTTCAGGGTGGATCTCTGTGAGTCTCTTGAGGGTGGATCTCTGTGGGTCTCTTGAGGGTGGATCTCTGTGGGTCTCTTCAGGGTGGATCTCTGTGAGTCTCTTGAGGGTGGATATCTGTGGGTCTCTTCAGGGTGGATCTCTGTGGGTCTCTTGGGGGTGGATCTCTGTGGGTCTCTTGAGGGTGGATCTCTGTGGGTCTCTTGAGGGTGGATCTCTGTGGGTCTCTTGAGGGTGGATCTCTGTGGGTCTCTTGAGGGTGGATCTCTGTGAGTCTCTTGAGGGTGGATCTCTGTGAGTCTCTTCAGGGTGGATCTCTGTGGGTCTCTTGAGGGTGGATCTCTGTGGGTCTCTTGAGGGTGGATCTCTGTGGGTCTCTTGAGGGTGGATCTCTGTGGGTCTCTTGAGGGTGGATCTCTGTGGGTCTCTTGAGGGTGGATCTCTGTGAGTCTCTTGAGGGTGGATCTCTGTGAGTCTCTTCAGGGTGGATCTCTGTGGGTCTCTTGGGGGTGGATCTCTGTGGGTCTCTTGAGGGTTGATCTCTGTGGGTCTCTTGAGGGTGGATCTCTGTGGGTCTCTTGAGGGTGGATCTCTGTGGGTCTCTTGAGGGTGGATCTCCGTGAGTCTCTTGAGGGTGGATCTCTGTGGGTCTCTTGAGGGTGGATCTCTGTGGGTCTCTTCAGGGTGGATATCTGTGGATCTCTTGAGGGTGGATCTCTGTGGGTCTCTTGAGAGTGCATCTCTGTGGGTCTCTTGAGGGTGGATCTCTGTGGATCTTTTGAGGGTGGATCTCTGTGGGTCTCTTGAGGGTGGATCTCTGTGGGTCTCTTCAGGGTTGATATCTGTGGGTCTCTTGAAGGTGGATCTCTGTGAGTCTCTTGAGGGTGGATCTCTGTGGGTCTCTTGAGGGTGGATCTCTGTGGGTCTCTTGAGGGTGGATCTCTGTGAGTCTCTTGAGGGTGGATCTCTGTGAGTCTCTTGAGGGTGGATCTATGTGAGTCTCTTCAGGGTGGATCTCTGTGAGTCTCTTGAGGGTGGATCTCTGTGGGTCTCTTGAGGGTGGATCTCTGTGGGTCTCTTGAGGGTGGATCTCTGTGGGTCTCTTCAGGGTGGATATCTGTGGATCTCTTGAGGGTGGATCTCTGTGGGTCTCTTGAGGGTGCATCTCTGTGGGTCTCTTGAGGGTGGATCTCTGTGGGTCTCTTCAGGGTGGATATCTGTGGGTCTCTTGAAGGTGGATCTCTGCGAGTCTCTTGAGGTTGGATCTCTGTGGGTCTCTTGCGGGTAGATCTCTGTGGATCTCTTGAGGGTGGATCTCTGTGGGTCTCTTGAGGGTGGATCTCTGTGAGTCTCTTGAGGGTGGATCTCTGTGAGTCTCTTGAGGGTGGATCTATGTGGGTCTCTTCAGGGTGGATCTCTGTGAGTCTCTTGAGGGTGGATCTCTGTTGGTCTCTTGAGGGTGGATCTCTGTGGGTCTCTTGAGGGTGGATCTCTGTGAGTCTCTTGAGGGTGGATATCTGTGGGTCTCTTCAGGGTGGATCTCTTTGGGTCTCTTGGGGGTGGATCTCTGTGGGTCTCTTGAGGGTGGATCTCTGTGGGTCTCTTGAGGGTGGATCTCTGTGGGTCTCTTGAGGGTGGATCTCTGTGGGTCTCTTGAGGGTGGATCTCTGTGAGTCTCTTCAGGGTGGATCTCTGTGGGTCTCTTGAGGGTGGATCTCTGTGAGTCTCTTGAGGGTGGATCTCTGTGGGTCTCTTGAGGGTGGATCTCTGTGGGTCTCTTCAGGGTGGATATCTGTGGATCTCTTGAGGGTGGATCTCTGTGAGTCTCTTGAGGGTGGATCTCTGTGAGTCTCTTCAGGGTGGATCTCTGTGGGTCTCTTGAGGGTGGATCTCTGTGAGTCTCTTGAGGGTGGATCTCTGTGGGTCTCTTGAGGGTGGATCTCTGTGGGTCTCTTCAGGGTGGATATCTGTGGATCTCTTGAGGGTGGATCTCTGTGGGTCTCTTGAGGGTGGATCTCTGTGGGTCTCTTGAGGGTGGATCTCTGTGGGTCTCTTGAGGGTGGATCTCTGTGGATCTCTTGAGGGTGGATCTCTGTGGTCTCTTGAGGGTGGATCTCTGTGGGTCTCTTCAGGGTTGATATCTGTGGGTCTCTTGAAGGTGGATCTCTGTGAGTCTCTTGAGGGTGGATCTCTGTGGGTCTCTTGAGGGTGGATCTCTGTGGGTCTCTTGAGGGTGGATCTCTGTGAGTCTCTTGAGGGTGGATCTCTGTGAGTCTCTTGAGGGTGGATCTATGTGGGTCTCTTCAGGGTGGATCTCTGTGAGTCTTTCGAGGGTGGATCTCTGTGAGTCTCTTGAGGGTGGATCTCTGTGAGTCTCTTGAGGGTGGATCTCTGTGGGTCTCTTGAGGGTGGATCTCTGTGAGTCTCTTGAGGGTGGATCTCTGTGGGTCTTTTGAGGGTGGATCTCTGTGGGTCTCTTGAGGGTGGATCTCTGTGGGTCTCTTCAGGGTGGATATCTGTGGGTCTCTTGAAGGTGGATCTCTGCGAGTCTCTTGAGGGTGGATCTCTGTGAGTCTCTTGAGGGTGGATCTCTGTGGGTCTCTTGAGGGTGGATCTCTGTGGGTCTCTTCAGGGTGGATATCTGTGGATCTCTTGAGGGTGGATCTCTGTGAGTCTCTTGAGGGTGGATCTCTGTGAGTCTCTTCAGGGTGGATCTCTGTGGGTCTCTTGAGGGTGGATCTCTGTGAGTCTCTTGAGGGTGGATCTCTGTGGGTCTCTTGAGGGTGGATCTCTGTGGGTCTCTTCAGGGTGGATATCTGTGGATCTCTTGAGGGTGGATCTCTGTGGGTCTCTTGAGGGTGGATCTCTGTGGGTCTCTTGAGGGTGGATCTCTGTGGGTCTCTTGAGGGTGGATCTCTGTGGATCTCTTGAGGGTGGATCTCTGTGGGTCTCTTGAGGGTGGATCTCTGTGGGTCTCTTCAGGGTTGATATCTGTGGGTCTCTTGAAGGTGGATCTCTGTGAGTCTCTTGAGGGTGGATCTCTGTGGGTCTCTTGAGGGTGGATCTCTGTGGGTCTCTTGAGGGTGGATCTCTGTGAGTCTCTTGAGGGTGGATCTCTGTGAGTCTCTTGAGGGTGGATCTATGTGGGTCTCTTCAGGGTGGATCCCTGTGAGTCTTTCGAGGGTGGATCTCTGTGAGTCTCTTGAGGGTGGATCTCTGTGAGTCTCTTGAGGGTGGATCTCTGTGGGTCTCTTGAGGGTGGATCTCTGTGAGTCTCTTGAGGGTGGATCTCTGTGGGTCTCTTGAGGGTGGGTCTCTTGAGGGTGGATCTCTGTGGGTCTCTTGAGGGTGGATCTCTGTGGGTCTCTTGAGGGTGGATCTCTGTGAGTCTCTTCAGGGTGGATCTCTGTGAGTCTCTTCAGGGTGGATCTGTTGGTCTCTTGAGGGTGGATCTCTGTGGGTCTCTTGAGGGTGGGTCTCTGTGGGTCTCTTGAGGGTGGATCTCTCTGGGTCTCTTGAGGGTGGATCTCTGTGGGTCTCTTGAGGGTGGATCTCTGTCGGTCTCTTGAGGGTGGATCTCTGTGGGTCTCTTGAGGGTGGATCTCTGTGGGTCTCTTGAGGGTGGATCTCTGTGGGTCTCTTGAGGGTGGATCTCTGTGGGTCTCTTGAGGGTGGATTTCTGTGGGTCTCTTCAGGGTGCATCTCTGTGGGTCTCTTGAGGGTGGATCTCGGTGGGTCTCTTGAGGGTGGATCTCTGTGGGTCTCTTGAGGGTGGATCTCTGTGGGTCTCTTGAGGGTGGATCTCTGTGGGTCTCTTGAGGGTGGATCTCTGTGGGTCTCTTGAGGGTGGATCTCTGTGAGTCTCTTGAGGGTGGATCTCTGTGGATCTCTTGAGGGTGGATCTCTGTGGGTCTCTTGAATGTGGATCTCTGTGGGTCTCTTGAGGGTGGATCTCTGTGGGTCTCTTGAGGGTGGATCTCTGTGGGTCTCTTGAGGGTGGATCTCTGTGAGTCTCTTGAGGGTGGATCTCTGTGGGTCTCTTGAGGGTGGATCTCTGTGAGTCTCTTCAGGGTGGATCTTTGTGAGTCTCTTCAGGGTGGATCTGTGGGTCTCTTGAGGGTGGATCTCTGTGGGTCTCTTGAGGGTGGATCTCTGTGGGTCTCTTGAGGGTGGATCTCTGTGGGTCTCTTGAGGGTGGATCTCTGTGAGTCTCTTCAGGGTGGATCTCTGTGAGTCTCTTCAGGGTGGATCTGTTGGTCTCTTGAGGGTGGATCTCTGTGGGTCTCTTGAGGGTGGGTCTCTGTGGGTCTCTTGAGGGTGGATCTCTGTGGGTCTCTTGAGGGTGGATCTCTGTGGGTCTCTTGAGGGTGGATCTCTGTCGTTCTCTTGAGGGTGGATCTCTGTGGGTCTCTTGAGGGTGGATCTCTGTGGGTCTCTTGAGGGTGGATCTCTGTGGGTCTCTTGTGGGTGCATCTCTGTGGGTCTCTTGAGGGTGCATCTCTGTGGGTCTCTTGAGGGTGGATCTCTGTGGGTCTCTTGAGGGTGGATTTCTGTGGGTCTCTTGTGGGTGGATTTCTGTGGGTCTCTTGAGGGTGGATTTCTGTGGGTCTCTTCAGGGTGGATCTCTGTGGGTCTGTTGAGGGTGGATCTCTGTGGGTCTCTTGAGGGTGGATCTCTTTGGGTCTGTTGAGGGTGGATCTCTGTGGGTCTCTTGAGGGTGGATCTCTGTGGGTCTCTTGAGCGGTTCCTCGCCTCTCGCCTCAATGCCTCGATCCGACCACTCCACTCCACCCTCCCTCTCTCACGTTGGGCTAGTGCAGCAGCGACCCCCAGTTCGATTCCTGCTCACGGCCAACACCAGCAATGATTCACGGAAACCGCTCCGGGGCCCTCCCCCTAGGTCGACTCAGCCCTCAAATGAGTATCGTGCCCGGTGCGGTGTGTAAACATGAGCACCAGAGAGACAAAGGCGGCCAGGCGTGGTGCTGACCACAGCGCGCGCCCCCGTGGTTTGCCGTCGCGGCCATAAAACAGGAGCTCGCTAACAGCGCCACCAGCCTGTGCAGGCGATACGGGGGGATCTTTGCCTTCGTGGCTCGTGGCTCCGGGCACCACCAGGTGGTCGGAGCCGGCTTCCACAACGTGTCGCCCACATACAGTCTCTGTCGTAGGCGGCGGTTCCACAGCGGCCTCTTAGTTGTGAGGGTCTTTGTCTTGGCGGTGTGTGTGTGTGCTCGTGGGAATTCCGCTGTTGGGGCTGTGTGAAATGGTACAATTGGTTTGATTGTGTTGTGTGTGTGTGCGCTCAATCTGCACCTAGCCTGGCACAAGCACTGGAGTAACATCACCACCACGTACAGTGATGCATGCCAGCGGTTAAATTTGTGTGTGTGCATAGGTGCTCTCTCACAGCACTTGTCCCAACAATCTGTTTAAGGCTATACGGGGGATATGTGTACGCGTTGTGTGTTCGAAGCGTGTGCTCTATACATGCCTTGTTGTGTGTGATTCTGTGTCGTGTGGTCTTTGTGTGTGTGTCGTGGTGTGTGTGATTACGTTGTCGTTCCTTCCCTTGATCCACTCGGCCTCAATCTAGTAGATGGTGCGGTGTCTAAACATCGTCACGAGGGAGACAAAGGCGTGGTGTTGGCTACCCACCATCTCGTGTGCCGTGCCGGCCTTCATAGGTGCTCGCTAACAGCACTTGCCCCAACAGTCCGTTAAGGCTACACGGGGGATCTTTGTCTCTGGGCATTCTTTGTCCGTGCGCGTCGCGTCCCCCTGTTAAACGTTTGCATGACCACACACGCACACTGCGTCAACCGGTTCCTCTGCAGCCGCAACAAGTACTCACGCGTGTGGCAACTTCGTTTAAAACAAAAAAACACTTGCGACTCGTCTCGGCGTCGGGGAGACAAAGGCGGTCGGGAGTTGGCAGCGCGACCCCACTGCCACGTGGTTGGAGTGGCGCGTGCAGTACCCCGTGCAGGCTGAGCGGGGCAAGTCTGCGGAGCTCGCGACGGTCCCACGGCGCGTGTGTGGGAGCTTCCAGCCCGCTCTGTGTCTGCGAGTCTATAGCTCCGTGCGTCCAACATGTGTCATCGGCTGCGGCGGGGGGTTCCGCGTGCGCCGTGCAGCAAGGCCCGTCGTTGTACCGTACTATGCTCCTGCGTCTATGATCCCTGCCTTCACTCTGCCACACTGACCAGCGCGATGAAATTGTGGTGAAAGTCACCCCCCCCCCCACACGACCCCGCAAACTGCAATGGAGTGGATTGGCATGCACACATGTGCATGTTCAATGCTGTGTGTCTATGTATCTTCGTGCTGTGTGTGCTGTGAATCTGCACCCTGTGTGTGTGTGTGTACTGTATATTTTTGTGTTGTGTGCGTGTGACAAAGCAGAGAAGCACGCCCATGCTTACATAACCACACCCGGCAATAAATAAACACAGCATGCACACATTGCTGGCTTGGCATCGAAATTAACATTAACTCCTGCCTGGGGAACGGCTCTCCCCGGGGGTGACTGGGGAACGGCTCTCCCGGGGGTGCCTGGGGAACGGCTCTCCCGGGGGTGATGGGGGAACGGCTCTCCCGGGGGTAACGGCTCTCCCCGGGGGTGACTGGGGAACGGCTCTCCCGGGGGTGACTGGGGAACGGCTCTCCCGGGGGTGACTGGGGAACGGCTCTCCCGGGGGTGACTGGGGAACGGCTCTCCCGGGGGTGACTGGGGAACGGCTCTCCCGGGGGTGACGGGGGAACGGCTCTCCCGGGGGTAACTGGGGAACGGCTCTCCCAGGGGGGTGACGGGGGAACAGCTCTCCCCGGGGGGTGACTGGGGAACGGCTCTCCCGGGGGTGCCTGGGGAACGGCTCTCCCCGGGGGTGACGGGGGAACGGCTCTCCCGGGGGTGACTGGGGAACGGCTCTCCCCGGGGGTGACGGGGGAACGGCTCTCCCCGGGGGGTGACGGGGGAACGGCTCTCCCGGGGGGTGACGGGGGAACGGCTCTCCCCGGGGGGTGACGGGGGAACGGCTCTCCCCGGGGGGTGACGGGGGAACTGCTCTCCCGGGGGTGACTGGGGAACGGCTCTCCCGGGGGTGACTGGGGAACGGCTCTCCCGGGGGGTGACTGGGGAACGGCTCTCCCGGGGGTGACTGGGGAACGGCTCTCCCCGGGGGGTGACTGGGGAACGGCTCTCCCCGGGGGGTGACGGGGGGAACGGCTCTCCCCGGGGGGTGACGGGGGAACGGCTCTCCCCGGGGGGTGACGGGGGAACGGCTCTCCCCGGGGGGTGACGGGGGAACGGCTCTCCCCGGGAGGCGACGGGGGAACGGCTCTCCCCGGGGGGTGACGGGGGAACGGCTCTCCCCGGGGGTGACTGGGGAACGGCTCTCCCGGGGGTGCCTGGGGAACGGCTCTCCCGGGGGTGATGGGGGAACGGCTCTCCCGGGGGTAACGGCTCTCCCCGGGGGTGACTGGGGAACGGCTCTCCCGGGGGTGACTGGGGAACGGCTCTCCCGGGGGTGACTGGGGAACGGCTCTCCCGGGGGGTGACTGGGGAACGGCTCTCCCGGGGGTGACTGGGGAACGGCTCTCCCGGGGGTGACTGGGGAACGGCTCTCCCGGGGGTGACTGGGGAACGGCTCTCCCGGGGGTGACAGGGGAACGGCTCTCCCGGGGGGTGACGGGGGAATGGCTCTCCCGGGGGTGACTGGGGAACGGCTTTCCCGGGGGTGACTGGGGAACGGCTCTCCCGGGGGTGACTGGGGAACGGCTCTCCCGGGGGTGACTGGGGAACGGCTCTCCCGGGGGGTGACTGGGGAACGGCTCTCCCGGGGGTGACTGGGGAACGGCTCTCCCGGGGGTGACTGGGGAACGGCTCTCCCGGGGGTGACGGGGGAACGGCTCTCCCGGGGGTAACTGGGGAACGGCTCTCCCCGGGGGGTGACGGGGGAACGGCTCTCCCGGGGGGTGACGGGGGAACGGCTCTCCCCCCGGGGGGTGACGGGGGAACGGCTCTCCCCGGGGGGTGACGGGGGAACTGCTCTCCCGGGGGTGACTGGGGAACGGCTCTCCCGGGGGTGACTGGGGAACGGCTCTCCCGGGGGTGACTGGGGAACGGCTCTCCCGGGGGGTGACTGGGGAACGGCTCTCCCGGGGGTGACTGGGGAACGGCTCTCCCCGGGGGTGACGGGGGAACGGCTCTCCCCGGGGGTGACGGGGGAACGGCTCTCCCCGGGGGGTGACGGGGGAACGGCTCTCCCCGGGGGGTGACGGGGGAACGGCTCTCCCCGGGGGGTGACGGGGGAACGGCTCTCCCCGGGGGGTGACGGGGGAACGGCTCTCCCCGGGGGGCGACGGGGGAACGGCTCTCCCCGGGGGGTGACGGGGGAACGGCTCTCCCCGGGGTGTCTGGGGAACGGGCAGGGCGATGGTTGTGCGGTGGTGACACTCACGGCGCTCAGCAACAAGCACTGGGGTTTGATTCCCGACTCGAGCGCCTTTCTAAGTGGGTTGTCTGGCGTCCTCCCTCCCCGTTGTTGTGCGCAGAGTTTCCTCCGAGTTCTCGGGTTTTCTTCTATAGCTAAATAACCCCCCAAACAATGTAACTGGTATTTGTCAAAAACAAATCTCAATTCTTTAAACATCACCAGCAAATGATTCAATAGGAAGTACACCCAGCAGAAGCATCATCGCCCCCACCACCCCGGCTTGGCAGGACCCGCCTGAAAACAAATTCGGAGGAACAGAATATTTTTTATTTATTTATTAAGACTGCAGGAGGAATCCGATGAGCTCCAAAGCTCTTTTTCACACCCACATCCATTACACAGTCTCGAGACTCGTGCCGGCCAGTGGTGACATCTGGCTGGTGGCGTGTGCTTGCTGTCCCTGCCCGCGTGCCCCAGTGATGGAACTCCCACGTGGAGCCACAGGTGACACGCCTCGGCCTCGACTCTCTTCCCCGCTGCAATTCCTTCCTGGCCGTGCTGGATGCAGAGCGTCTGCATCATCGTCGTCGTCATCACGAACCATGGGCAGATAGCCCCTTAGGTGTTCACTGCACATTTCTAGTTGATTGCACTCGCAATAAACTATACTTTTTTAGTTGTTATTTACCAGGTAAGGCCCGTTAGCTCTTTTTCAGAAGAGACCTGGACACAAATGATAGCTCAACGAAGTGGCTTATGTGGAAATTTATAGCAGTAGTAAAATACTCGAAACGCGTGTTTCTAAATGTGGAGGAAAACATCGGAGGACCTTGAGAGAAATCAATGCCACCACGGGGAGAACACGCAAACTCCAAATTTACAGCAGACGTCAGGGTTGGGGTCTAACCCACGATCCTCCTCCGTACCAGGCGAGAGAGGTACCCCGAGGGCACACCGCATCGACTCGATCTCCAGACGCGGCAGTTGAGTGGGGGGGGGCACGCTTCTTAAATAACCGCCGTGGCCTGTGTCCACCAATCAGTGTAGCACGTGGGGTACGACTAGAGGACTGTTCTGTCTACCGGGAGGTGGGGTACAATGTGGGTACTCCCTAACTTTCCGGGATGTCTGGTCTCGCTTGGCAGAGTAGGCCAAAAACCCTCCAGCGGGACTGTCGAGGGTTCAGCTCGAGTGGAGACACCTTCGGTCAGCAGCGGCGTGAGCAGCAAGACATCGTAGGGCTGCGCGTTTGCTTTTCTTTTATCCGGAGCCGCAACGCGGAATAAAAACATTTTAACAAAAATCATTAAGATCACTCGTAACCGCCGAGAGTGCCATCATCGCCTCTTACTCAGAGGGATATAAATCATCGCGTGACGTTCAGGTATGTTTGGAGATGATGTAAGGGGGGAGGGGCGGAGCCAATTGCTGGGTGGTGACTCACAACATTGAGGGACAAAGTAATCGCCCCGCTGACCTGGCTCATTATTTCCGTTGCCTCGATTTCCAAAGCTGGTGGGCGAGGGGGGTTTGGAACGTGGCTGTTGCTTTACGATGTTGAGCGGGCCGATCCTGCAGACGCAGGGGGCGGCCGCAGTGGCGAGATGTTAACTACCTCACCTGGTATACGGGAGGTCGTGGGTTGTTCAATCTCGGCCCCTGACGTCTGCTGTATATTTGGATTTTTCTCCGGGTCCCCCGGTTCCTCCAGTTTTTCCCTCCACATTTAAAATCAACAACCTGCGTTTTGAGCGATTGGCTGCTGTACATTTCCACGTGATCAGCCACTTTCTGAAGCGATCATTTGTGGCCAGGTCGCTTCTGAAAAGAGATGCATAGCTCAGTGCGCATTACCTAATCACATAAAAAATAGTTTTCCAAGTTTAGTTTGGAACGTCTTTGCAAGGCAGATGCGGCTATCTTCTCGGCTATATCTCATGCACCGACGGACAAGCCAGGATCGTCCACAGCGCAACGGTGATCACCAATCTCGAAGCATTCATCGCAGAGTAACACTCCTGCCCATTTCCATCATGTATATCGGTCTCTCTGTGTGAGGCTATGGGTCTTTGTGTGAGGCTATGGGTCTCTGTGTGAGGCTATGGGTCTCTGTGTGAGGCTATGGGTCTCTGTGTGAGGCTATGGGTTTCTGTGAGGCTATGGGTCTCTGCGTGAGGCTTTGGGTCTCTGTGTGAGGCTATGGGTCTCTGCGTGAGGCTTTGGGTCTCTGCGTGAGTCTATGGGTCTCTGCGTGAGGCTATGGGTCTCTGCGTGAGGCTATGGGTCTCTGCGTGAGGCTTTGGGTCTCTGCGTGAGGCTATGGGTCTCTGCGTGAGGCTATGGGTCTCTGTGTGAGGCTATGGGTCTCTGTGTGAGTCTATGAATCTCTACGTGAGTATGTGGGTCTCCATATGAGTTTGTGGGTCTCTGTGTGAGTCTATGAATCTCTGTGCGGGTCCACGTCTCACACCACGGCCCACGCAGTATAACGCCACTGCCCGCTTCGAGCTTTCGCCGGCAGGGTTTCTCATGTTCCCCGCTAGGCTTCTGAAGGCGTTCGCCGGCTCACTCGCCACGCTCGACGCGAGCGCAGAAAACACTGCGGATCGACTCCGCGCCGCCACGCGGGGTCGGTGACCGCGACTGCCTAGGATATTCAAGCCACCGTGAGCGCGCACGAAACGCGAGCAGCACGCGACGATGGACGACACGGGTGGTGGGGGGGGAGGTGAGGCTCGGCCAGACTCTGGGGGCGGAGGTTCAGGAGCCCCCGCTGTTCTGTCCGATGTCGAGTGGAGCGGCCACGATTGTTGTGAATTGGTCACCGATTGTTGCCGCCCTCCGCATCAAAATTTCCATTGATGACATCATGCACCTCTGACAAAATTGCCCGGAATGGCGCTGATTGTGATCTGATGTCAAGCTAACCAGTGTTTTTAGCCTGATGAGTGCTTAGAGGGTGACTGCCACTCATAACGCAGGCGCTATAGGCTGCTCTTGCTGTCGGCAGAAACCATACAGCAGAATCCCTAGTTGGACTGTACTATGCTCAGGCGTCTGTACCCCCCCCCACGCATTGTACGTATTTGTATGTGGATACGACGACCCCCGTGGTTGGGTGGGTACGACCAGCCCCCGCCGGCTTTGTTGCCACGAGACGGTGTCGGTGGAGAATGTCGTCTCCTCAGCTGACAGAGACCCACAGACTCGCACAGAGACCCACAGACTCTCATAGAGACCCATATACTCGTATAGAGGAAGATATATTTAAGTCCCGTCTTAAAAACTCACCTCTTTAAATTTGCCTTTACCCCCCCCCCTGGTCCTTGCCATGTACCCCGCAGGTTCTCTCTGTTTCCCGCTGTCCACACACCGTGGCGCATTGGGATCTACGGATGAAATACGCTTTACAAGTGTACACTTATTTATTATTATTTGGAGACACTTTGCTTCAATGATAAATCACTGACTTTTCCTGCCCTCAAAGCGACGTGCGTATCACGAGTCGCCTTGTTGCGAAGCCTCGTTGTGTCCGTGAAAACGGACAGACTCGCGGACTGAACGCGAGTCTCAGCAGCCAACGCACTCGGACGCAGTGCAACACAGCGGAGAGACGCTGGGAGAACGACTGCGGTCAAAGCGTCACAGCGACGTGGGCGCGGAGACTTGGCGAGCGTAAGCGAGCAGTCGGCACCCACATGCACACACGCACGCAGCTGACCCCTCTCTACTGGAGCAGCAGACAGAAGAAAGCAGCTGTTCGGAGCCAGAACATCAGGAGCGGAAACATCGTCTCAATAACCGGGGGACAGCTCAGGGACAAGAGAGAGAGGAGCAGACCCAGGCACGGCAGAGCGTCGATACACAAATTAGGGTCGAGCGGTCGACTCGTAACCAGACGCTAGCGCTGTCCTTCCACAGGCTGCTACGGTTTGGGGCTCACTCCGCGACTCTGCACGGGGGGAGTAAGGCAAGCGAATCAAGGCCGCCGGTCTTCTCCCCGTTCTGCTGAGAGTAGTCATAGCAACAACAACAATAATAAAGCTGCCGCTGCTACTGCCGCCCACGGTGACCTCTGCACGGCAAGGGCCAGCGGTTGTGACCAGAGGCTGGACAGTTCTCCCGTCGAGCCCTGCGTGTCACTGCATCAGCAGCACTGTGTGTGACGAGATTCGTGTTCGGCTGCTGTCATTGTCCACATGATAAGCCACGTCGTTGAGCTATCATTCGTAGCCAGGTCACGTCTGAAAACGAGCTACACAACTTAGTGAGCCTTATTTGGTGAAATAAAAAATATAATAGTTGAGTAGTTTTTAGATGAATTGGCTGTGTCGGGTGGAGGAGAGCGTAAGACACATTTTTTTGCGATGACCAAAACCAAAAGAACAACAATGAATCGTGTTACATGGTTGTTAGGAATCATCAGTACAGCATAGCCATTGTTGCCTACTGCCGGCTTGTTCTTCGGGGGGGCTGTACGAGTTTAGGAACCACCCCTCGTGTGTTATGCATCATTACTCTCGTGTCCGGCCTGTACACTGCCTGCTGAGTTTGTCACCGTTTAGCAGAGGAGCGAGGTTCCAAGTGGTGGATGTTGTGGTGCCGGGTGCCGTGGCTGTTGCCCTGTTTCCAGTCGCATTCTACCGCTCTTCTCCTTGTCGCACGGCTGATGGAGGTGGATGCAGAGCAATAACCGCAGCGCCACGTTGAGGCAGTCGAGCCAGACAGCCGCCTCGGGAGCGGCGCGTGCGTCGCCGCGGTGTCGCTTCTGCTATAACTGGGCTAAGCGGCTTCGATCGAGAGCCACTCCGTGGTTTGCCGAGCGCCAGCGGCGAGCCAGTCGGGTCGCGTTGCTCCTTCTCCTCCTCTCCCGCAGGCCATGGGCGATGGTTTCATCCGCAGTCGCGTAACTGCTCCCTGGTATCCGCACGACCGGGGGAGAGCGTGCGTGTGTGCGTGTGTGCGTGTGTTAGCCATCGAGCGGTAGGCTCGCGATTAGTGCGGTGTGCTGTGAACCCAGTGTGCAGAGTTCGATTCCCGCTCACGACCAACACCAGTCACAAGTATTTGAAATGGTTCTGGGCCTCCCGTAGGTCGACTCAGCCTCAAATGTGTACCTAGTGCGATGTGTAAAAACATCACCACCGGGGATACAAAGGCGGTCGGATGTGGTGCTGGCCACCCACACCCTTCGTCTATCGTGCTGGACTTCACATCGGTGCTCGCTTAACAGCACTTGCCCCTGTTTAGGCTATTCGGAGGAAATGCGTCTCTATTGCCCTGTCAGCATCAGCAAATGTAAGACAATATGCGTTGTTGTTACTTGCATGATGCTCGTTTACCCAGGAAAGCCTCACTGATCATCAAGGCTCTTTTTCAGAAGGATGCTGCCAAGTTATTTAGTCTTTTTGTTCGGAGTAAGGGGAGCGATGTTGCTGCTGCTTTGTGCTATCCTCATCGGGTTATTTGAAGGCAAAATTCTCAGCATTGGGATGTCTTGACTCATATCGGTTCCATTGTGTGGGGTTTTTGTTCTTAGCTACGAGAGGAAACTCGATAATCCAGAGGGGAAATCCACATAGACCGGGGGGAGAACTTCCAAACTCACACAACTCACTCACGCCCGCTGCCACTCACACCCTCTCTCACTCGCCCACTCTCACACTCCCTCATACACACACATGCAGACCACGCTCACACTCACTCTGCAGAACAGGGGGAGCTTACAAACTCCACACAGAAAAGTGCCCGCGTTGGGAATCGAACCCAAGACTTCTTGCTGTAAGGCGCAAGTGTTACCACTGCGCCACACTGCCTATAATAAGCAGGCAATATGCCTCCTCCACGTACCTGTCCCTCTACATAACAAATAAAAGTACTCAATACACATCACATCAGCCGCACGGCCTTCTGGGAGAGCAACATGCAGTGTCTCCTCGGCAGTGAGGGCTTTTTTCGACAGTCTTTTCGTAAATCGGTTTGTCTGCAGCACGTCAACGCTTTTGAGGCGCTTAAAACCGTGACACACTCCCCCCCCCCCGTTGTGCTCTTGTGTTGCGAGTACAACAAGCGGCGACCGTGTGCGTGCGTTGGGGGTACAGCCGCTGCCATCAGTTACCTTCCACGCTTGTGGTGACCCGGGGAGGCTCCTGGGCTCACGACGATGCCTCGACGCAGTGGGAGGAAACGACGGCCTCTCTGCCAGTGGGCTGGGTGGGATGGGGGGGGGGTGCTCTTTGCTCATCTTAGGCTGCTTGGTATTTACTGGAGGGGGTGACCGAGTGGCCGCTGACGCCTTGGGTTCTAAACTCAAACTGTTCAACAGTTTGTTTGCTTTACCGGGTGAAGGCCCACTGAACTGCTACGTATATCTTTTTCAGAAGCGACCTGGCCACAAATGATAGCTAAACGAAATGGCTGGCTTATCATGTGGAAATCTATAGCAGCCGAATACTCTAAACGCGTGATGTTGATTATAAATGTGAATGGGGAAAAACCGGAGGACCCGGAGAAGAATCCACACAACCACGGGGAGTGAGAACATGCAAACTTAAAATATACAGCAGCAGGCATCAGGGTCGGGATCGAACCTACGATCTCCTGCATACCAGGCGAGGTATTTAAAATCTCCTAGCCACCGTGGCGAACCCAGTGGTGTTTTCTCGCATAGTAACCACAAACAAAAACCCATATTACTACATTTGGTTTGCACAGATATTTTCCCAGTTATTAGAATTTTTTAAAAGAATCGCTTTTGTGGTGCGATGGGACATTACTCTCAGTCACAGGGCAGGTGGGAAGGAGTTGCCCTCACTGTGTGGCCCTCAGAGGTCACTTGAAGCGAATCTCAAAGGTAACTCTGCGATACCCACTTCCGTGGGTCATTCTCTCTGCGAGAGTTCCGAGTGGATCGTTGGTGTCGTGCCGTCACGCCGATAGCGCGAGAGTGATAAAGTAAGAATACTTTGTTTTTACAGAAGAAATGAGACGTGTGCCTTTGCGACACAGGGCAGACACTGAGTCGTGGTGTGTGTGGTGGGGGTTGTTGTGTCTTGTGTTAATGCTGTGATGTGTGTTGTGTGTGTGGAGTCGTCTGTGGTGGTGTTTATAGTAGTGTGGGGTGGTATGTGTCGTAGTGTGGGGTGTTATGTGTAGTAGTAGTAGTGTGCAGTATTGTGTAGTAGTAGAGTAGTAGTAGTGTGTAGTATTGTGTAGTAGTAGAGTAGTAGTAGTGTGTAGTATTGTGTAGTAGTAGTGTAATGTTGTGTAGTACTAGTGCGTAGTAGAGTCTAGTAGTGTGTAGTATTGTGTAGTAGTATTGTGTAGTAGTAGTGTAATGTTGTGAAGTACTAGTGCGTAGTAGAGTCTAGTAGTGTGTAGTATTGTGTAGTAGTAGTCTGTAGTATAGTGTAGTAGTAGTGTGTAGTAGTAGTAGTGTGTAGTAGTATTGTGTAGTAGTAGTATAGTGTAGTAGTAGTGTGTAGTATTGTGTAGTCGTATTGTGTGGCGGTGGGACACGTGGGGTCACTGCCACAGCAGGGCGTGCGGCTCGCCTCGCTCTGGTGTCATGCGCACTCTCTCCGGTCTGCGCTGAGTTGCTCCGGTCTGTGCTGCTCCCCTGCCACACACAAACATCCGCCTCGATGGAGCATCGGCGCGTGGTTTCTTTCGTATGCAGTCTGCCTCGTGAATTCCTTGGCCCTTTGTAGAAACCGCAATATTCACCCGCGCTTTGCTCCCCCCCCCCCCCCATGAACTTATTCGTGTAATCCGTTTGCACACGGCTAAAAATCACCCACCAGCGCCTCCCAAAATCGTCACATCTCAGAAGCGAAGCACGCTTGCACGTATGTGTGTTGAACTTATTTCGCACCGTACGTAGCCAACCGTGCTAATCGGAGGTGCCAGGGGACGCTGGAGCCTGGATGGTGCTTGGATGGGCAGCCCAGGTGGTTATAGGCTGCGTAGCTACGTAGTGAGCAGGGAGACCAAACACGCCAATTCCTGTGCAACACAAATACTGGTGCGGGATCTCGGTATCAATCAACTGCTGTCACCCAAACACCGTTCTCCAATTCCCAGACTTCCCGGGTCAAACCCAGACCAGGCCACAACCCCGGTTGAACTATCACCGATGCTCACCGTGCACTATGCTATACAGCACCCCCTCCCCCTACCCCACCACCCCCCACAGTATTCACCAACTCACACTGACCAGCGTGGAGAAGTATGGTCAAATAACCCCCCCCCCCCATGACAGAAGAGCCGAGGAGGACGCGAGCACGTGTGTGTGTTGGGGAGCGCTGCGTTTCAGAACCCGGCGACCCGAGTTCTATTCCCGCTCACGGCCAATACCAGTGACGATTATCTGAACCGGTTCCGGGCCTCCCCTAGGTTGACTTGGCCTCAAATGAGGACCTGGTGCGATGTGTTAACATCGCTGCTGGGAAAACAACGGCGCCCGGGCATGGTGCCGGCCACCAACCCCCTCTCGTGTGCCGTTCCGGCTTTTGTAGGTGCTCGCCTACAGTCTGTTTAGGTTACGCGGGGGGATCTTTGTCCGTTGAAACGCCACCGATTGGAGAATCGTTGCCGGCTGGCTGATTGTCACTTTCGAGGCAATACGGCTCGGCCGTTGGAAGGGAATTCCGTGGATGTTTGCTGCCCCCTCGCCTCCGCTGGCTGTGTGAACACGGCTGCCGTGCTCAGTCAGATCCTTTCTTACTTGACAGAAAACGAGTTTCTTTTTATACGTTTGGTCGTCACCATCGTCGTCATTATCATCCGTGCTCAATCCACTGCTGGACGATGGCCTCCCTTCCCATGCTGTCGCCATCCCCCGCATGGCACTGCGATGCCACAATCCGACTCGGTGCCGCGCCACAATCCGATGTCGCCGCGGTAGCGGCGTTGGTCGGTCGTGTTCCCTCCTCTGGCTGCCATCCCATTAGCCATCTCGTGGCCACATCTTTATGGCACCAATCTCTTATGTCGTCCTCGTCGCCAAGCCATTCCCTGTTAGGTCTTCCTCTCTTTCCAGTTCCTTCCATTTTTCCGAACCACAACACACTTTTAATTCCCCTGTTGTCGTCCATCCCACTACAGGTGTGTCCAAAAAGTGCCAGTTTCCTTCTCTGCTCACTTTTTAGAAAAATTGGTTCCATTTTTATTGTCGGCATTCGTATGTTTCTTTCTCATCTCTACGTCCGCAGCCCGTGTCGTGCGCTGGCCGATCAGAGACATCCCCTCCTTCTCTGGGCGAGCTGCGATGTCGCCACTACTGCTGCTGATTCTTCTGCTTATTTTCAGATATCAGATTTCCAAAAAGTGCTCCGGATCCACTCGTCTCATAATTCCCCGTAGATTTGCCCCCGCAACAATCCCCGTAGATTAACCTGTTTAGCAAAAAACCTCGCATATAAACTCTTAGTTTGTGTTTATCTGGAGCCTCGACATTGCAGCCCTATTAAAGTTCTCAGAAAGCATCCATGCGAAGTGTTATTGGGTAAACGGTTGCGGTGATATTTAGGGAGTGTCTGCTGGAGGGCAGGCATCACCAGGCATGATGCGAGTGTGTAAGAATTTAGACGACATAACGGAATCTAGACATCTCGTGCAATTGATTTCGGCATTCGCCTGGAGCAAGGGGGAAAAAACTGTCCCCCACTCCAAGTGTACGAGATGACAGGGATTGTCCTCCAGGTTTGAAATTAATCGGGAGGAGAGGGAGAGGGCGGAAGTGTGCGGAGTTGAGGGGAAGAGACTTTGTCTTGTTTGGAGCAGAGAGGGAGAGAATGAGAAAGAGGAGGATGGGAGGGAGGGAAAGGCGGTATGGAGGAGAGGTGTGTGTTGGAGGGAGAAGAAGAGGAGGTGCTAGAGAGGAATTCGGAGGTAGTAACTCAAGAGTTAGCCCCTGCAAAGGTTTAGTCGTGCTGCCAGTGGGGGAAGGGATGTTTCGCGGAAGCTGACGACAGAAGGTTCTAGACCGACGGTCAACCTAAAACCACTCGCAAACCCGCGACAGATGTGAGAGCGGAGAGCGATTGACGTTGAATCGAGTTGTCATCGGGTGGCCAGTGGGGGATGCTGAGAATTTAAGAGTGCGGAGGATGGGGGGGGAGACGAAACGCTGCGACTAGCTGGCGGAGAATAAAAATTTGCATTGCGAGAGAGATGGAGATAGAGGTGCTCGGGGCACGGAGCGGCCCACCAGCGGTTCGGACTGAAGTGGCTGGCACTCGGCGGGATGAGCGTTGACGCCGGAGTTGACTCATCAGACCGGCAGAGAGATGACGACACCGGTGACTGAGAAGGAGGCGGCGTGGGGGGGGGGCAAGAGAACACCACGACGTACGCGGGGCCGGGCGATCAGCGAGATAGGCGGCTAAGCGGGCGGGCTGCCTCCGACATCCCACGGTGATTTAATACTATAAAACAAACTACAGACGATTTTTATTTTTACCAGGTAAGGCCCACTGAGCTATATAGCTCAGTGGGCCTTACCTAATAGCTGAACGAAGTGGCTTATCATCATGTGGACATTTATAGCAACAACCAAATATTATAAACGCCTGATGTTGATTCTAAATGTGGTTGGGAAAAACTGGATGACTTGGAGAAAAATCCGCGTGACCACGGGAAGAGAGAACACGCAAACTCCAAATATACAGCAGGCGTCAAGGTCGGGATCGAACCGACGTCTTGTATACCAGGCGAGGTAGTTAACATCTCGCCACCGTGGCACTTCCATTGCGGAGAAACGCAGGTCGCACCCTAACATGTACCCCACACGTGCCCCCAAAATATCCTCCTACCTCAGTCTTACCCAGACATTTAGTTCTGGGCAATAGCAATGGTGAGCTGTGTGGTAAACGTTGCCGTGAATGGCTTTGGGGGGAGATTTGTCGCCCTCGTGAAATGATCCCACGTGGTGTGCGGTGGCAGAGGGACAGACGGGGCAACACGCACGCACCCACGGGCTCAGCCTACGCCGATAAATCCCAGCACGCGAAATGAGCAGCCTTAATGGTTAAACTTTCAATTGGTGCTTTGACACGTTTTTAAACACTAAGCTATTAAACTATAAACTATATTTATTTTTTTATTTTACCAGGAAAGGCCCACTGAGCTGTATAGCTCTTTTTTCAGAAGTGTCCTGGCTATCACAAATGGTAGTTCGAGGTGGCTTTTCATTGTGTGGAAATTTATAGCAGCCAAGTACTCCAAAAACATGTTCCTTAACGTGGAGGGGAAACCCGGAAGACCCGGAAAAATCCACGCGACCACGGGGAGAGAGACACGCAAACTCCAAATATACAGCAGGTGTGAGGGTCGGGATCGAACCCACGACCTCCTGTCACCGTGGCAAGATGTTGTTGTAAAACGTATGGCTTTTCTGGCCTGCACTGTTGTGGTTGTTATTATTACTGAGAAGCTCGACCCATTCTTCGGTCGTAGAGGTCACGTGCAAGGGCGGGGTCCCCGAGGAGCACGGTGCAAGAGGTGGAAGCAGCCCACTCCATTCACGAGCTTCACTACCTCGCAAAGCTCAGAGCAGTCTGAGGGTGTATACGTCGTCGCACGTTGACGTTGAGCACGGTCGCGAGAGGTCTCATGCCACCAGTGAGGATGAGGAGTGTTGTCAGTCACAACTTGATCCACACTTTGGTCCACGTATCAATAATAATAAAAAAAGATGATGACATCTGTGTTAACGTGACAGTCTTGTCGGGCGGTGGAGGGCTAATGACAAAGAATTTTGGAATGAAGCTACCACCACGTGTGGCCCAAACCCAAACTGTTCTCTGAAAAGCAGTAGTAGTCTTGTTGCTGAAGAACACCGCATTATTAAAAAATCGCGTCATAATCAATAATACATAATATAGGGTAAAGCACAGTCCACGATAACACGTGAGATGTGAAACGCAGGCCGAGCAAAGACTGAGGCGCGTGGGTAGCATCTAGAAGCATTCAGCAGCATCCCCCCAATGCCTCGTGTGATGATGCTAGCTCCGTTCACTCAATCACGTTATATCCAATTCATATCCGCGTTATGAACAAGATGCATTCCCAAATACATTCATTATCGCATTGTTTCCAATTCACGTTATGAAAACGACGTGCGGCATTACAGGAGAGCAGACTGGATGGGTCACCCTTATTTCAGTCGTGGATTTTTCTTGTCGTCGGTAGATCTGAACGTCAAATCGGTGATCGGTGGGGACAATGCCGTGTGCGTCTGTGTGGACGCCGCAGCGTGGATATGAATATTCAAGTTTTTTTTCGTCAGCAGATGTGGCAGCCCTTGCTGGCTCAGACCGCTTCAATGTTGGCACCCTGTGGCCTTGCGGCGAAGGAGTAATCCAGATTTCATATGAAAACGCGCTTTTGGTTGAAGCTGAAGTAGGAAATTATTTAACAACTCAAAGTGAAACGAGTTAAGCATTAGAGAAGAGTTAATGTGTCTTGCCTTAGATCTGGTAATCACTGAACTGTCCTGCTAGATACCGATAAAGGAATTGAGACCACATCTCAGGAGTGATTCACAACTGCTGAGGAGAAAAACGAGGGATTGTTTTGGGGAGGGAAAACAAACAGCCACACACACACAGTGGAGCAGCAGCCATCAAAGCCCAGAGATCTAATGACATCCCAGGGGAAAAGTCCAGCAGTAAAACAGGATGAAAATGCCGCGTCTGGTCATTCTGTGCACCGTCGATCAGACGGCGCACAAGCAGGCCCCGCAGGTGTCACTTACCCGGTGCGGATACTCAAGCGGGCCCCAGGGAAAGTGCGGGCAAATGGTGGCAGAGGAGAAACAAAGGTTTTGGGAGAAGGAGCAGCAAAGGTTTCACAGATGGGAGAGGAGAATGGGAAAAGTGCTGCCCCTTACTGGGTGAAGTGGAGGTCACGTAAAAGGGATCTCAGAGGCAGCTCTGCGATATCCGCTTCTGTGGGCCGCTCTCTAAACACGAGGGGGGGGGGGGGGTTTGAACTACCCTGCGAGAGATCCGAATGGATTCTTCATGAGGTCGGCAGCAATTGATTTGAAACCGTGATTTAGTGGCATCGTGTTGAACTTTATTGCAGCGTGCTGCAGTGTTGTCCAGGTTTGGTCTGTAAGTGGGAAGAGTGTGGCAGCCCTGTTTCACCACGCTTGTCAGTGCAGCGCGCACCGGCTACACTATGCTCTGAACCCGGCGACCCGAGTTTGAAACCCACTCACGGTCACCGCTCCTAGGCCTTCCCAAGGTCAACTCGACCTAAATGAGTACCTGGTGCGGTGTGCAAACGTCGCCACTTGGGAGAAAAAGGCGACCGGGCGTGGTGCTGACCACCCACCCCCTCGTGTGCCGTGTCAGCCTTCATAGGTGCTCGCTAACAGCACTTGCCTCAACAGTCTGTTAAGGCTATACAGGGTATCTTTGTTGTATCTGTGTGTACGTGCACTTGCCCCAGCAGTCTGTTACAGGTTATACGGGGGATCTTTGTCTTTGGTGAATGTGTGAGCCAGGGATGGGGTCGATATCCCTCCCCGCAGCGAAAGAAGTTCAACATACGCTGACGTTAGCCATGGCCGGGAATCAAACGTGGGTCGCTGGGTTCGTCGTGCAAACCCACGAGGCACGCCATTGTTACAACTCGCTCAGTGCCGGATTAAGC
The DNA here is from genome assembly GCF_965212315.1 of Lampetra planeri. Taxonomy (NCBI): domain Eukaryota; kingdom Metazoa; phylum Chordata; class Hyperoartia; order Petromyzontiformes; family Petromyzontidae; genus Lampetra; species Lampetra planeri. The sequence continues at coordinate 977,233 of NC_136134.1, forward strand.
TCGTGCGGGGCCTGTAGCATTTACTACTATAATGAGCCAAGAATGTCTGTGTGTCCCGTACGTGACGTCACTCCACGTCGGCCAGCCCCGCTCATTAATAATCATGAACAGGTGACGTCCTCCACATGGACCCCCCCCCCCTCATTAATAATCATGAGCGGATGACGTCACTCCACATGTAGCACCCGCTCTCATTAATAATCATGAGCGGAACCCTCACGTCACGCGATCTCCATAACGCTATTGAGACATAGAAGTAAAAAGGACGTCACGATGAACAACGGATTATAACCTTTAAATGAAATAAGTCTGTCAATAAATATCACGTCGTGGTCTACTTTTCGCTTGCAAGTTTCAGATTTACTGAAATACACCCGTCCTTGGACGGGCAAAAGGCGAGTATATAGTAATAGAGCAAGTGCAGAATCACTGAACCGGAATTGATAGATTGAAAGCATTTAGCGCGGGGCCCTTGAAAATGCGGGGCCGGTAGCATACGTAGCTACTTTTGGTCCGAGGATAATCCGGCACTGAACTCGCTGGCACTGAGAGAGACAGCAGTGTAAACGGGCGTGTGTTTTCACGGGAAATATGAGCTTAATAAATCAGAGCTCTGTTTGCCGAGGTGTCTGTGGGGGGGCGGGGCGGTGTTTGCTCTATCAATGAATTCATTATCGCGTTGAGTCCATTGAGAAAGGGTGGCTCTGTTGCAAGAGAGACCCCAGACAACGCCGTTTGCTAAACAACACGGGAATGGCCAGCGGGCGGGTCACAAGTCAATGACACCGAGGAGCAAGCATTGCGGCGAGAACGAAGGTGATCCGTGCCATTATTTACATTGCCGGGGTTGCCACTCGCGGTTTCATCTGGGAAATCTTGAGAGGCTATGTATATTCGCAATGTCATCATCGTTCGCCGTACTCTACCCAATGCTGAATGAAAGCAGGAGGAGCGTTCAAGGTTGCTTTACGTTGCAAGGATTTACTCGGTGTGCGAGATTATACTTCTTTCTGCGATTCTCCACCCACTCATGTGGCATCTCCCTTCCTGCTCCTCTTTCTCCACTTACTGCTGTCCTGGGCCACCATCTCCACGTCCACTCCTCACTCCGCATCCTGGCTCACCGATTAGAACCACCTTTCTCTCTCTCTCCAGGCCTCGGTCTCCACCTTTCTCACCCCAATGTGGCTTTCCTCTCGAGTCACGACGCATCCTACCCCAGCCAATCCCAGTCGACTTATCTCCGCTTGTCTGAGACAGGTTCTATAACGCACCCCAAACTCTGAAATGTTCCCGGTAACGTTTGTGACATGGAGTCTCCTTTGCCTATGCAAATTGAGCGGTGAGACATGTGTCACAGGATGAAGGCAGTAACCCCGGCTCTTGAGTCAATCTATCCTCGCTCTTGGCTGCTTTACCTTTACACAACTGCCTGGGTCTGTGGCATCAAGTGCACCCGGGGCGGAAGGGCAGGGTGCGCGTGGGGGGAAATTATCTAACGTGACGCCCGTTTATAGCGGCAGGGTGTAGAGACCTGGCTGACACGGCCGTTCAACCCCGTTTGTGTTTATGTGCACTGAAGAGACGGGGTCAGAGGTACCTGGTGCACAGGAACCTTGCGGGTTAATGCAAAGTCTGTGACCTTTCCGCTTTGTCTAGGAAGTCACTCTTGATCTCTCTCGCTCCATCGACAGTCCCCCACTTACCCCCTACTCCCCACCACCCCCCACCGCCCCCCAGAGTTCTGGACGTTGTGTGGCTGAGCTGGAACCTCCACTGCCACGTAAAGACGGGAAAAATACATTCAGAATTAGAACATTTATTTATATTCGAGGAACCTGATGAGCTATTTCACAGATGCCCAGCATGGGCCGGATTTGTAATTCAAATTACAAATCACTGGCGCAATGTGGTGTGAGTAACTAGTTACTGGTTCACTGTGTCTCGGTGTAATTTGGATGCGCATTGAAGCGAGTTCCCTGCTTAAAATGAGGGTTAAGGCAGTGCTCTTCGCCGTTGCTGTGGCTAGGAGATGTCAACTACCTCCCCTTGTGTGCAGGAGGGCGTGTGTTCGATCCCGACCCTGATGCCTGCTGTATATTTGGAGTCTGCGTGTTCTGCCTGTAGTCACGTATATTTTTCTCCAGGTCCTCCTGTTTTTCCCTTCACGTTTAAAATCAACGTCAGTATTTGGCTTCTGCTATAAGTGTCCACGTGATAAGTCACTAAGTTCAACTCTTATTTATGGCCAGGTCGCTTCTCAAAAAGAGTTACATAGCTCAATGGGGCCTTACCTGGTAAATAAAAAATAGTTTTTTTTAAATTTTCCTTTACAGCCCTGAGCCAGTGGTGTCAATTCCACATTCATATGGCAGAGGTGGATCGGAGTGATTCACTGCCTGCTTCACCACAAAATGGAAATACAAATAATAATTAACATTTATTTGTAAGGCTGTATTAACCCCCAACCAGGATTGGAACTCACAACCTTCTGACTGCTGAGAACCTGCTTGCTGAGTCTGCTTGCTCTACGGCTGACTCACATGGCAAGTTGTTTAGATGCAGATCACCAATTACTTTGAGATGTGTAATTTAGATACCAAATACAAATGTAATAAAGTTACATATTAAAATTAAATCTCTGCCACGATGGACGTGGGTCGTGTGTGTGAGTTGTACATGCGCTGCCTATCTCCCGGAGTCATTTGAGAACACCGAACAAATGTGCCTCAACACTCCTGAGCCTCGCAGTTAACGATGTTGAGTTGTGTATATATATCGCGTCATCGTTCATGCAAATTACATCGCTGAGGAACCACAGAGCCGAACTTGGAAGGCAGTAGCAAGGCGGTGAGCCGGCGCTACCAACAATTGCCCAAGTTCTCAAGTCAGTTTTTTCGTCAAGGAACATAACCATCACCCAAAATCCGGTCATTCTAGCAACGGATTTTGGCTGGCCATCGAACAAAGACGCTCACCGCATCTCGCGCTTTCAGATGCACTTCTACGGCCGTCTGGAACGCTCTTCCTTTCGATATTAGGAAACCAGCGGGAGCTGTGCACTTTTAAATCTCATATTGAAAACTCATTTCTTTCTCACTAATTTTTGTATTTAGTTTGTTGCCCTTCCCCCACACATCTGATTAGCACGGTTGGCTACGTACGGTGCGAAAGAAGTTCAACATACGTACATACAAAGTTGTATTTGTACACGTTGGAGAAAACCGGAGCGCTCTGAGAAAACATCTGTGTGCGATCCACCAACCCTTGCTGCCTCCACAGTTTCTGGATCACAGTGTACGTAGCCACCCCTTCTAATCAGAGGTTGGCGTCGGTTGACCATACTTCACCACGCCAGTCAGTGTGGGTTGGTGAAAGAGGCAGCCTGTTTGCGCTCCCGCGTGATTCAGCTTCGTTTCTGTCGTGGGAACTGGAGTGGTGCAGTTCAAATTGGTTCGCGCGCGTGCCTCACATTTGTATTTGAATTTGCCACTCGAATTTCTCACGTAAAAGTCCCAGCGCGCATTATCTGCAGTTGAACACGTAGTAGGCTTTTCCGACCAGTATTCTCCATAAGAGGTTTATTTTTTGGGGGCGGGTTAGATCGCCTAAATATGTGTCGTGAAACCCGCCACCACCCAACACGGCCAATTAGTAAGGTTTGGCACGTAAACAAACCTTACTACAAAACTCACTAATTGGCTGTGTCGGGTGGTGGCGAGTTTAACGACACATTTATATTTACGTGATATAACCCAAAAACAACAGTCAATTATAGATCAGTTGAACACGTAGACTTTCGCGACCAATTTTATTCATAATAAAGGTTTTTGGGTTAGATTGCATGAGTATAAATGTGTCGAAACCCTCCATCACCACCCAACACTGCCAATCACTAAGGGATTTGTGACGTAAAAAAATACCACATAGTTACTACTTCAGCCCACCGGTGTGTTGAAGAGTGAATCCACAACATTTACAAACTGAGTACGACGTTTCGCTGGTAATTACATCCAGCATCATCTGGCGATTTGCCACTATTTGCCGTTTTCTCAAATAGCAAAAATTATCATCGTGGCCTCCCATGCTGGTGGCGACAGCGATTTGCCTGCCATCACTGGGCCTATACGAGACTCGAGTTGAAACCTGTAATGGGGGTCGCACTTTGCCCTCACAATCCATGTTCTACTTCCATCTGAACTGTTTGCCTCTGCACGATAGCGTTTATAACCACACGCGTGTCAGCTGTTGAGCGCCGTCTGAATTCTCACCGAAGTCTCAAGATGATGAACTACGCGTGTTGTTGTTATTACACTTCTTTACCCCGGGAAGCCTCACCGAGTCTCAGGACCCTTTGTCAAGAGGGTCTTGCCAGGTGTTTTTAGCAGTTAGGGAGAGGGGGGTGATGTTTGTGTTGCCGCTGCTGTGTGTTTATCCCAATTGAGTAAGTTGTGGGTATTTTATTTTTCGCCCTTTGGAATGTTTAGCCGATACCAGTTACATCGCCATGGGTTTTTTGTTTTTTTTTAGCTATGGGGGAAGAAACTGGAGAACCGCGAGGAAACCCACACAGACACCCAAGTAAAGACCCACATGTAAACCCAGACAGAAACCCACGCAGAACAGAGGGAGAACGTCCAAACTCCACACAGGAACGCGCCTGAGTTTATAATCGAGCCCAGGAATGTGTTGCTCTAAGGCGTGAGTATTAACACTTTGTTTTTGTTAGTTGTTGTCCCCCTCACCGCACCTCCGATTAGCACAGTTGGCTACATACGGTGCGAAAGAGGTTCAACGTACACACGTACATAAGTAGAGGCACACACGCTGCCACCCTGCCAATCCATCACAGACTCGCCACGAGTGACAAGCAGAACCTGAAGGGAAAGCAACTTGTACTTCTAAATCTTTCACTTGTCTCCCAATCCCAGTGCTCCTGTGAGCAGCAAATCACTCCTTGACCGACCAATCTCAATGCACTCATGACACAATGTTAACACTCATTACACAATGTTTACAGTCTCCACCACGGCGAGACACGGGAGCCATCCCTTTCACAGCATTCAATCGGCTGTTGAGAGGAAAGTCGGAGTAAGTTCGGTTGCGCATGTAACGTTACCGAGTTGGCATGCATTGCGGGTGACTGCGATCCCCAGCCCATGCTGTACGAGTGTACGGGATATGCCTTCAAAAGCAAATGAAGTATCGCATACATTCTATAACTTAGTGAGTATGTTCTATAGCTAAACGTGTAAGTTTTGTCACTTGGCGCGTAAGTTCTATAACTTAACGCTTAGGGTCTATAACTTAATGTGTAGGTTTTAGAACTTAACATGGAGGTTCTACAACTTAACGCTTGGGGTCTATAACTGAATGCGCGTAAGTTCTATAACTTAACGGGTGTAGGCACGTCGAAGGCCTGCGCCACAACGCGAGCGAATCGTTTGTCAGGACGCGTTGATTCTCACTGTCCCAGCGCGGCGGTCAGTGGATGAGAATTCTTCAGAAGCAGAAAACCACCAACACAATCTCCTCATTGCCACGTTTGTAAAGGGGACTGTTTGCGAAAATGTTGTTTTTGTGAGGCGTGCTCCTCAACTTGCCGGTGAGCTGGAGCAATAGGAACTGGCACGTTGTCTCAATGCGTGTGCACTGCGTGACTATTTAATTCGTTTGGCTGTCGGCTGATGAACGCCAAACCCAACAATCGATGACGCATCTTGATTTCCAAAGTAAACTCTTAAACTAGAAATGTTTACCAGGTAAAGCCCACTTAGATATACAGGCAATCCTCGACCGATGAACACGCACACTTAAAACGCGTTCACTTAAAACGCGACCTCGAAATGGAACCACAGAGGTATTTTATTCAGAGGAGTGATCCTCCGCGAGGTGTCATGAGCGAGTGTTTGCGCGTGTGTGTGTGAAAGTGAGTGTGTGGGGAGCGGTAGTGGAGCGGTCAGCGCTATGCTACAATACAAAAGCGTCGACGCGAGTTCGATTCTTGCTCACAGCCAACACCAGTTCCTGTGTGTGTGTGAAAGTGACCTCAAAGTGCACCTCGCCTGGCACAGGCGCCGTGGTGACATGGCTGCCACTTAGTGGCGAATGGTGGCTGCTGGTATTGGGGGAAGCGATAGTTGAACGCCTCGCGAACTGTCCTACCAACCTGGCGACTAAAGTTCAATTCTCGCTCACGATCAACACCGGTGACGATTATCTGACTGGGACCTGGGCCTCCTCCAGGTCGACTCGGCCTCAACTGAGTACCTGGTGTGGTGTGTAAACGTCGCCACTGGGGAGACAAAGGCGGCCGGGCGTGGTGCTGGCCACCCACCCCTTCGTGTGCCGTGCCGGTCTTCATAGGTGCTGCTCGCTAACAGCACTTGCCCCCACAGTATGTTAAGGCTACACGGGGGATCTTTGTGTGTGTGCAATTGTGGTGACTCATTGCCCCCAAGATAGCATCAGGGCTCAATGTAAGTGAAAATAAAAGTTTTTTTTCTCTTTGTTACTTTATTTTATGTTTATTTACTGCACGGCATTTTTTTTACAGTGTTACATGCCTTCATGGGCGCTGCTTATGCTTCCCTTTTTGTTGAACCGGAACATATTTCATACCGCTGATCATTTAAACACGGTGCATTGATGTGTTCCGACTTAGGAACCGTTCGACTTAAGAACGGGCCTCAGGAACGAATTAGGTTCCTAACACGAGGGCCGCCCGTACAGCTCTTTTTCAGAAGCAACCTTCGCCAAAAGTGATAGGTCAACAAAGTGGCTTATCGCGTGGGAATGTATCGCAGCCAAAGACTTTTAAATGCACGTTGATTCTAAATGTGGAGAGAAAACAAGGAGAAAAATCCACGGGGAGAGAGAACATGCAAAGTCCAAATAGACAGCAGGCGTCAGGGTTGTGATCGAACCCACGACCTCCTGTAAGCCAGGCGAGGTCGTTAACATCTCCTAGCCACCGTGGCGCCACATTTCTCTGCTGATGACACCGCCACCTCGACATCTTTGAATCTTTGAACCCGACCTGCCCACCCACGCTGTCTCCTCAGATTGGTTCTCACTTCCTCCAGCTGAAAGTTGTACCATAGCATGTACATGTGTGTACATGTACATGTGTGTACATGCATAACTCTCGAGTTAAAGCACTGCTGAATGAGGACCATCTCCATGCAGTTTGCGGGGTCGTGAGGGGTGACTTTCAGCACAATTTCATTGCGCTGGTCAGCGTGGCAGAATGAAGGCAGGGAGCATAGACGCAGGAGCATAGACGCAGGAGCATAGTACGGTACAACGACGGGCCTTGATGTACAGCGCACGAGCAACCCCCCGCCGCAGCCGATGACACATGTTGGACGCACGGCGCTATAGACTCGCAGACACAGAGCGGGCTGGAAGCTCCCACACACGCGGCGTGGACCGTAGCGAGCTCCGCAGACTTGCCCCGCTCAGCCTGCACGGGGTACTGCACGCGCCACTCCAACCACGTGGCAGTGGGGTCGCGCTGCCAACTCCCGACCGCCTTTGTCTCCCCAATGTTGATCCTGCACCAGTCGCTACTAATGTTGAACTAAGTTTACTGGAGGCTCAGACTGAAGAGAAACCAGTTGCCACTGCCACATAGTATAGTACAACAGTGGGTTTTGCTGCATGTTGTGCTGTGCATGAGTGAGGTGACGTCTGTTGACATATTTCCACGGTGGTGAGATGTGAATTACCTCGCCTGGTATGCAGGAGGTTGTGAGTTTGAGCCCGACCCCGACGCCTGTTGTATATTTCGAGTTTGCATGTTCTCCCCATGGTCACGTGGAATTTTCTCCGGGTCCTCTGGTTTTCCCCTCCACATTTAGAAACATGCGTTTAGAGTATTTGGCTGCTATAAATGTGCACATGATAAGCCACTTTATTGAGCGATCATTTGTGGCCAGGTCGCTTCTGAAAAAGAGCTATACAGCTCTGTGAGCCTTACCTGGTAAGATAAAAAAAAAAATTTTTTGTAAACTTAAGGTTGTGTAAATGTATACAGTGTATACGGTAGATTTTAATGTGTTTTGTGTGGGTGCCGTTGCGTGTTTGCGATGTTACGCATCAGTCAGCCATCCCTCTGCCATTCTTGCAAATGAGACGTTGCATCTCAGGTGATTATACAGGTGAAATGTTGCAATCAATAAATAAGAATAAAAACATCCCACTTGCCTTGGTCGTCACCTGCATGTGTTTCACATCGCCGTGTGCACCTCTCAGTGTGAACCCATCCGAAGCGTAAGATTCTTTGCAGAGTTACACAACGTCACGGCGATTTCAGATATTTTTTACATCACCGGAGCTCGTGCGAACGTTCAAATCCTCGTTTTTTTTGCTGCTTTCTCCCCCTCCCCCCACCCCGTAGATCAAAGGGGTCGAGAGACAAGCTGGCGATGTCTCAAGAGAAGTGCTCTGGCCTTCGTTACGCAACCCTGGCCCTGGGCATCGGCATCCTCATGCTTGGCATCCTCATGCTGTCCTGGAGGTGAGAGCGGTTATGTAACGGAGCGCCGGACCGAACATTCTGTTTAACATGTAGATTTTCGCGTTCAATATCATCCCAAAAAAATTACCTATATTATGGTGTACATTCTGCACTGGTGTGCACAAGCAAAAAACGCGTCTCACATATGCCACTCACATGGACGTTTTTCAGGGGAATATGGCCCTTACGATTGTTTCGTGGGGGGTCCTTCAGAGGTTTGTGACCCCCGAAAATTTCGATACTTTCTTTCATTGATGTTTAAAGGCCACTTGATTATTTTACAAGCCGCGGTGGCGAGGTGTTAACTACCTCACCTGGTGCGTCGGACGCCGTGGGTTCTATCTTGACCCTGACGCCTTCTGTATATTTGGAGTTTGCGTGTTCTCCCCGTGGTAGCTTGGATTTTTCTCTGGGTCCTCCAGTTTTTCCCTCCATATTTATAAATGTGCCTTTAGAGTATTTGGCTCCGAAACATTTCCATGTGATGATAAGCCACTTCGTTTAGCTATAATTTGTGGCCAGGCAGCTTCTAAAAAAGGGCTACATAGCTCAGTGGGCCTTACCTGGTGAAATAAAAATTGGTAGTTGGTAGGTAAAAGGTAGGTAGGATTTCTGGGGGGAGGGAATTCCAGACCATATTGGGATGGCAGAGGAGAATGAGCGACCAGCAGTCTGCCCCAGAGTGATGTCCTACACCACCTTGTGTCCCCCCACGTGTTCTTGAAGAGCCGTGGAAAACCCGGACCGGATTTGGAACGGCACCTCCGTCGACCAGCCGTCTACGCCGTCCATCGGCCAGTCGTCCACGCGGACCGTGGTGATGTTCTGCGGGGTGGGGGGTTGCCTCCTGGTGATCGGCATCACCTGGTCGGTGTGCGTCGCCCGCCACCGCCAGCCGCCCGTCCCGGAGGTGCGCGCGGAGGCGATCGCCGACGGTGGGGTCATCATGGACAGGTCAGTGCTGGGCCGACGCGGTGAGCTCATCCTGAAAGCATCATTTTGTAATAAAGGTCGTTGAAGCGACTTCTGGAATCCGGTCTTTATTCGTCTTTCATTACAACACTCCTTCACGCTGCTGACAGACAGCGTGAGAGGGATAGAAAGAGACGCGCGCAGCCATGTGGCAGCCTGGACCCCCGCTCTCGCGTGGCCTCTTCCCTTCGTTCGTTCCAGTTCTGACCACGTGTTGTTCGTCTCCACCCCTATTTAATACCCAGGTCACGTGGTACGTTTCCACCAATCCTGGTTAGCCTCTATGGAATCTTCCAGATTTCACCGTAGGCTCCCGGGACCACGCCCCTGACTCGTCTCCCCATTGGCTGTGGCTAAAGCCAGCATAACCAATCCTCTACTTACAGCTGTCACCTTTCCATTACGTCAGGGCCACGCCGCTAGGCTTCCCCCCATTGGCTATGGACCAGGACCGGCAGAGCCAATCATCGTGACGAGTTGTAATCCGTCAACGACCCGGATATATCCTCACATTACACTTTAACGCTGTGCGCAGTGGCAGAGGCTCGCGGCTCACAATCGGAAGGGTGCGAGTTTCAAATTCTGCCATTGGAACCTCATTTGCTAGTAAAAAATATGATAATTGGTTTTTTTACCCTTCTATCTGGCACCAAAACTGACACCTTTTTTACAAGGAGTCATGTTTGCATAGACCACAATACCTGCAGTCATAATGCAAACAAAAAACATAACTCTGTATGCACTGTCCTTGAAGTTGATTGGTCCACACCCGAGACAGCTTTCCTTAGAGCCTAGTCTCACATGTTACCTGCTATGACGTGTAGAATATAAATACCACATTCCTATGACTGGGGCCAGCATATCCATAGTATACCCACAATTTACTTACTGCAAAGTGGTACTTTTTTATGAGCTCTTGATGCACTAAGTAGCTGTGGTTACGTCAGTGAGGTCTCTATCGGCGTTATGTATGCACACGCGCGTGCGTGTAAAGACAAATATTAATCTCAATATGTTCAGCTCAAACCTGGAACCTCGGACACGTGTGATTCGACCTGCTGGAACCCATTAGTATGAGGAGCATTGGCACAACCGCAAGCAAAGGAATTTTGGCACAGTTTTGTCCAGATGTTCTGCGGTAGACTCGCCACCTTATTACACAACGCCGTTCTCCGTAAGACAGTTCCCAGACTTCTTTAAAGATGAAACGGATCTTTCCAAAAAATAAAAATGAAATTACATGGCGATGCTACATTGGCAGCGGTGCACAATCACCAATAATGAAGAACGTCAACGCATTCGTCAATAACACTGCAGCCTTAAAACACATAATAAGCGGCATTTCAGGAAATGACGCTTCTTCATGACTGAACCGTTCTGGGGCCACCCCTTTTGCATCTGGATAAGGACCTTCCTGTTTCGTGCCTAAAACCTGTGACATCTTCATAGCACGAATATAAATCATTGGTCAAAGGTGGGTTTCCCACTCCTCTATGGCTCGTATCCTTAGAGAGAGTGTGAGCTAGAGACGCAGGTTAGAGACGTAAGTAAGTCGACTAGGGCAGGACAAATCATCGCGAGATGGGGCCGGTGGATGAGACCGGGTGATGGAATTGCAAACACAGGGTTGTAAAGGGATTAGCCCATGGGCAGCAGCAGTGAGATGGATTGTGGCATCGCAAGATGGTGACGGATGGCGACTGCGTTGGGATGCCATCACCCAGCGGTGAATAGAAACGTGGCTGACGGTGATGGCTGAATGGAAACGTACGTTAAAGTTTCATCCAAATACCCACCTGAATGTTGTTGTTGTAAGACCCGGGTCGGAGTTTGAATTCGCAGAATTCCCAGACAAGGTACAGTATTCAGTAAGGAGACAAATAGTAAACGTGGTGTTTGATGCACAATCACTTTGCGGCAATCTGCAAAGCTGTAATGACGCCGGTGGAGAAACGTTACGTGAAGACGTAATGTGTTTTGTCGACGTATCGACATGTTATTGGAATTACCCATCCAATGGGCACAGTGCAGTCCCTTTTGAGCGGTTACTTTTGATGAGAATCGCATCTCAATTTATTTTTTCTTCCCATAAGTCGCGTGCCATTTGTTGAAGGGAGTGGCTCTCCAAACCTTGACACGTCGCGCGCGCCGACTTTATTAGCGGTCTCCAACTCTGGTTGAAAGCTTTCGCGAATTAGCCCTCCACCCATAACAGGCATGGAGGTAGTGGGGGGGGGGATATGATAACTCTCACAAATACGATCCAATAAACAGAACTGTAGTAGAGGGTTGTGTTGCTATTAGGGACATCACCTGTTGAGAACCAACCACATTGACCAAAACGGGGAGACAAACCAGCACAACACAGGACTATGGTATAACGCATGTTTGCCCTTGCGGATGCTCGTACTGCTTATTAAATAGTCAGTCGGTCGGCATCCTTTGTTTAGTGAGGAGATGAATAAAGCCATCACCATAGATAAACTAAACTATTTTTATTTTACCAGGTAAGGCCCACTGAGCTATACAGCTGTTTTTCAGAAGCGACCTGGCCACAAGTGATAGCTCTATTAAGTGGCTTATCATGTAGAAATGTAAAGCAACCAAATACCCTAAACGCAAGTTGATTCTAAATGTGGAGGGAAAAACCGGAGGACCTGGAGAAAAATCCACGCGACCATGGGGTGAACATGCAAACTTCAAATATACATGCGCCAGGGTCGGGATCGTACCCATGACCTCCTGTATACCAGGCGATGTCGTTAAGATCTCGCCACCGTGGCACTCTAGATAAAAACATCATTGCCTTTTGTGCAATGGGTGACCTGTCTCTTTTTTCATTATTTCCTTAAAGCTCCCTTATTGTGCCTGATTCACCCAAACTCCTCTTCCCCATCCACTCCCATCTTAACACCATCAGTCTTCCCAACTTCCCTACTCATTCATCATCACTCACTTATTATCATTAACCACTCACCGTCACTTTCATTATCGTTTATTTCATGCATAATCATATACAAATTGATAATTATTTGTTCAGCACCTTGGTGAAGGCGCTAAATAAATAAGAAAATTATTTAGAATCAACATCACGTGCTATAAATGCCCACGTGATAAGCCACTTCGTCGAGCTATCATTTGTGGTCAGATCGCTTCTGAAAGAGAGCTACATAACTCAGTAACATAAGTAAGATAAGACGTGCGTCGGGGACGCGTCCACGTGATGCGTCAATGTGACCCCGTTCATCCTTCGCAGGGACGGCTCTCTGTTCCGCGCTCCGCGCTACGAGGAGGTGGTGAACGCGAGCGCCTTTGACCGGAGCTCCAGCGACGCGACGGGAGACGACGTCTACCTGCCGTCGTACGACATCGCCACCTCCACGGAGAACCTCTCGGCCCCCGCGGGCGACCCCCGCGACCCGCACCCCGGGGGCAACGCCTCGACGGGCGACCACGGCAAGATCCGCAGGATCAAGTCGGAGGTGGCGGCGAACCACCGCAAGACGCTCAACCTGCCGGGGGAGGAGGGGAACGCGCGGGAGGAGAGGATAGTGGTGGAGCCGCTCACCCCGCCGCCCACCTACGACGTCGCCGTCGCCTTCCCGCTGAGCAAGCTGCCTGACGCCAGCTGATGCTGCCCCCGATGCCGGCTGACGCGTTCTGTCTGTGGCAACTCGCCGGCCAAAACTCTCTCCGCTGCTCCTCCTCCTCCGCTTTGACGGTGCAGCGAGATGCATTGATGAGAGCTGCCCCCGCATCCGTGGTACAGCATGGGCACGTTTGTCACCATGCATCAGCCAAACGTTCACACTTGGTACAAGACACAAGAGGCATATGTGAAAATCGTTCCTGTATTATTTTTTTTTTAGTCTTGTTTATGTTTCTCTTATACTGGTACACATGCAGCGCTGTTGTCATTCCGCTCCTGGATGAGGGATCTCTTAGGCCTCAATTTGACCGTACCTCACTACACCGGTCCGTAGCGGTTGGTCAAGTCAGGGGGGAAGTTGATGTGAGGGCTGTACTGTCAATTGTACATATTACGTAGAAGTTATATAAAGTGGATGATATAAGGGCTTCATATCTGAATACTGCTCGTGAATTGTCTTCTCCTGGTAACGGTGTGATAAAAGAAATGCCGTTGCGCATTAACGCAAGTTTCCCAACTGAACACAATGACCGAGCGTAACCGATTGAGTGTACGGTTCTTCTGCACGGAATGAATTTTGTGAATTTGTGGATTCTATTTGCAAAAGTGTTCATGATGCACGTGGATTGAGTGCACTTATTTAAATGCGTTCCATTTACATGTTACGTTTAAAAACTGGGTATAGCAATGGAGTTTCATTGGCATACAGACAGAACACAAGTTTTTTGCCTGACGTTTTTTTTAAATTGTTGAAAAATGTGTTTAAAGTGGAGATATTTTTGTACGTAAAGTTGTGTGAGTGATGCGAAACAAATGGTAAGGGTGAAATAGACAACAAGGACGACACGAATTGCAAATAGTAAAGGCAGTGTTTATCAATAAAGGTTGACTAAATACCAGTCGACCAGGACATGAGGGGGGAGGGGATGCATCCTCCATGTTCCTCGTGTTCTTCTTGAAACAAATTCGAATGCTCAACTTTCATCCAAGAAATGAGATTTAAAACTCATTTCTTTTAAACTGCATTTTGTGTTTAGTTTGTTGTCAAAGAAGTTCAATATCCATACATACAACCTATACCCTCAGCCAGGAACAGGGCCTCTCCCTCGATTTGTTTTCACAAAGTTAAACGGCGCACGGACCCTGCCCGTGCTAGAATTGCATCCTCCCAGCATGAAGAGCAGGCAAATGTCGTCATGAGCTGGCCAATGTCGTCATGAGTTGGCCAATGTCGTCATGAGTTGGCCAATGTCGTCATGAGTTCTCAGACTATGGTCTGGGGGTGGGGGGTGGCACGCTTAAAAAAAGTGCCAGACTCCGTCGTGGCAGTGCCAACCCCAGAAACACTTGTGTTATGTTTACCAGAGGTGGGACAAAGTCATTGTTATGCAAGTCCAAGTCGAGTCGCAAGTCATCAAATTCATGACTCGAGTCTGACTCGAGTCCAAGTCACATGACTCGAGTCCACATCTCATAGGTGGGACAAAGTCATTGTTATGCAAGTCCAAGTCGAGTCACAAGTCATCAAATTCATGACTCGAGTCTGACTCGAGTCCAAGTCACATGACTCGAGTCCACACCTCTGATGTTTACCATCACATTCCACTTCAGGAGGGCTCTGGGCCCACTCATAACTAAGACTACCATTTGTCAGAGTTCATGGATGTCACCGAAATTGAGGATTCGAATACATTCTGTGAAATGTTAGAAATGGCAAGTGATGTACGTTTTATTCGGCTACTCACTCGAAAATTTTCATGAAATAGTGGTTACCCCCCCCCCCCCCCACATCATTTGGCCATGAATTTCACCAAGAATTACCGTGACATAAAACATAATTAGCCTTACTCGTAACCAGTAATGCAAAATGTAGCAGAATCTGTGAAACAACTGGATCAAAGTGGTGGAACTGATCTGTGAGGTATTTAAATAAAGAGAATGGTTTGTAATGATTGTGTTTACACGTTATTATGTTTTCAGCATTCATCACGAACTCACGTGCATGTGTGTGCCTCTGCTGTTTAATAACACAGCATGGCAATTCATACGTTGGGTTACAGAGAAACCCCAGAAATGATGAAAATCTGATTTCAGCAGTGAGGCCACTTTTCCATATTCCCAATTTCCCCCGGACGAGTATTTAAACTTGACTTAAAGCTTTCGTGACTGCAGGAATAGATTCTATTCGGGTGTTTCGGTAAAGCCACGTAGATAGAAAAATAATAATAAAACATAAAAACATCACGACGTTTCGATCGCACCACAAGCAATCGTCATCGGGTGAAAAAATATAGCGGGAGAGCTGCTGAGGCAGGAAAAAATATAGTGGGAGAGCTGCTAAAGCAGGGTATTATATAGGTTTGAGATGGGTGTAGCCCAAGGGTAAGTAGGCGGGGCTAGAGATGGAATTTGCGTGTAAATGTAAGATCGGAGAGCTGATATACCTCCACGACTACGAAGCTGTAGAGGTGGCCATTGTAATGTGAGAGATTAGAATGACAATCTGTTAATGTAAGATTAGCAGGTCAATGTAGGAAAACCACCGCAATGGTGGCTGTGTCAATGAGACATTTAGCCTTTTAATGTAAGATTAGCATGTCAATGTAAGAAAACCGGGTGCCAACGCCGCATCAAGGACAATAAAGCTGTGTAGGTGGCCATTGCATTGTGAGAGATTAGCATGTCAATGTAAGAGAACCACCGCAGTGGTGGCTGTGTTAGTGAGACATTTAGCCTGTTAAAAAACGAGAGCCACCGCAACATCGAGGGAAAGGAGCAGCGGTGGCTGTGTTAGTGAGACATTTAGCCTGTTAATGTAAAGACATTTAACCTGGTAATGTAACTCAGAGAGTCGGAAATAACTGCTAACAACGGCAGGTAGGATGGAAACATCACAGCCAGTTATGGCTTAAACTGGTTATTAACGTCCTTCCAACGATTGCTCAGTTTGTACTCATCTTCTCGGTTGGAATTGTCTCTTTTTATATATCTGGGTGGCTTCATGAACGAATCTTTGTTGATAGCCAGTGGGTTTGCAGAGTACCTTCGTCTTGGAAAAATATATTTCGTGTGTGCCCACAGCGTTAAAACAATGATCAGCCACGGCCGAGGTATTGGTCCTACCGTGTTTCAGATCTGCCTTATGTTCAGGAACATGGTCCGAGACATGTCGCTTAGTTTCCCCAATGTAACTACTGCCGCAGGCACAGCTTAGTTTGTAGACACCGGGGGGTATTGCATGTCAGGGATCACATCCTTCACAGATGGGATCAGATCACGAATTGTATGCACTGTGTTGAATCGAACCTGGATCTTGTGTTTGCTCATGATTTTGGAAATCTCTTTGGTAACCCCTGCTATGTATGGCAAGGTGATGGTTTGAATTGGGTCCTCAGATCGTTCTTTCCCAACGGTTGAGATCGGAAATCACTGCAATCCTCAAAAACACTAAGACACCTATTAGCAACATCAGCAAGGATGAGTGCTTTGAGCTTTCTCAACTAAAAAAGAGAGATGACATAGTCATCCTCTCAGACGACAAGGGCAATGCCATATCAAAAATGTTATAAATTGATTTGAATTTTAATGAGGGAAATAAGTATTTGACCCCTCTGCAAAACATGACCTAGTACTTGGTGGCAAAACCCTTGTTGGAAAGCACAGAGGTCAGACGTTTCTGGTAGTTGGCCACCAGGTTTGCACACATCTCAGGAGGGATTTTGTCCCACTCCTCTTTGCAGATCTTCTCCAAGTCATTAAGGTTTCGGGGCTGACGTTTGGAAACTCGAACCTTCAGCTCCCTCCACAGATTTTCTATGGAATTAAGGTCTGGAGACTGGTTAGGCCACTCCGGGACCTTAATGTGCTCCTTCTTGAGCCACTCCTTTGTTGCCTTGGCCGTGTGTTTTGGGTCATTGTCATGCTGGAATACCCATCCACGACCCATTTTCAATGCCCTGGCTGAGGGAAGGAGCTTCTCACCCAATATTTGACGGTACATGGCCCCGTCCATCGTCCCTTTGATGCGGTGAAGTTGTCCTGTCCTCTTAGCAGAAAAACACCCCCAAAGCATAATGTTTCCACCTCCATGTTTGACGGTGGGGATGGTGTTCTTGGGGTCATAGGCAGCATTCCACCTCCTCCAAACACGGCGAGTTGAGTTTATGCCAAAGAGCTCCATTTTGGTCTCATCTGACCACAACACTTTCACCCAATTGTCCTCTGAATCATTCAGATGTTCATTGGCAAACTTCAGACGGGCATGTATATGTGCTTTCTTGAGCAGGGGGACCTTGCGGGCACTGCAGGATTTCAGTCCTTCACGGCGTAGTGTGTTACCAACTGTTTTCTTGATGACTATGGTCCCAGCTGCCTTGAGATCATTGACAAGATCCTCCCGTGTAGTTCTAGGCTGATTCCTCACTGTTCTCATGATCATTGCAACTCCACGAGGTGAGATCTTGCATGGAGCCCCAGGCTGAGGGAGATTGACAGTTCTTTTGTGTTTCTTCCATTTGCGAATAATCGCACCAACTGTTGTCACCTTCTCACCAAGCTGCTTGGCGATGGTCGTGTAGCCCAATCCAGCCTTGTGTAGGTCTACAATCTTGTCTCTGACATCCTTGGAGAGCTCTTTGGTCTTAGCCATGGTGGAGAGTTTGGAATCGGATTGATTGATTTCTTCTGTGAACAGGTGTCTTTTATACAGGTAACAAGCTGAGATTAGGAGCACTCTCTTTAAGAGTGTGCTCCTAATCTCAGCTTGTTACCTGTATAAAAGACACCTGGGAGCCAGAAATCTTTCTGATTGAGAGGGGGTCAAATACTTATTTCCCTCATTAAAATGCAAATCAATTTATAACATTTTTGACATGGTTTTTCTGGAGTTTGTTGTTATTCTGCCTCTCACTGTTCAAATAAACCTACCATTAAAATTATAGACTGATCATTTCTTTGTCAGTGGGCAAACATACAAAATCAGCAGGGGATAAAATACTTTTTTCCCACACTGTATATTTTTTCACCTGATGACGATTGCTTGTGTTGCAATCGAAACGTAATATTTTTATTTATTATTTTTCTCTCTACGTGGCTTTACTGAAAGACCCAAAAGAGTATGAGTATTTAAAATACAGTAAAACCTCGGAGATCGAACGCACCAGAACTCGAACAAAACGGTGTTCGAACGATATTTCCGAACATTTTTTGCCCTGGAAACTGAACTAAATTCGGAGGTCGAACGGGCAATCGCGACTTGAAAGAACCTGTACTGCTGAGACGCGTATATATGGCCAGCGTGCATGACGCTTGCCCAGACAAAGGTTTTACCACCTCCTCCTCATCACCTTCCACTCAAGCCATCAACTCTCCTTACTGCAGGTAAAGTGAAGTTCAATGTTAATTTATTTAATTTATTCCATATATTTATTCATTTATTCAATTCATTTGTTTCTTGTTTTTTGTATGATTTTATGCATGTAATTACTGTAAACTTCGTGTAAAAATGCTTTATAATGAGAGATTTCTCATGTCTGGAACCAATTAATGTCATTTACATTAATTCTTATGGGGAAAATTAATTCGGTGTTCGAATGGCCTTCTGGAACGAATTAAGTTCGATCTCCGGGGTACCATTGTATTTTATTTTTCTATTTTTATTTTACCAAGTATGGCCCACTGAACTATATAGACATTTTTCAGAAGCGATCTGGCCACAATTGATAGCTCAACGAAATGCTTATCACGTGAAATTTACAGTAGCCGAATACGCTAAACGCATGTTTCTAAATGTGGAGGGGAAAACCCGGAAGACCAGGAGAAAAATCCACGCGACCATGGGGTGAACATGCAAACTTCAAATATACAGGCGCCAGGGTCGGGATCGAACCCATGACCTCCTGTATACCATGCGATGTAGTTAAGATCTCACCATCGACGGAGGAAATTCAGGTAGGCCCGTGAAGGGAAATCGGACCCTGAGAATTTGGGCTCTGGCAGCCAACTCCAGCTGACTAAAACCACGTACACAATGGTACTGGGGGGGTCAACTCGGGATCTGCGGGTCATGGAAATGTAATAGATGTGGGTAGCGGTGCCATGCCAACAGCATGCAGTGGCCCAACACCGCGTGTTCTCCTTGGATTCTGATCTTTGTTCCGCAATATCTGAAGGGCGGCACTGCCTAAAGGGCAGTCCGAAGTCCAAACTCCCGCACCTCACTTTGTCCGCACTGGCTCTGCACGTGGCAGAAGCGGAATGCCAACTCGACAGACAGGGCTGCTTCGGCCACTGTCTCCTGCTCGGCCAACTCTCACCAGGTTAAACACTTATTTCGTTTTGTGGCATTGTGGTGTCATTTGTTGGTGTTCTAATTCCAAAACCGATATATGCATGTTTAATTGCATGGTGATTGTATGGTAATACGGTTTTACTAGTACATTTTACGATTCATATAAGCAACTGAATTTTTATTTATTACCAATGCTGCAGGTTGCGAGATGCGTGATGCCTGCACCAACTATCTCATCACTACTTGCGCAAGCGTTATCACTGCTTGGAAATTGATAACTTTACAGCCCCTTGTGTTAATCCACTGTGGGGTGAAGTCATTTTTAAATCAATTATCCAGGAAACTGTAACTCGTTTTGTAACCACTACTCGGGCACCACGGTGGCAAGATGTTAACTACCTTGCCTGGTATACAGGAGGTTGTGGGTTCCATCCCGACCCTGACGCCTGCTGTATATTTAGTTTGCATGCCTCTCTCCCCGTGGTCGCGTGGATTTTTCTCTGGGTCCTCTGGGTTTCCCCTCCACATTTAGAATCATGCATTAAGAGGATTTGGCAGTTATAAATTCCCACACGATAAGGCACTTCGTTGAGCTATCATTTGTGGCCAGGACGTTTCTTTACAAAGAGCAATATAATAAATAAAAGTTTTTTTGTTCACCCAGAATGAGCCCAATCTTGGATACTCAGCCGAGCTGAGCTTGCATAATGCTTGGTGCATGACCCCCGTGTGTAATAACAGATGTGATAGCTTGTGGGTCAACGTTGTGGGCAGTTTAGCTAAATCCATTATTGTACTGTACTTCTATGCCACCTTCACCATCCCACACCAATAACCATGAAGTCTGGCCAGATGAACCCCCCACAACCGCACACGGCATAGGGAGGACTCCAGCAGTGTATTAACAAATGCGTTTGTGAAAATCTGGATTTTGTCCTCGGTTTGAAAAGTGCTGACCCTCATGCCCCACCGGTGACACACGCGTAGCGGGCACCCTCCTCGTCAACACGCCGAGAGAGTTAAGGGTTCCAGTCCCTTTACCAGTTAAAACTATCAATTTAACACGTCGGCTTTCGCGACCAATATCCATTCTAGAGGTTTTTGGGGTTAGATCGCGGGCGATTGACGAGTTCACGCGAGGAGTGACCTTGCAGCGGCCACCACCCACCCCTACCCCCTCCGTGACTTGTTGCTGTCCCCCCCTACACCCTCCCCCGGGGCGACCCGCCGCAGGCCCCACCACCACCAACAACCCTCCCCGCTCCACCGTGACCGGCTGCTGCTGCTGTCATGGCCCGCGCTCGGACTCTGCTCGCCACGCTGCTCGCCGCGAGCGCCGCGCTGCTCGCCGCGCTCGTGGTGGCGCGCGCGCTCCTGTGGGAGGCGGGAGGAGCGCGCTCGCCGGGCGGGGAGAGCCGCCTCGGTCGGGCCGCGCGCGCCCCGCGCCTCGCGCTCGAGCCGCTTGTCGGGAGGCGCGAGGCGCGCGCGCGCGATAGGCTGCGCGCGGCCGTGCGCGTGCCCACGGTCTCCTCCCGAGAGGGTCCCGGCGCGCTGGACGAGGTGGCGCTGCTGCGGTTCGGCAGCCTGCTGCGCGAGGGTGACGACGTGCAGCACATGGGCCCATCCACTCACCCTGTGTTGTTGCATATAAGTAATATTTAAAAAAATACTTTTTAAAAACACGCGTTAATGAGTAATGGAAGAACTCCACGACTCCAGGAAGTGGCCCCGAGGCTTGCCATAACGTAAGGGACTGTGGTGATTTACAGCCAACGTCGGTTGAGCGTGGACAATTAGACCCACGCCGAAACATAAGATATAAAAAAATTGCTTAAAAATATATATATATTATTTTAAATGATAGAATATGGTATTGTTATCAGTATGACATGCGTATACCAAGTTTGCAGTCGATACGACATTGGGAAGTGAGTTAAAATTGAGTTACAAGAATTGAGGATACAACAGACAGAGTGAGTTAAATAAAAGCGTGTAATATTAGGTCTTTAAAAATATTTTTATTTAATGAACATTAAAACATTTGTAATTTTCCGAAATTATGCTATTTAGTGTAATTATGCAAATGAATGCATTGCCAGTACCGAAATATGATAATAGGGGTTTCCTCTTTTTTCTGGCAACAAAACAGGTGCTAAGATGTTAAAACAGTTTAAAGGACAATGCATACATTATCAGAATATGTTTTTGTTTGCATTCTGACTACAAGCATTGTGGTTAATGCAGACTTGATTCCTTGTGAAAGGTTTCAGTTTGGTGTTTTAACATCTTAACACCTGTTATGTTCCATTGGAACCTCCTTTGCCAGTAGCAAAATATGATAATTGTTTTTTTACCCTTTTATCTGGCAACAAAACTGACACCTTTTTTACAAGGAGTCATGTTTGCATTGACCACAATACCTGCGGTCGGAATGCAAACAAAAAACACAACTCTGATAATGTATGCACTGTCCTTGAAATTGAGGGGTCCACACCCGAGACAGCTTTTCTTAGAGCCTAGTCTCACATGGTGTTGGCGTCATATAGGTCTAATACTTCATAATTATTATTGGGTTTATGTTTAACCAAGATTTGTGATGTACCATAGTTGTTACCACAGGTATTCCGAGGGTTTTATTAAATTGTGTTCTCTGTCTGTGTCGCCAGGGATCGATGCTTCTTATTCTCGAGTTATATTTTGATATCCTGAGGTTGGAGATTTAACTAAGTTTTGACTTAAGCTTTCGTGACTGCTGGAATTCATATTATTTGGTTATTTCGGTAAAGTCACGTAGATAGAAAGATGCAATAAGAAGTAATATATGTGGTGAATAAGGGTAAAATAAAATAAGTAATAATAAGAGCCACTAATGTAGACTGCAGTCTGGTTCTTAATCTGAGAGTGTACTGGCAGTCTATAATGTCGATTTATTCTTGTCGCTAATTTTCGAACTTTTACCGTATTTAAAAAAACGCCCATTGTAATGTCCGTTTGCCCTGTGGCACTCACCGTCCGTGGAGAGCCGACTGGTGGTGTAAAGGCTGTGTCAGCAAGTTTCGATGTGAGACCAGGCTGTTTTTCCAGATGCCAGTGGGGTCTGGAGGACTTGTTTGGGAACCTGTCCAAAACGTCCGTGGAGGTCGTGTCTTATGGTCCTTTGACCCGTGGAGATTTCCCAGATTCATATGAACCTCCCTTTGCCCCGAGGTTTTATTATTTAATGGCTTTGTAGATGACCTCCCACCAGTTGCTTTTATGTGGCAAGGCAGCTGGGGTGTGAGGGGTGGGTGTGTGCCTCACCCTTTCGTGCCCTATGCTCACCCCGATCGATTATTTAAAAAAAAATAGGCGGAATCATTCTTAATATAACATTTTTGGAAAAAGGCCTATACTGTATATACAACAACCCCCCTCACACAGCCACTCACTCATCCCCCACACGCACCCACTCAACCCCCACATACACCTACTCACCCCCCACATACACCCACTCACCCCCCTCACACACCCACTCACTTACCCACTGAACGTACCCACTCACTCACTCACCCCCTCACGTATCCACTCTCCCTCCCCCCACCACCACCCACTCACTCACCTCCACACGCACCCACTCACCCCCCACACACACCCACTCACTCACCTCCACACGCACCACTCACTCACCCCCCACACACACCCACTCACCCACCTCCCTCACACACCCACTCACCCCCCTCACACACCCACTCACTCACCCCCCTCACACACCCACTCACCCCCCACATGCACCCACTCACCCCCCCCCCACACACACCCACTCACCCCCCCCCCACACACCCACTCACCCACCCCCCTCACACACCCACTCACCCCCCTCACACACCCACTTGCTCACCCCGCTCACACACCCACTCACCCCCCACACGCACCCACTCACCCACCTTCCTCACACACCCACTCACCCCCCTCACCCACTCACTCACCCCCCTCACACACCCACTCACTCACCCCCCACACACACACACCCACTCACTCACCCCCCCCCACATACACCGACTCACTCACCCCCCTCACACACCCACTCACCCATTCACCCCCCCACATACACCCACTCACCCCCCTCACACACCCACTCACTTACCCCCCGAATGTACCCACTCACCCCCCTCACACTGTCACACACCCACTCAACCCCCACATACACCCACTCATCCCCCCTCACACACCCACTCATCCCCCTCACACACTCTAAATGCATGTTTCTATAAACGTGGAGGGAAAAACCGGAGGACCTGGAGAATAATCCACGCGACCATGGGGAGAATATTCAAACTCCAAATGTACAGGTGTCAGGGTTGGAATCATTAAACTGGGTTTTGGAGTGTAGTTTATGGGCCCAACCCGGTGACTAATAACTTCACAAAAACACCCGCTAAACTTGACTATGCACTTTATTTAGCTAAATTCCCGCTTTGACAGTTCAGCATATCAATTTGATATACAGTGAACATTCCTGTCAGTTGGCAGGGTGTTTGGGAAAGTGCTGCCACCTACAGTGAGGACCAGAGGTCACTTGAAGGGAAATAAGTAGTTCTGGGAGACTTTTGCCGACACGAAGTGTTGCACTGCTCTGTGAGATTTCCAAATGTATTCTGCATTCCATGACATGATGCCGAACGCACAATCGAGACACAATTCAGGGAAAATATTTTGAATGCTTCCCCTGGTAGATACGAGGCTGATGTGTGCCGACTTGTCAAAAAACATCAATTTCTCCATCTACTGTCGAATGAAAGCCTCCCCCCAATCGTTGTTTGACCAAACTTTACACTGGTCGGTTCAGAGTTGGGAAGCGGGTGGACTGGTTCAAATTTCACGCGTATCACCTTGTCATTGTCAGGTGGCACCAACGAAAAGTAACTTGTACGGCACACTTCTAAAAGTGCACCATTCAATTTGAATAGGCATGCGTGGGGGATAAAAAAATATACCGTATACCGATGTACGCTTCATCAGGCGATAGTCAGAATTCAGGATTGAACCAGTCCAGAAACCAGAATTTCTTCATAATTCTGGCTATCGCCTGATGAAGCTGGTGGTAATCACAAGCTAAACGTCGTCCTCGAATTGTAAATGTTTTTGATTTACCCTCCAACACGATAGTTTTCTGAAGTAGTAACCAATTGGCACGTTTTTTTTACACGACAACCTTACTAATTGGCTGTGTTGGGTGGTGGCTGGTTTAAAGACATTTATATTTATGCGATCTAACCAAAAAAAAACCCTTATTTTGGATAATATTGCTCGTGAAAACCTCAGTGTTATAAATAAAAGCCGCAGTGCGAATGGCCTTGCAACCCAAACTGGACGATATAGTAAATGACAGTAGTCTCGGCTCCTTCAACTGAGGAAGAGCAAAACTACACAAACTCTCCACTGAAGCCCTCTCGTGGCTTGCAGACCTCACCATAGACGTTTAGGTCCTGATCATATTACCATATTCTAGATTAGAATGCATAGTCGACATATGTCGTTTGTATAGATGTTAAACAACATACAGTATTTAGTGATTATGAATTGGCAGGGGTGCACAATTATTAAAACATTTTTATTTTAAGGCAGTGTTATTGACAAATAAATGTTTTCATTTACATATTATGCACCCTATATCTGTTTAATGTCAAACTTTATTTTGAAGATGAATCTGAAGAACGTAATCAACCAGGCTATGCGTTAACTGTGTGCTAACCGACTGTCTGTGTTGCATTGCATTACACTTCCTAATTTTACTATGTTTGTTTTCTCATTCATTTGTACCTGATGATGGTTGCTTGTCTTGCAATCGAAACGTCGTATTCTATTATTATTTAATTTAATTTCTTTCTACGTGACTTTACCGAAAGAACCAAAGAGTAATTCCTGCATCTTCTTGGTTTTTTCGGTAAAGTCACGTAGAAGGGAAATAATAAAATAATAAAAATAAACATAATAAAATACAATTCTCACGACGTTTCGGCCACAACGCAAGCAGCCATCCTCAGGTGAAGAACAGCGTCTGAATGAACACCACCAAGCTTGGCAGCGTATATTTAAGCTGGGTTAGGGGAGGAAGGGCGCTGGGTTAGGGGAGGTTAGGGGATGAAGGGCTTGGTGGTGTTCATTCAACTTAGTGTTGCAGGGGAATATTTAGTTTGAACATTAATTTATGTGCGTGCAATATTTCTCACGAGAATTGTCTTTTGATTGCTACAATGCTTCACTGCGGTACTTTATTTTGCTTTTGTTATTTTATTGACCAACGTCACTCTTGCAAACTAGACTTGGTCTCTTGATTTCTCACTAAGCGAGACAAAATAAACTTTGCACTTAAACAAATTTACAGCAATAGAGCCTAAAGATTTTCATCTAATGTCATATGAATCACGGTTTATAACTTCTGGGTGTCACACACTCTGCGTCTCATTGAACAACGTAGGCTACCGGATGAGTGATAACTGCACTGAACCAGTCCAGTCTTTTATCTTGCGCAAATTGCATGCAATGGAAAATATTGTCCTTGTAGGCCCGTCTTACGAAATGCTATATACTGATTATTGCGTCATAGCTACAATTTCTTGTTTGTACTTGATAAACTACGGGTACTCTATTGTATGTAGTAGCCAGGTGATAGGCAGTCTAAAGAAATGTTTAGTCAATGTCATGACAACTAAACATGAAAGGCAAATTTAAATGGTAACCGTGGTTATAGTAAAGTGTTCCAGTGTGAATCCAACCAGCATGATGAATTATTTTCAAACAGCCCCCTTGCTGTCATCCAGCATCCGATTGACAAAGCTATTCATTATTACTTAAAGATAATGTAAAATAATGTCTTTTCAAGTTCTTTTGCAACGTAATTATGGACCCAGTGACTTGTGATCGATTCCCAGCTACAGCTAACATCAGTGTCGAGTGACTGAAGAACCAATGTTGGGCCTCCTTTCGCTAATCCCTCACTGACCAATATAATATGAAGTATGGTCATGGATTAATTTCTCACTAAAAATTATCCAAGTTGCTGTTATGTCTGGAAGTGGGGTATAACTAGTAGCCATAGTCATAGCAATAGGTATACTGAGATGTGGTGTGCACAGAGTGGAAATATATCCTGATTTCAGACCCAGACAGACCCGGATTAAATAAATCCCTGAGGTCAAACAACCTCCACGACTGTCACGGCGTGGATTGACAAAGAGCTGTAAACTAAACTAAACAATGTTTTATATTTTACCAGGTAAGGCCGACTGAGCTATACAGCTCTTTTTCAGAAGTGACCTGCCCACAAATGATAGCTCAACGAAGTGGCGTATCACATTGAAATGTATCGCAGCCAAATGTGGGAAAAAGCAGAGGACCCGGAGAGAAATCCACGCGAACCATGGGGAGAACATGCAAACTCCAAATGTACACGACCTGTATACCAGGCAAGGTAGTTACCATCTCGTCACTGTGGATGCTGCTCTCACTTTGCAGAATTCCCAGTGGTGTTCGAGTCAGAGCTGGTGACCCACGACCTCGTGGCCAACTTCAGCCACCTGCTGACGGTGCGTGGCGCTGATGGTGGGCGGACGCCCTATATGCTGACTGCCCACCTGGATGTCGTGCCCGCTCCAGACTATGGTACTGAAAGCGCTCTTCACATGTAGCCCCCCCTCACATTACCCCTCTACCGTCTGCGTTGAATTATATGACGTACATTATTACCATTAACCATGGCCCCTAAGTGAAAAAGAAGTGGCATAATTAAAGGTGAGTTTAAATAATGCCATATACTAAGCAATTAATTTATTTGTTGATATTGGACTTTTAAATGTGTATGTTCATCATTATTAAAGGTAAGTTAAGTGACAACAATACTATACAATATATGTATTCATTCATATATATGCAGTGACATCGGGGATGTCACTGTATGGTACGGGCCCAGGAGGGCCGTGGCATGCGATGTACTTACGTCGCGGACAGCACCGTGTGGGTTGCTGTGTCAGGTCGGCACCACGCTTAGCGTGTAGTGGGGCTCTCACAAGGGGAGCGGGAGAGTGTCAGCCCAGGGCCAGAGTTGCCCCAGGCCATGGCACTCTGGTTGACGCCGTAGACACGTGATCTGGAGTGTCCACAGAGAAGGCCCCAGGTGGGGAGGGGGGGGGGGGTGCTAGGGGGTGATCACGTGTCCAGGAAGAGCTCTCGAGCGGGATCGAGAGGGAGCTAGAATGCTCGAGAAGGTGGGCAGGGCCGAGAGTGGAGCAGCCATGACCCGGGAGGATATAAGGTGGGTCCCTGAAAGGGACCGGGGTCTCTTCGTTCTACAAGCTGGAAGCTCTACGTCTACAAGCTGGAAGCTCTACTTCCTACGAGGCATCAACACGTGGTCGGGGACCCAAGTGAGGGTCCGACCCTTCGTAGCTGTAACTCCTCTGTATAGTGTAGTTAGCTGGGTGGTCACCACCCTAGGCTGTATCTGGTGAAGGGGCAGTTACCCCTTAGTATATACGTGTTACAATAAATGTGTTGCCTCTAAAGAGTAACGTCTGCGACTCAGTTGGACTCACTACATATGTTTAAATCCCTTAGTCTGCGAGATAAATCCAAAGTTTTGGATATAATTGATGCAGGTGTGTCAATGCATATGATGTGTGAAGAGTTTTACTTAAATTCAAGCACCTTTTACGACATCCAGAAAGGCCGGAATTTTTTTTTGTAAAATAAATTACACATTTTTTTATAGGGGGCAGGTGGCACTAAGGAGTTCCATTGTACATAATTTGGAATATTTGATAATTCGGCAAGGCCAGAGCCCCATATGTGTCGAACAAGGGTTTGCTATACACCCAAATATATGAGGCTCATTCTCAACGAATAGGGTGTGGGTTTAAAGTGGCAAACTTTGATTTTGGAGGCAGTCAGTCCACGACTAGAGCATCAGGCTAGCCTGCTAACAAAGTACGTTTGCAGCCTTGGGAGGTGTTTGCATATTTAGTTGGCTGGGAATATGGCCTGTGTTTATTGCAATCTGCAAGACTCATAATGTGCGACCCTTTGTTTTCCTGCAAGCAAAACAGTTTTTATCACGTGCAGTATTTACATGAGGATGTGGCTTCTCGTTGTTAAAAACTACGGTGGTTTGAACCGCGGGGTAAGGGTGATCTCAAGACCAAAGTGACTTTGGAATTTCCCACGGAGCAGAATGTTCACCTGTTACGCAACAAGCAGGTCTGGCGATTCATAATCAACGTTTTTGGGTTTAGATCGCGTTATTTATAAATGTGTCATAACCCTCCACCACCCGACACGGCCAATCAGTAAAAAAGTGTCACGTTTACAAAAGACGAATAGTTCACTTCTTTAGCCAACCGGTGTGTTGAAGCATGAAACCACAACATTTACAATTTGAATGGTTTCACGCTTCAACACACCGGTGGGCTAAGGCAGTGAACTATTTGTCTTTTGTAAACGTGACACTTTTTTACTGATTGGCCGTGTCGGGTGGTGGAGAGTTACGACACATTTATAAATAACGCGATCTAAACCCAAAAACGTTGATTTTGAATAATATTGGTCGTGAAAGCCTACGTGTTAGGTCTGGCAATGACTGGTGTCTGCCAGATCATTTGAGAGGAGTTACATTTACCAAATTATTTGTTGTTAAAATTCTCCCAACAAATTATGGAAAACAAAATAAACTTAAATTGCCCACATCGGTGCTCTTGAGATGTTGCAGCGCAACAGGGACACGTGATGATATTGTTCGGGGCACATTGGCAAGGGCTGCTTCAATCTGCATCCTGCCAGCAGCCCCCTCCCCCGGCACTCCTCCTGTGAAACAATCCCATGCATGCCCCGTCGTCAATGGCGCATGTTACGTGTGTTAGTTAAGCGTCCATCCATTATCACGTGCTTTGATCTAAAGATAGAATCACGGCACAGCTTGCAGTGCGTTTATAATTTACCCCTATATGCCTGCCAAATACAAACAAATAACTTCACACAGATTACTGTACAGCTGTAGGTTTTTTGTGACATAATTCGCCATTGAAAACAAAATATGTGTACACGAATACTGTGTTGAGGTTATTGTCGGAGCACAGGTAGCAGGGTATATTTTAAATACTTGCATTACGGTGTGGTGTGTTTATATCCGTAAGCAGTTCTTGTTAATTGTCTGCCATTAAATCCTCTATAGGCTGCTATCTGGACGAAGCATTGCTTTATTCTTGGACTGCCAGTACAGTTTGTAGGTGTGCTTGGGTTCAAGGCGTCACTGGGGGAATACATCACCCATCAATCAAGATTAACATGTTAAGCTTCTGCACAGTAGACGCGCTATTCAACAACTCACTCGATGTCATTAAATTACTTAACAGTTTGTACAATTTCTCATGAAGGATGGGATGTACCGCCCTTTTCTGGAGAGATTCGTCAAGGCTACATCTACGGCCGAGGGACCATAGATGACAAGCACAGTCTCATGGTAAGACACCGTCAACTTTTATTAAATTATTTGACATCGCGCGGTATAAAACAGGCTCGAAACACTGGGGGAATAAAAATCTAAATTGAACAAAGCACTACACACACAAACTTTAAATCACACAACACGTTACATGTGTTAAGTAGTTGTTGCTGTTGTAGACGGAGGTACTCGGAGACGGAGGTGAGTTAGGGGCTTCCGCCAGGGTTTATTAACAGGTATCACTATAAGGGTTCCCTCTTCACCCCTTCCACTATCCCCGTTCCTCCAGTGACCCCGCTTACGTCATGGGGTCTCCCTTAAATACCCTCTGAGGCGAGACGTCACGTGCACTGCCCGGCGCGTGCGACCCCACGTCCCGTGATGTCACAGCATCGGACAGCGCACGCGACGCCACCACTCTCCTCTACTCCTCTACATCACCCCCCCCCGTGAAAAAAAACAGCCGACCCGGCTGCAAGCACCCCGCAAGCGGGGCCCCACACCGGACCGAAGACCGAATATTCACGAGTTCATGTGCCTGAAGGTATAACCGGCTGCTAGAAACTAAACCTTAGGGCAGCACGGCCCCTCAAGCAGAACAGCAACAACAAAAAACAAAACAAATAGACCCCGAAGGCCTCATCCGCCGGATAGCGCCGAACGGGCGCCAGGGGCTGGGCCCGCTGAACGGCCATCAGGGCCGTCACCGGAGCCGCATCCCCCTCGAGCGGGTATGCGCTGCTGGCCCGCTCCCCCGTATGATGTCCGCCTCCCGTGCAGGTGGCCCGTCAGCGGGCAACAGGCCCACCGCCGTGGCCTCCGGTGACCGGGGGGTCTCTGTCGGCCTCACTCGGGAGGGGCCTGGGGGCACACACACAGGTCGGACGTCACCTCCGTCAACGAGACCCGGCCGGTCAGGCACGCCGGACACATCATCAGCCGGCCGCTCCGGAATTGGGGGTGGATCCCCCAGGGTAGATGGAACATAACGTTTGAGCCGGGACGGGTGCACTATCCACTGCCGGCGACCGAACCGAATCCGGACGCATTGCGGCCGGCGGACCTCCACAACCTCCACGGGCCCTGCCAAGGGCGATGCAATTTGGCCGATGTGCCAACGGGGACCTGGGGACAATGCAGCCACGCTTTTTGACCCGCTATCCACGGGAGGCCAGCTGCCTGGTGTTTGGGCAGCCGCTCATTAGCCGCCTGCCGGCTTGCGGAATTCTCGGCAGCGGCCTGTCGCGCCTCGCGCAGCCGGTCAAGCGCGACCTTCAAAGGGGTCGGCACCGCCGACCCCTTCTTGGAGGAGCCAACGTCCATCTGGACGTGCACCGGGGGCTCCGGTTCCCTACCGTACATCAAATAAAAAGGCGAAAATCCCGTGGAGGCATGAGGGGCCAACCGATACGCCGCCAAGACCCCCGGGACGAACAGGTCCCAGTCTGACTGGGACGTGTTCACCTGGTGGCACAGCATGGACGTAAGGGTGCGGTTCAAGCGCTCTACCATCCCGTCTGACTGGGGGTGGTAGGGCGAGGTGCGGATTTTCTTGGTGCCAAGGAGGTCACACACCTCCTTGAGCAACCTAGACGAGAAATTCCGCCCCTGGTCAGTCAACAATTGTTCCGGCGCGCCCTTGTCAAACACGTACCCCTGGACGAAGGCCTCGGTGATAGAAGAGGCCAACTGATCGACCAAAGGCCATGCCATGGGCCAACGTGTGAGGTACTCAACGCCCACCAAGAGGTATTTGTGGCCCCGTTGGGATGCAGGGAATGGCCCCAAAATGTCGAGCGCCACGAGCTCATTAACGCGAGAAACCCGGATGGACTGCAGCGGGGCCCGGTCCCGGACAACTGGGGCCTTCCTCCGCGCGCAGTCGTGGCAACCCTTTAAAATCAGTGCCACGTCACCCTCAACACCCGGCCAGTAATAGTCCCGCTTAAGGGTCAATAAGGTCTTGTGGTAGCCAAGGTGCATAAGCTTCTCGTGAATGGCTCGGGTTAATTTACCACGCAGGCTAGTGGGCACAACCACACAATAGCGTTCCAATTGGGCATCCCAACGCATGAGTAGTCCGTCATGCACGGCGATCTCCGGGGCAGCCGACGAAGCTGAGCTCCGGGCCTTATGTCCGACACGGCGCCGTAGCTTCAGCAGAGAGGAATCCTCCATCTGCAAGCCGGACCATACCTCCCGGGGAAGTCCAAGGCCGAAATCCGCGGGCGACGCCGCACCTGGAGGGGTTTAACACGAATTGCCCGATGATGCTGGATGCAATTACCAGCGAAACGTCGTACTCAAATTGTAAATGTTGTGGTTTCACGCTTCAACACACCGGTGGGCTAAAGCAGTGAACTATTTGTCTTTTGTCAACGTGACACTTTTTTTACTGATTGGCCGTGTCGGGTGGTGGAGGGTTACGACACATTTATAAATAACGCGATCTAAACCCAAAAATCGTTGATTATGAACCTGGAGGGGTGTCCGCCTCGGCCGACGCGACCAACTGGGCCGCGGCGTCCCCTGGGGCCTTGCAACGGCTAGAGCCCAGGGCGCAAGCACACCCACCGCCTGCCGGCAATCGGGATAAACCGTCCGCATTTCCATGCTGTGTCCCCTTCCTGTGGATTACATCAAAGGGGTAATCCTGGAGCACTTCGAGCCAGCGAGACAGCTGACTCGAGGGCTGACTAATCTTCAGCGAATATTGCAGGGCCGCGTGGTCGGTTCGGACCGTAAACAGCCTACCGTACAAATATGGTCTATACAACTGAACAAAATAAACTATGGCCAAAAGTTCCCTCCGGGTCACACAATATCGCTGTTCCGTCGAGGACAGAACGCGACTGCCATAGGCTACCACCCTCTGAACCCCGTCGACCACCTGTGCCAGGACAGCCCCAATTCCCGTGTCGCTGGCATCGGTATCGAGCAGGAAGGGTTTCGTAAAATCCGGGTACCCCAAGGGCGGCGCATCCGCCAAGGCCGTGCGAAGCGCCGCAAAAGCCGCCTCCTCCTCCGCGCCCCAGTGAAACCTTTGGCCTTTGGCGGAAAGGGCGTGCAGTGGCTTCGCAATGGTCGCAAAATCGCGGACAAACCGGCGATAGTACGATGCGAAGCCAACGAAGCTACGCACCTCCGCGACAGATGTGGGAGTCGGCCACGTCCGGACACAAGCCGTTTTATCCGGGTCCGTGGCGACACCTGACGTGCTAACAATGTGTCCCAAATACCTCACCGATGGTTGTAGCAAGTGGCATTTCTGGGGTTTGAATTTCAAGCCAGCAGCACGCACTTTGACGAACACCGCCTCAAGGCGTTGCAAGTGTTCGCCAAACGTACGGCCAAAAACAATAACGTCATCCAAGTAGATTAGACAAGACTCCCACTGCAGCCCCGCCAAGACCATCTCCATGAGACGCTGGAAGGTGGCCGGGGCCGAATGGAGACCCATAGGAAACCGATTGAACTCGAACAACCCCTGGGGTGTGCGGAACGCTGTTTTGGGTCTAGAGGCCTCATCCAGTGGCAATTGCCAGAAGCCGGAGAGCAAATCTAAAGTCGAAAAGAACCGCGCGCCCGAGAGGGCATCCAGGGAATCATCCATGCGAGGCAATGGATATGCATCAGCCACCGAGATCTTGTTCAATCTACGAAAATCGACGCAGAACCGGAGACTCCCGTCCCGTTTCTTGACTAGCACAATGGGGGCACCCCAAGGGCTAGTAGATGGGGAGATGATGTCCGCCGCCAACATTTCCTCGACAGCCGAGCAGACATGATCTTTTTCCGCTGGGCTAAAGCGGTGGGAATTAAGTCGAATAGGGGCCGCGTCGCCCGTGTCTATGTGGTGGTCCAAAAGAGTAGTGCGACCCAGATCAAACTTACTTTGGCTGAATACATCGGTGAACCGCTCGATGAGGTCGCGGAGTTGCCGACGTTCCCCGGAGGACAACGAGGCATTCTCGTCGCACAACGTGGCGATCCATGATGCGTCGGGGTCCCCCGTGCGCATCACGCCCGCCACGACCCCTCCATCCGGGGCAGCGCTCTCGGGTGGAGGAGCCGGGGTCGCGTGTGCCAGGACGGCGCCGGCCGGGACTACGACCGGCAAGGGTCCCGAATTGAGGACCTGCAAAAAAAGGTCCTGGCCCCCCGACACGGCTGTCAAGGCGCCCACCAACCCCTTCGTCCTTGAAAAGTAGCTTGACGGGGACAGGAGGATACCCGTCTCCGTGGAGCCCATTTCGAGCGGTTTGCGCAACCTAAGGGGTATCAGGATTTGTGACGCCGGTGGTACGGTCACCGGCACTTTATTCAAGGCCCGTACACCGGCGACCAAGGGAGACAGAACGGTAGGCGATTGTAGGAATTTCAGCCGCCTCCCTGACGGCATTTCCACACAGCCCTGGTCAACGAGAATTTGGATGGGCATCCTAGACAAAAAGTCGGTCCCCAAGAGGCATGGCACTGCCAAGGTCCTGGAGACCAAAATCGGCCCGGCCAACTCAATCTCGTCAACCCGAACCGACGCTACAACGTGGCCCAAGATGCCCAAACTGCCGCCGTTCGCGGCGACACAAGCCCCGCGAACCGGCCTTAACGGACCCACGTTGTGGGGTAGCAGCCCAAAAATGGCCTCCGAAATAATGGTGGCCGATGCCCCCGTATCCACCAGGAGGCGAACGTGCACCCCTTGCACATATCCTGCCACCGCTGAGGAGCCGGCAGCTGCCGCCACCATCCTATGCGCAAGCGCATCCCAGTGGCGGGTCTGTCTGGGCCATTGAGGGGGTGATGACGATGGTGCACCCGACCCTTCGAGGACAACCCCATGACGATGGGCCCCAGCCCCGCTAGATGCATGAGGTGAAGGGAGCGGCCGCGCAGATGATGCGTCGCGACTCGCCTGGGGCCCCGGACCCGATGCCAAGGAGGGTCTGGGAGAAGTTGGAGTCCCTTTTCCAAAGGCCCCCGGGGCATTCCGGCAGCCCCGCTCAATGTGGCCCCGCTGACCACAGCGGAAGCAGGCCACCGTGTCCGCCTCCTGTGGACGGGAAGGTCCCGGCCGCCCCCGCTGCTCCGGACGGCGACCACCCGCCTCCCTTCCTCGACGATCGGGCATCGCCAGGGCCGCGAGGGTGTCCACCCCCTGAGAGGTGACCCCCCCGTCCGGCGCCGGGACCCCCGCACACGCCGCCATCTGAGGCCGTTGGCGGAGGGAGAGGTGCGCCTGAATGTTTTCGGCGACCGCCAAGGATGTGATCTGCCGATCATTGTTGATCGACAGAGCAATTCCTAGCTCCCTTGCCAGGTCAAGCAGCTTCCCCAAGGCCATAGAATCAAGTGCCCTGCCGTACAGGTCAGGGTATGCAGCCTGTGCCAGGGCCAGGAGCGAGCAGCGGAAGGCCAGCGGCAGTTCCCCCTCCTCCCGCCGCCGCAATGAAAACTTTAGCTGCGCGGTGGACGGCGGCTCAAAAACGTTGGCCATTTGGATATAGGCCGCCGGGAGTGTAGCCCGATTGGCCGGATAGATGGACTTGAAGGCCTGCAGAGCCCTTTCGTCCAAGCAGGTCGGAAGCGCCGGCAAGGCCTCCTCCATGGACCAGCCGACCGACATGTATGCCGCGTCGAACCGGTCCTGGAAGGCCGACCAGTCGCCCCCTTGCGCGACAAACGGCGCAACGTCGGGTAACCGGCGCTGCCATTGGCCGCGCGGCGCCGCGAGGTGTGGAAGCCAAGCGGCACCTGCGGGCCACCTGGCGGACGCGACGTGGTGCGGCGGTGGCAGCATTGCGGCTCCCGCGGGCCACGCCGAAGACGCGGAAAGGTGCGGTGGTGCTGCGGCCCCCATGGGCCACGCCGTAGGCGCAGCGAATTGTGGCTGAGTTGCGGCCCCCATGGGCCACGCCGTAGACGCAGCAAAGTGCGGCTGAGTTGCGGCCCCCATGGGCCACGCCGTAGACGCAGCGAAGTGCGGCTGAGTTGCGGCCCCCATGGGCCACGCCGTAGATGCAGCGAGGTGTGAAGGCACCTGCGCTTTCGCGACCCACCTGTCAGCGGCGGCGTACGAAGCCACGGCGTCGTCCCGCGACGCGGCGAGGGACCACGGCGTTGCCGAAGCCGCGGCGGTATAAATCGGGCCTGCAGCGGCCCCCGCGGCCCACCCCGCCGGCGCAGCGAGGTGCGGGACAGCGGCCGTAGCCGCGGCAACCTCTCGCGACGCAGCGAGGCACCACGGAGTTGCGGCCTCCCCGGGCCATGCCGAAGACGCGGCGGTATAACACGGAGCTGCGGCGGCCCCCGCGGCCCACCCCGCCGGCGCAGCGAGGTGCGGGACAGCGGCCGCAGCCGCCACAACCTCTCGCGACGCGGCGAGGCACCACGGCGTTGCAGCCACCATGGGCCACGCCGAAGACGCGGCGGTATAACACGGAGCCGCGGCGTCATCCATGACAAGGGACGCAGGCACGGCGAGGTGCAGAGCCGCGGCATCGCCGGTGGCCGGCCCTGTGAGCGCAGCGACAGGTGGAGCCGCGGCAGCACCCGCGGCCCATTCCGGCGGCACGGCGATGTACGGGGCAGCGGCAGCTGCCGCTGCCCACCCCGGCGGCCCGGCGAGGACGGCACGCGCGTACTTACCCGGGGCCCCCCCGGCGGGCGCAGCTTGATGTAGAGCCGCGTCGTCGCCGGCGGCTGGTCCCGCAGGAGCGGCGTGCCGAGAAACCTCGGCCGCGTCAGTGTAGAGACGCGGCGTCGCGGTCGCCATGGCAGCACCCGCGGCCCATTCCGGCGGCACGGCGATGTACGGGGCAGCGGCAGCCGCCGCTGCCCACCCCGGCGGCCCGGCGAGGACGGCACGCGCGTACTTACCCGGGGCCCCCCCGGCGGGCGCAGCTTGATGTAGAGCCGCGTCGTCGCCGGCGGCTGGTCCCGCAGGAGCGGCGTGCCGAGAAACCCCGGCCGCGTCGGTGGAGAGACGCGGCGTCGCGGTCGCCATGGCAGCCATGTCCGCCGGCCGCCGCGTCGCAGCCGTAGTAGCGGCCGCATACGTCTCCCGAGCCAACATGGCCGCCGCGGATTGCGTCGCAGCCAACATGACGGCCATTTCCGGTGGAGCGGTCGCTGGGAAAACGGCGGCGCTTTCAACGTTGGCAGTTGACAGTTGCTCCCGTCTCGAGTGCGGGGCGGTTGGCTGCGTCCGTGCCTCCACCTCGGCCAACCTGACGGTCAGCTGCCCCACCGCCTGCAGGAGCTGGTGCAGCAGAGCTGCGGGGACGCTTTCCGTCTCTGGCGGCGGCGGTGAGCTGGCACTCCCCGCAGCCGAATCCTCCCGCTCCGGCCCGCTCGTTTCCATGGGGACCGTCACCGGGGTCCCGGGCTCCGGGGTCACTGCTGGAGCCTCCTCTCCGCCTTCGGCACCCTCCAAGTCATGTGCCGGTGGGTTCTTACGCCGTGTGCCCGCTTTTGACATGTTGGCGACGGTGTAAACTTCTGACACCAGTTGTTAAGTAGTTGTTGCTGTTGTAGACGGAGGTACTCGGAGACGGAGGTGAGTTAGGGGCTTCCGCCAGGGTTTATTAACAGGTATCACTATAAGGGTTCCCTCTTCACCCCTTCCACTATCCCCGTTCCTCCAGTGACCCCGCTTACGTCACGGGGTCTCCCTTAAATACCCTCTGAGGCGAGACGTCA
This sequence comes from Lampetra planeri, assembly GCF_965212315.1. NCBI lineage: Eukaryota > Metazoa > Chordata > Hyperoartia > Petromyzontiformes > Petromyzontidae > Lampetra > Lampetra planeri. The sequence continues at coordinate 1,014,836 of NC_136134.1, forward strand.
CGTGCACTGCCCGGCGCGTGCGACCCCACGTCCCGTGATGTCACAGCACCGGACAGCGCACGCGACGCCACCACTCTCCTCTACTCCTCTACACATGTGAGTCTGTGAATCTCTGTGTGAGTCTATGGGCTTCTGTGCAGAGTACTGCACATGTGTAGTGACATCGGGGATGTCGCTGTATGAGAGGACCGTGGCGTGCGATGTCCCGATATCGTGGACAGCACCGGGTGGGTTGCTATGTGAGGCCGGCTGTAGCACAGCATGCGATGCATCGCATGCTGTGCCAATGTATCGCATGCTGTGCGGAGCCGGCCACGCGGAGCAGTTATAAGCGGGGTGTGAACGGAGAGCGGGGCTGTTCACCCCCGAAGTGAAGACGCCATCATTGGTCCTCAAGTCCCCGGTCGTCGTCCATGACCGGGCAGCCCTTTGTTCTCTTGGCCACGCTGTAAAGTGTTCCATAGTGCTAGTGAGTTGAGGAAGGTGGTCACCACCTTATGTACAGTGTTATATTATTTACTGTTCTCATCAATAGTGTTGCCTCCAAGCTGTGTGTGTGTGCACCTAATTCGAACCACTTACACACGTAATAGAACCAAGCCATGAACTCAGAATTACAATACGTTTTACGTGAGTCTGTGGATGTCTATGTGAGTCTGGGTCTGTGATTAATTCATATGTACTGTAGTAGCACACGTGAATATCGAATCACAACACGTTTCTAGGACAACCAAATAACATTGCATGCACAAGGGTGTATAATAACCATATAGAATAACCCATGAATGGTGATGTCATTATATGCTTAATATATACATGCAGCTGTGTGTGTTGTACATTGGTGGAACACTCTTGGTGGAACATTTTTGTTCCAAAGGATTGTTAATATCTGTGTATTAGTCTGACAAATAGGCGTGGTATTGTGCAAGGGTTTTATGATCACCTGAAGTGTTAAGATATGGGTTTGTGAAAATTATTTAAAATGGCCTTAATATACAAGTGTAAAGGCCAACCCCAAATCCAAGAATTGTATTGTCCTTTTTAAGTGAATTTAATTTTGTTTGAACTTCTTCAGCAAAAAACAAGTGTAAGCAGAACTTTGTTCCGTGTTACCACATATAACTCTGAATACGTTGTTGTCCATCGCTCTATTTATTGGCTTTCCCAGTGCTATCTTCTTTCACAATCGTGACTCTGCTGATGAGACCCAGAAATTCAAATCCTGTCCAGAGTTTGCTTGTTCAAACAAATGCTGCGTTTTGATTATTTGGCTGCTATACATTTCCACGCGATAAGCCACTTCATTGGGCTATCATTTGTGGCCAGGTCGCTTCTGGAAAGAGCTACAGAGCTCTGTGGGGCCTTACGTGGTAAAAAAAAAAGTAAAATGAAGTTTACATGTGGAGACAAACAATGGATTCTGCTTAAATGCTTACACTTTTCATGAATTAGTACTATTGGTAGCATGGTGGTTATGCAATGGGATGCTTTTTGGCTATTTGATGGTTATGGCGTGATGGTGTATGATGGTGTTTTATGTTGTTATCAGGGTCTAAATTTTTTAATTATCCACAAATTACTCAATCGGGTTTATACATAGCAAACATCGCCCCCTACTGTCAGACTAAAGCGCCAGGTCACTCTGCCAATGAGCCTTTCTTGAGTTTTCACGTGGTTAAACGAAATAATTTTGAAACGTGTGTACAGGCCATTTTGGAGGCGTTGGAGCTTCTTCTGCAGCGTGGGTTTGTCCCACAGAGGACCTTCTACATTGGCATTGGACACGATGAAGAGGTGAGGAGGACTCATGCTGGCCTGTATTGTGCATTTGAGGCATTTTTATGTGAATCAGGGTACAGTATTATTAGTGTTTTCTTTGTATGTTGAACTTCTTTCGCACCGTACGTAGCCAACCGTGCTCATCGGAGGTACGGAAGACTCTCCAGCAAGAGTTTTCTCTAAAGCCTGTTGTAGAGTATTTCATACTCCGTGATGCATACGAATTGCATACATGGGCATTTCTTTTTTTTAGGGGTTAATCGGTGTGATTTTTTTTCTAATAATTTCAAATGTCTACATACTGAGGAAAAAAATATCTCTGAGCAAGCAATAACATCAGTGCTTATTTGCTGCTACTTTTGCCATGTGAAGGAGATGGCACGTATGACCCAGTCATCTGAAATGCACTCGATCTCGAAAGCTAAACAGGTTTTTTTGAACCTGGATATTGCTGGGATGGGCGATCACCATGCACATGTAGTGACATAAGAAGGGAGGGGCTGCTGGGGGCTCTGGGTCCCTGGGAGGGCCAGGCGCTTAATCCCCTTGGCGCCAGGCGTGGGTTCTCAGGCGGGTCAGATGCTTAAGCCTCTTGGCGTCAGGCGTTGGGTTCCCAGGCGCTTAATCCCCTTGGCGCCGCCAAAGGGGGGGGGCTGTGTGTGCTCTGTGGGAGATCTGGGGGCGCACACGGCCCCACCCCTCGTTGGGGACTAGTTATAAAAGCAGAGCTCCCTGGACGATCAGGGGCAGTTGTAGCTCAAGACCCAAGACCAGCCATCTGATGACCCTGGGACGATGTGAGAGCCAGTGGTGGGACTCTGGAACTCCCGACTCGACGACCTTGTGACGGCGAGTTCCAGAGCGTAGCCAGAGTAGAGTATCTAGGCTGTGTACCTAGGCTGTGTACCTAGGCTGTAACAGAGTATCAGGACTGTTGGAGTGTTGTATTGTAATAAACAAGTTACCTCTCTCTACAAGTGTCTCCGGAACCCGTTACACACACATGGCAGGTTGTTATAAGATGCGGCTCTGTGTGCTGAGCAACAGAGGGAAGTGCAGCTGTAGACTACATCTATGCTTCCACATCTACCCTCCCCACCTTCACCAGCGCGGTGAAATATGGTCAAGTAAACCCCTCCCCCACCGCGACCTGCACTGCATGGGAAGGAGGGCTCTCATCCGGCAGTGAATTGACATGTACTGTACACGATGTTGCGGGACTGTGGCGAGTTGCTAGAGTGGAACGAGAGGTTGGCACAGGCTGAACAGGACTGTGAGAGGGTGACACTGGACAAATGTAGGCATGAGTCATGCCCGGGGAGCGTCGGTGGCGATGTGCAGGGACATGGGAGAAACTGGCTGCGGTGATGTTCCAGCGCTGCAGGGTCTGCCTTATTTAGAACCGTATCCAGATCAAACAGGCTCATCTCGTCTTTGCTGATGAGCAGTGAGCATCTCTTGGGAGGAGCCGTATGCACAAACAGCAGCTCCTCATTGCAGCGCCGTTTAGTGCGCAGAGCAGGCGTTTGATGGAGAGGGTCGCCGTGGCAGTGCGTGTCAGTCTTCGTTGACAGCTCACACACACACATCGTGATTCTACCTCGTCCACGATGCTGGTGGTGATTTGATTCAGTGATCGATTAATGCGTTACCTCACTTGTTTCCTTTTGAATGGGTTCTGCATTATTCATGCAGCCTTGTTCGCCCCATTATCGTTAATTACGTTTGAATGAATATTGAATAATTGATTCCTACAAACACAATTCAACTTAAAGTGCAGTGGGCCGCCTCCTTCACGAATACGTATTGATCACTGTGGTGGAGTATGGTCAAACAACTCTCATGATGACACAGCATGAGGGAGAACTTTATCCAGCATGGATTGACAAGGGGCTGCACACTGCACAAATACTAATTCAAGGGTCGTATTCTGAACATACGATTTGATTTGAATTGCTGACTCATTCATCTTTACATGACTTATTTTGTACTGCGTTCCTCTTGAGTGGCTGCCCCTTTGTTCAACATCTCTGTGTGACAGATCGGGGGAGACAAAGGTGCACGAAATATTGCAAAGCTACTGGAATCCCGAGGAGTCAAGTTGGACTTCCTGCTGGATGAGGGAATGGTCATCTTGGATGGGGTCGTGCCAGGCCTGCAGATACCAGTGGCCGTGTGAGTCACGAAATAGATCATGTGGGAGCTGCTAAGGAATTCTGTGATAAGTTTGTACATTACCAGTACATTAGCACTGTAACCTTCCATGAATATGGAATGCAGTCCATCTGTAAAGACTGCCATAACCCCCAACAGCAAGCTCCACTCACATTGAAATCCTCGCGAAATTCCAACGTTGTCCATCAGTATCATCAGCAGCAGCAGCAGCAGCCGTGATCAATCCACTGCTGGATGGGAGCTTCCCCAAGATGTCACCATCCCTTAAGAGTCCTGTGAAGCTACAATCCATCTAGCACATGAGCTGATTTTATTGTACACAGTCTGAAGCGCTTTCCTTCCCGTGACCACCACTCTATTAGTCTCGACCACATACCTTCGTCTCTTCTAGCGACATACCCAGCCACCGTAGCCTTGTAGCGAAGTGTCCTGCTCAAGCAGGACACTTCTAGACGTGTCTCGATGCGTCCCTCATTTAACTGAGTAACGTCCTCGAGGCAAATCCTGAGTTTGGTGGTTCTGACTAGCTGCGTGCTGCTCGCAGGGTGGGTGTGTCGGAGAAGGGCTCGCTCATGCTGAGGCTGCGTGTGCGCACAGAGACGGGCCACTCCTCTATGCCCGCCCGGGAGAGTTCCATTGGCATCCTCTCCTCTGCCATCACGCGGTGAGTGGGGGGGGGGGGTATTGTTACCCTTCTTGCCAAACTGTCCCCACAGTGACCAGGGAGGGGAGGGAGGCCCACACAAAGCCTCCGTGGCACGAGGTGGTAGCCAGGCAACGATGTCTATACTCATTATGAAATGTACTGATGATTCCTAACAGGGAACAACGTGGTAAACAGTTGTCTCATTGTCCTGCCTTTGTATAAAATAACATGGTCACAATTTTGGCCCTAATATGAGAGTCGGTTGTATAAAGCAAGGCTGTGTGCAGTCCACACGCAGTACAGTGATGTCGTGTTATGCGAGGCATGATGGGAGGACCGAGCTAATGATCACTATCGCACCTTGTCTTGTTGAGAAATCTCCTTTTGTGTGTACTACTGCTTTTATTCGTTCCCAGCTTGCACTCACATTTGTGTCTGATGAGTTTATCATCATTCACAGGAATCGTTAGAATTGGTTTAACTCACTCCCCGGTGATTACATTAATTATGATTCAGGGCATGGATCTGATTCACAAATAGTTTCCCACACATATATGTATGTATTTAGCATAGCCCATACTAGCATCAGTTGAACACTTTACAAACAACATTTGACAGCATGAGAGCATGGCGGGTGGGGTGTGGGCGCTTTGCAGTCTACAGGCCACAAGACTCGCACTGCAGGCCACATGACGCTGTAGTCCATATGGACATATTGGCGGTACACCGGTGCAGCATAACACACCGGTCCTCACAAACAGTCTGACGATGTCCCTGTTGCCCTTGAGTGAACTGCAGACATTCCATCAGAAGTTGCCTTAGATTCAGCAGCTGCTTTCCCATTCGAACATGTGACACCACGAGTCGTAATCTTTTGATGCCACCGTCCGCCAAGAATTGATTCTGGTAATTAACTGAGGAACCATCCGACCAAGTCGACGGCACGAGTCAAATCTGCCTTTGGAACACGGAGCAACCAGTCGTGATCAGACTGGGTGCTGCTATATGGTACCAGACTGTGAAGCTTCGTGTTCAGCTGCTCGTATAAACATTAATGTTCTGACTGCTTTGATCTCGCGAGAACTGATTTTCACGGACTGCCACCCCGCAAGATTTTGTGACTGGGGTTGCGGATCACTGGAAAATAAATAATGATTGCAAAAAAAGAGCTTTTTTTATACCGTACACCGGTGTACCCCGGATATGTTAATATGCCGCTTACAAATAGATATCGTCTGATTTCAGCAGCACCACAGTGCCTAGATTCAAAATAGCAGGGGCACCTGCCTGGCCTTGAGTGTATGCTCCGCTACTTCTGTTTTCAATTATCCCATAATTTTTGCTTCATAAGTGTTGGATCTTAACCAAAGTGGGATATTTTGGTCAAGATGTAAAAACATTGTTCAGTGATGATGTGTTGGCACTGGTGTAAAATCAGAAATCACAATTTCAACACAATTGTCAATTACTTTGTGGACTTGAAAGCTAAAAATTATAAAAGGCGATGTTTTGGGCAATTGCCCTTCTTCATAGCGCATGAATTAATCATTCTGGGGCCACCGCCTTCACATCTAGAAAAGGACCTTCCTGTTCCGTGCCTAAAACTCGTGACATCGCCAAGAATGTGTCCGATTTTGTTAACCCTAATTGTTGTAATGTATTTCCATATTACCATATCTATGCTACCACCTTAACTAACCCGGAGTTGACCATCGTGGTGAGGTATGGTTTAAGTAACACCCACAGCCCGAATGGGACGTAGGATGCGAAAGGTGTGGCTGATGTTAATTGTGGCCACAAGTGAAGCACAGAGCTCCGGGTTCACAGCGCAGGGTGCTCACGACTTTTGCGTTCACTCGACCCCATATGGGACACGTGTGGAGTTCCCGAACAGCGAATGAGAGGGCAGCAGCACGGTGTTATAGAAGCCAGCTCACTGAGCCCACTTCTACACATTTAGTATGGCAGCCCAGCCTTCTGAGTTCTGAGCACCTCGGGGTTAGCAGCTACAATATGGGACCTTCCATATGAAATCTTTAGTTTCATATGGAAGGTCCCATATTGTAGCTGCTCACCCCGAGGTATAAATGCCCTGATAGTGGCATTGTCTTTGTGCTATTTGCCTTTTGGCGTTCTCTGGTCGAACACTTTGAGACTAGGCTCTAAAGAAAGCTGTCTCTTGTGTGGACCAATAAGTTTCAAAGACAATGCATATATTTATCAGAGCATGTTTTTTGTTTGCATGTTCACCACAAGTACGTGTGGTTAATGCAGACAGGATTTCTTGAATAAGGATTCTGTCTGGTGTTTTAACATCTTGACACCTGTTTTATTTATTATTTCCCTTCTACGTGACTTTGCCGAAAGAATCAAAAAGAAGAGGGTAAAATCTATTGTGAGAAACTCAAGGTTATTTCCCGTTATAAGTTAAGTTTTGTCTTACTCATGATGTTTTGCATTCTAGCCTGGAGAGCAACCCCTTGCCTCAGCAGTTTGGGTCTGGACCAGAAAGAGCACTCTTTGAATACCTCTCACCACAGGTACTCTGAAGCCCTTCTCACTTACACGTTTGTTTTAATGTACCCATGTCAGAAGTGGCTTCACAACAGCGTATATAAACCACACACACACAGGAACACTAATGCGCAATACAAACAAATACATACGTCATGATGTAGGCAATACACTTGGCTTGTATTCACTGCCATCCTTGATCCAATGATTATCATAATTTGTAAACAATAACACGTGTCTTTTTTTACAATGGGGCTTGTTTATCTCTTGCTGTCAAATAGTAGCTCTTACGTATGTGTTGGCAGAAATGCAGTCTCTGCTCATATTTCCTATAATATTTTTGTTTTACCAGGTAAGACCCACTTACCCTGAGGCTGCACCCATCTCAGGCCTACATAAGACCTTGTTTCAGTAGCTTTCTCTCTCTCACCTGAAGACGTTCCCTTGTGCTGTGATCGAAACGTCGTGATCTATTAATCATTTTCTACCTACGTGACTTTATCGAAATAACCAAAGAATGGATTCCTGCAGCCACGAAAGCTTCAAATCAAGATTACACCTATTATTCTTACAGATTTGTACCTTTTTTCGAATAGGAGATTGTCAGAAACCACCTTTGAGCCAACAAATGACACCCACCCCCTCTCTGTGTGGTGTCCGGTCCGACACCTGCCTCACCCAACTTCCTCTCCCCGTACCCTATATTCTTACGACTCGTAGCTAGCTCTGATTATACATGGGCGGATTAGCTGCGCTTGCAACATAACTAAATAAATATTTGGCCAGCATGCTGGTTTAATGATTAAGCTGCTCCTAACTCATTTCGGGTCAGTGTGATTCATGCAAACGTGCTAGCAAACACATGGGCAAAAATAAGAAGCAATTAACACAGGTGGCGCACTTCACGTGTTCGCCTAATTTATACATGTTTTCCATTCGTGGGTATTGTCTTTTCTGGCAACACCCCCCATCCCCTCCCACCCAACGCCATTATATATATGTTTGAAAGTTCACTCTATACTGGACTTTAAATACCGTGCCTTGATTTGTCCATGGTCAGCGTGAAGGCGAGTCACTCCGTTTACAATCGACATGTTTCAGCACATGTAGGATGGCTGTCGCATGATGAGTTTGGTTGTAATTACCGGCGAAACGTCATACTCGAATTGTAAACGTTGTGGGTTTACTCTCCAACACACCGGTGTGCTGAACAAGTAACAAATTGGCATGTTTTGTTTACGTGACAAACCTTACAAATTGCCTGTGTCGGGTGGTGGCGGGTTTAACGACGCATTTATATTTACGCGATCTAACCCCCCAAAAAAATCCTCTATTATCGACATTAGTCGCGATAGCCAATGTGTTAAACTGAGGATGATAATGTTGGACCAGATGACGCAACTCACAATTCCTTTCTCACTTTCTGTAATCATTGCTCAATTTATTAGAGACAGCAGTGAATGTTTCAATGGAAATGCAAACATTTTGCACAAGTTATTAATCTGGCCGCGCTGGCTCACCGATGGAGTGAGGTGGAGTGAGCGGCTCGCAATTGAAAGATCGCGAGTTCGGTTCTGGGTTGGGGGGTTTATTGACTCAGCACATCACTCCAACAGGGTTGCCAAATTGAGTAACCACTTTGTGGGGAAGTCAGCAGTGGTTGTCCTATGGAGGGACTTGGCCCCGTGATAGGAATGTAGAATTTCCACCACTGGCTCAGGGCTGTAAACAAGAGATGGCCACTTTTTTAATGCTCATGACTGCCTTTAAAAAACGAAAATCTCTCCAATTTCTCAACAAGCTGTTCTTCAAACCTATTTTCAGTCCACTGCCGGATTGGGGCCTCCCCACACCGTGTGTCATGGGGGTTATTTGGCCATACTTCACCACGCTGGTTAAGTGCGGGTTGGTGTAGTACAACAACGGATGTTGCTGCACTTGCCTCTGCTCTTTACCACGTAACACAGCAAGCTCTTTGGCATGTTGGTCCCCGTTAAAAGTACTGTTCGGATGTAACCATGCTCAGATTTGACGAGATTGGGTGGACTGGGTATGTCTGTCAAACGCTATACCTATTCACCCATGGCAAAATTAAGTGTCCTTGACAAAAAGGAAGTTCCACCACCTACAAAGCCGAAGGGCCCTGTATGTCCAGGTGTTCACGATAGCAACATCACAACATTTCGGTCGTAAATTGGGGACAAAGACCCATCAGCATGTGAACAGCGGGCTTGGGTTTTTACCACCACCCCCAATCGTGACATCTCGCTCAGACGTCACACCTCACGCACAGTGACCTCCCCACCTCAAAGAGGAGGGGGGCGGGGGGGGGCTTTACAGGACATCTGTGAAAAAGAGCTTCGTAGCTCATCGGATTCCTCCAGGATGAATAAAAATAAATCAAGATTTTCATTTAGCACCAACTCCATTGAGCCAGTGTTTCCTCCATTCTGTCCATAAGACGACAATTTACTTCCCACAAAGGGGTACTAAATGTGTAAAATATTTAATGGGGATGAGGGGCTGACTAATAGCTATGCAACAATACATTGATTAAAATTAATATAATTATCACTATAAAAGATACAGGCATCGACTTGTGCATGTAGTAATCATTTAGAATAAGTATCTGTTATTTATTATTTATGCAAATAATTTGTAAAATATCTACACGTGTTACATTGAGACCGATAGAACAAAAAAATTTGTAAAACAATAGTAGAAAAGCAAAGCAACAAAAATATTTTAAAATCTACTGACCGGGATTTCAACTCACAACCTTACAACTGTGAGTCAAGCATTAACCTCATTGCCACACGGGAGGATGCAGCCATACCCTCAATTGCCCTATAACAATCGCATCAGTCGTGCAAGCCAGCCTGTCACTCACGCCATAAACAAAGGAAATTAGACGCACAGCTGTTCAGACTATAGTGAGTCAGTGCATTACCCACACGCTTGCAATCGTCTCCAGTGAGACAAACCTAATCGGTTCACATCCCGTCCTGATGCTGTTACTGATTGCACTTTTGTTATCTTCTCTAAACGCATTGTGCTGTTGCAATGCTGTTATTTTACAAAAAGAATATTTGATACATTATATGAATAAAGCTTTTCCTAAAGGGGATATTCACACACATATTTGAAGCTGGTTCTTCATTGTGCCCGCCGACATGTTAATTTTTTCTCGTGAATTCAATCTTTACAGCTACGTATCAATCCACGGTTTGAGGTAAGGCCATGTCGGACGTGGGGGTTATATTTGGCATTTCACCAGCGTCGATCGGTGTGGGTTAGGATTGCCACTTCAATATGCACGTGGAAAAGTGAAGCTTCAGGTTTGTGGGATCACACCCTCCTCTCAATTTGTTACTTTCATTGTAAAAGTCCACAGCTGAAAATGCCGTTCTAATTTACTTGTTTGCGTGTTGCTCAGGACTCGTCCCTCTTTTTCTCTGCATATATGCCTCTACTTTGACTATGCGTGTATTGACTGTAATGCATTGTTGTAAATTTTGAGAGATCGTTTCTAAACTCGCATTGGCTTCAGTTTCAAAAGGGAAATAAACAAAACTAGAAGGTGTGACCTTGAAAATAACAAACTTGAATTTTGAGTGCCAGCACCCATATTGCAGGTGGGTTAACTGAGGCCAGGACCAGTTCTGGCCTCAATGCTGGTTTGTGTGGGTGGCTGAACTGGAGGTGGAGGGCCCGGACCAGTTTAGGTAAAACTCAGTGGGTGTTGGCCGTTGCCGGAAATCGACCTTGGGTGGCCGGGTACATACCGCAATTCGCTAACCACTTTATATTATTTATCAGCAAATAAATCAAGACACTACTGTTGAGCAACAGTCTTCTATCCTTTTCAGTACTTTTGTGTTGATGCTGATGAGCATGCTTGATGGTAATTCCTGATTAGAAATGGAATGGAACTTTTACCGCGGTGTTCCGCAAACTGATGTTTCCCTCCGATTTACATGAAGGTTGTTTTGTTTGTTGTTGCTGCAGTTCAACTTTCCGATGCGAATGGTGACGTCCAACCTTTGGCTCTTTGGCCCGATTTTCAGCTGGTAAGCAGGGCCATAACAGGGAGATCAAAGTCGGTGCTCACTTTAGGGCACCATGTTGGTGAGATGTTAACCACTTTGCCTGGTATGCAGGAGGTCATGGGTTCGATTCTGATCCCAGTGATCGTATGGATTTTTCTCCGGGTCCTCTGATTTTTCCCTCGAATTTATAATCAACGCGCGTTCAGAGTATTTGGCTGCTATACATTTCAATGCGATAAGCCATTTCGTTGAGCTATCATTTGTGGCCAGGTCACTTCTGAAAAGAACTCTATAGCTCAGTGGGCCTTACCTGGTAACATAAAAAAATAATCTAGTTCTTTGTAGCTTCAACGTTAACATTGTGGGGCCTTTATACAGAGGTGCATTTGTGTGCAAATGAGGACTGAGTGTCTTATGTAGAAAAAAGTTGATAAAAAAAACTTGCAGATCGATGACAACTCGACCGTTATGTACACTGATGTCACCTTTCCCCATAAACTGCCGCACTGTCCATCAACCGGCAGTACCTTTCAATGCAAAACATTTGTTCGAGTGGAGTGATAATAGTTCGTCTTGTTTTTAATGAGTTTAACACGTAGGCTTTCGCGACCAATATTATTCATAATCAACGTTTTTGGGTTTAGATCGCGTTATTTATAAATGTGTCGTAACCCTCCACCACCCGACACGGCCAATCAGTAAAACAGTGTCACGTTGACAAAAGACAATTAGTTCACTGCTTTAGCCCACCGGTGTGTTGAAGCGTGAAACCACAACAATTTACAATTTGAGTACGACGTTTCGCTGGTAATTGCATCCAGCATCATCGGGCAATTCGCCAGAATGGCGAATTGCTGGATGCAATTACCAGCGAAACGTCGTACTCAAATTGTAAATTGTTGTGGTTTCACGCTTCAACACACCGGTGGGCTAAAGCAGTGAACTAATTGTCTTTTGTCAACGTGACACTTTTTTACTGATTGGCCGTGTCGGGTGGTGGAGGGTTACGACACATTTATAAATAACGCGATCTAAACCCAAAAACGTTGATTATGAATTGTTTTTAATGATTCGATTCAGTTCACTGTTGGCTTTGTGAAGATTACTTTGGTGGTGATCGCATTGCCGTTTCCTGAAGTACTAAAACTTCATTGCCAGTTAATGGATTCTTCTCCAGAAGGCCCTCGTCGTGGCCAGCAGACCTCGACATTGGCACTTCGCCGCTGAATAGATGGCCATGCGTAAGAGGAAAATGCATTTTATATTTAATAATAATGAAACCATAAATCCTGAAAGATCTAAATGCGTCTGATCGTGTCATATTTCTTAAGCTAAGTAGGTAAATACTTCCCTACTTAAGTAAGTAAGTACTTACAGTGAGGGGAAAAAGTATTTGATCCCCTGCTGATTTTGTACGTTTGCCCACTGACAAAGAAATGATCAGTCTATAATTTTTATTGTAGGTTTATTTGAACAGTGAGAGACAGAATAACAACAAAAAAATCCAGAAAAACGCATGTCAAAAATGTTATAAATTGATTTGTATTTTAATGAGGGAAATAAGTATTTGACCCCTCTGCAAAACATGACTTAGTACTTGGTGGCAAAACCCTTGTTGGCAATCACAGAGGTCAGACGTTTCTTGTAGTTGGCCACCAGGTTTGCACACATCTTAGGAGGGATTTTGTCCCACTCCTCTTTGCAGATCTTCTCCAAGTCATTAAGGTTTTGAGGCTGACGTTTGGCAACTCGAACCTTCAGCTCCCTCCACAGATTTTCTATGGGATTAAGGTCTGGAGACTGGCTCGGACACTCCAGGACCTTAATGTGCTTCTTCTTGAGCCACTCCTTTGTTGCCTTGGCCGTGTGTTTTGGGTCATTGTCATGCTGGAATACCCATCCACGACCCATTTTCAATGCCCCGGCTGAGGGAAGGAGGTTCTCACCAAATATTTGACGGTACATGGCCCCGTCCATCGTCCCTTTGATGCGGTGAAGTTGTCCTGTCCCCTTAGCAGAAAAACACTCCCAAAGCATAATGTTTCCACCTCCATGTTTGACGGTGGGGATGGTGTTCTTGGGGTCATAGGCAGCATTCCTCCTCCTCCAAACACAGCGAGTTGAGTTGATGCCAAAGAGCTCCATTTTGGTCTCTTCTGACCACAACACTTTCACCCAGTTATCCTCTGAATCATTCAGATGTTCATTGGCAAACTTCAGACGGGCATGTATATGTACTTTCTTGACCAGGGGGACCTTGCGGGCGCTGCAGGATTTCAGTCCTTCACGGCGTAGTGTGTTACCAACTGTTTTCTTGGTGACTATGGTCCCAGCTGCCTTGAGACCATTGACAAGATCCTCCCGTGTAGTTCTAGGCTGATTCCTCACCGTTCTCATGATCATTGCAACTCCACGAGGTGAGATCATGCATGGAGCCCCAGGCCGAGGGAGATTGACAGTTTTTTTTGTTTCTTCCATTTACGAATAATCGCACCAACTGTTGCCACCTTCTCACCAAGCTGCTTGGCGATGGTCTTGTAGCCCATTCCAGCCTTGTGTAGGTCTACAATCTTGTCCCTGACATCCTTGGAGAGCTCTTTGGTCTTGGCCATGGTGGAGAGTTTGGAATCTGATTGATTGATTGCTTCTGTGAACAGGTGTCTTTTATACAGGTAACAAGCTGAGATTAGACGCACTCCCTTTAAGAGTGTGCTCCTAATCTCAGCTTGTTACCCGTATAAAAGACACCTGGGAGCCAGAAATCTTTCTGATTGAGAGGGGGTCAAATACTTATTTCTCTCATTAAAATGCAAATCAATTTATAACATTTTTGACATGCGTGTTTCTGGATTTTGTTGTTGTTATTCTGTCTCTCACTGTTCAAATAAACCTACCATTAAATTATAGACTGATCATTTCTTTGTCAGTGGACAAACGTACAAAATCAGCAGGGGATCAAATCATTTTTTCCCTCACTGTACATACTTACATACTTAGCTTGCCAGATGTTGTAGGCGTGGGAGTGCTAGGTGGCCAGGAGATGGAAATGTTGATTGTATCTCCCTCACGTGGGTGGGTTTTTTCCTCGGTTTTCAGTTTTTTTTTCCGCGTGAAATTTTCCAAAACAAACGCGATTCAGCTTGTAAGAGGCGGTGTCTCCATAGGACGGCCTTTGTTGACTGTCCAGAGGGTGGAACCCATTTTATTGACTCCAACAGAGGGAAGGCAACTTGGGCCATATACCTTGTTATTTAATCTAAACATATGTTTCTAAATGTGGAGGGAAAAAACCAGAAAAATCCGCGTGACCACGGGGCGAACATGCAAACTCCAAATATGCAGCAGGCGTCAGGGTCAGGATAAAATGCACGACCTCCTGTATACCAGACGAGGCAGTTAACATCTCCGAGCCACCGCAGCACTCCTTGAATAACCGCTTGAGCTAAACATCGTTACATTTCAAATGTCCTTTCAATGTCTCGCTTTATGCTCTTAGGGTGCTGGGTCAGAAGCCAACCACCAATGCCCTAATCAGGACCACAACTGCAGTGACTGAATTCCACGCAGGTGTCAAGGTAAAATGCTTGCTATGTTCTCCAAGTACTGTACGGTATAAGTTAAGGACAGTAATAAAACAATCATAGTTTTAATTATGTCAGCCCTTCTTGAACCCACTGCTGAATTCAAGTGTTCCAAAAGCCTTGTCAGCCATGGGGGCTATTTGACCATACTTCACCAAGCTGATCAGTTCTGGTTAGTGGAAGGGTCAGAGTCCAGGACCTCTTCAGATATCACTCGACACTGATGTTAGCCGTGGCCAAGAATCAAACTCGGGTCACCGGGTGCATTGTGCACTGTGCTAACCACTGCACTGCCGCTCCATCCTTCGCCTGGTGTACAGGAGGTTATGGGTTCGATCCCGACCCTGACGCCTGTATATTTGGAGTTTGAATGTTCTCCACGTGGTCGTGTGGATTTATCTCGAGGTTCTCTGGTTTTTCCCTCCACAATTATAAACATGCGTTTCGAGAATTCGGCTGCTATAAATGTCCACGTGATGATGAGCCACCTCGTTGAGCTCTCATTTGTGGCCAGGTCGCTTCTGACAGAGAGCTACGTAGCAGTTCAGTGAGCCTTATCTGGTCAAATAAAAACATCGTTTAAAAAGAATAGCCTCTCTCAGTAGGTGTGTAAACAATGTATAGGGGAATGTGAACTCTGTGGAACTTTCTGTAGTTGTGTGGAATCACGTCAGTCACAACAGGGAACACCGAGCAACCACAAGTGGGGCCCATTCCACACAAACATCTGAATATTGATCTATTTATACTGGAGGAATCCGATGAGCTTTCAAGCTATTTTTTTACAGATGTCCAGTATCAATGATTTCCTGTACGTGTTATGATCAATCATATCACCGTGACAATTACCATGTCTCATGTTTGGCTGTTGAATGCAGCCGCACTGGGGATTGTGGTTTTATGTCATGTGATCGTCATTCCTTAGGGAATTCACAGTTTCTGAACTGGGGTTTCTAATTTGATGTTCCTGTTCGGAAAGGCAGAGGCAGAAGCAAGCCGAAGCCTTTGTGCGGAGTCCTTCAATGAGCTGCCTGCGGACCAGACTTGGCCTGCGAAAGCTCTCGGAGTGGCCCGCTCAGAGATATGACTGCGAAAAATAAAAAGACAGATTAGATGAGAAAGAGATACATGAGAAAGAGAGAGAGATGCGAGAGCCGTAGAAATAGGGATGAACAGAAGTGAGATGAAGGCAAGGGAGAGATGTGAGACGTGTAAATACACGGTTCAGATAAAATAGGAGTCTGTGTGCGGACGTTATGTTGATGCCATGATGTGCTTGCCCGCCCATACTTGCGGACCTGCCCCTGCTGGACATCTGTGAAAAAGAGCGTCATAGCTCATCGGATTCTTCCAGCACTAAATAAAGATCCTGATTCCAAAGATTCTGACGTGCCGTCACACGGCCCGCGATCGCACGCAAGGTTTATTGTGAGGCCGGCCAGGAAAACGTCGTTGAAGAACCTCGGCCTCGTGCACGAAACCCTTTTGCCTCACCCTGAGCCGGCTGCCGTGCGTTCCTCTACCGCAGCCGAACGTGGTGGCGCCGCTCGCCGAGGCCACCGTCAACTACCGCATCCACCCGGCTCAGTCGGTGAGCGAGGTGAATCTGCACGCGGCATCACAGGCAGAGTTTCACTTCTATATTTGGACGGGTGGGGGTGGCAGGTGTTAACTTTATCCCTCACATTAGGAATCGCGGGTGCATATAATTAATTTAGTTTTAGTTTCAATTGTAAACTACTGAAAATAAATTAATAAAGGTATCCAGTTTGTGGTTGGCGTTGCTTCTCCGTGCTCCCCCCCCCCCCCTGCCCATGTGCGGCACGCCGGCCCTCTTTATATATTGTACTTATGCTGGTCTTTCTCCCGCTCATCAATGGATGAAGCTACTCCACTCTGTGATTTTGGGCTTTTTCTAGAACACTGTTACAGTCTGTTCTCCTATAACGCGAATTGGATATAACACGATTGAGTGAACATAACTACGTCGCGCGAGTAGGAATAAGCGGTTGTACGGCTGCCTCGGCATAAAATGACTCGAGGCGGGATGCTGCTGGATGCTTCCACGTGCCTCAGTCTTTGTTCAGCCTGCATACACATCTCACGTGTTATCACGGACTGTGCTTTACCCTATATTATAGATTTATTATAACGCGATGTTCTTCGGGAACGCAACTACTGTCTTCTAGAAGAAAAGGCTGTACACCGTCTAACTGTCCATCTTAGTCTGTCAACCTCTTCTGTTTCCTTTTTCTTTCACTTAATTCCAAACATCAATAGCTTTTCTTCAGGCTTTCCCTATCACGCCTATAAATGTGCCCGACATACTTTGGTGTCTATCTCTGTCTTACGGTCTATGCTCCAGCTCTTTCACTCATCTCTTATATAGACCCAACTTTCATTGGTTCTTCTTGCCGTCACGTGGGTTATGGGATCACCGTCTCCCGCAGCAGTGTCGTGCAGAGGCTGTGGACTTGCTGCTCTCTGCTGCACGGGTTGGCGAGTGCCGTGGTCACATTGTGTTCCCGCCAGGTGCTGCGCTTGACCGAGGAGATCATCGCCGACGACCGAGTGGAGCTGGAGGTCCTCTCCTCCATGGAGCCCCTGCCGATCAGCCCGTTTGACGAGTCTGCCACTGGCTACTGGACAATCAGCAAAAGCATCACGGACACCTTCCCAGACATCGTCAGCGCCCCGGGTGAGCACGCCATTGTCATCGACACCTGAGCAATGTCGCAATTCGTCTTTCGCCACCCCCCCCCCATTGCGTGATCAGAGCTGGAAATGGCAGATTACTGGAGGAACTCATCGATGCCGAGACAAACTATATATTTTTTTATATGGGAGTCAGAAAGGACCTCCAAATTATGTACGATATGTGGAACTTCTTTCACACTGTACGTAGTCAACCATGCTAATCGGAGGTGCGGGAAGGACAACAAACTAAACAGAAAAAGCAGTTCGAAAGAAATTAGTTTTCAATCTAGATGCTTGATTTTAATTCTTATTTATTGCAAATATAATTAGTAATTCATATATTAGTTTCTAGTTTTTGTTGTTCCAATTTGTGCGATTGATGTTTTATTGAATCTACAGTTCTGTTGAGTGTCCAAAGGGCTATACACCTGTGAATTTTGCCCACCCTCTTTATTCCGAGCGGCGTGTGCAATTGCCAGCAAGGAATGGGACACGTGCGTGGCTGACGAGGGGAGCCATGTGCAGATCTGGTCCGCAGTAATCCTTTGCCTTTGGGACTCTTTGGCAATGTATGAAGACCCTGTAGATCCCGCTGTAGACCCTGTGTAGCCTTTAATTCTATATAATATTGTGAGGCTAAATCCTAATGGCCCGAGCCTGGGAAGTCGTGTAGGGTGCCACGGTAGCGATATGTTAACTACCTCGTCTGGTATACAGGAAGTCGTAGGTATAATTGGACTTTGCATGTTCTCCCTGTGGTCGTGTGGATTTTTCTCCGAGGCCTCTGGTTTTTTGTATCCACATTTAGAATCAACACGCATTTATAGTATTTGCCTACTATGAATTGTCACGTGATAAGCCACTTCGTCGAGCAATTATAGGTGGCAGGTCACTTCTGAAAAGAGCTCTTTAGGTCAGTGGGTCTTACCTGGTAAAATAAAAAAAAGTTTAGTTGTAGCTTCAAGTGTTGGGCTTGAGCGCCATCCTCTGTTAGTGTGTCATTATTGCAGCTGATAGCCGAGCTATTATTTTTTTAAATAACATTTTGGTGGGTTTTGTAAGTTCTAGGAAATTTGATCGAAGTATAACGAGTGAAATCGAACCCTCTGCAGTGAAACCAGGTCCACGGACGATAATGCAACAATTATAACACAGCAGCAACGTTAAGACCCCAGTCTGACATGGCCATGTGTTTGTACCAACTCTGCTGTGCCAGGACTCTGTATTGCCAACACGGATACCAGGCACTATCAGAAGCTGACCAGCGCTCTCTACAGGTTCACACCAATTTGGAGTAAACTGGAGGATATTCCAAGGTAACGGGAAACACTTCTTCTGTGTACGTAGAGCTCATGCTAATCTCTCTCCCTAATCTCTTTCTCCCTAACCTCCCCCATTAACACGACAAATGTGCTTGCGTGCGGGGATGGAATTCCTTTCCAACTCAGACCCCGCCTGCTTGCCCTTCGCCACATATATAACCTCTTGTTGTAGCAGCTCTTCCTGGTTCAGCAGTTCCACTGCTGGATAATTTTTTTCCGCCTGAGGACGACCGCTTGTGTTGCGATCGAAACGTCGTGCTATATTATTTTTTGTATTATTTTTATACCTACGTGACTTTACCGAAAGAACCAAAGAGTATGGATTCCTGCAGTCACGGAAGCTTCAAATCAAGATAGAGCTTATGATGCCTATGCTGACGATGGCCATATTGTTGTCGTCTGGATTCTCTGCGGAAGGTGGTTGTTGTTGCTTCTGCTTTAATAGAATTCAAGACCACCCACAGAAAACTGTGATCCAGCAGTTTTTTTGGTGGCCTGAAAGAATTAGACTCACACTATAATATATCTTAGAATAGCTGAAACAAGTGATTTGGTAATGCTGCGCTGGTAGCGATGCACAAGCACAATTGACAAAAAACTCAACACATTCGTCAACAACACTGCTTTAAAGTGATGGTTTATTTTTAATATATAATTTCCGACGTTTCAAGCTATTGCCTTTTTTTCATAGCACATGAAGAAGGGTCATTGTCCGAAATGGCGCCCGGCAATGGCCCTTCATGTACGTCAGCCTGTTTAGTGTGAATGCTTGCGGGGGTCGTTGTGGTGGTGCCGCGGTGGTTCACACCTCGCGCTCCGAATCCAACGGCTAACATCGGTGGCGAGCGAGAGCTGAACCAGTCCTGGGTCCCACCACGCCCTCGCTCGCTGACTGTCATGGTGAAGTATGGTCAAGCGACCTCCACGTCCGACTCGGCTCGGGAGGGCCGCCTTATCCAACTGTCTATTGACAAAAGGCTGCAAATGATAATGTTTTATGATTGTATATTTAAATTAAGCTCAATTGTTGGTAAATGTTCTCGGTACCCTACGGCTATGAACGGTGAATGGATCACGTAGACATTTTCTTGACGTGATGTGATGTTTTGTATTTGCAGGTATCACGGGGTGAATGAGAGGATTTCGTTACACAACTATAAACAGACAATTCATTTCTACTTTAACCTCATGCAGAATGCAGACCAAGAGGAGCCTTTGATAAAACACTTCCACACAGAAGACCTGTAAGGGTACATCACCCCTTTGTGAAGGTTGTTGTTGTTGCTGTTGGAATTTATTTTCTCATTTTAAGTAGAAAACTCAACTGCTGATCACTTTTTAAAAACACGTTTGAATTCACTTTGCAGTAGGGGTCTCATATTGGGGAAATGTCTTGCGCCATACTTTCTGTCAGAAGTGGTGGATTTACAACTTAAATTTCTTTTAAAAAATCTGTAACCGCCGAACTTTCACGAATGCAGTGAACGCTTTTTCCACAATATTATGCGTGGCCCAAAATAGTTTTTTTTCCTATTATCGGCATCCAATCTATGCTTTTATGGGTAAGAGGAGTCACCAATATGTAGTGGCCATGGGCCCTACATTCATCAATGTATTTGTGTTGTGAATAAGCGGGATGAGAACTGCACTTGTCTGTGCGTGTGTTGATGTTACGAGAGGGCCCCACATCACTGTGCATCACAAGCCGGGTATCATTGGTCGGAAAGTGGAGCTGACGAAGGTTTTTCAACTACGGCCGCAAAACTTTGAACTCACTCCCTCATTTTCACTCCACTCGATTAGTGCAACTCCCTCGCGCTCGGTCTTCCCTCCTATGCAATGAAACCACTTCAACAAATCCAAAATGCTGCTGCCCGGATCATCTTTAATCACCCCCTACCACTCCCACACACCACCTCTCCTCGTTCAGCTACACCGGCTTTCAAATTCCTCACCCTAGTTTACATATCTTTCGTTTCCCTCATCTCGCTCGACTCTCCTTCTCGTCCTCTCCGTTCACAATCCCAGCTCTGTCTCTGTCCGTTCCCCCTCCTCCTCGTCCCCAATCACCATTCCCTTCTTTCTCGCTTCTGGCCTCTTTACACTGGAACAAGCTGACCTGACGTGTCAAACAATCAGCCTCACCGTCTATTTATCGTTCGTTCCTTGAAACTCACTCGCTGATTTTCCCTCGCTTACCCAAACTCCCTTCCCCATCGATAACTCTATCCCTCTTCCCAACTTCCCTACGCATTCAGCATGACACTCGCTCATCATCATGAACCACTCGCTGTCACTTTAATCACCGTTTGTTTCAAGCATCATTATATTCACCATGCACTGCTATCCTCATCAACTCAGCGCATCTCATCACGCCGTTTAAATGTACAAATTGGGAATTGCTTGTTTAGCGCCTTAATTAAGGCACTATATAAATTCAAATAAGGTAATATAATAATATTATTGGGTCTTTCGGTAAAGTCACGTAGATAGGTTTTGTTATTTTCCTTGAACCTATCTACGTGACTTTACCGAAAGACCAAAGAATATGAATTCCTGCAGTCACGAAAGCTTTAAGTCAATAATATAATAAAAAAAAAATTCACTTTGCACTCATGAGGCACCTTTCCCAGTCTCAAGGTGTCATGAATCAAAAGAAGAGAGGTGTCGGAGAAAGAGCAGGTTGGAAAAACAAGAGGAACAAACTGATGTTTTAATGATTTTGACAGTTTATCATTTATCCTGGGACCTCCTTTGCCAGTACCAAAATATGAGAAGAGGTTTTCCCCTTTTTTCTGACAACAAAACAGCTGTTAAGATGTTAAAACACCAAACTGAAACCTTTTTACAAGGAACCATGCCTGAATTACTCTGATAGTGCGTTGTCGCTGGTGTGGACCAATCAGGTTCAAAGACAATGCAAATATTATTAGAGTACGTTTTTTTGCATGACCACAAGTATTGTGGTTAATGCAGACATGATTCCTTGTAAAAGGTTTCAGTTTGGTGTTTTAACATCTTAACACCTGTTTTGTTGCCAGAAAAAAGGGGGAAAACCTCTTCTCAGTTTATCATTTGAAAGGATGAACATAACCGATGATGAAGGTGTTGTTTAACATGATTGTTTTTAAGTTTTACGTTTTCCAGGTATATGGCTTTAGCCCTTTGATGTCTCTCACGAAATGTCGGCTTCCCTAATGGACTCCATGGCCAGAGTGTTACCCTTTGCTCAGTGTGGCCAATAGAAATGAGCACCAATCAATGCTCGTTTGAGTATTAATGGACACTATATTCACGGAAATGTGATATTGCTGTGCAAGTGGTCGATTAAATTGACTCAATATATGATGTGTGGTCTTCGTTACAATGCTACTGCACAAAACAACTCTCCTCACTGTTAGGTCTCCATAAAAAAAGGAAATGACAGCCTAAAGACCTGTAAAGTAAACATCCTCGGCAGGAGATGGCAAGTCCCCTGTGCAGTGAACAATTGACCTGGTAAGACTGTATTGGCAGTGGTGCACACGCTCAAATAACAACAACATAACTCAGCGTATTCGTCAATAACACGTCATAGGTGACGTTTCAGGCAATGACCCTTCTTCACAACACATAGGCAAGCACGTAGCTCTCTGGCCCAACCATAATAGTCGTATCGTAAGAAACACTTCTTTATCGATGTTATTTATTTACATATTTAGAATATACAATATCGTTCCAATCTGGTCATCGAGTCTATTTAGTTGTTCTTCCCCTGCACCTCCGATTAGCAACGGTTGGCTGTGTACGGCGTGAAAGAAGTTCAACAGACGTAGAATGCAAGGCGCCACAATAATGGACATTGTATTGTGGCATTGTACACGTGTTACACACTACCATGTACACATGTTACCGTGTACACATGTTACACACTACCATGTACACATGTTACACGTTAACATGTACACATGTTACACACTACCATGTACACATGTTACACGTTAACATGTACACATGTTACACACTACCATGTACACATGTTACACATTACCATGTACACGTGTTACACACTACCATGTACACACGTTACACATTAACATGTACACGTGTTACACACTACCATGTACACACGTTACACATTAACATGTACACGTGTTACACACTACCATGTACACATGTTACACGTTAACATGTACACATGTTACACACTGCCATGTACACATGTTACCATGTACACATGTTACACGTTAACATGTACACGTGTTTACACATTACCATGTACACATGTTACACGTTAACATGTAATCGGGAACAATGAAAACACAATTTGCTGAGGTTTATTATTACTATTATTTTCTGCACCAAAACATAGATAACTGGTACATTTTTCCTAATTGTATATCTGTGACTTTTTTGGCGCAACTAAGAGCCAGCGAGATGAATTGTAATTTGGTGGGACCACCGTGTAGGCATCAGACGTCGAGAATAATGGAATTGCGGATGCGTTTTACTGTTTTTAACCCTGACAACTTGATTTGAAGAATCAAAGAGCATTATTCTAAACTCTCGCTTAATCCCTTTAAAATAAGAAAATGTTCATACCACAATCATTTCTGTTGACTGCTTTGATATGATACAGTTTGGACAGGTTCTTGGAGGTAATCGGTGCAAGGGTAACCTGTGCGTGGGTAGGGAATGCACATTTTACGATTCATTTGCTGTTCCTGAGGTGCCTTTTACATTACATTTGAGGAAAAACGATTTCCTGGAAATGTGTTGGGTGAGGAGCGTTCTGTGCTGCACTACCGCGGTGTTCTTTCTACTTTATAATCATCGACTTTGATATGCAAGACCGAATAAAGGTAATGAGTCCAATTCCAGTAGAGTTTTTTGTCTGTCATTCCTAAACGCCTTGGCAGAACGACGGCCTGGTGCCACTTTTATTATACAAGAGCCATTTCTGCCATTCCCTCTTTTGTCGACCTGCACTGACCAGCATGGTGAAGTATGGTCAAACAACCTCCACAAGTGGCACGGCGTGGGAAAGCCTTCACCCAGCAGGTGATTGATGAAGGGCTGTAAATAATGTATGTATGTGGAACTTATTTCGCACCATACGTAGCCAACCATGTTAATCGGAGATGCAGGAATGGTGACAATAATAAAACATTTCCACCATTCAAAACGATGTCCTGCTCAAATGAGTATTCAGGCAGTGCTCACCTGTTTGAAAACCTGAGCCAGTGTTTGAAATTCCACATTCCTATGACGGGGGGGGGGGGGCGAGTCTCCAACTGACAACCGCTGTTGACTTCCCAACAGAGTGGGTGCTCATTCCAACATCGGAGAAACACGTTCCTCTGCTCCGCAGAATTTGTAAAATGGGGCAAAGTTCGAGTGGAACTCAGGTGAACTCTTAAACTGCGACAACTTTCCACCAACATTGGCATTACGTCAATCGTTTATTGGGGGAGGGGCGTAGCCTCTGAAGAGATCGCCGAGTGGGCTTGGAGAGCCATTTTCGCGAAAGTCACACCGACGCTTTTTTACCTCCATTCTGAAAGATGTGTGCTCGAAAGTCCTCCACAAACTTCGAGGCGTCTTCTGCTTCCACAGTGGCTACCGTGGTCGAAGTTTAATTTCGCCCGGCGCAATATCGCCAATAACTCTGCAGATTAAATTGATGGAATTACTTTTCCAAAAATATAAACTTGAGTGAAGTTTACTGACAAGGTGGAAGAGCAAGCATACATAAATCAGGACCAATCGATATTCTTTTCCTGATGACGACCGCTTGTGTTGCGATCGAAACGTCGTCGTATTTTTATTCTTTGAATTTTTTCTATCTACGTGACTTTACCGAAAGAACCAAAGAAAATGAATTCCTGCAGTCACGAAAGTTTAAAGTAAAAATTTCAGGACCAATATAGTTTGTGGAATGAAAGCCCAGAGGCTTGACATGATCAACTCCACCATATACCAGAATATTTCACGGCAGCAATGTAATGCAATTTGGATTTATATATCGTTTCTATGAGTGGTCACATCTCAATACACTGGAGGAACAGTGGGAAAATGTGTTTCATAGCGAGAGTGAGGCAGTCGGGTAAGGGCAGAGGAGGAGGAGAAAGTATTGAGCCTGGATGTCAACAGGGGCAGGGATTTGACAGCACGAATGGCTGAGGGAAGAGAGTTCCAGACCGGGGTTGTCAGGAGACGACCTCCCACTGAGTGAACGCTGATTGGGAAAGTGCATGGATGCTAGTTAAGTGAGATGAGCGGGGAGAGGTAGGAGAGTGTGAGTCAGATGAGAGGTAGGAGTGTGCGTGGAGGGGAGTAGAGTGAGATGAGAGGGGAGTAGTAGAGAGTGTGGAGTAGAGTGAGATGAGAGGGCAGTAGTAGTAGAGAGAGTGGAGTAGAGTGACAAGAGAGGGAGTAGTGGGAGAGAGAGAGTGGAGTAGAGTGAGATGAGAGGGCAGTAGCAGGAGAGAGAGAATTGAGTAGAGTGAGATGAGAGGGGGCAGATGGAGGCAGGGCTGAGTCCATGGAGGTTGTTGAGGATAGCGAGTGCGACCTTGAGATTGATCCGGGATTAGATTGGGAGCCGGTGGTAGCGATGGGAGTTTCGTGGCTACTTGGGCTCATCCATGGGTATGGGCGATGATTCTGGGGTGGAATCTCTGGGTGGTGGTGGTGGACGGGAGACCGCGTGACAATGCGTCGGCTGGGTGCGGTGGTGCTGCGAGCTGGCACGTGCAACCCAGTTGACAGACGTGCCCCAATGCGATGTTGTCCCGCGAGAGGGCGCCATGTCCAGCTATGGATGTGCCTCGCTCAGCGTGCCGCATTATAATCAAGTGAACAGACATGTTGGGGTTTCGGAACTGGCGAGGGAGTTCCTCCTCAGTTTGCAATGTATTTACAACTGATGCGTGGTGATGTTCAGGAAAATGGAAGGAACCGGAAAGGGTGGAAGAGCGAACAGAGAATAGGTTGATTGCGGCATCAGAGATTGGTGCTAGTGTAGTAGGTTCGAATTAGGTGCACACACACGCAGCTTGGAGGCAACACTATTTATTAAACGGTACGTAACATAACACGGTACATAAGGTGGTGACCACCTTCCTCAACTCACTAACACTCTGGAACACGACACAGACTGGACCAGGCAGGCAACGGCCTGCCTGGCCCAGGACGACGACTCGGGACTTGACGACCGATGATGTCTTCACTTTGGAGTACAGTACAACAGCCTCGCTCTGCGTTCACACCACGCTTATATCTGGTTTGGCGTGGCTGGCTCCGCCCGGCGTGGCTGGCTCTCTTCAGGCCACGCCTCCCTTCCCAGGACACGCCTCACTTCCCCCACCTCTGGGAAGGTCCGGATCCCTCCAGCACGTGACCCCCCGGGCACCCCCTTGGGGCCCCCAGCCCTCGTACAGGCCGACACAGTAGTGACCATTCTATGTCACTACACTAGAGAGATGCGGCCACTGCTACTGGAGCATATTGGTACAAGACAGAGGAAAGTGGAAATAAATGACGACATGTGCAGTGGGTACATACGGACTATCTGCCCCATGGATCGTGTTGATGATGATGATGCGTGGTGCTTGTTATGCTGTTTTCTTGACGGCATGATGACACTCAAAGTGATACTTTAAGTCAATCCATCTGCTCTGAAGAAGGGTCATTGCTTGAAACGTCAGCCTGTCTTTGTCTGTCTATATATTCCTCCCTGTTGTGAGGCAGTGTTCGCGATGTACGCGGTGTAAACGTGCGCTGGTGCTTGCTGTGGGCCTGTGACCAAATCAGCCGGGATGTGGCCAATCTCGACATCTCAGGAGCTGAGCGGGCTGGAGCCCGGCTCGGATAGGTGACCACCTTGCGCAGCGCGGTGTTTGTTATAAGCCGCGGGGATACGTGGTGGGCAGCAGAGAGCAGAGCAGCAAACCTATTGCCCTGTACGTCGATGCTCCCACGTCTACGCTCCCTGCATTCGTCAACCCGCACTGACCAGCGAGATGTTAACTACCTCGCCTGGTATGCAGGGGAACGTGGGTTCGAATCAGACCCTGACACCTGTACATTTGGAGTTTGTAAGGGGTTTCCCTATGGTCATGTGGATTTTGTATGAGGGTCCTCTGCTTTTTTCTCATCAACATTTAGAATCAACATGCGTTTAACAGTTGTTCGGCTGCTATACATTTTCACAAGATAAGCCGCTTCGCTGAGCTATCATTTGTGGCCAGGTCGCTTCTGAAAAAGCTGTGTAGCTCAGTGGGCCTTACCTGGTAAAATTAAAAGTAGTTTTAGACAGCTTGGTGAAGTATGATGAAATCACCCACGCAGCCCGCATGGCGTGGGTGGCCCTCACCCAGCAGTCATTTGTGGCACGTGCCCCCCCCCCCCCCAATGATCCGATCGAAATCCCTAATTTCCACACGCTGCGGAGCCCCCGAGATTGTTATCTGTGAGATTGTTATCTGTGAGATTGTTATCTCGAGCCCCGCCAGCGGGGTGAGCCGCTGGCTCCCCAGCCTGTTTGCCATTCTGATTAAAGCGGATTTGCATTCATCGGCGTCTCCAACAAAGCGCACGTGTGTGAGTGAGTGTGTGAGACGCGCACACTCACTCACACACGCAGTGGCAGTGGCTCACGCGCTGCGCTACGAATCCGGCGGCCCGAGATCGACTCCCGCTCACGGCCAACAGCAGTGACGATTGTCTGAACCGGTCCTGCCCCCCCCGCCCCCTCGGTCGACTCAGCCTCAAGTGAGTGCCTGGTGCGATGTATAAACATCGTCACTATGGAGACAAAGGCGGCCGGGTGTGGTGTTGGCGACCCACCCCCTCATGTGCTTTGCCAGCCTTCATAGGTGTTCGCTAACAGCACTTGTCCCAATAGTCTGTTAAAGGCTATATGTGGGGGTCTTTGTGCCTCGTGTCTATGTAAATGTATGTACACGTGCGTGCACAGCCATTTCTGTCAATCCACTGCTGGATGACGACATCCCTGCCCGGCTGTGGGCCGTGAGGGGTATCAGAATCTTTATCAGAATCAGAAACTTTATTTAGACTGCAGGAGGAATCCGATGAGCTAATAAAGCTCTTTATCACAGATGTCCAGTGGGATGTGAGTGCAGTACAATTACATGTTTTGATTCATTGTCCTCTGCACACAACGTAGCCGCCCGCTCCAGTAGCCCACAGCATACTTTTCTGCGCGTGGTCTTCACCTATGCAAGCACTTCTTAGGCTCAATCCCTGCTTAGTGTCCGAGAGAATGTGACCGAGATGCATGGGTGAATTTCGATTGATTTGGTCAAAGGCCTTGAACCAAATGTGTTTAAATGAACTGAGGAGTCACTCACTGTAGTCAGTGCCCTACGCGATGCCACGATTGAGGGAGGGAGCGACCGGCATCCGCAGGATCATCTCCCTGGTGGTATCCATTTCATTTACATCGTCATCAGCAGCAGCGGCCATGATCAACCCACTGCTAGATGAAGACCTCCCCGTGACATCGCCACCCACGGCCCTGCGGTGCATCAATCCGCCCAGCGCACTTGCACACGAACCGATTCCGTCGCTCCACCTCTGGAGCGAGCTGACATCCTCTCGGGAGTGGTGCCCTACTCTGGCTGCCAATGCCCTTAGTCTCGACCCCTTCGTCTCTCTCGACCTCTTCGTCTCGACCCCCGGCGACTGCCTCGTATGGAGCGACGAACTCTGCCAGGCTCAGGTGCTAAGCAGTCGATATGATGTCTTGAATCAGCGCAACAGCTCCATTCAGTTTAACATGTCGGCTTTCGCGACCAATATTATTCATAAATAGCCTTTTGCCCGTCCACGGACGGGTGAATTGCATTAAATCTGAAACTTGCAAGCGAAAAGCAAACCGCGACGTGATAGTCATTGCATCGATTCGTGTGCAATTTGTAAGGGCGCGGTGACACGGACCTATTTAATTTTAAGGTTATAATTCCTTGTTCATCATGACGTCCTTTTTACTTTGATGTTTCAACAGCGTTACGGAGATCGCGTGACGTGAGGGTTCTGCCTTTGTAGTGAGGGTTGTAAGTTGACGCCGAGGAGGGGGGAGGAGGCGCCTCGGCCCCCATGTGGAGTGACGTCAGCCGCTAATTGATATGAATGGGGGGGGGTGTCCATTTGGAGGACGTCACCTTATAATGATTATATTAATGAGGGGGCTGTTCGATGTGGAGTGACGTCACCTGCTCATGATTATTAATGAGGAGGGAAGGTGCTCCATGTAGAGTGACATCACCTGCTCATGATTATACACTATGTAACACGATTTTGTTCCTGGGTAGTAAGTGTTATTTTCTAATTGATTATGCCTCAAAATTATATAAAATGGCTATTATTCAACCACAAACTTTGCTTTTGTGACCCTGACGCTCGCTGTATATTTGGAGTTTGCGTGTCTCTCTCCCCGTGGTCGCGTGGATTTTTTTGTTATCCGGGTCCTCCGGTTTTTCCCTCCACACATTGCTGCTCTGCATTTCAACTTGATAAGCCACTTCGTTGAGCTTTCATTTGTGGCCAGGTCGCTCCTTAAAATCAAATATGTAGCTCAGTGAGCCTTAGCTGGTAATAAGTAATATTTGTAAAAAACTTTTTTTTAAACACGCTTTAATGAAATGTACTGTACTAAATTTCGATTTAAAGCTTTCGTGACTGCAGGGATTCATCTTCTTGGTTCTTTTGGTAAAATTTCGATTTAAAGCTTTCGTGACTGCAGGGATTCATCTTCTTGGTTCTTTCGGTAAAGTCACGTAGAAGGGAAGTAATAAAATAATAAAAATAAAACATAATAAAATAATTCTCACGACGTTTCGGCCACAACGCAAGCAGCCGACAGACTCTGTCTTCTCGACAGACCTCTTCTTCACCTGAGGACGGCTGCTTGCATTGTGGCCGAAACGTCGTGAGAATTATTTTATTATGAAGACAGACTCTGTCTACTTGACAGACCTGTTCTCCACCTGAAGACGGCTGCTTGCGTTGTGGCCGAAACGTCGTGAGAATTATTTTATTATGTTTTATTTTTATTATTTTATTACTTCCCTTCCACGTGACTTTACCGAAAGAACCAAGAATATCTTTCGGTAAAGTCACGTAGAAGGGAAATAATAAAATAATAAAAATAACGTATAATAACATTATTTTATTATGTTTTATTTGTATTATTTTATATAAAACATAATACAATTATTTTGTTATGTTTTATTTGTATTATTTTATTATTTCCCTTCTACGTGACTTTACCGAAAGAACCAAGAAGATGTACCGTACTAGTAATGGAAGAACTCCACGACTCCAGGAAGTGACCCCGAAGCTTGCCATAACGTGAGGGACCGTGGTGATTTATAGCCAACGTCAGTTGACCGTGGACAATTAGACCCAAGCCGAAACATAACATATAAAAAGATTGTAAAAATGTTTTAAATGATAGAATATAGTATTGTCATCCGTATGACATAAGTATACCAAGTTTGCAGTCGATACCACATTGGAAAGTTGGTTAAAATTGAGTTGCAAGATTTGAGGATATAACAACGACAACAACAGAGTGAGTTAAATAAAATCGTGTAATAAAAAAAAAGGTTTAGTTTGTTCCCCATCCAATAGCTTCTGGAGTCTGAGCGTCGTGTGGTCGGGCTGCTTTACCCCGTGGCGCTTACCGAGGGCGTTTCGCAACCGTAACAGACCCCAAGTTGCGTCGGCACGAGTTGCGCAACGGCCAGGCAGACTTCACTCTTTACCCTGAAAGCCTCCCCGATAGTGAGGCACCAGGGTGGCTGAGAGGTCAGGCCGCTGACTCGGCAGCGCTGAGAGCCTGGCATTCGAAACCAGGTTCTCAGCCGCTGTCGTTAGACTGGGCTCTCATGCGTCGTGCGAGTTGATGGATTCTGCCGGGTCCATCCAATGACTGCACGCCAAAAAAAGAACTTAAAATGTGGTGTTGCCCTTCATTTGCCTGTCGTGCAACAGACAGTGTGTGAACGTGCTGCCCTATACCGTGTGGACCAGATGTGACCTTTAGGTGTCACTTCAGGTGTCACTTCAGGTGTCACTTCAGGTGTCACTTCAAGTGTTACTTCAGGTGCTACTTCAGGGAACCTCAGAGGTAGCTCTGCGATATCCACTTCTGTGGGCCCTTCTCTAACACGCGGAGTCGCACTGCTCGCGCAACATGACACCGATATTTCATAAATTATTCTTGGGCCAGGCCAGATCATGATAATGATCTGACAGCCAAACAATTTAAATTGTCAACTTGTACAAGCATTTAGCAACACAACAATTACCGTTGTTTCAACTCAGCGGTAAGTTGAACAATGATTCTCACAACCTAATTTAGCAATACCTTTACAACATATACAAACTCAAATAGATACATTTTATCGTGACCATTTGTCTTAAACTTACGCTGGTTGTTGTGGGTTGAAGGTAGCGAACATAGACGTAGGAGTACAGAAAGTACATGACAATTTATTTTAATTTGTGTGACTGTGTCAGGTGGTGGATGCTTTTTGTAATGATACAGATTTGGCCAGAACATGACGTGTTGGAACCCAACAATCGATGATGAATCATCTCGGACTACTGCCTCTGCTACCAGTGTCGCAGCCCTTCCCATGTGATCGGTTACTCAAATGATGATCACTGCTGAGATGTGAGTTGGACTTCTTTTGCACCGTCCATAGCTAATCGTGCTAATCGGAGGTGCGGGGGAAGGACAACAAACTAAACACAAAAAGCAGTTCTAAAGAAATGAGTTTACATTTAGATTTAAAAGTGCATAGCTCCAGGGCTTCCTAATATCGGAAGGAAGAGCGTTCCAGACGGCCGCAGAAGCACTCATAAAAGCGCTGCGCGATGCGGTGACCACCGCCTTTGTTCGATGGCTTAGCCAAAAGCCGCTGCTGCTGCGAGGATGAGCGGAGTTCACGTGATGGTTTATGCTCCTTGACGAGATCGTCGAGGCATTGCGGTTCATTTGTGGCCAAGCACTTTGTGTGCAATGAGATAGCGACAAAATCTGTTCGCGCACGAGTTGAGGTAGCCGTCTACTTGGGTTGAAGCAGACCCTGGCGAATCCTGGTTCGGCACGTGGAGAGTACAGCCTGATTTGGCGGTGGGTAATCATCCCGTGACGCACCATCGGCTGTGATGTCCGTCAGGGCATGCCGGGCAGCACTGGTGGTTGCGCTGCACGTGCTGGAGGCTGTCACGTTGCTCTGTGGCTACGTTGGGCTGACATCCACTCACGATATAACATCGACATACATATTAATGTATTAAATTATATATTTATTTGGAGTTAATGGTACTCTGTGTGAAAGTCACGTGTAAAAGCATTCACTACATAAAATCCCATCGCAGCCCAGCAATCAATCGGGTGTTGTGAGATCGCTTCTTTGCGCACATTGGTTTCCCGACGTATCTGTGTGGATTGTTGAGCGTTGCCTCTTTGTCTGTATGGTGTCTCTCTGGGTTTTCCCAAGTGGGAAACAACAATCCCAAAAGGAATGTTTTCTTCCATTATTTGTTGTTGTTGTATTTACCCCCAAATATTATTGCAATTGGGTTTTCGGTGTTTTGTCACGATATGAAGAATACATTGGGATCCCTCAGAGAGTAGTGCAACACCTCTGACACGCAGTCCTAAGAGTGGGCGAAGGGTTTTCCCGAACAGTGAAGAACTATCCAAAGCAAAGCTTGTGAACAGCACACAAGTACACTTTTTGTGAAGTACACAACACTTTGCGTATTCCTTTTTTGCCGTTTTGGTGACTTGAGGTCACTGGCAAATTGAGGGCTTTCCCTCGCCTCTTAATTTCAGAATGAGAATCTTTATTTTGGACTCGGAGGAATCCGATGAGCTTATGAAGCTCTCTTTTTTGTCACAGATGGCTAAACGAATTAAACTTTGAAACCGCGCAGGAGTGACTGCACGTGTGAACGGATGTACTGCAAGGGCAGTACTCAGCGCACGTGGGCGAACATTCCACTTGCAGCCGGCAGTGATCAACATGAACGGCCCTTCGGTAAGTCCACTTCTGGATTAGGGCCTCCCTACGTATTGCCGGTCGTGGGGTCATTTGGCCATACTTCACCACACTGGTGATTTGTGGGTTGAAGGCAGCGAGCATCGACGTAGGAGTATAGAAAGGACATTATATATTATTATTGTTGAACTGCCCTCCACAACGAGCCAGGGCCACCTATGACAACCTGGTGCGCATTGGTGGTCGTCCATTCAGGCACCACCACGGTTCAAACCACGCTTAGCTTCTGGGGTCTCGTGAGTTCGGGTGCATGCCAGGTGATTTTGTCTCAGTCGCCAGTCACTCCGTGGCCTCTATGCGAATGTCGTCCCTGGTATTGTATACCCGGCGATCGTTGGGTTTTCTCTCACATTAAAAAACCTCCATAAAGAATTGTCCGGAGCGTTGTGCACACGGTCTCCTGGGGTGAGGCAGTGTACTGTGTCCGGCCCAGATGGCCGTACTCCTGTGGGGTTGCAGCCCTGTCGCTCTCACGTTACAATGATTGCCGACATATGGTAGGGCAAAGCAGGCCCGCGTTTGAACACCGGGCTTGATTTATGATCATTATCAGCCATGTTCGATTCAGCAATGAGAGGTACCTTAAGTGAGTTGGCTGAACTATCACTGAAACTTGTGGATGACTCCATCACCCTCCCTGAGGCCCATACATTGATTTGTATAAAGAGCAACGTTTCTCAAAGCACGAGTCAGTAGAAGAAAAGAAGCAGAACACTCTAAATCTTGTCCTTAGGAAGCAAATCAATTGGAATTCCATGAAATTGCTCTTCACGAAGGAAGACAAGTATGCGTTGGAATCAGTAGCAAAAGTTTTATGTTTGCTTAGCATACTCACGGACGAATGACATTCTCATCGAGGTGCCATTGTGGCGAGATGTTAACTACCTTGCCTGGTATACAGGAGGTTGTGGCTTTGATCCCGACCCCTTATGCCTGTATATTTGGAGTTTGCATGTTCTCCCCGTAGTCGCCTGGATTTTACTACATATGTTTGAGAAGCAGCAGATCGTTCAAGGATGCTGGGAGTACAAAACCTGCGGGGGGAAAGATGTCCCTGCAGACGTGGCCGGGCTCGTCACACCACTGAAGACCACAGCTGTTTCAACAGAGGAGTGTAAGAGAGGCAGCAGACCGTCAATGAGACGCTTACGCCAATTACGCCAACTCTCCCTCTCTCTCAGTATTCCAAGAGTAAGCGAGCGAGTGAGTGGTCTTCTATTCCCGTGCCGTAGCGGTCCACATTGGCTGTTTCAACCTCTGATTTGTGCCGGAGCTGGGTTGATAGAGGGACGGAGGAGTGCAAAAAGCAGCTCGCAGGGAGAGGGAGCATAGACTGGAACTTGATACAATGCATGGTGTCTCGTCTCTCCTGAAGTGCAACAGGCCGTGCCATTAATCTAACCAATGTAAGTTTATCTTTACACAAGATATACCTTTTTGTTGATTATTAAAGGATGGTTATAAATGGAAGCACCTCTAACACACGACTTCTCTCCCTATTGGCCCGAAAATATTACTTAATGTTCTGTTTTTAGTTTGTTGTCCTTCCCCGATTAGCACGGTTAGCTACGTATGGTTCAAAAACAGTTCAACATGCACTACATCATCTGGAAGTGCTTCCGAAAAGAGTAGTTCGTCTCGGCATTTATGAGTTCATTTTTAACACGTAGTAGGGCTTTCGTGATCAATATTATCCATAATAGTTTTTTTTGGTTAGATCGGGTAAATGTGTCGTTAAACCCACCACCACCCGACAGCCAATTAGGAAGATGCCAATTCGTCACTAGTACAGCACACCAGTGTGTTGGAGAGCAAATCCACAACATTTACAATCTGAGTACGACGTTTCGCCAGTAATTAAAACCGGCATGTTATGGATTGATGAGTTCCTCCAGGAATCTGACATTTCCAGCCCTGACCACGCAGGCGACGAAAGACGGATTACTGAATCGCGGCACTGTTCATGACG
The DNA here is from genome assembly GCF_965212315.1 of Lampetra planeri. Taxonomy (NCBI): domain Eukaryota; kingdom Metazoa; phylum Chordata; class Hyperoartia; order Petromyzontiformes; family Petromyzontidae; genus Lampetra; species Lampetra planeri. Next base: position 1,049,649 of record NC_136134.1, read on the forward strand.
GCGTGGGGAGGCCTTCGTCCAGCGGTGGATACAACATGTACAGTAGAAACATCATCATTGGCATCGGTGTGAAGAACCTCTCTCCCCTGAATATAGGGAGAGGCCATCGCTGGGCTGTCTTCATTCTAAAGGGCCTAAATAAATTGGCCAATAAATTAGCTGAAAGATCAGTCAGTTCCTCTAACTCCCTCCAGTATCCTCAAACGTGCCTGGTTATTCCCACTAAAATAATCCATTTGCTACAACTTTTTTTGGTAAAAAGAAGTCTATCCACGATGCTGCTCCACGATTCTGGAACACCTCTTCTGCTCATCGACAGCTTGGTTACTTTCACCTGTGCCTACTTTTTTTCTGGCACCTCTTACTCAAATCATATTTGCTTTGTGTGCTGTCTTTAACGTACCGAGTTTGTTAGTTTTGCAATATTCCTTAAGCACCCTGCTGTGCTCGCTCTCGCAATGTCGACGTTTCTGTCTCTCTTGTTTTTATTGCTGCTGCTGCTGTGCTCACGTGGCACCACGGATCTCCCGTGTAGAAAAAAATAACAGCCGGGAAAACTGGCTGAACAGGATCATCCGCGTGACAGAACGTGTACACTTGATCCCAATAACACCCTGTTCTGGACATCTGTGACAAAGAGCTTCATAGCTCACCGGATTCCTCCAGATTATCATTCTGCTCTGGGAAATACCCCGGGAGCAGAGTCGTAATACCGGCCACCGGCCGCTAGGCGGCAGTGGGAGCCCCGCCCGAGCCCCCTTGCGCCCCCCCACACCCTTTCCCCCCTCCCCTCTTTCCCCCCCTTCCCCCCCTTTCCCCCTTCCTCCCTTGTCCCCCTTCCCCCACCCTCCCTCCTCTCCCCCTTGCCTTCCCGCTCCCTCCTCCACGTGCTCGGACCCACGCGCAACCCCCCGGCCACGTGGTGCCGCCACGGGGGAGACGAGGACGGAGAGCCAGGGGCAAGGAAGCGGGCGGAGCACGTACCGGGAGTGGGCGGAGCACGTACCGGAAAAGGGGCGTTATGACCCCCCTCCCACCCCCCTTTCCCCCCCCGCACGCCGGCGCGGGGCAGACTGTGACCCCGGAACTCATCACCTCCGTTTCCGGCGCCCTCCGCGCCCGTCCGTTTAATGGACTCTCTATAGAGAGGTACGCCATGTTGGGGTGCCCGGGACCATCCGCAACCATCCGTCGCGCAGCTTTCTCCATTTCTGGCGCCGCGCGACGCGGTCGACGCGCGGGACCCCGGCGCTCGGCGCGGTTCACGAATGCGTGCTCGGTGCGGTGCTCTGTGCGTGTGGCGCGCAGGTGAACGCGAGGCCCTTTTCCCCCCCTCGCGGGCAGAGTGAGCACGGAGCTGTTCCCCTGCCCCCGCGTCTACCCGAGGCCGCCGCCGTCATTTCCCCCTGCCCTCCCCGGCTGCGATGAGTTTACCGAAAGGACGCTCGCCCCCCGCCTCGCAGGTTCGCCCAGGACTCCCGCAACAGTATCCTTGGCGCGATCCGAGCGCGGCCCCGTGGCCACCCGAGTCGGACGCCGGGCGGTAAATGGCGGCGCGCGGCGGCCCATGTGCACGCAGAGAGGGCATCGTCCGCGCGACCCTCGGCTCGTGCTCCGGCCTGGCCCACGCCCTGGCCCCGTGGCTCCCCGTGTCCGCTCACCGCAGCCACACGTATCGGGACAAGCGCGGCTTGGCGGCGAGTCGGGGTGTGACCGTGGGTGACTTTGGGTGGCCATGGGGTGATTGCGCGTGGCTCTGAGCCGCCGGCCTGTTAGCTGACCGTTGACCAGACGATTAGTTTAATGGTTATTGTCGGTGACTTGGGGGCTGAATCTGCGTCAGTGAATTGGCTGGGGAACTGGCTGACCGTGGGTGACTTTGGGTGGCCGTGGTTGCTTTTGGGTGGCGGTGCTGGTTGACCGCGTGTGACTTTGCGGTGGCTGTGGGTGACTCGGACTCAATTGGAGACTGGGCCGAAGTGGCTAACCCGTGGGTGACTTGGGCTAGCCGTGCTCGATTTTGGGGTGACTGGTGAGCTGGTTGATCCAGTCACCCTGGATCAACCATGGGTTATTGTGAATGACTGGGTTCTTCCCAGTCACACGTCTTCTGTTGTGTTTGGCTCATGGGGGTGGGTGGTGGCACTCGTGTGTATGTGATGGTGTGATTTTGTGGGTGCGTAGACAAATATGGTTGTGTGGCGTTTAAACCGTGCGGCTTGTACGTGTTTAGTGAAGTGTGGTTCGGGGTGTGGTGGTGAATGCTGATGTGGCCAGGGATATAATTATGCCAAGAGTGTAGCTGTGATTGGGCATGCGTGGTTGTATGTTACATAATGGGTGTGTGGAGGTTGTGGTACAGTAGTGAGTGGTTGTGTGAAAGGAGTCGGTGGTTGTGGATTGACATATGGTTGTTTGGTTTACGTATGATAGTCCTCTGCGAAGGTCTGGTGTGCACAGTTGTGCGGTCCGCGCGTGGTTATGGGAGGCTGATTGTACTGTGAACTTATTTCGCACCGTACGTAACGAACTGTGCTAATCGGTTTGTGCGGATTAACTGCGCGAGTTTCAATGTTGCTGTGCCGTGTGTCCATTGTACACATCTGGCTTATCGGCGAACCCGTGTGTGAGTACGTGAGGATGGCTATTAATCATTGTCGTGGTTGTCCATGGCATTTCTACGGTATGTGTGTGTGGTTCTGCGAGTTGGATGGATGGTTGTTAACGCGCGTTTGTTTCTTGGTGTCGGCCTACCGGCCGGCGAAAAGCCGACAGCAGCAGCAGCAGCTGCGCCGCGTGGTGTGAATGCTGATGGCGGCGTGGGGGGCGGGGTAAGAAGCAGAGCGCGCTGGGTGTGCCCACGGTGGGCCTTCGGCTTTTTGAGGCTGGCTGCCTGATTTTCCTGAGTGGCTACTGCTGCTGCGTGGATAATCTGCTAGCCGCATGGTTAGTGAGACTGGTCCCTTTGGTTGCCCCCCTCCTCCCCTGTGCCCTCTCATCCTGACCATGCTGTGTCACCCGCGTGCACGGCTGTTGGGTCTGAGGGCCCAAAATAGCGTGGTTTGGTGGGTGTTGGTGGTGGGGGCTGGCTGGCTGCGTGTTGTGGTGGTTTTCGTGTCCATCCTCGTGCCCAGCCCACGCTTGGAAACGTATGAGCGTCGTCGGCACTGTACGCGTGTGCGCAGGGAGCGTGCAAGTGTGCGTGGTAGTACGCGCGTGCCTGCTTGTCTCCCGCGGTGGTATTGCCGTGCGTGTGCTGTGGGGGCACGTACATGGTAAGGTTGTGAGGGTGCGTGTGCGCTGTAAGAAGAGAGCCACAAGGGCTGGCCTTGTCTGTGTGTGGGGGGTGGGGCCATAGCCGTATGTGACACGTCTTCCGTGGAAAATGTCAATACCCCAGGACCGACGCAAGGAGGAGTGTAGTGCCTGTGTTTTCTAAAAAAAAAAGGAAGCCGCCACACTTCCAAGAGAGCAGTCGTAAAAAACGTGCCCAAAAGTGTGCTTACATTCCATGCGATTGTACTACACTGCTGAATGTGCGTTTGGCCCCCAACGAGCATGATTTAAATGGCACAGCAAATGACAATGGTCTGCTTTTCTGAAGCCATCGGAATGTTGGGGAGGAACTCGTGAGACCTTTTTTTATGTGCCGCCACAGCCACCCCGCATTCATCCAAGCTTCGTTTAGATAATCATTAACGCAGTGGTTTCACAATTTTTTTGCGAGTTGGACGAAAGTGCTGGCTTTGCATTTTGGCGTATGTGCACACCACCAGTCGGCCCATACTCGTACAATGCCCACCCAATTTCTGGCGCATCGTTGTTATGTAAGCCCCTTTTGCAGCGGTTTGCTCCAAAGCCTTTGGCGCTTACCTGCATTTTTAGCTACCTTTGCGTTCGGTATCGGTGCACACGCTCTTTCACGGCAGAAGTTCTTCGTTGTTTGTGTGCAGTGTCCTGTGGCATGAAAAGTATGCAGCTACTATCGTGTCCTCTCTTGGGAAGAAATAAATTGGTTACGTTTCACTGAACTGCCGCTTGTCAGCTTGTGTTCTGTCAACGTATTTGATTTCAAATTTCGGTTGAAACTAAACAATCCTCGTAGGTTTCAATGTTTTTAGCATGACCGTTGTCATGGCAGCGCACTCGCAATACCCAGGTAGGTCACTAAATGTATGCTCTACCTCACGGAGCAAATGGTCATCGGCGCCCAATGACGACGACTTTTGCCGATGCCGCTTTGGGTGTGTGCAGCAACAGGTTAATTGCGTTTGTTCGTTCCCACTAGCTTTGGTCATTGTCTTTTGCTGTCAGGGAAGAGCCTGCCCAAATCCGTTTTGGCAGGACCAAAGTGATCTTCCTTCCTGGGGTTCTTATCATTTTTGTCCGACTAATTTCTTATCCTGCACTTGTATTGTTTGTGCATCTTTGATGTGTTTTTGCAGTGTGGCATTGTTTCTTTGCTCCATATTATGGATACTTTGCATTCGTAACAGACAAATCCACGTTTGGTCTATTTTCTCCCCCCCCCCCCCCATTGCTTTTTTTACGAACCGTCTTACACTGTGACCCAGTATAAATGTCACGTATCCCAGTGTCACTGGCCACCAGCAGCAGAGTCAGCTCTGACATGTTGCTCCCCTGCTCAATTTTGGTCTTGCTATAATTGTGGTCTCTGATGCGAAGGTTGATCTTTGTTCTTCAATACTGTGACTAGTCCTTTGAAATGAAATAAAACTGATTTAGTGAAACAGATTTGAATGAAACCGTTATTAAACTAGAATAAAATGGTACATTTTTCAAACGTTTTGTAAAGCTGCGTGGTGCTAGATAATTTTTTTGCTGATTGGCCAATGTATGGCACAAACATATTTAACTATGTTAACATGGTTTTGGTAATTCATTGATAATGACAATATATCAACAGTAAGATGGTTAATTTGCATGTTCTAAGCTTTACTTTAAAATATGGTAATTCATTATTAACCATTAAGTAGACCTGCATACACTGCAAAAAACGTATGGACAGAGTAAGCGGCTTAGCTTCAAAAGTAAATGCAGTTCCAGGGTTAATTGTTGTCAAGCGTATTGAATAATGACAATGTTTTAGAGCCAGAGTAATAAATGTGAGGGAGGCAATTGAGCATTAAAAGTGTGAGGTCGTGGTGTGCTTATGAAATAATAATTTTACGTCCCACCAAAATGACACCATTTCTGCTCTTGAGATTTTGTACCTCCTGCTGATACCCTTGCATTCTTTGCCTCGAGAGAGAGAGTGGCAGTGCTGTGATGAACCCAAGAGGTGGCCGAGGAATGGTTTAATGCATTTTTGTGTTGTGTGTAAGAGGGCATGAATTCCTGCAAATGCTGTACCCCAGTCTACCGCTCTACACACTGGTGACCTCTTGATACCTTCTTGCCTGCATAACTTGGTTGTAATGGACTGATTACTCACCCAGGTTTGGTTGAGGACAGGCTTATGGAAGCTTTCTGTACCTTTTGTTTTATTTACTTTGTTCACATGCCCAGCTGAATTACATAGATCACAACTCAATCGGTGGGGAGAATTCCTTGCAAATAGCGTCTTGTCAACTTTTAAGTTAATTTCAGCCGGGGTTGATGTATTTTGTTTGTTATTGCAAGAGGAGAAGTTCAATCACGGATTTCACTTTTTAGAAATAGGCACGTAATGTCGGCTTTAAATCCACTTTTTTGTAGCCTTTATAACTGTACAAACCATTGGCTATTTAAAAATGTCGAAGATATTTGCAAGTATGTGTGAGATTTAAAAATGTATTTGTGCGGGAGAAAGTGTACATTCTGGCATTCAATGATGCCGAAAAGTAGCTAAATTGCTGAAAAAGTCGGCAGCTTGTTAATTGAGATGTAATTGAGATGGACATGGCTGAACTTTCTAATGAAGGGATATATTTAGACCTCGCACCAGATGAACCTTTAATGAAATTGTAGCGTTGCTCTTTCAATCTGCAATGATGAAAAAAGCCTTCCTGTTACATTCCAGCACCATTATGAATGAATTAAGGGGCACCAATGTGGCTTTTATATAAACGCAACAATTTATTTTATCTTATGGTACCCTATGAAGAAAACAATGATTATCAAGTGCAATCTTTACTGGTACCATAACCGTGGTGCACACTCCTGAAGATAAACTAAAATGTGAACAAATAGATTTCCCCACAATTTTTTGCACAAAATCCAATTGTGGTGATGTGCCAGTAGGTATTGGCTGGTCGTAGATGCCGCACATGGATTTTGGGTTCAAGCAAGTCGATTCCCTGCAGGCGTCGGGTTTCTCCGTCCACTGGTCGACAGATGCCCTGGTCATTTGACACAATTGCGCCACATGGCCACCGTCATAAGCCCCAAAGCTTTGGTGGCAGCAGTGCTTGGGGGCGAATGCCAGAAAATGCCTCAAACGAGATGATTTGGTGCTTTTGTGGCACTGCCAGCGAGGATGTGCACCGAACCGCTGCAAAGGCTTGAGCAGTGGCTTCAAAGTCTGTCGTCCGCGGTGCGCCGTGCATTGTTTCCGCATTGAGAGCCTTATTCCCTTGGGACTGACCTCGCTTAGCGGGACAAGACGCGTACAGCTAGCTTCGAAGTAGCGGTCACTCGGCAGCTCTGGAGCCTTATTCTTGGGGCCAAAGAGCCGATGGACGTCACATGATGCACGTGATGCACATGCAGCGCATATCCAGGGAGCACGTGACCCCGATTCTCATAGCCGATTGGACTTGGGCTACAACGGGCGAGGTCGGCTTTTATTACCCGCGTGTGGCGTAGTGTGACGTGGCCGATTGCCCAGACATGCCTCCCCGTGCCGTCACGGGTGACGCATTGCCGCAGCTTCTGCTGTATACCAGTATACCAGTGCCCGCTTTCCTCTTTGGCAGGGAATTTGTGGGAAGGACGCATCTTCCTCTTGACACAGACTGTCGAGAGAGTGCAGTGCATCCGCGTCTGTTCATTTTGCACTTTTCGTGGTTGATGTGCCCAACGCGTGTGTCGCTGAAATCGGTAAAATGCTCTGCACCACTGCAGGTGTGGCGTTCACACGGAGCAAGGCTGTGCACTCGGGTTTCAAATGTCAATCGTATTGATTATTGGTATGCGAAATGGTGTTTTGCAGCTGTCTGAAAAACGTTGCTCGTAAAACGATCATTACAACAGTTTTTTGGAACGGCCTTGTGCCACTTTCCAGGGGAATGCTGCTCCCCAATGTGTGTGTGGAAGGTGGGGAAATATTTCCTCAATCGGTTTTGATTATGAGTTTAACACCCCTTGACTTCACCGTTGTATAATTGATCCAGACTCCAAAGGAACTTTTGGAACGATAAGCTATCGTCAAAAAAACCTCTTTAACGTCTTAACGGCTTTCGAGCTTTTGCGCTGCTGTAAATTTCTTATGCCCACGGAGTAGCTTACTTTAGGGTGTGTGCCCATGCTGTGCAATGGTGGATTGAAGGGAAAAATGGCAAGTGTCCATGTTTTGGTTTCTGCACCCCAAGTTCATCTATTACAGTAATCATGACCATACGCCCACAGCGTATCTGCGTGCTTCACATCACAATTCATCGTGTTTTGTTGCTGCGAAAAAAACGAATTACATAGAACGGCACGTCAACCGTTTCCTTGCTCAGTGAGGTGGCATTTTCAGCTGCAGGTATTCCACATTCCTTTGATAGTGGTGTGTGCGCGTACGATTATCTCTTGATTTCCTGTAAAGCGCTGCTCATTTCATCCTCTGCAGAGAGATGTCCAGCCAAGTTGACCCTTTACCGGGAATTCGGCTAACAACTTTTGCACTTGTGAATAATGTGATGCAAATAGAGTAACATCTTGACACTCGTGATTCAACTCCTTCGGTGTGCAGCATCGCAAGTAAAACACCTTGTAGCGATCTTCGTGTTATAGGGACTTGTGGTTCCACGTGCACACATCACCTTCCTCATACATTAATTACGAGGTCCACATGGCCTGGGGAGGCCCTTTGACCACAAGTTGATTGACAAAGGGCTGTAAATTATACATTATTGTTACAGTATTGGCTCTGCAACAAGCTGAATGGGATCCCTGCCCCCCCATTCTGGAATACAGTGGTAATAGCTAAAAGTAAATTTTCTTATTGATAACGTGAAAAGCATATGCCAACCTCTTCATATAGGGGCATGTATTGGATCATTCAGATTGTGTGGTTAAAATCTGCTTGGGATTCACAGATGTCCTATTCAGCCCGCTATTGACCACAGCAAAAAAACCGCACACATGTATTGTTTCTGTATAAACTGGACGAGTTACAAAGGGGGGATTTTGTTGACTTGATAAAAAACTGATTTAAAAGCCAATTCAACAAGAGACTGGATTTTTATTTAAGAGCCGTTTGAGAAGATGTTTGCATCCAAATGTAGTGGCCCATTGTAACACATGTCAGTGAGGCTCACGCATTGCTTTAAACGAGCTCATTGACATTCAGAGGAGGTTTCTACTTAACATAATTGGCTACGTTGAAGTACAATGGATGTCGTTTGATGAAATTCCCCACGGAGTTAATTGCCACCAGGGTTTTGCTATTTAACCTTCTGTACTCAGTGCTGTAATGGATGCTACGCGAGTGGATGTTATTGGCAAGATTATGCTTTTAAAAACTGGAATATTTTTCCTTGAACCAGTGTAGGCACTCGCTTTTTTAGGCAGTGCACGTGATGTCAATGCAGCACAATGAATGAAATTGTTGGTGAATGGGTCGCTTGCCATTTGTAATGTGGGTATACAATGGCAAACAAATGTAGACGTCTAAATATATCTGTTACATGATTACATCGCAGATAATACTTAGGCATTTTTAAAATGGTTTTGGCTAGTTTAATTATGAGGCTTAACGTGGGATCAACTAAGCACGATTGTCTTTCACAATACCTGTGATTGACAGCGGGTGCAAGCGCGTTGCTTGCCCCTGGGTGCATTTGCTGGGGGAGATGTGGGGTCGGAAGCAGCTTTTCCGACTCCAGTCATGCTCTCCGCTCATGGTCACCACCGGTGTATCGGGTTCACTTTGCCATTTTGCGTCACATCCAGAGTGAGGGAGAAGGAAGAAAGCTTCATGGCCACACCAGAACCCGAAGCGGAGGTATCGAGTGGGACTGCTGCCTGCAAGCAGGTGTGACGAGTAAGCCTTGTGTGAGGCGGCCAGCATAATAGCCACAATTGTGCCGCAGGCGCCGCGGTGGCGAGATGTTGACCACCTCGCCTGTTATGCAGTAGGTCGTGGGTTTGATCCCGACCCCTGACGCCTGTATATTTGGAGTTTGCATGTTCTCCCTGTGGTCGCGTGAAATTTTCTCCGGGTCCTCCGGTTTTTCCCTTCACATTTAGAAACATGCGCGTCAGCAGAGTATTTGGCTGCCATACATTTTCCACGTGATAAGCCACTTTGTTGAGCCATCATTTGTGGCCAGGTCGCTTCTAAAAAAGAGCTATTTGCTCTGCCTGATGAAGACCGATTGTGTTGTGATCGATACATTGTACACGCTTTTATTTAACTCGCTCTGTTGTTGTATCCTCAAATCTTGTAACTCAATTTTAACCCACTTCCCAATGTGGTATCGACTGCAAACTTGGTATACTTTTGTCATACTGATGACTACTTCTATCATAAAACAATCTATTTTTAAACATTATTTTTTATATGTTATGTTTTGGCTTAGGTCTAATTGTCCATGGTCAACTGACGTTGGCTGTAATTGGCCACGGTCCCTTACCTTATGGCAAGCTTCGGGGCCACTTCCTGGAGTCGTGGAGTTCTGCCATTACTAGGACATTTCATAAAAGCGTGTGTAAAAAAAAGTTTTTAAAAATATTACTTATTTTTATTATTAAAAAGAATTTTTTTTATCCGATTTTATTTTCTATTTATGTGACTTTACCATAAGAACCAAGAATAAGAGCTATACAGCTCAGTGGGCCTTCTTACCTGGTAAAATAAAAAAAAGTTTAAATGATCATTAATCGAATATAGGAAATAAACGTGAAAAGCTTTATTTGTTACAAGACAATGAGAAGTTCACCTTTTTCACCCTAAAAACATAGTTTATAATATTTAAACACTCAATTTTAATAAAAGTTTAGAACATATTAAAACATTTATATTAATAGAAACATTGATAAATTAGGAATAAAAAGAATAAAAAAAGTGCATCAAATGAGCATAAAATAAGAATTACGTTATTGATCTTGTTTAACTTTTAAGTTAAGATCGGCCAGTTACTCTCAAAACGCGCATAACAGGGCAGGTCGCTGATTGGCTGAGGTCTGCTTCCGAGTCCGCTTAGGAGCGCTCCGATTGACCGAAATTGGCGGGAACCGCCTGATATTGTAAACATCGTTAATTGAAAAATGTATCGTTAGTAGAAACAATGGGGCACCCTATGGGAAGTGGATCGCGAATTGGAATATCGTTAGTCGATGGCATTGTAAAACCGAGGGATCCACTTTAGTGTTTGAATCTGTGACAGATGGCGTAAAGGAGGCACGCGGATTACTGACTGCTTATCTATATTTTATCACAGCTTGGAGCCTGGGATTCAAACCCAGGATATCGATGGTGCTGGCTCGGATGGGTTAAGTTAGGTGACTCATGCTCCTGAAGCCACCAGTCCACTGTGCCCATTACCTTCGACAGTAGAACAACACATTGTGACACAAAGCTATCTTGAAACTAGATACCACCCCTGACTTCTCCTTTGTGTCTTGTGAACACCTCTGAGCAGCATTAATACTGTAGCTGAGCATGGCACGCTTGTGTTCACATGTTACTTAATGGTGAGGATATATTTGTTATTGAAAAACTTTCATTGACGATGTTAACAAAGTTCTTCATAATTGTGTTACTTTAAATATAGGTACATGTCTATGCAGGCTGCTTTTGGAACACTTTATCACTGCAGCGCTACGTTAAGCAGATATTCAGCTCAGGCCGTGTGACTGCTTTTGCCCTCCAAACGTTTTGCCGTGTATTTTTTGCATGTGCCTTTTTACAAGTGGTATATATTCGCTTATCTGCCCTTGATGGCTGGGCATCAAGGGCACTGAGCTTGCCTGACTTTTAACGCCTGGAGATGTCACTTCTTGGTTCAGGTCGTGAATTATGGAGCTTCGGTAACGTGGGGTTTAATGTTACAGTACGAGAACATTTTTATTGCTGGGGGCAATAAAAAGTGTGCGGTGCACTCAGGCCGAGGGTTGTGTCCCTTTGGAGTATGTGAGCATCATCGCTTGCGTCCCCACGAATCTTAACAACTTGGAAACAATAATGCCGTCAATTCTGGTGGAGCAAACTGGCCCCATCGAGAAGAGCCTGCAGACCATGATGTTACCCAAAAAGAACGTTTAGTATTTGCATACAGATTTCCACTTGAAGCCACTGTTTACTGGGCGAGGCATGTTAAGGTCAGCCGGTGTCTTAATCCACATCATATATGAGGTTATCAAGCAGGGTTTAGCACATGTGGATGGGCTTCTCTCCGAGGAATCGCCACGTTGCTGAGAATGAGTGGCATCAGATGTTTAGTTCAGCCTGCTTGAATTCCTTCTTAAGAGTTTTTAAGCACGTTCTTTTAGAGGACACTGATGAAAAACGTTGTTAGGATTAGTCATAATTGGAATAAATATTGATACTGGAGGAATCCGATGAGCTATAAAGCTCGTTTTCACACATGTTCAGTGGGGGTATATACGGACGTTACAACAACAAACACTACAAAAACGCAAGTGCAACGTCGAAGAAAGTTAAACAAATCGGCCAAACACATACAAATCAAACAACCATTCCCATGCTCCCAAACATTTTTTTCAAAGTTAGGTTTTTGAAAATTTGTTTTGGGTTTCCACTGTGTGAAATGGTCACGTGTGGGGTGTTGGACACGGTAGAATCTCGCCAGACAGAGGTCTGCGATCGCAGTCTTGTAATAGACATGTGCTTCCCAGTGGCTTTGTCAGGTCTTGCTGTTGCTTCGTAACATAACGCCTGTTTGTCATTAATTCGGCATGTGCGAATTTTGAGGGTATTGTATAAAAGACTCATATAATCTTGATTTTGAAGCTTTCGTGACTGCAGGAATCCATACGCTGGTTCTTTCGGTAAAGTCACGTAGGTATAAAATAAATTAAATCACACCCATTTCAAACCTTTTAAAACAGTCTGCCTCAGCAGCAGACCATGCTTTCCCACCTGATGACGGACGCTTGTGTTGCACCTGAGACGTCGTGATTTCTTTTATTTTATACCTACGTGACTTTATCAAAAGAACCAAAGAGTATAGACTCATAGAAGTTGAAAGTTGATAAAATTTTGGGGACGGCGTCTCGCGTTTGATGCATTAGGCCGTAGCACACCGCCGCGCGCTACCCCCCCCCCCCCAATTGGCATTTCTCAAAGCTTGTGCGAGCACGTGGAAAATGATAAGCTTTTAATCTGATGAGCTATTTCGGTGAAAAGGGCTTGCCTGTCGAGGGAGACTCAAAAATGTGACTTGCGATGAATAAAATTTTCTTCACCCCCCCCCCCACTATCACCATTCCGCTATTGGTGGAGGTGTGACGCATATACACCGGAGCGAATACATCGTTTTTCATGTGTTTAGCATCAACTGCACGTTGGCTGCCACGGTGCAGAATATCCCTCGCTAGGTATACCTCTCCATGGCAATTTTTCGAATTAAGCAAACTTCCGACTGCGCCAGCTGCTGCTGCTGCCCACGCCGTCGTCCTAGCAAACCGCCGGCCAGGGTGTGTCCTACAATTGGCTTGAAATGCGTGGGAAAGTGCCCCCCTCTAAGCCCCCTCCTGTCTTGGCCACACCCGACAAGTGTACACATTGAGAACTTGTGGGTTGCCATACGATGCCTTGAATGGAATGCAGCTTAGCTGAGCCTGTGTGTTTGTGCGCGTGCACGTTTGCTTTCACTCATTAATTACACTCGAAGGTTGTATATATATTTAATGCCTGCTTTTCTGCCTGGTATTTGTTTTTGTTGTTATACATTCCTCGTTGGTGAACAAGAAGATCACTTTGCCATTTAAGTAGAGAATGCTGTGTACAATTTGCAGATGGTGTCAGTGGCCCCTTCTGAAGAGCGGAGGTTACAGATGTAAGCAAGTTGAAGACGTTGGCACGTTTATATTTTGGTAATAGTACAGTCAGTGGCCACTTGTTTAGTCCGGTAAAACACGCTGCACCAGTTGGTTGGCGAGTGAGGGTGGGCGGTGGTGGGGATATACGATTGTCGGGTTGCTGTGTTGTGGTCCGTCATCACCTTTGTTTACTGTTACTCTGCAGCTGTTGCAAATGCGGCTTTGAAACGTGAGCACAGTGTATTAGGGCTGCTCGTAAATGGCTTTTAGGGGAGAGAACAAAAACACGTTTGATAGTTGCAAAGTGGGGCACTTCCTTGGACACCCATTTTGATGATCCGCGTTGTGCAGACTGGCTGAATGTGAAGAGTTGGCATCACGATTGGTAGAAGCGGTGGGACACAGCGCTTTGCGCACAGCCGCTACAAACCTGGTGGACCCGAGGTAAATTTGTGGCCACAATTAAGATCGGTGGTGAAAGTTATCTGAACCGGTCCTGGGTACCCCCACCATCACGTACTGACTATCGTGGTGAAGTATGGTCAAACAGCCCCCACGAGCGTTACAGCGTGGGAAGGCCTCTGTGCAACAGTGGAATGACGCCGTTCCGCCATGTTCCAGTGGATCTTTCTCTTAAAATAGCCAGCAGCGAGAATTACTTTGTACCTGCACCGGTGAGGGGATATTACTATCATTAAATGTAGTTGCAGTATTTGGGAATAGATATTGTGATAATATTGATAGGTGCCGTAATCAAATATGTAATTTGGATTATGAATGGACATGCAGCGGTTTAGTGTCGTAAATGACCCTGTGTCGATTAGAATCTGCCCTGCAGTAGATAGGAAGTTTTGGTCGTGATGCGTGCACATTTCCCGGGTGGGTTTGTAACTCTCAACAATGGACTTTTTTTTTTCCTCTTCCAGGGTACTGACCGATGTTGTTCACGATATGCCGAGATTGTCCGACATTGTCCGACATTGCCCCGGTTGTCGTTACGAGCTTCTTTGTTACTTTACACTGCGGTCGTGATGCATCATAGCATGTCGTCGTCTCACCCCCCCACGTACCGTTTCGGCCTGTTGAGTTTAAACTACATCCAAGTGTACATCTTGCTCTCTGTGAAACCAGTAGTTTGTGGTGTGCATTGCAAAACGGCTTGTTGGATATTGTCTATTATCTCTTTGAATACAATCTCCAGAAGTCCTATTATTTGTTTCAAATAATAATTCTAATTTATAATGCGCATTCCATCCTAGGATCCTAATGTGCAAAATATGGAAAGTTCCCTGTGCCTACTGCAGCATATGCGATTGCGAACACTGCCCAATAATCTCCTTGGCCAAACAGGGCATGGACAAACCTATCTGGCCAAACAGAAGCTGGTAGATAGTACGTGTGGACCCATCCGACCCATCTTGACCGGGTGGGATTATGCCAAGATTTTTCAAGGATATGTGAGCTTTTTGCAACATCAAGCTGGCACTGGAGTTCTTGTAAATGGGTCCCCCATTTTGTAAGCATAAAGAAGAGCGAGGGCACAATCGTGATCGAGAGGACCCAGAGCTTGTGTTGAGTGACAGGCCAGGTAACTTCCACACAGCAGTCCCAAGCAGGAGCCCAGGGCCACCGAGGCAAAATGTTAACTACCTCACCTGGTATACAGGAAGTTGTGGGTTCGATTCCGACCCCCGACGCCTGCTGTTCTCCCCGTGGTTGCGTGGATTTTCCTCTGGGTCCTCCGGGTTTTCCCTCTGCATTTAGCAACATGCGTTTAGAGTATTTGGCTGCTATAAATTTACACTTGGTAAGCCACTTTCTTGAGCTTTGATTTGTGGCCAGGTCGCTTCTGAAGAGCTATGTAGCAGCTCAGTGGGCCCTACCTTTAATAGTTTATAACAAAATATTTTTGAAGAGCGACGACAGTGAGAGATGTCACTTGACACACGAGAGAGCAACATGAGAGGAACATAGAGACACGAGAGAGGTGCAGAGGAGAGATGCACGGGACGAGAGATGGGGAGTGAGATGGACCTTGGACGACCCCTCTGCCCGATCTCCCCCCCCCTCCCCCACTTGAGACGCTCTGTGTCAGAGTACAGTTTTCTTGAATCCAGTGCAAAAGACATCGTGGTCACTTCCTTGTCAAGGATGTGGAAGCTTCCAATAGGTTTTCTTTATTCACATTTGCTGCTCTAGAAGAAGATGTCTTTGTTCTGAAGCTTATCATTAACATCAACTCTTCTGACCCATCCGACAGATGCAGCACACTTAAGGCTTGAAAGCCTCTTGATGGAGGGTTTCCTTGTCTCTCCAACACACTGGCATGCCAACAGACATTCTTAATTGATAGGCTTGTGGCATTTTTAGGTGTGAGCGATGATGCATTAGCATTTAACACCAGCCATGATGTTCTGTGTGCCCGTAAAGTGGCCAAGTCTGGTTGTGACTGCCAGATGTGGCTTTCGTGCTTTGTAACCTTTGCTACCGAGTTCAAGGAATAGGTCGTGCCGTGTGTTCACGCCCAATGTGCTAGACCAGTTCACTCTCTCTGGCCATTGTTTTTTGAAGTTATGCCAAAAATAGGCGTGCGTGGGCATTCGTTAAAATATGTAGACAATCGGAATACAGTGATCCCTCGTTTATCGCGGTTAATGGGGACCGGAACCCCTCGCGATAGGTGAAAATCCGCGAAGTAGGATTGGCCCCCTAGGAATTTCCGTATATGTGTGTGTGGGTACCAGAATGTTTAAAATATGTACAGTGATACCTCGGTTCACGAACTTAATTCGTGAACTGACTCTGGTCGTGAACCGAATTGGTCGTGAACCGAGGCACATTTTCCCATAGGGTTCAATGTAAATCCGGTTAATCCGTTCTGACCTTTTTTTTGGTTTTTGAAGCACAAAAATATGAAACAAATGACAATACACATTACTGTAGTACTGTACAGTATAGTAATGTATAAAGAGAGAACACTAACCTTGCTTGAGATGACTTCTGGCATGGAGGAAGGCAGGTGGGAGGCGGGTGGGAGACAGTAAGCACTCAAACGGGTGAACTGTACAATACAGTAAGTACAGTATTGTACAGTACAGTAGTACAGTACTGTATGTGCTAAAAAGCACACCAAAAATCTAAAAGTCACTGAAAGTGTCTTCACAGTACTCACAGTACTTCTTTCTGTGTCTCTGCTTCTCTCCACGATCTTCCTACAGGAAGTCACGACCATGTGACAGCCTGGAATTAGCATTAAAATGGCCGCGGCTCCTGTTCGTGAACCGAAGCGGAGTTCGTGAACCGGAGCATATTTTTATGAAATTTTCTGTTCGTGAACCGAGTTGTTCGTGAACCGAAGCGTTCGTGAACCGAGGTATCACTGTATATTTATACTTTATATATATATTTTACTTAAATCTATTTAATTATAAAACCTTAATATTATACATTCACTTTCTCTCTCTCTCATACGATACGTATTATGGTGTTCTACACTCACCATTAACAGTAGTATCTTGAGACTTGACTCCAGTATTGACGACGACGATGACAATGACGACGATGACAGACCTGTGCAGTTCGATGAATGTGATGATGAATTATGATGATGATGGTGTTACTGCACAGGTATAATGAGGCCTTTAAATCAGTTCGAAAAATCTGCGATGCACTGAGGCCGCGAAACTTGAACCGCGAAGTGGCGAGGGATTACTGTACTATTTTCTAGCATTATCTCCTGGGAAATATTGTCCTGCCCATGTCATATTTTGACCCCAATCCAGACAATTTTGGTTTTTGCATCAAACGTTCCGAAATGAACTTTAACCCCCGTTAGTTAATGTAGACGTGAAATCACCTGTTGGAGGGCTGGCTCTTTCTTGCATTTATGAGCTTCCAAAGCAATCGGCTGTGCTATAAGCACAAATGCAAAGTAAAGACTTGTTGTCACTAAAAAGACACTGATATATGTTTGTTTCCCGTAGGGTAGACATTGGCTCTGAGGTATTATCAAAGGCCCTGCTTGATGGGACATTTTATTACTGGATGTCCTTTGCTCCAATATTTATTCAGAGACTGCTGCAACAAGTTGTCTGTCTCTTGTCATGGTAGATCTGGTGGTTTATTGCTGTTGATTTGTAGTGGGTTTAGTGTAACATTGAGGCCCCGATTTGAATAGGATCCCCACACGTATCCTCGTGTGATTTCAGGCAAGTATATTTCATGCCTGGTTTGTGAATTTAAAACGATAATTTCAAAGACCGCCTCTTCAATATTAAATTCCAGGTCAATAAACAGAAGAGCCAGTGTTAAAAATACATCCTCGCTTGGGTTTTTTTAATGAAATACCGAAATGTTCTTGTTGATAGGTACAACACATTCAATAAATATGAGAATAGGTTTTCCCCTTTTTTCTGGCAACAAAGACAATGCATATATTATTAGAGTACGTTTTTTGTTTGCATTCTGACAAGTATTGTGGTTAATGCAGACATGATTCCTTGTAAAAGGTTTCAGTTTGGTGTTTTAACATCTTAACACCTGTTTTCTTGCCGGAAAGAAGGGGAAAACCTATTATCATATTTTGGTACTGACAAAGGAGGTCCCATGATGTAGATTCAATAAATACTTGGATTTTACAAGGTCAAAGGAAATTCAGATTACATTTTCATATCCTGGTGTAGCATAGTGTAGTAAATGCTATGAGAGTTGTGCAGTTGCTACACAAAGTCTTGTCGTCTTTGAAACAGTCTGCCTGTGTCACGTCCAGAAATCCAGTCTCCTGAATAAATACATCTTACCAAGGAGCGGTCTGTTTGCAGAGCATTGCGGACCGCTTGGGTCACCCCTTTGCTTGAATGGGCACGTGGACAAGGATATCCGGCGAAGTGGTAACAAGCGATTTGAGCCCTCCATGTACTTAAAATTTGCAAAGAACACTTTGCACCTTAAATCTGTACCGATTGTTCATTGCTTTCGAAGTTCAGTTTTTGCTGAATCGTGTTGGCAAGGAGGAACCTGCTGTATTTTCTCCACCAATGGGTGTGCTTACTTTGAACAATTGTTGTCAAAGAAAAGCAATAAAGCAGATGTTTCGTCTCACAAATGGTGAGCCGAGCACTGCCACAGTCCCTTGGAGACTTGTGGAGTCACAGGTCCCATGCTGCATTGTGGCAGCCCCCCCCCCCCACCTTGACAGCTGCTGTCCCCGTGTCACTAACGTGATACCATCGGGATGTGCTCACTTCTGTCGTGGTCATGCAAAGCCATTCCTGCACGGGCTCCTTTTATCATTTTCTAATTTCTCATTGCCTCGTGTAAGATGGAGCATAACAACAGACAGAGGCAATTGAGATGGTCAGGTAATCTGAATCGTATGGACGAGAATCGCGTTGCAAGGCAGGCAATGAGTGGAAATGTACTGAAAGGAACACTGCAGAGAGGGAGACGCCAAGAAAGATTTTCGGAGGCACGATAAACGACGATTTAGAAGTCATTGGAATATTGTGGGGAGATGTGGCTCCGCTAGCCTGAAGACCGCAAGTTGTGGCCAAAGCCGTGTCGCGGAACTGCCTGCATTGCAGGTATAAAAGGGGCCTTGCGCCGAAGGTAATTTTGACCAGGCACTGACCTCAAGGGGCCAGTCCACACAACTGCTTCCGTGATGGATTTGTTTTGGAAGGGCGGCGCTCAGAGTTTGTGTGTGGAAAGGCTGTGGTATGTTTATTAAGTTCTGTTTTCCAAAACTGCAGGCTGCCCTCGTCCACTTAATTGTTTCATTTGATCCAATTCTCTCAACAACTGCTCTTGGTTATACCTTGTGTTCCTGAAGATCAGTGGGAACAGAATATGGACCATATCGAGGCCAAGAAACCACATGAGCAAAATTGGTTTAGGAAAGGTTTCTTTAGGGTGCCTCGGGGTGTAGTTCTTCCCCACATCAAGTAACATGAGTAAAGTGCATGTTATTAGGTGATACGCCTTAATCAGAGTTAATCACAGCAGCCATTTCCCAAAATAATGTGATTCATTAACAAAGTCAAACAAATGGAGAAATATCACCATGTGAAGAGTTTTTTACGGGTGGACTATATCATGCGAAGGAAATTAACTGCAGGAATGTTAGTATAACTTTATAAGTGATACTAAAGTGGGGCGCGAGAAGTACGAGCAAAGCAAAAGTGGTGTGCAACCACGCTTGTAACGACTCTTTGAGTAATCAACTTAATCTCCATGGAACTGCCGGTGACTGATAACTGCCCCGCCTGTTGCGTCTCGGGTTTGGGTGAACGACCTCGGTCCCTCGGGCGGCATGCAGACCCCAAAGACATTCAAGTTGTCCACCCCTCTTCCTAGTCCCTTGCTAGCTCCCGCCAAGATCATTTGGCTGCTAGAAATTACCACGTGATTAACCACTTGAGCTACCAGTGGTGGCCAGGCTGCTTCTGAAAAATAACTAATAGCTCAGTGGGCTTTACCTGGTAAAATAAAAATAGCTTGGGTCAAGTTTATTAATGTATTTTAGTGATTCGCTTACCTTTCCTAGACTTAGCACTCCTATCGGTTTATTTTTGTATTTGCTGTAACTTTCTGGCAAGTCCCCCCCCCCTTACTGGTCATATTTTTAAAAAAGAGCTTAATAGCTCATCGGATTTCTCCAGTCTGAATAAAGATTCTGAGTTCTAAAAGTTCCAGAAACAACATTTGTGTTCGAACCAATGCCCTCATATTCTGTAGTGCACACTGACGGCGGGGCGATGGTTGAAATAAATTTAATCGAGCCTGGTCGTGTCTTTTAAAAGTCAATGCCAACTCCGGGTGTTACAGCTCTCTCTCCTCTACCTCGCGTGGGGAGAAGCCAACAAGGGCTGATGGGAATTCTCCGGGTCCTCCGGTTTCTCTCTCCCCATTTAAAAACTTGCGTTTAGAGCATTTGGCTACAATACATTTCCACGTGATAAGGCACTTCGTGCAGGGAGGGGGGGGTATGATGTGCCTTGTGGTTGCCGGGCTCCGCTGCCTGTGTGGAGACTTACGGTTTATTTTAACAATGGCACAGAGTAACATTCTGGGGCATAAGCGTGGCGTTTGTTGCAACGGTACAGACTTCACAGCCCGGTCCCAGATACACACGGTTTCACAGACTGATGCGCAAAATCGGGGAATGGTTTAAAAAAATTATGTTTTAGAAACATGTAGCCCCATTAAAAAAACTGTTGTGTACTATTGTTATCCACATGGGAATATGGCATTCTGAACGTTCGGCTCGGCTCATTGTGCCCATTAAGCATATTCAATATTGGTTCAAGCAAATATTATGCCTTGCACGGAGTGGGCAATTGGAAGCAAAGAGGGTTTCCTTCTTAATTGGACTTTGAGGCAGCTTGTTTGTAAGTGGCCCCGAATCAGCGGTGGACAGGTGGAAACGTTATACATGACTATTCCAGGGGCCTGCACTCTATAGGACTGTCGCTGAACAAGCTGTAGCCTCGCGAACCACGAAAGCCCCGGGCCCTTTGATGAGTCATGCGTCACGGCAGAAGGTGACACGAGGCAGCAAGAGGGCCACTAAATGCTTCTGTATGTGTGCAGTTATCCCCTCCCCCCGCCACCAGCCCCTGTCTAAGTAGGAAGGTTAAAAATAGGGCTCCCCACTGCACGTTGCTTTGGCTTAGCTTTTTCACGTGGAGGCGCTATTTTTAGGGTGTGTGAGCGCTGCTGTTTTTCCCGCTGCTGTTTTTCCCCCGGTGGCGGCGGTGTGGTGGCATTGCCTCGTGTCTGGGCTGGGGGGGAGGGAGTTCCGCACGCCACCCGTCCTTGCTTCGTGTTGCGCTGCACGCTTTAGCACGGCGGTTTTGCAGCAAACTCTTTACAATACTCATGTCGTGTGGAATTCTGTGTGCTCTGATATCGCTCGCCACTGTTAACCTTGGCCTGGGAATCAAACTCTTAATGGCCCGAGTTTGTGCCAAACACTACCACCGCTAATCTGTGTGAGGAATGGAGTCGACATGGTTTTGGCCTGCCTGAAGATGTGTATGTTGACCTTCGTATACCAAGAGTCTACTTTTAATTGTTCTTTTAGGCTACGTTTTTTAGATGGAGTTCTTTGAGTGAAATGCTCCGGGGAAGGTATGTGTGGGTGATTCCGTGAGTGCAAGCGTTGTTTTCTCTCGCGGAGCACTTTCCCCAACCCTTCTAGATGCGAATTCAAAAGACAATGTATAGTTGTTTTTTATTTCGCGCCCTACACGTGCTTTAAATCGCGTCTCAACACATTTTAAAGGGCACCCCCAGTGGCGGCTGTCCCTGTGCAGCGCATGGTGACTCGGCACCTGGCCCACATGGGCATCAGTCTGCCAGTAGAGGTCAATGATTGCTCTATAATCCCAATTGAATAAATTGCGGTGTAATTTTCGAATTTGGCGAATTTGGACCCTGACGCCCGGCACACGATGGGCCTACTCTTGTGAATGCCATTGGGGGAACTTTAACATCCACTGTGAAGCAGACTGCTTGTTACGTTTATTACATCCCGCGGTAATAATCGAGGGGCGTCCACCAGATTTGAACCAGGAACCTCTGCAACAGTCGGCAAATGCCCTACCGCAGCAAGCAAAGTCGTGTCACCACTCCCGTGGAAAGTCTCATTGGCAATTGTGGCATGGGTGTTGTTAATCCATCCTGGATTCAAATACATTGAAGGTGATGAACTTTTGATCGACTTAAATACAGACCATATCTAAACATTTAATCGTAAAAACCTAAAGCCTCCTATGGAATGTGAAAGTCTGACCAAGTTAATGTTTTGGCTTCCTGTCTGCGTGTCTCATCCTGGGTCTGGTCCAATTTTTCACGTTTTTCTCCGGACAACAACATTGTTACCCTTTTCTGGCCTCCAACTTTGCTGGTTGGAAAATACTGGTTGATTCGTGCAGATGGACAGATAGCCGCCCTTCTCACTGGCCTGGGGTCGGGTGTGTGAAGCTCTCTTGTCTTTTAGTGTGGTGTGGTGGCCGCCTAGGCAGGTGTACACAGTGCTGTGTTTACCCAGCTGGGAAAATATTTCTCCACTTCTCTTCCCATGTTCTTTTCCCCAGCAATAAATCCTGTGTCGTCTTTAGCCCTAAATTCCCATCTTGGAAGGGAGTAATTAGATATACGGGCAGACCTCAACCCGTCGATTTGTTCGTATCTCGGAACTCTATTTAATCGTGCATACGGTCATTGTCACAAAATGTGTTGTGGTTCAACATCAAAGGGAAACATTGTTAAACTCATACATAGGAAGAAAGTGTACATTTTCATATCCTGTAATACATATTGTGTAGCAAATGAAACAAAGTAACATCAAAAGAAAATACATTTAATTTTCACTTGCCTTTAGTTGAACAGTTCACTGCCGTTGTGCATCACGCAGGATTCTGGTGGAGGATCGCTCCGCCGAACAAAATTGTTTCGCGGTTTTCGGTTCGTAAGTACGAGCGAACGTTCGCAAGTCGGATGGTTACAAATAATATCTTATGGGCGGTTCGTTCGTAAGTGCGCAATGATCGGCAGTTGGACGTTCGTATTTCGGGGACTGTTGACGAATTACATTTTCATGGCCACCGTAAAAAAAAACATTGTTGCGTTAACAATTATTTTCTAGCCAAGTGAGAGGGTGTTGAGATCCATATCAACTTTTTCCAGGGAGGTTTAGATTATCACTTGTGCGGTATTCTGCTCTTTGTGATTAGTTGTCCGTGCTCCACACGTCCGATCAGCACGGTTGGCTACGTATGCTGCAAACTAAGTTCAATATACATACAACAGGGATGTCTGTGTATCATTAGAAGCGGATCCTACGGTGATCGGCTCTGCTTTTTCTATGTTTGCTTGTCAGCATCAAGATGTGTTGAAATAAAGGGAAGTTTGAGTCATTGTTGTAACTGCCTACAGATGTCCCCAAGCACACAGCTTGCGTAATGCCAAGTCTGCATTCAGCTTTAGGGTCAACTTGTGGTGAAACACGTGGCTGTTTACTCCCTCTCGTGTTTCCATACAGAAAATACACCGACTTAGTAGTTTACAAGAAGCCGACATGGCAGCATTAAAGCATTGTGGAAGCATGAAAATGATTCCCTTAAGCAAAGTACATTGGACAGCTTCAACTCGGAACGTCGTGTTGCTGTTATAAAAGTCTACTCTTTGGTTCTTTCGGTAAAGTCACGTAGGTAGAAAAAATAATAATAAAAAATTCACGACGTTTTGATCGCCACACAAGCAATCGTCATCAGGTGGGAGAGAGAAACAGACTGCTGAAACAAGTCCTTCTATATAGAGCCGGAGGGAGGGGGGGTTGCCACATCGGGCAAGAGGGTGGGGGCTAGAGATTGTGCCTAAACGAGTGGGAAATCCAAAGATGGGAACCGAGATGGGGGGGAAGGGGGGGGTTGATGCACCTCCACGAAGAGCTGAGGTGGCAATTGTATTGTGAGAGATTAGCATGGCGATGTGTAGTGACAGTATGTCCACCACTAGGGGGATAGAGCGCTGAACAGGGTGAAGCAAAGGCAGCGCTGAACAGGGCGAAGGAAAGGCAGCGCTGAACAGGGTGAAGGAGAGGAGCGCTGAACAGGGTGATGGAAAGGCGCAGAGATGATCGAGGGTCGAGTGCAACGACGGTTTATCAGCCACTAGGGGGATAGAGCACGCAACATGAGACACACAGAGAGAGAGACACACACAGTGACACAGAGAGACATACACACAAAGAGACATAGGGAGACATACAGGTAGATGCACACAGAGACACACACAAACCGAGAGACACACATAGAGACACACAACAACATCACAGCCAGTTATAGTCTGGTATAAAACCGCCACATCGAGGGAAAGGGGGCAACGTTGGCTTTGTTAGTGACAAATTTATCCTGTTAAAGTAAAGACATTTAAATTGGTAATGTAACTCAGAGTCGGAAATAACTGCTGACAATGGCAGGTAGGATGGAAACATCGAACAACCAGTTAGGGCTTTATCTGGTTAATAACGTCCTTCCAATGATTTCTGCGTGGGGAGCGTGCTGCGTGGGGCTAGTGCTGCGTGGGGCTAGTGCTGCGTGGGGCTAGTGCTGCGTCGGGGAGTGTGCTGCGTGGGGCTAGTGCTGCGTGGGGCTAGTGCTGCGTGGGGCTAGTGCTGCGTGGGGGAGCGTGCTGCGTGGGGAGCGTGCTGCGTGGGGCTAGTGCTGCGTGGGGCTAGTGCTGCGTGGGGCTAGTGCTGCGTGGGGCTAGTGCTGGGTGGGGGAGCGTGCTGCGTGGGGGAGCGTGCTGCGTGGGGGAGCGTGCTGCGTGCGGGAGCGTGCTGCGTGGGGCTAGTGCTGCGTGGGGCTAGTGCTGCGTGGGGCTAGTGCTGCGTGGGGCTAGTGCTGCATGGGGCTAGTGCTGCGTGGGCCGCGGTGCTTTGCGTGGCGCTGCGGGTGTCTCTAAAGGCGATGCCGAGTGCGGCAAGCGACGTTTTCCTTGACGGCGCAAACCCCCGCAGGTCGCTGCCACGAGGACCCTCCCCGCAGACGAGAGACGACCGCATTTACAGCACATCTGTAGCACAGTACGCAGTGAGTACCGCCTGCACACACACAGTCAAGCTGTTGCACTGTATTCTGTGAATGCACTCCCTACACACAGCCAAGCTCTTGCACGGTGCACAGTGAATGCATTGGATACACAGCCAAGCTGTTGCACGGCATTCAGTAAGAGTACCCTCTTTACGCATGCATTCAAGCTATTCAGTACATGGCGAGTACCCCTTGTAAACACAGTCTGTTCCACAGTACTCGGTGAGTGCCTTCTACACCACAAAGGCAAAGATCGCCCATATAGCCTTTAACAGACTGTTGGGGCAAGTGCTGTTAGTGAGCAACTATGAATGCCGGCACGGGGCATGAGCAGGTGGGTGACCAAGATCACGGCTACTCTGTCTCACTCACTTAAATTGTCACAACCTTAACTCATTGACCAGTACACCTTGACCCTCGTTCATTTAATTTGGTATTGTCTTGAAATGTTGATATTTTGTGAATTCACCACTCAAAAAACATCACTGGATTTGGTGCGTTTATATTTAATGACACCTTCAAACTGCCGCTGTGTTCAGTTGATTCAAACGTTGTTACATTGACGAATGTAAAACATGCGAAAAGAACTATGTAATTTATTTTTCTTTTTTAAATTCCCAACAACAACCAAATATACAACGTGTCAGGGACTTGCCACTGCAGATTATCCTCTGACTGGTGCTTGGTCAATCTTTAGTAGGAAGCCGTGGCATTGCAGATGCTTGCAGACGCGATCACCAGTCGGCTAGGCAGCACACAACTTTTAGTGCGAGTGATGGTGTGGCACAAGGTGAGTTCATACGGCCACTAAATTTCTTCACCGAGTATTCATGAGTGGTGCATATATATAATATATTTACACACGTCATATATATTTTCTGAAAACCAGACCAAAGTGTGCTTGTGTTTTGTCAATGGGGGGGTCCACGAACCAGAATAAGGCACCGTTAGAATGTGTTTTTATTCACTGCTAGCAAGCATAATTCAGAAACTCCAGGTTATGGCACCCTTGGGCTTTCCCCTAAATGCACTACACTAAGTATTGAACCAGGGTTAGCTGTAGCTTTAAAATTAAAACCCACCCCGTCACGAGAACAGCTGGCCTGCCAGCTAACAACCGACAGACTGACAGACAATTGAAGGTACTTGTAGTGTAGGTGAGCACTGAGAACTGGGGAACCAAACTTGAAATGCAAAACCACATCTGTGGGTTTTGTTCATTCTTTCTTTCCCGTCATGTTCTCATCGACAACAAAGGAATTCGCATTTGTGTGTGTGTGCGTGTGTCAGTCAACCCATGGCACCTGGGTTTATGTCGTGACCTGCCAGCGAGTGTTCGACACATCACGTGGCCTTAAAGTGCACTTATCCTGGCACTAGTGTCATGGTGACGTCACCGCCACTTAGTGGTGAATGGCGGTTGTTGTAAATGAGGAGCGGTGACGCGGTGGTTAGCCCGCTGCACCACAAACGTCTCCACTTCAAATGGGTACCTGGTGCTGTGTAAACATTGTCACTGGAGAGACGAAGGCGGCCGGGCATGGTGCTGGCTGCCTTCTACACCCTCATGTGCCGTGCTCGCTAACAGTAACTAGCCCCGAAAGTCTGCTATTTGGGGGAGTCTGTCTTTGTATGTTGAATAAACGCATGTGTGTTAATTCAATATTCTAAATAGCTTGGTGGACAGTGTGTTGGCCCCCCACCGCTCTTCCACAATTGATTTCTTGTTGCACCCGCCTTCTAAGACGGCGACTGCGATACCACTTGCCGTGGGTCGTGTGGGGGGCCATGCCACCCACTCGTGTTGCCTTCGACATGCTGTTTTCCCATTGCGGGGAGGCGTGTAAGGGATTGGGCCAAAAACTGGCCCTGCCGCCATATGACTGACTATAGTGGGGTTGGCACAAGCAGCCAGTGCGTTTCATATCTAGCTAAGCAGAACTGGCTAAGTGTTCTGCAGCTGTGACGCACGCTCTCTCCGATGACAGGTGGATATTATTGGTCCCAACGGGCGATACAATTGTCACAGTCTTGCGTGTGTGTGCGGCGTTTTGAAAATGTAGTGTTGGGCTCGTTCGTGCACACGGCCGCAGCTAAATTAATTGATGTGCCTATTAAGCATCGATGTGATAAAAAGGCGTTGAACGGCTTGGCGTCTTTTATTGATGGTTCAATGACTGCACTCAGGGTTGTTTCTGTATTTGAAGGTTGGATGGGACGTGAGTGGGAACGATCACATTTTCGTGAATGGCATCCTTTGCTCGCCGACAGGAACTGTGTTGGCTGGAGTGAAAAGTGTTGTCGCCTACTTTAGTATCTGCCAGCGTTGGATGTGGCCCCCCAAGCAAATGGTGTCGATGAAATGAGACCATTCAGGACTGAGGGGGAGGTTGGCGCAGCGGGTTAGACACGAGAGGCGTCCTGTCCCGTGCATGCCTCGCGCGGTCATCGACGTTTGTGCGTGCGTCACTTGATCCCGCGATCGAGAGCGTTTGTAGAGAACGTTGCCCTGGTTCCAGCTGCTGCTGCTACATGGCCATCGGATACCGATGGTACAGTTTGTACATATGGTCGGTCCTTGGACCTACCTCCTGCAAAAGGTGCCGTAAGTCGAGGACCGCCTGTACGTTGTTAATTCTGTTACCGCCACTGCCCCCAGTGAGTTTTTTTACAGCCAATCGCCACCCGTTCCAGGACTCTGGGGTTATAATTGAGTGAGCCACTTTGAGTTTGCTTAATTTAAAATCCCAGTTAAAAAAAAACATTTAAGTCACCATCGTAAAAGAAAATGTATCTGATTTGAGAACTTTTCTGGTTTAATGAAGGACTCTCATGTTTTAACCTAGCCCTATGAACGTAACTAGAGATTTTACAGGGTGCCGAATCAAATTGATATATTTTTTGTCGCAGTTTCTCGGTTACTTTTTTAGAGAAGTGAAATGAAAGCTGAACGAAAGTGGGCAAAGTCTGCTGCGAGTTACTGGTTCAGTGTATGTTTCTAATTTGCCATACTCAAAAGCTGCATGTGATTTTTGGCACGTCCACCGACATGTAATTTTATCTTTGTCATCACAATTATTTAGTGAGATGCCACGGTGGCGATATTAACTCCAGTGCCTGGTATACATGAGGTCGTGGGTTCAATCCCAACCCTTCACTCCTGTATTTTTTGAGTTTGCATTTTCTCCCCATTGTTGCACGGACTTTTCTCTGGGTCCTCCGTTTTTTTCCCTCCACGCTTAGAATTGATGTGCATTTAAGAGTTTTTGGCTGCTTTAAATTTCCATGTGATAATCCACTTCGTTGAGCTATCATCTGTGGCCAACTCGCTTGTGAAAAAAGCTATTTGCAACTCATCCATAAGTGTTTTTTTTGGTTAGATTGCGTAAATATATTAATGTGTCTTTAAAAGCCGCTGCCACCCGACAGCCAAACTCGTAAGGGTTGTCACGTAAACAGAACATGCCAATTCGTTACTAGTACACAACATTTACAAACTGGGTACGACTTTCGCCAATAATTACAACTAGCTTCATCAGGCGACAGCCAGATTTGTGAAGTCTTACTGTTTCGTTCCTTATATAGAGGCGTAGATGTGTTGACCACCTTTCTGCGCTATTGCACAATGTGGGGGAGGGGGGGATTACCGAGGCAATGTACATTATGCATGTGCATTATGCGAGTTCTTTGAACTTATCCTTCCTGTCTATTGTGTTTATTAAAATAGCCCTGCCAACGGTAATCCCTATTGAAGTACGCTGCCCTTTGTAGGCATGCATTTAAATAATGTATTATTTGATGATTCGCTTCTACGCAGCACTAAGGCGGTAGCTATCCGAACGGTTAAAGTTATTTTGATTACTTTCAATTTCGATAGCTTCTCTAATTAGGCTTGGCCAGTAGTAGCTAGTTTTGCACAGAACTTCAACATTATCAGAATCAATTGAGTATCTATGTTGGCACGCGTGTTCTGCTACTGCTGACAGTTGCATTTGGGAGAATTTAATATTTCTCTGATGTTCTTTTTGTCTTGTGCTGATGATTCGCCCTGTTTGCCCAACAAAACATTTAGCACAATCCTGTACACCTTCTGTTGATAGCTTCGGTAATATATCTTTTGTACCAGATATTAAACCTCTACTATGGATGATATTGGTTGCGAAAGCCTACGTGTTAAACTGATTTGCAACTCAATTGGGCTTACCTGTTAAAATAAAATGTTTTTAAATAAATTGCATTCTCTGCTGTTATTGCATAAAGAGGGCCTTAATGGGCACACAATCCCCTCAATATGTGACCAAGCTTGATGAGAAAGCAATTCGGTGTGTCCAGTCTATGGAAACTGGCGCTTGGTTGCAGGCTTGCATGGTGGATGAGCCGCACTCGGTTTCATGGTCTGCCTCTCCAAGCTTTGCTTGTGTCACCCACCGTATAAGTCTGAGCTATCGACAGTGAAATACACGTTTGCTCAGGCCTCGGCAGGGGTGTTTGCTAACACGCGTGTAGGCATGTGGTGCACAGCTTTGCGGAGGCGCAATGTGATTATGATTCCACACCGTAAAAATGAAAAAAAGTTTATCGCGTGAAATACTGTCGCATGGAAAACTAAACGTTCATTTGCTTCTTTTGCCGGAGAGTTTTCGCGTCCATGGTGTTCCCTAATGGCAGACTTGGAGGAGAGAGGCCTGCTATTAAAATAGTTGATGTAAAAAGTACAATAGGTGAGCATCGAAGCGCAAAATACTAACACACGACAGTTGTTTCACCAGATTGAGTGTGCAAGGTGTATGTGCTTAATGTATTAAATCCTGTGCTTAAAAATGTATTAATATCGTTTTGCACCTTCAGTTATGTTTATCCCCTTTTAAAACCATGTACAAGTTCTCAGATGTAGCCCATCGGGCAAACATTACACAGTCTGGTTTCTACAGCTTTAATATAAAAAAACTAATTAAAAATCGTTGAGTTATAAAGTACCACTGAGATGTGTCTCATTTACCTGGTTGTCTTAACCCTTTTTGAGCAATAAATTATTGCAGCAGAGAGTTTGATTCTCTTGGATTAGGGCTGGGACACCGTCATTTACAACTTGGTGCTAATTTAATATTTACGCACAATTCAGGTTGTGTGTGTGTGGCGTTCATGACCTCAATTTCAAGGCTCAGCTCACCCCACGGGTTCCATTGCTATTGACACTCCCAGCACAAGATGTGCTAAAAGTTGTCCCAGTTTAAGACTGCACGTCATATGCACATGCGTGCTGTTATTAGTTAACTGTACTTTAAAAAAACCCACTGACAAGCCAGTCTCCTAAAGGGAGACGCAGCTCACAAAACAAATTGGGTGACATTTAATTTTGTTACCAAAACAACATTGATCCGCAGCGGTATGGCATTCCCTGTGAATCTGCTCCTTTAAGTAATAGTTCAACTACTGCACTTGCACCTCTCTCAAGGCCCCCCCATGCTTTTGACCTCCCAGTGCGAGTGCCACATCTAATTTTCTTAGAGTGTGCGCCCCGCTGCGGGGGTCGCGACACAGCTGGCTCCTGCCATGCGTCGCTATGGCGGTCGTGTTGCGTTATGCCAAACGGCCATTACATTCTTATGTTTATTGCTTTCACGAAGTTGCATGTGTTGTCGGGGAACAATCCAAAAATAATATTTCCTGTAATGTTGTACTCTTGTTTATGTTCATCATTTTGTCATTGTAATGTTGAAGTTTTTTCTAACGATTTTAACAGTATAGTTATTGTTCTCAGTGATACTGTCAACCAACTGCCGTGTCATAGGCACTGACTGCGTTCGCGCGGGCTCTGCATGTCGGACACGGCCGCATCGGCATCTGGCTGCAGTACCGGATACCGATGCCTCCAAATAAGGCGACTGACATTTGGTTTAAGGGTGTATTTACTTCTCAAGCTATTCCATTGTTAATCAAATTTCCACTTACATTTTTGGGATATTTTTGGTTTGTTTTTCACATGATGCCTTCAATTATAGACTCTTAATATTAAATTCATGTAAATATATTTACTCCCCCAGAGCCATATATATTTTTAATCAATGGATGCAGATTTGCTGTGGGCTAGCAAAGGCAGTGTGCAACTACACGGCTAAATCCTTGTGCCAATAGCGCTGCACCTGGGTGTCATATGGTTTGAGTTAGTAGCTTGCAGATTTTGACGGTGCCGGGGGCCTCGTAGGGGGGGGCGGTGATCTTGCTGTGAGCTCTGCTGTCTCTGCACGCCAAATTCCACTCCCACCAGTGCAAGGAAAGACCGGCATTCACAACTTTGGCTTCCTGTTTTGAGAGCTTTCTCTTCTATTTTGTATTTTATTTTATGTTACCAGGTAAGGCCCCACTGAGCTACGTAGCTCTTTTTCAGAAATAACTTGGTCACAAATGATAGCTCAACGAAGTGGTTTATTACGTGAAAATTTATACCAGCCAAAATTCTCTAAACACATGTTTCTAAATGTGGAGAGAAAAGCCGGAGGACCCGGAGAAAAATCCATGACCGTGGGGAGAACATGCAAACTCGAAATATAAAGCAGGCGTCAGGTTTGGGATCGAACCTATGCCCTTCTGTATACCAGGCACATCTCCACTCTGAACTACCTTCTCGTTTGCCTTGGTGCGTCCGTGTTCTCGGCACCTTCCATCTCATGTGGTGTTCCTCTCTTCTTATGACGTGTTTTCTCGTTTCCAACTGCAATCCAGCGTTCAAACGATTACACTAATAGGTGTTTCCGCTTCATCCACATCTTGAACATCTGTCGTGTAGCATCTGTGTAGAAGCGAAGGTCATGGACTAGTAATTCAGAATCTTTATCTTGGAGAAATCCGGTCAGCTATGAAGTCTACATATATACTGTAGGGAAAGCCACTTCGGCACGTGGCTTTTGAAGCAGCCTTTGCTCTCGCGTTATGGTGAAGTATGGCAGACGCACGTGGGAGATCTGGTAGTACTGACTCCGCATGGCCAATGGTTCCACACAAAGTGTTGCACCACAGCTGCATTTCCTGGCACCATTTCTCAAAGAGCTAAAAGGGGTTTGTGAAGCTGTATTAGTATAATTTGTGTGAAAAGGAGAGTTTAAAATTTACACGGCTGTGGTTGTTGCAGAGGAACTGCTCCTTATTCATGACGATGTGTGGAAACCCCTGAAATAAATTCGAAGATATGAATCTTTCCCCTTCATGTCTGGGAGCAAAACGTTAAAACTCTTCTTCTCTCTGACTCTTCAATGATTTGTGGACAGTAGGATACAGTATACCTCGACTTGACAGGCTACTCTTGCAGGTAACAGGTTGATTTTGTCTGACGTTAAAGCGTGCTGAATGTCATCGACCGTTTCGCCACGGCGGGCAACCGCCATATCCGGCTGCTCTGCACTATTAGCACAGTTGGCTAAGTACGGTGCAAAATAATTTGTACGTTCTTTTGCAGCCCAGACGTACTGGCGGTGGATGCGTTCACAATGTAGTGGGCCAAAGGCAATCCGTATGCCTTTCCTACTTGGGTGGTGCCCCCTTATCTCCAGGGTCATAGCCAAGATCAAGATGGACCGACCTTCAGTAATACTGATCGCCCCCTTCACTAGCCTCGGAGACATTGGTTCTCCAACGTGTAGGACTTGCTATGCCAGCCAGCTTGGATGCTGTCAACCTCCTGGGAGAACAATTTGCAACAGCAGGGCATCTTATGTCCCGATGTCAAACATTTTATGTGGATTGCATGGATGTCGAGGGTGAGACTCTCACCGTCAAGGGTTCTTCTTACGTTTAGACACCACCGGAAGTCTAGGAGGTATTCCACGGGGCAAGGTGTGTACTCGTCGCATTGGAACGTTCTCACCCATTGGTGCTTCCGAGCAGGCATGGACTTCCTGTCTTGTGACCTGTGGGAGCCACGGTGGTGAAATGTTAACAGCCTTGCCTGGTATACAGGAGGTCTTGGTTCGATTCCCGACCCTGACGCTTGTATATTTTGAGTTTGGATGTCTCTCCCCGTGGTCGTGTTTTATTTTTCTCCGGGTCCTCCGGTTTTACCCTCCACATTTAGAATCAACATCACGCGTTTAGAGTATTTGGCCGCTAACGTGGCATCTACGTTCCACTTGGAGCTGCACATACCAACTTGGTGCTCCGTGCCCTCTGCAACGTTTGCATCGGTGTGACTGCTATTTTAAAGGCGATTACGCGGTCTTATTTTTTGCTATTTCTGCGCTTTGTTCTAAACGTTTGCATGGCGTTCTCGTAATAGCAATCGCTGTAAGGTTTATTTGTGAGCTTGTGAGTATCCCGATGAAGAGCTATTTTAGTGCGGCGTTACGCTGCGAAGGGGGGGGGGGTAGGTTCCCTCTCCTTGACGCGTGTTCTCTGTGCGCTCGTGCTTCGGCTCTGCAGCTGGAACGCAAGCAACGTCCAGTGGCAATTGCTCTTAAAACATGCACGTGGTGGCATTGTTACCTTACAAGTGGAAACGTATGAATTTAGCAGTTGGGTGCTTAAAAAGTGAAGAACCAATGCAGAGCTTTTAAGCTTTCACCCAAACTGTGAGCCCTGCAGGAGGATGGGTGGGGGAAATGCACCGCCTTTAAAGCCGGCGCCGGGTTCTGCTGCCGGTGCCGGTTTACGCTGCGGTGCTACAGCAACGTCCCTTGGCTTTGACCGGAGTCCAACGCCTGTGCCACTGGAGGGGACTCCCTTGAAGCCAAGCAACATCCATAAATCCCCACACCCCTCCCTGCCCCCCAGTGCTTTTACAGGTGAGGGACAGCCTCGATATTGATGTGATTCCCCCCCAAATGGAGCTCGTACATTTTGACCCAGTGGGGTTTGACCCTCGGCCAATTTAGATGAGATCCTGACAATTCGACTCGCCCAGCAGCGTGGCAAGATTCCCAGTAATCCACCGTGATATGGGGGGGAGAGATCATTTTGCTGATTCCGGATTCTGCGCCGCACCGCAGAGGTTAGTCCTGGAATATGGGGGAGAAACAAACAAAGTGCTGGTGCGGTGTATGCTACGGGAGATTATAGGAGCAATTGGCCACTCCTGGAAGAAAATCGGCGATTTTTTTATGGATTTCAGAATCAGCGGTTCGGTGGATTTTGGCAGAAGTCGCAAACTGTGTGTTATCCATGATGTAAAGGAGATTGCGGATTATTGGAGCGATCTGCCTGCAGTTTCCGTATACCATCCATTTGTTTTATATGCAGTTGTCAGTGATAGTCTCATTCTTGTAGTTTACAACATGCATTTTATTAAGTTAATATCTCTTCAGCCATTTACTCTGGCATCATCCACTCATGATGCAACATCACCGTTATCCACGCTTTAATAACATGATGAAAGAGTGCTTTGGGGACTGATGTTTAGTGAAATTTGTTGTTTCTATGGTAACGGTCGTACGAGTAAAATATGCCCTGCATGCGGCAGGTGGGTGCTACATGCATGCATGTTGAACTTCTTTCGCACCGTACGTCGCCAACCGTACTAATTGGAGGTGGGAAGCCAAGATGTGGCCAGTGGAAGAGGGTAAACAAGGATGAGCATTGCTCTCATGGGGTTGTATGACCATTGGTTTTGCATGATGCGAGTTTTAATGACCCAGCAGTCATGCAAGAAGAGTAAACACATATTTCCTAATTCATGGCAATACATTTGTAGGTTGAGTTCAGCTGAAAGTACACTGTGTCCGGTTCAAGTTCCAGGACATGTAATTAATTGGCCGGGTGTGCCACGCCGCTGTGATAGCGGTGCATTGATTTTGAAGATGGAACGGGGTCTGCTATTCAGTTAATGACAATCGTGCAGCGGATGATGCCAGCTGTTGGACCTAAGAACAGCCACTTGATGCCACAAGCTGCCCTTGCAGAAATTGGAAAATTGCTTTGTAATGTAACAGGTGCTTATCTATATGATGTAGTAACCCTGTGTTTTTGTTGCTTTCATTTATACAGGATGCAATTTAGCTAATAACCATATTCAGGCACTGATGATAATTGAATGCCACATTGCATTGCCCGACAGCCATTGGAAGAAGTCGCTGTGGAGTGTTAGTGTCTTTCGCTGAATGGCAATCAATTTCCATAACACCAACGACTCGTAATATAACCACCTGTCTTTGCCTTTTACCAATGTTCCTGCTTGAATCGCGTGTCCTCCGAGCGACCAATGCCCACCATCGCCAAGCTCGTTCAGCCAGTGGCTTTTTTTTGTACCATTTCAAGCGACTTCTCCTCA
Source organism: Lampetra planeri (assembly GCF_965212315.1). NCBI lineage: Eukaryota > Metazoa > Chordata > Hyperoartia > Petromyzontiformes > Petromyzontidae > Lampetra > Lampetra planeri. The sequence continues at coordinate 1,084,653 of NC_136134.1, forward strand.
CAACGCCTCATTTGTTTGGCCGCCACTATGGCAACGAGCCGCACACGCCACTGAATGGGATGAATGGGGCAGCCCCCCCCCCCCCACGTGTTCGCTCGCTCTGGCACCAGTGCTGCCTGCTCGCTTGTGCATTCACCGTGTCCACCGTTCTTAGCCACTGGCGGCTACCGTTCTCACGCCCGCGTAGCCGGCTTTGCATCGCCATGCAGAAGAGGCTCCTCTTGTGCCCCTTGGTAAAACCGTACCGAGTAAATGTTATGGGTGGAATTTTTTACTTAGACGAACCTCGGCAGTCATGGTGGAGGTTGCCCTTTTTTCTCACGTCTTGGTGTGGTAAACACAGGCCGTGAATTCGGGCAGTGTCCACCGCACATCTACAGTTGACATGGCTACATCTCGCCACCAGGGTGCACGGTGGCGAGATGTTAACTACCTCACCTGGTATGCAGGAGGACGTGGGTTCGATCCTGACCCGTACGCCTGTATATTTGGAGTTTGCATGTTCTCCCCGTGGTTGCGTGGATTTCTCTCCGTGTCCTCCGGTTTTTCCCTCCGCATTTAGAATCAACATCGCACGTTCAGAGTATTTAGCTGCTATACATTTCCACGTGATAAGCCACTTAGTTGCGCTGTCATTTGTCAGGTCGGTTCTGAAAAAGAGCTTTCTAGCTCGGTGGGTCTTACCTGTTACATATTTTTTTCATAGTTTTTTTTATCATCTTAGAAATTTATAAAGCGTTTTTGCCACGGCATGTTCTCCCCATGGTGCTTTACATTACAAAGGCACATCAATGTAATGATGAATGTAATCTTGATTTGAAGCTTTCGTGACTGCAGGAATCCATACTCTTTTGTTCTTTCGATATGAATGTAATATCGACAAACCTGTGCGCGATATGTTAAATGTGAAATCTAACAGGTTTTATGTTTTAGCATTCAGATTTCACTTCATCCCGCCTTCCCTCATCCCTATCAAGAGTACAAACTCTTGAAAATAACAGCATTATGCATATTCTTTGGGTTTTTTGGTGAAGTCACGTAGATAGAACAATAAAAAAATGATATAAAAAAACAAGCAATGATAATGATAATTGCTTGTGTTGTGATCAAAACGTCGTGATATTTTTAAAATGATTTTTTATTCACCTTATTTTCATTTTTATTACTTTTCATTATTTTATTGTTCTATCTACCCAAAGAACATGAATTCCTGCAGTCACGAAAGCTTTAAGTCAAGCATTTTGCACTCATTGGTTTTTCAACGATATTTATGTGCATTGGCTGCACATTGTATGTACTGTCTGTAGCCAACCGTGATAATCGGGGGTGCGGGTGTAAGGACTGCAAACTAAACACAAAGCAGTTAAGAAATGAGTTTTCAATCTTGATTTAAAAGTGCATAGCTCCAGTGGCTTCCTAACATTGGAAGGAAGAGCGTTTCCAGGCGTCCGCAGAAGCGCATCTGAAAGTGCGCGTGATGCAGTCACCATCTTTGTTCGATGGCTAGCCAAAGGCCGCTGCGAGGATGACCGGAGTTTGCGTGATGGTTTATGCTCCTTGACGAGATTGGCAAGTTAAATACTCATACGACAGACCCATATTCCGTGGGCTGCTTGTATACTGAGCAAGTTATTTGTTTAGAATGATCGAGTAGCTCGACCTTGTGCAGAAATGATTGGCCAGTGCAGTCACTGATGAAGTGCTATATAGCTCAATGACTTTGAACCTGGAGATTTAATTTTAGTGTTCAGCTTATAATGGATGTTTTCTCTGATGGATCTGGTCATTGAGAGCCGAAGTGGAAATAGGTCTCTGTAACATCCCAATGGAATTGTAGTCGGATTAGTCTCTTCGTAAGACAACATATCTAAATTCTCACACACTGCTGCATTAGCTAGCGTTGGTTATTTTAACTGAACACAGAGGGACGATTGTCTGACTTGACTCCAGCTGAGATTCAAATTCATGATCGTGTGAAATGGAAATTTGCTGTATGCTCAAGTGGAATGTCTCCCCATCTGGCCACTTGTTCAGCGGCACAGCGAGTGGCTCGCAGTTGAGTTCAAATCCTGGTTTTGGGTCGTTTAAGCCTATCATCCTCCTGGGGTTGATAAATTCGTACCACTTTGTGGGTAGGTCAAAAGTGTGTCCGGTGGATAGACCTGCTACCAAGATAGGAATGTGTGGAATATTTTTACACTGACTCAGGCCTCTAACCAAGAACTACTGGGCATCAGTGAAACTACTGGACATTTGTGAAAAAGAGCTCTACAGCTCATCGGATGATTCCGATCAGCCGATGCTCATTTGAGCGGGAAATCACTGATATTTTTTAAGGCCAGGCAGGTACCCGGGAGTAGTCTCATTGGGCACTCGCCAGAATTCGTATTGGCTCGGCAAACACCATGAGGCCGCCATGCCAAGAGCGTCGCTTGCTGGCACTGAGCCTCATGGGCAGGGACTGCTGCTGCTACGTGTTGCCTGTAACCTCGGCGTGCCCTGCTGAGTAAACCCAGCCCTGCTCCCCTTCCCAGGGGGCTCCGCATTCACCACCCCCATCTCCTGGACCCACCATTCGCCATGCGTGCAGTTCACATTCCAGCCATTTGGGCGGAGTTGGCATCCCAGCCCAACCCAGTCCGAGGGTCTTTGTTCACTTAACTATTTTTATGTTTCCAGGTAGGGCCCACTGAGCTGTATCGCTATTTTACAGAAGCGACCTGGCTATCACAAATGATAGCTCAACGAAGTGGATAATGTGGAAATTTATAGCAGCCAAATCATCTAAAATGCACGTTTCTGAATGTGGAGGGGAAAAAGCGGAGTATTCGGAGGAAAATCCACGTGACCACGGCAAGAGAGATATGCAAACTCAAAAATATACAGACGTCAGGGTCAGGATCGAACCCACGACCTCCTGCATACATGACTGCAGGCATCAGTTCAGTGGGCCTCTTAGCTGATTTTTTGTATTTAGTGTTATTTATTGTGATTGTTTTACCCAGGAAGACCACACAGAGTCTCATGACTTCTAAGGTTTTTGCCGTAAGGGTCTATGTTGCTGCTGCACATGTAATCCCAATGGAGTAATTTGCAGGCAATTTTTCAGCATTGGGACGTTTGGTCAATACCAGTTGCATTGTGCGTTTTTAGCGTTCTGTTCTGCCTGCAGCAGTGGTAGCAGCAGAGGCTCTCGATGGGGGTGGGAGGGGGAATGAGATGATGTCATGGTGCCTCTGTTGTGCCAGTGCGAGGTTGACGAGTCCGTAGCACGCGTTGTCCGCTCGTGCGTGTCGCCCCTTCGTTGGCCGTCGTCAATTGTTTCCGTGTTACGACGTGATCAGCAGCCCGGCGTTGCAGATGAAATAAATATTGAAACGCTCCGGCTGGCTCTAAAGTCCACCTCATGGTGGTGAGACTGTATGAGAGTGCACGGTTAACTGCGGGTTTTCAGTGCGTCATTGTATGCGGACTCTGTGCACATAACCAAATGAACAATTCTTGACAAATTTTAACGGCTCTGAACAAAATGCCTGATGGTGGGGGGGGGTGTGGAGAATCGGGGGAGGGGAGGCTGCTGGCCTGGGTGGGTTCCCTTGCGTTTGTCGGTCCCCGTAGTCACAGCGACGTGAGTGCCCGTCTCCTCGCTCTGAAAATAAATCTCCCGGCGCACACGTGCCCGGGGGGCTGTCTCTCTCGACCGAAGTCGGCTCCAGCAAAATTGTCACGAAGGGGAGAGCGGTGACCTCGGAACAGGAGGCGCATCTTCTCCAGGCACGCTGTACAGGCTCGTCAAGACGCGACTGCAGTGCCGCTGCTGCTCCTCGTTTCTAAATTGGTGGGTTGCTAGGTAATCTTTGTTATCAAAGCGGGGGATGATTTAAAATACAGGCAGTCCCTGGGTTACAGAAGACCCGACTTACGGATATCCCACTTTACGGAAATATTCCCACAAATCATGTAAAAAGTGTCAATGAACTCTATGACTAAATGTTTGGTAGTTAGTAGCGCAACGCGGTGAGGTTGCGGATGAATACAGTGGAGCGAGGCGTCAGGCGGGGCCGTATCTTCCCCACGCTGTTACATTGTTACCGCGAGTACACTGTACCCGCCACATCGTGGTATTCGTAAACAATTGTGTACAGTACAGTATATGTTCCATTAGTTTAATTATGGGTAGTGTTAGGGTAGATATTCGATCAAATGAAAGAATCGTAGCATGTGCAGAGCGTATGTACAGCCATACGATATAGCTAACGATAGAAAACGGACGACAGCGCGGTACGGTACTGAGAGAAAACGAACCTAGTAATCAGGTAGCGGAGGCACAACTATTTTCTGCTATGGAATTTTATTGTTGATTTTGGGGGGAAAATTGTTCAGTTTCCGACATACGGAAAATCGGGTTACGGATATTTCTCGGGAACCCTAACCCTTTCTGTGACCCAGGGACTGCCTGTATCTGTGAAACCAAAATGTATTTGTTCCAGTGCATTTATCAGAGCGTACAAACGTAGGTCATCCCACTCAACAAAGATGAACCATTTTGGTCCCGAGCCGCACTTTATGCAACCCTTAATCTGGGGAGAATCGAACTCTTAAATGACTGGACCAAGTTCGAATGGTTAACACGTGCCGAAAGTGCCCTAAGGGCAAGCCCGTTTGTCTAGATGGAGAAATTGCTTTGTAAATTTACCGCTAGAATAGGTCACTGTCACTGTGCCAGTCCTGTGACCAATTTCTATAACTTTTATTAATGTCTCTTTCCAAAATGCTGTCTCGCTGTCCCCATGCCATTATTGTAAAGTTTATATTTGCATATAGATGTTAGCGACGCCGCGCTTGATGATGTGGCGCAAAACAACTCGTGACATTTCTTGACACGGCGGCCGCCGACACGCTCACAACTGCATTGCACGTGAACTCCATCCTTTGTGCGCGGTACCCCGAGTGCTACAAACATCACATTTCTCTTCAATAACCCGGAGTGTGGGCTTCAGGCCCTCTTTCCCCCCCCTCCCCGGACTCCAGTGTGGGCTGTATCACACGCCCGAGTTATGAAAGTTAAATGTGATGTTTGTAGTTTTCTGGATGCGAGCTTGGAGTTCACATGTGATGGCATGCCCTCGGGAGTGTTTCTGTTTGACCACCTTTTGGAAAACGGCATTTCACGAAAGAGCTAAAGTCCCTGCTGTTCAAAAAAACGTTCTCAAAAGCAGGGAAGTGGTGTCCATTTTACCCTTGGTGAAGTGGAACTAGTATTATTGGGCTCTGTTCGTGGGCTGTTATCAGTGATGAATTTTATGCATTTCTTTTTACATGCCCGGTAAACTCCATATGCTTAGGTGATGTAGTCTTTGGGGTAGAGGAGATTCTGGTTGAACTCATCCTCTCCCTTGTGGAGGCATCGTGATGGACAATTAGGCCGCCCAGTTTCCTGTGTTTTAAGCCATAATGGTCCGTGTCAAAATTAGGTATTTATGCGAACAAAAGTAATTGGAGGAAAGCAGCATCGAGTTTTGTTTCTGAAATGGATCCCATGCCCATTATTAAAAAAGCCCCCACCTCGTCTGGCAGGTATTGACCAAAGGCCTCCACTATGACCTACGCCTGCACACGGCAGATTATGGTCTGAGAGTGAACAGGCATGCCGTGTGAATACTAAGCTTAACTATGAACTAAACTCTTTATTTGACCAGGTAAGGCCCACTGAGCCATGTAGCACTTTTTCAGAAACGACCTGGCAATCACAAATGAAAGCTCAACGAAGTGGCTTATCACGTGGAAATTTATTGCAGCCAATTACTCTTAAATGCATGTTTCTAAATGTGGAGGGAAAAACTGGAGGACCCGGAGAAAGATTCACGCGGCCACAGGGTAAATTCCAAATATACAGTAGGCGTCAGGGTCGGAATTGAACCCACGACCACCTACATACCAGTTATCATTTCACGACCGTGGGTTCTCACGAGATTTTTTTGAAGTATGCAAATGAAGCACACTTTTTCCTATTAATGTGCCACTTAAAATATGAAGGATTGACGTGTCAATGTATGTCTGTAACTACTGTGCATGAAAATGATGAGTGAATAAGGTGAAAGGTAAAATGATTTTGTTACAGAGGAAATTGAATTCCATTTCGCATTCTTTAAAAGTAAGTAAATTAAATTGTGAAATTTTATCGCAAAGTGCATGCCTTTTCTTGGCAAGAAGCCTAGACTCGTGGACTTAGTGTCAACACGGAGTTTAAGCAGCAGCGGCTCTGATGGCGCAGATGGCACGACGCACCTTGATGCTCTTCTGTCACGCAACGCAGACGTCTTCCTGGCCGAGAGTTCACCGTGTCGTCCTGTGGGGCTCGAAGCACAGCCGATATGGGCTTCAAATGCCCCTCTCGTGGTCTCGGGCCATGCAGCTGAATCGCAAGCAGACCAACGTCGCACACAGTAACCGTAAAATCATAGCAATTCATTCGCAGCATTTTTTAAAGATATTTAATCACAATAGCCGGGCACTGTGGCCCCAAGGCGCAACATGCCGAGCTACGTGCAGCACGGCTAAAGTTGTAAATGATAAAGAGTTAACACCCTTCTTAAGCTGAGCAAGCTGTACACACTTGAGATAAGAAATGGAGGGAATTCGAAAGTGGAGCATTGCGAGGGAAGCAGGTTTAACTCATCCATGGATAACATGAAACCTCGGCACCCCCGATTAGCGTGGTTGGCTCTGTGCGGTGCAAAAAGTTCTACATACATACATGACACAGTCGAAGTAGGCCGAGCCCTCGACATGTAACATGTCTACACATACAGCCTGGCCATTGACGCTGTTGTGACAGAGAGAGCGAAAGTGCTTGCCTCGTGATCAGGTGGTCGTGAATTTAAATCCCATGTTTGCAGTAGACTTGGTCCATCAGTCCTCGAGGCGGTCGGTAAAAGGGATACCTTTATATCTTTTCCAGGAGTAGTCCTTGGAAGAGAGCCTGGCTCCCCACCATAGAAATGTGGAATTTTAACCACCGATTCAGTCACCTACAAAGGTTGAGTGCTGCATCGTTGCACGTTTGTCATAGGAGGAAACTTGAAATTGACTAGTGGCATGTATGTTTAACTTCTTCTTTTGTGCTGTACATAGCCAACCTTGCCAATTAGGAGGGACAACAAACTAAACACAAAAAGCTGTTTCTAAATAGTGCTAATAAGTAAAATGTCATAATTCACACCCTTGTCACCTCGATCACAGTTCGTGGGTGGGGTGTGCACGGAGTCACTTGACCTTGCACCAATGATGGATGACTGGAAAACTTGGGATATTTCACCTCGTACTGTAATCAGGCTGTCATATACAGCCTCCCACAGCTGCTCGCTCCCCTATGTCTCCAATCACCATTCATGCAAACATTTTTCTTTGTTTACTCCTGCAAACCAGACCTTTTAGTTCAGTGGGGCTCGAATCTGGTTATTTTTTAAATTCTAAATACGATGTAGATTTGAAGGTTGTAGAACTAAAGATATAATGCAGTTTTTACCGGTTACATTTTTGAATGCCACGGTGAAAATTACATTTTGTAGTTAAGGGGTAGCTGCCCATGTGTGAGAATAATTTGGAGTACGAAGGTTTTTTTTTAATTCTCTCGGTATAAGCAGGAAATCACCCCCCCCCCCTCAATGAAATGTCACCAAGAGTCGACAGAGGCTGGATCGAAGTGAAATACGAGCACACTCACGGTCGGCCCCCCGGCTTGACAAAAGTCAACGATGCCCCCCGTCACCAGTGTTGTCCTCCACCCCGCCCCGCACCTCCTTCCGATTAGCACGGTTGGCTACGTACGGTGCGAAAGGAGTTCACCCGTGCCGTTTTGCCCCATTGGCGTTGGCACATTTTGTTCTGTGAATTGGACGAAAATTCATATTGGCCATCGCTTGAATCTGGCGCCGTTTTGTGTAACTAGGCCTGGGGTGGAGGTGGGTACGTTGTATTACAAGCTCGTTTCATCAGCTTGTAATACGGCGAGTGGTTTGAATGAATCCCTGAGCATTGCCAAAACACTTCGTATGACTTACACGGTGGACATTGTTTGTGGTGTATTCGCCCAAATCCATAATTTAAAAATAATCCTCATGCATGAGGAAATAATTCTGAGGAGGATTATTTAATTGCGCAGCCAAGTAGCCTTTCCTTGAAAAATGCGTCGCATCTGAAGTTTCCCTCGCTTTGTCCTGAACAGAGAAGTATTCATCATTAGCAGTGGAAATTGGTAAACTTGTTAATTTGAATGCTTTAGAAATGTCCAATTGCATTCTAGCATGATGCCCATAAACAGCACAAAGTCCTCCAGGATTTTAGAATAGATCACTCGGGTCTTTAGCAGTCCCAGACTGGACTCCAGCCTTTGGCTGTGTGGTGGCTGATTAACAGAGAAGCCTTAAATTACCCCGAAGATAAGAGTGCTTTTAAGGAATCGGTGCCCAGCAGAGCAGTGTGTCACGGATAGCACGGCCCTCTCGTGTGGTTGTGCCACCGCTCCCTCTCACTGCTCATCCTGTCCAGCCTCTGTCTGATGTCCTCGCGTGACACCACGCAACACCGGTCCTGCTCTCTCCCTGCTTGTTGTCGTTGTCGGTGTTCACCGGCAGGCACATGTTTGCCAGTCAACTCACGTCGGTAACAAACGATGGTAACAGCAGTTTCAATTATGTATATAGCGGCTTAATGCAACTCCTCAACTCCAGACACGTTAGGGGGAAGGAGGTGAAATGAGTGTGAGGCGGTTAGCGAGTGCAGGGACGCATGGGAGAGACAGAGCAGCACTGGCTTGGCCCGAGAACATCAAGGCCACATGCCAAGGGTTGAACCTCGAGTGATTAGAGGGGGGGGATGAGAAATGCAGTTTGAGAAACACTTTGTTGCCGTGCCTCCTGACACTGCGCGCTCGCTTTTGCATTTGTTTTAAGGTCTCTTTTGAAATCACCGTATTGTGTGGTGACGCTGCTGGGCAGTGCGTTCAGTTAAGAAAATCGAAGGTCACAAGTTCAATTCCTGGTCCGGCAGGCAACTTGCCCCATAAATCCTGCCACGGGTGAAAACATGATGAATTTGTGGGAATTCTAGATTTGAAGCTTTCGTGACTGCAAGGATTCATACTCTTAGGTTTTTTTGGTAAAGTCACGTTGGTAAAAAATAATACAATTATAGAAATAATAATAGAAATAAAATAATAAATCACGACGTTTCGGAGGCAACACAAGTCTCCGTCATCAGGTGGGACCGTCACAGCTAAATTTACTGTATCAAGTGAGGACAAATCCAAGAGACAAGCTCTTAAATACAAGTTAAGGGGGAGGGGGGCTTATCTGAATGTGGTAGCCAGGGAATGGCATTGCGTTTCATTGAAATGTAAAGACAGCAGTGCATATTGCAATATTTCGCAAGAAGCCTAGAGCGCATGCAGGCTGAGAGAACGCGTGCGTTGTGGCTCTAAGAAAGGGGAGAGAGGGGGCGAGCCCTTCGTGGTAAGCCAGCCACGGGTTCGGCTCAAAGCAAAATGTTTCCATCTGCTGCTGCTGCTGCTCCCAGCCGCTGCAGGGACCACCGCTGCGCGAGTTCGCCACCTGGTGGACTGAGTCCGCGCTGCACCCATCGCGCTCCGGCTGCCATCAGCCGAGCGCTTGGGGCTGGCAGGGGTCCTGGGATGCACTGGTTGTTCGTGGGGCTGAGCTCCGCGTCCGACGCGGCCCAGCGCAGATGGTCGGCACGCTTCTGCTCGTGCCGCCGCCGCTTGAGTATCCGCTGCTGTGGCACACGCCGAGTGAGACTGCCCGTGTGGACAGTCTCACTCGGCAGGCTGTGACTTACAGTTGTCTTCACTGTTTCCGTTTGGAAATTTACAAAGCTCTTCACACAAAGCAATCAGTGGGTTGCTGTTTGAGACTTTGTCCTTTGGACAAAACACAGAGGCTGCGTGTGTTTGTTGACATTATATTTATAAAATGAAAACGTTTACCAATAGTATACGTGCAGACTAATTGCGCTCTGCAATTGGGGAGTTTATGTAATTAATAAGGAAGTCTATTTTTTTTTTAAAGATAATGGCCACATTCATTTGCACAGGTTTACGGATGACGTGTAGTAATTTCCAGTCCAGCTGAGCTGGCACAGAAATGAGAAACCCAGTGATGTGCTGTGCCAATATAAGCAATCCTACCCATAGCTACTTGCTGTGTTGTGGGTGGTTCTCGTGGTTGGTTGAATTTTTTGAGTGAGGACCAGACTTGGAAATGGATTTTGAGTGAGCCTCACGGCACAGTTACAGGAGTGAGTTTTATATTTCACCTCTTTGCATGAATTCTTGAGATGTTGCCTAGAAAACAAATGCAGAAAGTGAGCACTTATTTTTCGTACATCATTTGCCACCTAAGGCCTGTTAACATGTGCGCCAAGTAACGTGGCACGTTAGAGGAGAGGCGAGGGATTTGCCATAGGTGATGGAGGATAAGTAGGTCCAGAACAGAGTAGGTCGTGAGTTTAGATTCACACTGAGGGACAGCACTTCCCAGTTGTTTAAACAGCTGGAGCAGCATAGAAAAAGTAGAGCAGGGATTGTGATTATTTAAGTAATTAATTACTCTGATATTTATAGGTTCGATTACCCGACTAAATGAATGTCATGAAAATTGTTGAAAACATCACCTCCTGATTTAAAGCTTTCGTGACTGCAGGGATTCATATTCTTGGTTCTTTCGGTAAAGTCACGTAGAAGGGAAATAATAAAATAATACAAATATAAAACAATAAAATTCTCACAAAAATATGGAACGCTTCACGAATTTGCGTGTCATTGCAAATACGTGAAGTGTTCCATATTTTTGTGCGAATTTTATCGTTTGATACTTTAATTATTTTATTATTTACCTTCTACGTGACTTTACCGAAAGAACCAAGAATAAAACATCACCTCCATTCGCACGTGGTGCAACTGGACGAGGGCTGATGGGTCGGGCTCGGTGAAGTTATTGGCATCGTCAGCCACGGCAGACTCGGACTATTTATTTATACTGGAGGAATCCAATAAGCTATAAAGCTCTCTTTCAAACATGTCCAGTTGGGGCAGATTAGAACGTTACAACAACAATCAATACAAAAACACGACAGGAGTGCAAATCACAAGAAAGGTAAACATCACCCAAAAACATACAAATAAACGGAACCCTCCCCATCTTACCAAGCAAAACGCACTGAGGTATTCACTTATTTTTCAGAAGCTACCTGGCCACATATGATAGTTCAACAAAGTGGCTTATGTGGAAATCTAAAACGGCTAAATTATTTAATCTAAATGCAGGATTGCAGGGTGGCCACCATTTTTTAAAATGACCGAGTAATTAAGCACGAAAGAAGTAGTCCATTTATGATTTATAGTGTGAATCGAATGAGTCATCTTCCCGGCTCGCAAAATGAGTGACCGCTTGCTGTGCCCTGAGATTGCTAATTTGAAAGGTGCTTTGGAAAACTGAGTTTATTGTTGAAGAGAAGAGAGGGCAGTGTTTTCTGGGGCAGACGGTGTGTTTGGGAGATGGTAAAGATCGATGAGGTCTGGTGGTAGGAATCGGTGAGACTTTGAAGAATTGTTAATGGAGCAATCTTGGAGTAGCGGATGGACGATAGGACGCAATTCGGTGCCGTTTATCGATCATTTCAACGCAGGTGTTGCTCTTGGGGTGTTTTATGGTCATGATTGTCAGTTAGAGGAAAGGTGTCCATCCGTGTGGCCCTAGTGGTTGGAATATATAATTTCGATTAGTAGTCATCTAAAACGTTTTATTTTACCAGTTAAGGCCCAATGAGTTGTATAGCTCTTATTCAGAAGTCACCCTGCCTACAAATGATATCTCAACGAAGGGGTTTGTCATGTGGAAATGTATTGCAGTCAAATAATCCAATCGCATAGTTCTAATATGGAGGAAAAAAGCAGAGGACCCGGAGAAAAATCCATGCGATCATTGGGGGAGAGACACGCAAACTCCAAATAAACAGACGTCAAGGTCGGTATCGAACCCAAGCGTCCTGTATAACAGGCGAGGTAGTTAACATCTCACCACAGTGGCGAGATGTTAAATACCTGGTAACGTCACCAGAAGACTTTAATGTTATTGGCCACAATGTTAACGGTTTTAACGAGTGTTGGCATCCTTCTGTTGAAGGAAATTGTGTTTTTTCACACCATTACAGCTTCCTGCAGGGTTTTATTAAACAACTTAGGTTGGCATGTAGGGGAAATGTGTGGTGTTTTATTTCTGCTGAAAGCCAAAACGTGTAGATGGCATTTTCTCCATGGCCGTCACTTAATACACTGTGAGCTGTCTTTACACTTAATGTGCTGTGGACAATGAGTGGGAATATTCACGTAAATGTTTATAGTGCGCTGTAATCTACGTGGCACAGATGAACCACGGCCTGATATGTTAAAAAGTTTCGGTTGCAATGTGGAGCAAAAAGGTGTCATGCCTGAATACCGTGGGCCAAAACTGCTTGTGTGGAAACTTGTTTTACGCTCTCGTATACAGAGTGGTTGGCACCCATTGCTACTACACCTCTGTCACCTTTATCTGTCTTTACTTGCTTTGAAATGTTGAAGAAATATCCTGGCAGCAAAGAGATCATTCCATTGCAAATTTTGGGCGAACCCGAGTGAAGGGCCGGCAAAATTTGGCTACACCCACGTGAAAGGCGTGAAATCTGTCGGTTGTCTCCCGGTCGGCCTGGTTCTCCAACTTGCCGAGCCTCTGCCAATGGGACTGGTCCAGCATCACGCACTTGTACGTGCATTTGGCATGAATCTTGTCTTCCCTTTGGGGAAGGGTCAGAGCTGGAAGTTGACAAACAACACTCGATAGCGCGCACGAGGCATTTGCGACAGAAGCCAGTGTGGTTCCCGGGCTTGGTTTAACTTGTCTGGTATCAGAAACAAACTCGGGAGGCAGTGAAACATCCCTTCGCCAAGGTAAGAAGTGGGACCCTAGAAGTTTCGGACGGATTGTACACACACTGAGGCCAAGCTGCTGCCATTATTTTCGAAGCCATTTCCTGAATATATTACGAAATTAATTTTAGATTTAGGAATATGTCAAATGAGTTGATAAATAATTGTTTTTCTACAAACTCGGGTGTTGACTTAATGACTCTAGGATGTTCTATTTCCATTAATATGAACACTGCTTCTTGTATCTATTTATGTACGGCCCTTATGCAGCCACAAGCGTGTTGTTCAGCTAAACTCGCACCTGCTCCTCGCAGTCACGGGGATGAGTTTATATTTTTTGTTTTTAGTTTTCTCTCCTCCAACCCACCCCTACCACCCCCCCCCCCCCCCATGTATATTCTAGTTACTGCCATTCTCGTACGTCGCGGTTGATAAAATAGTTACCACTTTGTGGAGTTGAGTAGTTGTCGTGCAAAGTGAATGGCCCTAACAATAGCAGTGTTAATTTACACCTCTTGCTCAAGAGTCGTACAACATTAGGACCGGCCCACACTATCTTCAGTGTGGAAACATTCCAAATATAAAAAAAATATTCATAAAATACTCAAACATTTTGTCATTTTTGAGTCCCTGTTGATTATAGTTCGTGGAAATATTGCTGCCATTTGACACATTACTGCAGACGTGGCAAGATCGCAAATCCTTGCAATCCTCAAACGCTAAGACACCTATTAGCAACATCAGTAAAGATGAGCGCTTTGAGCTTTCGCAATTAAAAAAGAGAGATGACATCGTCATCCTCTCAGCCGACAAGGGCAATGCCACAGTTATCATGGACAAAACCACATACAATAACAACATTCAGGACCTACTTAATGATGGTAGCTATTCCAAAATTAAGAGATCCCACCAACCGCCTTGTTACGAAAACCAACAATATCATCACTGATTCGACATCTTTGATCGAACTAACCAAGCGGTTTTCCTTAAAACCCTCTTCTGCTAGACCACCCAGATTGTCTGGCTCACCAAAAATCCATAAAGAAGGGGGACACCCCTTCGTCCTATCATCTCCACCATTGACTCACCCACCTACAAACTGGCCCGATTTCTGTCTGAGACCTTACAACCATTCACTGGTAAGACCACCTCAGTTGTACTCAACTCGGCTCACCTGGTATCGTTAATTAAGTACATCTCCCTATCTCCAGGTGATTTGCTCGTTACTTTCGATGTCATATCTTTGTTTACCAAAGTTTCTGTGCCTGACACCATTGCAATAATTGAAGATTTGGTCCACCAAGGACTGAATGCTGATGTACCGGCCCTGGTGAGACACTGCCTCACCAACACTTACTTCACCTGGAATGGAACATTCTACAAACAAGTTGAAGGTACCCAAATGGGTTCTCCCTTATCTCTAGTTGTAGCCAATGTTTTCATGGAAAGATTTGAGACAGATGCCATCCAGGCATCCACTCTACGTCCGTCCTTGTGGAAGAGATACGTAGATGACACGTTCATCATCTGGCCACATGGCCTACCAGCTCTGAACCAATTCCTCAACCACATCAATTCCACACACCCAGCCATCTAATTCACCATGGAAGTGGAAAAGGATGGCAAGTTACCATTCTTGGATGTTTTAATCAAAAAGAGACCAGATGGCTCAATGGGACACTCTGTCTACAGGTAAGCCACTCATACGGAAGCCTATCTAAAACCTGACTTCCACCACCATCCATCCCAGAAGAATTCCCTCATCAAAACTCTACACCATAGAGCTCGATTTATTTCCGACCGTCATCACCTATTCAGTGAACTGGAACACGTACACCAAGCTCTCAAGATGAATGGATATTCAGACTACACAATCTGTAAAGCTATCACCCTAACCATTGGGAAATAACCATCTTGAGGACCCAATTAAAACCATCACCTTGCCATACATAGCAGGGGTCACTAATAAGATTTCTAAAATCATGAGCAAACATAACATCCAGGCTCTATTTAACACCGTACATAAAATGCGTGATCTGATCCCATCTGTGAAAGATGTGATCCCTGACATGCAATACCTCCGGCGTCTACAAACTAAGCTGTGTCTGCGGCAGTAGTTGCATTGGGGAAACTAAGCGACATGTCTCAGACCGTGTTCATGAACATAAGGCAGATCTGAAACATGGTAGGACCAATACCTCGACCGTGGCTGATCATTGTTTTAATGCGGTGGGCTCACGCGAAATTGATTTCTCTTAGACGAAGGTACTTGCAAACCCACTGGCTATCAACAAAGATTCGTTCATGAAGCCATCTACATATAGACAGACACAATTGCAAACGAGAAGATCGGCACAAACTGAACACTCATTGGAAGGACGTTATCAACCAGTTTTAGCCAGAATTGGCTATGATGTTCCCATCCTACCACCTTCCGATGTTAGTTGTGCTTTACGCCCATTTCAAACTTGCGCTTTTACAGTCACTTGGCATGCCGACCCCTTGGTTGCGGCTCTGTGATCTTCCATTAACATGCTAATAATCTCTCTTTAACATGCTAATTTTCACCTGGCAGCCCTTTGGTGGAAAACCAACCACAGTCGGGTTGGCTGCCCACCACTTACATTATCATTGACTGCTGACATTTGGGCTACGCCTGTTTCAAACCCCTATAAACAGTTTGCCTTGGAAGCTAACCCCCCTTTTTCTGAAGACGACCGCTTGTGTTGCGATCGTAACGTCGTAGTTGTTATTTTCTTTGAACCTATCTACGTGACTTTACCGAAAGAGCCAAGAATATGAATATAATAATACAAATTATACTCATGCTACTTAAAAAAATACGTAATGTCAATAAACAACTTTATTCAGCCAAGAGCATCTGAAGGACCCTCAGTGATGATGTCATGGTGGCCATCATGAATGGGGACTTCATGGTGGCCTTGTTGCCTGAGGGTTGTTTCCTGCCAGCTGATTGTCTTGTGTAGTAGCAGCGATGACACAATCCCTGGCAACCACTGCCCCGTGCCCAGCTTTGCGATCTCACTGGGATGGGCACAAATACTGTCTGCTTTTCACCTACGCTGTTTCGGAGCCGATGCCAATGGCTGCCTGGTGTATTTTACGCATATTTTCTGTACTCAGGCCCCAGGTTATCTCGAGTGCTTACGATGAATGGGTCCCGTTAGAGTTCTAAACAATGACAAGTGGGACTTTGAGACCTCTATTAGCGAGCTGCTGGACGTTGTTATATTTCTAGAAGAGACCCCCCCCCCGCCTTGCCTCATGTAGGGGAGCACAGGACCGGCTGAAAATAGGTGCTGTTGATGTAAAATAATAATTCCGTGCTTCAATCAATTGGTTTACTTGTTATGTAATGCAGACGTCATAATAACTTTCCAGATGCCTCCGATGAGACAGACTGGTGTGATGTTGCTGTTCTTTGCGTCTGCCCCATCTTCATGGGGTAAAACTGCACGCCCCACGTGATCGAAACATGCTTGGCACACTGGGGGGTGGATGCCATCCTACATGGTTGTTTTTTAGCACCCGTGTGTGTGTGTATGCATGTGTGATAGCACTTTATTGCTGGAAATTATGATTTTTTTCTGGTCCATTATCATGTCAAGATAATGTCTGGCTGAATGAATGGGAGGGGAATGGCCCACAAAATAGAGGGATACTGCTAA
Organism: Lampetra planeri; assembly: GCF_965212315.1. Taxonomy (NCBI): domain Eukaryota; kingdom Metazoa; phylum Chordata; class Hyperoartia; order Petromyzontiformes; family Petromyzontidae; genus Lampetra; species Lampetra planeri. The sequence continues at coordinate 1,101,321 of NC_136134.1, forward strand.
ATATAAAAATTGGGATATTTACAAAATCTATTGTTTACCTGCATAGCATTGGGAAAGAATATGTAAAATGTAAATCTACATGGCAGTGCAGAAAGTCACGTGCGTCTAGTAAATCATCATGCACTGGAAAAAGCAAACAATTTCAAGTTTGTGAATTATTGCCGAGTCACTGTCCCTCAGAGTGAGCAGCAGCCAATAATAGATCTGGCACACCCACAAAATAGTTGTATCATTATTCATTATTTTTATATTTCCGCATGGATAGTTAATTAGTAACCCAGATTAAATGTCCACGGATAATCAAGCATCATCTGTATCCATTCATTAATGGAACCCTTGCAAGGATTCTTCCATAAAATGACTCGTCGATTAAAATCCCATAATTTTCTTGGTTCCAAGGAGTGAATCGCAGTTTGAGGAGAGGGATGCAGGAAATCGTCGTTGACACGAACGGGGAGATGACGTGACGATCGGCTATTGTCACGGGGGTGGGGGTAGGAAGGGGTAGTGGAGCGGTTAGCGCGCTGCACTACGAACCCGCTATAAACCCGAGGTTCGATTCCCACTCGTGGCCCCCACTAGTGACAACTTTGAACCAGTCCAGAGCCTCTCCTGGTCGACTCGGCCTGAAATGAGTACCTGGTGCGGTGTGTTGTAAACATCCCCACTGGGGAGACAAAAGCAGCTGGTCGCAGTGCTGACCACCCCACTCCCTTTGTGTGCCGTGCCGTCCTTCGTAGGCGCTCGCTTAACAGCACTTGTCCCAACAGTCTGTGAAGGCTATACGGGGGATCTTTGTCTTTTGGGGTGAGGGTGGGGTGGTGTAGAGCACGAGCGGTGAGTTGGATTGCTCCCCGTGTGCCTCACCACCCCTTGTGAATGTCGCGCAGGTTTCCAGGCAGCAGGGGCCACCTCAGGCCTCATATGGTGCAGCCCATGATATGAGCAAGGCAGCCCAGCCCCTGGCCCCGACGCAGCAGCCCCCACACGCACCCTCACCCGGCCTGCAGCAGGTGTGTACCAGTGTTCTACGTGTGTGCTCACTTATGTAATATACACACATGCGCACGTTTGTGTGGGTGTGGGTGCGGAGAGCGGTATGCGCTCCGCTACGAACCCGGCGACCCGAGTTAAATTCCCGCTCGCGGCCAACGTCGGTGACGAATATCTGAACCGGTGCTGGGCCTACCCGAGGTCATAACGCCCTCAAGTGAGCCTTTGGCACATTGTGTGTAAACATTGCCACTAGGGAGACAAATGCGGCCAGGCGTGGTGCTGGCCACCCCTGACACCGTTAGTGTGGCATGCCGGCCTTTATAGGTTGATACTCCTCGCTTAACAGCACATGTAGGGGATCTTTTGTCATTCTGGGGAGCGTTAACCACTACAAGCCTCGTTCTCCAGCTTTCACTTTTAGTAATGGAGAGTTATATCTGAACCGGTTAACTCTGGGGAGATGAAGTTAGCTTGTTGTGGTGCTGCCTGCCTTAGTTAGAATCGGAATATTTGTACTGGAGGAATCCGATGCGCTATAAAGCTCTTTTTCACAGATGTTCGGTAGGGGCAGGTCAGAACATTAGAATAATACAAAAACACGGTAAGAGTGTAAAGTATAGGAAATGAAAGCAAATATAGAAATAAAACTAACCAATTTTTATCTTAGCAGATAAAGTTCACTGAGCTATTAGCTAAAGTAACAGAGGGAGATCTCATCTTTTGTGGTACTGTGGAGAGCTCTGACACTGGCGAAATTAAGTTATATTCCTGGCCGTGTACAATAACAGTGGTAATTGTTATTTTTACCTGGAGTGCGACTTCCTTTGGTCAGCTCAACTCCACCAGGTGGGGGGGGGGTATTAGTGTCTGCCACGGGACTAGCCAAGACATCCCTCTGCATGCCGTGTGCTTGCTGGAACGGTCTTTTATGCTAAACAGAGGCCCCCTTTGTGTAGTGGGTGGTAGGAGCACGGTGGGTGGACAACTGGACCATGATCCCAGCAGTGATCTTAAATGCCTCCGTATCGTTCGCAAGTGGGTCGTGTTCTTCCCTTGGAGCTTCTGTATAACGCCCTCTTGTGCAGTGTGAATGTTAATGGCAATTGCCTCTGCAGTCTACCTAGGCTAACGAATGTATCTTTTTGTTGTAATTGTGTGCGCATATCATTACGTGTCTGCTATATAGGCTTGGCACATTTCACTCTGATGGCTAGATCTCTATGTCGGGGTTTTTTATGTGCACCATTACGAACGCACACCTGTGCAACATCAGCACAGTGTCATTTTACATGTGATGCGGCAAAGATAAAGATCCCCTTTATAGCCTTTGACAGACGGTTAGGGCAAGTGATGAAGGCCGCCACGGTACACAAGGGGGTGAGTGGCCAGCAACACGTTTGACTGCTTTTCTCTCCCCAGTGGCACTCATTTGAGACTGAGTCGACCTAATGTGGTGAGGCAGACGTACTGTCATCTACAAAAGATTAACATCTTTCGGAAATTGTCTTACAAGCATACCTTCCTTTTGTGGGGAGCGGTCGTGTAGTGGTTAGCGCGCTGCGCTATGAACCCGGCTACCTGAGTTTGATTCCCGCTCATGACCAACACCAGTGACAATTATTAGAACTGGTTCTGGGCTTCCCCTAAGTAGACTCGGCCTCAAATTAGTACCTGGTGCATTGTGTAAAATATCGCCACTTGGGAGACAAAGGCGGCCGGGCGTGGTGTTGGTCACCTACCCCCTCGTGTGCCATGTTGGCCTTCATCGGTGCTCGCTAACATCAATTGCCCCAACAGTCTAAGGCTATACGGTGGGGTCTTTGTCTTTGTTTTGTGTGTACGTGTCAACCTGTGTGTGTGTGCGTGCGTGTGTGTGTGCAGCACCCGTACACAGCCAGTCAAGCTGGCCCTCCGTCCTTAGTGTTCCAGGCTGCCCCGCCGACACAGCAGCCGCCCCCCATGAATACGCAGGCTCCCCAAACGCGGCAGGTAACGTTGCTCCCCACGCTTCCTACACCCCCCCCCCCACGCTGCCGCCCGACCGGCAGACTCCTGCGCCTCTCCACACGTCTTTGTTTTGCTTTTTGTAGTCTGGAGGGTTCAGGGGACAGGGTGCCGGAAACCCAAAATAACAAAGAAGATCCATTTTCTTAGAATTCGGTAAAAAAAATTCGAAAGCCGCAATGCGTGCGAATACAAGACGGTACTGTATGAATAACATCAAACCGTACGTTTTGTAACCCCTGTTTTAAGAATGGCACATGCACAGTGATTTGTAATGACGCATTACAAATAATTGTTGGCTTTTTTACGTTCACCGCTTATATAAAATAATTAGGAGGGGTTTTTCACTTGGGAATGATGGTGTCGGGAGCCACAAAGCAGTCCTTAAAGAGCCCCGCGTATGGCTCCGGAGCCACACGGTGCCGCCCCTTGTCCCCATGGAGTGTTCCCTCGCGAGTGTGACACCGCTCCCTCCTCTTTTAATGCTCCGTGTGTGCTTTCAGAAGCCATTTCTATTCATGCATGTAGGCTCCAACACTCATTCTGTCTGGCTTATCAGCTGAGGTCCACTCTGCTGCCTCATTGTTTCTCCCCCCCCCCCCCCCCAAATCTTGGGAAAGTTGTGAATGGTGTTAACTCTGGTGTGGAGGGGTGTGACACGGTCGTGTGCTCCTCCGCTGTGGACGTGATTGAGAAGCTTGTTTTGCAGTAAAGCCTGGAGGAGACGTGCAGAGCTAACGCATTCTGGGCAATGACTGCTTCACGCAAAAATGAAGAAGACTGACTTGCCACGCTCAGACTCCCCCCACATCCCCTCAGGGGTTTAGTGATAAAAAAAACACAGCAAATTAACGGTTGTCTTGATGAGGGGTCCACAATTACTTTAGTCTTATCCACCTTTCGATCCCAATGGGTTGTTGTTGCCATCGATACTTGCTTCTAGGATGCTCCGGAAAGTCTGGTGCACCCTAAACTTATGGGCGATATGACTAAAGTTGGACAAATCCGCTAGAGTACAAAGTAAAGTTACGAGACCCGTCCCTAACGTGAGCTTTAAATTCACAGTAAAAAGTGTCATGTGGAGAAAAAATATATAAATTTTCAACCCTGTAAAGCTAATGTGAATGTCCATTCAGTATAATGCCACCCGTACACGTGTGTATAAGCGCACTGGGTGTACTGTGACGTACATACCGTGTATTCTCATCAATGCAGTTCATTTCAATGGGAGGCATCCCGCCTGCGCATTCGGATACTCTGCGTGGCATTCAGAACGATGGCCCAGTTTCCACCTAGCCATCTCGTCGCAAGTGCCCAACAATCCAACCTCCCTTGCTCTGCAGTATTCCCTGAGTATTGCTGAACAAGGCTACAGTTCTGGATGCTTGCAGGGGATGCTTTGATTACTCGGGTGGGGGTTGGAAGGGGTGTGGCATGTAAACAAATTCCAGTCCCAAGCAGGAATGTGTGTAATGTGAATCATCTGTTGGCAGTAGAGACATTTGTTTTGATCCCTGCCCCACACACACAGCAGGGAGGCTCAAGCAGCTTGGTGCCTGTCCTGATGTCTTGTAATCGGAACTAAAACTATGAAAACTGCTATATAGCTCTTTCAGAAGCGATGTGGCCATCACAAATGATAGCTCAACAAAGTGATAGCGCCCAAATGCTCCCAACGCATGTTTACTAAATATGGAGGGAGAAACCGGAGGACCTGGAGAAATATCCACGCGACCAAGGAGAGACACGCAAACTCCAAATATACAGGCGTCTTGTCGGGATTGAACCCACAACCTCTTGTATACCAGGTGAGGTAGTTAACATCCCGCCATCGTGGTGCCCCAGATGGCACGGACCTCACGGTATTTCCATTTGGCCACATTAAGTCTACAGCCACGAATTACACCGTGCTCCTTCAACCTTGCCCTGAATTTGCGAGACCTGCCTTCAAACGCGCGGAGCCTGCTTCTGCTCGTCTTATCTCCTTGAAATGAGGCACCTTGGCCGATTACGCATTGCGTAAGACGTCAGGGGGAATGGGAGCCGCAAGAACGCTCATGGTAGGGGCGTGATTAAGACATGTCGGGGATTATTCTCAGGACGGCGCTTATAATAAGTGGATGCGGGTGACAAGGGCACAGTCGTCGTCACGATGCGGGAGCGCGTGTCTCATTTAATATTTTGCGGTGGCTCTGGCCAGCCAGACCCCCTCGTTATTGTGATGGATACACTTGTTGAAAGGTTGTACTTGATACGGTGTGTGTGCTCTTTTAGTTGATATTTGGGGTGCGTAACCTGAAGTGTTGTCGCTTTAGTGGCTTCTGGTTTAGAATGCAGATGGTTCCTCAAGCTTTTTGGGAGTTCTAAATGTGCTTTGGTGTTCTCTCCTTAATGGTTTGTGTGGATTAAATGTTGAACAAAATGCAACACTTCAGGAACGAATGCATAAACTCATAAACAGATGACACGTCGTTTGATGGCTTGGGAAACTCTTGCCCAGTGGCGTAGCACTGAGCCCCCCCCCCCAGCATTGCAAAGAGCACGAGTGCGAATCGAGAGAGCCACATGGTAGTGGTTATACAGTGCTAAACAAACAATCAGGCAGTCGACGGAGCATGAGAGAGTGCCACATAGCGGTGGGGTAGGTGATGCTCGTTGGTTTCCGCTGGGACCTAAACGTGTGGACACATGGCTGTTGACTTACGTTCCAGAAACCAGTCTCCATCAACTTATTCTCTTGACCGGATATAAACATCGCTGTATTCTGACAACAACCGTTAAAATGTAAACCATATTGAGAATTAGAAAATAATTAAATCCCGCTTAAAATCAACATTAAATATTTAAAATACTAATCCACGTCTTATTCTTAGGTTTTTTTTCGGTAAAGTCACGTAGGTAAAACATCAAAATTAATGAAAATAAAATAAAACAAAAATCACGACGTTTCGGAGGCAACACAAGTCTCCGTCATCAGGTGGGACCGTCACAGCCAGATTAGCTGTTTTATTTTATTATTTTATTTTCATTAATTTTGATGTTTTACCTACGTGACTTTACCGAAAAAAAACCTAAGAATATGATTCCTTGCAGTCACGAAAGCTTCAAATCTAGAATTAATCCACGTCTGACCGTTGAAAAATGCAGCAATTACCCATTGTTAATTAGCGGCGTGTTCCATGTTGACTCTCAAAGATTTTCTTAACACTCCCCCAAGTGCATTCCAAGTGTCCCGTGGAGTAACAGCTGCGGGCGGCGGCAGTGGCTTTCCCTGTCGCAGGCCGTGGCACGACACGGATGGATTCCCGTAAACCATGCGGCGTCGATGACCAAATGAGATGACAGAAGCAAAGCAATCTTGTGCGTGGTGGTCGCCCATGCGAGTGCTTTCTAGGCTAAAGATTTTGCTTAGCTTCTGTCGAAAAAACTAAGTCCACTGAGCTATATAGCTCTTTTTCAGTGACGCAAAGTCTGAAGGCTTGGGCACCCGATTCACAAGGGGTTTCAGTAGCCGTGAGCAGCGTGGTGTTTTCCCCAAACCTATCCTCCTGGATCGTGCACATCTTGACGCCGCCGAAGTCGAGTTGAATGAGCCTGGTGGTCTTGGCTGTTGCGGTGGAGAGACGATGGTGCCCATTTAGGTTAGTGCCAGTCCCCTGAAGACTGGGTGGGTAGCAGGGCAAGGTGTGATGACCCTCACCCTGGCCGAATGAGCTCGCGCGCGCACATTCCTGGGGCATTGTGCGCGATTGATTGAGTGACCGGGGCGTTGCCGTTTGTCCGGGCGCCGCATTGCAGCAGTATGGGTGTGCGAAGCAGCAGCGCGTGATGGTGAAAAGCATTCTGTTCAAGATGGATTCCACACCCGTGCGAGGAATGTTACGTGGTGGATGGGGGCCGTTTCTAATTGGGAGATGTAGAGGGAATTGTTTTAACGTTGCAGTCCGCAGAGGAGAATTATGCGCATGGAAGTGTGGGGATTATTATCAAGGCATGCGTGACTGAGCAACTTGGTTAATGTAGCAAGACTCCACTAATTTAGACTTTCAATCACTGTAGCGGAGGCAAAGTCCTGTGACCCCTGGTGTCACGTACATTCACGCGACCACCTACTGCCCCTAGTTTGGCTCTCCATTGTGCATCCCTAGCACCCAGAAGGTAATCTCTTTAGTGAGCTGCTGCGCCTGAACCAATAAGCATAGATATTTTTGTTGAAAAATAGTGAAACACCAGGGGCTGATGCCGTCTGTATGGGGCACGCTTGTGAGGCGACTTCTGCAATTTGCTTTTTGTTACCGTGCGGTGATCTCGCTGCACGGAGAGCGAGCGTCGCAACCGTCAAGGTGAAGGTCCAAATGCGGCTCTGTGCCAGCAGGATCCCGTGCCTGCTACTCGCTGCGGCTTCCCTGTCGCGAGCAGTGGCACGACACGGACGGATTCCCTAAACCGTGCGGCGCCGATGACCAAATCGCCGAAAATGCACTCAGTCTTAATCAGATAACAAAAGTTGGTCAAGCTTGAGAATAGGTTTTCCCCTTTTTTCTGGCAACAAAACAGGTGTTAAAACACCAAACTAAAACCTTTTACAAGGAATCATTTTCTGCATTAACCACAATACTTGTGGTCAGAATGCAAACAAAAAACATACTCTGAATATATATGCATTCTTTGAAACTGATTGGTCCACACCAGAGACAGCTTTCTTTCGAGCATAGTCTCGAACGGTGTTGGACCAGAGGACGCCAAAAGGCGTTCCTTGTGAAAGGTTTCAGTTTGGTGTTTTAACATCTCAACACCTTTTTTGTTGCCAGGAAGAGGTGAAAACCTATTCTCATATTTTGATACTGGCAAAGGATGATGTTAGTCAAGCTTGTGCGTGGTGGTCGCCCATGTGAGTGCTATCCAGGCTCAAGTTTGCTTCGTTTCTGTGTTTAGAAGTAACCTGGTCACAATAGATAGCTTCAATGAAGTATCTTATCACGTGGACATTTATAGCAGCCAAATACTATAAATGCATGGAGATTCTAAATGTGGAGGGAAAAACCGTAGGACCCGGACAAAAATCCAAGCGGCCACGGGGAGAACATGCAAACTACAAATATACAGCAGGCATCAGGGTCGGGATCGAACCCACAGCCTCCTGTATACCAGGTGAGGTATTTAACATCTTGCCATCGTGGCGCACACGGTGGTAAGATGTTACTCGCCCCGGTGTTACCATCGGGCTGCAGGCCTTCGTGGTGGACAGCAGAGGGCACTGCAGGACATTCCATTGTTGTGCTGTACTTGGCTTCCCATGTCCGCCATGTTCACTGACCAGCGTGGTGAAGTATGTCAACTAACACCCACGGTGCGGGAAGGCCCTCAGCTAGCAGCGAATTGACAAAGTGGGTGCGCACGTACGTGTCATGTAACGAGCTCATGGGGCCGGAGAGATGACTGGCTCGATCTAAGCTCCGCTGTTTAAGGCTCGCCCTGATGGCTTGCCCAGTCTCTGCCGCAACCAGAAACCCAGTCGCATGAATCCAGGTCTGAGAGCGAGAAGTGGCTTTGTCTTTTCCACAGGTTAAAACGGTGTTATGGCATTGTAATGGCGTCACAGCGACATTATGGTTTGATCCAAACGGGATTTGCCGTCGTCGCGGCGTTCCCACAGGTGTGCGTACGGTGTGGTTGTGATGCGCTGCGTAACTAACCTGCTCTCTCGAGCGCTTCCAAGAGGTTTGTGACAAGTGGTTTAAATCCTGTTCCCACCTGTTCCACCCCCTTCTGTCCTACCTGTGGTGTTCTCTTGCCCTTGTCGTTACCCTGGCTCCTCTGCTCTCTCCCCTACCTGCCCGCACCCCTTGTGCTCCCTGGAATAAAGCTCCCACATGGTTCCCGTGCGCTGCACCACCAGGTACTAATAACCCTCCCTCTGACCCTCCTCACCCCGCACCACCTCTATCGAAGCACCCAGCTGCCTCTTAAACCTGCTGAATGCTGCGATGGTGTAGGCATGATGCGACCATGACCGTACGCTCAGGTGACGGGGGGAAGGAAAGGCTGGCTGAGTTGGCAAGCAAAGGCCTCCTTCAGAAACTCAGAAACAGGAAGGGGGTGGGGCAGCGAAACCTTTTGCTCGGAGAGCATCCCTTGATTTGAAAGTGGGGGTTTCTCGTCAAAGACCCACGTGGTTGTTGTGCACTGGCTGACTGCCTGTGTGGGTGGATGTCTGTCGGCACCCTTTTGTGCGGTGCGAGCCGCGTCTCGTCGGTGACTGGGGAAGCGGTTCAAATCAAACAATTGGATAAAAACTGAAGTGAGCGATCGCGGTCGTTGAAATTCTAGAGCCCCCCAGTGCCCATGAAAACAAAACCCCGTTGCCGAGCGGTAGCATTTCTCGCTCGCCAAGTGTCCCAATTTGAACGTGGACCACGGGCCCTAAGGCTGCACATACCACGCGATGTTGTTTACCGCCCGCCTGCTGTAGCCAATGCCCACGTTAGCATGGCAGCATGATCAGGGCAAGTGTTTAGGACTGCAATGCGTTATTAACTCTCTACTTTATCCCCGGACACAGGATTTTTTTTTATATAAATGAGATTTCTCTACAAACCCCAATTTTTACGGCTGAAATATCTATTAAGACCACTAATGCTGACTGATCGCTTGAGGTTAGGTTGCGTTAATGATCACCTGTGAGCACCCGTTGTTTTTGCTGAGTGTGGCTTTTGAGTAAGTGGGTGTTTAGACAAGTCTCTCAGCTGTGATGGCCTCAGCATGAGAAGCAGGTAAGCTCTCTTAAAGCCGAGGATTCCTCTCTCCCGATTACCGCTAGTCAATGTACACATGACCTTTGTTTAATTTGGGTTGATGAATTAGTTTACATTGGTCACCATTCACATTTTTCTCTGGGCATGACACCATCGCCAAGCTCGTATTAGCCAATGTGTTAAGCGTGTGTTAGAGTTTCTGTGCGTACAGTGTATATATAATGATGACAGATGGTGTATATTTTTAATAATGCCCTGTGTTTGTGGGAAATGGGGGAGACCTCTTTGTGAACGCTCGAACCAGGCTGAGCTTTTAATTGGTAAAATAAAAGCTGGAGCTGTTAGGGGTCCGGTGTGGGCGATGGAGCGAGAGAGAGGTGATTGAGCGAGAGAGAGGGGCTTTCCCCTGTGGGATCGGCTGCTGTAGGCCAAGATGACAATAATCCTCAGGGGGAGATTAATTGCACCAGTTGTCTGAAAGGAAATTAATTTGGGGCCTTCCTTTGTGAGCCACCCATCTAGATCTTCACAGGGGCTAGAAGCTCCCTGTGATGTAGCAACCTAAGAAGGCCACTTGAGCACTTATGGGAAATGCGTGTGAATAAAAATTAAATGCAATTTGCAACGTGTCACCGTTATGTACTCTGGAGGTTAAGGAAAAGGTGTAAAGGCTCTTATGGCATTAATATTTAGTCATGGCTATTTAAGTCCGCGGCATTTTCTCTTTTGCCCATGTCCACAAATGAGCTGTGAATGAATGGTGAAATTATTATCAGATGAAATGACGAGTATTGAATAGGTTTTCATTTGTACAAGATCTTAACATGGGACTATAATTATTTAATCAAAGGGTCATTTGTCGTAGATGTTGAATCGTTTAACCATCAGCAATAAAGTTAACATTTATACTGCATCCAACACATGCTTTGAAAGGCTTGGTGAGGTGATTTTGTTTAACATCTTCCTCATCTGGTATTCAGGAGGTTGTGGGTTCGATCCCGACCCTGATGCATGTCTATTTGGATTTTGCTTGTTTTCGCCGTGGTTGCATGGACTTTCTCTGGGTCCTCCGGGTTTTTCCCTCCATTTCGAATGTGATGGCCTTGTCACTTCTGAGAAAGCTATAAAGCTCTGGGCCTTACCTGGTAAAATTAAAATAGATTAGTTTTATTTGATTGGCACATGAGCCCACGTGAGATATTTCTGGTCACCACCACCACGGGTGCTGTGTGTTGTATGGAGGAGGAGGAGGAACACGTGGATACTGCTGCAGCCAGGTGTGGCGAGGTTGGTGCTCCAGAGGCGTCTTGGCTCGGCATTGCCCTAAATATAATTTGGTTAATTCTTCATTCTAGGAACGAGTCGGTGGAGGGATCAACGCATCACAGGTTCCACTTTGTTCATTCGTCAAATGTTTTAGAATCAGAATCTTTATTTATACTGGAAGAATCCAATGAGCTATGACGCTCTTTTTCACAGATGTCAAGTAGGGGCAGGTCAGAAAGTGACAAGAACAAACGAGACAAACACAACAGTAAAAAGTATAGGGAAGCTCAGCCATTCACCAAATTTAAATAAAAAAAGCCAAAAATGATTGTGATTAACTCAGTTTGGTATTGTATACATTTGTTATGCAGCCAGCAGGTGGCTGATTTTATTTGTTGTGTTTTGTTGGATTGCTTTTAAAAGCGCGCACCTCTGGCAATCCAACATATCAAATTGATAGTGCATTCGGGCGTGAGTTCGGTACCGCCTGTAGGCAGTTTTTCGTTCTCACGGAGCCTTGTGAGTAGCGTGGGGACATCTCCGTGGTGATGGCATCAGAAGTAAGCATTGGCTCGTGTTGCTGTTTCTGCATCGCTTGGGCTTGTGTCATCAGGCTTTCATGAATATGTAGTGGATTCAACCGAGTCGCAGACGTACTCTTTGGAGGCAAAACATTTATTAATACTCTTTTGTTCTTTAGGTAAAGTCACGTAGGTATAAAATAGATCACGACGTTTTGAGCGCAACACAAGCGTCCGTCATCAGGTGGGAAAACATGGTCTGCTGCTGATGCAGACTGTTGCAGACTTTTAAAACAGTCTGCATCAGCAGCAGACCATGCTTTCCCACCTGATGACGGACGCTTGTGTTGCGCCAAAACGTTGTGGTCTATTTTATTAAATTTTTTACCTACGTGACTTTACCGAAAGAACCAAAGAGTGGATTCCTGCAGTCACGAAAGCTTCAAATCAACATTTATTAATGCCTCTGGCGTGGCTGGCTCCACCCTTGGCCACGACCACCTTCTAGAATCTTCTAGCAGGATCTCGGACCTGACACGTGACCACCATTAGCCCCCACTTGGGGGCCCTGTGTAGACTTTACCAGTCACGTGTCCTTCGCGGTCAACCAGAGTGCAATGGCCCTTAGTTTAACCCCATTCCCGTGGCCGGCACTCTTACGACCTGTCCTGTAGGGGTCGGCACTGCACGCAGAGCGTGGTGCCATCCAGCGCTGTCAGTCAGCGCTCACCGAGCCCCTCCAGGGCCGGTACTGCACCCACATACGTGGTGCCCGCGATGTCAATACATCGCACGCCGTGCCTCTCTCGGGCCGGCATTACACAGTGACGTCCGCGATGTCACTACAAATGTATAACATTTAGTGAGCGTTTAGCAAATAGTTAACCCTGCAGTGATGTCTCATCACACCCTATTTGGGGCCTAAGATTGGCCTAGCTAATGATTACTTTCTTGTTTGGCACTGCCATTTAACTTGTTTACATGTTTAGCGCCGAATAAAACACCATGATGCGTTTCTCAAGTCTATTTTGACCACCCAAGGTATGACACGCCACATCGTTTATATTTCCACCGGACTTGTGTTTGACAAGCCGCTAGCCGTGTGGAGCCCACGGTATTAACGCTGCTAAGGTTGGTTACCACTCTAATATCCAGACTGCACACGTGTTTGGAAATGTCAACGTTGCTTTTAAGCGGCATCTGTTGAGGTCTGTCCTACACTCCATGTGAACACGATCATACAGTGTGCATATTCGCTCCCATTTTGTACGGTAGCCAGACCCGTGTGAAAATATGCAACGCGTGCTCGTGTGTGCGAGCACGTGTGTGCGTGCGCGTGCGAACGCACAACAACCTAATCTCTTGCCAGCTCTAAATGACCTGGTGCCAAATAATTACGGAGGCAGACACGGCTTCAGTCACGGTCCATGTCGGCAATTGTTTAGTAATCGTACAATTTTACAGGCGTTAGAAAGATTACGTGACCGCCGAAAAGGCCAGCTGTGCATTGTAATAAAGTGACCAAGGGTTTCGAGTTGAATCGCCGTTCACTCGCCCCTCTTGTGATCCAGACAAAGATTTGCAATTCTCCTAGCTTGGCAGCATGCGCATGTCTTGTGCAAAGCTGTCGGCCGTTGGGTGAGAAGCTGGCTCTGTGACCCTCGTTCCCTCCACACATGGTCTGTGCTGTGAAATTATTTGAGACTTTTTCGCACACGTGTACATGTTTTCGCAGGACAAAATGCTACGGTGAGACACATGTTTTGTATTAGTTTTTTTGGTACTACTTGTTTACCCGGGAAATCCTCAAGACTCCCTCTAAGGGAGGGTGCTGCCAAGTGTTTGCAGTAGAGGGCAATGCTGCTGTGTGTAATCCAAGTTTAGGACATTTTCAGCTAAATTTTCAACATTGGGGATGTTTGGCCAAGACCAGTGGACATGGTTTATTTTAGCAATGGGAGGAAACGTACATGCAGTGTTTATGTACGTACAGCCCTTTGTCAATCCACTGGATGATGAAGTCCCCCTCCTCACACCATGCGGCTCACGCAGGATATTTCACTTAACGTTGGACAGTGTGAGTTGGTGAAAGCAAAATAGTTGTTGTGAGTGGTCCATTCTCCCCAGCTGTTTAAACGTGGCCATGCTTGTCCCGAGCGATGCTGATGCATCAAGCACAAGCTTCCAATTTGGGAACGATGTCACTGCATTTTTTAATGTCCGTAATTGGTCGTGAACCGAGGCACATTTTCCCATAGGGTTCAATGTAAATCCGGTTAATCCGTTCTGACCTTTTTTTTTGGTTTTTGAAGCACAAAAATATGAAACAAATTACAATACACATTAGTACTGTACAGTATAGTAATGTATAAAGAGAGAACACTAACCTTGCTTGAGATGACTTCAGTAAGCACTCAAACGGGTGAACTGTACAATACAGTAAGTACAGTATTGTACAGTACAGTACTGTATGTGCTAAAAAGCAAAAAGTCACTGAAAGTGTCTTCACAGTACTCGCACTACTTCTTTCTGCGTCTCTTCTTCTCTCCACGATCTTCCTACAGGAAGTCACGACCATGTGACAGCCTGGAATTAGCATTAAAATGGCCGCGGCTCCTGTTCGTGAACCGAAGCGGAGTTCGTGAACCGGAGCATATTTTTATGAACTTTTCTGTTCGTGAACCGAGTTGTTCATGAACAGAAGTGTTCGTGAACCGAGGTATCATCATCATCACTGTATATAAAAGTCTCCGCGCGCTCGAGCTTGCGGGGGATTTGGCTCTCGGACGTTTGGGTTTAAGACCGAAATAACTTGCCAGCCAGCACACCCTAAGCCCCGCGGTGGGAATAGGCTATTCCGTTTTCACGTCCATAAATTTTAAAGTCGTTTAATTAACGAATTAGTGGCATTCTTATTTTCATTATTTACTTATTGCGAGACATCGACCGTACCAACTCACGACAATTGCCTGGGGGGGGCGGACTCTGCCAAGTGATGCGCGTTGCCTCCAGCTCATGGGGGACATTTTATTTTACGCGTTTAACATGAAATAAATATACACATCACGCTGCCGATTTCTCTTCACAGTGTGATGTCCTCTTCCCCCCCCCCCCCCATCCCAATGCGTGCAGTTACTGATATAAAGTCCTTAGATATTAATTTAATATTATTTAAGTGCTTACATAGTATTATTCTGCCTCGGCCGGGGGGATGGTGGGGGGGGGTAGCGGCCCAGCTCGCAGCCTGGCAACGTCTCACCTCCTCCGGCTTGCCAATCTAGGCGAGGCCGCGGGCTCTGCACGGGACGAGGCGTCACCACGCCAATGTCAAGTACAATTTTATTGAATCTTTCGCTAACAACTCGGGTTTATTGGTTACTATTATTAAACAAATAAGTTTACAAATATTACAATGATAATGTTTGTGTGCACATAACTCTGCTTCATTCTTTACTATTATGAAACTAATAAGTAGCCTAATACTGTATTACTATTATAATGTCCGTGTGCAGAAACTACATGCGTGTGCCTAAAGTCGATGCCTGTGTGTGTAAGTCGATGGGTTTCTATGTGTGTGGGTCCATGTCTGTGTGTAAGTCCATGTATGTGTCTGTCTTTTTCAAATGGACAACGCCCGTGTGTGTGTGTACGTACAAGTGTTTGTGTGTGTCAGTCCATTTGTATGCGTATCAGTCGCAGTGTGTGTTAGTCCACGTGTGTGTAAGTCCATACGTGTGTGTTTCACTCGATGCGTGTGTGTAAGTCAATGCGTGTGTGTGAGTCAATGTGTGTGCATGGCTCCATCTGAGTGTGTAAGTCAATGTGCGTTTGTGTGTCTATGTGTGTCAGTCCATGTGTATGTGTGTACGTCGATGTGTATGTGTGTGTCAGTCCATACGTGTGTGTTAGTCCACATGTGTAAGTCCATACATGTGTGTGTCACTCGATGTGTGTGTGTGTAAGTCGATGTGTGTTAATCCATGTGTCTGTATCTAAAGTAGATGTCTGTGTGTCACAGTCCATATGTGTATGTGTGTGTGTAGGGCAATGTGTGTGCAAGTCTATGTATGTGTGTGTAAGTCCATGTGTGTGTGTCTTAGTCGATATGGATGTGTGTAAGTACATATGTGTGTGTGAGTCCACGTATGTCTGTGTGTGAGTCTGTGTGTGTGTGTGTGAATCGCTGTATGTGTGTACGTCGATATATGTGTGTAACTCCATGTGTGTGTATCTAAAGTGCATGTCTATGCGTGTGTGAGTCCATATGTGTGTGTGTGTCAGTCCATGGGCGTCTGTGTTGGTCGCTTTTTGTGCATGGCTCCATGTCAGTCAGTGTAAGTCCATTTCTTTGCGTGTCTGTAGGTCCATGTGTGCGTGTGAGTGAATGTATGTGCTTTATTGACCTGCTCAAGGCCTATGATACCATCAGTAGGCCTGGCCTCTGGGTTATTCTTCATGCTTTCGGAGTCCCTCAAACTTAGCTCACAATCCTTAAGGACCTTCATGATGGTGAGCGGCCCCGCGTCAAACTACGTGGCCGTCAGTCAGAGCCATTCCCTCTACACCTTGGGGTGTGACAGGGATGTCCTCTGGCTACACATTATTTAACATATCTTTTGACCACGTAGTTCGTGAAGCCTTCAATGGCTGTACCCGAGGAAACCATAAGGTACAGATACAATGGGAGGCTGATCCGATGCCCGTGTGCGGTCAAGGGATGCCTCCCTATTGTTCAACCATGTTATGTATGCCCATGCTCTGGTGATTGCTGCTCACTGCTGCTGAACCTGGAGCTTGCCACTAAGAGGTGGGGCCTTACCATCAGCCCCACCAAAACTAAGCACCTGCCTGGGTATTTTGTACCATCCGACAATCCACCCCCACAACTCACAATTGGTGATGCGGCAGTTGTGGAGAGATCGGAGAGATTCCCATACCTGGCCAGTGTGCTCATGACCGGCTCCGGTTTAACAGCAGAGGTCTCACTCCAAATCAGTCGAGCGCTATTCTCTTTTCATCGGCTGCGTTACGCTGTGTGGAAGCTACCTGGTCTCTCGCTGCGCATGAAGCTCCAGGTCTTCTCGGCCACGGTAATTCCCTCCCTTCTCTACGCTTGCGAAGCGTGCACCCCCCTAATGGAACATCTTCGCCAGTTACAAACATTTAGGCTGGCCTGCTAACGATCTATCCTGGGTTTAACCATATGTGTGTGTGTGTCTAAGTCGATGTGTTTCTATGTGTGTGGGTCGATGTCTGTGTGTAAGTCCATGTGTGTGTCTGCCTTTTTCGCCCGAGCAACGCCGGGTACTTACCGCTAGTATAACTATAAAGCTTTTAACGATTTCCAAACGGTGTTTAAGCGCATTGATGTCAGAACTGGATAATGCTGACATTTTGTAGCTTGAAAGGCACCGAAGGGAATAATTTGGGAAGGAGTTGAGTTCATTAAGGGTTGCAGATTATTAGTATCTACAGCGGGCGTGTGAAGCAGTGGAGAAGGGGTTTCTTGGCATTGAGTGTCGAGGACTCGTGGAGCATTGGAATGAGGGTATGCATGTTGAACTTCTTTGTCACCATATGTAGCCAACCCTGTGGTGGTGATTGTGGTCATGATGGTGGTGGTCATGATGATGATGGGTGGTGGTGGTAATTTTGATGGTAATGCACTCGCACAATCTATTGGCATGCGTAACATCGTGTGAATGACCGTGAATGAATATACAAGGAACATTTCACTTCACCAGGTGGGAGCCAGCGCGCACCGTGGGTTGAGATGCTCGGGCTCTCCAACCGTTTCCAGCCATTAAAAGGCAATCCCTCCGTGAAGCTCTTGAGTGCTGCCCCCCCCAGTGCAGGGTTTGCGTTTCCCTCGATATAACTAGAGCGGTGTTTGTCCTCCGTTTGCACCTGTGTTCCGTTTCGGCACCCTGCGTGTCCCACCCACTTGCACATTGTGACCCATGTGTCTCGATTTCTATCGTGCCCTCTGGTCCACTTGCCCTGCCTCCATTGGTCCCCATGTGTAATACCATGTGCGCATTCCCCTTTCCCCGGCTTCCACTCTTCGCATTATGCCATTTATGCAGCCTCTCAAAGGAGATTTTCTTCAGAAAATCCGGATGCTTGGACGGAAAATATAATTGCACCATGGGTTGTGAACAAATGTTGATGTTAAGGTGGTTTGTTTTAAAGGTTCCTGTGTCACTGCCAGAAATCTGGGTTCAAACCCAGGCAGCTGCTCATGTTTAAAACGGATTGTGAAGTGCATTGAGTTAGTGTTTTATTATTATATTCATGTATTTTTATTTTACCAGGTAAGGCCCACTGAGCTATATAGTTATTTTTCAGAAGTGACTTGGCCACAAATGATAGCTCAACAAAGTGGATCGAATCCACGACCCATTGTATACTAGTCGAGGTAGTTGACATCTCGCGACAGGACAATGTTTCTATCGTGTAAACACTTGATTTTTCCTTAATTAGCCTAGCATATGACCTGAGAGCTAAGATGGGACTCTGCCCATCAGGATGTGTTGAGCCACTCTGTGGGACACAGTAGCGCCACCTGCTGAGTTGACTGCAAATGCCATTTCCTTGGAGTCCGTGCCACGGAGTTTCTGCGTTGTCACGATGCTGATGACTGCAGTAGCTCCAGAAGTGATCGGTCTCCACAAGGCACCGTAGCACGAGTATATGAGCACGGTTGGCTCCGTACGGTGTGAAATAAGTTCGGCATGCATACATTAGACACGTGTTTGCTATCGGCCTGTGTCACGAGTCAAGTTGGGTGGGGTAAGTGGGGCAGAGTGTCGCACGGCCCCGGCGGGACGGCCCACCGGTTGGCCTGTTCTTGAGCAAGCGAGCTGTGGCCAGGAATGCCGCGTTGCAGCTGCACGTGACAAATCCTCGGGATTAACGGCGAGTGAGGTGTCGTGTCCCACGCTTCCCTTTCACGCCCAGGTGGCGCAATGCAGCTCTACTCTGCTTGAGTCGGCGGGGAGCGGCTGAGGCGAGCAGTCAAATGCACGAGCCGTCAGCCGGTGTTAAATTCGTTAACGATGAGTGCACCGAATCCACGAATATACCATTGCGTGGTCAGGAAGGTGGCTCGTCAAATCAAATGTTTAGTCCTGTCTGAAATGCAGCTCCCGTCTCTCGCTCTTTGTTTCAGCTGCCCAAGATCCCCGATGCATCACGAGACTCCCATTGATTCTGTAGGTTGGCAATAGTCTTGCCAGTTCTTTAGCCCTGAATGCAACGACAGTAACTCAACCGTTCGTAATGTTGGTGTATTTGTCTTCGAGCATGAAAATGTCTAAACCCTAGCAAAATGTGTATCTTTCCCTGTTATGCAAGACTGAAGCAAGGGTGCAATAGTCCAGCATTTCTGTGATTTGGTATCGCGATGCACTGGCACCCCAAGGTTGCTGCAGTAGTAATGGCAGTTATGTATTGTAAGTGATAGACATTATTACCATTGGATACAAATTATAAAAGTGTGACACCTACAGTAAAGGCTTTGGAAGCCAGACGGGAGTAAACTAATTCGGGTTTAGCTGGAGATAGGCCGTTGAAATACAGAACCCAGGGAAAAAAATAAGGCCTGCGAACAGCGTACATGTGCCTAACAACTAGGCCTTGTGCACATAACGTGCAGGTCTAGAGTTAAAAACTGTGGGAAATGAAGTCCAAACCAAAAGAAATAATATTCTAGATTAGTGGGAGGTTGTGCGTATGTTGAACTTTCGCACTGTCCGTAGCCAACCGTGCGAATTGGAGGTGCGGTTAGTTTTTTATCATTGTGGGCAGGGCTACCATGGCAGCGAGTGAGGCAATGAGAAGCTAATTGCATCTGAATGAGTTTGTTGGCTGAGCCGTCGTTTAAGTTGGTGTGGAACGTGAGTCTAGTCGAGACACCATGCAGAATAAGAATATTTATACTGCAGGAATCCGATGAGCTTTCAAGCTCTTTTTCACAGATATCCAGTATGGGCGGGTAAGAACGCTACAACAGCAAACAGTACAAAAACATGAGAGTGCAAAGTACATGCAAGCTCCAAATATACAGCAGGCGTCAGTCGGGATTGAACCCACGACCTCCTCTTACATGTTGCGCGAGGTGACGTTTTGGAGAGGAGACGTTTGGGCAGTGTCTTAAGAGGAAGAAACTCGGCTTTGTGATTTATTTTCCACGTCACCCTCCACGGTGGTGCAATTGGAAACTTTTTTGTCAAAGCAGGCAGACCAAAATCACGATTGTTTGGCCACCGCTGTGGCTGACCATGCTGCATTGCAAAAGCAATGCTTTGGGAATTTCACTTTTTTCCAGCGTAAGGAATCGTTTGGTGAATACTCGGTCCCAGTGAGGGTGTTGCTGCCCCTTATGCTTTTTTTTCCCCATAACAACCTCGCTGAGACCCCTTTTTGTCAGGAGAAGGTCCTGCCAAGTGTTTTTGTATTCGGGGGTGGGGGGCAATGTTGCTGCTGTTTGTAATCTCAATCGAGTGATTTGGAAGGTGTTTTTGTAGCTATGAGAGGGGAACCCAGTGCCCTTGTTGCCAGGATGTCAACCCGCTGCGCCACGCTTCCGCGTGCTGTGTTGCTTCGCTGTTTGTGTGTGCGGTGCTTGGGTCTCATTGTGGCTTCTCTTTCCTGTCTGTCCTCTCCTTTGCCGTGTGACCCCCTGCCCCCCACCCTCCTCCCCACACCTGCCTGCTCTTCTCTCAAAGGGAGGATTCAGGCCAATCCAGGTAATGACCCTTTATTAATTAACACTTTGCTTATCCTCGGGAGTATATATAATTGTATGTGTTGACTATGGGAGTGTCTCAATGTTGTCTGGATTTTTAGCACCCACCTGGGTCAGATGTAGCACTTGTCCAAATCTTGCTTTGCTTCTTGTGAGGTGCATTGAGGTGGTATTGCTGAAGTGTTATTTTTTTACATGATCCCATATTTTAAAAAGGTTTTATTTTATTTTGTTCACATCCTCCCCCCCCCCTCATAACAACCACCACCACCATTCCTGTTCCATCTTCATATTCTCATGATGTGATCATTCATTCCCCTTTCATTCAATCCTTTAATCATCGTCGTCATCCTTCAACAATTTCACTTTCACCAAATTCACACAGATTCGCCCCATTGCTTCCTCTCCTCTATTTAATTCACCTCATCTCCACCATTACATTCGCACACATTGTACCATTCTTAATTCTCTGAAGCGCCTTGGTTAAGGCGCCTATATAAATTCCGTTAAGATAAGATGCGTTTGTTAGATATTCCATTATGATGCTTGTTTACCCAGAAAAGCCTCAACTTGTGGCGTAGGGTCCTAACCAAGTTGTCAGTGGGGCGACATTGCTACGTGTAGTCCCAATTGAGTCGTCACTTGTGGGTAATATTTCGGCATTGGGATGTTTTGGCCAATACCATTTACTTTGTGTATGTGTGTTTGCGCGTTTTAGGGTGTATAGGTAGTGTAGCGGTTGGCGCGCTGCGCTATGAACCCAGCGACTCGAGTTCGATTCCCGCTCACGACCAACACTGGTCCTGGGACTCCCCTAGGTCGACTCAACCTCAAATGAGTACCTGGTGCGATGTGTAAACATCGTAACTCGGGACACAAAGGCGGCCGTGCGTGGTGTTGGCCACCCACCCCCTCTTTGGCCGTGCCGGCCTTCAAAGGTGCTGCTCACTAACAGCACTTGTCCAAGCAGTCTGTTAAGGCTACACGAGGGATCTTTGTTTTTGCTATGGGAAGAAACTGGAGAACCCAGAGGGGTGAGGGGGATATACCTATGCAGAGACAGGAAATATAAACTCGACACAGAAAGGCACCCGAGGTGATGAATCGAACCCAGGCCCTTCTTGCTGAGGCACGAGCGGCTACTACTATGCACCACTCTGCCACCCATATGCCGAGTGAGCAATACATTTTCAATAAAGCGAAATAATACCCTGTTACGAGCTGGAGTTTCTCGAGACTTGCAGATTATTGCATAGCCTTGATAAGTTCCCTGGTAGTTCTGTTTCCTGTCCATTGATTAAAACTATTCTGCATTTGCTTCTCCTGTTTCTACGTACTCCATTAGGTTTATCATGTGATTTTGTGTATATAGACACAGTACTTGATATTGACTTATGAGAAAATATTTGAAAATCTCAAACTGTAAATCTGTGACAGTGTAATTATTTTTTCCCCAAGATATGTAAATTGATTTTCTGAATGGTAAAAATCACGAATGTGATGAGGTTGATAATCTCGAATGCATCCTTCTCTGGGATTTGTCATGATTGGATGGGTGCACTTGCACGAGTGTGCAAATGTCCCAAACGCTGTGGCAGCAAATTTTAAACATTGGTTTGCGAACTAGCACGGCTGCCTGTCGTGGGCTGGGAGCCTTGCGGCAGCTCGAAGTGGCGCGTCGGCCACGAGTCGGCACCACGCTTGCCCCGTTTGCCATATGAGGGAGCCTTGTGCAAGCGCTGGTGCGGCGTTTTTTTTTTTGCGCGCGTTTGTCCCTGTCAATTTTGCGGTGCGGCGTCGCGACGGGCGACTGTTTCACGGCACTCCGCTCTCTGGAGCGGCCGTCCATGCGGCACGAGTGGAGTTTTTTTTTATTTGTCGCCAAGTACTTTTTCCGAAACGCTCGGCTGCCGGCCCTGCCGCTCTCTGAAAAAGAGGTTTCCTCGTAGAACTTTTTGGCTCTTAAGAGGTCGCATGCTGCTCGACGAGAGGGATCGGGCTAATTTGCAGGTGCTTTGCGCGAGCGTGGCGCTGTCGCCGAGAGTGCTGACACGCTGACAGCAGCTTGGAGTTTTGGTGGCCTTTGTGTGGCACCCAAGTGAAACGCCACATGACTGAAGTGGGGCGGGGGGGGGGGAGGTTTTTAGAATGATAGAACTAATTCCAGGGTGGTCAGAGTACAGAGCTTGAACTGTGGCCAGAATTTTGATGCGAGCATTTAAACGTTGCCGATTGTGACTTAGGATAGTCGGCGTTCTTGTCAGAATGAGTCTATTAATTTTCCTCGTTTGACATTTATTTTTACTTCATTTGAATGTCGTGGTTGAAATGCAACATGGCAGTTAGAGATTACTTTTTTGTATCAAAAGGCCAAGGTATATGAACCGTAGTCATGTTTTAAAAATATATCTCCGTTATGTCTGCACACGTGTATATACGATTGTTTAGCCGGACTGATAGGTCGCTTTTGGTAGCATATACTGGGTACCCCATTGGCTTGTGTGGCAGAGTAAAACAGACTCCCCTCATTGGATGGGGATGCCTCAACTGGCAGTGACGAGGACTATGTGGAGGTGAATGCACACGTTCCGATAAGGTAATAACGTTCACGTGGTTGTGTATTCGGACGGGCACATTTGCTGCTCTGCGATTGGTGAAGCGAGACTATGGGAGTCGTAAGGATTATACTGTGGGAAAGACTTCTATTTGGAACAACTTCCTGAGAAGCCACGTTGAAAGTTTTTGGACCCCACATTCATCACAGTTCTACTGCTGGTCAAGGCGTAGACCGTGTTCCTGCTGTTAGACTACCTCTCAGCCTTGGCACCTTTTGTCATGGAGTTTTTATGCAGTTTACAATCGCTGATTGACGCGTAGGTTTACCGACTCGGAGCAATCGCCCCTCTACTGTAGACCAACCCCCCCTCCCTCGCCTTTCCTCGTGCATTGCAACACCTTGGCCCAAATTGTCTGCAATTGCAGCAAGAACAGTGCTGTCCTCCCCGTCCTGCATAGCGCACGGAAGCGGTTACACGTCGGCCATTTTGAGCGGAGGGCCTGTGCAGATCGAGTCAACAAAGCAGCTGCTCTTCTACTCGCACACGAAGCTGTATACCCTGCTCTCCTTGTAAATGGGTGGATTCCGAAACGAACTCACGCTTTGGAAATGCGCCTTGAGAGAGCTTGACGCCCCTCCCACCCACCCGTTCATTGTAGGCCTTGCACGGGGTCGAAGGTGCAGTGTCGCCAAGAGAGGGGGCGCCGTGTTAAGTCGAGGTGTGTCTGTGCACGCGTGTCCTGACCCCCTCTTTCTCCCCGTGCTACCCCCCCCCTCCCCATGCCGCCCCCCACCACAGTTCATGCAGCCGAGGCCCGTGAGCCAAAACAGCGGACCCCGCGTGGCCGGCAGCCAGCCCAACATGCGCAGCATGGCCCCGGCGCCCGCACCTGGCATGTACCAGCCCGGCACGCAGCAGGCTGCACCCACCATGATCAACCCGCTGTCGTACAGCATGCAGTACTCGCAGGCCACTGGCACGGGGCCCCAGTACTACTTCACCACACAGAACCAGGTGCGTGCCGTCTCAGCAGCGCACCCCCTCCTCCTGTTCTCCCCTGCATAGTCCCGCGCTTGGCTCACCCTCGGCGCCGGCACACGGGTGCCATTCCTCGTGGAGCCTGGCGGGTAAGTGTGCGTGACTGAACGATGGAGAGTTCAAACTGCCCAATTTGGGGACTGCAGATGGTGCAGATGCATCAAAAGTTGGGGAATTGGAACATAGCCACACCGTATCATTGTGTTTTATATATGTATTTTTTTTTTATTATGTGAGCGTGCATGACTTTACCGAAAGACCCAGAGAATATGAATTCCTGCAGTCACGAAAGCGTTAAGTCAAGAATAAACAAAGTCTTCATTTCAAATCGTTATCATCCCACGTAAATTGTATAATTGCTGTAAAGCGCCTTAGTAAAGGCACTTTTAAAACTAGACAAGATAAAGACAGCAGGCGCAGGCAAGCGCACTCGTGCGATCAGTCAGGGGGTGAAGTCGTCGTGATCTCCGCATTGTTAATGAATATCGCCGAGGTGTTTTGTGTCAACGCATGGCCCCCGCCAGAGGGTAACCCGTGGGTTCTAAATCGGCCCTCTGTTGAAAGGTAAAAGTTCCCCCACCCCTGGGAGGCTGAAGCGGCGGTAGGTTTCAATGACTTGGCAAGAATGTCGCTTGGCTTTAAAAGAGTCCTGCCCAAGCGTGGTCACAGGTCCCTGGTAAGGCCAAAGCGTTGCTCTGGCACCGAGGCGTATACCGGCGCCGGGAGCGGGCCCAACACTGCCTTAAAGATGGTGCTTTCTTCATGGCCTCGGCCAGGATGTTCAGCACAGGTGACTCGGAGAACGATATTCTTTTTGCACAAAGGGGTTACATGGGCCTGGAGGGAACTGTCAATGTAATGGAAGTCAATGTAATGGAAGTTGCACTATAGAGAAAGAAATCAAACCTGGCCCACTGGGATTGTAACACAAAAGCCACTGTG
Source organism: Lampetra planeri (assembly GCF_965212315.1). NCBI lineage: Eukaryota > Metazoa > Chordata > Hyperoartia > Petromyzontiformes > Petromyzontidae > Lampetra > Lampetra planeri. Next base: position 1,126,150 of record NC_136134.1, read on the forward strand.
TGGGTTTGTAAAGTAGCTTCCTCTTAGAGACATCACTTTCGTGAGCCACCCGCATTAAAACAATGATCAGCCACGGCTGAGGTATTGGTCCTACCGTGTTTCAGATCTGCCTTATGTTCACGAACACGGACCGAGACATGTTGCTTAGTTTCCCTAATGTAACTACTGCTGCAGACACAGCGTAGTTTGCAGAGTCATAACTGTCTGTAATGTTTACACTTTAGACCTGGCAGCCCTTTAATTAGGGGAAGCCCACCACCATCACTACCCACTACGACCATCACCTCTAGCAGCAACATACCTGACATTAACATTAGCTATCCTGCCCATGCTGCTGACACTTGGGCTACGCCCGTTTTAAACCTTTATAAACAGTTTGCCTTTAGAGGCTAACTCCCCTTTTCCTGATGACGATCGCTTGTGTTGCGATCGAAACGTCGTGGTTTTTTGTTATTTTCTTTGAAGCTATTTACGTGACTTTACCAGAAGACCCAAATAATACTTTGTTTATTGTAAGCGGTGGTGTAGTTTTGATTACGGTAGAGCAAGAGAGATTGATAGGGAGTCTTTGGGATAGGCCCTTGTGGTCGTAGCTCCGGGTGGGGGGGGTTGTTCCGGAGTGGGGGGGGCGTGACAGGGTTACCGGAGGCGGAGGGGGTGAATGGGTTACTGGAGACGGGGGGGGGGGACAGGCTTACCCGAGGCGGAGGGGGTGAATGGGTTACTGGAGGCGGGGGGGCGTGACAGGGTTACGCCTCCCCCACCCACCCATGACAGTGCCACCACGAGGCCCCTCCCCCACATAGCGAATGACACGCATGCAGGCAGCACAGCTGGTAAACATATCTGCGGGCCACGGTGCCGCCCCCCCCCGGCCACCATGGGACGCTGTCGATCGCTTGTTTACGCGAACATTTGGCTTGTTTTGTGAACAAATTGGTCGAGATTCTAATTGGTCATGATACAGGTGACCCCCCCCCCCCCCACGCACCTACGACCGAATTGGTTCCTGGACAACGGTCGTAAGTCGAGCCCTCATCTCCCATAGGTACAATATTATACATTGGGGTTCCGTTCCTGGAAAGCCATTTCATACCATAAAAACACTAAAATTGACCACGAAAATGAATGAAAATAACCCTAACAAACACATATTGTAGCTTAAAATAACTTTTTCAAACATTTAAGTAAAAACAAACACATTTGAAAATCCTTTAGTACTTTTCTGCTCGTGCATCACATTTCCTCTTCTAAGACAAAGCGAAAGGCAAATCTTTGAAAATGTGAAGAAAATTTGCTAAAAAGTGAAAGGCGTTGCGAAAGAGATGCGTTCGCTCAAGGCGCAGCTTCAGACAGATGGGCTATACTGTACATATGCATACATTGGAAATGCAAAGCAGTGCCATCTGGCGACGAGTGTGGCGATGCTTAGCGCATGACATGTGCAGACTCGTCAGTAGCAGCCGTTAGCGGTAGTAGATACGAGTAGGGGATCGCAAGTCGAGCCATCATAAGTCGGGGATCACCTGGATAGAGAATTCTCGTTAAATCGTAAATTTTTGTAGGAAGAGTGCTCGTTAAGTGAGACGCGCCTCGAGTTAACGGATGTTGCCTCCAGAGGCTCCCGAGCAAGGGGCGTCGGGAGCAGCGCTCGAGTGAGTCGTGTGTGCGCACGGGCGAGGATTGCGTCATGGAAAGGCAATTGGGGATAACAGGTTTGTGGGGAGGTTGATCCCGATGTAGTAATGGAGTACCGTGTCTGTGTGTGGGGAGCAGCAGTGTGTAACGGTTAGCACCCTGCGCTAGGAACCCAGCGATCCGAGGTAGATTTCTACTCACGGCCAACACCAATGACGATTATCTACCCTAGGTCGACTCTGCCTCCAATGAGTACCTGGTGTGGTGTGTGAACATCACCACTGGGAAGACAAAGGTGGCCGGGCGTGGTGCTGTCCACCCCCCACTCCCTTGTGTGCTGTCGGCCTTCATAGATGCTCGGTAACAGCACTTTCCCCAACAGTCTGTTATAGGCGATACGGGGGGGTCTTTGTTTTGGGAAAACACACCTGTAGTGACCAAAACACTTGACAGGGTTATATACAGCAAGCGTCTTCAGTTACTGGATGCGGCCCGAGGAATCTTAGAAGCCCAAAATTGACATTAGATGAAATAGAGGATCAGGCCATTCATCGGCTCTGCTCCTGTGTCAGGGGGGGGTGACGTTTGGCAAGATGAGAGCAAGTGTCGCTGGGGTTTCAGGGACACTTTTCAAGCGTGGTGTGAACCAAAGTTTATCCGTGTTGCAGACCCGAATGCAAACTTTTACTTCCCCGGTGCCGTGTGTTACCCGGGCCGACGTAGACGACACCTTTGTTTCCAGCAAAAACAATTGCAGTAAAATTTCACCATTTTAAAGTCGGCTTTGGCTGTCATCCAATAGCAATGTCTGTTCATTAACAGGTCACCATCAACAATATAAAACCACACAGCCACCATGGAATTGATCCGATAAAGTTCTGCTGCATATAGCATTTTTGACTCGTTTCAAATTTTCATCAACGTCTCTTTAAAATGTTTTTCCATTCCCACCCCACCCCTGTCTATATATGGTTACCATCTTAATCTATAGTCGGGAGGAAGAGTTTTTTTTTTAATAGCTGCCTATCGATTCCCTTTATTTTTATCCTCTTAAAAATATATTTTATCGATTGACCTGTGAAAAAAGAGTGAAGGGCCACCTCTGTCCAGCCTCTCCTCCCCCGTTAAGCAGGTGAGACACTTCCCACAAGAACCCTTCTATGTATAGCCGTGCCTAAGATTCCCCCGTGCCCACCAGACGATCTTGGGTGAGGCCTGGAAAGGACGCGGCAAATGCGCAAGGTACTGTGGTGCGCGTTAATAATAAGGCTGCTTAACACGTAGGAGGCTTTCATGACCAATATTATTAATAACAAAGGCTTTTTTTTGGGTTAGATGGCTTAAATATAAATATGACGTGAAACCCTTCACCCGACAGCCAGTTAGAAAGGTTTGTCACGTGCACAAAACGTGCCAATTAGTTACTAGTTCAGCACACTTGTGTGTTGGAGAGTAATCCCACCACATTTACGATTCGAGTACCATGAAGTTTTGCTGGTGATCCTGGTAGAAGCTGGTTGTAATCAGAAACATGCGTTTAGAGAATTTGACTGCTATACATTTCCACGTGATAAGCCACTTTGTTGAGCTATCATTTGTGGCCAGGTGGCTTCTGAAAAAGAGTTTATGTAGCTCGGTGAGCCTTACCTGGCAACATGAAAAATAGTGACGCATGGCCTACTGTTTCTGAATATCGCTGTACGGGATCTTTAACGTCCGTTGTGAAGCGGGCGGCGTGGATCTTTGATAATGTCTCTGCAGGATGAGCCAGGGAACTCTTCATTTCTCGAAGAACCCAAATCAGACCAAGTATTAATACCACCTTGGGTACTTGTATAATAATGTTACGATTTGCATTTGTGGCGCTTAATTGCCCCAGCAACTGAAAAGCGCCTCCCGTCGCATCGTGTCTCACACACTCGGAGGGCGCGTACCCCCTGGTGTAAACTGCTCGTGTGGCACAACGCAACTGAAAGCCAGCTTGTGAGTGGGGAGTGAGTCTGGCATTGAGGGGCGATGATTTTGCTTTGTGCCATCTCAAATCGAGGAGCGTCCCTGAACCGCGCCACTCCCTAATGTAGAGGTGGGGCGGTGGGTATAAAAAAATAAACCTCCAGGTTAATTGAGCCGTAGGAATTTAAACTCGTAAACAAGGAGCAACATCATCATTGGTTTAGTAAAGCAAGCTGGCCGCTTCTGGTAAACCTATAAGTAGGAGCGGTTGCCGTGCTCTCAGCTGACGAAGTTTGCCGCGTTTGGTTGACGTTGCCTGGTGTCGCGTCGTCGTGGCTCGGGAGGGACGGGGCGTTGGGTTTCGCAGTTGAGCCGTGCGGCACCGAGGTGCTCTGTCGACTTCTGCGGCGTGGCCACCGAAAGCAACTTCTGGATGTCTTCTACTCGGCTGCGGTGTCAGCTGGTCAAGTAACGTTTTAATTGCTCGATCCCAACTCGTTTGGACTTCTTTGCCGCCTCCTGTGTTGACCGACCCTGCTTTTCACTCACGGATGGTGGATGTTAACGGCGTTTTTGTTTCTGAGCGTGGAGTTACCTCAATTGAGTTACTGAAAAGGAGGTCCTGTCGACGATGCTGGAGACCTGACAGTTGTGTGGCACTCTTCATTCGGAACGTGCTTGTTGACCTTGGTGTCCCATCAGCCCCCACCCCCCCCCACCAAAGTTAAACGAGAACCACTGCTCTCTCCAAATCACCCGGGCACCTCCAATTTGTTAAATATATTGTTCCCATGTGAAAGTCATCCATCCATGCAAATAGGACGCGCACATCAGAGGAAGGCCTCGTGTAGTAATCCCTCATGGGCTCCACCTTAGATCCCACGTTATATTTCAATGGAGAGTGGAGCACATCCTGTGGATGGGGGTATGTCCGTCCCCCGCACGTCCGATTAGCACAGGTGGCTACGTATGCTGTGAAAGACGTTCTACATACATTCCTGATCTGCAACAGATACTTGTCACACACGCCCGCCACTTGCCTGCCCCACTGACAAAGGGAGTGTCTGCCCACAGAGATTGGCCTGCCGCTGGCACTGGTATAGCCAGTGGCGTTGCACGGACTCGGTAGCACACTTTGTCCAGCAGACGGCACTCAAGTGATGGTGCGTTAGCATGCAGCGACACTTTATCTGACCTGAGGTCAAAGGTCATAGATGCCTCGGTGAAATACCTCGGTGCCCCTAAATTCTTAAGGTAAGAATGAGGCCTCGCTGGACGCTGTACGATGGGACTTGCAACTAGATTCTGTGAAAGTTGGACGGACGGTGAGAGATTAACGAAGTTGTGCGTGTCTGTGAGATCAATATGTGGGGGAGTGGAAGTGTAGTGGTTAGTGTGCCGTGCTATGAACCTGGTGACCCGAGTTCGATTCCTGCTCACGGACACCAACACCAGTGACGATTATTGGAACCGGTTCTGGGCCTCCCCTAGGTCCACTCAGCCATTTTAAACGTGACACTTCATGTAAGTGGCCATTTATTGCTCAGTGGTTGTGTTTTTTTGCTATTTTATTAAATTGTGGAGAGTGTTGAACACATTTTTGTGAATTAACTTAACTGGGAGAAACAACACTTACGTTCTTAATCGCAAACTCAAGTTGACGGTAGAATAGTTGAATGTTAAGCTTTGTTAAGGCACAGCATATGGAAGGGATCGTGCAAAACGGACATTGTGATTTCAGTGCTGCACGCCAACCTTCCAGAGTGCTTTCCACACAGACCGTACAGAATTATCCCGATGAATGAATAACCAGTTGGGGAAATGCGGTAGAATTACCTCACTGGGCAACACTGATTCACTAATCAGTGGGCTGTGTTGATATTAATTGCGTGAATCGCTCCAATTAACACGGTTGGCTATGTACGGTGTGAAAGAAGTTCAACATACGTACGAGAAGGGAGCTTTGTCGAGCTGCGTGCCTGCGCTCTGGTGTGTGTGGACCTTTGCTCAATGTGTCGCTGTCGGTGGTTTCGCGACACGTCTCTCTCCGTGCGCTCTCGCGGCCGCCACGGTGGTACAATACAATGCGGTACCACAATACTACAATGCTATCTCCGTTCACTGCAAGGCGACCCAGAATAAACATTGCTTGGGCAAAATAATAACGGTAATTAACTCGATGTTAATATAAAATATAAATCGGTGTAGATTATGGTGCAATGCAACGACATGAAGCATTTTTGGGTGTGTAGCATTCGGTCTCGTCCTGGTCGAGTGGTCAAGTTGTATTCACTGGCCAACTAGATACCACAGCAGGGAACAAAACCTCTGATCGAGCAGAGGTTGGTGAGCGATTGCAAAAGAGAGGGTAGTTATATTTGCGGCACGGATGTGCGGATTGCAGGGGGAGGAATTTGTAAAAGCATAGATGGGAAGTAAGACGCAGGGCTGTGACCACCATTAGAGATATAATTGAATATCAAGGGAGTGCAAGGAAACAGTTGCCTGAGAATGGGAGATCCAGACACCCGGGCTGTGCCGTGAGAATCTGTCTCCCTGCGGCACATTGCGTCCCATGCGGAGAAAGCCAAGGCTCTTGCAGGCACTCCTCCATCAGGGTCCCGGGCAGCTCACCCGGCCGCAGAGTACGGACCCCACGGACACGCGCCACTTCACCCGTTCCGATGACGTGCGTGTGCATCATCGGTCATCGGGACTGAATTGGAATAATTCTTAAATTAAAAAACGTATTCGGTACTGAGGCTCCCACAAGGGAGGGGGGTTGGGGGCGTGTGCCACAGTTTGACGCCAGCAGTTGTAGAGTACGGTCGTGCCGCTACAGTTCTCTGCAACGGCACTACTACGCTTCTGAAGAAAATTAATGCCGAGCCGCTTGCACGTTCTGAGATTCGGTGGTGAACGGGACCCCACCCGGCAACCTGCAGACGTCATCGGAACGGTGACGGTGTGGAGGGGTGTACGGCGCACTCTGCTTTTGTCGGCTGTGGTGTCCGTCGCTGCCGTGGCACGTCACCGCGCATTTCCCTTAATGGCGCCTTGCCCTCCACCTTTTCGCTCTGTGTCCTGCGTGCAGTTCCGCCCGTCGTACGTGAACCAGACGCCGCAGTACCCGGTGCAGCCGGCGGGCACCGCGTCGGCGCTCTTCTCCGGGCCGGGGCACGGCACGGAGTACCCGTACGGTGAGAGCGACCGCACGCAGCCTCGGGGGGGGGCGGGGGGGGGGCTTCCACCGTCCAACCCACACGCCGAGGGAGGGTGGAGGTTGGTACACCACGTATGCATGATGAAATATGCGTAGCGAACTCATGGTAATGTATATCCATTTATCATTTGACTGCTGGATGACGGCCACTCTACCTGTGCAGGTCATGATGGATTGCCTTTAAAGTGCAATAGGGATGTGCCAGTGATAACACTTGTGACCTGCAGCAAGAAATACATTGGGGTTCGATTCATGACTCGGGCGTCTTTCTGCGTGGAGTTTATTTCAGCCCCTGTTCTACACGGTCTTCCTCCCGACGCTAAAACACATACAATATCATTGTTTTTGGCTAAACATCTCACTGTTATTGTCAGACCCTCCTTGACAATAGTTGTTTGGACTCGGTGTGGCTTTCCTGGGGAAATACGCAACGATGGTTACTTCTCCATGCTGGTCAGTGTGGGTTGATATCACTCGCTACTTGCATTCGTCTTGGCCGGGAAACGAACTCAGGGCCTCGGGTTTGTGGGACAGTGCTAACCCCACGGTGTTACCACTCCACCTCCGAGCATGCATATACACACGTCTGTATTAAAAACAATACCCATTTCAGAAAGGATATTACTTTGAGCTTCTGTGTCAATCTCCTCATTGAGTATTTCCACGCGAGAGGAAGCCTGAGATCTCGCGCATGAGGATAATATTGAGAACGTGCAGGTAAGTCTGCAGCCGACCTACTATACCTCCACCCGACCCGTCGGCCCCCCCCTTTAAAGATGGGCGTTACACATGAACCACCGCACATGGGACTACCCAGTTGCCAGTGTAACTTGGCATTGATTTGCCACCGCTTTTTATTCACGCAGCCTTTTAATTGGCTTCTACTCCATTGTTAAGGGCGGTAAATGGATATTCGGAGCAATTTGCATTTTCCTCGAAGCATTTTTACGGTTTCCACAACACAATGCAAACTGCGCTTGAGAGTGCGGCACACCTTAATATATACAATTTAATGATTCACAAATTGCTTTCTGGAGGACCGTGTGAAATCAAGAAAGTGCCTTTGCACATTAGACCTCACTGTTTTTTTAAATCTTAATTTACCTGCAGAGACTGCAAGACAAAAGATCAGTGCCACATTTTCAGCGCAATAACATATTACCTGGATTGCAGCATCGCGGCAATGCACTACAAAGTCCAGAAGCCTCGCGGGATGAACGAAAATGATGTTTACTCACCGACTCCTAAAACGGGTCACAGTGACCCAGCACATACGCAGACACATCACAGTGACCCAGCGCATACGCACACACATCAGTGACCCAGCGCATACGCACACACGTCACACATCAGCCCGTGAGCTTGGAAAGGGCTTTGCGCCTCGAACAGTCCTGAAATGAAATTCTGAAGATTTTCTCTGTACCTTTGCCTCGGAGACCTCCCGTAACAACCTTTGATACGCGTCTGGTGTTTTTTTATGTCACAATTAAGTGAGGCTGTCCTTCCACAATGCGAATCAGCGGCAACAGCAGGGCGAGAAATGTGCAGTTGTATGAAGCTGGCAAGACCAGAAGAGGCGGAAGGGAGTTTCTTCAAAGCTGAGCCGTGCAAGAAATATTAGATTAAGACGGCTACGCCGCTTTGTGCATAGCAGAGGGGTCCACTATACGTGAAGATTGCAATCTGAAAATCACAGGACGTGCATTTTATGAGGAGCGCCCAGTTCCTCAACTTTGAGTGCTGGTCATCGTTGCACGTTAACCGTGGGGCTACGTCCAGTGCAGCAAGGCCCATTATTACACTGTACTACTATGCTCCCATGTTTGCACCTGGGGCGTTCACCAACCCGGCAATGATGGGCGTGTACTCGCGTCAAAACAATCCCCATGACCCGCGCACGGCGTGGGGGGAGGCCCCCCTCATCCGGCAGGGGAGTGAACGGCTGTACATCACTGCTGTTGTATCTGCATTTTGCGAAGATGCAAACTTATGTGGATTTTACTCAAAGGTGCTTCGTCTGCTCTTTGATGAAACTGACTGTGTCGTGGGCTTGCTACGTGCTCCAGAGGCCAGTTTTTTTTCACCACAAGTGGCTTAAGAAATATAAACAACTAGCTTTACTACCCGGCTTCGCCCGAGACTTGGATTCTTGTCTTGGATTAATACACGGCCTACGCGGAGGGTGGGGGGGGGATGCGTGATGCTGCTGCATTCGAGTGACATCACAGATGTGACTGTCACCGCTCACTTGCCGTGCGAAATATATCCATTACTGTGTACAGTCTGGAAGCTACCCACATGCCAAATTTCAAGTTTGTTGCATTTTGGGAAGTATGCTAAACATTTCGAACAATCACACATTCACAAATGTCTCTTTTTTTATATAGATGTTCCCTAACGAGCTTCTTTTCCAGCCTGTCTTGCTGTCCGCCTATGCCCAAGAGATATCTGCGTATCTATTTTTTGCCGAACCTAAAAACAAACCTTCAGGGGCTATTTTAAAACGCCTCCCAGCCATAGAATGAACGTGTGTCCCGAGACGCACTTTTACGCGTAGGAAGCAAAACTTATTTTTGTGAAAGTAATTTTTATATTTATAAGTTATATTTCCAAGCAATTTATCCAAAAACGAAGGGCATGGAAACTCAGGATCCCTGAAAATATCACTGCAACTGAAAGGTTGAGAACCTCTGTTTTAAAACAATTGGACCTCCTGGTGATTCGATTGATCGCGTTGATAGGGCACAGCGATTCGATTCTTGCATCAAATTGCGTTTTTTCACACGATAGTGAATGATAATTTTTGGCGACGTTATATAGATGATTCGGTGCCACGGTAGCGAGATGTTAAGTACCTCACCTGATATACATGAGGTCGTGTGTTTGATTTCGATCCTGATGCCTGTATATTTGGAGTTTGCATGTTCTCCCTGTGGTTGTGTTGATTTTCTCCGGGTCCTCTGGTTTTTCCCTCCACATTTAGAATCGACATCACGCCTTTAGAGTGTTTGGCTGCTATACATTTCCACATGAGAAGTCACTAAGTTGAGCTATCATTTGTGGCCTGGTCGCTTCTGAAAAAGAGCTACATAGCTTACCTGGTAAAAACAATGATTGTTAGGCTACTATTAATCATTGCACATCAACCTCTCAAGTTGCTTACAATAAAAATAAGGGTCATGCTGTCGCTACACAGCGGCCCCTTAGCATTTCCGCCATCTCCAGGCAGTCTGGGTTCACCGCGAGGTGGGTGCTGCCTTCTCGCAGAGTGCATCGTGCGTATCCGATGCCTCCTTTGGACCACCACCTATTTGATCCTCGTGTTGTCTGTAATGCGGGTTTTGCGTCACATTTCGTGCTGTGCGTCATTGCATATTCTGTACAATCTTGTCCCATCTCCTCTCTCACAGATTTTGTACCGTCTCTTAAAGAGTGTCCCTCATTGATATTTGGTTTTTTACCCTTCTATCTGGCAACAAAACTGACACCTTTTTTTACAAGGAGTCATGTTTGCATAGACCACAATACTTGCAGCCATAATGCAAACAAAAAACATAACTCTGATAATATATGCACTGTCCTTGAAGTTGATTGGTGATTGGTCAAGAAGGGTAAAAAAAACAATTATCATATTTTTTACTGGCAAATGAGGTTCCAATGGTGTAAATGCTTACCCCGAGCTCTCATACTCTGATGGTGCATTGTCTTTGAGTTGTGCGCCTTTTGGCGTCATCTGGTCCAACCCATGTGAGACTAGGCTCTAAGGAAAGCTGTCTCGGGTGTGGACCAATCAACTTCAAGGACAGTGCATATATTATCAGAGTTATGTTTTTTGTTTGCATTATGGCTGCAGGTATTGTGGTCTATGCAAACATGACTCCTTGTAAAAAAAAAGGTGTCAGTTTTGTTGCCAGATAGAAGGGTAAAAAACCAATTATATTTTTTACTGGCAAATGAGGTTCCAATAGTGTCCCTCATTGTTTTGTCCTTGTGCGTCCTGTGTGTTTTTGCCTGTCTTGTTAGGACCCAGTCACATTGCCCCCCCCACTCACTCCTCTTTGCCGTGCCAGTCAATCCAGGCATTCCGGTTAAATGATTGTATTTGTGCAAACTTTGCCGTAATCATAAATAATATTATCGATTCCTAGCCAAGCGATTCTTTGCGTGTATCGTTCGTCACACAATTGGGGTTTCATCGACGCATTCTGATGCTACTTTATAATACGGTATCCCCGAACACTGGTAGAAGATCGGTTTAATTTTGGCCCAGAGCAGAGAGAGTAACCAACTGATAGTTTGACACCATTTGACCACAGCCTCTGGGCTTTCCCCAGTTTAGCTGCAGAGGCCCCAACATGTTAAGGTCATGTGGTAGTGTCGCTAATCTGCACGCTGCCGTGAAGCTTAAAATGCTTGAAACAAAGTGGTTAAGCCTCGATACTTGCAGTGCTCGAGACGGGCATGCGAGTTGAATTTCAGCGTTACAGTGTGCATATAGCTGAAGGCATAAACACACAGGACAGAATGGGAAACAGTGGAGGGTTTACAGCGTTCATAAAACGTTACATTCAACCAAGCTTGCTTCCGGTTAAATTGGGTGACAATATAGGTCCTTTGTTCATTGCAAGAGTTTCCCTGAAATGTTATAGACCTGGACAGTGTCATTGAATTGTCGCTTTTCTAAATGCTTTATTGGGTTATGTTCCCATGCTCAGAGATGGAGGATGCTCCTGACTTGCTTAAACTCACAGTAAAATGTATAACGTGCAAACAACAGTGAATCCTCAACAGGTCTTGATCTCAATGGATGAGTGTGAACAAAGTAAAAAAAAATTGGGGATTCAGAATCGGAATATTTATTTATACTGGAGGAATCTGGTGAGATAAAGCTCTTCACAGAAGTCGAGTTCGGGCGGGTTAAAACAACACAATTTCTAGGATTGAAGCCGGCACGATTATTGGTGGTACGTTCCTTGCCCTGTTGGGGCTGCGTGCTGTCTGAGTGTCCCGTGCGCTGTTTGGATGTATGACTGCTAAAGCGTTCTTCTCCTCTGCATCAGCTGACTTGCATGTGTTCACGTGAGTCGTCCTGTCAAGCACGAGGTCAGCTTGTGTTGTGCAGTGTTTATTGTCGAGACAGCCTATGTTTGGACAGCCAACAAAACAAACGGGCAGTAACGTCTCCTTCGACGACCTCCGTTTATTTGCGTCATTGTTTTTTCTACACCGACGGGCGAATGTTTAGTTCATAATTAGATGGGCGCCTACGTGTTAAACTGTCTTAAAACTGTACAAGTAGTATTAAATTTCACTTATACGTTTTAATTTGTACTGATTGACAAAAACCTGCGGTGCATGTTTTTGTTGCCATTTGTACGTCGGCGGGGGAGTGCTAAAAGGCTTTGGTGGGATGTGGTGGCGTCAGCGGCAAGATGACATCTTGATCGTGGGGGAGATTGATAGTGTCGATGCGAGCCACGTGGTGTTACTCAGGGTAGTGCAAAAGAGGGAATGGAGAGGCGTGCAGTCTGTCGATTTTTTAAACAGATATGCCAGAGCTGTTTTAACTCATAATTTAATAACACAGCCACGGGCAAACTTTGGTTGGGTCCTTATTCCCCAAACAAGTGCTCTCCGTGCGTGCCGTGGGCGGCGTTGGCGGCGCACGACTCTCTATTTGGGTCCCAGCTGTGGGTCCGCGGGAGCAGCGGGAAAGGGGGGGGGGGGCTTGTCAGGGGCCAGGTAAGGCAAGCTCGTGTGACCCGCGCCCGCCACCACCGTTTTCCGCCCCAACACCGTACGCGGCTTCCCACCGTACGCGGCTAACCGCGAGAGAGCGCCCAGTGCCAGAAGTCCGCGCTACTGTACACGGGGGCGTCCTGACACTTGGCTTGCGCAACTCTATTGGCTGGGGGTGGGGCGAGGCAGCACCGAGCTGGGCCGGGGGCCTCTGCTGGATATGCGAGGCGTGCGCGGGCATGTGTTACACATTAACCAGAATTTTGGAATGGGGAGCGCAAATCAGCTGACGAGGCAGCGCGGCCGCCCCCAGTGTCGACACGCCGCCGTGGCGAAATTCACCGAAAGGATCCGCGGCAACAGCGGCCGCTCGAGTTACAGCCCCCCCCCTCATCCTCCTCGGCCCTTGGCGCGTATTTTACTCTCCCGTTGGCGCCGCCGCCACCACGTGACGCTCGCCCCCCCCTCCCCTGCGGATGCCCGCAATCTGCTGTGCCCGCGACTGCTTACGGCATTAGAAAGTGCGCGGCACGTCAGAGGATTGTGCGTCGGTTGCCTTTGCTGCGCTGCCTGCATTGGGCCGCACCGCTCCGCGCCCTGCCTCGGTGTCCGCCTTGCCGTACGGGGCCGCGATGAAGACGGCATGTAGGTGGGTCTGTCCGCCGTCCGTGAGTAATGGACTGGGAGCGGTGACATGGTTTATGTAGGCGCTTGCTCTCCCAGCCTTGTGTGTGTTTTTTTAGTCTCTGGAATGATTGTGGCAGTTGAGTTGAGCTTGTATTGCAGCTTTGCTTGCCTGAGCATTCGTCAGAACAGAGATGTGTGTGTGTTCGTTGAACTTTCGCATCGTATGTAGCCAACCGCCGTGCTAATCGAGAGGTGCAGGACAATGTGTGGCATCGGTGGTAATGCTGCTTTTTATGTCTTGTTGACGTGCAACCCTGAAAGTGGTTTTGTGGGTGGGGCTGGGGAGACTGAATAAACACTGTGTAGCTGATAGTTTGTTAGTTCACAGCTCTGTCATTCCACTGTTGGATGACGGCCTCCCCCCCCACACCTCTCGTCAGTGGCGGCAGTTGTTGGACCGGTTCGGATTTCACTCGTGAAATTAATAAAGCATGCTTGCTCGGTGGTAATTTTAGTAAACGCCTTAAACAAACTGAGTCCTGTGCACGCCCCTCCGATTGCACACCACTGGTAGCTGATGGGTCAGGGTAATACATTGTAGTCGACGTTGTGGGCTCTTGTATTTGTCCTCGGTGACTTTATTTAGCCTCTAGAAATGTGAAAGGGATTTACATTGATTGTCAAAGGCACGCCCGAAGGATTACTGAAAGTTGCGCACACTCCTCTGACTTCCTGAAAGAAACGCGATTGGGAATCCCCCCCCCCCCCATGCAGTAGGGAGCAAGAAAAGTTGCCCGACTGAACTTTCATCGTTGAGCAAGATGTGATGGGGTTCTGTGGGACAAAACTCCTAATGGATTGCGCCAACCAGACGATGTCAAAGTCCTGGCGCACTAACTGGAGAGATGGAGCCGTAAATCGGGCATGAGATGGAACGCAGCACGCGGTTGTGAATGGTGGAGATGCCTTCATCGAGCGGTGGATTGAATTGGATAATTCTGTTGGAATACGTAGATTTAGATGGATATTGTTTATTTCGGCAGGGAGTGCCCATGCATTAAGCTAAACAAATGCAAACATGGCATCAAATGCAATTGAGAGGCTTTAGAAACCCGGGTGCAGCGTGCAGGACAGTTGGTGATTATTCATATCAAGTTTGAATTTAAATTTCAACCCAAAATTACGTCTAAATGACTACCACCGAAGCGACAGCGTCAATTGTGGCGAACTGTGCTTGGGCTCATCGTTTGCATTCACTCAACACAGGGCAGTTGTGGCTCAAAGTGGTTCGGGATTGTTTAGAAGGTGGCCACATGAATGTTAACAGCCACTCTAAGAGTTGGTTATTCCTATTCATCCCCTATGGGACGTAAGGCCACGGATGAGTTCTCTCCACTTCTTCCCATCGGCCGCTCTCGACTTCACCGCCGACTTGCCGATGAAGTCTGCATTCCCGAAGACGAATATCCCCCTGCTGCACACCGTGGCATGTGGCACCAAATATATACGCCCCCAGTTGCAAATACCCAGTTTGTGTCGTTTATAATATTTAGAAGCATTTATAAACGTGAACATCGGTGGAGTTGCTTATCTTAATCTTAGGAACTGTTTATCTTGGGTCAGCTTTTTCCTGGCGGTTTGAGCCCCCCACAGTGCTCTGTAGTGTTGAGACTGAGCCTGGTGTTCCACACTGGTACACATCGATGAGCTGACGCGAGCCAAAAGAGTTTGCACACCCGCACACATTGCTTGGCGATAAAGTGTGCAACATGCGTGTATCGCATGCAGTCCGCCACGTGGCAAGAGGGCGGGTAGGGGGAAGCGAGTGACCTTCGGAGCCCTCGTCTTGTAGCCTTCGCCGCATCAAAGTGTTGAGCCGCTTCAAAGCATGCGCCCACTCGGCCTTCGCTGCTGGATTCCTGCTGCTGCATTCTGGCCTTGTTATTGCTGCAGTTGAAAAAAGAAAACACTTGGCGGTCAGCATGGATGTGGACAAAACCAGTACGGTGGTGGTGGCGTCTGGCTAGATCGGTCTTTCGTAATGGTCTGGTTTCGTAATGGCGACGGGGCTGGCAAACCAGGCCGTTTAGCAGCTGCGTTATTGCGCGTTGGCCCCTCTGTTAAATGAACTGGAAGTCGGTACAGTATTGCCTCGTTATTCACGAATTTGCTGTTCGCGATTTTGTCTATTCTTGAATCACATATGGAACTTTACACGACCACTGCATTGAGCGAAAGTGATGATGAGAGAGAAAGTGATGATGAGAGAGAAAGTGATGATGAGAGAGAAATTGATGATGAGAGAGAAAGTGATGAGATAAAGAGAACTTCTCTAAACTTTAGAAGCGTCTGCAGATGTTGCGAGTACGATATTCGTAGACCAGTATCTGCGAAATTTGCTATTCACGAGCATCTCTTGAACGTATCCCTCGTGAATAACGAGACAATACTGTGTAACTGTACTGGCTGTTTTGGTTTCGTGCTGGCACGTGCCGGAATGCTCGGTACAGTACATTGATGTGCGATATTCTACCACGCAAAATACGCAACTAAGAACTCGCTTTTGACGTTGAACAGTTCAACATCTAGGCCCAAATTTAATGGATTTGGTATTTTTTGTATAGTAAGGTAATGTTGGTTGCTTTTGACTCTGGGATTTATTTGCCTGTATGCGTGGAAGTGTGTTGGCCATGCACGCGCGCAGGGCGAAACTAGTCGGATAAGTCTGGCTGCGGATCCTCAATAAAAACACTGATGTTGTCGAGGCTTGAAGATGATATATTGTGCAAAGTTGTAATGTGTCGAATATTCTTACATCTGAACGTGTGAATCGTGCACCGTACTTACGGTGTTTTAGAATCGCGCAAACGCGTATATATCTAACCAGCCGAGGGCCCGGCGTCCATGTTGCAATGGGAGATCTGAGGGAAAAGCTATTGCAAAATGCCACAGCACGTGCAGAGTTGATCTTGCAAACTCCGTGGAGGCGGCTTGACTCATGATTTAGAGTCAACGAAGCCGTCGTGTGACACGCATGGATGGGGCCAGTCATGGGCTCGCCAGATTTAGACGAACTGGCAACCCTAGGAAAATGTAACTTTTGTGTTGGCCACTACCCACTACAAACAACTTTTCAGGGTTTATTAGAGCACGTATAAGGCCGGTGAAAGTATTCCTCCTGCCTGGCGAGTGATCTTTGAGTTGGCGGCCAGGGACATGGATTAATCCGGAGTTGAAATGGCTGCTTGTCTCGCCTGTCTGTCGAGTTGAAGCAGGTCTTGCTGGCTGCCTCTGCTGGGTGCGGCTATTTGAGTTAATGGAAGGGCATATGTGGGCATCTGATAGCCGCCACAATTAACCGCCGGTTTTGAAGCGGACAAATCATTTTTTATACACGGACAAAGCTGTGTTGGACTGTTGATGAGGTCTGTCTAAAGTTGAGTTGAGGACATATTCAAAAGCGGTTACGGAACAATGCTTCCGACGCATTTAAAACAAGAAGCATGCTGCTGCTGTTGTCTATCTCAATAAAATGAATACACTGTTTGCATAAATGGGGTGGCGCTGTTTTTGGTTTGTGCCTGTATTCCTATGAATTTGTCCTATATGGTGGTTCTCCCATTGTGTGGATTTCTCTTCCCCCACTGTGCTCTGGGGGGTGGGGTGGCTCTGACTGCCCAGTGCCCCTTGTGGAATGCTTGGAATTTTGTTGCGTTTGTGTGCACATTGTGCACGTGGAAGTCATCGACCACTCTCGCTCGCTCTGGGGCTTGTGGGCTGTGCGCCTCGTGCTGATGCCAATGTGAGGCATTGTGGCAATGCGGCCGGTGGTGAGTGAGGGGGGGGGGCTCGAGAGAGTAATGTAGGAGGGGGTAGGAAACATGCGGGTTGACTTCTTTGACCTGTTTCTTTACCATAACAATGGCTAATCGGGTGCTTTGTTAACGTCCTTACTTTTATCCGTTATTCAAGCCGCCCCCCCGCCACGTATAACCTTAGTGGGGGTGGCTCAGTGGCTTGCAGTCAGGTTTCGAGTCCAAATCCTGGTTGGGGGGGGACCCATCCCCTCAATCTTCCAGAGGCGGTTAATAAAGTGAGAGGAACCACCTTATGGTTTGAGTAGGGCGGTGCCTGTGGACAGTCTTGCTCCCCATCATAGGAATGTGAAATGTTCACCACTGGCTTGGGGATGTAAACAGGAGATGAGAGCACTGTCTTTACCCAGTTGAGCATGGGAATCTGTGACTTTTAATTGTGAAATGTAGGAATTGTACGCAAGTGTTCGGTTACCCACAGTTTGCCGTGTTATTGTCCACTGGTTGTTGCTCACTTGAGGTCGGACGTGTTGCTCCATCCTGCGGTTGTGGAACTTAAACCCCCAGTGCACTGTGACCTAGTGCTTGTGCACATGTAATCTGTAGAGAGTCACGCTTGTGTTTACCGGGGTCGTTTTAACCACTCGCTTGCTTGTCGGTACAGTACTTTTGAGTCGCGAAGCAGCCATTAATCAGAGTTTCTGTTGGCTGATTGGCATCCATAGCTCAACGCGCTGACCAGCGTGGTGTGTATCACATGCTGTGGCATGTGTCTCGCTGTAATATGCCTTTGAATATTACACTTGAGACACGGGAAAAGGAACGCATGGATTATGGAACGTTTGCAATTTAGAAAGTGGCAAACAGTTGAGCAAGGTCACCTTAAAACCAGTCACAAGTTCAAATAATGTAAATCACCACTGCCCATTAATTCATCTGCTGCTGAATGAAGACACCTTCTCTAAGGCATTTCACTCTGTCATGCTTTCACCATGCAATGATCCAATTGGCTATCAATGGTAAGTCGAAGTTTGAAAAGGAATCTTGCCTGAGGGTTTTAGTTTTTGATAACTGATGTGTTAATTAAAGACGAGAGGAGAATATCAGAATTTCAGAAGCTTTAGCTTGTAAATAATTGATCACCTTTGTTTGTACGACAAGGATATGAAAAAATTGCATACTTACCGTACCTGATAAAAAAGTATCTTAGCGTAAGATCATACCATACTAAACCAAAGAATCCCATACTGTAATTTCTTACCGTACTGTACTGCCACCCTTGCTGTCCAGTTCTGTGACAGACCGGTGTCATTGTGTAGTTCCTCTTCTTGAGAGGAGCCCTTCGGCGCACTCACTGACCGTTCTCCTCCTGCCCGTGTGTGCGCGCTCCTGTGTGCGTGCGTGTGTTTCTGGCTGTGCAGGCAACACATTCTACTCCGGAGCGGCCGCGCAGGCCGTGCCGCCCTATAGTCTGCAGCAGCCGCCCTTTGTGCCCATCTCCCACGCGCAGCAGCAACAGCAGCAGCAACAGCAGCAGCAACAGCAGCAGCAACAACAGCAGCAGCAAAATGCCATGGCATCGCAGATGAAGCGGGAGAGAAAGCAGGTACAGACGTCACGCATTCGGATCGCCGGGGCACGTCGCGTAGGTCTCTGTTTGGGAGTCGGGTGCCATGTACACGTTGGGCCCTTTCACTACTTCACATTCTGGCCAAGTGCGCCAGCGCTGAAGCGAGCTGCCCTGCAATCGCAAGGTTTTGGGGGGGGTTGACACCAGCCCATCATCCCTTTGGGGTCTATAAAATATCCTTTAACAGTCTTTTTTCGAATTATGAAAGAGACTCTCCGCCTCCATTGGAACGTGGAACTTACACAATTGTTGCCTTTTAGGCAAGCTAATGGGTCCCGGAGTGGAAAGGTAAGTCTTGTACGGGACTCCCAGAGGCATATAACACCTGGTATACAGGAGGTCATGAGTGTCATCCTGACCCTGACGCTTGAATATTTGGAGTTTGCATGTTCTCCCTCTGGTCGTGTGGATTTTTCTCCGTGTCCTCCGGTTTTTCCCCTCCACATTTAGAAACATGCCCTAAGAGTATTTGGCTGCTATACATTTCCACGTGATAAGTCACTTCGTTGAATTATCAATTGTAGCCAGGTCGCTTCTGACACATTGCTGCATAGCTCAGTGGGGCCTTAACTGATAAAATAAAAATAGTTTATAGTTTTACATGGATGACTACTGCACTGGTGCGGCCTAATGAGGGTGAAACTGGTCTCCATTGGTTTAATTGCTGCTTGTTGGGACAGCCACATGTTTGCAACTCTTTGAGTTGAGGCAGCCTCAGACAATGCGCCCCACCACTTCAAGTTGTTTTGAGCTGTGGTGGTCTGGGTAAGTTTTGAGAGCTTTTGCACATGCATTGCAAATCTTTGCGTGTTCAATATATTTTTGACCATCTAATTTTTACAATTGACGTCGTGTGGCTGGGCGATTTCCCAATGGATGTAGACAATCCGAAGTAGTTTTGCAGCCTCGCTGTCCGCAGGGATTGCGAGACATTTGCGGTGCTCTCACTTAAGGGGGGGGGGTGGGGGGGTCACTCAACTGGAGGCCATTCTTGTCGCTCGTCCACATTCCAAGCATGTGCAATTGTGGAGGAATTGGTAGGTTGAAAGAAAAAAAAGACCAAAATATATTTACCATAACGAAATTAATGGCAAACTTGGAGCCAGGACAACGTTACGTCTCCACTCGGCTCTTGGAGCCCACGGGAGTGAACAGTGGGGGCACTCGGCTTCGTCAACCCAGCAAGGGCTTTCAACTTCCGAAATTGCTCGTGCTGCCTTGAACGCTCCCACTGTTGGGAACAGCCAGCCATACAGTAGAATTCGTATTAAACTGTAATTTTTTCGGGCCAGCTTGAGGCTTGTTAACGGTGATTGGTCTGGATGGAGGCATGTTCCCACTGATCATCGTCCTGGGTTCCGCAACTCCGCTGTGGGGGAGGCTGTGTTTGCCTGCGCGCTCGCAACTAAAAGCGCCGTCATGCTCACGACATCAAAGTGGTGGTCCCCTGCCTGCGTCGTGCCGGGATTAAATTGGCAATTGGCCCCCGAGTGATGGCCTTGTTACCTGTAATGTTTGTCACGCCAAACAACCGGCGTACTCTTAACGTGTAAATGTAGGCCTCGCGTCACGGTAATTAGAACGGCCTTAACGCATTGTACAGCGGTTTGTGAGGTTGGAAAGAATCCGCGTCTTTCTGCTATTGCCATTTACTGTTCGAGTGTTTGTATGAATGCTTGATATGTCCTCGGGAAAGTATGGTGTTTTTACGCCACGCATGCGATTGTCTTGGGTTAAATGAAGGAAGGGGTGATGTTCTCTCTAAATCACGAGTATTTTATCATCAGAAACGTGTTGATTCGTGTGATCTTAATTACGACATAGCCCAAAGTAATCTTGCGTTACTGTGCGACAGATGGTCACGTCATGTTATGATGGGGTAGTAGTGCCAGTTATAAAGCATGTGAGTGCCAGGCGCCCATTGGCACGGGGGCGCGTGTAGATGGCACGAGTACGGTTGTAATGATGTGCACGCGCACATTTACGCGTGGAACGCGGCAATGTTCGCATGCCCATTAACTTATTGGGAATTTGGATTAAACGAGGTGCTTGGTTAGGAATGCCATGCCGAAAAAGGAATGCCGCAGGCAGGATTTACAGTGCGATGATGAGCGGGCCCGCGTGCTGTCGCGGTTGAAACGCAGCATTGAGTTGCGACAGTTGGGGGGAGGGGGAGGGCGAGAGTTGCATTCCTTGGGGCGCTATTTTCTGGGTGGGTTGCAGGGAATGCAGAGGGAGGTCGAGGAGTTGCTCTGATTGATGTGGGGGGTGGTTGTTGGTTCTCGTGTGGTGTGGCTTTGTTAGAAGGACTGGCTGTAAACCAGCCCCATCCAGTGACTGTACCAGCCGTGCAGGATGTAATGCTCGCAGTGCCACACAATTTGCGTTAATTCGGTGGGGACGCACCCGCAGAGTGGGTGGTGGGGGGGCAGCCCTTTTTTTTAATCTGTGCTGGGGCATTTGGTGTGTGAGCGCCCGTTGATGAAGCTTCATCTCTGCAGTTGTGTGAACGCAGCTGTGAGCCAGTAGCTGATGTAGTTGTTGCATTTTTCTATAGATTCGAATCAGAGATCCAACGCAAGGGGGCAAAGATATAACGGAAGAAATCATGTCCGGGGGCGGAACCACGCGTAACTCTACCCCTCCGTCTCGGTCCAGCTCGACACCTACACCGCCACAGGTACCCCCACACAGGTCACAGCATGCACACACACCATCTACACCGCCACAGGTACCCACACACAGATCACAGCATGCACACACACACCACCTACACCGTCACAGGTACTGCATCATGCACACGGATCAAAACAAACCGGCATACAAAACAATGCTGCACACAACATTTCACCGTGTACCCCACACATTGCAGCACAACACAAATGTCCACGCTCCCATATCTCTCACTGTCCTGACACAGTACCGCTACCCTGCATTATTCAGCCTTGATTCATATCTCCAGCTACACTTAGTGCCTTGAAATATAATTCGTCGCGTTAGAGAAAAGGGAAAGGCTTGGTTACCATTTACTGCACCATGCTGTTGCAGGTTCACCAATGAGTTCTTACAATGTTTTTCAACGTGTGCCACGGTTGAGTGGCCAACGTGCCGCATCCCCGGCTAGCTTCGCCTCGCCCCCCTCCTTTTGAGGTTGGGTGTTGAGAGTCGCATTATTTTAGGCATTAGTGAAAAATGCGTTCGTGACGTGTTGCACGTTTTAATACCTGACGAATAAAGGCGAATAGATTACGGTCATGCATTTGGCGGAATCACTAAATGTTGTTGGCACAATTATTTTATCACCTGTTGCCTCCTTTTTTTAACCGATGCGTTCTTAAAACGGAGATTGCTGAATTTGGCACGTGGCAGCATGGCAGTCACGGCGTGTTGGCTGCTGGGGTGGGCGAGTAACGGTTTCTCCGCGTCCACTCTGCCGTCCACCGGTCACTTGAACCATCACGCTAAATCCGATCATCCTCGCAGCAGCGGCAGCTTTTGACTAACCATCGAACAAAGACGGTCACCGCATCGCGCGCTTCCGGATGCGCTTCTGCGGCCACCTGGAGTGGTCTTCCTTAGAAAGCCAGTGGACCTATGCACTTTTAAATTGTCCAGATTGAAAACGAATTTCTTTCGAATGCCTTTTTATGTTTAGTTTGCTGTCCTTCTCCCGCACGTCTGATTAGCACGGTTGTCTACGTAAAAGAAGTTCAACATACCTCCTTCCAATATACATACATACTTAGTTCATCTTTACTTCCTACGCATGCCCCAGCAGCCGCAGTCGCTGGCCATGAGATGGGCGCAGGGCTCTACTGTCAGAATCCCACAGGCAGGAGGAGGGTGAGGAAGAGGAGGAGGATGATGTGTCTTTATGTGGACGTTCCGTCATGCTTATCGAAAAACAGCCTCGTCGTTGTTGATGTATGCGCTTGTTGAATTTGGCTCAGTGAGCCGTGAATGCGCCTGGCTGTGTACCGAGTAGCGCTGCTTCGTGTGTGCTGCTCTTTGTAGCGATCTGGTAGCTCTATACTAGCAGCTCACGTCATGTTCTTTGCTTCAAAATCTTCGTAGTTAATGTTGTCCCGTCTTGTTCTCTCTTGCATCTCATCTGCACAACACATCTCCCTTACGATTAATTTCGATTCATGACATTTCGTTATGTTGAATTCTACCGCCTCTTCTTTCTCTTTATTGTTTCCATTGTTCGTTTTTTTTCTCCCCATTGACGACCTATAATTTGTAACAAAACTCTTAACGAATCTGACAACGCATCATTGGCTATTTTTTTCCTTTCTATGATTTCCCTGTTACGTTTTTGTTGCCGTTTCCTCTCTCCTCCCCTTTCCTATCTCTCTCCTCTTTCTCTACTCTCTCCCCTCTCTCTCCTCTCTACCCCCCCCCCCCCCGACTTGCTTTGGTTCCGTTGCCATCGTGGCTTTTTACGTGCCCGTGTTTGGCGGTGCTTTTTGTTGCTTGCCGGCGGTTTGGTTGGAGGCAGTTTGTTTACGCTCACCCCGCTCCTCCTCACCTCTTTTACCTCAAGCCACAGCCCCTGCTGCTGGCGCCGCCGCAGAGCAACGGGGAGAGCACCCTGCCGCACCCCATGGGGCCACCGGCCCGCCCAGGTACGTCTGCGTTGCGACACAAACGCTCATCTCGTCACGCCGAACGTCAGCCACGGTTTACCCCAACGAGTTAACCCGTTCTGCGTACAATGAGGGGGGAGGGGTTTAATTAGTGGTGTCGGCGTCCGTAAGATACGATTGCAGAAGGGAGTCCGAATATAGCAATGAAACAAAACAGGACGGACTCACCCAACACTTCAATATTTAGCACCACGTGCCACATCAATTAGTGCCATATTTCCAGTTTGAGGTCCGTGCATTCTTACTCGCCAAAGCAATGTTCGTATTGCTTTTTGACATGCTATTTGCAGGCACATATTTTCCTTTGCTTGGATATGCCAACTTATATTTGGGCAAACGTGAAAAATACTAATCCCCTCCAGCATTCAGCCTGGTTTTTCTCTTGATAAAGGCAGTCTTTAAGTGGTCAAGAGGCTGTAATTGGTATTAATTAAATATCAGTTAATGGTCTCCACCACTAACCATTAATGGTGCAGACCGTTCACTGGTGGTCATAGTGAGTGAAGTGTGGAGACCGCTTACAGTGACGTGTTGAGCTTAACGTGCTTTTACTTTGGGTGCTTTTGAAAAAAATGCCATTCATTTGATCTGGAATAATTTAGATTACTTGGCTGCTATACATTTCCACACGATAAGCCACTTAATTGGGCTATCATTTTTGGCCAGGTCGCTTCTGAAAAAGGGCTATGCAGCTCGGTGGGCTTCACCTGGTAAAATAAAAAATAGTTTAAAGTTTAGTTTATTTCGAGCACATACTTTAGAACCAGATGAGGACAATTTATAACATGGATATGGTTTGGTGTTCTGTTGGATATATGTTACCGTTGCTGGTGGTCTACACAATCTATCGCGTGATCATAGATTTTTACATTTGCATATCCGTTTTGAATGAGATTGTATTGGCATTGCGAAAGGCAAACTATAGCGCAGGACATGAATGACTGGCAAAGGTGGCTGGAGATTTGCGCATCGCTCACCAATGTGAACCCACGCTGGTAATAAACATGGGGGCCTCGCGTTGAGTTGCGTAGTGCCACGTAGCGTTGCTCACCGGTGACGCCTACATCATCGGGTCATCTCGGTGGACACGAGCCGTTGCTGGCCGACAGCGAACTTTGCTGAGCCTCCCATGTATCACAAGTTAGAATTTGTAATACAGTAAAACCTTGGATTGCGAGCATAATTTGTTCCGGAAATGTGTTTGTAATCCAAAGCACTCGTATATATAATGGAAACTCGGATGATTCGTTCCACAACCCAAAAATACTGTATTCATATACAAATTATTAATACAAAATACCTTATATTTTTATTATTTTTATTTAATATAAAGTAATCACATTTATTAATTAAATTGAATCGTGGCTGGTGTGAGGGAGACGAGAGAGAGGAGGGTTATTGTGTAGGACTACTTTCACTTGCAGTATAGTTACTAAAGAACAGTCACTACACTTGGACACAAAATAAAAAAATGCTTTACGCACACACTCGTAGTCACAACGCTATAGTAAACCGTGTACGCTCGCACGGATGTTGACTATACGAGTGAGGCACGCTGACTGAGACCGAGCATGGGAGACGATTACTCACAATTTCGCAGCGAGAGAGAATAACCATTGGCTCAGTTGTGATCACGTGACGCTCGGCAGACAAAGCGTATACTGTACGTACTGCTCGTATTGCAAGACATCGCTCGTTTATCAAGTTAAAATTAATTGCTCTTGCAAAACACTCGCAGACCAAGTTAATCGCAATCCAAGGTTTTACTGTAGATGTTTTTTTGTGTTAGATCGCGTAAATATATAAATGTGTCGTTAAACCCACCACCACCCGACAACCAACTAGTCAGGGTTGTCACGTAAACAGAACGTGACAATTCGTCATGAGTACAGCACGCCGGTGTGTTGGAGAGCCACGCCACAACATTTAGAATCCGAGTTTAGAATTGTGTGAAAATGAATGACTGCCGTTAAATGCTTGGCACAATGGTCATTAATTGTAGTTGCTCACCATTCGTAATTGGGTAGCAATGGATGCATAAATTGAAGTCAATTGCATTCTTATGCTGTCCACACCCAGGGGTCTGGCTTTGGCCGCCACAGAGGTTTGCTCATTCCATTCGTTCTCATCAAGGGCACGCCGAGTTGTTAGACACGTGATCACTGATCCCTGTTCTTGTGGCGTTCGGTGTCACCGTCCGTCGGACGCCATTGGCATTACGGCTTGAGAAAGCGATGGCGCCTTGGCCACGTCACCTTGCAGACGACGGTAGTCCGAGGAGAGAAATGTTCCCTAGAGCGCATGTAGCTCATGTCGCCATCAACGCAGCATCTCTCTGCCAGTGCAAGAGCTTAATTTGGATTTTGTTTGCATCAGCATCAGAATATTTATAAATACTCTAGGAATCTGATGAGCTATAAGCGCTTTTTCACAGATGTCCAGTAGAGGCGGATAAGAACGTCACAATAGTACAAAAACACGACAGTAGTGCAAAGTACAATAAAGGTAAACAAATCACCCAAACACACACAAATACAACTAAACCATCCCCATCCTACCAGGCACAGCCCACTGAGATATTCACTTATTTTTCAGAAGCCACCTAGCCACAAATGATGCCTCAACAAAGCGGCCCATCATTTGGACATTTATAGGACCAAAATAATCTAAATAATCTCAATGCATGTTTCAAAATGTGGAGGGAAAATCCGGAGAACCCGGAGAAAAAATCCACGCAACCACGGGGAGGGCATGCAAACTCCAAATTAACAGGCGTCAGGGTTGGGTTGGAACCTCCGGGTGGTATACCAGGCGTGGTTGAGTGACAACTCGTAAACGATCCATTCCGATAGTGATACGAGTTGTTGTAGAGTATGTTTTAACAATGTGATTTAAAAATCAGCAATGGCCACTCTCGTTACATGAGAAGGACTGCTTTGAAAACGATAATTAAATGCCATGGGAAACAAAGATGAATCTGTGAGTGCTGGGGGGGGGGATAATCTGTATTATGACAAGGTTTTATACATCGTGGCACTAAATGTAGCAACGGTTGCTGCTCATAGATTTCAGTCTGGCAGTTTAGTTGGCATAAAGTTAATGCAAAATAAATAAATAAACGGCTTGATATTCTCAATTGTGCCTTAGGCCTTAATCTTTTTCTGACCAGGGCAATTGAAGCAGGATTAATGTTTCGAATAAAAATGCTGTGGTGATCTTGCGATCGTTGTGAGCCCATCGTGCATGTAGAATCAAGTCAGAGGCCCCATCACAAAAGAGAATCTTGATCACAAAGCTCACGGAGTCCATTGCAGAAAAGTTTCTAAACAACCTGCGAAAACCCACAGCTCCGTGAGACACGATGCCAGCAGAACATTTTCTGCTGAAAACATCAATTTGGCTTAATTGGATAAAGTATACATTCAGTTGCTTTTTGGGTTAAATTATGTAGGTACATACTAATTATGAATCAATAATGGCCATCAGAGCCTACGTTTAAGATTAAAGTGTACTGTTCCTCATACGGTGGTTGCTGCATGTCGGCAACTGCCCGGCATACGACCAGCACCCAGAGAGCTCGGCATTTTAATAATGTACCGGCGATGTTGGTTAGGTGGGATTCTACGCCCCCCTCCCACCTACCCCATCGCACATGTGACCCTGCCACCTACATTTTTATTTAGTGTTTAAGTTTTCTAGGCGAGAGCAAGGAGTTTTTCTTTCACGCTCTTATAAACTTGCTGCTGAAGTAAATTGTAAAGTAAGTGCTGTTAAAGGCACGTCCGACCATTACAAACAAGCACGCGGCGCATTACTTGCCTTGCTCTGCCCTCTTGAGTTTCGTAATGACAGAAGCAGTGTTGCTGCATTTTTAGCTGCATTGTCTGCACACTTACTGAAGACTAACTTCGTGTAATCTTCCCTACGGCTGCATCCTTACCCCACACTTTCTCCTGAGCTCACACGTGGCTTTTTGAAAGGCTGATCGGAAGCCACTGCCCCCCCCCCCCCCACGTCTTATTGCTGAGCCTGCGGGGTTTAGAGTAGGCTCCAGCCTGGGCTCATGTGCTGGTGGCCATAACCAGAGCTGTACAAAACGCAAAATCACCTGACGTGAAGCCGATTTGATGTGTCTCACCGCTGAGTCCATGATCATGGAGACGCCTGCACGCATGTTCAAGAGGATGCTGCTTTTCTGCTCACGGCAGCGTTTTCCAGTCCGTGAGGAGTCTGCGATGACGAACTCGCGAGCATCGTTTCCCGGTGACGCGGTGAACGCCGAGATTTTTTAGCATAGGAATTTGGACGGTTTGAAAATATGGAAAACGATCATCCAAAATGCGTGATAATCTGGGTTAATTATATCGTGCGTGCCAATACAATGTCAACTTGTTGCTCACGGGTTCGCCTGATTATCGGGTGTAAAGGTGTGCACGGCTTGTTAACCGTGACGGCAGTAACGCTTGCATTGTGTGTTCGCCTCATACAAACATGAAAGTCTTCCAGCTTCACCTGGATTCACCTGCCTTGTCTGGTTCGTATTCTTCCTGATAGGCTGTGTTCTGGTTACTTGAAAAAAATCAAATCTGCAGTCGTGTGGCTGTAAAGGAGAGGGTGTCTATGGGACCCTTTTGCCAGCATCAATAATGTCGAAAAGTAACAATAAGTTTTACCCTTTCTGGCAATGAAACAGATGTTAAGATGTTCAAACACTAACTAGATACCATTAGCAAGGCATTCAGTCTGCATTAACCACATACTTTTGGAAAAATATGCAAGCAAACATGTTCTGATATTATATGCATTTAAGACTGATTGGCCTACACCAGAGACGGCCTTCTTTATGGCCTTGTCTCACCAGTGTTAGACCAGAACACTACAGGGTGTAATACTATTCCACTTGTGCGGATGTCAAGGAGAGGGTGTAATACTATTCCACTTGTGCGGATGTCCAGGAGAGGGTGTAATACTATTCCACTTGTGCGGATGTCCAGGAGAGGGTGTAATACTATTCCAGTGGGGAGCTGGTGCACTTTGGGCGTGGCGAAGTTCGAGTCCCGCTCACGGCCAACACCAGTGACGATTATCTCAACTGGTCCTGTACCTCCCGAGGTCAACTCAACTTCGATTGAATACCCTGTGCCATGTGTAAACATCGCCATTGGGGAGACAAAGGGGGTCGGACGTGGTGCTGGTCACCCACCACCCCCTCTTGTGTACTGTGGTGGCCTTCATAGGTGCTCGCTCACAGCAATTGCCTTAAGTCTGCTAAATGGTATACGGGAGATCTTTGTATTTTGTTTTGTATTATTTTCCATCGGGTTAAATCTCGCTGCCGGTTACGACTGCCAGCACACAAACAAAAAAACTTGAATTTTTCCCCAAGTACTTTTGCTAAAATATCAGCCCTGACAACTAAGTTTCACATGGACTGCCATGTAATGAACGTGTTTACTGCAGTGTGTGTTGGAAAGTACGCCACCCGTAAACATGGACGAAAGAGGACACTTGAAGGAGTTTCAGTGTTGCACCTCCTGTGAAGCTGTTCTCTCTTAACGTACTGGGACCCGGTGTTTGGCAAGAGACCCAAAGGATTAAATTTGCCTTGTGCCATAATGCTGGTCGTACGGTTGGAATAAAGTTAGGAAGGATACAGGTATCTTTTTTTCTTAAACAAACGCGTTGTCTGCTTTGTAACAATGCCTGTGTGTATATATGTATGTCATCGCTTGTTTGTGCAACAGAGGGAAAGCCGCGGCTGTCTGCGGCTGTGACAACGATCAAACCCCCTCCTCCGGACCCGACTCCTCCGCCGGCTCTCACCGGCTCTGACCAACACGCACCCGATGTCCAGCAAGACATCAAACCTCAGCAGCCTCAGCAGCAGCCTCAGCAGCCGCAGCCTCAGCAACCGCAGCCTCAGCAACCGCTGCAGCAGCAGCCGCAGCAGCTGCATCTGCAGCAGCAGCAGCAGCCGCAGCAGCAGCAGCAGCCGCAGCAGCAGCAGCCGCCACAGCTGCAGCAACAGCAGCTGCAGCAACAGCAGCTGCAGCAGCTGCAGCAACAGCAGCTGCAGCAGCTGCAGCAGCAGCAGCTTCAACAGATGCCGCAGCAGCAGCCACCACAACAGCAGCCACCACAACAGCAGCTGCAGCAGCAACTTGCATTGCAACAGCAGCAACTGCAACAGCAGCAACTGCAACAGCAGCAACTGCAACAGCAGCAACTGCAACAGCAGCAGCAGCATCAGCAGCAGTTGCAACAGCAGCAGTTGCAGAATCCGCCGCCCGCACTGGTGACTGCTCAGCCAGAGGCTGTGGCGGTCACACCGGAGTCGGACCCAGAGCCCGAGGCCGAGCCATCTCCGCCCCTGGAGCAGACGGCCAATGGCACGGTGCCCCTTGTCCCCGCTGCCCACGTGGAAGTGGCGCCGCCCGTGACCGCCACGTTGGCAGCGCTGCCCGCGCCCGCTGCATTGGCGGTGGTGGCGGCAGTGGAGGTGGCAACGGTGGAGCCTATGGTCCCGGCCCTGCCGGCCGTGGAGGAAATCGTGGTGGAGGTGCCGCCTCCGGCCGTCCAGGAAAAGGAGCCCGCGGCACCCCCCGCCCCCCCCGCTGTTGCGGCGCCCATCGTCATCGCCACCACCCCCGAGCCAGCCGCGCCAGCCGTCGCCCCTGCCATTACTGCCGCCCCCCTGAACGAGAAGGACACGGACATCTCCGCGCCCACAGAGGTGGCGCCTGAAGCGATAGACAAGCCTGCTGCTCAGGCAAAGGCCATTGCGCAGGCTCAGCCGGTCGCACCCACGAAAGCCGCGGCCGTTGCTGCGCCGCAGCCACTGCCTGTAGAACAGCCTCAACCTGCCTCGCAGGCTCAACCGACGCCACAGGCCCAGCTTCCCGTCGCTGTTGCCAGCCCCGCTGTTAAGGCCGTTTCCCCAGCCACCGTTGCTGCCGCCCCCTCTCCCGCGGCGGCGGTTGTGGCGCCGCCCCCACCCGAGGTTGCGGAGCAGGAGCAACATCAGCAGCAGGAGCCGCAACAGCAGCCGCTGCCACCGCCCGTGGTCGTCATGGACTTGAAGAAGCCCGAGGCTCCGGTCCCCAAGGAGGCCACCACTCCCACGGTGACCGAGGCAGCGGAGGTGGAGGCGCCTGTCGTGGAGCCGAAGGCTGCGGAGCCGAAGGTTGCGGAGCCGAAGGTTGCGGAGCCGAAGGCTGCGGAGCCGAAGGTTGCGGAGCCGAAGGCTGCGGAGCCGAAGGCTGCGGAGCCAAAGGCCCCCGAGCAGCCGGAGGTGGAGGAAGAGGAAGTGGAGGACATCCCCACGGCGCAGCCGGCCTCCCCACCCGGTCCAGCGACAACTGCCACTGATGGTATCCAGGGTGTGGGCTCGGTCTCGGAGGGTACGCGGTCGTTGTTTGTGTGTACTTGCGCAGCACATGCGCCGCTGCTTTCCAGTGTGCGTGTGAGGGCAGTGGCGTAGTGGGGGGCTGCATTTTGATCCCGTGAACCTGAGATTGACTACTTGCCTTGAACAATGCCATTGGCAATGAAATTTGACTCTCGCATAGTTTAAGCCTTAAATTGAGTAACCTGGTGCATGTGCATTTTAGCATTGGGGAGTCTCGCGGTTGTTTTATAACCCTTTGTTAAATTTACAAAGATGTGTCACGATTGACCAGAACAGCTGCATAATAGTGTGCATCTTGGCGGGAAAGTTCAAAGACATTTTTGCTAATTTTAAATTTTAATATCATGCTGCTGTGTGCATCCATATAACGGCATGCAGACAAGGTGTGCTGTTCTTCACTTTCAGTGTTGGGACTGTTGAGATATCACCAGTCCAGTGTAGGTTCACCTTTCACGTGGTTTCATGCGACCACTAATGTTTCCACTTCACGCAAGGTAAAGTCAATGGCTGACGGTAGAGAAATGCAGATGAATAGGGTATCTGAGGATGCAGCTTACTGAATGTTGTATCCGTGAATGCTGGGTTTGTCTTCCGTTCAGTGCGGAATCGACGGCTCAATGTGCAGTCATAGCAGCCCCCCTGTTCATCCTCTTTGAGTCGGGCCCTCTGCCCACTGTTAGATCCTTTTGGTCAAACTCAACTCAATCCTTACCCATCTTGAGCTTTCTTCTTCATTTCCTGGTAGGCCCCCGCCACATCTGAAATTTCGCTTTCAAGCTATCAAGCAAACGGTAGTTTGTCTTTTAATGTATCTTGGCCTTTTTCTTAACATTCTTGTCCCTTCCAATAACTTCCCTCAACACATGCTCACCTCTGAAAATCTTCCCAACTTTGTCACGTGCTCTGTGCCCTCCGCACCCCACAGCCGGTGCCCAGAAGAAGGTGAAGAAGGACTGGCACAAGAAGGAACTGGACGGAGACCTCATGAGCGCGTTCAAGGAGGTATAATGGGGAAGTTGGGCTCGTGTGGTGGCTGGGCTGCTGGCGGGAGGCGAGGGCTGTGACACGAAGCACAATCCATAGTAGACAAGCCGCCCGGTGCTCTCTTAATGGTGCCCTTCTCGACGCGGCAAACAAATTGAACCTTGTCAAAGCGATCGCTCCATGTGCTACACAAGGGAGATGTTAAATGGTTCAATGTGTTTATTGAGATAGATTGGAGACAACAATGTTTTCTCGTTATAAAAACAATATGGAGTGTAATTTTATCACCCTGTATGATTACCAGCATAACCAGGCTTGCTCCCCCCCCCCCCACTAACGATTTGCAGCCAACCGCCAAGGAGGAGCCACCAGTCGTGGAGGCGGCCGCTGTGCCCCCTAAGAAGGGCACTGAGCCAGAGGCGACCTCAGCCGGCAAGCTGACACAGCCGCCCGCAGAGGAGAAGGACGAGACGTGGGAGGAGAAGGAGGATAAGTCCGGCACTGGCTCCAACTCCAAGTATCAGTACAAGAATGGTGAGGGCTTGTGAAGGGCTTTTTAGTTTGAGCGAATGAGTTGGTTTTGGGGTTGAGTGGTGGATAGTTCTCGACGCTTGGGATGCGCACGTCGACACGCCTACACAATAGGTGCCATTGGCTACGACGAAGAAACGGCATCGCCAACTCGATGTTCACCACTCTCGTCATTAACGCTGCTGTGTTACAAAAAACTGGCGCATATTTATTGTCTGCGAGCAGTGTGAACGAGCTGCGGTTCTGACGCGGTGTTGAACTTGGGCTGTCGACCTCTTGCCGAGTGAGATCACTTGGCCCTTAGCGAGTGTGGTGAGAGGGCTGCATGGAGACGTATGGATACTCCTTGGCTTCATAAATACATGATGTTGCTTTCAGAAGACTGGAAACCCCTTAACGAGGAAGACAAGAAGAGGTATGACCGTGACTTCTTGCTGCAGTTCCAGTTCCGCCAGGCGAGCACAAAAAAGCCAGAGGGTCTCCCAGCCATCAGCGATGTTGTATTAGACTCGGTAAGTGTTTGGTGTGTGCCTGTCTGCATGTATATGCGTGTTTGTCAGAAGGGGGGAGTGGTCGTGTAGCGGTTAGCGCACTACGGACCCGGCTACGAGAGTTTGAATCCCGCTCCCGGCCAACACCAGTGATGAGTTTTTGAATTGGTCCTGGACCTCCCCTAGGTCGACTGCTTCAAATGAGTACATGGTGGCATATGTAAACATCACGAATCAGAATATTTATGCTGGAGGAATAGGATGAGCTCTTTTTCTCAGATGTCCAGTAACTCGGCAGACAAATGCGGCCTGGCATGGTTCTGACCACCACCCTTGTGTGCTGTGCCGGCCTTCATATGTGCTACTCTTGCTTAACAGTACTTGACCCAACAGTTTGTTAAGGCTACATGGGGGGGGGAGGAGTTTCTTTGTGTCAGAAGTGGCGGGTGCAGTGAGTAGTGCAATCTGGTCCTGTCGCCTTGACATTAAATCTCAGGACTTCAGTGGCAAGCTGTTCTACCTGACCTGGCCTTCTCCCCCTCGGTAGTTTCGGCCTTCAGTGAATGTCTGCTACAGTGGGTGAACATTGGGCACAGAGGAGAAAAGTGTGGCACTATTGGCACCACAAGTTCCGCCACCCAATTGTGTCTGCGTATGCTGCCCACTCACCCCAATGACAGAATGATTTACCGTGAAAACTATAACTTTTTTTTGGGGGGGGGGGGTGTCCTTTAAATTCTAAACCTATTAAATCACATTCATTATATGCTCTGATACAAGGTTCCACCTATGACTGGTTGATCACGTGGTGGCTGACCAGCTGGCTCCCCCACCCCATTGTTTCAGCAAAACCTCTTGTGTTTAATGGTCACATGGATCGAGTGTGGCAGCAGCAGCCCGAACTGTTTGCAGTTGCACTTAAAATGTGCGCGACAGTGCAAGTGTTTCCCACCCCCCCCCCCCCCCGTAACCACGTTCTTCCGTGCCTGTGTGTGTGCCTGCGTGCAGATGAACAAGGCACCCCCCCCACGCCTCGACCACGCGCGACTCATTAAGGCGGGGCCGGACTTCACGCCCTCCTATGCCAACCTGGACCGCCAGCAGATTATGGGCGGCCATGCCGGAGGTCCTGGGCCTGGCCCTGGACGCGGCCCCGTGAGTACCTACATGGTGCTGCTTATCACACCCCACGGCCAGATATGGACCTTTATCCATCACAATACGGCCTGTGGCCACATGAAAGGGCATGAAAGCAAAATGTATATATCACTGCAGGGATCTTAGCCATACTAATTGGGTACTAGAGGGGAATATATTTGACCTGGCTACACCGAATTGCTAATTTTAATCTTGGCACCCCGCTCATCACAGATACAATGTTTTCTCCTATGACCGATTGGGCAGAAACAAAGTACAAGGAGGGGGTGGGCATAGTTTTACGTAAATTCTGTTGGTTGGGTTTGTTGTTTGCGTTGTACTTAAGTACTAAAACCCGCTTATAATATACTAGGACGGACAGATCATTATTAATTGGCTGCACAGCGGTGGCTTTTAATGCCTGTTATACAGCACTGTGGAGGCGGCGAGGTTTGTGGATCTCAAACATTGTGAAACTCCCTTCTCGTGTTATTCTTTGGTTCTTTCGGTAAAGTCACGTATAAATATTCGCATACGACGTTTCGATTGCAACACAAGCAATCATCATCAGGTATAAATGAAATAGCAACAAAAAATCTAACCAGAAAACTATAGACAGACATATAAGCAGACAGATATCACCAAGATACATAGAGAGAGTAACACAGGTACAGAGAGGGAGATCGTCTCTGTGAGGTGGCCTTAAATAGACAGAGGGGGGCGGAGGCAGAGAGAGGGAGGGGTTAGAGAAAAAATGTACATGTCAATGAGTACGAAGAACGCGTAGTAAAGTACGCAGGCTTGAACATTAGGAGAGAGGGAGAAAGAACACACTAAATTAAATAACCTAGCAAAATATCGAAATGTTATGTAATACAACACAGAGAGTCGGTCAACACACAACGCATAGCCTGGTCGATTACGTATTTCAAAGATTGCTAAGTTAGAATTTAAGTGTGAAAATTCCAAAGAAAGACAAAACATAAAAACAAGAGGAACGGAGACACACAGACAGAGCAGAACATAAGAACGACAAAAAACGAGTGTAGACAGAAAAAAGTCCCTTCTCGTGGGCATCGAGAAGGTGCCATACCCTGGCTCTCCAGGAGAGGGCGGTACATTAAAGGTGTTTCCTCGACCTGTTCCGTCCATATTCCATAGTGTTGCCCCCCCTCGCACCAGTATGCTTCTACATGTAAACGTCATTAATTGACCGATAACGCCTTAATATATAGATGACCGCAGAGCTTGGGCAACCGTTGGTGCCAGCTCATCGCGTGGCTGCCCTTCCTGCTTGTCTGTGGTTCCTCTCGCCTCCGAGTCGTGCTCGCTCTGTCCCCCTCCGAGAGCGAGCGAATACTCCGCGGCATGTTCTAAGTTTACATTTTTTCTTACATTTGGGCGGAAGACCTTGTGTGCGACTAGTTTCTAGGTGAACATTGCTTGAGTATTTGAGCTCGGGGAGGCACTACAAAGGGCCGTGTGCGACTCGTCCCTGTGTGAGAACGATTAATTTATTCGCTGCTCTCCCGGCTCTGCTCTCTGTGCCCCGACTTTCGTATCCAGAGCATGGGTGGAGGAGGAGGGGGGGGCGGTGGAGGGGGGGGGCGGCGGCGGCGGTGGCGGCGGCGGTGGAGGCCCCCGGCGCTCGCAGACGCAGCAGCGCAAGGAGCCGCGCAAGATCATCACCATCTCGTCCATGTCGGACGACGTGAAGTTGAACCGCGCCGAACATGCCTGGAAGCCCATGCTGAAGCGCGAGCCGCCGCCGAGCGACCCGGAGGGTGGTCGTACGCAGGCACGGCGACGCGCTCGCACGGGGGACACATGCACACTGATACTGGAGGGATAACTCGCTCACATGGGGACACACAGACGTGGGGACGCACGCCGACACGGAGACGCATGCAGACGGTGAAGCAGGGATGCACGCGGACATAGGAACACATTCACATGGCTACACACTGACACGGAGACGCATGCACAGAGTGAAATAGGGATGCTTACTGATATAGGGACGCAGACGTGGAGACACGCAAACACAGACTCATGCACACAGGAAACAGAAATGTACGCTCGCATCGGAGCACATTCGTGGAGACACGCGCAGGCGCAAACGCAGCGACTCACGCTTTCGTGTGTGTGCATCCTGTGCCATGCGTGTATCTCCGCTTAGGATCTCTTCAAGAAGGTGCGCAGTATCCTGAACAAGCTTACGCCGCAGATGTTCCAGGCGCTCATGAAGCAGGTGACCGACCTCAAGATCGACACGGAGGAGCGGCTCAAGGGCGTCATCGACCTGGTGTTCGAGAAGGCCATCGACGAGCCCAGCTTCTCTGTCGCCTACGCCAACATGTGCCGCTGCTTGGCCATGGTAATCTTTTATCACCCGCGGCTGCCCGCTGCCACCACCCGCCAATGCTGTTTTTCGTCCTCTGTGTATGTTCAACTTCTTTCGCACCATACGTAGACAACAGTGCTAATCGTAGGTGTGGCGGACGGACAACAAATTAAGCACCAAAAGCAGTTCTAAAGAAATGCATAGCTCCCAGTGGCTTCTTAATATTGGAAGGAAGAGCGTTCCAGACGGCCGCAGAAGCGCATCTGAAAGCGTGCGATGCAGTGACTGTCCAAGGGCCATTCATAGTCGTTATTAACGAGTCGCGTTCCCGTGAAGACCTTGGTACGTGATGCAGAGAGAGCATTGAGTTGAACACTGAATGTACACCCCTGCCACATATCTTCCCCCACCCACTAACCCATAAGCCCCACTATTCTGTACCTCGGTGAGAACTTCAGGGAGGGCTTTAGCCACCCAGCTCAACAGTTGTAATGCATCATAGCCTGAGGCACGAGCAGGAAACTGTAAGATACTCTAAGATACTCAGTTGTCTCTACTTTTCCTTACTTTTTCTCTTTCATCTTACCTATACATGTCATGTTTTGTCTGTCTGTCCGTCTGTCTGTGTATGGAACTTGCGAAGGATTTGGCTCGCAAGCCGTCGGGTTTACGTTTTAAAAAGTAGCCAGGTACCACGCCCTAAGCCCCGTGGTGAGCCAGCGCTATTTCATTATCCCATCCAGCAACTTTAAAGTAGTTAAATTAGCAATTTAGCGCTATTTATTCTTTATTTTCTTGCACCGCTCAGCGCGTGCCAAAGCTGACCGGGGGTTGCCCCTAGCAACGAACACGCCTTCGTTGGGCGTGGGGGATTACTCTCTCTTAAGTGTCATGTCCCCCCCCCACCCCAATGTGTGCACTTACTACTGTAGGCTCGGTAGATACTAATATTATAGCGCTTAGATACTATTATTGTACAGCGGGCGGGGGGATGGTGGGGGGGAGGGTAGCGGCCCAGCACCCAGCCTGCCAAGGTGCCACCTCGGCCGGCTGGGCAATCTAGGTGAGGCCGGTGGTTTTGCACGGGACTAGGCCTCACGACGGCACTGTCAGATTAGTAGCTTGTGCTATAGAGTCGTAATATACTGCTCTAGAGTCAGCATGTACTACTGTAGTGATTGCAGGTACCACCACAGTCCGTATGCACTGCTGTAATCATAGCAGGTACCACCACAGTCGGTATGCACTGCTTTAGTGATAGGTACCACCACAGTCGGTATGCACTGCTGTAGTGATAGCGGGTACCACCACAGTCGGTATGCAATGCTGTAGTCATAGCAGGTACCACCACAGTCAGTATGCATTGCTGTAGTCATAGTAGGTACCACCATAGTCGGTATGCACTGCTGTAATCAGGTACCATCACAGTCGGTATGCACTGCTTTAGTGATAGCAGGTACCACCACATTCGGTATGCACTACTGTAGTCACAGCAGGTACCACCACAGTTAGTATGCACTGCTGTAGTGATAGCAGGTACCACCACAGTTGGTATGCACTGCTGTAGTGATAGCAGGTACCACCACAGTCGGTATTGATTTAAAGCTTTCGTGACTGCAGGGATTCATCTTCTTGGTTCTTTCGGTAAAGTCACGTAGAAGGGAAGAATTTTGTTGCAGAAATGGACAAACGACCCACCGGGCTTTCACAATAGCTTAGTATCTGTGTATGTATATGTAATGTTTTTAAGAGAAACTTGATTTGAAGCTTTCGTGACTGCAAGAATCCATACTCTTTGGTTCTTTCGGTAAAGTCACGAAGGTAAGAAAAATAATAGATCACAACATTTCGATCACAACACAAGCAATCGTCATCAGGTGGGACAACCACAGCAAGAAACAACTGCTGAAGTAGGCGAGAGATCTGCCGTGGCACGAGGTTATATAGGCCTCGGCAGTAGGGGGGGAGAGAAGTTTTGAAATATATTTTTCGCCCGGGCAACGCCGGGTACTTCCCGCTAGTTTATCATAAAAGGAATGTCCCTTTCCCACCCGCTATAAATAAATAATTGCCCACGTGGCGCCCAAGCGTTTGCTTCGGCGCTGTATACGCGGGGTTGAGGTGTCCAGCACCGACTCGCTTGGCGATTCACGTGCCTTGCAGGCGAACACAATATGGGAACCGGTTTGAATTCTTAAAAGCCTCTTCCCGTCCGCCTTTAAACGGGAGAGGTGGCGTCGGCTATTAAATGGGCACAGTTGCGAGGCAGCCCATGGCACCTCGAAAATAACCTTAGCCAGCGTCTCGGCATCGAGGGCGCCCCCCTGGCTTCTGTGTACAGTGTGCCGCGACGGAAGATGGGTCCCTATAATAGTGCGCACCTTGGCATGACGCTGATCCCACTGTCGTGTGATGGCCAGCGGCAGGGAACCGTCATCTTGCGGCCTACGGGGCCCTCTCAGCTTGCCAGTGACTGAGCACCATGCTGCTTGTGGCTGAGGCTCCATGTGTGCGCCGATGCGGGTCTTGGCAGCGCTCACGTGACCGGCTGCTCTTAGACGACCTCTAGGCTCGAGATTGCTCTGTTGCCGACTGCGGCACGAATTTCGGGTCACGGCACGCGTGGCGATCGCATTTGCGATGGCTACGCTGTCGATCGCAGCACGGAGAGCGATTGAGAACTCGCGTGCTCTCTCAATGAGATTACACCGCCAATCACGGCACTGCCGAGAATCGTGCTGCTGTGAAGGATGCCAGCTACCATGCAGCAGTCGTCTGTTTAAGAGAGTGAGCAAATACTGTGCGCGTTTACCATCTGAAATTATTATTAAACAACTTCTTTCCCACCCTCACTATCGCCGTTGTGTCTCCAAAAACAGCTCAAGGTGCCGGTGGCTGAGAAGCCCGGCGTGTCGGTGAACTTCCGGAAAGTGCTGCTCAACCGTTGCCAGAAGGAGTTTGAGAAGGACAAGGATGATGACGATATTTTCGAGCGCAAGCAGAAGGAGATGGAGGCAGCTGCCACGGTAACCAGCGCGCACACGCACGCGCCATGAAGCTCACCTAAAACTCAACGCCGTTTGAGATTTAGCTGGCAAAGTCGAATAATTGTCTGAGAATCTAAACAAGGTTTATTGACCTAATGGCCTTTAACCTTGGGGCATCCCCCCCCCCCACATCGTAATCACAGACGGGGTAGTAATGAGGAAACTACTGCTGCTGACTTGTGTAATTCATCAACTTTGCACGATAAAACCTTATTGATCGAGTGCATTAGCGTTTGTAATTGGATTTGTAAACTGGTCACGTCCGTGTCGTGCTGTCTGCGTTGCAGCGACGGTGAAAGTCAACGTTAACGGAACACCATCGAGGCAGGGGCAGGCTCTTTCCCCCGCCGCTCTGGGAATTGACCCTGAAAGAGAGACACCGCTCAAACTTCACTTGTGTGGCGTTTATATCCACTTCCCATTCATCACTGCATAGGGCTCATTCTTGCCCTGTGTCTGAACGGCCCCCGTTGCACAAGATGGTCTCGCAGATGACAAACTGATGAAATGCTCAATAGCACATGTAATTTATTGTTGTGCAGTCCATGGGTCCTTGAGCTGATATAGATATATCTTCTTACGTTTGAACCTATTTTGCCTTTGTGAAAATTAGACCGATGTGTGTTGATTGATTGAATTCGACAGACGCTGCAGGCGACCAAAACCACCATCTCGTTAAATCACTGCTCCCTTGGTATTTTTGTTTATCGCTGCAAGATGTTTATAATGTTGGTGTTCAAGTGACGATGAAACATTGTCAAACGGTTAATTCTTGGCAATGGAGCATTTGAGACGTTTAACGTGCGCACTCGTTGCGCCGAGCTCAATGCCATGGGGGAATGTTTCGCGAACGAATCAAACAAATGAAGAGAACCACACGGCTAGCCAGCGTTTTTATTTCCACAACACAAACCTGCCTATCCTGTGCCCTTGCACTGCAGCAACCCATTTAGCTGACTTCTATAATCTATAATAGATGGATTTTTGGGTTAGATGACTTAAATATAAATGGTTCATTAAACCTGCCGCCACCCAACATAGCCAATTCGTGAGGTTTTGTCACGTAAACAAAATGTGTCAATTAGCTACGAGTTCAGCACACCGGTGTGTGTTGGAGAGTAAACCCACAACATTTATTATTTGAGTACCGTGGCGTTTTGCCGGTAATTACAACCAGTATTATCAAGCGACACCCAGAATTGTGGAGAAATCCTCTTGTTTCGGTCTTACATATAGGGATTAAATGTGACGTCACTTGTGAGCCAATCGGGTGCGAAGACCTGAAAGCCTTCGTGTTAAACTGACTTCTAGAAGTGAGTTATTTAATTCGCCTCTTTATTAAATCCTCCTGACGCCTCATTTGTGACACCGAAAAGAACGACACAGTGTTTGCACTTGCTGTAATAAAGCAACACAAATTAGCACAGCCGAGTGGGCAGTAATTGAATTGGCAGCTGGCTGCTTAGGCTGCCGGGGTAGTGGTTCAGGCTGGTGAGGGCATTCATTAATTTGCTCTGGCACTGGGCCAGGGCATCTTGCCCAGGGCAAAGGCAGCTTCTGTAG
This sequence comes from Lampetra planeri, assembly GCF_965212315.1. Taxonomy (NCBI): domain Eukaryota; kingdom Metazoa; phylum Chordata; class Hyperoartia; order Petromyzontiformes; family Petromyzontidae; genus Lampetra; species Lampetra planeri. Next base: position 1,166,926 of record NC_136134.1, read on the forward strand.
CAACCGCGCCCTCCCACCACCGTCACACCACCACCACTCGTGCTTCCAGGTCACACCACCACCACTCGTGCTTCCAGGCCTCATGGTCGCTTGCTCCCAGCCTAGTTAAGGGTTTCTCAAGCTCCAGATCCACCATGGGTCTGCACCTTCCGTGTTTTCCGGTCGTCTACAATCGCATGCAAATGAAGGGACGGCACGCTCTACCGTGGCTAATGTTTGCTAACCATTTTCCCCACGAGACGTGGTGGGAGCGCTCCTTGACGAATCCACTCAACGTCGCATATGCAATCTCTCGCACAAGATCTCTTATTGGATCGATTGGCGTACTGTCCATTATTTGGTACATGTTTCGCAATTGGTGGAAGTGTGCAGCTTGTAACCGCATACTTTTTACACGAGTGGATGTAAATTGGTAATTTTGGCAAGGAACCATGCTGCGCTGGGTGGACTGGAGTTTTTCCGAAAGTATTTTATTGAACAAACAATTCGCGTACACACTGACGGCATGGTATGGGAATTTGACACCAGTATTAACACAATGCGAAGTACAATGATATTTACCAACAGTTTATATTTTTTAACCTGTAACCCTACCCTAATTAAGCCATCTCAATTCACACCCTCCAAATGTTGTGAATGTCAACCAGACATTGGTTTTCTGATGACCAGAGATCACTTCAGCAGCTGCTGGCCTCCGCTTGCTAGCGCTAAGTGCTTGCCTGCCTTGTCTAAGCCATCTATAGCTCACTGACGCAAACTACTCTGCCCAAGCACCCTTGCTACCGAACCCGCCTAGGCCCATTCACCTCCCCCACATTCCCACTGAGCTGTTTGAGCTCTTTTTCAGAAGTGACCTGGCCACAAATCATTGCTCAATGAAGTTGCTTATCACGTGGAAATTTAAAGCAGTAGTCGATTACTCGAAATGCTTAATTCTAAATGTGACTGAAAAAACCTGAGGACCCGGAGAAAATCTACGACCCCGGGAAGAACATGCAAACTGCAAATATACAAGTGTCAAGAGTCGCGATCAAATCCACGACATCCTGTATACAAGGTGAGGTATTTTTATAAATTGAAGCAATGTGCGGGCCCGCCTTGCGTCCCAAATCCAATTCCAAGCAAATCCTCACGCGTCTCCTCTGCCGCCGCTGTGTATGCACTCCTGTCCGTCCCCTCCCGTCTCCTCCTGCCCTCCTCCCCCCACGCAGCCCGAGGAGCGGACGCGACTGCACGACGAGCTGGAGGATTCTCGCGACAAGGCGAGGCGACGCTCGCTGGGAAACATCCGCTTCATTGGCGAGCTCTTCAAGCTGAAGATGCTGACAGAGCCGATCATGCACGACTGCCTCGTCAAGCTGCTCAAGACGCATGAGGAGGAGTCGCTCGAGTGCCTCTGCCGTTTGCTCACCACCATCGGCAAGGACCTGGACTTCGAGAAGGCCAAGGTGGGTGTGTGGCCGACACCGCGGGGGTTCCCCACCGATTGTGGAGCGCGCGCAAGAGGGACGTACCTTGCCGTCACGCGAACTCCGCTTATCCTCGCAGCAGCGGCGTCTTTTGGCTGCTGGCCATCAAACAAAGACGGTCACCTCATTGCGCACTTTGGGATGCGCTTTTGCAGCCGTCTGGAACGCTGTTTTTCCGAAATTAACAAGCCACTCGAGCTATGCTCTTTTAAATCATCTCGATTGAAAACTCGTTTCTTTAAACTCCTTTAAAGCTACCTTTTGCGTTTAGTTTGTTTTTCCGCACCTCCATTGATCACGGTTGACTACATACAGTGCTAAACGTGCATACGTTGCTCATGAGGTGCTTGCCGAATCACCGCCATGGTCGCAACTCTTTTTTCGGTACGTGAACCGAGTGATCAGGAACAACCACTTAGCACCGTAACCGTAATGCAGTCTTAACTTGATGAAACTGCCACGATGAAAATGCCCTCTGAGTAAAATCGCATTGAGATGTATTCCCTTTGTCGGAAAGGATACACATATGTCATCGGAACGGGAAAGGGGTGAATGCAAAATGTGATGACTGTTGGTACTACAATTGCAATGGAGGCGCTTTGCATTGTTGCAGCCTCGCATGGACCAGTACTTCCACCAAATGGAGAAGATTGTGAAGGAGAGGAAAACGTCGTCGCGCATCCGCTTCATGCTGCAGGACGTCATCGACCTCAGGAGGGTTCGTGCCCACCACCCCCCACCACCCCCCCACCACTCTCCACCACCCCCCACCATGGCACGGGCGCGAGCGGGGAGGGTAGGACGGGAGGGAAATGCAGGTGGCTTGTGCAGGGTCACCACAGGCGTCACTATCATCCATCGGTGGTAAGGCGGCAGGGGGGGACTGCGCAAACATGCAGATCACGTGGACCTCTGGAACCTCATCCTTCTATCGATATGAATGGCAACGACTTGAACAAGAAAACCCTTAAAAGTTCTGGATTTCACGAGAGTATTCATAATCTTGACTTTAAAAAAATGCATGTGCTTAATGAGGCAGCTAATTTTCGTGGTCGGTCACGTTCTTGAAATGTCTGCTCTGTCCGCCCGACCTCCAATGACTGCCCACTTTAAATTTGGCTCTTCATTTAATGTTGCTAAATTCCATCTCTGGGAGTTAAAAATATCAGGTTTCCAGTCGTGCAAAGATAATTACACTCATGGCATAGCGAGTAAGAAAGTGCTGCCCCCTACTGTGTTATTTATAAACATTTTTTCAATTACTCAGATTATTTTGCTTTGAATTTCCACATAATAAGCCACTTTTGTTGAGCTATCATTTGTGGCCAGGTCGCTTCTGAAAAATAAATTAATAGCTCAGTGGGATAGTTTTATTTGTACGTTTTTAAGTGATTTTTTTACCATTCTTATGCTTTACACTCATATCGTATTTTTGTATTGTAACGTTTTTACCCACCCCTACTGGACATCTGTGAAAGAGAACGTTATAGCTCATCGGTTTCCTCCAGTATAAACATATATTCTTATTCTCAAAGGTATCTCTCTGATATCCACTTCTGCGGGCTGTTATCTTACATGAAAGGTTGCACTCTGCAAGAGATCCTGCTTGTATTGTTCATCTCTTATGTGACATTGATAGCAACAAATTTGAGAAAAGGATATGTTTTTGGCTACCCTCGCTATCCTTACTGCAGTATAGCCAACACTGCTATTCTATTTCTGATTTGACCACCCTTCGTTTATTCCAGTAACGAAGGGTCCTCACGAGACCGATTCCCCCTGCACACGGGACGCACTGACCTATGCTGCTGCTGCTGCTGTTACTCGCGGTTTCTATAAGCACGACGTCATTGCGACAGCAGCGGGGGGGGGGCGCCTCTGCAACGCCGTCGCTCGTGTTCGGCTCCGCGAGTCCGCCGTGCCGCTCGTCGATAACGCGGTGGTCCGCGATTCCGTTTCTCGCGTGCGTGCAGAATACCTGGGTGCCGAGGCGAGGAGACCTGGGACCCAAGACCATCGAGCAGATTCACCGCGAGGCTCAGATCGAGGAGCAGCAGCAGCAGATGAGGGTGCAGCAGCAGCTTAAGGGACAGAGCCAGCAGGTGGACAAGCGTGGGACCGGCCGAGGAGGCCCCAGCATGCACACGGCACCGGGTAATTGCCTCGCAGCAGCTCGCGGTGATGCAGGTGTCTGCGGTCACGACCACCACGCGCCATCGGAGGGGTTCGCCGCTGGCGGCACAATTGGCACCTCTCTGCCACTTTCAAATAAGTTGGCTCCATGCACACGTACTCTTCCCCCTTTCCCCTTGCCTCCATCGCTCAACTCCCCCCCCCCCTCCACAAGCACGACGTCATTGCGACAGCAAAGGCGCTGGAGCACATCGAGACTGACAAGCAGATATTATGCACCCACATCTTGTGTGTCTCTCAGTAGTAATTTTGGGGTGCATCTAACCATCCTATTTTGTACACTTATCACCATTTGTTCCATTTTCTTTGTCGCTGTCGATATTTCTGCTTGAATGCATGTGCGCTTGCACGCTTGTCCCATGCATCTGTGTTTACCTGTGTGTGTGCCTGTGTGTTCCTGTGAATAGCGGTGCGTGGGCCACCCCAGCCAGACGAGGGCTGGAGCACAGTCCCAATTAACAAGAGCTCCCGAGGTCTCGACCCCTCCAAGCTCAAGCTCTCGAAGGTAATCACCCGTCTCCTCAGTCACCTCGAGCAGCGATGTCTAAAATTACGCGGGATCTCGCTATCATCGATGTCAGTGACCATCCTGTTCATGTGCCTGCTTCCAGCTGATACGGGTGGCTCGGAGATAGATTGAACTGCTCTCGATCGCAAGGCAGATTAGCTTTTTGGGGTCAATAAAATGAGCTCCACTTGGGGAAGCCAACACTATGGATAGACTCGACCCCTGCCATAGGAACGCAGAATTTCGACCACTGGCACTGGGATGAAAACCGGAGATAAGCACCGCCTTAAAATGCTCACTTGAGCAGCAAATCTCCGACTTTTTGAGTTCACGCCTCGAGGTGGTACAAGCCACGAGGAAAAACCTGTTGCTGTTTCCCTGCGTGTTCTTAACTCCGTACAAAACTGTACGACGAGCGGTGAAATCTGGGTTACATTATTACACGTCGTTCACGCGTGCCGATGCCGCTGCACCGCTTTTGGGGATAGCCACGATTGTTCACCGATACTTTCCACGCACAAGCGCACGCCACCGTGGTGCCGCCCGCGAAAGCGGAAGCTGTGAGCAGTCGCCGATTTAAATGTTCACCCGATCGGCGTGAGCAAACGATGCCGAGCGCTGTGCTCTGTCCCGTCCGCTGTGCGCGCGCTAGCCGATGTCGGATGACATTCAGCTGGGACCTGCCAACCGGCACTGGGGAAAGGGCAGCAGCGGCGGCATTGGATCCAAGCCCATTGAGACAGGTAAGAGTCCACAGCACCAACCTTGAGTTCGATTATGGCTGGGGGGGTGGGGTGGGGGAGCCATGGGGAATGCAGCACAACATCATCATCATCATCCTTGTCACACAAAGATCATAGCACACAGGCGTCTGCTTGTTTACCGGGCTAAGTTTATGTGCGTGATCACGACTCCTTCCCTTGGTGCAGTCAGCTGCCTGGCGGGCCAGACGTTCTAGAAATAATTAAAGAAAACACCACGAGACTACTGCTGAAATCCAGGAAGCCACCAGGCTACCCATAATGGGATATTCAATTTCACAGTCCCAGTCTTGTTGATTAGGACTGTGCTCCAGCTGTTGTTTCTTGAGTTCTTGGAACCATTTGATGCCTTCCTATCTTGCCTTCCTTTAATCCCACCCGTCTAGAATTATGCAGTCTCTCTCCGCTCTCCCTGCCCCAGGTCACTAAGGACTCCCTCCAATTTACTTTAATTCTTGTCATTGGTGGCATCTCATTAGCCCCGACTGGACATCTGTGAAAAATAGCATCTTAGCTCATTGGATTCCACCAGGATAAATAAAGATTATAATACTGTGTGTATGTTGCACTTCTTTTGCACCGTATGGAAAGAGCCTTCTGTGTTGTGTGCACTTTTGTGGCTAAGCGACGCACACTCTCACCGCCTTTCCTCACGCACGCGTGCACGTGTCTGTGTGTGTGTCTGTGTGTGCGCACGACGCACGCATACAGAGTTGGGCCAGAGCAGCGGCGGCGTGGGCACCGCCCCGAACCGCTACTCGGCTCTGCAGAACCAGATGGCGCAACCTCCCTCGGAGAACAGCGACAGCCGGAGACCAATCAGCAGGTCAGACAGCGGCGTGCGTGCGCGTGCTAGTACCGCCCCGGCGTGCCGGGTGGCTAAACGGCCCCAGATGTCGGCACTCAGGGGGGTCTGCATCTCGGGTTTCCATCAGCCTGTCGCCTCTGCAGGGAGTTTAACCAAAGTGAACATTGGGGTACTGTGGCCAATAGCATTGCTGACTATTATTGAGTGATTATTATTTGCGGCTCCACATACTTCTCTGGGGCTGAGTTGATGTAGAGGAGGCCCAATGCAGGGTGTACGTACAATATCCCCCTGGGAATTTTACACAAACAGACTTTTCATCCTGGGTTTACCAGAATGGGGAGCACAATGTGAGAGCCACGATTACGCCTCTCCCCGCTTGGCACAGCTCCGTCGTGCATCGGAGCTCCAGCTCGTACTTCCTTGTCTGTAGGGTGGCCTCGTCTCGAGTGCTTGATTCCAAATTGTCTCAAATACTTAATCGCACACTAATAGTCTATTCCAAATGACTTAACGTGGTTGCTCGCACATCACAGACACGGTTAGCGCATAGTTTAGGAGTTTCCCCATGCACATGCCCTGTAATAGCATACGTAGGGCCCTAGCAGGCAAGTAACGGCATGCTCGGATGCGGCAGACCATGCGCAGGCATAGCTTAGCATAGCACACCTAGTCATGAGAGCAAGCAGCCATTAATCATGCCCCACCTTGCCGCATAAAAGCACCAACAAAGACGCAAAGACAGACACATTCAAATTGTGGCACCAATGCACAGACATACAGGGTTATGCATCCTTAATAGAGATTTTTTGGGTTAGATTGCCTAAATATATAAATGTGTCGTTAAAACTCGCCACCACCTGACAACCAGCTAGTAGAGGTTGTCACGTAAACAGAACGTGCCAGTTCGTCACTAGTACAGCACACCGGTGTGTTGGAAAGCCAAGCCACAACATTTACAATACGAGTACGACGTTTCGCCAGTAATTACAATTCGCTTCATCAGGCGACAGACAGTTTGGTGGAGAAGTCCACCTGTTTCGTTCCTTATATAGCGGCGTAGATGTGGTGACCACACTTATGAGCTCTTGCGCAAAGTGGGTGGGGGGATGAGTCAACGTACATTATGCATGCCCATTATGCGAACCCTTTTAATTTGTCCTTCCTTTCCATGGTGTATTAAAATAGCCTACCAACACTTAATCCCTATTGAAGTATGGTGCCCTTTATAGGCATGCATGTAAACAATGTTTTATTTGACGGTTCGCTTCCACGCAGCAATAAGGCGGTAGCTATCTGAACGGTAAAATCATTTTTATTTCTTTCAATTTCGGTTGATTCTCTAATTAGTCTTGGCCAGTTGTAGCTAATTTTGCACAGAACTTCAACATTATCATTAGGGCTATGCACACTGACACAAAAAGCATGAAAATACACAACCACCACCATTCACCACTAAGTTGCGGTGACATCACGATAGCGCTCGTGCCAGGCTGGGTACACTGAGGCCACGTGAAGTATCGAAGGCTCACCTGCAGGAGCAGTGGCGGAGCCAGGATTTTCAGGGAGGGGTGCAACCCCTCCAGCAATGAAAAATGATAGGAGTTGTTAGTAAGGAAGGACTTTTCCCGTGCTTTTTATTCGACGCGTGTGCGGCGATGGCGCAGCCATCGATCGAGGGTCGAATTCGAACCGTGTGTGATCGGCATCGCGCTCGCTGAAGGTGTTGATGCCTTCAGGGAAGTCGTGTACTATATATACGCAACTGCGCAGAATTCTGAGTCACTTATAACCGCTTTGCCGTTACTTATTGCCAATTATGGACTCAGACTATTGTCCTATCATCTCATAGAGTTCCTGGCACATAATAATATGCTACACAGTGGCGGTGGGGGTCACAAAATGACGATTTATTACTAAGAAACCCCCAATGATCCGATAGATATTAGAGATTTCGATCAGATCATTGGGGGGGGGCATGTGCCACCCCACCCCCCCCCACTGGCTCCGCCAGTGTGCAGGTGGTCATGAGACAAGAGTCTGCGTGACAGCGCACACACACAGACTCGCGAGCAAAGCTGCAGTCTCAGTTGGGGGCGTGTGGACTTGCCGCAGTCAGCGAGTCCTGTGTGAGTGACGCCAGATGTAGCTACGCGAGCCCCCCGCCCCCAGCCAACCCCCACCCTCCTTCCTCCGATTAACGTGGTTGGCTACGTACTGTGAGAAATAAGTTGAACATGCATACAAGCGTGCACCTCTCCATGTTTCATCGTGCACTTTTCAGCTTCTCTTCCGTGTCCATATTTGCAATCCATACGTCATACGTTTAAACTCCATCTTTAATTTGTTTCAACACTTTAAACGCGGTGCAATTATCCACGGCGTACGTACTGTCTCCCGTCTCGCACACGCGTGCACTTCAGGGGCAGCACCGGTCGCGAACGCCCTGAGCGCGTCGAGCGCGGCATGGAGAGGAGCGCGCGGCCGCCTGGTATCACGAAGCGCAGCTTCAGCAAGGAGCAGCCGGACGAGCGGAGCCGCGAGCGCAACAGCGAGCGCGAGGGAGCGGCGAGAAGGGCGGGCGGCGGTGGCGCCGGGCAGCACGAGGAGCGGGCGCGGGAGCGTGACGACGAGCGCAAGCAGCAGCACAGGACGCCCAGCGCTGGTGCGTGTTTCGCCCCGTGTCCTCCACGGCTGTGTCCGGACCTCCACAATATTCACGCATGCACCTGCACCTACTCCTGTCTCCAGCTTGAATATTGAATGAGTCGAGTTGAAAATGTAATATCCTCCAGTAGTATGGCTGTTCTGGTGGCTTACTGGATTTCAACAGAATTTTCATGGTGGGGTTTTGTTCAGTTTAACCCAGAGAATAATTTTTCAATGAATATTTTGCAGGTTTGCTGGTTGACTCGAATAGCTGAGAAGTGGTAGCTGCAGTCATATCTAGAGGTATATTGGATGTGATTGTGGGTGAAATTTCCTGGGTTCGCCGACCCAGACAAACAGTTCCGCTTTGTGGGAAGTTTGCAGTGGCAGTGTTATTAATAAAATGGCCCTCGCCATAGGCACGTGGTATATTAACCACAGTTGGCTCGGAAGAGCAGCACCCTCCGAGGCTTGTTTTTTAGCATGAAGACAACGGACGGCGCGTCGCATAAACCCAAGGTCGCCGCTCACTTGCGGCGTGCTTTGAGCGAAGTGTGACGCTCGCGCGCGCGTGTGTATCCGTGGCTGTGATGCAGGCAAGGAGGAGGTGGCAACGCCTGCCGCGCCAACCAAGCCGGCCCTCAGCGAGGAGGAGGTGGAGAGGAAAGCCCAGGCCATCATTGACGAGTTCCTGCACATTAACGACATGAAGGTACGCATGGGCCTCCAACGCTGCTGCTGCTGCTAACTCGATCCCTCACTATATTTGAAGTGTAATGGAGAGCAAAGCCCCAAGTCATCACCCTGATGTGTGGTGACCCATGCCATGATCTGTTTTGTTTCTGTAACTTAATTGTACATTTGTGATAGCCAGGTCACTTCTAAAAACAAAAAGAGCCGTATAGCTCAGTGGGGCCTTACCTGGTAAAATACAAAAATTGTTCAGTTTGTGGTTTTAGTTTGTCAGACGGCTCTGGTGGAGGGGGGGGGGAGCTTGAGCGTGGCTGGGGGCTTCGGCTGCCCCTCATCACTGACATGGCACGTTTGTCCACACACGCTCGTCCGGAGCAGGAGGCGGTGCAGTGCGTGATAGAGCTGCACTCTCCCACACTGCTCTACGTGTTCGTGCGGACGGGCATGGAGTCGACGCTGGAGCGCAGCACCATCACGCGCGAGCACATGGGTCAGCTGGTGGCCCAGCTGGTGCTCAGGGGTGCCATGACCAAGGCGCAGTACTTCAAGGGGTGAGCCGACCACGCGCGTGCCCGGTCACGTGCCTCTTCCTGCTAATAAAACTCTTGGTCTTCTTCAATCACAACCCCCCTGTTGGGACACCGACCGCTCTTGGCGCCTCAACGTATCCTGGCTGCCACCGCTGCTGACCAAGAATGTTTTGCGATCTTCTTGCCTGTGTCTCTCCACTCCAGCTTGTTCCATTCTTATAGCTTGCCCAGCTCATGCGTGGTGTCTGCCTCGTCCTTATCAGTCTAGCAACATGCACAGTGGCCTGTCCACCGCTCCGGATCACCCTCTGTACACGTTCATAACATCGGCGCTTTGGTGTCCGGAATGCATTCATTGGCCCGAAAACTTGGATAGCCCCCTTTAATGCCGCACCCTGCACTTCCGTGTCCACGGCTCTTGATGAAATTAATATCTGCATAAAAATTTTCACGCGTTCATTGCGGCACCATTATTCACCATCGTTCCCTGTGCTGTCGTTTGACCATACATCACCACTCTGGTCAGTGCAGGTTGGTGATGTGGGGGGGGGGTGGCGCCGATCCTTCTATCCAATGATGTTGGCCGTGACGGCCACTTCAGCTCAGGTCACTGGCTGGGTTCATTACGCAATGCACCACCAACCCACTGCGCCACCACTTCCCATCCAGCGTGCGAAACCTTTCTTCCCCAGTCACAGCCCCACGTGAATCAGAGCGGCGAGAAGTCGATTCCTGATGCAGCACGGGGTGGCCTAAGCGTGAGGAGCTTCTGTGGCGGGCGGCACGCGTGCGGCACGCGGTTGGCATGCGGTGTGCTAACGCGTGGCTCGTGCGCTTTTCAGGCTGGTTGAGATCCTGGAGTCATCCGAGGACATGGAGATCGACATTCCTCATATCTGGGTGTACCTGGGCGAGCTGATCGTGCCCATGGTAACGGAGGGGAGCATCACCCTGGAGGAGCTCTGCTCGTGAGTTGCGCCATCGCCCGCCGCACGTCCACGCAGGGAAATCTTGCAATGGAACTGCTCCCCCACCCGACCTGCCGACGTCTCGGTGGCGAGATGTTAACTCCCTCGCCTGGTATACAGGACGTAGGTTTGATCCCGACCCGGACGCATGTATATTTGGAGTTTGGCATGTCTCTTTCCCCATTGTCGTGTGGATTTTTCTCCAGGTCCTCCGGTTTTTCCCTCCACATTTATAATCAATATACGTAAAGAGTATTTGGCTGCTATAAATTTGCACGTGATAAGCCACCTCATTAAGCTATCATTTGTGACCAGGTCGCTTCTGAAAAAGAGCTCATAGGTCAGTGGGCTTTACCTGGTAAAATAAAACTAGTTTAGTTCAGTCTCATTTGCGCACACTCTCACCATCGCTGTTCACGGCTGTCGTAGCACTCGATTTGCGAGGCGCCTAAGTTAATATCCCCGCCGGCTGTCTACACGAGCTTTGCGAGTTATATTTTAACCTATGAACTTGGGCTGGCCTTGGTCTCAGCCCAGGCTAGTTCCAGCTCCAGAGTGAGGCACGAGCTCCTCGAGGTAGGTGGATGTGTCATGATGCTCACGCCGGCCGCCCCGTGTTTGTCTGGTGCCGCCCTTTGCAGGGAGGTGGTGAAGCCTCTGCGTCCTGTGGGCAAGGCCGACGTCCTCATTGCCGACATTCTGCTGCTGCTGTGCAAGCAAATGGTGAGAGGCTTAGTGCGTGCCTGTGTATCTTTGTGCACCCACTTGGCACGGTGGGGGGGGCATGGCTGGTGCCTCTGCCAATCATCAGTCAACCCATAACACCTGGGTCCATCTCCTGACCTCCTGTCAGTGAGCATTCGACACTTTCACGTGGCCTCAGAGTGCACCTTATCCTGGCATCAGTGCTGTGGTGATGTCACCTCCACTTTGTGGAAAACAGTGGCTGTTGTGTTTGCAGGAACGGTGCAATGTGTACTGTGTATATGGGTGGAACCCGACGACGCAGCCATGGTTCACATCGGTCGCGAGTGATATCAAAACCGGTCGTGAGCCTAGCCTATGTTGACTCAACTGTAAAGCAGGGGCCTCTGCGCTGGCCACAGCCGCCACTCCTGCGCTGTTCTGGCCTCAGTAGGTGCTTAACCCATTGGTGCACATTCGTACATTGGATGTGCACGCGCCAGCGTCATTGTGCACGCACCTGCGTCGTTGTATCACATTTCCCACTTGCTAATTTGTTCTGGTCGTCTTTTCATTCATTTTATGCTGGGAAAAGCCAGTGGCCTCCAACAAAGTTGAAATTGTGGCCCCATGTGCGACACTTCGTTTGTCATTTCCCCCGTGCATCGGATGTCCACGTTTGGCTACGTACGGTGTCAAAGAAGTTCAGCGTACATACGTTCAGACACTGAACGTGTATAGAATTGGACACATTTGTATTTCAGTTAGGCATATTTGTTAGCGATCCAGCGTGCGTACCGACTCAAAAGCATTCGGTGCAGCTTGGCTAAATGGCATTCCCATGTTGTCGACCTGAGGAGAGGTGTGCGTGTGAAACACCTTGTGTGCACGCTGTGCGGTTAACCGTTGGCGCTGCGTGCACCCTCTTTGCTGCTTACCCTGCTTCTGCAGAGCCACACCAAGGTGGGGGCGATGTGGAGGCAAGCGGGGCTCAACTGGGCCTTGATCCTGCCGGAGGGAGACAACGTGACCAGGTTCATCACGGAGAAGGTGCGCGCAGACAGCACCGCGGCGCCCTCCATTGCGCCCACATGCTCCCCCCCCACTCCCTGTACCCTCGCGCGCCTCCCCCCCCCCCCCTCGGTCTTCGCGTGTCGGTTTTATTTTACGAGGTAAGGCCCCCACTGAGCTATACAGCTCTTTTTCGAGAGGGGCTATGTGCTCGGGGTTAGCCTTGACCTTTAACGTGATAAGCCAGCCATACGCTGTAGGGAGGTACATTTCAATCGTCCACACGCGGCAGTCGTGGTGCAAGGGCGGTCTCGGTTGCAGCGCCGTGGGGCTCACCGCGTATGCGATTCAGCCTTGTCTCTCGGCGTCGCGCAGAAGCTCGAGTTCACGCTGCCGGAGGCCAGCGCCGCCGTGGAGGTGCCCGTCAAGAGAGCGGCCATGTCCATGGAGGAGGTGGAAGAGCACCTGAACCGGCTGCTGCAGGAGAAGGTCGACAATGAGAGGATATTCGACTGGATCGAGGTGAAGAGGAGTGGGGAGGGGGACACATGCACGCACATGCACACACACACACGCACAATAACAACCGCCATTCGCCACTAAGTGGCGGTGACGTCACCACGACGCTTGTGCCAGGCTATGTGCACCTTGAGGCAACGTGAAGTGTCGAATGCCCGCTGGCAGGATGTCACGGGGCAGACCCAGATGCCGCAGGTCGAATGACTTAGACAACTGGCTGATGCACCACCTGTGCCCCCTACTGTGCCAACTGGCTGTGCTTTAGCCACCCGGCGCTCCGCTCGTTGGCGTGAGCGTCGCTCCTCCGCCCTCCGTTGTTGTTGGAGGGGGACTGCCTCCAACTGCCCAGTAGCGTCCTTCACGAGCCTCCTTCACAGAGGCCGATCTTGACACCGCTGGTACCAGTCATCGGCAAGTCCACTCCGCTCCACGTCCTCCTGTACCACATCACTCCATCTCTTCTCTAGCCCGTGCCGCCCCCGTTTAGCCCCCTCGATCCGGCCGAATAAAAGCTGTTTAGGCATGCGGTGGCTGGGTATGCGGGCTACATGACCTAGCCAGCGCAGCCTTGCCTGCCGGAGGAGCTCTCCGATGGGACTTTGTCCACATCTTTCAAGGATTTGTGAGCTCCTCACACAATCGAGCCTGGTTAAACCCAGGATGGATCGTAGGTAGGCCAGCCTGAATGTTTATAACAGGCGAAGATGTTCCATTAGGGGTGTCCACGTTTCGCAAGCGTAGAGAAGGGAGGGCATGACCGTGGCCGGGAAGACCTGAAGCATCGTGTGGAGCGAGAGACCAGGTAGCTTCCACACAGCGTTGCGCAACCGATGAAAAGATAATGCTGCTCGACTGATTCGGAGTGAGACCTCTGCTGTTAAACTGGAGCCGGTCATGAGCACACTGCCCAAGTTTGGGAAACTCTCCACTCTCTCCACAACTGCCCCATCACCAATTGGGAGTTGTGGGGGTGGAGTGTCCGATGGTACAAAATACCTAGGCAGGTGCTTAGTTTTGGTGGGGCTGATGGTAAGTCCCCACCTCTTGGTGGCAAGCTCCAGGTTCAGCAGCAGCGCCTCCAACTCCTCCTCTGAGTGAGCAGCAATTACCAGATCATCAGCATACATAACGTGGTTGAGCAATAGGGAGCAATCCCTTGACCGCACCCGGGCATCGATCAGCCTCCCATTGTATCTGTACCAGATGGAAATTCCTCCGGTACAGCTATTGAAGGCTTCACGAGCTATGTGGTCGAAATAAATGTTAAATAATGTGGGAGCCAGAGGACATCCCTGTCGCACCCCAAGGTGTACAGGGAATGGCTCGGACTCCTGGCCACGTAGTTTTACCCTTAATGATCGTTAGCAAAGGCCAATTGGAATTGGCCCTCCCCTCCACAGCACTGTCCACGACAGCGTTGCCCGTCCGGCACCACGAGGAGGTCGGGGGTTGTTTTACTGCACTACACACGCACACACATGCGCACACAAATGCATGCACACACTCGCGCATGCAGAGAACAAAGATCACCCGTGTAAGCTTTTATGTAAGCCGTTGGGACCTTCTTGCCAGTATCTAAAATTAGGAAAAATAAGACTTTTACTCTTCCGGACAATAAAACAGGAGGTGTAAAGGTGTTCAAGCACCAAATAAATAAGGCTCTCTCTGGTGTTGGTGAATGCATGTATTATCATGTTTGTTTGCATATTTTTACGTGTGGTTAATGGAGACTTGATGCCTTGCAGAAGGTATCTATTTGGTGTTTGAGCATCCTTATTAACACCTGGTTGATTGCCCGAAAGGGTGAAACTTATTCATATTTTTCATCATTTTACATTCGCTGTGGGCGGTCACCTGTGAAGGCCACCACGGCACACAGATGAGAAATGGCCAACAAGGCCCAGCTGGTTAACGCGTTTACCCGCCAAAAATCTCTGCCCAGCAGCAGCCTTGCACATCAACTGTTGTGTGTGTGTGTACAGTGGCTGCTCCCTTGCTGCTGCCATTTACTGTTTCTGGAACGCTCCCTCTGGCTGCGTGCGTGATCCATGCCTTCCCACTCCTTCACTCCAGTCTGAAGACTTGTGCTCACGACCGTTATCTTCCGTATCGTTATTTATCTTGATTCGCACAATAACGGGCTGCTGTACACACAATTGATGTCCCCGCTCCCTACATCTCATCATGCGCTGTCTTGAGATGCGGTTAAATTGCGTCCTCGACTTCGCTAATTTTAAGTAGTTTTTGCGAGTCCGACACGTCCTACAGTTGTGATACGACACTGCCCTCGCCACCCCCGCTCATCGTGCGTGTGTGTGCCCTCTGCCGCTCGTTGTGCTCGTAGGTTAACCTGGAGGAGAGCCAGACTAAATCTTCGGCATTTATCAGGGCGCTCATGACGTCCTTGTGCCAGTGTGCGATCGGTGAGTTCCTTTGCATACACGCACGCACGTTTTACTCGGTCCGAGCTGAGGTCGACGTTGCGCCTGCCTGGATCGGTGTGGATTAAAGCCCCTGCGGATAGGACCGGAATGAGAGCCTCACTGTGCCCATGATTCACCACCCCCTGTCCCCGCACTCCCCGTGTGCTTTGCGTATACATAGCTGAATTTCCGTGTCTCAGTAAGCTTCTGACAAGGCCGACCTTTATAATTGTTGTCGCCAAATAACCGCCACGTTCTGGGCAAGGACACATAGGTTGCTCTTCATCCATTTGGAGTGGTGTATAAGTCGATTGCCAAGTTCTTTCCCTATGTAACTAATCTGGACATTGATGTCTGCGTTGTGTGTGGCTGAGACGAATAGAAACTTTCAACGTCCATTGTCTAGGAAGTGGATTCGGGTGACGTGCGGTGGATTGCTTAAATGGTTCCCCAGCTGTAGTCTTCCCCAGATGCCGCAGTGCTCCTCCTCGCGCCGTTGTAACCCCCCCTACCCCCCTCCCCCCCTCCCCCGTCTCTTCCACGCCGTGCCCCACCCCCACAGAGGACCATAGAGCCCAAGTCACCGAAACCCCGACCATCACGAGCAGAACGCGGATACTGATCAAGTACCTGGATGGAGACGCCACGCGGGAGCTGGAAGCACTTTATGCACTACAGGCTTTGGTTTTCAAGCTCGATCACCCCCCAAGTGAGTAGCGCGCCCGCTCGCGTCGCTCGGCTCCTGTAGGCGCCGTGGCGATCCGGCACAACGAGATCGTGCCCGGGCAATCGCAGCCCGTCTCCCTCTCCCAGGGAGAGTGTTTTTGCAAACGCGAGGAACTACGAGGAGGAGGAGTGTTGCCTTGACACTGCTTCATAAGCCCTGGTACCTGCCCGTGCACCAAAGTCTTCAGTGGCCCAAGCGAGGCCCATTTCCCAATGTGGAATTTGGTTGATGGCTAAAGCTCCACGTTAGCATGCCGGAGTGAATCATAGCGGGGCTTGTAACTTGAGCCTGACAACGGGTGGAGTGACCACGCAGTGACCCCAGCCGACCGGCTGAATTGAACTTGTCGTGCCTGTCCTCGTAGCGATCGCTGTTCTGGTAGCAATAACTGGCGGCGGCGGCAGCAGCATCCCGTCCGTCGACAGAGAAAGGCACTCTCATTCATTCAGCCACTGTGCCTCACATGAGCTGGGCTTGTCTTCGCTGCGAGTGCTGCTCATGCCCTCGTCCAAACTGCTCTTTTCTGTTGCACTGCTGAGCCATCCGTTGGCCTGGGAAGTGGGCCGTTCTCATGGGATAAGTGCTGAGTGGGTTCAATTTGTTAGCCCTCCAGGAGTGATGGGTCTGAGGCAGCATTTCTGAAGCTCTTTCTAGCACTGCCAAACTTGGGAATTGATGCATTTTTGCAATTTAAACTTTATGCTGATATATTTATTTTTACTGATTTTCTTACCCTTCCTATACTTTGCACTCCTATTGGCTTTTTTGTATTCTAACTTTGTGACCCGCCCCTACTACTACGCATGTTGAACGTCTTTCGCACCGGATGTAGCCAACCGTGTTAAGCGGAAGTGCGGACATCTTTGGATAAAAGAGCTTCATAGCGGAGCTTATCGTATTTATCCAGGATAAAATAAAGATTAATATTCCGCACTGCGCCAATCTGTTGCTACTTGTGGGCATGTTGCTGAGCAGCCGTGGTTGAGACGAACGCGTCACGGTGACCTTCCGCCGCCCGCCCGTGTCTCCCTCACCCCCTATCGTTGCACGCGTGCAGAGGTCCTCCAGACACTGTTTGACAACCTCTATGACGAGGACATCATCTCTGAGGACACTTTCTACCAGTGGGAGACGAGCAACGACCCAGCCGAGCAGCAGGGCAAGGGTGTCGCGCTCAAGTCGGTCACCTCCTTCTTCAAGTGGCTCCGCGAGGCGGACGAGGAGTCCGAGGACAACTGAGAGACAGACGACGGCGGATAAATCGTTAAATAAAAAAAACTACGCATCCTGCCCCAAGTTTTATTTTTGGCTTTTTATTTTCATATTTTGGGGTGTTTATTCCTGTTGTGTTGCGGCACGCGCGCGCCCGCCCGCCCGCACCTCTCGGATCCCGACCTGCGCTCTTCTTTGTCCATCCGCCTCTGCCGCCCCCTTCTAAGTGGTCGACCACCACCGCCCCCCCCACTCCCCCCCCCCCCCCCAGGCCGCTTGGCGATAATGGCCGACACAAGCGAAACTGTCGCTCGCGATGCATTTTGAGGATTTTGCGAGGTACAGGTGGGGAGAGGGAGGCCCTCTCTCTATCTCTCCTCATCGCCAGGGCTGGAGTTTCCAAATTACGAGTTTCCCCGAGTTGTTGAAAACATTTCCTGACTTCATTTCCACTTTTTTTGTTCTGATTTTTGTTTTTGGGTTTTTTCCTTTGTTAATTTCAGCCGAACAGATATAAAATGGTCGCGGAGGAGTCGTTAACTAATGATTGGCGCGCAATGAGATCAGTATTTATGTAGTTCCAATGGCCAGGCGAGCGGCTGCTGCAACTGCCGCCGCACCATCCCCCCCCTCACCGAGCTGTAGTTCGGCGTTGTCTGGCGAGTGCGCGCTAAGCATCGGCAGAAGCGGTTTAGAATTGTTGAACCAGGAGTCTTAACCCCCCCCCCCATCACCGACCGCAAATCAAACCATTTTCACTTTTTAATATAGATTGACTGATTTATCGTGTTCGTTTGCATCTTTTTTTTGACAAACTTGAAAAAGCCTGAGGATTGTCAGGATAACTAATCATGATTACTCTGCATTTTTGTTTTTGTTGGTGTTTAAAAACAGAAACGTGATTGGGTTTTTTTTCTCTTCCCTTCCCCTCGCGTCGCTCCACGCGAAAACTGTCGTTGAACGTGACAACGACGGCGCCTTAGGGCGGGGTGGGACGGTGAGAGATGACATCACAGAGCTGTATTTATTATTATGGCAAAAAAAAGTTTAAAATTTTTTTTTTCTCTTTGTTAAGTGCTGGTTAAATCGCAAACAAATTCCAGTTCTCTGAAGCTTTATGAGAAATAATACGTATGAAAAAGTATAAAAATACAAAAAATAAGTTAAAACGTAAAAAAATATAAAGAAAATTAAGGGTTACCTTAATTTATTTTTTAAAGTCCACACTTGCTCAGTTTGTTCGATCAATTTAGAATTTCTATTTAAGAAAAAAATAAGTGCTGTAAAATAGACCTTTCCCAGTTTTCGCCTTGAAACAGATGACTTCAACCCTAGAGAACGACGCAACAATAACGAGCGCAAGGAAGAGGCTGGACTCGATATAATTTTTTCGCTTATTTTTATGATTTCGATTTTTTTTTTAGATCCTCGATCCGCTTGGGCTTTTCTTTTTTTCGTGGCTTTTGGCGACAGAGGTTAATAACTCTGTCTAAAGACGATGCAACAGATGAGAGGCGAGCCATTGGATTGTGAGAAAGTCGCGCTTTGGCTTCTGTGGAGAAGACCCCCCCCCCCACACACCCACCCCGGAGAGACAGAGAGAGGGTGGTTTTCTTGGTGCGTCGCAGCGGTGCGCTTTCTTTTCTCTCTCCCCTCCCGTTCCTTGACCTCCGACCTTTATCCGACATTAATCATAAAAAGAAAACAACAGATGCAACAGATGGGGCAGTGGGGGGGGAAAGAGAAAAAAATTGTACATACGAGATGCTGAATCGAGAAATATTTAATAAAGGTTATAACCCTCTTTTCACTTTGGAAGCAACACAAAAATAAAAAGACGCTCTTGCAAAAGAATATTTTCAAGTGTGTGGGGTCTGCTCTTGGCAGCGTTCACTGAGCTAGTAAAAAGTGGATTAATGTGCCTATCAGTTCTTACGATATATGTAAAACGAATAAAATGACATACGATGAGCATGTCCCGTTGATTTGTATCTGCAGTCATTTTGCTCACGACGAGGGGGGGGGGGTCGGCGTACGATCGTCGCACGTGGGGGGGGGGGGGTCCAGCAGCTTCACGGGGTGACGCAACGGTTTACCGTGGGGACTGAACTCTTGGAGGGGAGCTGGGGAGGGAGGGCCGCCATCGCTCTGCGTGTTGCATCGGCGAGGCTGCTGCCACCTCCGCGGTGGGAGTTGTGTACACACGGATTCCTTGTGCTGAAAAAAACGACTGATTTCTAGTTTCTACTCAGGCACTTTTATTTCATCCTCAACCCACCCTCCTGGTTAAACAACCGACCGACTGTAACGATCAGGCACTCGTCTGATTGTTCGGGGAGGTGGCTCGTTTTGTGTTTTCGTAATTTTAGGTTGAACCCAAGGGAGAGAGGGGGGGGGGGGTCATGTGAGATGCGCCGAGTTCCACTTGAGCGGTCGCTTTAAGGGGAAACCGCTGGAGTTGCGGACCTGACTTGAAGGGGTCCTTCCTGGGGGACGAGAGCACATTTCACTGCTCACTTCAGCCCCCCCCCCCCACATCTACGCATTCTCGTTCGGTTTGCGTGATTTGCCTTTGCTGTGAGTGCGCGTGCGCCTCGCTGCCCTCCTGCAATGTAAATGTGCCAAATCACCACTTTAGTTTCCCCAGACTTTCTTGCGACGTCTCTCCCCCCCCTCCCCCGAGACAAGGGCAACGTTCTACTGACGTTTTACTGACGTTCTACTGACGTTCACGGCGGTAACGTGTACAGTGCTGTGCTGTCTTCTCTTTTTTTTTTGCAACCAATACACAATTGAAATGCCATTTTGTTAAATAAAAACAGATAAATGGTTTGGCTCTCGTTGACAATTTTTAATAACCGCCCATAGGTTGCAGAGACGTTACGGCGCAAACGGCGTTTGCCGATAGCCAGCGTCACGGACGCGTCTTGCGTTGCAGATGATGTCCTTTAACTCTGGTTTATTCACATTTAGCACAGTACGAGTGAGAATTATCGCAGAGTTGGGTATATCGTATATGCAATGCAACGCTCCCTGCTGAGAGGCGCGAATGTGGAGCCAGTGTCGTTCATGAAACAATAAAATGTTCCCAATTCGCAGTCATCGAGTGAGCACGGACAGTGGGGGAGGGGAGGCAGTGAGCCGGCGCCACCAATATTTGCCCAAGCTCTGCTGTATTATATGGTAAGATGCTCTCGGTCAATGATGGTTTCACGTGGGATGCGACGAGCACGTGGAGGAAAATCTCACGTGGGTGAGGGGGGTGTCGGCAGTCCTGCCTCGTACAGAAGGGGGCGCGGTGTTAGTCTGCCCTGAGCGCCTTTTCCTGGCGAACCTGGGGTATGGCACCTCACCACTCGTGTGTCGGCCACCAACCCTCACCTCCACCAATGCTGGATTATAGGCGCGCGCCACTAGAATTGCATCCGCATTTGATGGAACAGTTAATTGAAACTTTGGTATTTTACCATCCTCTCCATGTATTCATTATCTAGCGGCGTGAACCAAGAGTCATGGATGGTGCTGAGTAAGGGGGGGCGTGATTTTGCTTCATGCCCAGCATTCGTTCATCGTCTCCAAGCCCGGTACCGAGATGTGCTTCATCCCCCGGCTGCTGTAGGGAAGACTCGCTGCCACGATTCTGGCTTTGCACTTACGCACGTTGAACTTCTTTCGCGCCGTACGTAGCCAACCGTGCTCATCGGAGGTGCTGGAAAGTCTACAAGGTAAAGGTGTGGAGAATCTTCAGAATTAATTTTCAGGATTGGGCGAAGCACAAAGCCCCTTTCAAATCTCACTGGCTGATGTGTACACGTGTGCTGGGGTCACAAACCCATTTCAGGAGTTGGTTAATAAACATTATTTTTGCTCCACAAGGACCAAAAAAGCTAAACGCAAAAAGCAGTTCAAAAATGAGTTTTCAATCTAGATTGAAAAGTGCAGGGCTCCCAGTGGCTTCCTGAGCATTCCAGACGGCCGCAGAAGCGCATCTGAAAGCGCCGCGCAGTGTAAGAACGGGGCCCAGTGCGAAACCTGGCGCTGCGTGGAGAGAGGGAGAGCTCCGGGGAGTTATGACCAGCGAGGAGTATGATGACCAGCGAGGAGTATAACGACCAGCTCGTCATACTCGTATGTGAAACGTCACAGTACAGGTGTGTCTGTCTGTCGAGCTGTTCCGTGCACTAGCGTGCAATTGAGACTCTCCTTTCTAATCTCTACCTCGCTGCTTCCAGTGTGTCGCATAGTTCAGCCGCGATAGGTGAACGCGATTATACCAATTCAACGTTGTTGCCCGCTATTTCCACTTCAGGCAATTGTGTGGCTTGCTCATCAGTGGTCTGTTTTTTGTTTTAGCCCAGTTTATTTCCAGACCAAATGAGAGGGCTTCGCCGTGCATGTGCTCCAGGGCTAGGAGTAAACCTTCAAGCATTTCCGCATGCAAGGTGACATCTTCTGCATAGTCCAGGCCGCTGACTGCCTCGTTGACAAGGGTTACTCCCAGAGAGGCCTTTGTGGGACCCTGCGCTGCTGTATCCAGTCCAGTCGGGGGCAAGGACCAGGTTCGGGGCAAGGACCAGGTTCGGGGCAACGGTTGCAGCCTTGCCCCTTACGACGCTTTTAGTCCATGGGCCCAGACCAACAAAACACTTATTGGTACCACGTAAGGTGGCAAAGTCTAGTAATGATTTTTTTGTAATACTCCATGTGTGTGGGACATTCTGATATAATAACCTTTGCGGAGTGGCAGCTTAGTTGTAGTTACCATGACTTTTATACCCATACCCTATGACATGCGTCCGGAAAGATGAAATGGACATTATTACTGAAAAACTACCTAGACCAAAGCCGGTTAGGTAACAAACTGATCTTTATTGGTTTAAATACACAATTAAAACACAGGATAATAAGGAATGCCATAGTGAGGCAAGGAAGTACTTTATTATAAACATTGACATTTGCATATACTTAGTCAAACTAACCTATAAATGTCATTGTTTGTCTGTCTGGGTGTGTGCGGCCGGAAACTTGCAAAGTATTGGCTCGCAAACCGTGGGGTTCACGTTAGAAAAAAAGAAGCCAGGTACCACGCCATGAGCCCCGTGCTGAGCCAGCGCTATTCCGATTTTGCGTCTGTCACCTTTAAGCTAAATCTTGACTTAAAGCTTTAGTGACTGCAGAAATTCATATTCTTTGGGTCTTTCGGTAAAGCCACGTAGATAGAAAAATAATAACAATATCACGACGTTTCGATTGCAACACAAGCAATCGTCATCAGGTGAAACATAGCGGGAGAGCTGCTGATGAAGGAACAAATATATGGCGGGAGTACTGCTCAGGCAGGAAGTTATAAAGGTTTGAGATGGGGGTAGCCCAAGGGTCAGTGGGTGGGGCTAGAGATGAAATTTGCATGTAAATATAAGATCGGAGAAATCTTGACAAACGAAGCTGTGGGGGTGGCCATTGTATTGTGAGAGATTAGCATCTCAATGTTAGAAATGTGCTTGTAAATGTAAGCTCGGAGAGAGCTCGGAAAGAGCCATCTCCACGTGGAGGTGGAAAAGGATGGCAAGCCGCCATTTACTAACAAAGCTAACTGTGTTAGTGAATGTAACTGAGAGTGTCGAAAATAACTGCTAACATAGGTAGGTAGGAAGGGAACAACACAGCCAGTTATGACGTAAACTGGTTAATAACGTCCTTCCAATGACTTCTCAGTTTGTACCCATCTCGGTTGAAATTGTGTCTGTGTTTATATATCTGGATGGCTTCATGAACGAATCTTTGCTGATAGCCAGTGGGTTTGCAGAGTACCTTCGTCTTGGCAAAATCCATTTTTTGTGTGCCCACAGCATTACAATAATGATCAGCCACGGCTGAGGTATTGGTCCTACCGTGTTTCAGATCTGCCTTATATTCACGAACACGGTCCGAGACATGTTGCTTAGTTTCCCCAATGTAACTGCTGCTGCAGAGAGCTTAGTTTGTAGACACCGGGGAATTGCATGTCAGGGATCACATGCTTCACAGATGGGATCAAATCACTAATTTTATGTACTGTGTTGAAACGTACCTGGATCTTGTGTTTGCTCATTTTTGGAAATATCTTTGGTGACCCCTGCTATGTATGGCAATGTGAGGATTTTGATTGGGTCCTCAGATGGTTTCCCAATGGTTGGGATGATAGCTTTACGGACTGTGTAGTCTGAATATCCATTCTTGAGGGCTTGGTGTACGTGCTCCAGTTCACTGGCTAGGTGGTGATGGTCGGAAATACAACGCACTCTATGGTGTAGCGTTTTGATGAGGAAATTGTTTTGGGATGCATGGTGGTGGGAGTCAGGTTTCAGGTAGGCATTCGTATGGGTGGCTTTCCTGTAGACAGTGTCCCATTGAGCTATCAGGTCTCTTTTCGATTCAGACATCCAATAATGGTAACTTGCCATCCTTTTCCACCTCTGGTGAATTTGATGGCTGGGTCTATGGAATTGATGTGGTTGAAGAATTGGTCCAGAGCTTGTAGGCCATGTGGCCAGATGACGAACGTGTCATCTACGTATCTCTTCCACAAGGAAGGACGTAGGGTGGATGCCTGGATGGCATCTGTCTCAAATTTCTCCATGAAAACATTGGCTATAACTGGAGATAAGGGAGAACCCATTGAGGTACCTTCAACTTTTTTGTAGAATGTTCCATTCCAGGTGAAGTAAGTGTTGGTGAGGCAGTTTCTAACCAGGGCCGGTATATCAGCATTCAGTCCTTGTTGGACCAAATCTTCAATGATTGCAATGGTGTCAGGCACAGGAACTTTGCTAAACAGAGATACCACATCGAAACTGACAAGCAAATCACCTGGAGATAGTGAGATGTCCTTAATTGAAGATATCAAGTGAGCTGAGTTAAGTACAGCTGAGGTGGTCTTACCAGTGAATGGTTGCAAGGTCTCGGACATAAATCGGGCCAGTTTGTAGGTGGGTGAGCTCATGGTGGAGACGAAAGGACGAAGTGGTGTACCTTAATGGATTTTTGGTAAGCCGTAAAATCAGATATAATTTTTATTCTTATTTTTCTATCTACGTGGCTTTACCGAAAGACCTAAAGAATATGAATACCTTTAAGGTAGTTTAGCGATTTAGTGCTGTTTTCGGTTATTTATTTATTAGCTAGCGCACGCTTGACCATACCAACTCACACGCGTTCCGTGGTGGGGGTGGGCCCCTACCAACTCACATGTGTTCCGTGGGGGTGAGGAGGAATTTTTTCTTTCGCGTTAAAAATGCAATAATAATGCACAAAACGCCGAGGTAAATTATTCACAGTGTGATGTTCTCTTATCCCCCCCACCCCGATGCGTGCAGTTACTACTATAGAGTCGGTAGAAGCTACTACTATAGGCCGTAGATATTACTGCAGAGCGGGCGGAGGGATCGTGGGTGGGGGGGTGTGTGTTAGTCGATATATCTGTGTGTGTAAGTCCATATGTGTGTGTAGGTCTATCTGTGTGTGAGTCTATGTGTGTGTGTGTGTGAGTCTGTGTAAAGTCCGGCAAAACAACCCCCTACCTCCTCGTGGTGCCGGACAGGCAACGCTGTCGTGGGCAGTGCTGTGGGGGGAGGCCCAATTCCGATTGGCCTTTCCCCTCATGGCGTTTGTGACCACGACAGTGGCCAAAAGGGGGCTTTGGACAGGTGCGAGGGGCTGGTAACCCCTCCACCTTCAATGAATTACCACTAAACCACGACAGAAATGTTTAATTAATAAGCTTGTGCCGGAGGCACCGGGGGGGACAGGCGTCTGTGACGTCTCCTGGCTAAACCCCATTTGGCGGATTCAGGAGACGAAATTCTTACCCATGGAGCTCCTCCAGAAACAACAAAAAACCACGTGTGGTCACGTGGAATGTTCGAACGCTCACTGCGGAGGAGAGGCTGTCACTCCTCTGTCTGGACCGGTATCGCCTGGATCTCTGGTATTCAGGAGGCCCCGTGGACCGGCTCTGGCTCCTGCCACCATGAGGGGTGGACAGTCCTCTTCTCGGGGCAGGAGACTGCCAAACAACAGGGAGTGGCTCTTCTTCTGAACAAAAGAGTGAAGGGGGCATGGGAGCGATGCGGTGAGGTGTGGAAAGCTGTAAGCCCCAGGCTACTTTGGGCTCGCCTTCCCATCAACCAGAGGCAAGGAGTGGTGGTCGTGGTTACTTATGTAATAAGCGAGCGCCATCTCCTGCATTATTGTGGGGTTACGTTTACATACTGTCATGCAGTCCACGTACTATCAGTAGTACGGATTCTATCTAGGGAAATGGTTAATGGGCGGATCTAGTATGGAAACCTCTGGAACACTCCCGAAGGTTCCTTGAAGGGCGTGGCCAGAGGCGGGGTTTAGCCTCGGAGAAGAGAATATAAGCCAGGGGTACAGCGACGTGAGGGGTCGGTAGAGGAGCTCCCTGCCGCTGCTGCCCCGCCATCTCCACCTGCCACGTGGCGGCTCGACCTCCAGCCGCTCAAGCCGCTCCCCAGCGCGTCGCCAGCCGGCGGTGCGGTAGAGAGTGGGGAGAGCGCCACGTGGCATGGGGCAGCGCAGCCACGAGAATGGGGTGGCATCCGCGGAACGAGAGGATTGGCTGTACCGAACCTTGAATAAATATACTGAAGTTACTTATCGTGTCAGAGCCACTTATTACACTTATACCCCCATTGAAGACGAACATCCATGGAGGGATGCAGGCAAGGCTGATGAGTCAGATGCCTTCTATGACCTGTCACAGGTGCTAGCTAAAGTGGCCCCTCGGGATAGAGTCATCTTGTTTGGGTGACTTTAATGCCTGAGTTTGTCATGATGCTGGCACCTGGTCTGGAGTTATTTGAAGGCATGGGTCAGATCAGCTCAGTAAACAATGGCAGGAGGCTGCTCGATTTTTGTGCAGCCCATGGGCCTGTAATTACCAACACGCTGTTCCGTCATCGGCGCATCCACACAACATCATGGATGCATGCCGGGTCCAAGCAAGAACATCTCCTGGACTACATAGTGACGGAACAGCGGATTCGGGCCCATGTCCTTGACACCAGGACCTACCGCGGAGCTGATCTGCCCACTGACCATCTGTAAGATGCGCCTGTCATTCTTCCACTCCGGTGGTGGGTGTACACCCAGGACCCCATTCAAACCCTTAGTGGCATGGTCTCAGCTGATGAAAGTTGCAAGCGAGAATTTAATCATCGCTTGCGGTTGGGGTTGGCATCGTCCCTACTCCTCCTGATGTTGAGAGAAAATGGGCGAGGTTTAGGACTATGGTTCATGCAGCTGCAATGGTTGCTTTGGGTACACGGTCCAGACCTCCCCAGAGATCCTGGCTGACAGAGGAGGTGTTCAAGCTAACTGAGAAAAAGCGACAGGCCCACTCTCATCGGCTACAGCATCTCACTTTGGAGAATGAGGAGGCTTACCGCAGGCTTCGCTCGGAAGTTCAAAGAGCTGTGAGGCGCTGCAAGGATGGGTGGTGGTCACGGGATGCTAAGGAGATGGAGTCTGCCTCAATGGCCCACGATCACAAATTGCTCTTTAATTCCATAAGAAAAGTAATCTGCAGCGCCACACCTATTACAATAATTAGGGGAAAGAATGGTGATCCAATCTCCGACTCCCAGGAACAGGTTTGCAGATCTGCTGAGCATGTCTGTGAGGTCCTGGGGGAGGGGACATCCCTCAGCCTGGATAATAACGTGAGACAAAGTGGGGATGCCCCTGCCGAGGCTGCGGTGCCTCAAATATTGGAAGAAGTCACCCCCTGTGAGTGGCTGGCTGAGGTGCCATCTGTTGAGGATGTATTGAGGGCGATCCAGAGTCTGAGACCAGGAAAGGCACCGGACAGAGATGATCTCCCAAGCGAAATGCTGAGGGAGGGTGGCGTTTGTGCACAGACTGCCCAACATGACATCATAACAACCGAGAAGATGGATTCTGGCTCAGCAATCATTGGAAGGACGTAATAAACCATTACGGATCTTAACTGATTGTGTTCACGTTTACGGTGACTTTCAGACCGCAGTCCACTCACTGGCATTGACTATATATCTTTTATTCTCCGCAGGGAATGGATTCTTTGCTCCGCTGCAAGTCTCCTACCACCACTCTCCCATTGCCATATTTCGTTGCTTCATCTTAGTACCTTTCACGCGACGGTCAATGGTATAGTGTATAGCAGATTGTATAATAAAAAATAGTATAAAAGAGTAACGTTTAATATAATGTATAAGGTAATATATAGTATCGTAATTGTATAGTGAATATACAGCAGTGTGGTATATAGTAGGGTGGGTAGAATAATACATAGTGTAATATTACAATGTATAGTCTAAGGTATAGGGTGGTGTATAGTAATACAGTATATAATTTAATGTTGGGTTTGTCTATGGCAGTATATAGTACGGGGTAGACCTGTGTGATGTAAGAGAAAAAAGTTTAGCTGGAGGCATATTATATTTTTTGCGACATAGAATTGTAATGTATGACATACTGTTAGTAGCTCAGCTTATTGGAGAGTATATTTAGTATACTGATGATACTGATGTAGTTTATATTTTAGTTTTTTTACGTGGTGATTTAGTTGCTGCAGCTCCATACTATTAACATTCCTTCCCTTTATTAATGCTAACCCTACTCCCTCCCTTTGATGCTGCTAATCCTGCATAATGCACGGGTATAATATGACTTTGAAACCCCCCGCCCACCTCCTACGCATTCCACAAGTAGTGAATAATCCCATATCTGCATTTCCCATAAATATGCTAAATTCCTCTTGATATGCAAATTATTTTGTCAAGGCGCTCTTCCCCCTCCAACCCAGCTTAAATATACGCTGCCAAGCCTGGTGGTGTTCATTCAGACGCTGTCTTTTCGACAGACCTGTTCTTCACCTGAGGACGGCTGCTTGCATTGTGGCCGACACGTCGTGATAATTATTTTATTATGTTTTATTTTTATTATTTTATTATTTTCCTTCTACGTGACTTTACCGAAAGAACCAAGAAGATCATAACAACAGTCTGGACCACTGATGGGTTCCGCAGGATTGGAAGGATGCCCTGGTAGTCCACCTCTTTAAGAAGGGGGACCTTTTTAAGAAGGGGGACCGCACAGACTGTAACAACTACAGGGGCATCTCACTCCTCAGTGTGCCAGGAAAGGTCCTGGCAAGGATTATCGCCTTGCTAGGTACGCTGAGGAGAGGCTTGGGGAGCCCCAATGCGGTTTCAGGAAAGGGCGGTCCTGCACAAATGCCATATTTTCTGTCTGTCTGCCAGAGCAGAGGTGTAGGGAATTCCAACAAGACCTACATTTCTGCTTTATTGACCTGGTCAAGGCCTATTATACCATCAGTAGGCCTGGGCTCTGGGTAGTTCTTCATGCTTTTGGAGTCCCTGACCCTCTGCGCACGATCATTAAGGACCTTCATGATGGTGAGCAGGCCCGGGTAAAACTACGTGGCCGGGAGTCGGAGCCATTCCCTGTACACCTTGGGGTGCGACAGGGATGTCCTCTGGCTCCCACATTATTTAACATTTATTTCGACCACGAAGTTCGGGAAGCCTTCAATAGCTGTACTGGAGGAATTTCCATCTGGTACAGATACAATGGGAGGCTGATCGATGCCCGGGTGCGGTCAAGGGATGGTTCCCTATTACTCAACCATGTTATGTATGCCGATGATCTGGTAATTGCTGCTCACTCAGAGGAGGAGTTGGAGGCGCTGCTACTGAACCTGGAGCTTGCCACCTAGAGGTGGGGCCTTACCATCAGCCCCACCAAAACTAAGCACCTGCCTGGGTATTTTGAACCATCAGACACTCCACCCCCACAACTCCCAATTGGTGATAGGGCAGTTGTGGAGAGAGTGGAGAGTTTCCCATACCTGGGCAGTGTGCTCATGACTAGCTCCGGTTTAACAGCAGAGGTCTCACTCCGAATCAGTCGAGCGGCATTATCTTTTCATCGGTTGCATAATGCTGTGTGTAAGCTATCTGGTCTGTTGCTGTGCACGAAGCTTCAGGTCTTCTCGGCCACGGTCATTCCTTCCCTTTTCTACGCTTACGAAACGTGGACCCCCCTAATGGAACATCTTCGCCGGTTAGAAACATTTAGGCTGGCCTGCCTACGAACCATCCTGGGTTTAACCAGGTTGGATTGTGTGAGGAGCTCACAAATCCTTGAAAGATCTGGACAAAGTCCCATTAAAATAAAACGTAACGATGTTTTATTTATCACGTAAGGCCCACTGAGCTATATAGCTCTTTTCTGAAGCGACCTGACCACAAAATAAATATAGCCCAACGAAGTGGCTTATCATGTGAAAATGTATAGCAACCAAATTCTCTAAACGCGTGTTTCAAAATGTGGAGGGAAGAAACGGAGGGCCCGGCGAAGAATCCATGCGACCACGGGGAGAGAAACACGTCAACTCCAAATAATCAGCAGGCGTCAGGGTCGGGATCGAAAGCACGACTTCCTGTGTACCCGGTGAGGTAGTTAACATTTCGCCACCGCAACTTGAACGCCATTGATCTGGATGAGGAGTGGGGAAGGCGGTACATGTTCCCTTCAGATGTAATCCTGAGACTTGAGACGCAAGGGTTCTTGATTGGCGTGGGTTTGTGAAACGAAGTCGCGAGCGGCGAGGTTATGCTCTGGGTTTATCGATCACCTGCGTTTGCTGCTTCAGTGAGGGAAAACAGTTCCAACATTTAAATACAAGACCCCGCAGTAAAGAAAATGACGACTCAGAAATGTATGTTTGTGGATTTTTTTTCTCACCGGACGTAGCCAACGTTAATCGAAGATGGATTTTGTTAACAGTTCAGTTTATTTTGAAGTACCTGGAGAGCTAAGAAGCTCTTTAGTCGGGTTTCATCAATAAAAACACCGTTTCCGTGACAGACATAAAACATAAGAGAAAAATTAACGAATCATACAAATAAACATCTTTTTAAAGGGTAATGAATCATCTAATTTCAAATATGTTTTTATTGTAAAGGTTTTAGCCAAGTAAGGAATCAAAGTGCAAGATTAGGCATATAAAGTGCCAGTGGAAAAACACAACGTTTTACAGAAGCACAATTTTAAATCTCCTATTTTAAATAAATATAAATGCGCCAACAAACACAAAGTGGCATTGATTACTCTTTACATCGGGGTGTTTCTTCATGGGGTACTATATTTACTGACGATGATAATATAAAGTCCCCCTGCCAATAAAACCTAATCGCTGCACATGCAGACAGAATTGCGCAATTGAGGCTATGACATTGGGAATCGGACCCAGAGGCCAAGAATACATTTGCCAATGCAGTACATTTACACACATTGCCCAATTAACCGAGAAGCAAGCCAATATCACTTATAGTTGAGAGCAGCGACTCTTCGGTGGGCGGAGTTTTTGGCTACGCACGCCTGTAATCCAGCACTGTGTAGGTAGCGAGGGTCGGTGTATCAGACGAACGTGTGCAACTCTCCTTCCTCTGGGGCGTTTGTGTGTTGGCCATACCGTAGGAGAGACCGCAGCAGAGCAAGTGGGATTGATCTCTGTCTGCACAGACACAGTGTTGCCTCCCTTGCAGGCGTGGGTTTCCTCCGGGTACTCCGGGTTTCCTCCCAACATGTGTAGTAGATTTTTACCCTTTTAAACTGGTACAAAACTGACACCTTTATTCAAGGCATCATGTTTGCAATGATCACAACACAAGTAGTCAAAAAAGCAAACAAAATGAAGCAACTTTTTTGACTACTTGTGTTGTGGTCATTGCAAACATGATTCCTTGAATAAAGGTGTCAGTTTTGTACCAGTTTAAAAGGGTAAAAACCTACTACTATATTTTGCCACTGGTAAAAGAGATCTCATAGTGTAAATGCTTACCCCGAGCTCTCAATACTCTGATATTGCACTGTTTGAATTGTACGCCTTCTGGTGTCATCTGGTCCAAAACCAATGGGGACTAGGCTCTAAAGAAAGCCGTCTCGGGTGTGGACCAATCAACTTCAAGGGCAGTGCATATTATTATCATTATCAGAGTTGCTTCTTTTTTGTTTTCTTTTTTGACTACTTGTGTTGTGGTTATTGCAAACATGATGCCTTGAATAAAGGTGTCAGTTTTGTACCAGTTTAAAAGGGTGAAAAACCCTACTATTATATGTTGCCACTGGTAAAAGAGATCTCATAATGTGTAGTAGATTCAACAGAGTCGTGGACGTGCTTCTTGGAGGCAACACATTTATTTACACTAACACATTAACACAAAGGGGTTACTGCCCCTTCACCAGATGGTGGTGGACCACCAGGCTAACTACGCTAGTTACTAGAAGTAGCTCCAACGTCCACGTGTTGGTGACTTCTTCTCTTGGACGTAGATCGTAGATCTTCAGATGATGACAGTAACGCAGAGCTCCAGTCCCTGGTGGGGACCCCGGTTTAGATGCTCCCGGGTCGTGGCTGGCCCCGCCCTTGGCCACGACCACCTTCGAGAAACCTCCGGTCGTTTCTCGACCCTTCCCGATAGATCTTTCCCCTGACACGTGACCACCCCCGAGCCCCCGCCTGGGACCCCTGTGTAGATCTTACTGGTCACGTGCCTTCCAGGGTCAACCAGAGTGCCATGGCCCAGGGTAACCTCATCCCCTGGCTGACACTCTTACACTCTCTCCTGTAGGGGTCAGCACTGCACGCCACGCGTGGTGCCACTGCGCTATCCCAGCGCTCACCGAGCCCCCTCTAGGGCCAGTACTACACCTACCTACAGGGTGTCCGCGATGACAATGCATCGCACGCCGTGCCTCGCTAGAGCCGGCATTAATCAGCGACTTTCACGATGTCGCTACATACGTGACGTCCTCAATGTCAGTACATCGCACGCCGTGCCCCGCTAGGGCCGGCACCACACACTGACATCTGAGATGTCACTACACATGTATAAACACGTATTCGTATGGTTGGCCAAGCATGCTGATTTAGGAGCCATAGCCCTTTTGGGCAATTGTTGGCGCAAGTTCTGGTGGCCCTTGCACACACCTCTGGTTTCCCCGGCCTCAGAATCTAAAATGGGCAAAATATTGGGACGTGGCAGGGCCACCAGTTGCTTTCCTCCATGCTCTGAAGGGCCACGGCTTGGATAATGGACTCATTGCTTTGTATATTCAGCTCACGAGGTACTAAAAGGGCAAAAAGTCAACTAAGTCTTGTCAATTGACGCGAGCACCACGTTATAGACGGTCAAGAGTGGTCCGAATGCGCTGACTGATCCTTGCCATAGGACTATGGAATGTATACCACTGGGATTTCTCTAAAGAGTGCTGCCCTAAGCGGGTTTGAACAAGATATCACTCGGTCTACATTAATGTCGGTGCAGTCAATGCAGTTGTGTCTGATACATGACCGCCACTGAGACATGCTGAACATCATTGGTCCAGTCCAGCATTGTTAACTGTGGAGAGTAAAGAGCTGCTATTGTCCAGACCCTTCTTTCTTCTGCTGCTTCAATCACAGACTCCAGGTGTGGCCCAACGTCGTGCAATAACCGCGTTAAATTATGGGCACGTTCATATCGACATTTCATTTCAGAGAGTACACATTAGCTCGTGGCAATTGCCTCCATTAGGAAATGTATATTCTGGGGGGGGTTTATATACAGAGTACATAAAACTCAGAGCCGCCAGCATTGTTAGCTCTGTAATGCAGACCCAGAATTTTACTCCCGTGGAGAAATTAGACCAGAGGCCTTGCCACCTGTGTCTGAAAACCTCACGACCGACCCGTGGGGGGTCCTTGCCTGTCAGACACTGCGCGCTCGAAAGTGGTTCAGAAAGCTCGTGCAATTACACCATTCGAAGCGTGAAGATCACGTGACGAAATATCACAATTGAAAGTGTCCGTT